>NC_090271.1:207827545-209233795 GCF_040414725.1 Anabrus simplex | reverse complement strand
TCAAGGAAATGAACTGGAAAATCTATACAGGAGATTACACCTCTGTCAACATCGTCCTTGTAATTTGCAGACTTAGTCATTTCATGAGGCTCTGGATAGATAGCGACGCAAGTTTTGTGTAATGCGACAGAAATGCCAGGACATTTCGTAAAATATTTTTGATAGCTCTGGTTTAACTAGAGTAAAATGATTTATCGTATTAGAATTCCAGTCTTCACTGTTGATTTAAGAAGTGGGACAAGAAGTTGTGTTACCTAACTGTACCGCTATGGCAACAAAGTGATTTGTTTCTATTCGCGTCTTCCCTACCAGTTATAAAATGACTCAAATCCAAAAATTTACTGAGAGTAAATGGATCAAAACACGATACTGAGTCAGACCTGGAGCTCAAATTTGTGACTCTGTATTCAAAACTTGCCATTGCAAAAGACATGAATGATGTTCACTAATTAAATTTGATGTCTCCTGCATGTTTGGAACTGGAGCAGTTTGGAGGTTGATAAATCATGGCCAGTGCTGAATAACAGCATTTAAGTCACCCCCAGTTTCTCAGGATACTGTCAGGTATCTCTCGTACTGTTATACTTTGGCGTTCCCTAGCTCACTGAAGAAAGCAGTGACAAATCGACCCATTTCTCACCTTGTCTGGTATACTACTAAATAATACCACTATAACACTATGAAGCATACGATGATGCTTCTTAAATGTCCCGTCAAGTCTTCAGCCTGATAACAGATGTAAAATCTGTCGAAATCGCTGAGATACCACTAATACGCTCAAGCCACGTAAGTCAAAATACTATATATATAATATAGAATCATGTTTGCCCAACTTGATCAACAATCAATTTCTTGAAGGTGATAGTTTGAACTCCAATGGTTCAAAACTATTTTTTTCAGAATGTAGGCCTAATCCAAACCATTCTTTTAACTACACTCACGACGAAAGCACTTGCGCACCGCGAATGAACTGGGCGAGTACAACGAAGTTTTCCACACTGTATTGTAATAGGGTGACATGTGTCCCATTTGTGTGTAATGCCGATTGCTTGCGTGGAAGAGCCACTAGGGACAGTACATGACCCTGGCTCATTTATAGATGCAAGACACCAAATAAGGCCTTGGTGTCAGTGTGAGTAGTGTGACCCATAGAGCTCAGTTGGGAAAACATACAGCATGCACTAATAGCACATCCTACTACTATTCATTGACCCTGTAGATGAGTTCGAGACACGCCGTATCGTTGGACTAATAGAGGCAGGTTGGGCGTTTCGGTGCATTGCTCACTACTTGAATCGTTCTGACTACACTTCCCCTTGATGTCGGGCGCAGAAAAAACGTGTGGGTACACAGACTCGTCGACAGAAATGGGGTCGATCCCGGACAACCACTAGTTGGGAGGATAATTTCATCGTTTGACGGGCTGTAAGCATTCCGCGGGTATTGATGCGCATAACTTCTAGATATGTCGCGGCAGTTGGGGATAGGCCATATCTAGGTGGCTAGCAGTATCTGTCATCACGACGTCGCTTACGACCTGAGTATCGCAGAGCATTTGGAACGGGCAGGATGGCAGCTTGCGAATTGGTGACGAGTGGTGTTCAGTGACGAGTCGTTGTTCTCTCTGGATATAGATGACCGCTGAATTCGAGTGATCCACGCTTCAAGGTAGAGTGGCACCCCGCAGCAAACGAGAGGTGACATAATGCGGGTGCTATTTCCTAACGGTTCCCACTCCCCATTAGTGGAGATTGAAGGATCCCTGCGAGCGTGGTGCAGCTTGACAGGCACATTTTCCAGTAGGATAATATCTGGCCTCACACAGTATAAGTATCTCTGGTCTACCTCCGTCATGTCAATATGCTTCCTTGGGTAGCAAGCTCTCCGGACCTCTCGCCCATATAGTACGTTTGGGACCAGACTGGACGGCAACTTCGCCCAGTGCAACTACGGAACATTTGAAGGGAAAGTAGCTCCAGCTGTTGCAGGAGAACATCTGATATCTGTATGCCTAACCATACTTCCACCTGCCTCCGTGCTAAGGGCGTTCCAACACAGTACTGAATGCATCCTGCAAGTGTTTGTCACCCTGCATTAATTGCTTGGTGTAGTACAATATTCTGATATTTTCAATTTTAATTTGTTTTGCCGTTGATTGTGATTCCTAGTTCATTCCTTGTTGGTAAGATGTAGGTGGGAGGTCTTGGAGCATCCATACTATTCACCGGACATGTGTCCATGGGACTTCGATCTCTTTCCCAAATTAAAAGAACCTCTCCGATGGATCCGTTTCCACATACGAAACGCCATACTTCAAGCAGGTGGGCACTCAGTCGAAGACATCAACAAATGTGGCACAGTTACTGCTATCCTACGCCTCCCACACACGTAGCAATGGGTGCAACATGTTTCATGGGATAACCTCGAAGGCCTTAGAGGTATGATGGCTTTATAATAAATTGTTTCATGCGTATACATTTGTTGCAACTACTTTATTTCAGTTTTCGTACATTCCAGCCCCGTGGCCAAATGATTAGCGAACTGGCCTTTGGTTCAAGGGCTCTCGGGTTCAATTTCCGGCCGAGTAGGGGATTTCAACATTCGTTGGTTAATTCCGCTGGCTGGGGATTGGTGTTTGTGTTATATTCATCATTACAATTCATCTTAGTTAGGGCCTGATCCTTACACACCGCAGATTGCCTATACAGTGTCAACTCGAAAGACCTCGATCAGGTCTCTCCTAAGGCCACACGCCATTTTGAAAAGTCCTCATATAGATAGTCAAGGTGCTGCGGTATTTTGTCGTACCAAATTCATGCGTCACTGAAATGGATGCTGGACTTTTTGCGAGAGCGTTGGTAGTCAAGATTAAACCAAAGTTGATTATGTTTTTCTGATATTAGTTTCTGGTCTCTACTTGTACAAAGAGAAGTACCAAAAATCTAAGAAACTAACCAACAAATCCCGTTGTGATACAGCCCTGATGGGGCTTGGCCTACCAAGTGACCGCTGCTCAGATTTAAGAGCTGCAGATTACGAGGTGCCGCTCAGCCAGCGTAACGAATCCTCTACGCCGTTGTTCTTGGCTTCCTAGATCCGGATAACTATCTCACTACCACACTGGTCTTCAATTTGGTTTTCATGATGGTTGAGCGGATCTCGAAGCAGCCCTCAGTTCCAGGTAAAAATTCCTAACCTGGCCAGAATAGAACCCATGTCGAGAAACTGTTTTAATGGTTCACAGTATATAATTATCCGTTAGTCGTGGATCAAAGCCAGTACTTCCTGAATGAGTGTATGTCCGGAGTGAATGTTTAACATCGGTCCGTTTTAACAGACGAAGGTGCGTCATAGCATGAGATGTCTGCGATATACCACGAGTGATTATGTCCTTGGCCTCCTCGAAACGATGATTCTAACGTTTCTAAATGGACGCGACAGGTGGTGAGATGTCATGACTTAATGCACATGATTATTCACAAACATTTCAACTACCGCTTGTTATATGCACAAGGTGTTCCCTTCGTGAGTCACAGAGTAGGCAACACGCAAGTGTACTCATGTGTTACTTTATCTGGAGGGCCAAATTGCTGTTCTCTAGCTCAGTATTGTGTTAATAAGAGTAATGCGAATTGTTTTATACCCCAGTGTTTCAACGGAAGGACGTGATAGCCGAATCATATTTTCACTGACATCTCACCAAGATGGCTTCAGTTCTAATCCCGGAAGATATTAGAAATCATAACTCATGTCAACGTGCTTCGATCAGGGGTTTAGTCAAGGAGGGGTTAGTGGGCGTTACAAACTCCCCATGGAAATTTTGCAAAAATAAAATAAACAGAAAATGAAAATAAACAATAAACTAAATAAAAATTCAGAGACATAATTTTAGAACCAACAGATCTGTTCAATCTACTTTTCAAGAAGCCTAGAAAGTTGGATTTGAAATTGTAAGCAGAACATACCATTCGGTTGTAAAACTGTTGACCTTGATCGTATTGTTTTTATTCTGTATTTTAATATAACATTTTGTAGAGTACTGAAATCTGAATATCAAAATAATTCTCTTGTATCAGTGTCCTTATGTCCGACTCGTTGGCTGAATGGTCAGTGTACTGGCCTTCGGTTCAGAGGGTCCCGGGTTCGATTCCCGGCCAGGTTGATGATTTTTAACGTTCATTGGTTAATTCTAGTGGCCCGGGGGCTGGGCGTTTGTGCTATCACCAACATCCCTGCAACTCACACACCACACATAACACTATCCTCCACCACAATAAGACGCAATTACCTACACATGGCAAATGCCGCCCACCCTCATCAGAGGGCCTGCCTTACAAGGGATGCACTAGGCTAGAAATAGCCACACGAAATTATTATCAGTGTCCTTATAATGACAAGTCTTGCATGCACGCACCACACATGAACAAGAGCCTTCATTGTGTTCTATCATTTTGTAACTGTAACCGTAAACAGTATTATGTAATTATGTAATTTCCTATTCCTATTCCCCATACCCCATCAGCCGATCCGGGCTACGCTACTGGAGGTCATGGACCTACTGTATGACTACGATATGAATAGTCCCGTAAAACTGCATGGTCACTTGTTTAATTCGATAAACCTAGTGTTCCTACAGTCTATATAAGCGATATACGGCACATTTCTTATCTCAGTAATGTTGCCTGTTATTAAGTGATGTAGCAATTTCAGGAACACCTTATTCTAACGATATGATTGTATCTTAATCTTAAATGGTTCTTGGAAGATGATAAGCTGGTCCCTGTGGACGGTTGCAGGTATGGATAATGACCTGAGAGTGGGAATTTCTACGAATCCCTGGAAGCATTAAATACTCAACCTTCAAGAAAAGCCAATGATTCTCGTTACTTTACACTGCAGAGATGTAACGTACAGTACGTATGGTCTCAGTTCAACGTAAGCCAATAAGTTTGGAAATAAAATTGATTGCGTTTAACCATTCCGATGGTTAAATGGAACGGACAGCAGTTGCAAATTAAAAATGGAATTTCTGGGTAAAGAGAAAACAATTTAGTGTCCTGCAAGTTCCGGTTTTTACGCTGCAAAGAACAGTTAATTATTTTATCAATTATCATTTTATTTCATATTATTTTATTTTATATTATTTTATCAATATTGATTGATGATGTTATCAAGAGAAAAACAATGAAGTTTCTTTCCAAAATTGACTAGTGTAGAAACAATTTATTTCAGTGCCGTGTGCACTTTATATTATGAAGTTAAACTAGACAAGCGAACAGTACGCAATCTAATATTTGCGATTTTAAATTTTTAACCTCTCAGCATATTAGATTGATGTAACCTGTTGGTCAAACAGTATTCTAATAATTTGTTATTTGTTTCACGTCCCACTAATTACTTTTATACCGGACGAGTTGTCCGTGCGGTTAGGAGCGCGCAGCTGTGAGCTCGCATCCGGGAGATAGTGAGTTCGAACCCCACTGTCGGCAGCCTTGAAGACGGTTTTCCGTGGTCTCCCATTTTCACACCAGGCAAATGCTGGGGCTGTACCTTAATTAAGGCCACGGCCGCTTCCTGCCCATTCCTAGGCCTCTCCTGTCCCATCGTCGCCATAAGACCTATCTGTGTCGGTGGGACGTAAAGCAAATAGTAAAAAAAAAAAATTAATTTTATGGTTTTTGGAGACGCAGAGTTGCCGAAATGTAATCCCGCAGGAGATTTTACGTGCTAGTAAATACAGACACTAGGTTCACGTATTCGATTACCTTCAAATACCACTGGACTGAGCCACGATCGAGTCTTCCAAATTTTGGTCGTAAGGCCAACGCCTCAACCGTCTGAGCCATCCAGCCTAGCAAAACAGTATTCTGTACGTAAGTTCCTATTCTCTCAAAATAATAATAACACTGGTATGATAATACGATGCCTATCTGGCCTGGGTTACCTGACAGGATATGGAGTACACTGCACAGCCAGTGACTCAACGCCGAGTGTTGAGCGGCGATAAAGTCAAGCCGACTCTCGAAAGGAGCCAACGGCTTTTTCGTGGAGGAACTTCTTTACGTGGGTGCTGGTCCCCAGTGGAAGAAATATTACTGAAATCCAGAAGACTACGTCTGTTCTCAGGTTTAGGGTCGGCCTCACTGAAACTTGTCAGTTAGGCAAAAAATGCTTTTGGGTAAGGTCAGCCCACCGCAAATAATAGTCTATATACAGTGTCAAAGTGGATCAGGACAAAGAGAGATAGAAAAGGGGTCGATGATCCACTGCCCGAGATAGAAGCTCCCTGGACAGGGTTGATGGACAAAGAAACAGAAGCAGAAGGGGAAGAAGAAGAAGAAGAAGAAGAAGAAGTCAACCTGCTTCGGACCGCAGGTATTATTGAATGGAGTCTCGCCTGTATTCAGATATGAGTAACACTATGTCAAATCTACCAATGACAGCACCCTGTATCACCGTCCACAAAGAAGGCCTGGATAGCTATTTCCACGGGAAAGGTGACTATGTCGTTTCACTTCGATGTACAGGGGGCCTTTATTCATTGACTTCGCTGCATATAAGAAAACTATAAACCAGAAACAAACCTCACAAACCTCCCTGATGGGCCTTGGTCTATCAAGTGACCAATGCTCAGTTTGAAGGCCTGCAGATAACAAATTGATGCATGATCAACGCGATAAATCCTCTCGGCCGTTTCTAAACCGTGGCCGCTATCTTACCGCTAGATAGCTACTCATTTGTTCTCACGTAGGCTTTGTGAACCTCGGATCTGCCCTCGGGACAGACAAACTTCCCTGACCTTGCCAAAAATCGAACTCGGGGCCTCCGGTTAAGAGTTTCGCTATCACTAGATGAAAGATCAGACACTACCTATAAGCGCAGAATATTATGACGCAGCGCTACAATTAACGAGCCAGGTAACTAATAACACAGTGGTGCATTGTTGAAGGATAATATAATTTGCAGGAAATGCTCGGCAGAATACGGTAAGTTTCGCTCTGGGAACTTCAGTTTTAAAATGCGACATGCTATTAAAAACGCTTTTGCTGCGTCATTACGAACTGCGATGATTGTGCGAGTTTCGCAGATTGTTGTCAATATTAAGTTGCTGTAGTTGGTCATCATTTTCCAGGCCTAGACTTTGTTGATATGCATCCTGGAGATAGTGGTTTCGAATCCCACTGTCGGCAGCCCTGAAGGTGGTTTTCCGTAGTTTCCCATTTTCATACCAGGGACATGCTGGGGCTGTACCTTAATTAAGGCCACGGCCGCTTCCTTCCAACTTCTAGGTCTTTTCTATAACATCGTTGCCATAAGAACTATCTGTGTCGGTGCGACTTACGGCACTAGCAAAAATAGAAAATAAAAATAGGCCTGCTTTGTTGATGCAAAAGAAGAACCAAATGTTCCTGTGAAAATTGCGATTTCTACCTGTGGCTCTTCAAGGTAAACACCAGTTTTATGATGTTCCATACAAATTATGTGTGTAATATCGAAATATTACCTGAGAGAAATTGTTTAAATGGAACATCTTACGGAATATTTTTCATACAAATAATTCCAATTATTTCCAGAATTGTCATTAGTAATTCTTGTCTTTATTTGTTATTCCAAATAATTAGTTACGAGCAAATAGTTTATTTTTAACACTCTCATATGTTAACTTGCTCAATGATCACTTAAATAAAATTATTGTGCTGGTACTTTTCCAGACTGCGAATGGCAGACGGAGTAGTATTAGTATATTTTCTGTTCTCCAGTACTTTTTACCCCTTCCAAAAATTCATTAAAATAATCAACAACAAAATCTTTAGATGGAAAAGGGCTAGTGAAAAACCTCTTAGCACCCTTACATTACATTTTGGATACTTCTTCATATGACTTCATGTAAACGGTGTCTGCCTCCATACCGTAAGGTTTAGAATTATTAAAAGCCCTCATCGGAAGTCCGGGTTCAATTCCCGGTAGGCTCAGAGATTTCAGAATGACAGGCGGGCTAGTATATTGTTAAAATGTATATGCAGCTCACCTCCATTGGGAAGTGCCTGAGAAGGGCTGCATCACCTCGAGGATAAGACGACTCGAGTGTATTCATTTATTATATAAACGGTCGCAGATTTGGTTCAGATACCGATGGAATGGAGGTCACAGACTTTCTCACCCATCTGTGTAGAATACCGTTAGAAAGCTGTCACAAAGTTTGACATTGTGGTACCATAACGGTTGTCCTACAAACCTTAAGAACAAAGTTATATGGAGTAGAAGATGTGATCACTTATTAATATCCTTCATAAAATCTTCTGAATTTATATTTCGTCGCAAGATGTGTATCAATGAATAGAGATTATTTTGCCCCACTTGATGGTACAAATGCGATAGACTTAGGAAAATGGTGTGCGAAGTTTTGTAAATTATCAAATGTATTGAAACATAAATTGCTCGGGCCATCACCGAGCAAATGACTGCACGGTTTGGGTCACTTAACTATCACCTTGAATTCGGGAGATAGAGGTTTCGTACCCGACTGTCGGAATTCCTAAAGATGGATTTCGTTGGTTCCCATTTTCACACCAGGCAAATGTTGGCTGGCGCTGTACGTTAATTAATGGTATGGTTCCTTCCTTTTCACTCCTAGCTCTTTCCTCTTACATCGTCGCCATAAAAATGAATGAATAATAAATAAATAATAAAAATAATAATATATGAATGAATAAAAAATTGCCGTCAATGTCGCTAAGTGACCAGCCAGGTAAGTAAGTTCACAATAAATAACTATGATAACGCAATAACTGTATAGATAAAAACAATTAGCTGTTCTACGTTTAATTTTCTTATTTACGCGACAATTGCTCACTACGATACCATTTGTCTCTCTGTAGTTATCATTGACTAAAAACTGAATAAAACTGCATTGAATTGAACTGGACTGTGTGGCTCAGACGGTAGTTCCGCTGGATTTCTGATCCCAACATGGCAGGTTCGATTCTGGCTCAGTCCCGTTATATCTGAAGGTGGTCAAATACATCAGCCTCCTGTGGGTAGATGTACCGGCAAGTAAAGAAAATTCCTGCGAGACTAAGTTTCTTCACCTCGGCGTCTCCGAAAACCGTAAAATTAGTTGGAAGGACGTAGAAACAATAACACTGTTGTATTGAATTAACAATCTAGCGTATATTTCATTCTTCGCCAGGCATCATTGTCAGGAAAATCCTAACGGGACACTCACTCATCTGTCCCCAACTGTACCTTCCTTCAGCAAGGAATTACTTGGTCTGTTACACTGAGGGACGTGGAAGTATGCTAAAGGTGTAATCGCTCATTAATCTCCGCGCTATACAATATGATAATCCTGAATGCTTTATCACGCCGAAGGAGTTCACTTGTGATTCGAATAGAGTGTACTTTCGTGACCACTGCAGGGACTCCTCCTTCAGTCGCTGCTAATGATATAACTTAAATGACTACTTTGAACTCTGACGATCACCACCTTGTGAAATGAAATCTCCTGTAGATCAGCTTCCTATTTAGAGATAAATGCTTTATCCACGCTTAAAGGAAGAAAGTTCCATATTAAATCCTGTGGACAAGTCATTCCATTAGCAGGTAATGCTGTGCTTCTGAGCTGGACACTGTGACGCTTTCCATGATATCTACAATGTTTTACTTTCCTAGTCTCAAGGGGGGATGAATTTCTTGTATGAAATGTAAAGTAATGAGAAAAGATTAATTACAATCCAGAGAAACAATTATAGCAGAGTTCTACAACAACAGGGAAATTAGGCAGTTCTGATGAGTCACCAATGCAGCAGAGCTTTTAGTTCTAGAATTGATTCATTTAGCCATCAAAAAACCCATAGGTGGTAACGCTGATGGAAATCATTTTACTCGCCAGTGGGTGAATCCACGTGATGATTTGAATATCAGTTTATATCTTATATTATTGAAGAAATTAGTTCGTCCCCTTGATTGAATGTTTAGAGTCGTGGCCTTCGCTTCAGAGGGTTCTGGGTTCGATTTCCCACCGGGCGGCGGATTTTAGCCATGCCTAGTTAACTCCTTTAGCTCGATAACTGGGTATTTATGTTCGTCTTAAAAATGATCAGAAGGGAAGTGTTTGGACCAGTCTGTACAGGGGGAATCTTGCTGATAAGGAAATCTCATGACCTGTACCGACACTCACAGAAAATCTCAGACTCATTTACGAAAAGCGTTTGAAATTTTACCGACATATTTTCTGAATGAGTAATCAGAGATTAACCGAACGAATACTGAATCTTGCTCTATCAATGAAAGTAAAAAGCAATTGGCTGCTTGAGGTTGGACAAGATCTTCAGAAAATAGGCATCAGACATCATATTGCGTTAGATCTATGTTCAGAAAATTAGTTGATATTCAGCTCTTTACACAGCAACCAAGCACTACCGCCAACAGAACCTGGTCACAAGATCACAAGAACAGCCATAGCGCGAAGACAAGAGATTTGGGAGAAGAAAAGGCAACTACATGAGCTGAACAAGTTCAATCGCAATCCTTAGTCGGACATAACGAAGAAATAATAATAATAATAATAATAATAATAATAATAATAATAATAATAATAATAATAATAATAATAATAATAATAATAATAATAATAATAATAATAATAATAATAATAATAATAATCGTACGGCCTCAGCTGTCAATACAGTAATTTTATTTGCTACAATTTAGGCTGCCTGAGTGTCAATGTCGACGTTCCATGTTAATATAATAGATGACAGGGCAAATCACATCTGTGTTGGACAATCATTGCCTGAGATTTGATTCATTTTGTCGGGTAAACACCAAGTGTATCACCAGAGATATTCTTCGTACCGACATTTTACGACATGGAGCGCCGAAAAGACATTTTTCCTCTCTTCAAAAGTCCAACTACCTTTGCTAGGTTTTTCGCCTTAATACATATCTTCTTTACATAACATAGTATATTATCAACCAGCATATAGACACACAGTGGTGAATGAATCGCTCCACATGGGGTTGGCGTTAGGAAAGGCATCAATCCGTAAGCGTAGTACGATTAGTACCGACCTCAAATAATTAGAATAAGAGCAGGAAAAAGGGAATATGGAAGGAATTGCATTTTGGAAGCAAGCAAGCAAGCAAGCAAAGAGAATATACTTCACAAACACTTATATACCACTTAGAGATGAAAACTCAAGAAGAAAGAAAGGAAGGGAGAAATCAAAGAGGAGTAGTTAAATTGACAAGGGATAGTCCTTAAAGCCTTATGTCAGTTAACAAAGAGTACTTCTACAGACATACTGTAGTTGCTCTTAAAATAAGTTGAATAATGCGCCTTTAGATTGTATTGCTGCTGAAACAGTGCTTAGAGAAAGACACAGTTCTGCGTCGGGCGTTTCCACTCGCTCCGTTCTAATGAGACTCAAATTATTTTGCAAGAAGGGAGCTTTCCCTATTCATCATTTAGTCTGAAGAAGAGGGGCGGCCCTGTTTGTTATCTGTTCGATGACACAACACTGGCGGTAATTACTTGAAAGGTTATTAATTTCATTGCTTTGCTGCTTGCCTGGTGCTCCATTTTAAATCAGCGAGCACTGTGCAAAGGGAGGGTCGAGAAGTAATCTGTCGCAGACATCAAGAGCGGGCGGTTGTTAGTCATTTCCGGTGCTGACAAGTGGTCTTCTTTAACTCACCTCCTGCACCACGACCTGTCGAAATGTAGCATCTGTTACTGGGCGCCACGGGATACTGTACCGCATCACAGGTCTAAATCTCTTATTGAATGGGAGAATACCGTGCAGGTAAAGTATTCTCCAGCACGCTGCTTTCAGTAGATATTTCTTGCTGCCATTGCGGCCACTGCTGCTGATGCTCTTCTTTTCTTGCTCCTTCGTTCCTCACTCTTGGTCAACGGCTGTTTAACAGCAATATGAACTATAACGCCGAGGCTTCAAAAAATAACAGTTTAAACAATGAATTGCATAAAACGTAACGGTGATTCTTGTTACATAAATTGAATAATATATACTCATTTAAAAGATTAGAAAGTTAGTTTGTATATTGAGGTGATCTACTGAACCGATTTCAGTACTTATTCCATCTCTAATAGGCTAAGTTTATTTCTTGTAGATTGTATACATTCGTACTCACGTGTCTGCTGTTATGATGATAGTACTGTTTTCCTATCTTTGGAAGAGAATATTTAGATAATTCGCCTGTACTGTCCAGACGTTCACCAAGAAAGTAAAATAAGATTACGCGCAACGTAACCGCTGGACCGGAACAGAACTTAAATAAACGAACAAGGATAATCAAGTCAATCTGACAAAAATCACACAAGCTTTTCTATAACATAAACTCTCAAGGAAATATTAACTTAAGTACAGGACACTAAATAGCAAATGGTAGCAGGTCCATCTCTAGTCTTAATCACCTACAAGGTTGATTAACAAGGAGCAATAATATTCAAACATTTACCAAAGAGGTAATCATTTATAACAACCAGAATATAGTTAATTAAATATACTGTATCAAAATGACATAATACCAGAGTGATTAAAAAGTGAAGGGATACAGGATACCTTTTAATATACAATTCAAAATATAGATCACACGGTCAGTGCATTATTGTTCTTCTTTTTTGCTTTACGTCGCACTGACACCGTTAGGTCTTATGGCGACGATGGGACAGGAAAGGGCTAGGAGTGGGAAGGAAGCGACCGTGGACTTAATTAAGGTACAGCCCCAGCATTTGCCTGGTGTGAAAATAGGAAACCACGGAAAACCATTTTCAGGGCTGCTGACAGTGGGGTTCGAACCTACTATCTCCCGAATGCTGGATACTGGCCGCACTTAAGCGACTCCAGCTATCGAGTTCGGTTAGTGCATTACTAAACAGTTAAATTTCAAATGCGGGTAACTGGTAAATATACCAAGGGATGGAAAGATTGAAGTCTTTCTCAATGGAACTATACATTATATTAAGTAATCACGGATAAAAGGAAAACAAGGACGCCAAGCCGAGAAAAAGAGGTGTTCACTAACCTCAGAATCTAAACCACAGTTAGCCTCTCCAGAACAGCCTGTTTTAAGAGTTCCAAAACATAATAATTGGTAAGATAACAGCTCTTTATACGTTCACTGGAAAACTGGATAGTTGGGTTTTGAGAGAGGAGGTAATCATGAAGAAGCCACAGTTCAGCTGACATTGGCCCGGTTGATAAACAACACCTGTGAATCGCGGCAAGCTCCAAACCGATAGAAAACCGTTCATTCTTACTATATTAATAGGCAAGATTTCCCCTTCCATTCTACTATCCAGCTCATTGTTTCAGTTCTTTACAATAAATAAAATGGAATGTAAAAGTACATTTAAAATGTTCATTTCCAAACAGTAGAAGTACACAGATCCAGAGTACAACGTATTTCAGGCCACTTTTCCCACACACAAACTGCTGCGCTGCACAAATAGAACACTACAATATTGTTATTATTATTATTATTAATATTATTATTATCATTATTATTATTATTACATGAATGAATCAGTATTTTCACTCAGTATGATCACTCAAGACGCCCGCTAGACGCAAGAGTTTGATTTGGGTAGAATTAACTCAAAGACTTAAAGTTTATGAATCCATTACGCCGTGTTAACAGAGGCCTAGCTGAGCTGAGTGGCTCGGACAGTTGAGCCGCTGGTCTTCTGACCCCAACTTACCTGGTTCGACGATCATGGCTCAGTCCGGTGGTATTTGAAGGTGCTCAAATACGTCAGCCTCGTGTCGGTAGTCCTGCGGGACTATATTCCGGCACCGTAGCGTCTCCGAAAAACGTAAAAGAATTTTGTAGGACGTAAAGAAAATTACATTATTATTATTATTACAGATGTCTAGCTCACCTGTTATAATGACTGGAGAAAAGCATGGGACTGCAATCCATTCTTTCCTCACAGACCAAGTGCACGTTGATGAACGATTTCTGAAATTTTTGTCGTCCCAGTATGTGTATTGATTCATAGAAATTCCCATCCTCAAGTCATATGCCACGCCTGCTACGTCCGCACGGACCAGTTTATCGCCCTCCAACAACCAAGAACCACTTGAGGTCTTACACTTTTCTAAATATTTGAGTGTGATTTGATAAAATCTGATGATGTTCTTTTAAGAACGAAACCTGTCACTCTACTTTAAATAAGTTGTTTCTTTTTCAGGTATAATATTGTAGTTAATCGCTGTCCAACATTTTCATATAGTGGGACACACCTGAATCTTGGCAGTGTAGGCGCTGGTTGCCGTTTGACGATTTCAGTAATAATATTTTTGAACATATCGTACTTACGTAATTACTGAGAAATCTTGCACTGCATGTTCGCTATAAGTTGAGTAGTATTGCTCCTTCTTTTCAGTATTAAAACTGTAGGTTACAATTACTGTATAAAATTGTATTGCGAATGAAAAACTGACGTATACATCCTGCAATTTATATAAATCTTGGCAATTCAGTTCTTCAGTGAATAAATCTATAGTTCAAATCTGTAAGTTGGAGATTAAAATAAAATACACTTATAGGTAAGCAGTACACTACTTCTTGTCACGATAAAATCCGAATTCAAATGAGAACTCTATGAGACTACCGGTTCCATTCTAGTGAACATCAGATTCCTTGTGGTAATGTTGAGAAGGAAAGATTTAGGAAACATTCAAAATGCGATCGTTTCCTGGGAGGTGTTCTAACTGGGAAATTCCGGGTGTCAACATACTCACCTCATTCTCCAGCCTTTCTTTATCACGCGCGGCACTCAAACTGGAAGCACGGATTGAAGTGTACAGAGCTTTCACATTGCACGATGTACCTCAGAAGCACACAGCACCTGCGAGAATATTCTGAAATATTGACGAGTGTTGTTTATAGAGCCGGCCCCGTGGTGTAGGGGTAGCGTGCTTGCCTCTTACCCGGAGGCCCCGGGTTCGATTCCAGGCCAGGTCTGGATCTGAGGTCTGGTTCGAGATACACTCAGCCTACGTGATTAGAATTGAGGAGTTATCTCATGGTGATATAGCGGCCCCGGTCTAGAAATTCAATAACGGCCGAGAGAGGATTCGTCGTGCTGACCACAGGACACCTCGAAATCTACAGGGCTTCGGGCAGAGCAGCGGTTGCTTGGTAGGCCAAGGCCCCTTAAGGGATGAAGTGCCGTGGGGGGGGGGGGGTGTTGTGGAACGAGTACAGCTAAAACTAAAAAAAAGGAGATCATTCATAATTGTGGGAAAGAGAGGGGAAAACATATTAATTAATTGTAAGTTTAAAAGTAATCCTAAGCATTTAGCTACAGTTAAAGGTGGTACAATTAAATCTAAGTTCAAAGGGCGCTAAAAAGAATACCAAGGGCGGCATGGCGCCCACAGGTGGGCAGGCCTGTATGTAGTTTATAAATTAATTAAATTAGTTTCGGCACACTGAAGGACTTAACAGTCATAAAATAAATAAAAGATGCATGTTGTACGTCACGAAGACACGTATCACCTGTGCACATTTTTTTGTTATTTAGTGTATGGCTTTTAATTCTAGGATTATCCGAGGACATGTTCGCTTGGTGCAAGTGTTTCTATTCAACGCCCATAGACGACCTGCGGGTCCAGGTGTGAGATGATGATGATTATGACAACGAAGTAGGGAGAGGGTTAATCAGGTGTCGGCACATAGCCTACTACAATCGAATAACACCAAGGGGTCTGTTCAATGCTTAACGTCTCCATCCGATGAGCAAATCACTATCAACAACAACATATACCCTAATTCCGTATGAATAGTGTGGAGAGGTTTGTAATTGAATCCAGGCTTTTTGCACACAATTTAGTGACTATAAATTTTATATCATCCCTCCTCCTATCCTGCCCGCCAATATTCTGATTTGATTTTATTTTCACCAACGAAATTCGAACCTGCTAACCACAATGTCAGACCACATAGATTTGACGTCTTAACGATCATAGCCAACATGCGGGTTACATATTGCACTCATAGTATATAAAACGATCTACTGATCCTCCCGTATTTTTTTCAGTTCCTCTTTAATGATGCACTAAGAGACACCAGTTCTGGAGGTCTTTCAGCGCGTTTCTGGCACAACCTATATTATAGTTGGTAAAAATTACGTACCGAATTTTCAAGGACAGTCGGAATCCCTGAAAATGTTTTCCGTAGTTTCCCACTTTCACACGAAATAATACCAGACACTATTCACGTTCACTATCTGAACCATTGAACGAATAGCTTATTGGTATTATACACTGGTCAAGACAATTAGGGGATCAGTTGAGACATCTAGGTTCTGAAGTATTGTCATCGGCAGAATGAACTAAAATGGTTCGACGTCTTGCTGTCAGTTCTACGGAGTGGTGACAACAAAATTACAGTAACCGAGATATTGGTAATAACAGAAAGTTGCTCCAGAGGGGGTTGGTGTTGACTTGTGCTTACTCTACCAAAGTAATTACACACGTAGTTGAGTTCAGATCGTTAGTGAGCAGGTAGTGCAATGCACAAACAACGTGACTTACCCGAAGCTATGGCATGGACAGTCATAGGAAGGTTGGAAGCTAGACAGACACAGAGGGAGTTGGCTGCATCTATTGGAGTGTCCCAAAGTATAATTTCCAGGACCTGGACGCGATTTCATACAACAGGAACCGTTAAAAGAAGGCAAGGCCAAGGTCGTCCACGGGTAACATCAGCAAGAGATGACCGTTATCTCCGGTTAACAACCCGTCGAGACAGGAGGCTGAATGCACTCAGCTGCAACGCACCCTCCAAGCGGCAACAAGACGCGCAATATCAACACAAAAAGTCCGAAATCGCCTTCGAGAATGTGGCCTCTATGCACGGAGGCCTATGGTGTGTGACCCATTAAAACCACTACACCGTGTTGTGATAGTACATATATCACACCCCCGAATTATATGTAGAAGTTAGAGATATTATTGTCAGTATTCTATTTTATTATTATTATTATTATTATTATTATTATTATTATTATTATTATTATTATTATTTCATTTGTATACTTTGACATTTATATTGGTAAGCTGGAAGATATCCACATATGTAGGTATGAGTAATTTGTTTTGCACGAGTGGGAAAACACTGCTGTAATAACTCTGGTAATTTGAATGAGTCATCTGGCTACCCCAGTGTGTGTTGTGATGTACTTGTGTCAGGAAATTCCATTTACTCATGTATATATCCCAGCCTGATGAGATAAGCTTGTTGTTGTACCAGGAAAGTTTGGTGATTCATGAAAACTCCCCAGAGTTTGTTATTGTCTTGGGAGGAAGAAGTAGTTCAGGGCTTGGTCTTGATTTGAGATCACTCATGATTGGCTGGCAAGCACCAATCCTGACGTCTCATCTGAGAGGAGGGGGATGTTGATGTCTATAAAGGTTGGTCATACGGCGGCAACCTGATGATTGTATAGGAGATTGTAAAGGAGACATTGTAAGGGTGATTGTGAAGGTGATTGTATAGGAACGAGAAGGAATATAACGACAACTACAACTGACGGACTGTACGGGAAGGAAGTGGTGCTGAGACACGGTACTGGATTGACATGGCTGCAATGGACTGGACTTCAAACGTTCGTGGAGCGTAGTCGTGTTATGTTTGTGGAAAGTGGTTGATTGTGGAGAGTGCTTGCGCATTAAGTATTGTAGCACTTGTGGCGGCCTAGCATTATATGTTGGTGAAAGCTATCTCAGACTTTCCATAAATTTATATGTTGAGGATCGACAGACGTGTGTATATATCTTTACAAGTGTTAAAATATGTGAACACAGTAGTACAAGGTACAGTATCTGTGTGAAGTGATTACTGCCGATTATGAGAATCGGTAAGTCGAATTGATATAGAGACAGTGAAGGGTATTTATCTTCATACATGTACATTGTTAATCGGACTATCTGCAAATGGTAGCTTAGTTCTCACTTTCGTTTTCCCACGATTTTCATTATTATTGTTGTTGTTGTTGTTGTAAATATGGAGTCTTCCAGCAATATTTTATGTGTGTATTATATGTCTAATGTTGTATGTTGATGAGGTGCTCATGCACGGAATTTGTTCAGAATATAGTTAGCTATTTTAGAATCAGTGTTATTGATAAACCTAGGTGCAGTTCCTACCTAATTAGTCGTTTTCAGGAGGTTAGGTAAGGCCTGCAGCAGATGTACCAGTACGCAGCATTATGTACACGCCCTGGGATATAAAGTTTACCATGCTCTTATCTAAATTCGAGGGATCCATTCTGGTGAACTCTGGCGCCCATACTACGGACATTTCGGTTAATTATGCTTATTAATTTCATTAAGTTTTTGAGTAATTTTATTTATATATTTTTATTCATCATTTTATTTATCTGTAGTCATCAACTTATTACAATTGGCTTCCCAACGTGTGGCTGAATGATTGGTACATCTGTTAGGCTGATAAGCGTAGGTGCACTTGTCAGGTGTGGATGGAATTCTACAAACTATGTCAGTGAAGTGTTTTATATGTTTCATGTGTATTTTGGAGTATGAAGAAATGTTGTAGTGAGTCGAGTATTATAAAATTGAGAAGTAGAGAGGTTGTTAAAGTTGTGGGTACTATGAATCAGGATAAGAGAAGTCAAAAGAATTCCACCACATCGAGTTTATCTAATTTAAGTGAGAATAGCGAAATGGCTGATAGTAGGAAAGATCAATCGGCAACGATTGGTGAGGAATCGAGTAATCCGACTCAAACTCAGAATGTAGGGGATCAAGGGGAGGCTTCAATGCTCAGTATGCTTAAATCGCTACTTGATAGTCAGAGTAAAGAGTTGAAGAGTGAATTGAATTCGATTAACAGTAAAATCGATAATCAGAGTGTTGAATTGTCTAGTAAAATTGATAGTCAGAGTAAGGAATTAAATTCAGTGAGTGTTGAACTGTCCAGTAAAATAGACAATAATAATGTTGAATTGTCCAATAAGATTGATAGTCAGAGTAAAGAGTTGAAGAGTGAATTGAGTTTTTTAAGCAATGAAATATACAGTATTAATAGTGAATTAAATTCAGTTAGTACGGAGCTGTCCAGTAAGATTGAGAAGCAGAGTGCAGAGTTAAATTTAGCTAGTGTTGAATTGTCTAGTAAAATTGATAGTTTAAGTATTGCTGTGAATGGTAGAATAGACAAATTAAACCAAAAGTTTGACCATCAAAGCAGGGAAATTCAGGAAGTCAACAATAAGGTAGAAGCTCAACGCTTGGAATTGACTGAGAAAATTGAATGCCGATTTAATGTAGTTAGGAAAGAATTTGTTGAAAACAGCAAGGAATGTGATAAAAGAATAAAAATAGTGGAAGATAAAGTCGAAGAAATAGACAGAATGAAAACAAGTCAGAATGTTTTAGTGAAGCGAATAGATGAGAAGAATGAGAAATTGGAGAAAGACCTTAAGTCGGTAAAAGATGACCTCAATTCAGTAGAAGGAAATGCCAGAATGGTAGTGGAAGAAGGAATTAAATCATGTCATGTGAAATTAAGGCAGGAGATCAGTCAAATCCAATTAGGTAGCAGCATATGTAATAGGTACGTATCTTGTACGAAGGACTCTGAATTACCCAAGTTTAATGGTCGGCAGTTTAATCCGATGGAATTCTTGAAAACGGTGGAGAAACGGTTTTCCAAGAATCTTGACGATGGTTTGATTGATTGGAGTATGGTTGATGAGATGTTGGATATTGCATTTGTTGGTGAAGCGAGATCCTGGTTTCAAGTTTACAGACAGGGTATTTCGAGTTTGGAGGAATTTAGGGAGAAATTTAGTTCTAAATTTTGGAGTGAAGCTATTCAGGGAAGGGAAAGAGATCGCGTGCTATTTGGCAAGTATAAACCTCAGGAAGGTGTATCTATGACGGAGTATTTCTTGGCGCATGTTCTGATCAGCCAGAATATTGAAGGTCTAGCATCGGAAAGAGATACAGTCCGCCAGATGTTGAGGCATTTTCCTGAGAAGGTCGGATTAGCTGCATGTATGCAGAATATTGTTACGATTAAGGAATTAGAGCAGCTGTTAGAGAGGTTTGATGCTTTAGAAGGGCAGGGGAGGACTAGGCAAAGTGAAGGTAGAAATTACGGGGATAATGGGAGACAAGGTAATCAGGTAGCGGGAGATAGGAATAATCAGAATTTCAGTCATTCTAGGCACGGGAATCAGGGTGGTAATTCCGGAAGGGGAAACAGACAGTCTAATCAGGGAGTTAATCACCAGGAATATTTTGGCAGAAGACCTAATCAAGGGGAATCAGAAAGTAGGGGGCGTACGGATCAAAGACCTCCAGATCAAGTGCCGAGACATGATAATAGTGAACAGTCCACTTCAAGTAATTTAAACCGGAATCGGACTTCTTAGTTGGGTCAGATAGGCAGTCCGATACCGAAATTCCTATTCACATGATGAAACAGGTAAGTTACGAGGTAGACGTGAAAGAGGAATTATTGTATGACCATGTGTTTTGTGTTCAGGGAGATTTTGAGAATAGGGGGCGTGATGAAGGTAAGAAAGCTGTGTCGGATGTCTTACTTTGTGCTAGTGGTGATGGTAATAGCGGTGTTGCGATCGATAATCTTGTGGAAGTTTCTGAAATTGAAAGTGAAGTTTTTTGTGAAGTTGATGAAGGTTGTTTTGTGAGTGAAGAGTGTTTACAGAGTATACATCATGAGGATGTTTTTGTTGATTTAAGTGTACGTGCGGAGAGTAAAGTTAGGTCCATTATGTGTAAAAATGGTGACTTTGAGATTAATGAAACTTCTGATAAGAGAGTCGAAAGTAGCAGTGTTGTTGGCATGAAAGTGGTGCAAGTAGAAGCTGATATGGAAGGTGGTGAAGATGGATTGATTGTTGGGTCATTAAGTGGTAATGACAGCAATTTCAAAGTGTATTATGGTAAGAATTACAATAATAGAGTGAGCGTGTGTGAGAATGGAAGTGTGCGTGAGATGAAAGAAAGTCTACCCAAGCGTGTGTGTTATGTTTTATTTAATTCTGAGAGATGTGTGAAAGATTTGAATGACGTGCTGAGTGATATCGATGTGGAATGTGTGAAAAAGTATGTGATCTGTTTGCTTGCATTAATTATGAGCTTGTGGAAGTGTAAACATTGTGAGATTCCCGCGTATTTCAGAAAGAGGGATTTCCTTTTTATGAATGTTCCGAATGAAAGTTTGTATGATTCTTGTGTGACTGGATGGGATGAATCTTTGTGTGTGAGATAGAGTGTATTCTAGACGTAGTTAGTTTTTATTGCGGTACGCATTCCTCGTCTATCGATGCCAATGTTAAGTTTATGTATAGTTTTTTCATTAATATCAGGGTCCGTATACTGTGGACAGTAGAATAGGCAAGTGTGCTTATAGGCTCCTAACCGCTGAAAATAAGGTCCTTGGGACATTTAATATCTATAGCCTTCGCAGATATAAGAGATAGGATCTGCACCTCCGATGTGTATATTATCAATTTTGAGTTAAGTGTACTGTAGTAAGAAGGGATTGTGTTCAATGGTATGTGAAACAATCAGAGTTGTGTGTATATAGCCATATTATTATTATTATTATTATTGTTTGGACAAATTGTATTTCGTGTGTGCGAATACAATGCAGTAGACGCAATGTATATATCATTATTACAGTAAATTATGTGTTCAGTTATGCCATTATAAGGTTATGTATGAAGTTCTGTTTTATGGTGAATCATAATAAATGATATCATCGATTCACCAAGGGGGCGTTATGTGATAGTACATATATCACACCCCCGAATTATATGTAGAAGTTAGAGATATTATTGTCAGTATTCTATTTTATTATTATTATTATTATTATTATTATTATTTCATTTGTATACTTTGACATTTATATTGGTAAGCTGGAAGATATCCACATATGTAGGTATGAGTAATTTGTTTTGCACGAGTGGGAAAACACTGCTGTAATAACTCTGGTAATTTGAATGAGTCATCTGGCTACCCCAGTGTGTGTTGTGATGTACTTGTGTCAGGAAATTCCATTTACTCATGTATATATCCCAGCCTGATGAGATAAGCTTGTTGTTGTACCAGGAAAGTTTGGTGATTCATGAAAACTCCCCAGAGTTTGTTATTGTCTTGGGAGGAAGAAGTAGTTCAGGGCTTGGTCTTGATTTGAGATCACTCATGATTGGCTGGCAAGCACCAATCCTGACGTCTCATCTGAGAGGAGGGGGATGTTGATGTCTATAAAGGTTGGTCATACGGCGGCAACCTGATGATTGTATAGGAGATTGTAAAGGAGACATTGTAAGGGTGATTGTGAAGGTGATTGTATAGGAACGAGAAGGAATATAACGACAACTACAACTGACGGACTGTACGGGAAGGAAGTGGTGCTGAGACACGGTACTGGATTGACATGGCTGCAATGGACTGGACTTCAAACGTTCGTGGAGCGTAGTCGTGTTATGTTTGTGGAAAGTGGTTGATTGTGGAGAGTGCTTGCGCATTAAGTATTGTAGCACTTGTGGCGGCCTAGCATTATATGTTGGTGAAAGCTATCTCAGACTTTCCATAAATTTATATGTTGAGGATCGACAGACGTGTGTATATATCTTTACAAGTGTTAAAATATGTGAACACAGTAGTACAAGGTACAGTATCTGTGTGAAGTGATTACTGCCGATTATGAGAATCGGTAAGTCGAATTGATATAGAGACAGTGAAGGGTATTTATCTTCATACATGTACATTGTTAATCGGACTATCTGCAAATGGTAGCTTAGTTCTCACTTTCGTTTTCCCACGATTTTCATTATTATTGTTGTTGTTGTTGTTGTAAATATGGAGTCTTCCAGCAATATTTTATGTGTGTATTATATGTCTAATGTTGTATGTTGATGAGGTGCTCATGCACGGAATTTGTTCAGAATATAGTTAGCTATTTTAGAATCAGTGTTATTGATAAACCTAGGTGCAGTTCCTACCTAATTAGTCGTTTTCAGGAGGTTAGGTAAGGCCTGCAGCAGATGTACCAGTACGCAGCATTATGTACACGCCCTGGGATATAAAGTTTACCATGCTCTTATCTAAATTCGAGGGATCCATTCTGGTGAACTCTGGCGCCCATACTACGGACATTTCGGTTAATTATGCTTATTAATTTCATTAAGTTTTTGAGTAATTTTATTTATATATTTTTATTCATCATTTTATTTATCTGTAGTCATCAACTTATTACAGTGTAGCCCGCAGAAACTGGGCGGAGGAACATCAGGATTGGAGTCGTAACGAATGACGCCGGGTTCTGTTAACAGACGAGTCAAGATTTTGTGTTCAGCCGGACAATCGTCGTTCCCTCATCTGGAGATAACGTGGAACTCGGAACAATCCTGCTTATGTGCAGGAAACATCACCATATTATGATGGTGGACGAATGGTGTGGGCAGCAGTCAGTATTGGCGGACGTACGGAGCTTTATATAGTTCAGAGTGGCGCTTTGACTGCTCAGAGGTATAGAGACGAGATCCTTTGACATTTCGTTAAGCCCTACGCTGGTGCCATAGGAGGTGGGTTCCTTCTAGTGGACGATAACGCTCGTCCCCACAGAGCTGCACTGGTGAACAACATGCTTGAAGCTGAGGGAAGTGAACAATTAAGTGGCCAGCTTTTTCACTGGACTTAAAACCTGATTGAGCGTGTCTGGGATGCGCTTGGCAGACGCATTGCTGCCAGACCAGCACCTCCCACAACGGTTGCAGAGCTGGATATTGCACTCATGGAAGAATGGCCAAATATCCCTCAAGAGCTGATTAATAACCTCATACTGCCCATGCCACGCAGGTGTGCAACGGTACTGGCCGTCCGAGGTGATCACACACCATATTGGAGGGCAACGGTACTGGCCGTCCGAGGTGATCACACACCATATTGGAGGGCAACGGGAATGGATTTTTCACTATTATCGTAGCCCCATGGTGCTTCGCTCTAAGTAAATGCCATGTAAACCTCAAGTAAAGAGTTGACACACCAAAATATCGTACTGTATCACACACAAATTACAATTGTAACCGATATCTGAATAAAATACGTTACCATATGTACACTGTGTATCATATCTCACCTGATCCCCTAATTGTTTTAAGCAGTGTATAAAGGTGAAGGTAATTTAATCAAGGCCACGGTCACTTCCCTCCCACTCCTAGCCCTTTCCTGCCCCATCGTCGCCGTAAGACCTGTCTGTGTCCGTGCGACGTAAAGCAAATTGTAAAAAAAAAAAAATTAAAAAATAAATACAAAATTAAATTCAAGGACAGTGCCGGATTACGGTCATCTACTCCGTTGTCCTGCAGGTGCTTTCGGGACTTACAGAAGACCCATATTTTAGTGCTTCAGCATTTCGTTAACATGATAATTTGTTTATGCACATGTACATTGCATGTTTTTCTGTTTATCAAAAGCTACTAAGTTGGGAATAATGACTTGGCAGTTGAAGATAAGTGGCTACAAATGCTTAGACTATGTGTTCAGAACAATGTAAATGTGCTACCTTTTGCGATTGTAGTTTAATTTGCCCTCTGTCTCCGGGGATTTATGTCTTGGTTGAGTGTGTGTTTCCGATCATGAGTACGAAAGGAACAGGCCATGGTTCAACCGAGTGTAATACTTAAAACTCATTTTTGGACTTTATCAAGTGTGCACACGATTCAAGAGGACGAATAATTGATGGTATCTACAGTTCGAGTAAGTAGGCCTAATCTTAGTAATTAAGAAAAACCCTAACCCAGCAAACAAAACGTGAGCGTTTCCTAGCAATATACTACATGCATTGTTATTATTATTATTATCATTTATAACATTAGTAAAAATTGGGGGGGATAAAATTTATTTGAATTGACTTTAGGGCACGGGATGCACATCAGTTTCGTTTACACACCCTTTTCACATTGCTTTTCTTAAAAATATTTTCTTTACATGTCCCGGAATTTTGGCTATTTTAATGTAGTAACCTCTCTCTATATATTCCTCGTCTTCACCTTCATCATATTATTCACGATGGGCGAGTTCCTGAGTTTCCTAGGCTGCCTGCCCTCATCGATATGCGTTGTATGTTCGTAACATCTCCGTCGACTCGTACACACACCACCATCTATCGTATTCATTTCATCAGCGCATCTTTATTCAGTTAGCGGCTCGTCCAAGTTTGTAAACTGGTTTGTGGACGAATCTATTGAGGCCTGGCTCAAAGGCACCACCCTAAACAAGGCAGTGGATTTCAACAATGTTTTATAATTCATGAGTAAAATGGTTACCATGACACAATAACGTAATCACTTTTACTATCTGAACCATTGAAAGAATAGCTTTTTAGCAATTACATAAAGATAAATGTTTTATTTAGCGAATTTCTTTCGTTTTCTGTTATTTATAACAATGTATGGTAATAAGAGAAATATCGTTTCAAATATTGTGCTGGCAAACAGCACTTCACATGGCTTGTGTGTCAGACTGGATAGCTCAGACGGCGCAGTGCTGCTCTTCGAAGCCGAAGCCGGTGATTTCAATTCTGGCTCAGTAAGGTTCCTAGTCTCAATCATTTCGATAGAGAATGGAAACTTCGTATCATCGGCCTCGATGAGACATAGAGAGACAGCTATACAGAATGTTATCCAACCGAGGGAAGAGGGAATATCAAAAAAATGTATTTTTTCTGTGGGTCAAAATTCTGCGGGTGACAAATGTGAGATTAATACAAAAGATCTGTACATCATTTCTTTACAGATGTGTTGAGCGGAATGGTCAAGAAGAAAGGCTTTTCGTATTCAAAGGAAAAGTGATAATTTTTACCCCTCAATGCTATATAGATACTTCTTCCTTTTTTACAAACATAAACTATATATATTAGCCTACTATTTGCTTTATGTCTCACTGCCGCAGATAGGTTTTACGGCGACGATAGATGAGGAAAGGGCTAGGAATGGGAAGAAATCGACCGTGGTCCTGACTAAGGTAGAGCCCCAGCATTTTCCTGGTGTGAAAATGGGAAACCACGGAAAACCAACCTCAAGGCTGCAAACAGTATTGTATGTGCAACACATTTTCACGTGCGAAAATGTATGGTGTTCTGAACCCACTACCTCCCGAATGCTAGGTTACAGTTACGTGAGGCAAACCGGGCAGCCACTCGCTTGGTGGACATTTCTTCTTCAGATTGTTAAAAGATACTAATTCAAGGAAAATCCATATAGTATTCATACCTCTACCCAAAGAGAGTCTTTATTCTTTTCAAGGTATTAAATTTGGCTGTTAATGGTTTTACGTCTATATATGACAAATGTGAATGTAAAGTAAATAGATTAAAGTACGCTGTTTAAACCAAACGTCCCCTTTTACAATGATTCCATTTACGTTTTTAAATTTTATTGATGTGCAGTTATGTTCAGGTCAACCACGCCCTACCAACAGGCAACTGTCGCTGTTGTGGAGATACAGGCAATTTTAGTTCGCCGACACCGCAGTGTACTCTTTCACTTTCTGCTGTGGTAGCACAGCATAATTGAGTTCGGATTTTGAATTATTATTATAAAAATAATTCCGGACAAAAATAAGCTGGAAGGCGCTGCGGTTGATTAGCCGAGAGGGAGTTTCGTATTCCCTCAGGCTACACCATGGTGGAAATAACTTCGAAGTGTACTTTCACTACAATACAGTTTTTCTGAGGATTATATAATTGAAAAATAAACTTATTTATTAATAGGAGGGCATATGAGGATCGTTAAAGAAATATCGATTCCTTAGCTGAAGGCTCCAGAGACCAGTCTGTTGTAAGAATGTCAGAAACTTTGACCAATCGACAGCTGTATTTCGTATCATCACACGCACGTGCATTTGCTTTTTTATATACATTTATCATAATAGCCACTAAAATATATTTATATATACCTTCTTCACTGAATTGAAACCGTACAGTTCCATGTACAGATCATTCACAGCATCTGCATTTTCCTATCCCATTGAAATCATTTCAGAAGTCACATTATTTGCAACTTGTTGGGCAAAAGGATCACCTCTGGGGCTCGATCGGCGTGTAGCCATAGCCAGACCTGCGGAAGATAGTCAGACAGGGAATGGAAAGTTGGGGTTGAAACTAGCCCCCGCGAGAAAAGTGCTCTCTAGTGTAGGACAAAGTAGGGAATAAGACGTGACGCAACGAACAGTTTAATACGCCCAAAAGTGTGGCCTATTAACAGGGCTCCATACTAACAGAAGAAACTTCCTGTTTTTCTTGCATGTTTCACGAGTGTCAGCGTCGAAATTCGTCGCGCAAAATTATGTCATATTCGGATCCAGACATAGAAAAATATGTAGGGCACATCAATGAATAGAGCTGAATTTTCTGTGTATTCCAGACGAAAATATGAAATACTTAATTCACGGGGTAATTGAGTTCACCAGACGTCTAGCTGTAATGCATTGCTAACAAGTGTGAATATACCGCGTCCCCAAAGCCTATAACTGTGCCCAAAATTAACTCCTCCAACGAGAGGACGCAACTTCTCTAATGCTCTTGAATTGGGGGATTTCTGCCCTTGACTAAATTATTCCTCATTTTGAATTGTAAATTTTGTATACTTGAGCTTGTAGCTCAGAACTTGTAAATCGAGGGATTGAAGCCCAAAATTGTTAAATTCCCTATTCTGGGGTGTTCCATCCTTATTTGGCGTTGTGCCTGAGATATCATTGTTATTTTCACCAAGTGAAAATTTGTTAAGTTAGATATTCTAAAAGAAATTTAACCTTTAATGTTCTAATTCAATTCTTTATATTGTAGTTAGACCCATTCAAGTCCGCACCTTCTTTCACCTCTCTGCGTTCCACAGATACCCCGGAACAATATTAATGTAAAATCACGATAGCTAAATTTTTCGGACGAACCACATTTCGTGAGCAGAAGTTTCGCTGTTAGCAATTAGTAATATGCTAGTGAGTATGGGAAACAAGGATAGAATTGCATTTTGATTTCCCCTGAACAGTTTGTAAACACTAGTGAGTGATGAATGAGGATTACCAAGTTCAATAAGTTGCTATTAATTTTCAAAATGGTTCTCGTGGAAAGACGCACAGCCGGGAGCTCACGGGTCATGTAGACAATGCATGCCTAGCTGACACGTACATTAGTATCAAGGCATGAACATCAAGAGTTCTGACTGAGATACATACAAAATTATGTTACTTAGGTAGACAATGTTAGGGACAATATGCAAATGTCCCTTGAGTTTTGATTTTTACTAGAATCTGTCTGTAGTGTTCTTCTTTTTTTGTGCGAAACTAGTGTGAAGTGCTGTGGTACCGGGGCCTTGAGAGAGTGGTCGAATGTTTACGGTGAGCGAAGAGAAATATGAAGGGTTGCGAAAGGAATTATGATAGCCCTATGCCCAAGGAACTAGGATGCGCGATATGAGAAGTAATGGGAAGGCCGAACGCCTAAAAGGGTCTACGATGAGATATGAAATCGGGAATTCGAATGTTATAATGCCTCAAAGTAATTGACGTGAAGAATGAGAGAATAGAGGGTAAATGTGTAATATCCCTTGGGAACTCTACGGTGATATGAAATAAATGAATTGGGACGATAATAAGTGTATGCTTGGAGGAGAACTAGCCGCTGTTATTATGAAGGGTTAGGGCCAATACGGATATTGAGTAGAAAAGATCGTCCCACTGACCTACCTGAGCACAATAGAAGAGAAACTTTTTCTTTCGTTCTTTCTTCCCTAAGTTCAGAGCGGCGTGCTGTGTTATTGTCGTTTAAAGGTCTGGACCCCTAGATTTCACACTGTGTTTTCTTGCAATA
This sequence comes from Anabrus simplex, assembly GCF_040414725.1. NCBI lineage: Eukaryota > Metazoa > Arthropoda > Insecta > Orthoptera > Tettigoniidae > Anabrus > Anabrus simplex. Next base: position 209,204,893 of record NC_090271.1, on the reverse strand, counting down.
GTTCGGTTTAAGAACACTCATGGTAAATGCTAATATAATGATAGATGGTTGTTAAGATATATATTTAACCCACCACGTGCAGGAGTACAAGGCAACGGATAGTTAGGGATTTTCAGATGTGTATCTCTCAGTCAGAATGAGCCCTCTTCGAAACCAGACGACGGCAAGGATGAGCCGTCATGCACAAGCTTGCCTCAAGCTTTCGCCGGATGCACGAGAAAGTGATATCCGTCTTTTTCTTAAAGGAATCGCCCCATTTGTAAATAGAATGTACATATAATTTTGTTCAGTGTATTATTCCATTTCTTTGAGTTCAAAGATAACCGATGTTCATCGTTGTTTGTCTTGGTGTCAGGGTTTAAGGTGGAAGTCCGGATAATTTGGCTCATTGTTGTGTATTTTTTAATGTAAATATTGTTCTCGCGTGTTCATTATATAGCGTAGGGACCGGTTTTATACGTGCTAAAAAATAGTGTATTATATGGGGGACATCATCTTAACTGATATGATGGTGAACGATCGAAAGACAGAACAGAAAATGATATGATATTTAATTGCCCGATTTCTATGAAGTCTAGGATGAGTTGAGCTCATTAAACGCCCTTCAGGCGAGTCAATTTATTTCGCGTATTGTTTTCATCTCCTTGTGTGGAGATTTTTATTGTGATAGTGTTTATCCTGCTTATATCACATTTCAGGAATAAATTGATATCCGCGACCCCATTACATGGTTCCCGTCATTTCTAGCAGTGCTAATCAGTTTCCAGTAAGTAGTTGAACCCAAAAATCCTACTTTTACATGATATAAGACACCACCTTGAGTATTATTCTTATATTTTCTTTCCTTCGAATGTTACCACCCCCAACCCCCCAAATTGCTCGAGTATGTCGCCATTTGCTTTACGTCGCACCGACACAGATATGTCTTATGGCAACGATGGGATAGGAAAGGCCTAGGAAGTGGAAGGAAGCGGCCGTGGCCTTAATTAAGGTACAGCCCCGGCATTTGCCTGGTATGAAAAAAACACGGAAAACCATCTTCAGGGCTGCTGACAGTGGGGCTCGAACCCACTATCTCCCGATTACTGGATACCGGCCGTACTTTAGCGACTGCAGCTATCGAGCTCGGTGAGTATGTCGAGGCTCGCACAAAAAGTAGGAGGAGTCTCCTTGTGTAGATATGTTTATTGTGATAGTGTATTTCCTCCTTATGTCACAATTTCGGAATAAATTGTTATTGCTGACCCCATTGCATGGTTCTCATCATTTCTAGCAGTGCTAAGAAGTTTCCAGTAAATAGCTGAACCCAAAAACCCTACTTTACATGATATGACAGCACCTTAAGTACTTTTCTTATACTTTCTTTTCTTCGACGTAACCCCCCCTCCGCCCTCCACAACAAAGTGCTCAAGTATACCGAGGCTCACACAAAAAGTAGAAGGGCGGTTCGAAGCCCGTGTTGGCGATTCGGGCTCCTCTTCGATTAAGTCTCATCCGTGGTTGTTTCGTCAGGTTACACTGACACATTATTATGCCTGGGTCTCCTAGTCGAGCCCAGGATGGGTGCAGTATGGAATATCATTTTTCACCGGGCGAGTTGGCCGTGCGCGTAGAGGCGCGCGGCTGTGAGCTTGCATCCGGGAGATAGTAGGTTCGAATCCCACTATCGGCAGCCCTGAAAATGGTTTTCCGTGGCTTCCCATTTTCACACCAGGCAAATGCTGGGGTTGTACCTTAATTAAGGCTACGGCCGCTTCCTTCCAACTCCTAGGCCTTTCCTATCCCATCGTCGCCATAAGACCTATCTGTGTCGGTGCGACGTAAAGCCCCTAGCAAAAAAAAATATCATTTTTCAGTTGTATTCAGTAAAAGTTTACGTAATTGTGTTATTCTGACGGACCGAGCAAGTGGTCACGCGGTTTGGGTCACGTAGTTATCAGCTTGCATTTAGGAGATAGTGGGGTTCGAACCCCACTATCGGCAGCCCTGAATATGGTTTTCCGTTGTTTCTCATTTTCGCACCAGGTAAATGCTAGGGTTCTACGTTAATTAAGGCCACGGTCACAGATAGATCTTATAGCGACGATGGGACAGGATGGGATGGTTGTACATACATTTCTATGCTGAAAATATTGTTCTCTGTATAGGTTATGAATACCTATGCATTTGATTTGTTTTATATTTATCATCACTACTTATTTAATTTTGTAGTTATTCGCTAAACAATCACATTAAATGTAACTCGGGCTCAAAATTTTCTCTGAAAAATTTCACGAACAACTACGTTGCTTATGAAATTATCAATGAAATCTGGAGCCCTCGTTATGCTACCAGTGATCATTTTACTCACCTCGTGGAAAAACCAGGTAAGCCAGACTTTCCGTTTTTTTAAATTCTTGCAGTAACCTACTGAGCTTACTGACTGCTCTCTACCCTTTGACACTAACAAGATAAGTCATTTCGTCATAATATTGAAGAAATATTTTACTTCAGTATTATTCAAGAACACAAAACAGTCTTCGGTAAGACTAAGATAAGTTCAGTTAACATTTTAATATTCTCAATATTGTTAATAAAATGGCTTTAACAGATAAGTGTGTTTGTCTTATGTGAAATGTATCTCCTGTTAATAGTGTTCACGTTCACAATATAATCTTATAAACGAATTTTTGGGAGTGAATGTACACTGTGTTGGTGGTACTGGGGTTAGCTCAGCTAATGGTTTGTGACGTAACATAAGATTCAAATAGGCAAAATTCACGTATATTATCAACTTAGTACCATATTTTAGAATAGTGAGAAAGTAAGAAATAATAATAACAACCAATTAGCAGAGTTCGGGAAGCGTGTAAAACCCAAAGGATTCAAAAGTAGGTTGGGAAAAGAATCGATAACAACATCAATAGTGAACTCGTGTCCTCATCCTGAGGTGGTGCAGCTCTTTTCAGGCACACTCCCACTGGAGGGGAGCTGCATGTACCATTTCAACCACATACCAGCTCTCCTGCCATTCTTAAATTTCTGGCAGTACCGGGAATCGAGCCCGGGACTCCAAGGACGGCGGCTAATAACACTAACCGTTACGCTACGAAGGCGGACAACAAGATCAATAACAATTGTATTTTGAATACATTACAAACAACAAGTAAGAGGACCGATATACTAGCGTAGCAATAAGAACCTCAATTAAGATTTGAGAAAAGTATAAAATATCAATAACCTGAACTGACCACAAAACACTGATTACAATAAAGACGTTTCAGGTAAAATGAGATACCCAAGTACAATTAGACGATATAAAGCACCTAGAGAAACCGGGGAAGGAAAGGGGAATCACAGGCAGGGATGGGAAGCGGGACCTCGCCGATCAAAGAAAAAGAACGGAATATTTAGATAAGTATCACCTGATAAAAAAAAATAGTCTATAACGCATTGACGGAGAACATTGCAATTAATGTTCCAACAGTCAGAATTCTTGATGCTTTAATTCCAGAACTAGTTATATGAACTAATCAAGCACAGCACGCGCACCAAATGCGCAAAGTTACAAGAATATGATGGCTTGAATAGAGGATAGAAGCGCCAGATCCAAGTTCCGGGAAACGAAGTCCCAACAAATTATAAGATAATATGCTAATAATAAGTCCTGGGTGCAGGATGAAATAGGGTGTGATCAGCACGCAGCACGGCGAGATGTTGAGGGCTCCACACACACAACTGTCAATACCGGACAGAGGAAGGGACGGAAAGTTTCAGTATATATAGGGCACGTGGAAGGTTCTGGTGACATACGAAAATATTCGAGAAAGTCGGCAGGAAATGATGTATTCGTGACGTGATGAAGACGCGGTTAGGGAAGAGACAAAGGCATACGGCGCTCAGTAATATGAGGTGCGAGGTGTAGGTAATATGGCGGTGATGTAAAAGTTGACGACAAAAATGACGTAGCGTGTAAATTTTTGGGGGAATGTTACAGCACAGCTGCCTTTGTTAAAGAGAACTATTAAATCTTACTAGCCTACAGTACACAAATGTGACATACGATTTGTTTTCACTGGTTCACATAAGAATTAAAAGCAGATACTTCATTCAGTTCTTTGAATGAGAAGAATCCAACGAAAACTATTATTAAAATAGCTGCTTCATATAACGTAGAATGGTTTGGCAACATATGGTGAATCGATGATTTCGCATTGTTTAAAAATATGCTTCAGCTGAGAAATTCAGTTTTTTGACTGGGGATGAGTGAATTATGTTCATATCTAAGCATGCCAAAGACATAAAACACGGAAATTGTTATGGACTGATTCAAGGACGTATACCTAACATTCCCGATGGAAGGTGGCACACCCTCTGATACTATAAAAAATATTCTCTTCTACTGGGGAAATGCCTGTTATCCATGGAAGTGCTGTCATTTCTGTGGCAGGAAAGAAGCTTTCGTTTCCTTTGCTGGTTTCCATAACTCGGACGTGTACACCGTAACTGTTCCCCTCAGTACTCATCGACGACTACCCCTACCTCCCTCGACCACATCGACGTACCTACTGCATTTCTCTATAAAAGCAGTTACCTTTCTGAAGATGAGAACCTAGTTATTGGAAGTTGTCTTCCATTTTAAAAACCATTCTCTTTTAAGGAGCGATTAGGATAGTTTCCAGATACTTTGCTTTATGTTGACTTAACGCAGGTAAAATTGCCATTTCTTTCCCATGTGGTCACTTTGTATCATGAAAGAAACTTATATATTGTAGTACTAGCAAAAGTACCCGTTATTCGTACGGGTTATCAGAAACTGGCTTTAGTTACTCATAGGCCTACTATCGGTGTGACTGACTTCATTAGATATTTATATCACTGGTGTATAAACTTAAGTACGTAGAAATTATTTGTCATGTTTGGAATTATAGCGTATCTTCTTCTTTTCTTCATGGGGCCTCTAAATATTAGTTACTAATTAGCGTCAACCTCTAAGATCTTTTGCTACCATGTTTTTCCTTCATCCCCACCTACATATACCTGCTTCCTTCACAAACCTGCAGGTTTAGTGTAAATATACTTCCGCTAGATAGTACCATAAATATAAATATTATTGAATGTATTTGTTTGATCCGACAATTCATAACTATTACAAATGATCAAGGAAATACGCGATGCATAAAATAAACTACTATAATTATCGAGAATTATAATTCTCAGGGCTTGTCCCTCATGTCGCACATCATATAATGTATATGAGTATAAATGTTGAGCCATCTTGACAATTGTGTACAGTATTTAGGTTGTTTTCATGGTTACAATGATCGTAAAAGTGGACCAAAATATCGGCACTAATAACACCAGTGATCCTACTACTCCATGATTTGATAGAAAATAGTTTAAATTGTAGGTAACAGACTCCGCAACATGCTGAAACCTAAGCCAGTACGTAAAAACAGAGGCCCATCGGCAACCGCTGGTCGCTGTACTACGGAGATCTCCGGAGCCATTAGTTTTATACTTTACCCCTTTTCCATCCTCGCCCAAAGGAGTGCTACGAACGTCTTACACAACAGTTCATTATTTCCAGATAGTAAGTCATATGTGTATCAATTTCGGCTGGCAGCTATGCCCAAACGTACATGCTTAATCTAGCTGCTGTAGAATCCTGGAGCTGACGTTGTCATGGTTACGGCCGTTCGTTTCTTTATCCGACTCCGGGAGCAGGGGTAGTGTGGTTCCAATATCTCCATAACAGTTGGTTTTAGGGCCTTGAAACATGTTTTAGGACCAGAAGGGTTTACCGAGTTTTGTTCTTTGCGTCAAGGTGCTTAAAATGAGCTTTGTCTCGTCCTTGTACGACAAATTCGATTTCGCCCATATTAGCCTATTATTTCATATCTCCTCCCGTCGCTTCCCCTCGAATTTTGAAAATAAAATTCAGCCCATGTTACTCACTGGCAATGTAGCTTTCTATAGGTGAGGTAATTTTTAAAATCGGTTTAGTAGTTTTTGAGTCTATCCGTTACAAACAAATATAGAATTTTTTCTCTTTGTAATAATAATAATAATAATAATAATAATAATAATAATAATAATAATAATAATAATAATAATAATAATCGTATGGCCTCAGCTACCGTGTGCAGACATTTCAATTTGACGCCATCTGGCTGTCTGCTCGTCAATTTCGACGTTCCGTTTTACTCTAGGCTCTCACTAGATGGCAGACCGAGTAAACCGAAACTCTCTTGGGCATCTATGGCTGAGATTTAATGAATTTTGTCGGGTAAACACCAAATGTGTCTTTTACATGCCGACATCGTACGACATGGAGTGTCGAATGGACTTTTTTCCGCCCTTCAAAAATCCGACTACCTCTGCCGGGTTTGAACCCGCTATCTTGGGATCCGGAGGCCGACACTCTACCGCTGATCCACAGAGGCAGCTTATAATATTAGTATGGAAGTATAGATTACATCCTTACACATACGGTTGCCGTCAGGAAGCATATCCAGCCGTAAAACAGGGTCAAATCCACATGTGCGACACAGTTCGCACCCGCAACCCCACAGGTGTAGGTAAAGCGATAGAAGAAGAAGATTCTCATTTTTAAAATTCACCCCCTTTTTTTTTTTTACCTCCTTAAGTGGATTTTTCAGAAAGAGTGTGTACATTTTAAAAGGTGATTCCAAGCACCAATTTTAAAGTCTGTAACATCTTCATTTTTTGAGATATATGTATCCTCATATAAATAATTCAACTCCTTCCTCACTTCTTTTCACGCCTCCCCTTAAGTGGATTTTCTGAAAACAAATATTTGTGTTCTTTTATTTTTAAAGGAGATTCCAAACATCAATTTTCATGTCTGTGTGTTTTGAAAAATTAATAATGAGCTCATACTTAATACAATTTGGTAATTATGGTAAAATGGATGGTAGCGTTTAATGTATGTTGCTCAAAATGAGTTTATATTTGTATTTATTATTGCTTAAGTTTTCTGAACTAGGATTCAAACTTATGTGGACAGAAATTATGGCTGCTAAATGCAAGATCTAGTGTGGTGTAAGAGCATCAAATATCTATATATAAAGGGAACTGTGCTTTGTTAGCGGCTTCTTGGCAGTATTTGTGACACTGAGGCATATATTTATTGTGTGTGAGTGTTGTCTAGTGAATTTGTGATCATTTGATATTGATTTTTAACGTAAGTCTATTGTTGTTTTAGGCCATAGGCGATAGTCATCTTGTTTTGCCCTCAATCCATAGACAACATTACTAAGAGAGACACTCGATATAATTATTTACTATATTTGCATTGCCCTAAGTGTCGGCCATTTTGTTCTATCTGCCATCAATGCCATGAAAACTATGACAAAGACGGGAACTATGCATGCTCTTATCGACGTTGCCAAGGAACTAGAGTCTACACCTGTTGACACCATTACAATGGACGTATTTTTGACGGTATAGACAGAACAGCCAGCGACTCCACGCCGAGTGTTGGGCGGCGAGAAATAACCTGACACTCTCAGGGAGCCAACGGCTTCGGGCGGATGAGCTCCTTGAGGAAGGGCGGTAGTCCCTCAGTGGAGGAAATGCCACTGGAATCCACTGAAAACCTGATGTCGGGCAGCAGCGCCATCAGTATCGACTTGATGCACAGAGCAATTCATGCTCGAGATGGGTCAAGAGCGGGGAGCCTCAAGCGTCACCAGAATGACTGGTTTTTCGGTTGTGGTACTGCGGTGTGGAAGAGAGAGGGACCTCAATACACTATTATTCCCACGAACACTATCATGATAGCTGCTTTAAATGGATCTAATTCGTCATGCGACCCGGCTGACAACCGGCGCTTTTGCGGTTCCAGGTTGCAAAGTGTGAAATGTGCTACTGGGCATGTGCATGTAGGCAACCAGGCTGCATATGCGAAATTTGCGACTGGAAGAACAAAGCAGAATGTGGGTACTTGGAATGTGAGAGGACTTTTAGCTTCAGGAAAACTTCTCCTGACAATACAAGAGCTGGAAAGGTATAATATAGGAGTGGCTGGGCTAAGTGAAACTCACTGGAAAAACAATGGCCATTTTAGGAGTGGTAATCATTGGGTGTAATTTTCTGGAAATGAAGAAAAAAGCAGTAACGGGGTTGCAATTGTGATTAGTGACAAACTGAATGGCCTAGTGAAAGGATATAAACCTGTTAATGATCGCATTATAACACTAAGTCTCAAATGCAAGCCACTTTCAATCAACATTATTCAAGTTTATGCCCCAACAGCGGATGCGTCTGATGAAATAATCGACCGCTTCTATCAAGATCTTGATGCTACTGTTTCAGCTTTTCCAAGCAGAGAAATAACTATTATTATGGGAGACTTCAATGCCAAAATTGGTTCAACACAACATGATGAGCATGTCAGAACATCGATAGGAAGATACGGAATTGGAGAAAAAATGAACGGGGGAACAGGCTTCTTGGGTTTGCAATTCAAAACAGGTTCACTATAACTAATACAGTCTTCAAGCATCACATACGGTACATGTACACATGGATATCACCTGATGGTCAGTATAAAAATCAGATTGACTACATCTTGATCAGTTCAAGATGTAGGTCCTCTGTAATGGACACCAAAACTTGTCCAGGTGCAGTATGTGGCAGTGATCATCAGCTTCTTAGAACAGAAATAAGAATAAAACTTTAAACACCAGTTAAAAGATCACACAGGATACCACAAGTAGTTAATATGTCGTCTTTCAAGGAATCATTGGCGCGAAGAGCCTCCATGTTACAGGATCCAGTAACAACTGCAGAAGGGCTGTGGAATGTGACTAAAAACTGGATAGAGTCCTCTTTGAATGAATCTCGAGTACCAAATACTAGAAGGCAACAGTGGATCTCTGACTTGAGCCTTCAGCTTGTAGAAGAAAGGAGGTGCCTTAAAAAATCTGGCATTAACACTAAAGAAAAAAAGAGAGCAAATTTCTGATCTTGATAGAAGGATTCAGTCTTCTTGTAGAAGAGATAAGAATAATTTCCTTAGTAAAATTTGTTTTGAGATTGAAGACCATGCAAATCGAAACCACAGCAAGGATCTTTTTGACAAAATTAGAATAATCACTCGAGAATTCAAGCCATATTCCTGGAATATACAGAACTCAAAGGGGGAAGATGTTGTGGATATAGAGAATGTTCTGGAAATATGGAGGTTGTACTGCCAGGATCTGTACAGTGAACAATGTAATGCACAAGACCAAGTGAAGATAGACAAGCAGTCAGATCCTGAACCTGACATCCTCCGAGATGAAGTAGAAATGGCTTTGAAAATGCTGAGAACTGGAAAAGCGTGTGGACCTGATGGAATAAGTGCAGAAGTCTTGAAAGCTACAGATGATGCTGGAATTGAAATGCTGTTGAAAATCTGCCAAGCAATATAGAATTCTAGAAGATGGCCCGAGGAATGGGTACAGTCAATCTTTGTCCCAATCCACAAGAAAGGATCGAGGAAAAAATGTGGAAATTATCGCTTAATTGCTTTGATTTCACATGCCAGTAAAGTTATGCTTCATATCCTGCACAAGAGACTCCGGGCATTTCTAGAGTATCAAACTCCTGAAGTCCAGACTGGATTTATGAAAGGAAAAGGTACTCGAGAACAGATCTTAGATTTCCCGTGTTGTCTCCTGTTCGCGAGAAAAAATAGTTGCCATGACTTATGACTCGACCCTCGTATATAACATATCTGTAAAACAAGACGAACTATTAAACAATGATATGTTTCGTTCTACAAGAACATTCTCATATTCTATCAGATCACTCTAAATCATGCACATATATGGGTGTCTTAAGATGAGTCTTATTATTCTATCTCTTCCTTTGGTTCAAATTTAACCATATCCTTTACCTCTCACAAAATTGATTCAGTATCTCTTCACTCTTTATTCGACCTACTCATCTCATCTTCAGCATTCTTCTGTAACACGACATTTACAAAGCTTCTATTCCCTTTGTTCTTGAGGTAGTTATTATCTACGTTTCACTTCCGTACAATACCACACTCCAGACGAAAGTCTTCGAAAACGTCTTTTTAATTCCTATATCAATGTTCCAAGCGAGCACATGTATTTTGTTTTTAAGAAAAGCCTCCCTTGCTGTGCTAGTTTGCATTTTATCTCCTCCTTACTTCTGCCATTGTTAGTTATTATACTACCCAGGTAACATCTACTTCCTTTACGACCATTTCCGAATCTAATAAATCCTACTTAACCTGATTCCATCCAACTGCATTCCATTAACTTTGTTTTAGAGTTATATGTGTTAATCTTCTACGCCTTCTCCATACTATGTGTATAGCATTTAGCAGTTTCTCCAGATCTTCTGCAGGCTCAGTTATCACAGATTGATAAGCTTCGGTTAAACGGAGGTAGTTACATTCTAACACTAAACGTTGTTTTATTATAACGTGTATTCGAAAGGTATCTGTGGCATTCAAAAGCGAACATAGCCATCCAAATAAATGAACAAATTCCTGGACAATATTTCATTTGAAATAATTGTGTATCATCCTGTTAATTTCCTGTTTAAGTATTATTCAATGCATGGTTTTCCTGGCCACCGTTAACGGTAATTTTCAGTTGATACTGGCGCAAGTAGAGTGTACGATTTAAACCAAGCCACAGACATTTCAGTCTTTCTGTTTCGCTTCTCTTTCTGCTCTGCTGACGGTGGATGTGGTTACACCGCAATTCTGATCGTTATCTTGCTAGAGTGTGAAACGTTTTGCAAGTGAGGTGGTTTACACAATGAATAGCCCTAGGTTACTCACTTATCGTTGTCCTGTTCAACTAACTGCGCATTTCTGAACTCCAGGCTATGCATTGTTTTCACAGTGGCTGTTACCGAATAGTAATAATAGTAAGGACTTAAATATGATTGTGTGGATCTCCAGAAGCTCTCAACTCCATATCTAAATGCTGCTACTAATTTAAAGTCTGTGATGATTGAATTTAATTGTATGGTTCCTTAGCTGAATGGTCAGCGTCGGTTCAGAGGACTCTGGTTTCAATTCCCATCAAGGTGAACGATTTTAACTGCGTATGGTTAATTCCCATGGTTCTGAGACTGGGTATTTGTCTTACTCTATTTATTCATCTATTCACAACATGCCACATCAGCAGCCACCGTGAAGTAATAGCGAACACATCGCTCTGCATAGTTTCAGTATCAGGAAGGGCATCCTGGCATAAAAAACGGGACCAAAACAGCATCAAGTGCCGAGACCAATTAATTATAAAGAGGCCAGGAATAATAATAATATTAATAATAATAATAATGAATTCAAACTTGTAAAGTACTTGCCACGAAACATACATGAAATAAATTTAATTTTGGATCCGTATTCAGAACTGTATTATGTAAGTTGAAAAAACTAGTATATGCTACATGTTCCACTTAGTCAATGCATACAAGTTTATTTGTTCATAGAACCCTTGTCCCGTTTCCCTACGGGGTCGGGTATGAGGTGAGATGAATCTGTCGTGGCGGGTTTTTTATGAACCGATACCCTTCCGAACGTCAACCTCATCAGAGGAGTTAAGCAGTCAGTTACACCTAAAATAATTTGTGATGGATTCGAATAACAAGATTTTTCAAAATTACGAATAAATTTAAAATATTTACTATGAGAAACAATGTAACGACTGTGGCATGACTTACCCCAGTTTGGGGACAAATTTTTCTCCTGCTGGGAAAGGCTTGTTTAGTCCTGTGTCGTTTGTATAATATAATCCTCTAGTCAGTCGAGAAACATAGGATATTTTCGCACTGTTCTAACCCTTTGGATTTTCATGTTTTGCAACTTGCTTAACGTCACACCGACACAGATAGGTCTTATGGCGATGATGGGACAGGAAAGGCCTAGGAATGGGAAAGAAGTGGCCGTGGCCTTAATTAAGGTACAGCCCCAGCATTTGCCTGGTGTGAAAATGGGAAACCACGGAAAACCATCTTCAGGGCTGCCGACAGTGCGATTCGAACCCACTATCTCCCGGATGCGAGCTCACAGCTGCGCGCCCCTAACCACACAGCTAACTCGTCCGGTACTTTTCATTTTAATAGAAGAGCAAGGAGAAGAACATCATAAGACATTGTTCTCTCTCTCTCTCTAGTGACTTTTCCCCCCAATGTGAATTGAGCAATTATTCACAAGTTGCGCCACTGATCACCCCGTACTTAAATCCTCCGGCAACTGTTGCGCCACTAGTCGCCCTCGGCTAATAGCGGCCTAAGACAATCAGCCCGACCAAATTCGAGTTTGAAACGATACAGTCCCCCCTCTAGGTGCGCTTTGATATGACCATTAATAAATCTCCTTGACAGTCGCTAAGCAAGGCCATCATCGACTTGATTTTTTTCTTTGATAGTTGCTTTACGTCGCACCGACACAGATAGGTCTTATAGCGACAATGGGACAAGGAAGGGCTAGGAGTGGGAAGGAAGCGGCCGTGGCCTTAATTAAGGTACAGCCCAAGCATTTGCCTGGTGTGAAAATGGGAAACCACGGAAAACCATTTTCAGGGCTGCCGACAGTGGGGTTCGAACCTACTATCTCCCGAATACTGGATACTGGCCGCACTTAAGCGACTGCAGCTAATTAGCTCGGTCGTTGACTTGAGAGAAGACTGTTACTCACATGGGCTGGTCTATGTCACATACTGCAGAGTTATCTTCATGCTGTAGGAATGTTCAGACAACGTCTTAGTGAAGCACCGAGGAACGATTGTTTTTTTATCAAATTGCGAAATCCACGCGAGTGAAGCCGCGCGTAACAGCTAGTTTATTGAATGTAATAGTTTAACGTATTGTTAATTCTGTGTTGTGTTGATTTCTGCACTTATGGTTTTCACAAGAGGGGAGAAGTTGTTTATCCTGGAACATTATTTCCGGTCATGTGGAGTGGGCGTCAGAATCGGTCGAATTTGCTTCACGTTAAAGGATAGTACGAGGTGAGATTTATTAAAGATACATCGAATAATAGAGCAATGTTAACTGTAGTTGAGAAATTTCACCATGCGGGATCAGTCTTATGACAACAAAGGACAACAGGACACTCTAGAACCGTCACTACAAAGGAGGATCGTGGACGACCCCTCCAACAGGTGTTACTGTCTCCAAAACGTAGTCTATGACATCGCTGAAACTTGGTTTGTGCGGTAGGTCTGTTCTTCTGTGGATTTGCTCCCCACATTCATGATGTTCAGCGTCTAAAAGAAACGTTTCAGCGATTCCGATTACAATATAACTTATAGGGACGCAGATTTCTTCTGCAACATACGGTTTTCAGATGAAAGTCATATTCGCCTGTTGTCGTTACACAGTGCGCGGGTTACTATTTGGTGTGCCTTGTCTGGTCATGGAATATTGGGCCCTTATTTCGTCGAGGATGGTCCACAGAATGAAAGAAGCACTGGCTAGGAAGTCTAGAAAGATCTCATTATTACCCCGTTCGTGCCGAATTTGCGCCGATTTTTGTGTGCAAGAAACTCACCTCTTCTGTGGCAATGGATACAGCAAGATGGAGCTACAGCCCGAAGGACAGGGGAGACACTTACCCTTCTGAAACAACCTTTTGGAATCGTCTAATGTCTCGTGGAACTCCATTCCTGTACCCTCTTTGGTCCTCGGATATCACGGCCCCAGTTGCCTACACAATTTATGGGGAATGCTCAAGACAGATGATTCGCCTTCAAATATTCTCGTATTTCGCGAGATGTTAACGTTATTTTCTGCGTCCTTACAGCAACCTTTGTTTATCGACATGTCCGATCATCTTTAGACATTTTATGAACAATGTGTCTCACGTGAATGTACATATTTTGAAGTCATACTGTATCACAGCAATAGAACCTCCGTGATTCATGTGACAGCGGGCCGGCCTGTCACCGCTGAGTTCCGTGGTTCAAATCCCTGTTAATCCATGTGCTGGATAGTGCAGAGACGGGGCAGGTTTTTCTCCAGGTATTCAGGTTTTCTCTGTCATCTTTCATTCCAGCAACACTCTCCAAAATAATTTTATCTGTCAGTCATTAATCATTGCCTCAGGGGAGTGCAACAGGCTTCAGCAGCCGGCACAATTCCTATCCTTGCCGCTAGTTGCGGGCTTCATTCATTTCATTCTTGAACAGGTCGAATGACTGGAAACAGGATGAAGATTTTATATCTTCCCTGTATCAAAGAAACTAAATAACATTTCAGTATCGCTTGTTTTGCCACATACGATATATTTTCATTTAACGATTGAACTCAAATTGGAAGAGTAAAGTAGAAGAAAAAGATGCTGTAAATAGTAAATGTTCAGATGCTATCTCAGTCTTCATTTTACTGATCCTTTTCTTCAAACTGCTATTATTTTTATAATTATATTTTACAAGCGACTGGATCACTTAGGATCAAGCTACAACTACATTTCTTTCTCTTGGAGTGGAGTTTTCTCTGTGTCCAATACTCCTGCGTTCTCTGGCCTGCTTTCTTTGTTTATCTGTCCAGGGTCGGCAGCCCTGAAGATGGTTTTCCGTGGTTTCCCATTTTCACACCTGGCAAATGCTGGGGCTGTACCTTAATTAAGGCCACGGCCGCTTCCTTCCCACTCCCAGCCCTTCCCTGTCCCATCGTCGCCATAAGACCTATCTGTGTCGGTGCGACGTAAAGCAACTAGCAAAAAAACTATCTGCCCAGGTTATTCCGGTCTTCTCAGTTCTTCCCCCGACTTGAATCCATTCCAAATTTTTCACTGTGTTCCTGAATGCATTCTTATCTAACAGTTGGATCTCCTTTCTATATCCTTAATCCATGTTGTAGTGGTCTATTTTTATCCAGAAGTAATCAAATATCTGCTTGGAAAGTCTGTTTGCGTTCAGCATGTCCAGATGTCCGAGAAACCCCAGTCTGCTTTCCTTCTTAGTCTCCGAGATTCTTTCTACCTTCTGGTAAACTTCTTTGTTACTCCGAAGTTTCCATCCGCTTAGTTTGGACAGCTCCCATAATTTTTCTAAGGACTCTTCTTTCCAAGACCTCTAGCTTTTCAAACAGAACGTCAAAAATAACGTCATTAGGGCTACAACATTCAAAAACATGTTTGAATATGCATAAATGATTACAATTATCGGGGTCTTGGAAGTCGGATGCGATGTCCCAACATGGATAAAGACCTTTTTCGAATGGAAGGTGCAGAAACAGTGAGGTTTGATAATGAGAGCAGTGGACAGAGCAAACATTCTACTCGCTCTTCTGTTTGTTCCAGTATTTGTCTTGCTTTCGCGGGGTTATTTAACCACTCAGATCGGCTCAGCCTGTAAGGAGATCTCTCGGTCTGGATTACCCTTGTGTAAAGAACACCGTGAAGTAAGACGCCGGCAATCTTCATACGTGCTTGATGTAGGATGTATTGAAGTATACCTGTATCAAGTTAGAGTAAATATACAATATATCCAGGAAGAGCAGGTCTGCACAATACACGCTTTTTCTTCTTGTTGTGAACAGTGTGTCTAAGGATATGATTGCTGATCATGAATCTGGTATACAGACGTAACTGGAACGCTTAGCAGCTCATGATTATTCTTAAATATTAAAACGTACACATGGCAGAACATCTCTTTGTTCACCGGTGACCATCGTGACACTGATGTAAAATCTTTTTTTCTTTTCTCAAGTGATCGGTGATCCTTATAGCAATCAAAGTGCTAAAAGGATGTCTATAGATGTTCATAGGAGAATTCCTCAAAAATATGTTTCCAAGTATGAAATTTAGCTGTGTGGTGAAGTAAACTGCCGTAAACTCCTGGTTATTCTCGCTAAAGGAAGGGATAACACGCAATAAAAATCGAGAAAAACACGAATAATAGAATTCGATGATAAATTTGTTGGCTGCATAGTTTTAAGGCATAGTAAGAAATAGTTTGTTTTGAAAATATACGGTGGATTGTTTGTGAGAGTTTATCTTTTACTCGCGACAGTACTCTTTTTAGCGTGGCCGAAATGTTGTTCTTGTAAGACAGTGGTTTTCAAACTTTTCCAGTTCACCTCCCCACTCTTGTAAGCTCCGCAAACCCCTAGATCCCCTCGGATATCATTATTTCCTTTTTTTACAGAAGCCTTTACAATTCATAATAGTGTATAACGAAGGGAAGGTTTTAAACAATCACAGTAGTACAATTTCAATACAAATTAAGATATGTAAATAGAAATAAATCAACGTTGCTCCTCAAAATTCCGTTTTGTGACAATCTTGAGGGGAGATATACTGACCCGCAGCACATGTATCACTTCGCTGATGTAGTTCATGCATTGCTGAACTTTAGATGACAGGATCTTTCTTGTCAGAGTTCTAAGTTGATATATTACCATATAGCAGTTTTTCTGGTCTACAAAGTGCCGACATGAAGCTGCTACTTGAGATCCAAAGTGTTGTCCTTACTATAAGTTTAAATGAATAGATAATTAAATTAATTCAATATTTCCAGGAACATTAATGCATCTACAGTTTTTATAAGAAACAATTTTCATTTAAAAATTTAACCTGTGCGCCAGTCTTATATGTAAAAACACAGAGACAAAAGGTACATGTTCGAAGGGATCCATTGAATGTCAGATGAGAGGTTGGACTGGGACCGGAGGGAATGATGATGATGATGATGAGTATTTCGGTGATGGTGATGATGATGATTAATTCAAATGCACAGAAACAACGCTGTCAAAAGTTTATTTTTCCTTTTTACAATTGGCTTTACGTCGCACCGACACAGACATGTCTTATGGCGACGATGGGACAAGAAAGGGATAGGAATGGGAAGGAAACGGCCGTGGCCTTAATTAACGTACATCCCCAGCCTGGTGGGTAAATGGGAAACCACGTAAAACCATCTTCAGGGCAGCGGACAATGGGGTTCGAATCCACTATCTCCAGAATACAAGATGACAGCTTACCGAGCTGCAGTCCCTTAAGTGCGGCCAGTATCCAGTAATTGGGAGATAGTGGGTTAGAGCCCCACTGTCGGAAGCCCTGAAGATGGTTTTCCGTGATTTCCCATTTTCGCACCAGGCACATGCCGGGGCTGTACCTTAATTAAGGCTACGGCCGCTTCCTTCCACTTCCTAGGCCTTTCCTATCCCATCGTCGCCATAAGACGTATCTGTGTCGGTGCGACGTAAAGTAAGTAGCAAAAAAAAAAAAAAAAAAAAGAAAAAAAAGATGACAGCTGCGCGCCCCTAACCCGGTAAAACAGATGTTTATCATGTTCCCCACTAAATTCAATATACTGTCCGTCCTTCCTGTCTCAAGTGAATCTTTTCCGTCTTCGTATTTTTGGAACAGATATTCTAAAGACACATCCGTTTAACAGAAATGACAGTGTGTTCTCAGTGCTTTTCCGCCCTTCTCGTCTTATACGACAGATGTAATACGTCGGCCCATTCACAAACCTGGCATGTAGTGCACGCTTGAACTGCTTCTTTTTCTTGTCATACTACCCGGTATCCAGTATTCGGGAGATAGTGGGTTCGAACCCCACTGTCGGCAGCCTTGAGGATGGTTTTCCGTGGTTTCCCATTTTCACACCAGGCAAATGCTGTAGCTGTACCTTAATTAAAGCCACGGCCACTTCCTTCCCATTCATAGCTCTTTCCTGTCCCATCGTCGCCATAAGACCTATCTGTGTCGCTGCAACGTAAAGCAACTTGAAAAAAAATATCATGATTACCTCGAAAGTTAGTCCAGGTCTCTTTAGAAGCTTTAATTCATCTGGTAGTCATTAACATAGTTTGTAAGACAGCATAGATTTGTACACAAGTTCTTGCGCCGTTATTGTTGGTTTCCTGAGTTTGTTATTTCTCGCCGGGGTACCATGCTATTGCCTTCGTTTGAAATATGGTATCATAATATTAGGTTGATTCAAAAGTGGGTAGCATTTTAGCTGTGACAAGACGTGTTAATAATATTATGTATTTAATAGTTGCAGGTTTGGAATAACGGTATATAAAAGTGGTACAAACTAGTGTCACCACTAATAATCATCAGTAAAGATATCCTACAGTGCACTATGTCTTCTGGTATGGGCTAGAGCAATCTTGTTACTTTCATTGATCTGTCTCAGCTTTAACCTTGGCTTTGACAAAATGAAAGTGACTGAGGTATGAGTGATGCTAGTAATGCCATTCCTTCTGCAGCCAGTCCCTGCTATGAATGGTGTGAAAATATTGCTCATAGGGTCGGTTGGTGCATGCATTTCAGTGGGCTTGGCAGACTGATATGTAATAGCAACTTCTGGCTCGGTGAGGAAAGCAACGGGAAACTACCTCCTCCTCATTTCCCTAGTAC
Organism: Anabrus simplex; assembly: GCF_040414725.1. NCBI lineage: Eukaryota > Metazoa > Arthropoda > Insecta > Orthoptera > Tettigoniidae > Anabrus > Anabrus simplex. The sequence goes on along the minus strand of NC_090271.1, from coordinate 209,186,541 downwards.
GCCTCTTCAGTGATGCCTAGGCCATCTATGACAGCTAATGGCGGAGCTGTTGAGGATCCAACCAGCCTTCGGGCTGAGGACTAAACATACAACATACAAAGATATCCTCTATTAACAATGAATTTCTGGCAACGCGTAGGGGCAAATTTTCTCTTCCACGCCCGAGTAAATATACTAGTTTGACGTTATACAAGTGAATACTAAGCTCGAAGATCATTTTCGTTATCAAAAGAGCGTTTTTGCGTTATTGTTCAATAAAGAGCAGAAGAGGTGAGAACGTCCCGGTCGGTTTTCTTGCACTGCTTCCGCAAGGTGTCAAGTTATTGACAATATACAACAACAGTGACAGTTAAATTTCTGGGAAAGAACACTCAGAACGTAATACACTCCTATGGTCTTCCTGAATGTGGATTGTTCTTCAGGTCAAAGACATCCCGTTTAAAACCGGCCTCTCCCCGACAGCATCGTCTCTGTACACAGTGCAAGTGGTCCGAGCTGTCTCAGCTGTTTTTGCTCATCTGTTAAACTCGAACAGAAGAATATGTCATAGTTATTCGTTTTTCGCCTCTGTGTGTACTTCTAACATTTCACCTTTATAAGAACAGCACAATTCAAAATGTATCTACTGTACGAGCGCAGCGATATCACCGCAAATGGCAATTGAAAAAAGATAAACATGCTTCTAGCTACCTCAATGGCACCAACTTTTATCCAGACGTTACGGACTTAAGCATTATGGTTCCACTTTTGCACCTAAGAACATGTAGATGGACTTGATTTATGACTTACCCTCGTGAAATTGGTTTCCCTTGAATGTGAACCAATCAGTTCATATGCAGTTTCTTATAACTACGCCCTACCCCGAAAATAAGTCTTACCTAGTTGACAACAGTGACGTAGTCAGCTAGACGTCGTCTTCTGTTCTCAAGGCAGTGGCTTGATTCCAGTTGAGGTAGGTGGCATTTGAATGAGAAAATTATGTGTAGTTGTTGGCTTCCTGCATGTTACAAACCAATTTTTGCTATTGTTATTTAACTTCGTACCGACTTAGGGAGGTCTTGTGGTGACGAAGTGATAGGGCTAAGAAAGGGTGGTTCTTCAGTTGTACTTTCTCTTAGAACAGAAACCACTAACACCATCACCACCACTGTCAGAAATTTGTCCTAAAGGAGCTTGGAAAGTATCGAGCGAATGTGCTACGCGGTGCGAAGCATGTAGCTGTTAGATTGCATTCGGTAGATAGTGGGTTCGATCTCCACCGTTGGCAGCTCTGAGAATGGTTTTACGTGGTTTTCCATGTTCACGAGACGTTCCATTATAACAAATTCTAGAGCTATGCTAGTTTTCAGTTTCTGAACAATTTGTATTGTACAAATGTAGCCTATATTCAAGAGTAAGGTAGAGAATACTTTATTTCGAAAGAAACTAGCATACGAGAAGGTGTACAAAGTTTAACACTACTTCTTCCGTACAAGAGACTCCTCAATTTAGTGTCAAATATGGAGGTACGACAGAGGTGCTCACGCTGGGCATTTTGTCCTGCAAGTGCCTAACACTGTAAGCGGGTGACCAGGTAGGCAATCGCTCTCAATCACTGCAGCGATACACGAGTTTGAAATGGAGGCCGAAAGTAACCAAAGAAAGAGGGTGGAATTCCACGTGATTTGCAATTTACGTTGTAAGAAATAAGTTGTTTGTGTTCATGTAGTTTATGTATTTTGACCGGATACAATAAAGAGGCCCACAACCTCAAATATTCTTGTAATGTACGTGATGAATTACAATTTTCTCTATAACATTTTAAGAAGTGCTTTAGAAGTATTTATAATATAATACAGAGTTAAGGTGGATAATCTGTGGCTTGTGATTGCTTTGGTTTAAATTATATGATGAGCTCACCAACAATCCAATCATACTTACCAGGACTAACATCAGTTAGGTTATTTATTTGAAGGTATAATGTACACTTGTTTGGTAGATACATTTCCATTGCTGTTGTACATTAATCTTGGATAGTAAGTATCTATGTCCCCACTCGTGAGGAAACTCCATCGCCATTTAGGGGCTAGCTATTATCATCGCACGCCTGATAAGTTTTAAATACTGTTTTCAAATTCAGTGAAGAGGGAAATTCAAGCAACACTACAACACTGTGCAAAATCAAGCAGTAAACTTGTTGAATTAAATAAATATAATACTTTTTTCTGAATTAATAATATGAATTTTACTTTTTTAACAGATGGATATGCTGTCATTCTCATCCAAGGAATTGTAAATCGTAGCTTGTACGCTTGAACCCTGAACCTTTGTAAATCCTAACACAAAAATGATAACGTGTTAGTTTTCTTTGAATGTATAAATATAAGAAAATGAAACTGACTGTTTATATGGAGCGCATTATAAATCAAAAACCGGAATATCTTGAAAAGGTCGGTTTTTTTGCGATTATAGAGGTTTTATTTACTTAAGTACTGTACCCAAACAGTAGTAGAAGAGAGCTTCGTAATGACAATCGAACATCGCTGTTCCCTTCCCTGCAAAGTGCGTTCACTCTCTCGTTTCACTGTAACGTATCCTTGCTACGTAAGCTGCCCGCATTTCAGTCACGCCAGCCCGGCCACACTGGGCTAGCCTCAACGGGCGCCCAGCTGAGCACCTCTGTTGAAGACAGTATCATACGTTTCTCTCCTAATGCTGTGTCACTATATTGTCCTACAAAGAAGGCTTGCAATGGCGTTTCAATAATGCTCTACCCACTCGCGTCTTGGAAAGGTGGACACACAACTGACGAGCCCACTGTCACACTGGGGTGAAACGTTGATAATTTCACGATTGGAAAATACTAAAGAGCTTGAATAATGCACTTTACTATTCGCAATATATTAATTTAAATTACGATTTCCTTCTGAGAACTTATTAATATGGGGCCGGTAGCCTAGATGTTAGGCCCCTTTAAACAACAACCATCATCATCATCATCGATAGGTCGCTTGGTAGGCCAAGGCCCTTCAAGGGCTGTAGTGCCATGGGGGGATTTTCATCATCTTCTTCTTCTTAATCCGTCGTCTCCAAACGGAGGTAGACGATCCACACGACCAGCTCCGATCTTGACGTTGCAGCCATGCCATGTGGATTTATTGGAATATCTCTCAGGATCTTTAATACAGGGGTTTCCCGTTGCCTTCTGCATCCTAATGCCGTTGACCAAACTGGTTCCTCCGCCTTTGGGAACAATTTCTTGTCCCCAGGACAATAGAGTGCCCTTACCCATACCCGCTCATCCACTCTCAAAGAGACTGTTGACACTTGGTATAGGGGATCTCCTTATACCGGGAGATATCGGTCCCTTCATTCGTTAGCCGCCTGCATATAAAATATTACTTTTATATGCAGTCGTTGCCCTCTCTCTACCGCGGGGAGGTGAATGTCAGGATTTCACCGTCACTGAAACAACGACCAAATGGCATTTCCTTGTTTCTCTGCTTCTTTAGAGAGGATTTTCATCATCATCACTTATTTATATCATAATATTACAGTTTTCAACAAGTTAGTATCAAATGCAAGATTCCTGGAACAGAAATAAGAGACGCTTCCAATTTAATTCATACATTCCTTTCGCGGACATATTTTTCTCAGGAGTGAATTTTCTTCAGTAGTTGTTTGTTTCCTTTTAACGTAGAAAAGAACTCAGCGCAGTTCCACACAAATTTTGGTTTGATTATGAGCATTGCTCTGTGCGTATGTGTGTGGAGGTGACTTTTTTCAAGTGTCCAAAACTTATTCATTGAGGAAAGTTCTCGTTCCGCAGAGGCATTAATTCAAGGTAAACACAAAATTAACTCAACAACAAACCCAATGGTTTTGCGCGGTGTATGTGTAGAGAAAAAGTGCTTGAACATTTCCACGCTTGTGTTTTCAGCGTTCCACTGTGCTACTTCACAGTTGCACATACAGAACTCGTCTAGGACTTTGATGTCATTAATTTGTTTTTACCAGAAAAGTTTGCAATACACTCCACAGATTTTTCAACATCACTCCAAAACGGGACAACATTTAAACGATTTCACCTAAACCACTAGATTTAGAAATTTGAATCTAGAACAACAGGACCTCTTGGCGTACCGACAATTATTTCAGGGACAACGAGACAATCAAATGCGGAACTGTTCTGTTTCTTCAGTTTATGGAAGTGAACTTGCGGAGGATGTCAGTTATTTCGGTGGTAAAAGTGTTTTTAAATCGATGGTAACAGAACTTTATCTAGGAGGCCGTTGTTGAAAACAGAATCTATTTTTTTATCCATCGAAATGGAGTGGCTTTGTTAAGTGAATATCATTAAGGGGTGACTGCTGGAAGAATTGGCTCGCTTCCGTAACCGCAATGCACGTAATACTACGTTCATGGAGTCTATATACATTTTATCGCAGAATTTATAGCCCACGTCGAGCTGACAACAAGTTGTCACGCAAGAAATCCTGACGCGACATTAATGGAAATTCTAATTACTAGAGTACCATTCCCTCGGGCACAGTCCCTAGATACCTCGGCCGTCGGTGGTTAACGAAGAAATCGAGACAACTACAGGCGTCCACATTTAAATGTAAAGACGAAGTTGTTTGAACGTCTCTTTTATATTGACTGTGTTGGAAGTACGTAACATGAACTGGATGGTAAGGCTTACTAATATTATTATCACCTCATGCTTAGTTTCAATTCTTATGTTCACTACAGCATATTGTTTCTAACTTTGATTACCTCTTAATTACGGACATTGCGATTGCGTTCTTGCCGACACGTGGTCTCAGCGATTAGGTATAAGTGGCTGTAGATAAAACAAAATACACTTTATTTTTGATGTGTCACATTTGTATTCCCTAAATCTTGAGAAAACCAGAAATTAGAATATATTTTCTTATTATGATTATTTAAAATATTTGTGTTTCGAGAGAACACTGAATGTGTTATCAAATTTAATTTGTCTTAATACCGACATTGTAGAAGATAGTGTCGAATATACTGTACTACGCCTTTTAAAAGTCTGACTACCTGATTTGGATTTGAACCTCTGTGAGTTAGGGGGGACCGATATCCTACCACTGACTCACTGTGGGGTTTCTTGTTTACGTACGAATTATTAATATGAGTATTATCATAATTGAAAATGAAAATCCACAGCCTGTTTCCAGTCATTCGACAGGGTCAGGAATGGAATGAATGAAGCCCCATCTAGCGGCGAGGATAGGAATTGTGCCGACTGACGAAGCCTGCCGTAGTCCTCTGGGGCAATGATTAATGAATGACAGATGAAATGGGATGATATTGGGGAGTGTTGCTGGAATGAAAGATGACAGGGAAAACCGGAGTACCCGGGGAAAAACCTGTCCCTCCTCCGCCTTGTCCAGCACAAATATCACATGGAATGACCAGGATCTGAACAACGGGACCCAGCGGTGAGAGGCCGGCGCGCCGCCACCTAAGCCATTGGACTTCATGCTTCATATCATGTCCACGCCGCACCATTTTAACATTGAAGATTGACAAGACGTCATCACGCTGCGTCACAGGATACAAAGACTTTCTATTTACTTATTTCCAACGTGTCCTCGCCTTATTTTTAATGTTTTGTATTTGTGACCGAAGATTTCCCATAAGAGGACGAAACGTGTTTCACGAGTATAATTTAATGTGGTCTTTTTAATAAAGACAATTACAGTATTGTAAAGGTGGAATTAAATTAAAGTTTTCATAAGTTTAACTCTTGAGAATTCATTATTTGTTTCGGGCAATTTTTAATACCATTGTCTGTTGCTACTTTGTTATGGATGCGGTATTTTTGTATGTTTCGTCGTACAGAAACAATAAAATGCACCTTCCACCGAAGTCTCAATCTCAGTAATGGCTGTGAAAGTATGATGGTGCTGAGTAATGACATTTGGAGAGCGAGTAATCCGGCTGTCACGGAAGGTACTACACATAAGCTCAGCCGAGCTGCAAATGTACCTTCTAGTCTAGTGAGGAAAGCATTAGCGAACTACCTCGTTCCTCATCATCTCTTGTACGCCTTATTATAGCATCACCGTCTATTTTCACGATTTTGGAGCCCTAAATGTTGACTAAACTAACTGAGGATCCCATAATCCTCCATGCATAAGCCTTAACTCACAGACTAATACCATGGCTACTAGAATGAGGTGAGATTAACAGCGGACCTTCGACGTGCTGACGTGCTGAGGGCAGGAAATACCGATCATACGTGCGAGTCGTTTCGCGTGTGTGTCGCTCCGTGTTCGATCAACAACCGTTTGTGTATTCCTGAACTGTGTTCCAGGCTCTGGAGACATAATTAAGACTCACTCCAAAACGAGCTGTAACATCCACTTGTCACCGTCCTCCTTGCAACATCACAACTCAAATGCGGTCACTGGCAGAAATGGGTAATCTTGTCATGTTTACTTCAGTCTTACACGTGCTGTCTATACACCACTTACCTTACAACTGATGTTAAACTGACTGACACTACGAATACCTTTTGTCGGACAAATATCGAACCTGACCTTTATTTAGCCAACAGTGTATACTGTATACATGTTTGAGGTACCGTGACACATACTGCTCGAAATCATAAAATACAAACTTTTTGAGCACTATATGTTGGTGAGACATTATAACGTTGGGGAGAAGAGGAGGCTCTTCAGCCAAATTACGTACAGGTTTTGAAAAGTCGCTGGTCAACATATCGACTCCTGGACACTCTCGTATCACATACCCTGTTAGCTGACCTCATGTACGCCTTCCCTTTAGTCCTTTTTTCTTGATACAAAATATTATAAACAATTATGTTTTGTAGTAATTCCATATGTTATGTAGTTTTTAATTATAAAGTGATTAGAAAGGGGAGCAGTTTAGCGGGATATATATCTGAAACCACAAATGTTACTGTTTCCTTCTTCCAGGTTGATAGATTCACTACTATTCGTCTCTAGCTTCAAGACCATTCATCATAGAATTGGCTCTGCATGAAACAGTTCCCACAATTTACTTCGCCCGAAGTTTAAATTGCATCTTAATTACAGGTGAGATGAATGCGTTGCATAATAATTAGCTAATTATTTGTTTCAATGGCTTTTGATGACAAGCTCTTTGGTCTCTTCTGCACTTTAAATATTGTTAAGAGAATGTAACGTCACAATGTATTATTAATGACTCACGTAACTTGTGTGGCGTATGACAAGTAAAGACGACCGGCCCCCTGTTCTTCAGCTTCAACACAAAGTACTAAATAACATTTGTAAAATAATAGTTATCTTTCATACGTGAGGATATCCGTTTCATTTCTAGAAATACAATTTATTCACTGTTTAAAACAACTAACATTCGAAACATTACTAAATATTCATTTTCAATCAATTTGTAACTCTCATTACAGTATCCTGAATATTTTTCAGTGTCCTATTGTGGATTTTGATTTTTGAAGAGAGTATTCATCTCTAATGGTTTATTGATGTGTTAATATTCACTTAATATCGGTGGCATTATGAATTTTTTCTTCTTCACAGTCACAAAATTACACACTTTTAACCTCAGAAACATAATGATGATTGCTCAAGGCAATATCGTTTGAACCAAATTAGATTATCCGGCAGTCTTAATATAAACTAGGCTGAATCCGTTGAAATTTTTTACTATTTTTCTATTTTGCTTTACGTCGCACCGACACAGATAGGTCTTGTGGCGACGATGGGACGGGAAAGTCCTAGGAATGGGAAGGAAGTGGCCGTAGTCTTAATTAAGGTACAGCCTCCAGCATTTGCCTGGTGTGAAAATGGGAAACCACGAAAAATCATCTTCAGGGCTGCCGACAGTGGTATTCGAACCCACTATCTCCCGGATGCGAGCTCACAACTGCGCGCTCCTAACCGCACGGCCAACTCGCCCGGTCCGTTAAAATTCAACGGAATACTAAGTCCCTCGTTCGGTACAGTATATTTATCTGGCACTTACACAAACGTTTGAGTGACAGTATTTGCTACATGTGGTCTGCATTGGCTAAATACAGATTCCAGGAATTAGGGTGTCGTACCTATTTGCAGGGAAATTTAGGCCCAATGTATCTGAAATGTAGTGCTGTTAGAGCACCTCCTTAAACACTACACTTTTTTTTGTCCTATGGCTCGCTGGCACTATTTGTAGTTTCAAACTGTCAAATGATCGAACTCAAGACATTGCTACGTACAGCTGGCCATAGATAAATGCAGGCTGCGGTAAAATATACACCAACATGGTCTAAAGTCCATCCCTGAGTTTTGTTAATCGTCATACTGAATGCAAGGCGAATAGGAAACTGGCTCCTTTAAAATGAAATGGAAGATTAGTGTTGATCGTGTTAAATCAATTCTAGGAATTAAAACTCTCTGCCCCACACTTAACCCCGTAATGATTTTGAGATCCAAACAAGTGTCACGCATTTTTCGTGCAATTAATCCTGTTCCGTTTAGAAGCCACTGTGTAGTATAAGTTTCTTAATAATATTCCAATTGCCCCTGGTTTAAATTTAAGGACATGAGGAGACAAGTCACTTCATTTTAAGCTGTTCAGAAACTCTATGGGCAATTGAAGAGTTTCATCTTCTGTACTTAAGTGGTTTACACTGATGAGCATTCTGGCCATTCCGGGTAGAAGCTCTGTAACTTAAGAATTGATTTGATCTCAGTGTTCGTTTGTATGGGCGAGAATGGCAACTTATGAAGATGTTACAGACTTTAAAATTGGTACTTGCAATTTCCTTTAAAATGAACACACTCTTTTTGGAAAATCCACTTAAGGGGGTGAAAATAATAAAAAAAGCGGGTGAATTTTTAAAATGAGTATCTTCTTCTTCTATCGCTTTACCAACACCTGTGGGTTTGCGTGTGCGAAGTGTGTCGCACATGTGGATTTGACCCTGTTTTTCGGCTGGATGCCCTTCCCGACGGCAACCGTACGCGTAGGGATGTAATCTATACTTCAAAACTAATATTATAAAGAGGAAAATTGTGTATATTTGTAATGGATAGACTCAAAAACTACTGAACCGATTTTTAAAATTACTTCAGCTATAGAAAACTACATTGTCAGTAACATGGGCTGTATTTTATTTTCAAAGCAATTCGAGGGGGACGACCGGGGATGATATATAAATATTAAAATAATAGGCTAATATAGGCGAAATCGAATTTGTCGTACAAGGACGAGACAAAGCTCATTTTAAGCCCCTTGACGCAAAGAACAAAACTCGGTAAAACCTTCGAGCCCGAAAACCATGTTTTAAGGCCCTAAAACAAACCGTTATGGAGATATTGGAACCACACTACCCCTGCTCTAGGAATCGGATAAAGAAACGAACGGCCGTAACCATGGCAACGTCAGTTCCAGGATTCTACAGCAGCTAGATTATGTATGTACGTTTGGGCATAGCTGCCAACCAAAACTGATACACATATAACTTAATATCTGGAAAAAATAAACTGCTGTCTAAGACGCTCATAGCACTCCTTGGGGCGGGGAAGGAAAGAGAGTGAAGTATAAAAATAATAGCCCCGGAGATCTCCGTAGTACAGCGATCAGCGGTTGCCGACGGGCCTCCGTTTTCACGTACTGGCTTAGGTTTCAGCATGTTACGGAGTCTGTTACCTATAGTTTAAACTATTTTCCGTCAAATCGTGGATTAGTAGGATCACTGATGTTATTAGTGCCGATATTTTTGTCCACTTTTACGATTATTGTAGCCATGAAAACAACATATATACTGTACCCAATTGTCAACATTTATACTCAGAATCATTATATGATGTGCGACATGAGTGACAAGTCCAGAGAATGACAATTCTCGAATATTATGGTCGTTTCTTTTATGCATCGCGTATTTCCTTGATCATTTGTAATAGTTGCGAAATGCCGGATCAAACAAATACATTCAATAATATTTATATTTGTGGTACTATCTAGCGGAAGTATACTTAAACTAAACCTGCAGCTTTGTGAAGGGAGCAGGTATATCTAGGTGGGATTGAAAGGAAAACATGGTAGCAAAGATCTTAGAGGTCGACGCTAATTAGGAACTATTATTTAGAGGTCCTCATGAAGAAAGGAAGAAGAAGATACACTATATTTCCAAACTTGACAAATAATTTCTACGTACTTAAGTAAATACACCAGTGGTATAAATATCTAATGAAGTCAGTTAGACCGATAGTATGAGTAACTAAAGCGAGTTTCTGATAACCCGTACGAAGAACGGGTACTTCTGCTAGTAAACAAATAAACTGATGACATTCAAACACCATAACACCTTCCAGCCTCAGCATCATCTTAAACAATCACAGCGTTCCTCTTAATCTCTTTCTCACCTGATAGTCTGATAGTCTCATAAAAGATAAAAATAAAGCAGTTAATTCGCACACAACCGTAGGAGCATAGTTACATGTTCTTAAGACATCTCACGTATCGCCTATATCTATTAAGGGAATTTAGGCGTGTGAATCATAATGGTGTATGCTGTGGACATGATAATGTTCGGAGACAACGGGCAGTACAACAAACCACAAAAGCCTCGTATCACTTAATACAACAGTTGAACCGTCAGAGTGGATCACTCGATCACTGTGGATACTCAGGCCAAGTGGAAACTTGACACGGAACCAAGACAGTTGACTGAGAATGTTAGTGTTACCTCCCCAGAGGATACCTGAACGTTTCTACCTCATCCACTGAACAATCCGCATTAGTAATGTATTCAAACGTTTCTTCGCTTTATTAATCAAATCGGATGACTCATTTCGAGCCTGATTTTATGAACCTAAACAGAAGGCTCAGGGAATAAAGACATGTTGCTGAAGTCCCCCGGTAGATCCGTCAACTATCTTTTCTAATTAATATGAAATAAAATTTGAAGACAGTGACATGTTTTAATATTTACCTCTCCTGACTATATTCCCTGCCTGGTATCCATGATCGCTAACGCGACAGTCCCTATCGTCTGTTGCAGTGGTTAGCCGGTTCGAGTCCCGTTAGTGGAAGAAAATTCACCATCAAAATATCGGCCGGCAGGGTAGGATAGGTGATGGTATGCAATTTCTAATCACTAGATTGAGTGCCAAAATCCTGGGTTTAACCTTACCGCAGTGTTCATATGGAATGAAGCCATATGACGTTGTTCGTTTCGTCCGTCAGATGGGGACGTTAAAGCCTTAAATAGACCCTTGATGCTATTCGACAGAAGTAGGCTATGTGCTGGCATCGAATTTCACCCCCTCTCTTCCTACTATCATACGCATATATCACGCTTTTCATTTAATTTCGCTGGTTCCTCTGATGAGGTTGACGTCAGGAAGTGCGTCCTATCAGAAAAACTTGCTATGAAGATTCATATCACTTCATATACGATCCCGTACAGAAAGAGACGAGGGTTGGATACACTGTCACATCTTTCATGCCGTATTGTACTTCAAATAAAATTCCAGCACTTTTTCTCTCTTTTCTTTTTTTTATACAATTTACTTTACGTCGCACTGACACAGATAAGTCTCATGGCGACGATGGGATAAGAAAGAGCTAGGAGTAGGAAGGAAGCGGCCGTGGCCTTAATTAAGATACAGCCCCAGCATTTGCCTGGTGTGAAAATTGGAAACCACGGCAAACCATCTTCAAGGCTGCCGACAGTAGGATTCGAACCCACTGTCTCCCGGATGCAAGCTTACAGCTGCGCGCCCCTAACCGCACGGCCAACTCGCACGGTTTTCAGCCCTTTAGTCATGTCGAGTGCATATACAACATGTCAAAGCGAATGTAGAGTACGGAGAGGAAATGGACGACCAAGTACCAGTGGTACCCAAAAATTTAGCCTTCAGATTTCACGTCTAATTCTCTACTAACTGTGCAACGGTGACGTTGGCACTTTTTTTTTTTTTTTTGCTACTTGCTTTACGTCGCACCGACACAGATAGGTCTTATGGCGACGAAGGGATGGGAAAGGCCTAGGAGTTGGAAGGAAGCGGCCGTGGCCTTAATTAAGGTACAGCCCCAGCATTTGCCTGGTGTGAAAATGGGAAACCACGGAAAACCATTTTCAGGGCTGCCGACAGTGGGGCTCGAACCCACGATCTCCCGTATGCAAGCTCACAGCCGCGCGCCTCTACGCGCACGGCCAACTCGCCCGGTGTTGGCATTTTTGCTTTGTTAACTAGTATATTAGTATCACTATTGCCAGCACAACTATACAGTGTGCTAGTCTAATTGGACACTTAGACTTTCAGCTATCAGATCGATCCATGTACGTATAATACATGCCAAAAGTGGCCTACCAGATACCAATGGGACGCGAATCTACAGGTCTCGGAATTTACGGCCGATGATCTACCGACTGAGCTACAATGGTCTTTCCACTTGTGCTCTAGATTTACCTTTCTAGGCATGTACTATATGAACTCAGCAAGAACGTATAACTGAAAGCTTACTTACATTGCAGATTACTTGTCACAATTTTTGCTTCCAATTGTATCATTATTCATGTGTCTGTCAGGTCATCAGCCCAGAGGCTGGTTGGATCCTCAAATAGCACCACCAAAAGTTATGAGGTTATAAGGAAACCGCAAAAACCAATGGCAGCACCAAAATGAGGCGTACTAGGCAAGACAAGGAGTGAGGTAGTTTGCCATTGCTTTCCTCACTGGGTCAGAAAGTGCTATTGCAGCACGACTGACCCTATGAGCAACACCTTTCATAACACTCAGATGCACTAGACGTGCTCTGAATGTCATTACTCAGCACCACCCATACCCCAGCAGCTTCCATATTGTCACAGCCATGGATGAGACTGGGACTTTGGTGGAAGCTACACTTTACTCTGGCCTGTGCCAAGAGATGGATACAAAAGTACTGTATCCATCAAGAAATGGCAGCAGGCAATCATTATTCATAAATAATCTATTTCAGTAATATTTTCCAGCTGTCTCAGGTAGAGAATCATCAGTAGGATGCACGCTTATAATCCTGGTACTGGTTACTCCTGCACAGTCAAAACAGGTGGCTCTTGGCGGTCACAGGCTTAAGCGTATGAATTACGTGACTAGAGATGCCATGTTGACAGCTTCTTCACTGATTTTATCATGGAACGACGTAGCAAGGAAAACAACTACTTAGTACAGGGTCTCTCATATGAACAGACCGAACGCACAGTGTTTGTACTCTGCACTACGGCAGTTGCCTCAGCCGAACTTACAACGTGCGCGGCCACCCTGCTTTAAGCGTGTATACAATATCATATGAAATTTTACCTTGTAAAAGGTACTGGAAGTGTCGTTGTTTCTGGGTAATATATAACTGTATCTGGTAAGCACGTCCTGGCTGACGCGAATAAGTTCTGCTAATGTAACGTTTCTGATTTCATTCGTAATGTTTTCTTGCAGTTCCTCCAATGTGTGAGGATTTTTCCGATACACTTTTTCGTTCAGTTTACCCCACAAGTAAAAATCACATACTCTTAGACCTGGAGAACGAGGAGGAAATAGACCAGCACTGATATCTGTGTCTGCAAACACTTCCGAGGTTGTAAGAAGGGAATCTTATACTATATAAGCAGGGGCTTAATATTGTTGAAACTACCCACGCTTTTTTTTTTCCTTCGTTAACTGATTGAAGAACGGTCTCAAAATGTCATCTCCATACCTCTCTCCATTTACTGTCGTCTAGAAAAAGAATAGGCCCAGTTATTCGTCTTGCACTAACAGCACACCAAATGTCCGACTCGTTGGCTGAACGGTCAGCGTACTGGCCTTCGGTTCAGAGGGTCCCGGGTTCGATTCCCGACCAGGTCGGGGATTTTAACCTTAATTGGTTAATTCCTACGGCACGGGGGCTGGGTGTATGTGTTGTCTTCATCATCATTTCATCCTCATCATGACGCGCAGGTCGCCTACGGGTGTCAAATAGAAAAACCTGCACCTGGCGAGCCGAACCCGTCCTGGGATATCCCGGCACTAAAAGCCATACGACATTTCATTTCAGCACACCAAATACCAATCTTTTGATAATAATGAGGAACTTCATAAACGCCATTAGGATTTTCTGCACACCAATAGCGAGAAATATGACTTAACACGACCGTTAGGATGAGACCAAAACTTCTACATACGAAAATATGGTGTTGCAATGATAACTGTCCCACCATTAACAACAGAGATTGACTGGCGACAGATACTTGCCAGGTCGAACACTTGCAAGCTGCTTGCAAGGTCAAGAATTATGCGCGCAACTTCCATCCTGCTGGTTACGTATCGAAGAGTAAAAACGCCGCTTCGACGGCCTTAGTTTATATGAGAGACCCTGTATGTATGTTGTTAGTGTTAACAGAGTGTCGACGTAACGGCTGGCGAGCACTACCGCTTTATAGCCAGAGATACAACGCTCAACTAACAAATTTTTGACAAGTTTGAACAATGTTTGTGACAGCATAGTCTGCTGCACGCTTCAACCCAGACAATACGCATGCGACAGAGAAAACCTGTGATAATCAATGTCATACGAGAAACTGTTATCGCAAATCCTCATACTAGCTGCAAGGCTGTTGCTCATAAACTGAAATTGCATCGTGTTAGAGTGAACAGAATACTCAAACGAGACCCTTATTCGCACCCATATACTGTAAACGACATACTACACAGCGGCTGCAGCATGGTGATCCCGTCTGACTTCAAGCGTTCGTGCCATGCGTTCAATACAATATAAACACAATGATACCTGGACTTACAATAATTAATTAAAACAACGATATGTAATTTATTTATATTTTGGTTGTTGTAGATGTTCGCAATGATCACTTTTTAAGAAGAACGTAAGTACCAACATAGCTGGAGATGTGTGAGATCAGGTAAATGCAGCACGGGCGACGTTTAAGGAAGCGGAGATTGTTATTAGTAGAATACTGTGTAGGAGGGATACTGACTGGAGGGTGATTAGAGATTTAAACGAGACTATGGAGTGGGTATGTGGGAAACTGGGAGTGAAATTTCTAGATCCTAATGGGTGGGTAGGAGATAGGGATCTGCGCTCAGATGGCCTTCACTTAAACCACAGTTGTACGTATAAGTTAGGAAATATGTTTGGAAGAGAAATAGGGAGGTACATTCAGGGAAACGGGGTGGCCTAGGGACCGGTGATAAGGGAACAGGGAACTGGAAATCAAGTAGGGATGATATAAAAATGTCAGTGTTGAACTGTAGAAGTATTGTAAAGAAAGGAATAGAATTAAGTAATTTAATAGATATTTATTTACCAGATATTGTAATAGGAGTTGAATCATGGCTGAGAAATGATATAATGGATGCAGAAATTTTCTCACGGAACTGGAGTGTGTATCGTAGAGATAGGATAGGAATGGTGGGAGGGGGAGTATTAATTCTGGTGAAAGAAGAATTTATTAGCTACGAAAAAGTTAAAGATGACACACATGAAATTCTAGGTATGAGGCTCATTTCTAAAGATAATAGGCAACTTGATATATTTGGAGTGTACAGACGGAGAAAGGGTAGCCCTGAAATGGATTCAGAATTATTATATTAATCAGCTATGTGAGAAACGACATGGTAAGGAATGTGATTGTAGCGGGAGATCTGAATTTACCAGATGTCAATTGGGAAGGAAATGCGATCGACAGGAAGCATGACCAACACATGGCAAATAAGTTAATATGGGAAGAACAGCTGATTTAGAAAGTGATGGAGCCAACTAGAGGGAAAAATATCCTGGATGTGGTGCTGGAAAACCAGATGAGCTCTATAGGAAAACTGAAGTAATAGGTGGTATTAGTGATCATGAAGCTGTTTTCGTCATAGTTAAAAATGTGATAGAAAGGAAGGTCTTAAAAGTAGGACTATTAGGCAGTACCATATGGCTGATAAAGCAGTCATGAGGCAGTTTCTAAAAAGTAACTATGATCGATGGAAAACGGTAAATAAGAATGTAAACAGACTCTGGGGTGGGTTTAAAGCAATTGTTGAGGAATGTGAAAACAGGTTTGTACCTTTAAAGGTGGTAAGGAATGGCAAAGACCCACCTTATTATAATAGAGAAATAAAGAGACTAAGAAGGAGGTGCAGACTGGAAAGAAATAGAGTTTGAAATGGCTGTGGAAGTAAGGAGAAATTTAAGGAACTTACTAGGAAATTGAATCTAGCAAAGAAGGCAGCTAAGGATAACATGATGCCAAGCATAATTGGCAGTCATACAAATTTTAGTGAAAAATGGAAGGGTGTGTATAGCTTCTGTAAGGCAGAAACAGGTTCCAAGAAGGACATTCCAGGAATAATGAGTGAAAAAGGAGAGTGTATATGCGAGTATCATCAAAAGGCAGAAGTATTCAGTCAGCAGTATGTAAAGATTGTTGGTTACAAGGAAAATGTCCAGATAGGGGATGTGAGTAACACTAAAGAAGTATTAAAATTTCCCGATGATAGCAATGGCATTTACAGTAAGATACAAAAGTTGAAAACTAGAAAAGCAGCCGGAATTGATAAGATTTCTGCAGATATACTAAAGACAATGGGTTGGAATATAGTACCATATCTGAAATACTTATTTGATTATTGTTTGGTTGAAGGAGCTATACCAAATGAATGGCGAATTGCTATAGTAGCCCCTGTGTATAAAGGAAAGGGTGATAAACATAAAAGCTGAAAATTACAGGCCAGTAAGTTTGACATGCAATGTATGTAAGCTTTGGGAAGGCATTCTTTCGGATTATATAAAACGTGTTTGCGAAATTAATAACTGGTTCGATAGAAGGCAGTTCGGTTTTAGTAAAGGTTATTCCACTGAACCTCAACTTGTAGGATTCCAGCAAGAAATAGCAGATATCTTGGATTCAGGAGGTCAAGTGGACTGTATCGCGATTGACGTGACTAAAGCATTTGATAGGGTGGATCATGGGAGATTACTGGCAAAAATGAGTGAAACTGGATTAGACAAAAAAGTGACTGAATGGGTTGCTATATTTCTAGAAAGTAGATCTCAGAGAATTAGAGTAGGCGAAGCTTTATCCGACCCTGTAATAATTAAGAGGGGAATTCCTCAAGGTAGTATTATTGGACCTTTGTATTTTCTTATACATATAAATGATGTGAGTAAAGGATTGGAATCAGAGGTAAGGCTTTTTGCGGATGATGTTATTCTGTGTAGAGTAATAAATAAGTTACAAGATTGTGAGCAACTGCAACATGACCTCGATAATGTTGTGAGATGGACAGCAGGCAGTGGTATGTTGATAAACGGTGTTAAAAGTCAGGTTGTGAGTTTCACAAATAGGAAAAGTCCTCTCAGTTTTAACACATGGGTGACGGGCCCCGAGAATTCTCGGTTTTATTCACGACATTGCTTTCGGTCTTCCTGTGGCATCTCTTGACCATATCTTGAACTATTTCGGACGTTCACATTGAGTAGAATAAATCGTAGATGTATATCTGCACCTTTTCTTTCATTCACGGCCTCTTTTATTCTTTGATTTAGTTTCGAAACGTCGACTTTCTTTCTGCCGGTTCAGTCAATGACAAGATGGAGCGCCCGCGGAATACGGTGTTAGCTGACGACGATATTTTAGAAGAATTATATGCCGATGACCATTCAAATGGAAATAGTCTAATGAATTAGTGGAAACTGAATGTGAGAGTGATAGTGGAAGTGATATTCAAGCCTGTACAGGCCGTAATTTACCTAGTGTACTTACTTATTCAAGTGATTCTGACGACGACGATAACGATGTAAACATTAATGATGTGTTAGGAATTGACGCTGAAGATGGTTTTGTAAAAGCAGATCCACTACTACTAGGGGAACTGGAGAGTAACCATCCCAACTTTAAAGATAAAATATTGACTGGTTTAATATTTTTGTACATTTTTATAATCAAGTGCACTCTAGTATGTTTAGAAGAAAAATGTCCGGTCCACAGGGTATGTGACAAGCTCAAGCATCCGGTCAGCAATGTGTTAATTACTGCATTGATGGGGTGCAAGTTCCTTTTGGGGATCATTGTAAGTATCTAGGTGTTAATATAAGCAAAGATCTTCATTGGGGTAATCACATAAATGGGATTGTAAATAAAGGGTACAGATCTCTGCACATGGTTATGAGGGTATTTATGGGTTGAAGTAAAGATGCAAAGTAGAGGGCATATAAGTCTCTGGTAAGACCCCCACTAGAGTATGGTTTCAGGTGATGGGACTCTCACCAGGATTACTTGATTCAAGAACTGGGAAAAATCCAAAGAAAAGCATCTCGATTTGTTCTGGGTGATTTCCGACAAAAGAGTAGCGTTACAAAAATGTTGCAAAGTTTGGGTTGGGAAGAATTGGGAGAAAGAAGACGAGCTGCTCGACTAAGTGGTATGTTCCGAGCTGTCAGCGGAGAGATGGCGTGGAATGACATTAGTAGACGAATAATTTTGAGTGGCATTTATAAAAGTATGAAAGATCACAATATGAAGATAAAGTTGGAATTCAAGAGGACAAACTGGGGCAAATATTCATTTATAGGAAGGGGAGTTAGAAATTGGAATAACTTACCAAGGAAGATGTTCAATAAATTTCCAATTTCTTTGAAATAATTTAAGAAAAGGCTAGGAAAACAACGGATAGGAAATCTGCCACCTAAATGCAGATCAGTATTGATTGATTGATTGATTGATTGATTGATTGATTGATTGATTGATTGATTGATTGATTGATTGATTGATTGATTGATTGATTGATTGATTGATTGATTGATTGATTGATTGATTGATTGATTGATTGATTGATTGATTGATTGATTTGCATTGGTAAGTTATGACGTCACCATAATGAACACGACTATGCCGACCAAAGCCCAACGGTAACACCCGCATTGACTCTTTTCTATAGATTACGTAAGGTACCTATATATCATATTCTCTCAACTGACAGAGATGAACTCATAGACTGAATTCGAGTAGCTCGTGCAGCATGAAAACGCTCTGTAATGTTGTGGAGGTTGCAGAAAGGGTTAATGAAGAGAGTCACAATGTATTCAGAGCAGAAAGAAGCTTATTTTTAGTTACTTATTCAAGTTCCCTGTATATCGGAATTCAAGTCCCAGCAGTGTACTCATATTCCACTGCTCAGTACCTATCTGATGTACTCTGTATAAAGGTAAGTAATAATCTATTCTACATATCCAGAACGGATACACATGGTTATTGGTCTTCTTCGAGATAGAATTTATGGATATATTAATGAGTTATATTTTTGATACAGTCAAATCTAAAGTTTGTGAACCCCTGTCTTAATTGTGTGGTTAAGTCCGTATCACGATGTAAGGTGCATTGTCCCTAATCCTGAAGTTCGAATGTCAACGTGAGCCGGGAATATTCCCTGGATAATTTCCACTCTCACTCTAAGCAAATACCGAGTGTCTATCTACCTCAAGTCCCAGGACACCTATCTCAATCCTAGCTCCAGATCATTAGAGTAGCACACACTCCAGAGATCCTGCAATACATCTCCAGAGACTTAGAGTACAATGCGTGAACATGGCTACCGACGTCGAGAGTCTCATATCGCTTCCATGTACTGTGCCGAATCTCTCTATTCATTTTTTCTACAGAATTGTTCTTAACCCTGTCAGACTGCATTTTTTCCCAATGAGGGGAAAGCTAACTTTCACGTAAGAACACAATATGTGAACCATCCATCAGAATAATGTAATTTTTAATGTTATTGACATTCATAACATATTGATACTCGTAAACGAGTTTCACTAAAAGGTGTCATTGATTATATTTTACCTCTTATGACGAAGTGTTGTACATATGGTTAAGTTATATTTAGGTATACATAAGTTTATATTGATAAAATATAAATGAATGTGTTTGCCTTTCTTGATGGGTGTTCACTTATATTTGTGAAAAGCTGTACATTTATTTTTCAACCTTCTCCATGTACTCATAGATCACACTGTATTGCCAGAAATAGAAGCTCTAAACTTCAACAACACGTAAAAAGGATTAAGAAGGTTGTAAAATACAACGAATCATTAACAAGAATAAAAAAATACACTGACTGACAGAGCAAATGCAACACCAAGAAGGAGTGGTTCGAAAGGGATGAAAGTTGGGGAAAAAACAGAGTCGGCACGGACGAATAATTGATGTTTATTTCAAACCGATATGCAGGTTACACAATGCGCACGGCATCGACTCAGTAGGATGTAGGACCACCGCGAGCGGCGATGCACGCAGAAACACGTCGAGGTACAGAGTCAATAAGAGTGCGGATGATGTCCTGAGGGATGGTTCTCCATTCTCTGTCAACCATTTGCCACAGTTGGTCGTCCGTACGAGGCTGGGGCAGAGTTTGCAAACGGCGTCCAATGAGATCCCACACGTGTTCGATTGGTGAGAGATCCGGAGAGTACGCTGGCCACGGAAGCATATGTACACCTCTTAGAGCCTGTTGGGAGATGCGAGCAGTGTGTGGGCGGGCATTATCCTGCTGAAACAGAGCATTGGGCAGCCCCTGAAGGTACGGGAGTGCCACCGGCCGCAGCACATGCTGCACGTAGCGGTGGGCATTTAACGTGCCTTGAATACGCACTAGAGGTGACGTGGAATCATACGAAATAGCGCCCCAAACCATGATGCCGCGTTGTCTAGCGGTAGGCCGCTCCACAGTTACTGCCGGATTTGACCTTTCTCCACGCCGACGCCACACGCGTCTGCGGTGACTATCACTGACAGAACAGAAGCGTGACTCATCGGAGAACACGACGTTCCGCCATTCCCTCATCCAAGTCGCTCTAGTCCGGCACCATGCCAGGCGTGCACGTCTATGCTGTGGAGTCAATGGTAGTCTTCTGAGCGGACGCCGGGAGTGCAGGCCTCCTTCAACCAATCGACGGGAAATTGTTCTGGTCGATATTGGAACAGCCAGGGTGTCTTGCACATGCTGAAGAATGGCGGTTGACGTGGCGTGCGGGGCTTCCACCGCTTGGCGGCTGATGCGCCGATCCTCGCGTGCTGACGTCACTCGGGCTGCGCCTGGACCCCTCGCACGTGCCACATGTCCCTGCGCCAACCATCTTCGCCACAGGCGCTGCACCGTGGACACATCCCTATGGGTATCGGATGCGATTTGACGAAGCGACCAACCTGCCCTTCTCAGCCCGATCACCGTACCCCTCGTAAAGTCGTCTGTCTGCTGGAAATGCCTCCGTTGACGGCGGCCTGGCATTCTTAGCTATACACGTGTCATGTGGCACACGACAACACGTTCTACAATGACTGTCGGCTGAGAAATCACGGTACGAAGTGGGCCATTCGCCAACGCCGTGTCCCATTTATCGTTCGCTACGTGCGCAGCACAGCGGCGCATTTCACATCATGAGCATACCTCAGTGACGTCAGTCTACCCTGCAATTGGCATAAAGTTCTGACCACTCCTTCTTGGTGTTGCATTTGCTCTGTCAGTCAGTGTATTTGTGCGAAGTGCACTGTAATGAACATCAGATCCTACAGCATTCTTCTTATTCCCAAAATTCTTCTTCTAGCGGTATAATAATATAACTCGACTACCTTCATTCATTCTGCCATTTATTTTTCCAATCTCCTGCACTCGCTTGCACACAGGGTCCTTGCATCGTTGGAGTTCTGCCTTTATCCTTTGGACAAATATAGTCTAGTCAAGCAAACCTCCAACTCTTCGTCAATCTGACAATGTGAACATCACCGTGGACCATCCTCGATTGGTTTTCGATGTAATATATTGCGCTCAAGAACTCAGTGATGTTGTTTGTCATTTTGCGAATACCCGAGCTTTTAAATTAATAGTAGGTACGCCCTATACCTACAGTGTTAAAATTGCAATATTGATGGCCCATTATCTCAAAACCTTTGATACATAGGGATATGAAACTTTTCGGAAAGATAGTATCACTCCTTTTATGATTACTGAACCGGAATCAGAATATACAGAAAAATAATTAGTTAGTTGCAATTTTCTTAAATTATGTTCAGTATTTTCTTTTTAAAGTTCACTTATTTCCTGTAAGGAAAAAGCCATTAGAGATAGAAATGTTTTGGTGGTTAAGTAGCAGCAGTATACTTAGAGGTAACACAGTGTAAAATTAGATAGATAGATAGATAGATAGATAGATAGATAGATAGATAGATAGATAGATAGATAGATAGATAGATAGATAGATAGATAGATAGATAGATAGATATCTGTAATAGTCCTTGAGAAAATGGGTCAAATATTTAAAAAAGTCATTTTCAGGAAATTAAGTTTAAAGTTTCACTAGGTAACAACTTACATATGGAGGCTTACATGACACATCTTCTTGCTTAGATTTTCATATACTGTATGTTACCATATGTTTTCTCTTTCATATAGTTTATAAATATAACTCTTAATTTGTATTTCTTATTTCACTAGAGATAGTGTTGAACTATTCACTTAGGAGCCTAGTTACGTTAACCCTTGGACATCTCAAATTTCAGATGATTCATGTTTAAATTTTCTATGCTGTTTCTCGTTCTATTTGTCGTAACATACAGTATTTGGTCTTATCTTCGTTTAACTGAAGCCCTCTTCCTTTCTCTTCAATCCCAGGACTTCCTTTCCTACCTGGGTAGAGGGCATGATTAGCTCAGTAACTTGCATTCGGGAGACAATGGGTTCAAACGTCCCTGTTATTATCTTACTGTAGTATCACATTACAAAGGATTCAAGGCAGTCCTTTCCATTTTTATTTAGTGTCCATGTTTCAGAGGCACACAATGCGACTTTACGTACATATGCACGTAGCATTCTCAGTCGGAGGGAAAGCTTAATCTGATTGGCACACAGACCTTCTTCTTCTTCTTCTTCTTCTTTTTCTTCTTCTTCTTCTTGCTTATATTTTAATGCATTAAGGTCGACACTTGATGTACATTTAGTCCAGTGTTGCCGCAGGTGCACTTCCTTACACCAAACCTATGAGGAAGGATATATTCCGTATTGCGTGTTTATCTAGTGACTTGTATATACTGTAGATGAGGAGAACTGTTCTAAGACGAACACAAATATCCATCCCCTGAGCCAGAGGAATTAACCTTACGCAGTTAAAATCCCCAACCCAGTCGATAATCGAACCCGGGTCTCTCTGGACCGAAGGCCACTATGCTGACCATTCAGCCAAGGAGCTAGAGTTAACTAGCAAAAGTATTCTCCACTTTTTCATGAACGCTGTTTTTGTCCGTACAGTAGATACGACAGAAGAAGTTTTGGAAACTGCGAGACTGTGGCCCATTTTGCCTTTGGGGTATTATTTTTTAACATACTGTACGTTACCATATGCTTTCTCTTTCATATAGTTTATAAATGTATTTACTCAAAGTTAGTTTCGATACATTGAAGAACCTACCTAACAGCTGATATGCCTGTTGAACAATAAATAAATAAATAAATAAATAAATAAATAAATAAATAAATAAATAAATAAATAAATAAATAGAAACTGAAAAGAGATTGTTTCAGGTATTAGAAATGTGGGGTATTCATTACTTTCATATAGTATTTCTGCACAGTTGAATCCATTCTTGACAACATTGCCTAACAGGCTGATGAACTTCCACCTAGAATGGCCTAATCATCTGTATACTATTTTACTCGTATGAGCTTGTCATTAACTTTTGCTCCTAGTCTTGTGTCCTCTAGAGCTTTCACCATCAACATCTCACGAAAAGCATTAAACAAAACTGGAGAGAGAGAGAGAGAAAAGACATCCTTGTCTCATTTCTTTTCTAATAGGAACTGGTTTATTAAGACCTACCCTCAAACACACAACTGCATTTTGACATTGTAGAAGTCCCTTATGAATGAGGTGGGTTGTTATGCCACTCCAAACCTTTTACTCTGATGCACAAATTACACAGCTTGATTATAAAATGCCGCAAAACACTATAATGTAGCGATATATCAATTGAAACTCACTACAAAGAAAGGAGAAAGGCAGAAAGGAGACCAGCTGCTTGACTAAGTGGTATGTTCCGAGCTGTGAGTGGAGAGATTGCGTGGAATGACATTAGTAGACGAATACGTTTGAGTGATGTCTTTAAAAGTAGGAAAGAGCACAATATGAAGATAAAGTTGGAATTCAAGAGGACAAATTGGGGCAAATATTCGTTTATAGGAAAGGGAGTTGGGGATTGGAATATCTTACCACGGGAGGTGTATAATACATATCCAACTTTTTTTCAATCATTTAAGATAGGGAATCTGCCAGCCTAGATGCAGATCAATGGCGACTGATTGATTGAGGACCACGCTGAAATACTTTTTGTCTTTAACAAACTAATTAATGTTGAGTGCTTGGAGTAATTTCTGTCATTAAAAATACAGTATAATTATTGGTGCTTGGTAAGCCTCCGTGGCTCAGACGGCAGCCTCTCACCGCTGGATACCGTGGTTTAAATCCCGGTCACTCCATGTGAGATTTGTGCTGGGCAATGCGGAGGCGGGACAGGTATTTCTACGAGTACTCCGGTATTCCAGCAACACTCTCCATTCTCATTTCATAGCATCCATCATTCATTAATAAATCACTTTGGGAGTGGCGACCCACTAACAGCCTATATCTGCTTCATTCATTACATCCCTGACCCGGTCAATGACTGGAAAACAAGTTGTAGGTTTTCATTTTCATTTTCATTTTCATATTGGTGTTTGAAAGTGGCATTTCAGATTTCCTAACCCAGAAGTAAGTAAAGTGTAATTTTGCATTGTTAATATTCAAGCTACCGTATAACAAGTTTATTCTTCGCTCAGACAGAAACTGTACTCGCCATATTTTTCTCAGGTTCATTTTATACAGTCTTTCATAAACACGTGTTGAATAGTTGAATAAATAGACTAGGCTTTATACAAATAAACCTAGACATGGTATTGTTCGCTTGCATGAGTTAAACAACATGTTGTATGTGTGTGGTTTTTTTGGAGCACAGCCCCCTGAGGCTTACAAAATAAAACAGTACATCACTAGAATACATGCCTATTTGTTTCAGTTACACTCTCTGGCCCTTTTAATTCACAACATTAACGATTCCTTGCACTTGTTTAGTCCACTGAGTTGGAAATTCAATCAGTGATATGC
The DNA here is from genome assembly GCF_040414725.1 of Anabrus simplex. NCBI lineage: Eukaryota > Metazoa > Arthropoda > Insecta > Orthoptera > Tettigoniidae > Anabrus > Anabrus simplex. The sequence goes on along the minus strand of NC_090271.1, from coordinate 209,161,368 downwards.
CTAACATGCAGGAAATAAGAATACATTTTTGAGATTTCTACAGAAGATGCTGTTAACAGTGTAGCAATTATATTTACAAAAAATTTCCCTTTGGAAAAATAAAATGATCATACATATATTACCTAGGAATCGTGCAGAGTGTGATGTGAAGTATTGACGGATGACCATGACATACAGATCCATGGTCTGTGCAGCTCTCAAGGTAGTGTTGCTAGATAATATCATGTCACACATTTTGTTACCGACCTTTTTTTATTTTACAACTTATTTTACGTCACACCGACCCAGATAAGTCTTACGATGACGATGGAATGGGAAAGGCCTAGGGGTGGGAAGAAAGCGGCCATGGCCTTAATTAAGGTACAGCCCTGGTGCAAAAATGCGAAACAACGGAAAACCATATTCAGGGCTGTCTGCCTCCATGGCTGAATGGTTAGCGTGCAGACCTTTGGCCACGAGGGTCTCGGATTCGATTCCCGGCAGAGACTGGAATTTTAACTATAATTGGTTAATTCCCCTAGCACGGGGACTGGGTGATGTCTTCATCAGCATTTCATCCCCATCACGACGCGCAGGTCGCATACGGACGTCAAATCAAAAGACCTGTACCAGGCCTCTCCGGAGGTCACACGCCATTGTTATTATTATCTTCAGAGCTGCCGACAGTGGGGCCCGAACCCACTATCTCCCGGATGCAAACTCACACATGCGCGTCCCTAATCGCACGACCAACTCGCCCGGTGTTACATGACACCATTTCATCACACAAATTTTCGGATGGTCCCCAGCAGCAGCAGCAGCAGCAGTAGCAGTAGTAGTAGTAATAGTAGTAGTAGTAGTAGTAGTAGTTTCTTTTGGCAGGGAAAATCTTTCAAAGACACCACTCTGTGTGGGAGTTGGATTTCCACCAACTAAAATCCCCTGCCCTCTTCACTTAGCCCCTTCTGGAATTGCTTGACGGCATGACATCACAATGGAGTGATTTATATTATTATGCTCTTCCTTTCTCTTCTTTCTCCTCTGTCCCCATAATGCATGTCTCCAATGCCATTACTGTGTTTCAGCCAAGCGCGCTTTTCAACATGATCTGAACCAGATTCCCTGGCGTGAGTCGTCTGCCAAGTTGTTGGCAGGCTTTCCTTTCTTCTTCTTCTTCCCATCGAACACAGTAGAAAAAGGTGTGTTGTGCTGTATCCCTTTCAGAACAGTACCAACAACCAACTTCCTACGTCTTTACCATCTTCATGGCGTAGGTATACGCCAAATCTTCCATGTCCTGGCAGGACCCTCGTCAGAAAGTAATCTACCTGCCGATGTCTACATTTAAGCCAGCTTCCTATGTCGGATATTAGCTTTTATGTCCATTGGCCAACATCGGTTGTGCCATCCCACCAGCCTTCCCAGTCAAGGCTTTCTATTCTTCAGCAGATATAGACGCACTCACTTCATGCCAAAGTTTTCTCTCTACCACCAGCAGGTCAATGGGAATACTAGCAGCTACAACTTGTAAAGCTGCTGTCAAAACAGTTCGATAAGCACAGATAACTCTGAGCAGCATTTTATCTGTATTCTTTCCATAGCCCTTCGGTGAATCTTCTTCCTTAGTGCATTGTTCCAGATAGGTGCAGCATAGAGTAAAATTGAATATACTGCAGAGCTCATAATCTGTCTCTTAACTGTTCTTGGTCCCCCGACGTTCGGCATAAGTCTAGCTAATGCCGATGCCTTCTTCTCTGCCTTTTGAGTCACTGCCTTCACATGTGCACAAAATGTGCAATTCCTGTCAATAAGAACCCCAAGGTATCGTAAAGACTTCCCTGGGACAATCTCTGTATCATGTAATAAGAAGCGGACATTCTTCCAAATCCTGTAACGATTCAAAGTTAGTAGTAGTAGTAGTAGTAGTAGATTATTTGCTAATGGCTTTACGTCGCAACGACACATATAGGTTATATGGCAACGATGGAATGAGACAGGGCTAGGAGTGAGAAGGAAGCGGTCGTGGACTTAATTAAGTCCCAGCATTTTCTTGGTGTGAAAATAGGAAACCGTGGAAAACCATCTTGAGGGCTGTCGACAGTGGGGTTCGAGCCTAATATCTCCAGAATGCAAGCTCAAAGCTGCGCGCCCCGAACCGCACGGCCAACTGCTCGGTGTTATTATTATTATTATTATTATTATTATTATTATTATTATTATTATTATTATTATTATTTCCCCCTCTATAGTGCAGTGGTTAGCGTGATTTGCTGCCACCTACGGAGGCCTGGGTTCGATTCCTAGCTCTGCCACGAAATCTGAAAGTTGGTACGAGGGCTGGAACCGGGTCCACTCAGCCTCTGGAGGTCAAGTGAGTAGAGGCGGTTCGATTCTCACCTCAACCATCCTTGAAGTGGATTTCCGTGGTTTTCCAATTCTTCTCGAGGCAGATGCCGGGATGGTACCTAACTTAAGGCCACGGCCGATTCCTTCCTTTCTTCCTTGTCTATCCCTTCAGGATCGAACTTCCCAAGTTGGGATCAGAAGGTCAGCGCCTCAACCGTCTGAGCCACTCAGCTTGGCAATTATTGCATTTATTGATCATTTAACGCCAGAATGTTTACGAAGCCTATTACAAGCCATGAGGTTAAAATTGTCAAGGTCGCACTCCTGTCAAATTGTAGGCTGACGGGTTCATGCTTGGAAGGTAGTGACAAGCATAAACACGACCGGTTCACCGTCGAAATGCCAATACCACACATTACGAAAGACAAACAAGCACATAAATATCCATAGAAGTAAACAAATTGTAATATAAAGATGACGTCAGTTGCACGTAAGTTAATAATAAATTACACGTCACCTTAACATCCTAGGAACTGCAGTTTCTTTTTCTTGCTGTTTTGTTCATTTCCGTCGCTTATGAGGTCAGAAAAGTTTTTTTAGTATTATTCTCCCATTGTTCGCTATATACAGCATTGTTCTGTAAACGTTGTAATGATAGCCTAACAAGAATATTCCACTGATAACCCAGTTCAAAAAAGTACTCCCCAACTGTTCTGAGTTTATAATGCCCTGAAATATAGATGCTACGTGAATATATATAACCAAATCACTGGGCACTAAGAGCCCCTCGCTATAAATGATCAAAATATAAATCTCTAATCTCAATCCATTCCTTCCCTAAACATACCAATAGAAAGTTCATAATTCAGTAACCTGCAAACACTGTGTGATCAGTATTTATGAGCTGTCTGATACTTCAAGTAAATCAACATTTAGCAGGTAAAACCACAAATATTTTCTGCCTATCTTACACTGCGAATTGAGATGATTTAATTTTGAAGAGGAATGATTCAGAAAGTCATCAGTATCACTAAATACATATTGTTTTTTTAGTATCCAGTATTTGTTGTTGTTGTTGTTCTCTTCTCCGAATATCTTCGCAACCCGGGATCTCTCAGCTGGTGTACTGCAGGTTAGGCAGGAAGGCAAATGTGGGAACTTCCTGGGCACAGCTTCTTCTCTCAACTTGGGAAAACTTAGAGCAAGTTTTGTGACTGTTTCATCTCGTTGTTCCCAATTTTCATAAGTTACTATGTCCTTTTCATCGAATGGTGGGTACAAACAGCAGATGATGGAGTTGGATGCCAGTCCTTTCATGGAATGGCACGAATCCATGCTTACCTTCTTATTTCTTATTTAGGGAAGGAAAATGTGGACACGATGCCATTTAATTTTACAGTGCTGTCATAATTTTACCTGCACCCGGGCACACAACATTTCCTAGGTATATGAAATATTTAAAATAAGTTATGTTAGACACCTAATTCGGCGAAAGAGACTTCCAGGCAGTGGTTATGTACTGTAAGTGATAACAGATGAAGCATTTACCTCTACCAGCTTTAAGCAGGTCTTATTATACCATTAATAATTTCATAAAAGATGAAGGAAGGGGCACAGTTTGATTTCAGCTCCCGTTTGAATCAAGTACACTACAGCTTAGAACAAAACATTAGCGCATGGCCTAACCGTGATTACATTCCATACAGCCAAAGTACACAGTTGCCAATTCTCACAACCTCACGGCTTGTACTTATAGAGGGTGTTGACGAAGCTGATTTGTGTCTGTGTAATATAATTTGTGTACTTGTTACTAGCCTGTAGATAGCATCCCTTCCTTTTCGTTCATTGCATTTGGAAGATCGGCCTCCCGAAATCCTCCTGGCAGCTGCAATGCGTGAGTGTGTTTTTTCCTGTGAGTTCATCTCGAGAAATAATAAACTCATTTGTGTGTTTTGCTTGTGGACAAATGCAGCATAGTCCTACATTGTGCAACTCAATTTTGAACCAGTGTATTTAATTATATTAATGTATTAATTATTCACATGACAAGGTTTAATACAATTTACATGCGGTATGTTTACAGTTATGACTGATTTATCCCTTCGTGTATCCTGTGATAGAAATAGCCTCATATTAATACAGTCCACTATTGTAATTTTTTAAAATAATTCAAGTTTATTCACTGTCTTTGTGAGATACCAACAAATATTACGTGGCAGATTTTTCCTTTACCTTTAATATTCCGTAATGCTTCCTCTAGAAGACTGATGAATACTGTAGTTTTGGTGACATCGGCTTGCTCTGTCTAACCTCACGTTCCAACTAATATACTAGCAAAAGATCGCTTTCAAAATAAATTATAAAAATATGATGCATTCTGGAGATGGCAGGTTCAAACCTCATCTTCAGTAGCTCTGGAGATGGTTTTCCATGGTCTCCCAATTGTGCGTTAGACAGTCGGCGGGGTTGTGTCTTAATGAAGGCCATGGTTGCTACCTTCCCTATGTTACCGCTTTCGCTTCAGCACAGTCACCGGTAACCTGTATGAGTCAGTGTGATGTTAAACTTCCAGCAATAGGAAAAATCATATATATTATTTAAAGTGTAAAATCTATTACATTAATTTATATTCACAGTAGATGCAAAAATGAAATAAGAGGAGTCGTGAGTGAAATTTTAAACTACAATTTACCACTTATGAAAACCGAACTTAAGACACAAGCATATTAGATATAGCCTCACACAAAATTTAGAATTGATTAGTTACTTGGTCACAATGTCATTGACAAAAAAATTTTATAGGTTGCATGGAAAATATTCCGTGTGGCGTTTTAATTTTTTGGGGTTATAATTAGTCAGACTTGTCAAAAATACTCATACATTTAATAAAAACTGCGAGTTTTGCAGTCAGGTATAAACTATTGGAGATATAAGTTTTTGAATTTATCATTATTCATTGATTAGGAAAAAAATTGAATTTCGTGCTATTTTAGGAGTAAATACATGAAGGTAATACTCAACTGATAATTAAAGGCAGAATTAATTTTAATTCCTATACGTATTCAAATATTATCTGACAATTTCGGGTGTATCCGATAAGAACTCTGTACCAAGGAGCATTTTATGAAAAAGTTTTAAGGTAGATAAAAGAAACTGAATGTTTTAAGAAACATATTTTGCTTTAAAACTGCCCAGAACTTTAAATTACTCCGTCAGGTTTTTCTCCTCTTACGCACAGCGTAGGCTTAATACAAAGTAAATATATTCCAGCCGTATTTTTGAAATGGTATTCCGAAAGAACTTAGAAGCAAATTTTGGCTGACAGCGTGAAAAGGAAGGGGTGTGGGCTTCCTCTTTATACACCGAACCGCTATCCTTTAAATCCAAAATTTGGATCTTAAAAAATGGCGTTAGGGAAAACTGATGATGGGATTTGAAAGAGGGGAATTTTTTAAGGCAAAAATTGAAAATTCGAATTTTTGGTCAAATATCAGACAACATTTCTGTCACGACTCTCCTTAAGATACTATGATTTGATTATTGAATCTTTCTTGATTGTTTCAGGCAAGTTTTGATATTTACGGCCATACATATTACTACAATTACATGACATGCAGGTAATAGTGTATTGGTTATAGGGCGTTCTCTCTGTTCCTTATGAAATGGAATAAAACGTACAGGAAGGCTCGGTCTAGAATTCTCACGTGACGACCTATTCTTTTCTACAGTTCCACTTCAGGCTACTATTAGGAACTGCACTTATCGTCAGCACAATGGACCACCAGCCGTCACTCAATTCACATTCTTTGTGCTGGTTTGCGTTAGGACTGCAAGTAGCTGAACAGCGAGAAAAATATTGTGGTCAACTGTAGAATAATTGAATTGTGAGAAGGAGTTTGGAACTCCATAGGCAAAAACGGTTCTTTATTTTCAGTGTTCATGAAATTATTTCTAGTTTGTGACTAGTTACAATTAATGCTTGATTAATTAATTGAATAGCATATTTGTTAATACTGTACTTGGGTCACATAGCTAGCAGCTCGCATTCGGGAGATAGTGGGTCCGAATCGAACTGTCGGCAGCCCTGACCATGGTTTTCCTGGGTTTCTCATTTTCACACCAGTAAAATGCTGGGGCTGTACCTGAACTAAGGCCACGGCCGCTTCCTTCCTATTCAAAGCCCTTTTCTATTCTATCGTTGCCATAAGGCCTATCAGTGTCGGTGCGACGTAAAGCAAATTCGAATCAAAACAGTGCATCTGGAACTTATGAAATTAAACGTCACAGCCCTGTAGTTCGGATTCTAAGTAAAAGTATACCTCCTGTGGATAACTACGATATCAACAGTCGCGTATTATTTATTAACGTTATAAGGGACGATAGTAAGGTCCCACGTATGAGCCGAGAAGTAATTTCGAAACGAAGAGGGCCTAAGAGAAATACTTTCATCCATGCAGTGTACAATATTTTATTTCATACTCTGTTGAATTTATGTTCACCGACCAAAGTGGACGCGCGTGTTAATGAGCTACGGCTATGGATCCAAGCTCTCCATTCAGGAGGCGAGTAGGTTCGAAACCCATCGTCCGCTTTCCTGAGAATGGTTTTCAGAAGTTTCCCATTTTCACACCGAGGAACCCAAGACAGTTCCCATTCATAGGCCAAAGCCGATTCCTTCGAAATCTTTTCCCAATTTCATTCATCATCGTTCATTTCATCTTCATTAGCTGGTCAACTGAGGTTGGTGTCAGGATGCACATCATGCTTTGTTATTTTCATCTCAACATTATCCCCGGCTCCGTATCAAGAAATGGGACTAAGTGGTAGATTCAGGTCAGGTCTGACCATTCCAACAATCGACGCCAACCATGAGAAAATGAACGTATTGACTCGTCCACACGACGCAGTAAAGTATCTAAACAACTGTTTTACATGCACTGAAAAGTATTTGTGATGGCTCGTTTTAATGCTGGTAGAAGATAAGTATGGTAAGTAACTACAGTATCGTAAAATTCCACTTTCCACATTATTTTGAAGAACATAAACATATGAGATCTGTAAAATACGTGCTTGCTGTGCTTCTTAACAAAAGAAAGCACTGATAAACTGCCTCACTCTTCACTGTGCCTATTACGTCTCATAGCACTGTCTAGAGGTTTTTTCTAAATAGTCGTAGCAATATAACATACGGAATTTCTTTCTGAGATTCAGTTAAACTCGACGCTAGTATCTCAATAAACAGTGTTAAGAACGCGGGTAAATTATGCGAGCTGTTGAAAATAATATACAGGTGTCGAAATATTTGCTAGTCTCGTGGTATAGTGGCGCGCCCTCGTCATGCACACAGGCTCTGAGTTCGATTCCTGACCATTCCAAAGATGTTAATTCTCGAATGAGAGCCGGAAAGCGATTCGCTTAACATTATGGGACCCTCTGAGCTGTTCTCTTACGTGAAAGACAACTGACCTGGTTGTGAAAGCCAAGCTATACGCCTGAAGATATCGCAACGCTGACCACGTCCATTGCAGAATTTTTAGACTAGTGGATTGAGCAGAGGTCTTAATAGAAGGACAATGACATTAATATCTTTTGTAGTACGGGTCTTTCCGGATTGGTTTCATTTAAATATTTACTATTACTTACTACCGATGCCGGCCCCGTGGTGTAGGGGCAGCGTGCCTGCCTCTTACCCGGAGGCCCCGGGTTCGATTCCCGGCCAGGTCAGGGATTTTTACCTGGACCTGAGGGCTGTTTTGAGGTCCACTCAGCCTTCGTGATTAGAATTGAGGAGCTATCTGACAGTGAGATAGCAGCCCCGGTCTAGAAATCCAAGAATATCGGCCGAGAGGATTCGTCGTGCTGACCACACGACACTTCGTAATCTGCAGGCCTTCGGGGTGGGCAGCAGTCACTTAATAGGCCAAGGCCCTTCATGGGCTGTAGTGCCATGATTTTTTTAGTTTTTTTAGTTTTTAGTACTTACAACCACCTGTTGCCATTTCTTGATGGACGCAGTATTTTTGTATCCGCCTGTTGGCACAGGCCAGAGCGAAGTGTAGCTTCCACCGAAGTCCCAGTCTCATCCATGGCTGTGACAATATGGAAGCTCCTGCGGTACGAGTGGTTCTGAGTAATGACATTTGGAGTACAACTAGTGTCTGAGTGTTATGAAAGGTATTGCTCATAGGATCAGTCGTGCTGCAGTAGCACCAGCTGGCCCATTGAGGAAAGCAATGGCAAACTACCTCACTCCCCATCTTGCCTGTTACGCCTCATTTGGGCTCTGCCATCGGTTTTTGCGGTTTCCCTATAACTGCAAACCCTTTGGTGGTGCTATTTGAGGACCCAACCAGCTTCTGGGCTGATGACCTAACAGACTGACCGTACTTACTATCGATAAAAGTATAGACATGAAGAAATAAGTACTGTAATGCTGCACGTTTAACGGCCCTCCAATATCTAATGACCTTACCAAACGCCTAGCCTAAGCACAGAAATTGTACTCTAAAATAGCCTTGTTTTTAGCCAATTTTAGTTGCCTGGACCGAGTAGGGGTGAGCCGAGAGGAACATTGTGATACATTCGAAACCCCGGTAACCTATTCATAGTGTACAACAGAGGTGCTCACGCTGGACATTGCGTCCCACGGTATGGGGCATGGGAGGCGGCGCCGCACACGGGTACCACTGTTAACCCAACGTCATCGGGAACAACGACGGGTATTTGTCGCCAGTCACCAGGGATGGACACTGGAACAATGGCGTAACGTGATACGGTCGGACGAATCACGATTTCAACTGCACCATGCCGATGGGAGGCACCGTGTATGGCGTAGACCACATGAAGCGATGGATCCCGCCTGCCTCGAAGGTGTGGTCCAGGGCGCTGGTGTCTCTGTTATGGTCTCGGGTGCATTTTCCTGGTATGGAATGGGCCCCCTAGTTGTTCTGGAAGAGACTTTGAATGGTACGCGGTATGTTGAGCTGTTCGGAGACCATCTCCACCCATTTTTGGCCTTCCAGCGCCCAGAGTAGTTCTGCGGTGTTTCAAGATGATAACGCGCCGCACATCGCTCCCACGTCGCCCGGGAATGGTTCCAGGAACATGCAGCGGAGGTCCAACGACTGCCATTGCCACCCAGGAGCCCCGATATGAACCCTATCAAGCATATCTGTGATGTCCTGGAACGCAGGCTCCGTGCCATGGATCCTGCACCAACGAACAGACCAGCATGGGCGGCCGCTCTGCAAACGATTTGGTGTCAGCTGTGTCTAGAGGACTACCAGGGACTTGTCGACTCACTTTCACGGCGTCTCACTGCAGTTTGCAGGGCCAGAGGAGGCCCCACACGCTATTAGGTGACTATTCCATGACATTTGCTAAGTCAGTGTATAGTGGGTTCAAATCCCATCGTTGAAATGGAAATGGCATATAGCTTTTAGTGTCGGGAGTGTCCGACGACAAGTTCGGCTAGCCAAATGCAGGTCTTTTGATTTGACTACCATAGGCGACCTGCGCGTCGTGATGAGGATGAAGTTATGATGAAGGCGTCACATACACACAGCCCCCGTGCCAGTAAATTAACCAATTTAGGTTAAAATTTCCGACCCTGCCGGGAATCGAACCCGGGAAGCCTGTGACCAAAGGCCAACACGCTAACCATTTAGCCATGGAGCCGTACATCCTACCGTTGAATCATTGAAAATGAAGGACTGTAATTTTCCCATTTCACTCCATTCAAATGCTGGGATTGTAGGTTAACTTGATTAATGCCACTACCAGGCGTCCTTTCCTAACGTGGCGCCACAGAAAATATACCCCTATAAGTGTGACAGTTAAACGTCGATCTCTTTGACTGAATGTTGACCTTACCGGCGTTTGGTTCAGAGGATCTTGAGTTTGATTCCCGTCCGTCTGCCTGTGTTTATTTCCTATATCTCGGGTACTAGGTGTTTCGATCATCACAATAACAACCTGTATATCTGCTTACAACACACCGTACTACAAACCACAGCAAAAACGCGGGTTAGTGAATAATCTCTTCACACAGGGTTGGCGTAAGGCAGAGCTACTGGTCGTGAACCTGGGCAAAGTCTACACAAAGTACCCACCTCAATAAATTGGGGAAATGCCAGAAAGAAGGAGGAATGTGTGAGTTAAGCACAAACATAATAAATTAATTGTAAATAAATAAAATAAATGGACAACAGAGGAGCCATCTCCTTCCTGAGTTGTCATTTCAGTATAAAAGTATCAAGCTGTTCAGCACAGTTCGTTGTGGCACGGCCAGTTATAATTGCTAACTCTGTACTCGGGAGATAAGTGGGTTCGAATCCCCGGAGTGCCATCTTCGAAATGGTTTTCTTTTATTTCCCATTTCAACTCCAGGTAACTGCTGAGCCGGGCTGAGTAGCTCGGACGGTAGGAACGCTGTCCTTCTGATCCCAGCTTGGCAGATCCGATCCTGGGTCAGTCCGGTGGCATTTTGAAGGTGCTCAGATATGTCAGCGTCGTGTCGGTAGATTCACTAGCACGTAAAAGAACTCCAGCGGGACAAAATTCCGGTACCTTGGTATCTCCGAAAACTGTCATAAGTAGTTAGTGGGACGTAAATTTATAACAGAAAATGCTGAGATGGTATTATTTTCAAGACAACGGCCTACCCAGAACAATATTACAGCTATACCCACAGATAATATCCTCACACAGTGGTACATGTAGCTCACCCCCAAGGGTGTATCGGGTAAAGTAACTAGAGAACAGGAGAGCCGAACATGTCCTTGGACACTCCCGGCACTAAAAACCATACGCTAAAAAACGAACATATAAAACTCCTTTTCAGGGCAGAATTCTGAGTCTCCCATGTGTCTTAGAATATACTGTACCGGGGGAGTTGTCCGTGCGGTCAGGGGTACGCGGCTGTGAGCTTGCATCCGGGAGATAGTGAGTTCGAATCCCACTGTTGGCAGCCCTGAAGATGGTTATCCGTGGTTTCCCACTTTCACACCAGGCAAGTGCTGGGGCTGTACCTTAATTAAGGCCACGGCCGCTTCTTTCCAACTTCTAGGCCTATCCTATCCCGTCGTCGCCATAAGACCTATCTGTGTCGGTGCGACGTAAAGCAACTAGCAAAGAAAGGAATAAACTGTATAACAATTGAAGAGGAATTATAGGACAAGGGTTATTATTATTATTATTAATGTTATTATTAAACCCCTATTATTATTATTATTATTATTATTATTATTATTATTATTATTATTATTATTATTATTATTATTATTATTATTATTATTATTATTATTATTATTATTATTATTATTATTATTATTATTATTATTATCTTCACTCGCCATCTCACATCCTTGTGGCAGGGTCATAGGGTCAAATGCTGCGTCGATTTCTGTTTAACTTTCTGGAAACTTGCTTACGTGCTCTAATGAAGAAACAATAGAAAATTACCATTTTAATTGCCCAGATAGTCTCATTTGTAATTAAATGAAATCAAAACATTCTGCCCACCCATAATGAAAGTGCTAGAGGGAGATTGATGGAACTTCTGACTTTTTCATGATAGAATGCCACACAAGAATGACGTTATTACGAGCTGCTAGGAAGAACAAAGGCAGCCTCAGTTCAGGTAACGATTTGCTGCTCATACTGAAATTTGATTGGACCCGTGGCTTTGCAGTTGACGCACTGTGTATATCGTTCGTGCTTCGGGCGACGAGAATATCAAACCTTTCCCTACATCATCTCCCGGATTGCTTGCAACAGTCGAGCATTAAGAGCGGCGGTGTTCGATGTCAGCCGAGCTCTGCTTCCACTGAATTGAGACTGGCTACCGTATTTCATATTCCTTGACCATAAGACCCGGTGTTTTTCAACTCTGTTGGTTCATATACGCTGAAACCTGTGCTCAACGGAATTGAACATTACCACATTTCTTTTTCATTCCACTTAGGTTTCCACCAAGAACAGGTAAAAGCAATATAAAACTCAATTCATTCAGCTTCGTGTATTGGAGTTCCATATTTAGAGGTTATCTAATAATTGTTCTGCACTTTGTGCCCGTTCTGAGATGCAATATTGTATTTAGGAACCATGATTATGACCTGTTCCTTCATGGTTTAGTCGTTTACCTGGTCATTAATTTTTATATTTTTCAAACTGTTCACTTACCTATTACTGATTTTTTGTGGAGGGAACGCGGTGATCAATAATAATAATAATAATAATAATAATAACAATAATAATAATAATAATAATAATAATAATAATAATAATAATAATAATAATAATAATAATTGTACCGGGAGGTACACCTCAACCCCGGACATTTAAATGAAGCGCCTTGAAGAACGCTATCTATCATATACAAATTGAAACATCTAGTACAAGAAGTTGGGACATTGATCAAAAGATGTCACTACTAAATGATGGTGTAATATGTTATTTTAATGTTTCCTAAACTGACTGGATTTCTTTGTTTTGTTTTGGTGAATCACGGGAAGCTCGCACTTTTCTCCATAGATGGCTCTACTAAAGAACTGAGGTCATGAACTCTGGTGCAAAATGGAATAACTAGAGATTTAATGAAGTTTTGTGTTTATAGGTTTTCTCAACTGATTTGACTTTCTTATTTTTGGCACTTCAAGGTTTGCAACACTTCTTACTCATCCCGCGAGCGTTGATTTCTGACCAATCAGAAATTTCATGTATTTATTTTTCAGCCAATCAGACGTTTCTTGTACCTATTTTATCCGCCAATAAAAATTAGAGGGTGTGTCCGGATTTAGTCCAGAGTCTTCTCGAAACTTCCTCTCGGGTATAAAAGCTGTCGCTTTTTCGAGTTAACTTGTCTGGTTGATCGCCGAATTACTGAGTGTGTGTGTTAAGAGAGGAGACGGAGGTACTCAATCTTCGGCAGGCAGAACATCAGCCCAGGTAATGGCCACCAGTTTTCTATCTCTGTAGTTATATCCGCAAGCTGAACTCGAGGGGAAGGTTCCAATCTTTAACTATGTAAAAGTCAATTTCCTAAAATCTAAACTTCCTTCCTTCTCATGTAAAATTTCATGTAAGTTCCAAGGACTTAAACTGTAAACCGGGGATAGAGAGTGCGTTACCCTCTCGAATTCCCCTTCAATTAATCTTGAGGTGACTAAGGGTTTGTAAATGCATTTTTCCTGTAAATCGTAAATTAACTTGTCCTTCCAGTCACCTCAGTAGTTTTGGAATAGCCTCTGCATCATCAGGCTGCAAGCCCAAGTAGGTTTTTAACCTTGGTTTTCTAGGAGCGCAAGTGTACGTCTGCATACATTTTCGAGTGTGGGCCAGTAATTTAACCTGTTCTTTTTCACGAATGCCCAGTAGAATGGGTACTAGATACCCCTGTGTAAACTAAAAGGTAATTCATATGGTATTGTAAATTGCAGGTTGTGCCTAGAGAGGCCTGAAGGTGTAATTGTATTGAGAAAAGACACTCTTTTCCGTCTTGTAATAGTTTTGAGTAGGCCATAAGTGTTCAGGAGCGCTGTCTCCTCGGTAGAATTTGTAGAGCATGTAAGATCTTTGGTGTTAATGTAATAGATATGTGTGTACTATTGAGTGGTACCTTTGGAAGGCCATAACTTGTAACTGTTGGAGCAAAGTGCTCTTGAAAATTGTGTTTTGGGAGATTTCTCTCCTTGTCTACCCAACTAAACTCAACATTAGCGATGTTTGAACCTTGTAAATTAGGAGCTTGAAGCTCAAAATGGTAAATTACCAATTCTTGGTTATTTGTTGAAATTTAAGATCTGAAGAGAAATGTAACCTTTATTTTAAAGTTTTGAATTAATCTTTGACTCTCGTAGATAAACCCATTCCAGCCTGCACCTTCTTTCACCTCTGCGTTCCACAGATAACCCCGGAATAATAATAATAATAATAATAATAATAATAATAATAATAATAATAATCGTATGGCCTCAGCTACCGTGTGCAGACATTTTAATTTGATGCGACCTGGCTCTCTGCTCATCAAAATCAACGTTCCGTTTTACTCTTGACGGACTAGATGGCAGACAGCGTAAACCGAAACTCTCCTGAGCGTCTATGGCAGAGATTTAATGAATTTTGTCAGGTAAACAGCAAATTTGTCACCAGAGATCTTTTACATGCCGACATCTTACGACATGGAGTGTCGACTGGACTTTCTTCCGCCCTTCAAAAGTCCGAATACCTCTACCGGGTTTGAAACCGCTACCTTGGGATCTGGAGGCCGACTCTCTACCACTAATCCACAGATGCAGCTGTGGTGATCAGTGTAGTGCACCTTAGCTGCTGGCTCGCCATCCATTTGGCCGAGGTTCGAATGCCAATCGACATCGGGTTGGAAATTCACTTGAAAAATCACGAAGTGTCAGGAAAGGTACCCTGCCTTAAAAGCCTACTAATGACTCAGGTAGATCCAGAGACCCCAGAAATAATACATGGAATAAGTAGAAAAGTATTTAATTGTTAAATGATTATTTATTCACTATTCTTTTGTCACCATGCCAACCTCTAAATGTTCCAGGAAGATACTGAAATATTGGCTATTATTTGCAAAAGTTTGATAAACGAAAGTAAATATTCTCTTAGCTATTTCACAAACATCAATTACTGGAAAAATTTTTTTAGAAAACACAAGAATTGATTTCTGGGTGTAATTTTAATGTTAAATGAATTGCGCCTCCTAATGGTTCAAAAACTTGAAAACATAAACTTGCATTAAATTGAATTTTCATGTCGAATGAAGAATGATATTGTTAACAGTATTAACATTGATTTTCTGCTGCACACAATGAAATTGTTTCCGTTAATTGGTTCCGCTAATTACTAGCATCTGTGTGTTCTTTAGCGTTAATCTCGTGGGATCATATAATTTTTTCATGGCATTCTGCAGTTTGTTTCCAACAATATTTGAGGAGGCACTGTAGTTGGTTCTCCTACTATTGAAGTTGAAGCTATTTCCCAAGTAAATCGTATTTTTCATGCCATTTCTAACAGACTGTACTACAACAGCCAGATAAAAGTGCGGTATAAATTTATTTGGCAGTTTGGATATTTATCTGGAAGTTCGGTTGAAAACGCGTACTACGACTTTCGTTTATGTGCAATCTGGAAAAATATTCTCGAGTATAGCTATGCTGAAGTTGGAGAGGCTGTTAACGCTCTTATCTGGGACTTCGCTCCTATCGGGGACGCTACTGTAAGAATCAAGAAGTATATCGATAGTGACGGTTTACTCAAGTTTACTATTTGAAATCACGGCCTACCAGATATCAAAACTGATCCGGTGTATATACGAAACATACCAAATTTTAGTTAACAAAGATTAGGACCTCTTGCCGAAGTGACTGTGAAACAGAAGAATCCTCCGCAGTGTAGATAATAATAATAAAAGTAATTCATCTGAATACGTGAAGTAAAGGAAAGCGCCATACTTGCAAGGAGTACAAAATCCACGGAAGTTATAGCTTAGATAGTACGAAAGTGATGGCCACGTCAGGGTGCAGCGCTGAAGTGGTAACTTGCGGAACTTGCAACAAAAGAGTAAGAGAGGAAGATATATCTATACAGTGTGACGGGATTTGCGAAAGATGGCATCACAAGGAGTGCACATTAATGACCTCAGGTGAATTTGAAATGTTGAAACGCAAAAACTGCAAATTATTATGGATGTGTGAAAAGTGCAAGCATGAGATAATTAACAAAAGGCAAGTGGCAGGGGACAAAATTGAGAGCCTGGCTCAGAGACTGGACTTGATTCCGAGCAAATCGGAAATTAAAGATGAAATAGCAGATGTTAAAACTTCTATTGATGACCTAAGTAAGACATTACTAACAAAACTAGCACAAATATTTGAGGTACAAGTAAAACAATCTGAAACTCTAGCAGACCATCTCAAAAACACCGAAAGTGCGAGTTGGCCCTCACTGCCAAACAAGAGAAAACAGAAAGAAATCAGAAATCCTGCAACTTCAAAAACAGACGAAAATTCTGCACACACTCGGGACCAACTACAATACTGTTGTCAAGATGAAGCACAACTCTCACAAAGCAGCACGGACCAACAAGCCAAATCTCCCATTTCCCAAGTACCAAGCACCATAACGCACGGGAAACCACGTTTACAGGTACCAGGTGATAACATGATAATCGAAGACCACTCTCATAATCATACACGAGATACTCAGGAAGAATGTAACAAGATTTCCCTTGACAACTGCACCGAAAATATGACAGAAAATACTAATGTGGCAGAAAAAACAAATGATGATGCCAATCAGGGCTATACTGGACCTTGGATTACCCATCAAAGAAGAAGACCAACAACATTGCGGAATAGAAATGGGCATGCAAAAGGGGACACAATAATCGGAACAAAACCAGATATTGAGCAGCTACAGGCAGCTACCAAGAAAGCGTGGATGTATATGGGGAGGCTCCACAAAGAAACAGAGTCGGAATCTATAATAAACTTCCTCCGAACAAATGGTATCCTTGGAGATATCGAATGCGAGTCATTACAAACAAAAGGATCAAACAAGGCATTCAAAATAGGAGTGGATTTGAGATACCTTGATTCATTACAGGACAAAAACTTCTGGCCTCTGGGAATCTTAGTGCGGCCTTTTCGTTTCTCAAGAGGAAGAACCGGTGTACAGTTGCACGTGTAAAATAAGATCACACGACAAGACTAAGGCACTAAATTTGGACATTGTTCTTTGGAATGTGGAAGGTTTAAAATCTCTTTGTTCTTCCCTTCCTGATAATTTCTGGCAACAGTTTGATATAGCCATACTTACTGAGACTTTTCTACTGGAAGACATAAGTTTTCCACAGCTTTACAGCAGACACGCTCTTGCCACACCAAAGGAGCGAGGAAGGCCCGAAGGAGGAGTTAGTATACTGTATGGAGAAGGCATCGGCTCACCAAAGGAAGTTCATAAAGACGAAAATATGCTAATAATTGAGACGGACAAAATAACCATAATCGGTATCTATATTAGCCCAGCTAGAACAGCAGACGATGCAATGGAACATATAGTTAAGGCAATAACAGCGGTAAAAGATAACAGAAATGTGATTCTGGGGGGCGACATTAACTGTCGTTTAGACAAACCTGATCATAAAACTAACATTATTCTTGATTACTTACAAGATGAAGGCATTAAACTGATAAATAAAGCAGAAGAAGCAACCTATATGGCTCCAAATGGTAAAAGTACTGTTGATCTTTATTTTGTCAAAGGACGTTGCCTAACAATTCTTGATCGAGAGGTCATGGCCTCACATCCGACAGCAGTTCTTAGGAAGCATATACCTGTCGCCATTAAAGTTGAGCTAGGAAATCAAAATCCAGTAACCAAGAAGAGTCCTAATCTATGCATTACAAGGAAAGTGTGTATGCCTGTCATAGAGGGTGGAAAAGAAGACTTGAAAAGAGTATCACAGATGATAAATGAAGGAATGATTGACGCTGCACTGGATAGTGTTCTGAACCTCATAAAGAAAGCACAAATCAGGAAGACTCCGAGGATCGCCAAACCATGGTTCGACAAGGAGTGCTACACGGCCAGACAAGATACTCTGAACCTTTTACACAAGGCACGGAAAACAGGTGGGGAATCCACATATGCTGAGTATGCAGTGAAAAGGAAAACATATAAGGAACTACTCAAACAAAAGAAGGCGCACTACCTAGAAGAAAAGGCTAAATTGCAAGCTCAAGATGCTATGAAAGACCCTTACATTGCTCTCAACAACGAGCTACGTGCCCTTCTCCAGAATTTCCAATAGCTACATGGGAGAAACATTTCTCGGAGATCCTTAATCAGCAAAATCTCGACATAGCCCTCCCACTTCGAGAAAATCTACATTGTACAACAAGACCTATTGATCAGGAGGAAGTCAAAACTGCTATCCAGTCCATGAAAAATAAGAAGGCAGTTGGCCCAGATGGAGTTTTCAATGAAAATCTGAAAGATACCTGTGACATTCTGCTTCATACATGGACCACTCTGTTCAACGCGTGTTTGACGACAGGGAAAATACCCGAAGGTTGGAGACAGTCGCATATCAAAATGCTCTTCAAAGGCAAAGGAGACAGGGATGACCCTGATTCGTATAGAGGCATTGCCCTCGAAAACAACATTTATAAGACCTATGTCAAGATCCTAGAGAACAGACTAATTGCAGAAACAGGAACTATGATCCCCGAACTCCAATTTGGTTTCATGAAAGGAAGAGGGACATTACATGCAGTCAAGAATCTCTTGGACAATATACGTGAATCAATGAGGTGGTCAGAGGGGAAATTTTATGTAATCTTTGTAGACTTTAAAAAGGCTTTTGACCTCTTAAACAGAGAAATACTCCTTAGAAAACTATCGAATATGATTGGAGCAGACAACCCACTAACCATAGCCATAAACAACATACTTGCTTACAACAGGGTCACGATACAAGATGGCAAAGCGTCCTCAGCAGCCATTATACAAAGCAACGGGGTACTTCAAGGGGACCCCCTTAGTCCGATACTATTTAACATAGCCTTAGCAGATATCTCAAATATCATCCACAAAACATCGGTTGTGATGTACCAGTATGCAGATGACATAGCAATAGGATCGAACAACAGAGATGACCTACAAGCTGTAATGGATAAACTCGATAAGTATGCCGACATGAATAGTCTCATAATCAACAGAAATAAAACAGTGCAAATGGTTTTCCGGAAAGGAGGGAGAATAGCAGCAAATGACAAGATAACAAGCAGTGAAACAGCCCTGGAAGTTGTGAATTCATTCAAATACTTGGGAATTACGCTCCAGCCCTCTTCTACTTCTTTCAGAATTCATATAAGAGAAAGGTCATTGGCAGCCATAAGAAATATGTATGATTTGAAGGAACCCACTAAACTGTCTCTAAATACAGCCATGACGCTGTTCTATGCAAAGGTTCTACCTGCCCTGACATACGGTTTGGAGCTAATTTGGGAACATCTAACTCTATCTGACCTTAGAGTTATTGAGAATGTCAAGGCTAGATTCTTGAAAAGAATTTTGGGTATTTCCAAAATGTCACAGTCAAGACTTGCTTATGAGCTAGCCAGAGAAACCTTCCTTATGGAAGACATAAGAATGAGACTACAATTACCCTCCACACGACAAGAACAGGAACTACTTCATATTAGACTAAGAAAACGAGCGGAAATTGACTTGGAATTCTACGGGACGGACGCAATGATTAATCGAAGCTGGACTGGGCCGAACAACGAACTGAGGAGTGCTCTGAATAGACTGGCCATACATGGTTTCCATCACAAACTGTGCGTACGACCGGGTTTTCATGACCCATCTGTGCAGTGCGTGTGCGTGTTATGTAACAAACGATGTGAACGATACCATTTTAGTGTATGCAGCAAAAGAACAGCTTCCTTATTGGATTACTCTAAAATGTAATGCAAATTTGTGCGCAATTTCTTCTTATTACTGTAAGAATCAAGATGGCTACTCATGAAGATGAATATACATCTGCATGATGCTGTGCGAAATTAAGTTGTTACAATGTAATCTATGTATATATTTATAAAGTATGTCATGCTTCCTGTCCAGCTATCGCAAGTTGTTGCTACTGACTATATCAGTAGTACACAAGCAATTAGCAGGTAGCTTTGTGGGTAGCTGTGGTCGTTAGGGCAACATCGTTTGCTGCTGTGCAGTTTTTCGTGGGTTCGAGTCCCAGTAGTCTAACAATTTTTTTACCTTCTAAATGATAGTCGGTAGGGTACTAGAGGTGATAGAACACATCTCCTAATCATTAAAATTCATGTCAAAAGCGTGGGTTCTATTCCAAATCTATCCGCGACGCACATATGGAGTAAAGGTATACGTTGTTCATGGCGATTCGTCCGTCGAATGAGGATGTTAAGGAGGTTGTATGTTGGGTATTCAGCCCGAAGGCTGGTTGGATCCTCAACAGGTTCACCATTACCTGTCATAGATGGCCTAGGTGTCACTGAAGAGGCGTACTAGGGAAATGAGGAGTGAGGTAGTTTCCCGTTGCTTTCCTCACCGAGCCAGAAGTTGCTATTGCACATCAGTCTGCCAAGCCCACTGAAATGCCTGCACCAACCGACCCTATGAGCGACATTTTCACACCATTCATAGCAGGGACTGGCTGCATAAGGAATGGCATTACCAGCATCACTCATACATCAGCCACTTTCATATTGTCAAAGCCAAGGAAGAGACTAAGACAGGTCAATGAAAGTAACAATTTTATTCTAGCCCATACTAGAAGACATAGCGCACTGTAAACACTACATCTTGCCAGCAAAGGCATTTAAGGAGGTTATATTTCTTTTAATTCATAACAACTTGCTACAAAAGTATTTACGCTAAAGTGAGATAAATGCTTGCCAGTTACCTTTCTCACATTGTATTGAAAAGAAAGAAACTAACTACTAATTCAATGAACAAACAATAAATTGAATTAATAATAAAATTAATGATCATAAGCTGGATCAGTGGCATTAATCATGAATACAAACTTTACTTTCGCCGTAACGCGCATCCTCGTAAATAGTATTAGACCAAAAAAGATACATAACCTGAATCTTAACTTTTGCGTTCAGGTTACATTTTAAGTGTTTTTATTTTCTATAATAGTTTCAGTTTATTTATACAGTTAATTAATTTTAACATTCCTTCGTATGTGTGTATTTCAGTCCTAATTCTGTTTTTGACCTGAATTTCCACATTATAGCTTAATAAGATTCTAGTAATACAATTTCAAAAGGATTAGAGCTAAACAAACGAAAACACAAGGGAACACGTACGGTATACCACCGCGCTAAATTTCACTATATTTTCAGTAACCTTCTTACCAACCGAATAAAAATGTTACTACATCTTCCGCAATAAAATACCGTCATTAAAATCCGTTGGTAGTCATCATCATCATCATCTGTTTACCCTCCAGGTTCGGTTTTTCCCTCGGACTTAGCGAGGGATCCCACCTCTACCGCCTCAAGGGCAGTGTCCTGGAGCTTCAGACTCTTGGTCGGGGGATACAACTGGGGAGTATGACCAGTACCTCGCCCAGGCGACCTCACCTGCTATGCTGAACAGGGGCCTTGTGGAGGGATGGGAAGATTGGAAGGGATAGGCAAGGAAGAGGGAAGGAAGCGGCCGTGGCCTTAAGTTAGGTACCATCCCGGCATTTGCCTGGAGGAGAAGTGGGAAACCACGGAAAACCACTTCCAGGATGGCTGAGGAGGGAATCGAACCCACCTCTACTCAGTTGACCTCCCGAGGCTGAGTGGACCCCGTTCCAGCCCTCGTACCACTTTTCAAATTTCGTGGCAGAGCCGGGAATCGAACCCGGACCTCCGGGGGTGGCAGCTAATCACGCTAACCACTACACCACAGAGGCGGACTCCGTTGGTAGTACGCAAGAAAATATTTAACTTCTAGTTTGCAAAACTGCAGCCTACGTATCTGGCTGTTTACCTGGCAGTCGTAGTACAGGCCCTAACGCTTGTCTACTGCAATAGTTATGGTTGATAAATTTGTGAGACAGTACAGTTTCGAAGTAAAAGGTATAAATTATTCATACGAATGAACTTGCCTAAAGATGTACTGTAAGTTGCAGTCGCGTTGCAAGAATCAATACCTACTTAAACTGCCTGCGGTTCACCTCTCAATCCACTTTTGAACATATTCTTCTTTTGCAACTGTTTCGATCTGTTTCTTTTCATTGCTCTTTAATTTCATGTGTCGTAGTGAATATCGTAGATGATATATGTTATTTGGACTATATTGGGGTACAAACATGCATATATCCTCATTTTAGACTCTTATGCCTTTCAACGTCTGGTCTGCAAGTCTCTGTGAACTTACTAAACGCCTTCACAATCCTCTATTTGTAACTAGCTTTGTGGCCTCGTATAGTTCCTTACCTCTTATCTTTAAATCATTAGAAACTCATTCTAACCATTTTTGTATTTGTCTCCCTCTAATTCTCGTACTCTTCACGACTGAGTGATTATTCTCCTCGGTTACCTATCATCTTCCATTTGCGTTACATGATCCCACCACCGCAGTTGGTTTTTGCTTGTAGACTTCATCTCCTCGTTCCAAGTATCCTCCTGATATAGTTCCAACCTGATTGTACCAGCTATCATTCTCGGTACTTTCATGCCTGTTACTCATAACTTACGAATAATATATGAGCCGTCCATTCACCGTAATGCTACTGCTACCTAACAAAATAATACGAGGTCCGTTGAAACAGGACGAACAAGAAAATGTCAACTTTAGATTCACAAATAATTAAATAATGGAAATGATCTCAACTCAAAATTAAGAAAAATAATTTAGTTTAATATTAGAAGAATCAAAGAAAATTATTATACAACTCGAAAAATTCGCAGAGAGTAGTAAAATAAATGCAGAGTTATGTTCATGCTTGATTAAAAATTAAAAATAGAACAAGTCTTATGGTAATAAAAAACAAAAATGTCTTGAGAACAGAGGTATATTATTGACGTACCATATACCCATAATATGGTATTCTAGTGCCTCTGTGGCTCAGGCAGCAGTGCGTCGGCCTCTCACAGCTGAGTTCCAGGTCACTCCATGTAAGATTTTTGCTGGACAAAGTGGAGGCAGGAAAGGTTTTTATCCGGGTAGTCCGGTTTTCCCTGCCATCTTTCATTCCAGCATCACTCTCCAATATCATTTAATTTCATCTGTCAGTCATTAATCATTGCCCCAGTGGAGTGCGACCGGCCTTCGCAGCCGGCTCAATTCCTATCCTCGCCGCAAGATGGGGACTTCATTCATTCCATCCCTGACCCGGTCGCTGACTGGAAAACAGGTTGTAGGTTTTCATTTTCATGGTATTCTAGTAATCATCCAGATTACTACTTCCCTATCCCTTTTCCTTTATTGTACACTTTCTCACACCATATATTCAATAGCAAAGCAAAGTCACCTCCGTACAGGCCATGAAGGCCCTTGAAGAAGTGGAAAGTAAAGGCTTCCACCATTGTTAACCTCGGTACGTGATAGGGTAGAATGGTTAGCTTTACGCCCGGCCGCCTTTGCCCCCAGGAGTTAACCTGGTACTCATTTTTGGTGTAGGTAGTGGAAATCTCGTTTCTTAATTTTTACGACTTCCTGACGGGGATTCGAACCCACGTCCTTCCGGGCGAACCGAGCACGCCTTTACCGCCTCGGCCAGGCAGCCCCTATATATTAAATAACGTTATTAAATAGATGGTGCTTAAACACATAATATACTGGATTTCTTTTTCATATAAGATTTTACATCTCTTTTGGAGAAAGCCACAAGTTTCTACAGTGAACACAATCTAATCTCTAATCTTCTCGTCTTTTGTTCAAAATAGAACATTGAAACCGTTGTTGCAAAACGAAAGAGGAAATTTAAAAAACAGAAATTAATGAGAGCATATATATAGTATACCCTAGGGGCTGCCTGGCCGAGGCGGTAAAGGCGTGCTCGGATCGCCCGGAAGGACGTGGGTTCGAATCCCCGTCAGGAAGTCGTAAAATTTAAGAAAGGATAATTCCACTTCCGGAGGTGCACATGGCCCTGTGGTTCACTCAGCCTACACCAAAAATGAGTACCAGATTAATTCCTGGGGGCAAAGTCGGCCGGGCGTAGAACTAACCACTCTACCCCATCAAGTGCCGAAGTTACGGATAGTGGAAGCCTTTACCTTCCACCGCTCCAAGGGCCTTCATGTCCTGTACGGAGATGACTTTGCTTTATTTATATATATATAGTACTAGCAGCTACCAGCGGGCTCCTACCGCAACGTATCACGTTGTTCATGTTGCAAAGTTACAAAATTTCGCGGTAATGGAATAATACGCATGATATATTGTGATAATATAAAGTAATATTATATCAGAAAACACTGGAAAATACTGTATATCAAAAATGAAAATAGAATTACATTCGTTTCTCTAATGTTTGGTAACTTTTTGAACTTATTGCCAATTATTGATATCAATTCATAATTTTATACATTTTCAAACTGTAGAATCATTAATCGGTGTCGTAGGATAATAAATATTACGTATCACACTACTGGGGCGTAATGTATAAATTCCTGGGAGTTCCAACCCTGGAGCAAGCTACATATAATTGACCATGAGAGAAACATGCGAGTTTCCAAATTAATCCCTGCTGTGATTTCCCCTAATGATGAGGTGAAAGATTGAAAGCAGAATTTCCAATTGCTGCAAAGTACGGCTGCAGTAAAGATCTTGTCAAGAGAAATAATTGTAGGATTGATTTGAAAGTCACTTATATGGGTTCAGAATTCAATTTTGTGGTTAGTCCGGTTGCAATCGGTTGATTTATTCATTTTAAAATTGCATAAATTACGAAAATATGATGCGCATGAGCACTTGTAGAACTGGGGTTAATTTTCCAGGGAATAAATTGCTCCATAGTATCATAGATATTCCTTTCTTTTTTAAGTGCCATGTTTTGTCATAGACCCGCCATCTGTAAGCAATCAATTAATACTCATTATTGAACTGAGGTTAATTTTCCAGAGAATATAACAAATATTCCTTGCTGTTTGGACTTCAATGCTATTAGTTTGTCCAGTCTATTCGTTAAGAGTTTAACGGGCTGAGTGGCTCAGACGTTTGAGGACCTGGCCTTCTCAGACGGTTGAGGACCTGGCCTTCTGACACCAACTTGGCAGATTCGATCCTGACTCAGTCTGGTGATATTTGAAGGTGCTCAAATACGTCAACCTCGTGTTCGTAGATTTGCTGGCACGAAAAAGAACACCCGAGGGACTAAAGTGCGGCAACTCGGTGTCTCCTAAACCGTAAAAGTAGTTCGTGGGATGTAAAGCAAATCCGCCTGTGGCTGGGGGCGGTAGAATAACACCCACGTTATCCCTTGCCTGTCGTAAGAGGCGACCAAAAGGGGCCCAGGTGCTCTCAACTTGGGAGCGTAGGGTGGCGACCACGGTGACGTCAGCTGAGTCCTGGCATTGCTTCCACTTACTTGTGCCAGGCATCTCACTTTTATCTATCCTATCCGATCTCCCTTAGTCAACACTTATTCTTTTCTGACCCCGACGGTATTAGGTTTCCAGGCCTAGGGAATTTTTCATTTTCACGCCCTTCGTGGCCCTTGTTATCCTTTGACCGATACCTTTTCGAAGTGTCGGATCCCTTCCATTTTTCTCTCGTATTAGTGTTATGCAGAAACTGTACCATAATTTTTGAAATATCATGAAAACCATTTGTAAACAAGAAAGTTACCAAAAACATGAAACAGTCATATGACAAAGTGGATTTCTTTTATAATGTTCTTTATGTCGCACCGACACAGGTAGTTCTTACGGCGACGATGAGATAGGAAATGGCTGGGATCGTGAAGAAAGCGACCGTAGCCGCAATTAAGGTACAACGTTAAAGCTATGGAAGAGAGACGGGATATACTTTTTCTGACTTGGAGAGAAAATGAGAAACCACAGAAATCCTATTTTCAGGGCTGCCGACAGTGGGGTTCGAACCCACTCTCTCCCAAATGTAAGCTGACTGCTACTTGGCACAAATCTCGCAGCCCCTCACTCGGTGACAGAGTACAGTCAAATACAGTAGAGACAATACGCGACACTTCCGGATTTAGTCTTGTTAAAATGGGAGACAATTCACAAGCGGCGCTCCTAGTGACGTGAACTGAAAATTCGCGCTAAATTCAAATATCAATGGAAATGTATATACGGAAATTTATAAATAAATTACGTCTAGAAAGAAAGTGTTGCTAAAATTTAACTTCAAAGTTGCTAAAGCAATTCTGGATACATGAATGAAGAATTATTTAACAGATTATTATTTAAAGACTGAAATTAGACATATAATCAAGATGTGAAATTCACTGCTGTGAAAGGGCTTGATCTTCCATTTATGCATTACTTTTTTTATCTTTATCATACATGCCTGAACTTTCACGGCTAGATTTCTCTTTTTTCTCATTTAAAAGCATTGTACATCGCATTAGGACATCTTACTATATATAAAAATCGATGTATGTATGTATGTATGTATGTATGTATGTATGTATGTATGTATGTGTGTGTGTAAATGACACATCTCCTCCTAAACCACTGGAGCAATTTCAACCAAACTTGGACATTTATGACTTACTATCTGGAGACGAGCACTGTGGGGGTAAGCCATCCGTAGCTCTCCTAGGGGTGGGGGCCGGGGGGAGGGCAAGGTATTAAAAAATCGAAAAAAGTATCGAATCCACAGTTTTCTGGGTCGCTGAGATGAATAGTGACACTCCTGATTGTATAAAGGTCAAAGTTCAGCTCCCTTTTGGGTGGGGGGCGAGGGGGGTGTGATATATAAAATTAAACAAAATAGTGTTGAATAAGTTTTCGGGGTCGCCGAGGTGAATAGTACACTCCGGATTTTTAGTATCATGTGACAAACCACGTGGGGGTAAACCAGTCCTGGAACCCTTAGGGGCGGGGCGAGGGGGCGAGGGGCTAAGATATACAAATTAACGAAAATTGCGTCGAATCCATACTTTTCGGGGTCGTTGAGATGAATAGTAACACTCCGGAATTTTCAAAGTCCAAGTTCTGCCCTCTTTGGGGTGGGGGCGAGGGGGGAATTGATATATAAAATTAAACGAAAATAGTGTCGAATAAGTTACATAGTTTTCGGGGTCGCCGAGGTGAATTTTACACTCCAGCTTTTTAGTATCAGGAGACAAACCACGTGGGGTAAGACAGCTCAGGAGCCCTTAGTGGTGGGGGGGGGGGGGCAAGGGGTGTGAGATATTAAAATCATCGAAAGTAGTGTCGAATCCATACTTTTCGGGCTCGCTGAAATGAATAGTGACACTCCGGAAACTTTTAATGTCCAAGTTCAGCCCCCATCGGGGTGTGGGGTGAGGGGTGTGTGATATATAAAAGTAATCGATAATAGCGTCGAATCCATTGATTTCGGGGTCGCTGAGAGGAATAGTAACACTATGAAAATTTTTAAAGTTCAACTTCAGCCCCCTTTGGAGTGGGGTTTCTGAGGGGGAGTGATATATAAAAATAATCCAAAACAGTGACGAATCTATAGATTTCGCGGTCGTTGAGGTGAATAGTGACATTTCGGAATTTCTTTAAGTCCAATTACAGCCCCCTTTGGGGTAGGGAGCGAGGTATTAGTGATATATGAAAATAATCGAAAAGAGTGTCGAAACCATACTTTCCGGGGTTGCTGAGACGAATAGTGTCACCCAGGTTATTTTTAAAGTACAAGTTTGGCCCGCTCTGGAGTGGGAGGCGTACAAATATTACCTACTACGTGGAAAATATACTGTGGGGGCAAGACGCCCCTAGAATCGCTAGGAAAGGGGATAATAATATAATAATAATAATGGAGTATGGCCTCCGGAGAGGCCTGGAGCAGGTCTTTTTCTATTAGACGGCCTATTAGGCGACCTGCATGTCTGTGAAGATGAGGGCCCTACCTAGGATGATTTCTAATGTTGAATACGCCACGTACACCCAGCCCCCGAGCCATTGGAATTAACCAATTAAGGTTAAAATCCCCGACCCGGCCGGGAATCGAACCTGGGACCCTCTAAACCGACGTGAATTAATGAGGCACTTCCAGGCATCCTAGAAAACTTGGTATCAGAGGAGATGATGACTTCAGGATCCCTAGAAAAATAGAACATTTTCAAAATATCCTAAGGGGTCTCGCTGGGAGTCTCAAAATTGGGGCTCAGCATAAGAACGCAGTCGGATATATTTATCCTAAACGATAATCCATAGATTTTATGGGCTTTAAAGTTTCCTGAAAGTCCTAATTTTTAGTCTCCTCCCCCATATCAAGATGGCGGCATAATCTGCCAGACGAGCTAGGAAATTGAAATTTAGCAAAATTATAGCTTTTAGCCTGTAACCGACGGAAAATTTATGAGATGTTTATTTTTTACCCCCAAAAGTATCGAAATATTAAGGCAGTTTTAAAGACTGTGCAGACCTTCCTTTTGAGGTATTTGGTGCCTAAACGGTAAGTCTATCACAAAACGGATGGCACATTCTCAGTTGAATTTTGAGTGATCTACAACTTTGGTCCTATGACTTTTTGTCGTATCTCTATCCGTTATACGTTAAATTTTGCTCTATTTCTGGATTGTACGTATTTTCTGCACTTTTTACACGTATAATTGGTAGTTTGATTCATTTATCCGAAATATAGGATCATCAACTTCTACCTGAACTTTGGCCCACGCAGTAGCTTTATGTGTACCAAATTCTATGTTTGTATCAGTCACGTATATGTCCGAAAAGTAATTTACTGTGAGAAAACCTTACCAAAATTCCACCGTATTCAACATTTCTAATTTAATATTACCCATGAATAGATGAGATACGAGAACATACCATATGACCAGCCATTTAGACCGTTATACATGGCGTTTTATGGTAGGTCTACAATCCTTTTGTCGATATCATGTACCTTTTAGAGCAGTTAATCTTCAAATGAAGGTAAAAATGCACATACTTTCGTATGTCGATCTACATTTATTCATTTAAGTCGATTTGTAGCGATCCAGAAAGGGTGTGGGTGCCTTTGTAATTAATACTTTACAAATCTATTATGACTCTCAGCAGGGGGGTGTCTGCTATTGTAATCAGTACCCCCCACATCGACTTTAACTGGCAGAATGAATGGTGTCTTTCTCCAAATCCTGTGTACCATTATAATGAATATTTTCCTTCTCGATTTGACTGGCAGAAGGCTAGGGAATATGCAATATTTTTCAAAACTCCTTTACCCGATTGTGTTTGGTGATAGGCTAGGGTTTTCGCTATTATAAACAAATTTACCCATCTAAAATATGCTTGACGTTAGGCATAGTGGCCTGCTATTATAATGGAAACTAACTCGGTGTGAATGGCTGTAAGCTGACTGGCATTAGGAAAAGGGGCCTCTCATTATATTGATAACAGCACAACTCAATTTTCACTGGCTGTAGGGAAGGTGCCTGCCATTATAATAAAAATTCCTCCATTGTTATGTGTCTGGAAGTAGGAAATGTGGCCTCTCATTGCAACGAAAACTCCCCAAATATACTGTGACCGCGCAGCAGGTAATGGGGCCCGCCATTATAATGAAAATTCCCAAATCGATTGCGAATGTCCGTAGGAAAGTGGACCTGCCGTTATCGTCACAACTCCGCAACTCGCTCTTTAAATTAGAAGCAACGTATGTGAACCTTCCTATGCTGTTTCTCCGATAATGCTCAGAGATATGGAATTTTAAAAAAAGATCTTATTCACTGCATGTGCTGTAATTTACTTAGATATCCGTATACAATATAGAATACCGTAGCGAAGCACGGGTACATTTGCTAGAAATTAAATATACTGTAAAGTGTTTCACGCAATATCTGTTGTGTTAATGTTATTTTTATAATCTTTTCAGGTATGTTTCCACCAAGTGTGAGGAGTTGCGTTTCTTTGGTTTGAAAATACATATTCAGCTCCTGTAAGTGTATTATTATTATTATTATTATTATTATTATTATTATTATCCAACATGTTGATGAACATATCTTTGATGTTATCCCACTGAAACGAGTAAAAGCTACCTCCCATTCTTAATGAAGTAAGGAAAGGAAAACAACAAACACTGAATAACAAAGTGGCTGGAATTGATGGCATCTCTACAGAACTGTTTAAGAAAGATTGGTGGTGAACATATGGAACGACTGAATAAATCACTGTTAAAATATGTTCTGAAAAGTCCCACCTAATTTCCGAAATGTTCTGATCATTGTCATATTCATGAAATGTGACAAGGGCGGGCTGTGACAAGTATAAAGGAATATCTCCGCTCTCTATAGCGGAAAATATTATTTCATGCATTTTAGATAATCGAATTCTGGAATTCAATTACACGAGAGGTTTCATATCTTTTGCACCGGGATGTCCACCGCGACGACCTTGCAACGTCCGTTGCACTCCACTGGCGATAAAATAATTCTACCTGAATTCTACGGTTTGAGACCAAGATGAAGGGCAGCAGGACTTACCTTTACTTCACGCCAACTGGAAAAAATATGTAGAGAACCGAATAAGACTGTATACATCCGTAGCGTTTATAGATCTTATGAAAGCGTTTGCCTTTAAGACCGCTCTGCACTCTGGCTATTGCTCTATGGCTGTCCGCCAAAATTCATTTCACTTTTATGATTCACTACTTGAAGACATGGCAGCTGCAATTACTGCAAACGGAACAAATGGCGAAGTAAAAGCTTTGTACCAACACTCATCTCTACATTTTTGCCATCGTACCTCTGGTATGTGAGAAATTTCCACCGGGACTCTTCAACTTGAAAACGCTGAAAGACAGTACAAAAGTAATCATTACATCCACTATACAACTTCAGAATATTCTTTATTCATTTGCTGTTGTATTTGGAAAACTAGGTTTTAAAATCAAGACCCGTAATATCAAGGTGCTCTGCTAACCTTCCCCAGAAAGCAACCAAAAAGCAGCTGACATTTTTATTAATAGGAGAACCCTCCAGAATGTTAAAACATTCCCCTGTCTTGGTAGTTAGTCATCAGCAGTTGATATCGACACTGAAGTACAAAACCGCTCGAAATGTGCTGGGACCTCTTTCAGATGACTTACGAGATCTCCGAGAAAACATTAATAATTTAGTGTATAACACTGTGATAACTCCAACACGACTATGTGGTTATGAAGCATTGTCCACTCATAGACGGCACATCAAATGCCTTGAAAAGTACCACCAGGGTTGCCTATGGAAGATTCTCAAAATCACCTGGCAAGGTAAACGAACGAATATCACGTTCTAGAGGAAGCGGAATATCCAACCAAAGTCTTGCAAAACAAATTCTTTACTCGGATACAAATTCTGTACTCAGAATTAATTCACGGGGAAAGAATCACTGGTGGCCACAAGGAACCTCTTAAGGACGTAATTGAACAAAATATCAAAGGTTGTAAGATTCCCGTGAACAACTGGTAAGATCTTGTTCACGATCGCACTGCTTGTGGAACAGTGCGGAGAGATTTGGAATTAAACCCAGGCTTTTGGCACGCAGTCTAATGGTTAGAAAATAATTGTATATCGCCACATCTCCTATCCTACTGGTCAACATGTAGACGATGAACTTTTTCCACCAACGGGACTCGAACCTGCTAACCACTTTGTCAGAACATACAGACTTGACGCCGTACCGATCATGGCCACAAGCTGGCTAAAACCACTTAAATGATTGGAGGATAAACTATATATATTTCACATCTGGGTGATATCGCTAGTTTGTCAATAAAAATATCGGCACATTCCTTACACACTTGATTCAATGAATTTACATTTAAGAGCTGGACAATTTTCCTTTTAACTTGAAGCCTATTAACAAAAAGAAAATATATTAATTTGGCCGCAAAACATTCAAAATTTCCCTATAAACAATACTTGCCATTACATTAGGCTAAAGCAAATTTGCATAATCATCACGTTTCTTAAACCACCCATATTTTCTTCAGTGCTTGACAACGCATTACGGCATTTCAAATGGGGTAACTTGGAATACAACCAGACACACACATATGCATATGTATTTTCCTGAATTAATTCAAAATTACAGATCACACCTACAACACATCGGTATTGAAGGTTAACTGCTGCACTAATACAATAAAATAAGCTTATTATATTTTAAGCCAGTTAAAATATGGGTCGCGCAAGTCAGAAGTTTAGGAAGTAGGTCTTCTATAAAATATCATTGTAGCTGGAAGAATATATATGCAAACACAGTATTTACTTACATTTTCTTGTCACGAGGGAAACGGAAGATAGACCGCGAATCCTTCTGCACTCCATAGTGATTTGCAGCCAAACGCAGAACATATTTTCCACTCATATTGACAGGACATATAAAGAAATGACGCACGCTGATATTTACTTATGTCAACTTAATGCAAACGCATAATTAACCTCAAAAACTTTACAAACAAATACACGTGCTCTAATGACAGAATCAGTAACTCTCAGGTCACTCCGCTAGACGGAGTTCTAATCGCTGTCCCTCGATATCTCGCAGTGTGTCGCGTATTGTCTCTACTGTATTGTAAGTTTCACTGGATTACACAGACAGCCTGTAAATGTTGCAGGAAGCTTTTAAATAAATAAACCACAGGAAAGAAATAATTTGAAAAATACATTTTTTTTCTTATAAAGGTTTACTTTTCTCTTTAACAGATCGTTCATTAGCTCATCTGCCAGGAAAGCCTTCAGACCTGAAAGTCACTCTGCCTGATGATTTATTATTTTACGGAAACTTAACGTCCAAAATTGATCGAGGGTCGAATCGCGGTCACCTTGACTATGCCACTGCGCTATTATTCCTTCTATGAAGAAAGGTCTTGTATGTAATGCATTCCAATTGTGGCCATATGGCTTTTTAACAGATCACTATCAACTGAAATAGTATTCTTTTAAGACGTATTGCACTTACAAGTATCACTAATGGTTTCCTCCACAGCAGAAACAGACAGTACACAATGGACGGCAAGCAACACGTCTATCTGTTTCGTAATGTTCGTCATAAATATATTTTATATCTGTGCTAACATCATATTCAGAACTTCTAGTTTGTCTTTCACTTCTCTGTAAAATTCCTCACCGTAATTCTTTCCTTTCTTGTTCTTCTTCGTTTTCAGTTTAAAGGATGTAATCCCAGCGTCGACTGGCTGTCAAAGCATAACAGCGAGCACAGCGACCGACGTAAAATCAGAAAATGAAGTCGCTGCAGGGAGAGCCAATAAGCTAGCTAATTACAAAATGCAATACTCGGGAAAAGCGCACGAAAAGCCGACAGCAAACATGACATTGTTGCTGATTGGCTAAACATCCCGTAATGTCTGTCTTCTGTAAGCTAATTGTGAACTCAGTGTTTCAGCTTTACCGTCAGTCTGTGAAATGATAGCCGGAGGCAGATAAGACAATATCCGTGATTGGATAAATATTTCCCAATAACTGTACTCCTCAAAGGGATTTTAACTCGAAGCTTTAGCGGAGAATTTACCGATAAATATTTCAAGGTAAATCTCCTCTTGTCAGAAAAATTAGATCCCGTCTCTCATCCATAGCTTCAGTGCTGTTTTTTAGTCCCGCTGCTTCTTTATCGTAGCATTATGGGCACAAAACAGGTATAATTTCAAAATTTAATCAGTAAAAAGTTTGGTGATGAAATTTATTGCCCGATTCCGAACTATGGAGCGTAACCTGTTCAAAGGAGGTGACTCGTACAGTAGGGTACTACTACTACTACTACTACTGTCCGACTCGTTGGCTGAATGGTCAGCGTACTGGCCTTCGGTTCAGAGGGTCCCGGGTTCGATTCCCGGCCGGCTCGGGGATTTTAACCTCCATTGGTTAATTCCAATGGCTCGGGGGCTGGGTGTTTGTGCTGTCTCCAACATCCCTGCAACTCACACACCACACACAACACTATCCTCCACCACAATAACACGCAGTTACGTACACACGGCAGATGCCGCCCACCCTCATCGGAGGGTCTGCCTTAGAAGGGCTGCACTCGGCTAGAAATAGCCACACGAAACTACAAAACTACGAAACTACTACTACTACTACTACTACTACTACTACTACAACATTGCTAGATATTTGAGATACATAGGAAGATTTCCGTGAGAAAGTGATATATAACGTGCCGGTAAATCTTCTATACAGGCTATACAAATATCCTATTATCTCAGAAGATCACTGATATTTTGACGTCAGAGACGATATAAAAGAATCACTACAAGATATCCTGTCCCTAAATGTGTGTAACAACGTGTGGGATAGCTGGAGATGATTGTTTCTTTAAACAGAAAAATAACATGATTATCTTAGAGATGCGCCGGACTGAGTGGCTCAGACGGTTGAGGCGCTGGCCTTTTGACCCCATCTTGGTAGGTCCAATGCTGACTTAGTCCGGTGGTGTTTGAAGATGATCAAATACGTCAGCCTCGTGTCGGTAGATTTGCTGGCACGCAAAAGAACTCCTGCGGGACTAAATTCCGATATCTCGAAGTCTCCGAAAACCGTAAAAGTAGTTAATGAGACGTAAAACCAATAACATAATTATTTTAATGATTTTAACTCAATTTTTGCGTTACGTCACACCGACGCAGGTAGGTCTCATGGCGATGATAGGGTAGGAAATGGCTAGGAGTTAAGGCACAGTCCCAACATTTGCCTGGTGTAAAAATGGGGAAACCACTGAAAACTATCTTCAGGTTTGCTGACAGTGGGGTTCGAACCCACTATCTCCCGAATGCAAGCTCGCAACTGCGTGACCCTAATAGCACGGCCAAATCGTTCGGTGATTTTTAACTTCAGCTGAGAATATTTGTTAGCACATCTTACAGATGTTGGCAATTCTTTTCCAAGTGGTAACAGCAACATCATTGTCACTTAAATGTTAACGGGTTATCGTCGAAGCTGTGTGTGTTGCTGAAATGATTCAAATTTAGAAAGCACAATAAAACAGGTATGCTATTTTTCTGTTATGTTAACTTTAAGAAAAATATATTGGTAGGTTGACACAGGCCATTTAAATCTTAACATTACCATATGGTAATGCTGTTCCTTGGTGAGCACATTTTCATATTTTTCTTTATTATTTACAGCTTGTGCGTTAAAGTAATAATGATATCTTAGCCTTTTCCACCCCTTGCCCGAGTTAACTCGAATGTCAATATGTCTCTCGCTGTCCCAAACAAGAGTTGACTCGGATTTCAAGCAATGCGCTCTTCTCCACGCCCGAGTTCAGTCTGACGGTATAATTTTGTTCCTCATCACATGCTCTGTTCCGACGACGCATAATTCATAAATATCTTTGCCGTATTTTGACGATAAGTATGTGCCTTGTACTCTTCTTTCTCAGATGTCTTCTGAGATTGGTGCGCTAAATTGTAAAGAATGCATGAAGGAAGATTTTATTTTAGAAATTTTAGGGAACGATGATGATCCTGACGTTTATATAGTAAAGATAATTGTTTTTTAAAATTGGATTTACGACGCACCGACACAGGTAGGTCTTATGGCGTCGATGGGATAGGAAACGGCTAGGAGTGGGAAGGAAGCGGCCGTGGCCCTAATTAAGGGACAGGCCCGGCATTTCCCTGGTTTAAAAATGGGAAACCAAGGAAAACCATCTTCAGGCTGCCGACAGTGGGGTTCGAAGTCATTATATCCCGAATCCAAGCTCAAAGCTGCTCGCCCCTAACGGCATGGCCAACTCGCTCAATGTAGTAAAGATAAGTTGCAGTGAAACAAGCTGTAGATATTTACCACGCAATTGTCAAGTTCTGACAAAAGAGCCAAGAGGAAATTATTGCTAATTTGACGTTCCATCACTGTTCGGTACCTATGAAAATACAAGGTATTTGTGGCTTATTTTAACCATTGTAGAAACATCCAGAAAAATCCGGTGTGAGACATGCATAAGGCTGAAAAGAACTTGGGAGTGAAAAGGTTAAAAAATTAAGATGATATATTGTAAATGATATGTACAGAGTCTCTTGAAGTTTATAAGTGCTCTGATGAGAATTCAGTAAATAAGGATGATGATGGCCTGCTGGATAACTTTACAGATCTTCAACTTCGAGCGCTTTTTTTAAGCTTTCCTTGTTTCAAGAGCAGGAATTTGTGGGCAAAGAGAACATGTACTGAATGAAAATAATGAGATGAGCTGATGGAGGAAGAAAATGCTCGCGACGAAATTTCTGAAGGCTATCTTCGAAATGCTACCTGGTCAAAAAGTTATATGCTTGAAGCAAATGTCCCGTTCCCTATCCTATATGTGAATTACTTCAGAGGAAAATCACGTGTTGAACTCGTGGAACTTTTTATTAACAGTGAAGTGAATTCACTACCTGATACTGATAACAGGAATAAGCCTTGTTAAAACATATGCCTGATCCTAAATTGAACTATTTATTGTGTGCTTTGATTTCTTATCGGTATAACAAACTTCCTAGAAAGAAATAATTTTGTGTTTATATGGATGATGTAATGATGTTCAATGTAATGCGTAGGGATAAGTTTATTGAAGTTATGCATTGCTTACATTGCGCAGATAGTACGTTATTCGATGGACTGGATTACATGAAGAAGCTGGGAGCACTTATAGTAAGTTTGTTGAAGACCATTTACGTAACTCATTTCAAATCAGAACAGTATTTTAATTATGAAAATTGTGTGAACGAATACGTCGGACGCCATGAGTTCGACCAGTCTATCAGAAACAAATCTATTCGATTTGGCTATAAAGTACGATGCTTGGAAACGGAAAATGGTAATCTTGTAAGTTTTAAAATTTGTCAGGGTAAAATTTCAATTCCAATGTAGATAATGAAGCGAAGTTTGGAATGACAGTTGTTCTTATGTTACAGTTGATAAATAACCTCCCCGGACAAACTAACGTTTGCCATTACAGTTTTACTTTGACAGTCTTTTTACCGGTTATGTGTTATGTATAAAACATATCACGCTTTTTTTTGCTATTTGCTTTACGTCGCACCGACACAGATAGGTCTTATGGCGACGATGGGACAGGAAGGGCCTAGGAGTGGGAAGGAAGCGGCCGTGGCCTTGATTAAGGTACAGCCCCAGCATTTGCCTGGAGTGAAAATGGGAAACCACGGAAACCATCTTCAGGGCTGCCGACAGTGGGGCTCGAACCCACTATCTCCAGAATACCATATCACGCTTGATGGAGAGGTCTATGGAGGGACAAGAACAATCAGGCAAAACCGCATTCCGAAAGACTGTCCTGCAAAGTATTCAGAGGTTTCAAAAAAGTTAAAAGGGGATTATTTGATTTCAATTTCAACATAATGGAGTGTTAGTAGGTAGCTAAATGGGCAATGCTATCATAACAGTAGCCTCAGCAGTGCGTGGCGTGAGACTAGTAATATATAACAACGTTCATGCATCGGACACTTTCATGTTGTTAAAGACAAGGATGATAGAGCGTGTATAATATGCATCCAAGAATGGTTGATTGATGTGTCCTCCCACTAAGTTCATGTTGTTCGGATGCTTATAGCCCCTCGGATTTCATTTTTTCTTTTTGCGAGAATTTGGGGTACAGCTCCTAAAATGTTAGTTTCATCAAACGAAAGTTCGTGCTTCAAAAGACTACTTAGCTGATATTTCTGTCTTGCTTTTTGCCGTAATAGATATTTATTATTTAGCGTATGGCTTATACAGACAATATCAGCAATATATATTGTGCCATTTCACCGTTCTATAGTTACTATATTTGGAACAAAAATGGCGCTTCGGCTATTAGCGGGTCAGAATAAAAACAATTAACAGCTGTATGAACTGAAGAGATGATAAATTCAACCGGCAATCACAGAAGGAATTCTTTTTTTAGAAGGCAGTGCGAAAGAATGACGAGAGCGGATTATTTAAATCGATTATTGAAAAAAAAGTCTTCCATTAGAGAAAGGATTCTTATTTGAGCACTACACCAAGAAAGACGGAATCGCGTAAAGAAACCCAGTAATAATTGGAGATTTTGGTCTACTGTTAGAGATAAGATCAAGTCCACGATAACCCGCCGAACACCAGCTGTAATTGACATATACGTGAGATAAAAGACCAGCTGATAAGAAACGTCAAGTTGGAGTTCACTACGTCACGGTTGGGCTCGGAACATTTTATTTGCCCGATACTGCATAACATCAAGAGAGCTGAAGTAAACCGAACAGAGTGCAATCTTTAAAGCACGTAATATTCACAACGTTTCGGCGAGCAAGGCAGTTTGAAACAA
This sequence comes from Anabrus simplex, assembly GCF_040414725.1. Lineage (NCBI taxonomy): Eukaryota > Metazoa > Arthropoda > Insecta > Orthoptera > Tettigoniidae > Anabrus > Anabrus simplex. The sequence goes on along the minus strand of NC_090271.1, from coordinate 209,123,095 downwards.
GACGATATTTAGAGTCTTATAGGCAAATTAAGCGGAACAGAAAACAAATATACTGACCACATTAGCATTACTAATCAGATTACCATGTATAAATCCACTAATGCCTTGTATTATTCTGTCCTTGATGCAATGAAGGCCATCATGATCTTCTAAGAAGCTGAGGCGAGGACTACTCTGGCTATGGTAACGCTTGACGAGATGAATGATCCAGGAGGATAGTAGTCAGCTGTGATGACGAGATGATTCCTTGTTACTTAAGCCGAACCAGGGAGCAAGACCTACCATCCCATGACGATCAACAGCGAGATGGAAGCCAGATCCAATAAGCAAAGATAAGTCCCCATTTAAGTCGTATCGTAAGTAGAAAACCTTATTCTTTGGGTTAATGTATAATATTTGTAGTGACATTTTGTGTGCGTAATTAATATACGTGTGTGTGTTCACAAGGAAATAGGTATTCATCCAAAGTTACCGTAAATTCCAAACATAGGCGTTAAAGTACCAGTGAAATGCCGTTCGTAAGTTTGTCAATATGATAGTGGAGAAGTGATTGATATTGTTCATAATTTGTTGTCAGTGAAATATTAGAGTAATATGAGGGACCTAATATTTATATGCATGATGGTTTTGACAAATAGCAAGCGTAAAGATCGTATTTAGGGAGTATTACAAGGAAATTTGATGGCACAATTTTAAGGTTACAGTGTACTATTTATTTGATACTATGACAGTAATGGTAATGAATATATATATATGAGCAGGTAATAGTACATATGTTGTGTTTTGATGGAATGAGTGCTTCAATTATAAATGCTAAGCGGTAATGGAAGTGTTAATAATGAATTTAGTTAGCATATGAGTTGCTAGTGTATTTTGATGGTGATAGTTACTGTTATTTAAGGTGTCGGTCATAGTATTTCTTCGAGAAATGGTAGTATGTGTGGGTTGCACATGCTAAGGTGTCGGTAGTGAAATGTACTATTTCTGATTGCTATTTTATTCCCTAATATATATATGATACGGTTTAGGATACGATCTTAATGCCATCACTAAAGAATTAATTGAATAAGTAGAATCTTCGAAGAGCCAAGAGATCACTTACATAAACATTTAGACCTTCACTGACATAATTACGACTGTTTTCATATATATTCTCACTTACGGCAAGTCAGCTTACGATTTATTTATTTTCTTTTGGAGCAATATTAGTCATCACTGGTAACTTAGACTTTCACATGTGGATTTTAGATGAGGATAGAGTCTTCCTATGTGTCAGTTTTTCCACACATGGTATTTCGTTGGAATAGTAATCGTAATGTACTTGGAAATGTTATGGTAAGTCATATACGCACTTTAGCTGGAATTTAACCATGAATTAAAGGAATAATTGAATAATTTAGCAATGTAATCCTTACGATGGAAATAATTTGAAAATGCTTACGACTTAAAGTGGACTTAGTTTTGCTTATATGGAGGCTAATTGATACAAAATATGAAACATTGAACAAATTGAAACTTCGAATAGAGTAAATACCTAAGGATCAGACAGTAATCTTTTCACACGATTTTTCTATTGTGCGTGGACATTGAGATGAACTGTTTTCAACTGAGTGATATACATTTCTGTAATTGTATGTGAATTTAATTCAGGCAATTGAATCTTGATGATTTCGAGAAGCAACTTAGTATAATATTCAGAGATTCCAGATCTTAATTAATTAATTAATTAATTGAGTCATTAATTATTGGCCAATTTCTTTGCGTTTTCCTCATTTTCCAATTGAACTTTAATTTGAATTGTATATAGTAGGAAGATAGTTTATTTTACTTAGAGCTTTCGGATGCATCCAAATAATTCTTGCACTACAAACATTATAATAATTATAATTATTGCAATTGTCCAACTTTTTCAATTATGTTGAGTAATTTTACTTATTATGTAATTTAATTATTTTTCTTTTCATTTCAATCCCTTGGAAACTACTTAGTTAGAATACAATTTTTCGATAGGCTAAGATTATGAGTCAGATGAATAAGGCCTAAGTTCATCTATTTATTTATTTATCAGAGGTTTTCCCAAACCTATTTCTTCAAGACAACATCAATATATTATTGAGAAACTGATTGAATAGGAAACCTGCTATACTGTATAAAAGATTTTCAAGGTAATCAACGTTTATTCCAATTCATCCATAAATCAATTTATGAATAAAAGCTGAGTAGAGTAATATTGAATTCTTTCAATGTCTGCTTAGAATAAGTACTAGATATAAGTTTGGAATGATTAATTTTCATTGCGATCATGATGATATCATGTAGGGTGTTCTTGGCAAGCCACGATAATCTGATTTTTGCGATAAATTTTTGGTATCAAAAATATACGGTAACCGACTAATAGCGTGTTGAAGACGTTCATCTACGTAGGTTGGTATTTACCGTAGGCCGTCGGTGTTCTTTCTCACGCGGAACTCACAACCCAAGAATTTTCGGCAGATGAAAGTATTATTAAGAGCTAGTCTGGAAACTCGTGTAGTCAACCTGGACGCGGGATGGTGCATGTAGTTAATTGGCGCCCAACGTGGGGCAATTCTAGAGAAAGACACCGTGGCACTAAAGGGTCGCCAAAACTTGTAGTTAAATTGGTGCCATGCGAAATGAGGTAAAGGTGTACACGAATGGTCGCCAATTGTAGTTAAATTGTCGCCCATACGCGTAGCAAATAGAGAAAGACACCGTGGGAGTAATCTGTGGCAAATATAGAGGGACACTGTGGAGCAGAATGTTGCTAAAACATGTAGTAATTGATGCCGCAATAGTGGAATAATTCAAGAGAAAAACACCGTGGGAGAGAGATGTTGGTTATCAAACCATATTCATATGAAGCTACGTCATATTCTGAATGAAGAGAAAGATATTAAGGTCAAGAAATGGAGTTGTTGAGTATTGTAGAATTACACAAACATGTGGCAATTTCAAATTTTACTGAAAGAACCTTGATAAGAAGGAAAGGTATATTTTAGGAGTTGATTCACAGAAGATCTTGAATGTAGGGACCAGATGATGGAGTGAAAATGGAGGTATCATGCAAAATTTAGTCATATCTGATAAAAAAAATTGTCGTTTGACCAGATATTATATTGGGATCGAAGAAAGCACAGCAGAACAATGGACTGTGAAATTGAATAGATGCCCAATAATAATAATAATCAGAAGTAAAAGGGGAGAGAAACGGATGGATGAGAGGAAGAAAATATTTCAGGATGGCTGGAAATAATCGAATTTCTGTCCAGAGGAAGCTGAAGTAGAATATGAGGACTTTATAATTGTAAATATAAAACATTGTAAATGGATATAAGGGATGTTACTAACATATTGGTCACCATTTATTATGAAATAACTTAGATATAGGAAGTAGATGATAAGTTGAGTTATTTGAATTTTTTTTAATTATTTAGGCCAGAATTAGGATTTGGAATCTTAGTCATTAAGGTAAATGTTTCATATTTTGTGGAGTAATTGGGTCATCCTCGTAAGCAAAGCCTAGTCAGAGTGGTTAAGCCTATATTTAAGCATTGTATCAGTACAGTTGAGTGAGTAAGGATAAGAATATTTGTGAATATTGAACTATAGAGGAATTAGGGCAGAATTAGAGTATTTTCTGAAATAATAGAGAATTCGGAGATAATACGTAAAAGTAAAGATGTCAACATTGAGTCAATTAAAAGCACAATTTGAAGAGTACCAGAGAGTACAGGAGGAGAAGCAAGAAAAATACCAGAAAGAGCAGAAAGAAGAGCGACAGGGAATGTTGCAAGCCATAAAGCAGATGATGGAAGAAAACCGAAAGCGCGAGAAGGAAGAACAGGAAGAGAAGGAGAGAAAACAGAAGGAGGAACAGGAAGAAAAGGAGAAGAGACAGGAAGAGAAGGAGAGAAAACAGAAGGAGGAACAGGAAGAAAAGGAGAAGAGACAGGAAGAGAAGGAGAGAAAACAGAAGGAAGAACAGGAAGAGAAGGAGAGGAAGCAAGAAGAAAAACATAAACAAATGATAGAAGAAATTATTAATAAACAGGAAGAAAAGGAGAAGAGGCAGGAAGAGAAGGAGAGAAAACAGAAGGAAGAACATGAAGAGAAGGAGAGAAAACGGAAGGAAGAACAGGAAGAGAAGGAGAGAAAACAGAAGGAAGAACAGGAAGAGAAGGAGAGGAAGCAAGAAGAGAAACAGAAGCAAATGATGGAAGAAATTATTAGTAAACAGGAAGAGAAGCAGAGGCAAATGATGGAGGAGATGAAGCAAGAAATGAAGCAGGAGATGAAGGAAGAGATGAAGAAAGGTCATCAAGAACAGAAGGAAGAATTGATCAAATATCGGAGGAAGATGGAAGAAGTAACTAGGGAGCAAGAAGAAAGACGCGAAATAATAATGACGGAAATGAAAAAAGAGATCTTAAAAATAGGATCAGAAATGGGCAAGATCAAGAGCCACATGGAGGAATGGAAAGCAGAGATTAGTGGAAAAGTGGAAGAGAAAAATCAGAAAATACAAGATGAAATAAATGACATCAAGAAAGAGATGATAGGGAACAATAACTATTTACAATCTCTGAAGGAGAATGAGATAAAGAGCCTGACGGACAACGTGGAGAAATTGCATATAGATTCCCAAGAGAAATGGAAACAATGTGAGGAGAAGATTGGGGAATTAAGCAGCGAAATACAGACAACGAATGCTGATTTGGAAAGGAAATACGAACAAGCTGCAGATCAGATCGGAAATAAAATAGCGGAAATAAAAGACGAGATCGAGCACAACAAAGAAGAGCTAAATCAGAGAATAAGTAAATCTGAGGAAGGATTTCGGCTGATACAAGCTCAAATACAAGAGATCAGGGATGAAGAACATGGAAGGACCGTTCCATCATCCAATGACGAAGGTCGTAAGAATGTGGAATTTCAGATGAATGAGAGGGAAAATGCAGGTATACCGGTTACACGTTCGAATCATAGTATTGCGGAAAGGAATACAGAGAATGGAAGTAGTGGGAGCCCTACTATAATAAATGTAATAAAGACATTCGACGATAGGCCCAAACATTTTAATAACACCACGAGTATGTCACCGAAACGTTTCCTTCGGGAAATGGATGATTATTTCAGAGAGCATGGTATCCCAGAGGAGAAAAAACTAAAAATAGTAGAAAAACACTTGGACGCAAATCCTAGTTTGTGGTTCCAAGCATTCAAATATACTTTCCACGAGTACAGCGATTTTAAAACAGCATTCTTGCAACGCTTCTGGAATCCAGACATTCAACACAACTTACGCTTAGAACTCTATTCTCGTAAATATGCTTCAAATGGTCAAACAGGGTTCAGCGATTTCTTTGCCCACCAATTTTATCGTTTCCAGGACCTGGATTCACCACCCAGCGAACTCGAAGCAATTAAGACTATACAACGTCAATTTCCGTTAGACGTTCAACGGTTACTAGCTACTGCTAACCCGGTAACGGCTGTACAAATGGAGACAACACTAAGACAGATTGACATGACTACGGTACCACATCCTCACAGGATAGCTAGGAATGGTTACAGTGAAGAAACTGTTAACATACTTACGCAAGATGACACAAGTAGAAATACCCTAGAAGAACACAGAAACATTAATAGAAAAAGACAATGGGGCAATCCAGAAAATGGAAGAAAGGAGGAAGGAAAATGTCATTGCAGGAGAGGAACCTATGGTCAAGGGACATATATGGGAAATAGAAGGTATAAGCCCAATATGCGACCGAGGAACCAGTATCGAGATGGCAGAGGAAGAAATAATTTCAGAGAGAGAGACCGATATGAAAGAAGGAATGTTAGGGATACTCAAGAAAAGCAAAGTTACAACCGAAGATACATCCAAGAACTGAATGAGGCCCGAAATGATAAAATTAAATGGGAAAAGGCTATCAGAGATCAGGACGTAAATACTGACGTGGAAGGAGCTGAGAGTCTTGAATTACAAAAATTCAAGAAGCGAAGACAAGAAGAACAGGCACTCAATCCCAACACAAAAGAATTTGAATATAGGGGAGAGAGTGAAAGGCCAACAAGCAAAAAAAAACGCCGATTTCGAATTAGAAGGTGAAATTGAAAATGTAGAAAACGCGGGGAATTTCAAAATTAATAGTTATTTTGTAACGCAGGTAGATTCGTGGGAGATTGATTCTGAAGAATTGGTTAAGGACTTAACACAGCATCACATCAAGAAAAGATATAATTTACCTATTATAGTCGCAAGAATAGGAGAGCTTAAAGTACATTGCCTTGTGGATTCTGGAGCCAGTATTAGTGTGTTATCCAAAGAGCTTTTCCAAGACATGAATAAGAGAATGAAACTGCTTACGATCCCAGTGTCAAAAATTAAGATACGGGGTATTGTACCTGACAAGACAGTGGAGTGTGATATACAAACATATCTGGAGATTAATATAGGAAACAGAAATTTTGAACACCCATTCGTAGTCATGAACCGAATCAAGTATAACGTCATACTAGGAATAGATTTTATGACAGTCACAGGAATGACCATTGACATGGAGAAACAAGAGATAAGATTTCCTATTTGCGATGGGAATACCGAAGAAAAACAGGAAAGAATTAAGATCAATAAGGACGACGGTGTAGTCAATAATGTGAAAGTCGAGGAAGAAGGAGAGGACTTACACTCAGAAAGGGATTCGAAATTGCAAATAGAAGGGAATGAAATATCAATACCATGTGAGAATATGCTAGAAATTATTGAGAAGGTCATGATTACAGTGGAAGAAGAAAATACACCAAACATCTCAGAGGCGGTTGCAAATGCTAAAATTTCACCACTCGAAAAATCCAGACTTCACGGAATCTTGCAGGAATATTCAGATTTATTCAGGAACAAGCCAGGACAGATTCCTAATTTTAGATATAAGTTGTTGGTAAATGATTGGACACCTTTTAAAGGAAAATTGTATGGGGTACCAGAAAAATATTTCTCAGAAGTAAAGGAAATTATAAAAGGCATGGAGGATGATGGAATTATCATGAAAACATCTAGTCCATATTTGAACCCGTTAGTAATAGTTGTGAAAAGCAACGGGAAACTGAGAATTTGCCTAGATGCGAGATCCTTAAATACCCGATTAATTCCTGAATATAATACTGTACCGAAGATTAAGGACATTGTACAAAAATTCCGAGACATGAGGTATTTTTCGACGATGGACTTCACGTCTTCCTACCATCATATTGTCCTTGAAGAAAAATCTCGACTGCTAACGGGATTCATGTTTGACAGTCAGACTTATTGCTACTGTCGATTGCCTTTCGGACTGAAAAATAGTTGTGCCGTTTTGGTGAGAGCCCTGGATAGGAACTTAACTCCAGAGGTGAAGGAATTTCTAACTTGTTATGTAGACGACCTCATCTTGGCAACCAAGACATTCGAGGATCATTGTGATAAGCTAGAGAAGTTATTTCAAAATCTAAGGACAGCTGGATTCAAAATCAACATAGCCAAGTCCAAGTTCTGTCAGGAAGAAGTATTATTTGTCGGTCACATGATAGATGGCACAGGGGTACGACCAAACCCAGTAAAAATCCAGGCGATATGCGACTTTCCTCGACCAAAACGCATTAAACATGTACGACAATTCCTCGGAATGGCCCAGTTCTTTTCTAACCACTGTAAAGGTTACACTCAGACTGCAGCACCTCTACAGGATCTTTTGAAAACAAATAACAGATGGAAGTGGGATGAAAAAGCAGAAAGGGCATTCCAAGAATTAAAAACTTTGCTGACCAAAAGTATAAAGCTAGGCTATCCTAATTACGAAAAGGAATTTATTATTCAGTCAGATGCCTCAAATGTCGGTATAGGCGCATGTTTATACCAAGAGGAAGAGGGAACACCCCCTAAAAGAATATATTTAGCTTTCACCAGTCGAAAGTTGAGGAGTCATGAAATTCATTACACCACCACAGAACAAGAGCTACTAGCAATAGTCTATGCTTTACAGCAGTGGAAGAAAACTATCTATGGATATCCGATAACTGTCAGGTCTGATCACAAAGCGTTGACTTTCGGACTTAAAGCAGCAATGACAAACGAAAGAATAACAAGATGGATGTTGTTCACTCAACAGTTCCAAATAAAGATAGAATACTGCAGTGGAAAGGAAAATATCCTAGCCGATGCTTTGAGTCGAAATCCCATGGACAACATGGAGGAAGTCCATAAAATAGAGCTAATTCCGGAAGATGAGGATATTGTAGAAAAATTACGGAATATTGTACAGTTGCAACGTCAGGATGAGAAGTTGAAGAATATCATAGATAAGTTAGAAAGTAGAGATTGTGATTCTGAGGCAAGGTCGAAAATATCAAGAGTATACAGCATCAAACAGGGTATGCTCATGGCTAAAACAGGTAAAGATCAAGAGAAAGTACGCATTGTATTACCTTCAGTATTATATAGAGAAGTGATCTGGCACGTACATCGGATCACAGGACATGGCGGTATGGAGAAAGTAACTCAAGTCATCTTAGAAAAATTCACTTGGAAAGGAAATAGAAGAACTATAAGGAATATTGTAAGAACTTGTGATATTTGCCAGAAAGTAAAACAAGGTAATTGTCTGATAAGGCATGAACCAAGGGCCATAATACCACACAAAGCCAGAGAGCTATATGCTATCGACATATTTGGCAAGCTTCCTACCGCTAAGAAAGGAAATAAATTCATCGTGGTAGTTATGGACGTTTTCTCAAAGTATGTATCACTTCAACCAATTCAGCGTGCTAATTCGAAACAAGTAATACGACGTCTAGTTAAACATATTTTGCCTAACATGGGAAAACCCGAGAGACTGTTGTCCGACAGAGGAACTCAGTTTACGTCACTTAAATTTAAAGAGGCTATGGAAGAGATGGGAATTAAACATGTTCTATGTTCAATAAGACATCCAGCATCCAACCCAGTCGAAAGATATATGAAAGAAATAGCCAAATTTTGCCGGATATACTGTTCCAGGCAACACTGGAAGTGGATAGATGTCCTTGAGAAAATTGAAGAAAGTATTAATAACACTGTCCACGAATCCAGCGGCCAAATTCCAAAGGTTATTCATTACAACATTAAACCTGAGAGACCATGGGACAAAATAATCCAGTTACCTACCGAACCAAGCTTAGACCAATATAAGCTGGACCAACTAGTTCGAGAGAGGTTATATAAACAATCCCAAAGGAGACTGAGGAGGATACAACACAAGAAGTTCCATCCTGAATTGAGGAAAGGCGACCTTATATTAGTAAAGAAGCCAGCAATCTCGAACGTATCCACTAAAATATTTGCAAAGTTCATACATTTATTCGATGGACCATTTGTTATACATCGGTCATTTGGAAACAACGCTTATGAAGTTCACGATCTGAATGGTAGAAGTAAAGGAATACACAATGCGGCAAATATTAAGTTATATTACAAGGAACAAAGGAATTAGGATCCATCTAATGACGTAGTTAAATAAGGAATGAGAAGTGGAATGGCTTATGAGAAGAACGAACTAATCCAATTAAAAAAAAACTTACAGTAATGCTCTCAAAATTTTAACTATGAACAGTGAAAAGTCCCATTATGATCTTAGAAATATATAGGATAAATATATAGCAAGCCATATATTTAAGTCAACGTGGGAGGAATAAATGTGCCATTTCACCGTTCTATAGTTACTATATTTGGAACAAAAATGGCGCTTCGGCTATTAGCGGGTCAGAATAAAAACAATTAACAGCTGTATGAACTGAAGAGATGATAAATTCAACCGGCAATCACAGAAGGAATTCTTTTTTTAGAAGGCAGTGCGAAAGAATGACGAGAGCGGATTATTTAAATCGATTATTGAAAAAAAAAGTCTTCCATTAGAGAAAGGATTCTTATTTGAGCACTACACCAAGAAAGACGGAATCGCGTAAAGAAACCCAGTAATAATTGGAGATTTTGGTCTACTGTTAGAGATAAGATCAAGTCCACGATAACCCGCCGAACACCAGCTGTAATTGACATATACGTGAGATAAAAGACCAGCTGATAAGAAACGTCAAGTTGGAGCTTCACTACGTCACGGTTGGGCTCGGAACATTTTATTTGCCCGATACTGCATAACATCAAGAGAGCTGAAGTAAACCGAACAGAGTGCAATCTTTAAAGCACGTAATATTCACAACGTTTCGGCGAGCAAGGCAGTTTGAAACAAGACGACATTTAGAGTCTTATAGGCAAATTAAGCGGAACAGAAAACAAATATACTGACCACATTAGCATTACTAATCAGATTACCATGTATAAATCCACTAATGCCTTGTATTATTCTGTCCTTGATGCAATGAAGGCCATCATGATCTTCTAAGAAGCTGAGGCGAGGACTACTCTGGCTATGGTAACGCTTGACGAGATGAATGATCCAGGAGGATAGTAGTCAGCTGTGATGACGAGATGATTCCTTGTTACTTAAGCCGAACCAGGGAGCAAGACCTACCATCCCATGACGATCAACAGCGAGATGGAAGCCAGATCCAATAAGCAAAGATAAGTCCCCATTTAAGTCGTATCGTAAGTAGAAAACCTTATTCTTTGGGTTAATGTATAATATTTGTAGTGACATTTTGTGTGCGTAATTAATATACGTGTGTGTGTTCACAAGGAAATAGGTATTCATCCAAAGTTACCGTAAATTCCAAACATAGGCGTTAAAGTACCAGTGAAATGCCGTTCGTAAGTTTGTCAATATGATAGTGGAGAAGTGATTGATATTGTTCATAATTTGTTGTCAGTGAAATATTAGAGTAATATGAGGGACCTAATATTTATATGCATGATGGTTTTGACAAATAGCAAGCGTAAAGATCGTATTTAGGGAGTATTACAAGGAAATTTGATGGCACAATTTTAAGGTTACAGTGTACTATTTATTTGATACTATGACAGTAATGGTAATGAATATATATATATGAGCAGGTGATAGTACATATGTTGTGTTTTGATGGAATGAGTGCTTCAATTATAAATGCTAAGCGGTAATGGAAGTGTTAATAATGAATTTAGTTAGCATATGAGTTGCTAGTGTATTTTGATGGTGATAGTTACTGTTATTTAAGGTGTCGGTCATAGTATTTCTTCGAGAAATGGTAGTATGTGTGGGTTGCACATGCTAAGGTGTCGGTAGTGAAATGTACTATTTCTGATTGCTATTTTATTCCCTAATATATATATGATACGGTTTAGGATACGATCTTAATGCCATCACTAAAGAATTAATTGAATAAGTAGAATCTTCGAAGAGCCAAGAGATCACTTACATAAACATTTAGACCTTCACTGACATAATTACGACTGTTTTCATATATATTCTCACTTACGGCAAGTCAGCTTACGATTTATTTATTTTCTTTTGGAGCAATATTAGCCATCACTGGTAACTTAGACTTTCACATGTGGATTTTAGATGAGGATAGAGTCTTCCTATGTGTCAGTTTTTCCACACATGGTATTTCGTTGGAATAGTAATCGTAATGTACTTGGAAATGTTATGGTAAGTCATATACGCACTTTAGCTGGAATTTAACCATGAATTAAAGGAATAATTGAATAATTTAGCAATGTAATCCTTACGATGGAAATAATTTGAAAATGCTTACGACTTAAAGTGGACTTAGTTTTGCTTATATGGAGGCTAATTGATACAAAATATGAAACATTGAACAAATTGAAACTTCGAATAGAGTAAATACCTAAGGATCAGACAGTAATCTTTTCACACGATTTTTCTATTTTGCGTGGACATTGAGATGAACTGTTTTCAACTGAGTGATATACATTTCTGTAATTGTATGTGAATTTAATTCAGGCAATTGAATCTTGATGATTTCGAGAAGCAACTTAGTATAATATTCAGAGATTCCAGATCTTAATTAATTAATTAATTAATTGAGTCATTAATTATTGGCCAATTTCTTTGCGTTTTCCTCATTTTCCAATTGAACTTTAATTTGAATTGTATATAGTAGGAAGATAGTTTATTTTACTTAGAGCTTTCGGATGCATCCAAATAATTCTTTCACTACAAACATTATAATAATTATAATTATTGCAATTGTCCAACTTTTTCAATTATGTTGAGTAATTTTACTTATTATGTAATTTAATTATTTTTCTTTTCATTTCAATCCCTTGGAAACTACTTAGTTAGAATACAATTTTTCGATAGGCTAAGATTATGAGTCAGATGAATAAGGCCTAAGTTCATCTATTTATTTATTTATCAGAGGTTTTCCCAAACCTATTTCTTCAAGACAACATCAATATATTATTGAGAAACTGATTGAATAGGAAACCTGCTATACTGTATAAAAGATTTTCAAGGTAATCAACGTTTATTCCAATTCATCCATAAATCAATTTATGAATAAAAGCTGAGTAGAGTAATATTGAATTCTTTCAATGTCTGCTTAGAATAAGTACTAGATATAAGTTTGGAATGATTAATTTTAATTGCGATCATGATGATATCATGTAGGGTGTTCTTGGCAAGCCACGATAATCAGATTTTTGCGATAAATTTTTGGTATCAAAAATATACGGTAACCGACTAATAGCGTGTTGAAGACGTTCATCTACGTAGGTTGGTATTTACCGTAGGCCGTCGGTGTTCTTTCTCACGCGGAACTCACAACCCAAGAATTTTCGGCAGATGAAAGTATTATCAAGAGCTAGTCTGGAAACTCGTGTAGTCAACCTGGACGCGGGATGGTGCAATATATACATATTTACGAATGAGAAACAAGGTAATTTGTGCTTCACAATTGAATATCTAGTTCTTTAATTCAGCGTGCAGCATCTAGAGTAACTAGCAGGAAGTCAGCTTCATCACCGTAATAGGCTCGATTATTGAATTCCCCGACGATATGATGAGTAGTCTGGTGTGGAGCTCTGCAGTCACAGTCTGAATTAGGTTTTTTTTTTCCACTTATGTAGAGCCGCTCTGCATCGGCCACGTCTTGTTTTGATTCTATTCAGGGCATTCCAGGTCTTGCTTAGTAGGTGGGATCCACTTGGAGGTCTGGGACCTGAGAAGAAGGTATGCAGGCGAACATCTGTTGATGCTTCCCATCGACCTTTCCACTCATCAAGATATTTAAAATCCTTAGCAACCATGTCAGCAGCATCACGCAGAGTTGGATGACGTGATTTAAGTCTATTAAGATTCAAAAGTGGCAGGTCACTATTCACGGGGTAGACTAGAATTTCTGGAGATTTTGTGGAATTCCTTCATAAGGGTATTAGATCGGCGTAGATCAGGTGGCATTATACCAGTTAGCAGTGGAAGCCAATGAATTGGAGTAGATGTAATTACACCAGATATGATGCGCGTTGTGGTATTAATCTGTGTGTCAACAAGCCTTGTATGATGACTGCTCAACCAAACAGATGCACAGTACTCAGCAGCTGAATACACCAAACATAAGGCTGAACATTCCCAGGTACTTCCACAAAGTTTATGGAGGATGTTGTTTCGAGTCTTCAAGTTTTGTGCTAGGTTCAGGAGGTTTGTTTGAAGGATAGTATATGGTCCCAAATGACGCCAAGGTATTTCGGGTTCCAATTATGACAATGAACTTTGCCTCTGAATCTGACATTTAGTTTCACGTTTGCCAAACGATTATTTAAATGGAAACAAGACACTTCAGTTTTACTCACACTGGGTTGAAGTCTCCAAATTATGGAGTAATTTTCCATTAGTCTTTGGTCAGAATCTCTTCAGTTGTCTCCATTACATGATATTGTACGGCTAGAGCCAAGTCGTCGGCATAGCAGAATTTTCTCGATGAAGTTTCAGGAAGGTCAGAGAGATATAAGTTGAACAATAACGGCGAGAGAACTGATCCTTGGAGCAATCCATTGTTTAGCTTCATCTCCTTGCTTATCTTGCTTGCAGTGATTACTTAGAACTTACGATCACTTAACATGTTGTTAACCAGTTGAGCCATCGTTCTGCATGGTATGATACGAAGAAATTTGTAGATGAGGCCTTCAGTCCAAGAGTGTCAAAGTTAGCAGTAAGATCAACAAATGGTACAGATGTTTTCAGCTTAATTTGGTATCCTGCCTCTATGAAGGATGTAGGGGACAATACTTGGTCGTAGCAGGCACGCCCTGGTCTTAAGCCTCCCTGTTCAACTGGAATATGCTTTAGAATTGCGCTACTTATTCTGTTATATATCAGGCTTTCAAAAATTTTGTAGCAACAGCTAAGAAGGGCGATGGGTAGATAGCTTTGTACCTTGTTGCTGGGTTTGCCAGTTTCCAGAATAGAAATTATCTTCGCCTTCTTGAACTCCATTGTAAGTTGACCAGACAGTAAGATGACAACTAGGAACTCTGCCAACTATTCCTTACCATATCCTCCCAAATGAATCAGGAATTCTGGATCGATGCCATAGAAACCAGATGACTTAAATGTTTCAGGTCCTTCAGTCCCATGTAAATGTCTAAAACTGTGAAGGGACGTGCATATTGATATGAGGGAGATGTCGTTTCTTTCATATCACGAAGCTGTCGTCTAATATGTTTGGTATATTTCTTGTTGGGTGGACCTTTTTGTGTAGTAAAGATGTGGGAAGCACTTTTGGTCAGGTGTTACTCCTGAAGGTTTTCTGCATACCGATCCAGTTCCTCCCAATCTCCTCAGAAGCCTCCATTGCTTCCCTGCTTGAGTGGGTCAAGTTCATACTTTCAGCTGTATCTGTTCATTTCTGCCTTCGACATAAGTCTAAGCTGTTCAAAACTTCTGTAGCTATCTCTTGGTCACTACTTTGCTGGAAGAGTTGGTACAGTGTTTTACATTCATCGCTCCATCCTGGGATAAATTCTTTTCGATATTATCTTGCTATACAGTTTTTAGCTGTTGCTGTTGCTGTTACTACACCAATGAAGCAATGGTAGTTCCTATGAGATGAAGGGAATACGCTTATCCGGTTCCCTTGTAAAATTCACCCAGTCAGCTTTCTGGGTGTTACATCGAACTATGGAGTTGGTTGTATGACAGGGACCGAGCTACCAATTTGTATTATTACAGGTCTGTGCTAGCTGTGGGGGAAGGCTTTTCTTGTGGCATTGATCAGGAAGCCTTTTCCATTGCAGGTAACGAAACATAAGTCTAGATTTGAATCCTTGCCCCAAGTAGTTGATCTGAAAGTACCTTGATCTTTGGCTTCGAACACTAGATGAAGATTGTTCACTTCATCCCATTCTGCAAGCATGCTTCCATTTTCATCATTGTCAGAGTATTTCCAAAATTCATGGCGACTGTTGAGGTCTCCTATATAAATTGCAGGATGTTCTGCAGTTTGTAAGACAAACTCGGGACAGTGTGTCTTGGGTGGCTTATAAACATTTGTGATATGATATCATGCACGCGTATGACAACCGTATGTATATCTTCCTTCACATTAGAAGAAATTAGCGAAGCCTCGTTAAGAGCAGTATATCCATGGGTTCGACCTGTGCTTCGGAATATCTCTTCACTGGAAACATGAGTTTCCAGAATAGCGACAATGTCTATGTTATTGTCCGGCAGGAATTTCGACAGATAGTCACACTTTGCCTTGCTAATGCTTTCGACATTCAGTTGTAGGAGTCTGATAGGTGGACCAATGTTTCTAGTTAATGAGTTCTTAGAAGAACTGTTTCTATTTATGTCACTGCCAGGAGATCCTGTGTATAGTCTGACTACCTGTTTTCGCTGTTGCTCAGTTATCACCGCCCAAGAGACACGTGGAGGGCAATTAGAGGTTAAACCTACAGACGTGAGCAACTCTACCTCCCATATATGTTTTTCGAGTATGGTAGAAATTACGTTCTTCGTTTCTCCTACGTAGCAGATACCGCTGCTACTTTTAGCGTGGTACACTCTAGGATATTCTACAGCGTCTTTGACTGATTGCAGACAACGAATTAACTTTCTGTATGACTTGTATATGGTCTTGATGTCATATATACTCATTATCTTCCCAATCATGCGTTCGATACGTCGGTAACTTGTACATAAGCTACATGAAACAACATCACTGTCCCACTCACGAAAAGTACTTATAACTGGATAATCTATCAGTGAGATCTATGTCTTCAGGCAAGATAATTGTTTTGAACATTTATATTAGATTTTGTAGCTATTCGGTCGTTCAGTGACCATTGAAGGCATGGCGAGAAATATTTATGATATGCAGTGAGCAGAACGCCAGCCCCCACGATGTAAAAGTATCGTTTCTTTCTCTTACCGGGAAGCGCTTGGTTCGATACCAGACTCCTTTAAATATTTTAATCCTGGATTGGGGGCTAGAACGGGAGTCACAAGCTACTTGAGATCAACTTATAGTATGTATAATATGAGAGGCAACGAACCCGGTCAAGACTGGCAAGTAATATGGTTCAAGGCCACACAGACTATTCGGCACTCCGATGTCTGCAGGACATCCGGCTGTAAAAATATGGATGTAGTTTCCCCACTGTTTTTATTTGGACTGCAGCCTTGCGATACCATGTGAGATATTCCTAATATATTTTAATGTGTCTATTGAGATTACTGTAAAGCTTTTGCAGCCCTCTTCAACTCACAGTTCCTGCTGTTGCTTTTCTGTCCTTTCAGGACAGGTCTCGTGGTTTCCAGAGTAAGGTTATGCTGTCAAGGTGACAACCGGAAATTCAGGTACTTTCTGAGGACGTATCTGTGATACTGACTTATTTTCATTTCTGTGTCCAAGTGAAGTCAAATCCTTCCAAAATTAGCAGCCGCAATGGCTTTGTTGTTGGCTCCAAACAGATCTTGAATAGTCACGTAGACTGCTGCAGAGAATATGTGCTAGATTCTGAATATCAATGTAAACCCGCAGTGAATTGGGTCACGGTGGTAGCAGCCCACACCTCTAAAGGTTAGTTTTACATTTCGAGACTCAAGCTCTTAGGTTCAATGACTTTCGTACCGGGTAAGTGAATTTTGTTCCCAGGGGTAACTTCTTCTTTGATGTCCAACTGCTTGAGGCATCGCTCCGGCATTTTAACTCAATGGTATCATATTGGCCTCCGGTACAGAGGGCCCCGAGTTCGATTACCGGCTGGGCAGGGTTGTTTTTACTAGGTAGGCCTACAGTTAATTCCTCCGGCTCGATGGATGGGTGCATGGGTGCTTTTGTTTTTCTTAATACACATCTTCATCGACATACAACATTACACTACCAACCACTGCAGAATCGCACAATATTGAATACATTCCTCTTCATGTCAGGAAGGGCATCCAGTGGTAGAACTGGTTATAATCCACACGAAGTACAGACCCTAATGTACATGGGGAAGGCCAGTGATGATGTGGATGATTTCTTGATGGCCTTAGATGTCTTGTGATTTGAGAGGAACATCCTCCTCGATCTTAGACGGCGATCTATTTGGTGGGTAGCCGTACGAGTGGCGAGGGTCGCCTTCTTTCTTTCTCCTTTCAGACTCCATGCATTTGACTTTGTTTGGGTGTAGGTTTGACCAGTGGCTACAGGTAATATCTGAAGCTGGATGTTGCCAGAATATTTTCAATGCAGAATTTTTATATGAGCAGCTTACAGAAATAACAAGAAACCCTATTATCGTTAAGTAATGAACTGTATTGTTATTAAAACTGAAATATATCCAGCATTTCAAACACAGGAAACAAGAGGCACATTATACAGTATAAATACAGTTATTCTTACCTTACTTTTTCCTCCTGTTTTTATTCATGCAAACTTTTTAGTCACCCGTTAATTAAAGCCTGAAATTTCCATCGCCAGATCTCTTTCAATAAAAAGTAGCTATCGCCAAGAGAGATAATCTTTCATGTGTCATAGAGCTCTTCAAGAATGCTTGTATTATTTTCAAAGCATGATTTATGATGTAATATCAATGTTGGTAATATTGTGTGTGGTGCGGTACGGCGTATTCTAGTGGCGTGGAAAAGGAAAGGAGAGAAAGCAGGAATGAAGTCATCTCCGCAGATTCGTGTAATCTTACGGGGACATTGGAATTATTTCTCAATAGGAGGCTTGCTGGTCTCCTGCAGCACCCAAGGACCGATACTGGCGAGCGCGCTACCTCATGCAGTGCAGGCTTAGGCTCGTCCCTGCTGAAACCACATTGCTCCGCGCTCTTCGATTGGGAGTTGCCATAGGAAAGCAAACCTTCTAAGTTTATTGGTCAATTACGAAGCATTAGTACATTGAACTACCAAACATGATTTTAACATATTTTAGAGTATATGTTAGGTTTTTCAAACTAAACAATTAGAAGAAAAGACGACAACATGAAGTTTAAAATTATTGGCAAATTATTATAAACCATCGATACAAGGAAGAGAAACTGGCTTGAGCACTGGCTACAAAGACAGCGTTTGCTGATGGAAGCTCAAGAAGGATCGGTAAGAAGAAGAAGAAGAAGAAGAAGAAGATGATGATGATGATGATGATGATGATGATGACGACGAAGAAGAGGACGGAGAAGGTACCAGATGGTGAACAGTGTCAAAATAGCAGGAAATTACGAAGAAACTAAGAGGATGGCTGCAGACTGCCTAAGATCAGAACACGTTATATATGCAGCACTGCAATAATACGACGCACCTCCCTTGGGTTTGACACTGACAATGTGGAAATTGCTTTCAGAAACACTTGTAAATTGGAGGTCTACCTGTATGCTGGCAATACACTGCACTCGAAGTTTCAGTAGTTAGGTTGATGTTGATTTGAGAAGATAGGTTAGTCAAGCAGCAGTCCCATCTGCGATGACGCGACTGCGTGCCGTATTGATCGCCACAGAGGTGGAGCTGTAATCAGTCAGTTGGCCGGCGTCCGGACCTGATTGCGAGTATACACTCCTTCGTTTACCTTTCCTCTGACTTGAGTCTGCCCTGCTCGTCTGGCTCGACCAGCTCTCGAGAACTAACTCCGTCCTTACTAAGTGAATTAGGACATATTATATATCACAGTGACATATAACTAAATATTTAGCAAGTTAAAATACATTCAACTTCCCATAATAATAATAAGAAATATAATTAATAATAATAATAATAATAATAATAATAATAATAATAATAATAATAATAATAATAATAATAATAATAATAAAACCAAACCAAACCCCATGGTGCTATAGTCAGAAGGACCTTGGCCTACCTAGCGACCGCTGTTCAGTCCGAAGTCCTGCAGATTACGAGAAGTGTGGTTGGTACGACGAATCGCCTCAGCCATTGTTCATGGCATCCTACACCAAGGCCGCCATCTCACAGTCAGTTAGCTCCTCAATTGTAATCACGTAGTCTGAGTGGACCTAGAACCAGCTCTCAGATTGAGGTAAATGTCCCCTGACCCGGCCGGGAATCGAACCCGGGGCCTCCGGATAAGAGGCAGGCACGCTACCCCCTACACAACGGAACAGGCTATGATAATAATAATAATAATAATAATAATAATAATAATAATAATAATAATAATTAATCGATGAAAATGAAGAACTGTTGGTCCAGGAGGAAATCTCAACAAATGTTGATTCCGCGTGGTCCTAAGTGACCCATTCGCGCAGGAGGAGAAGAAGAAGCAAAAGAGGAATGGCGGGTATAAAAAGGGCACAACCATGAGCTATATTCACACTTGCAAAGAAATAACTCTATTCATAATCATCGGACATGAATAAGTTCAGACAGATTGTTTAATCGGATGGACCATGAAAAATAGTTGACGTGATGTGGTCCATATCTGGCCAAATCCAAATACCGAGTAGTACAGCTGCCTCTATTCACTCAGTTTTATGCAGCCCTATAGCCTAACCTAAAAACATTTACCCTCGCTACTCACAGCGATGTCTGGTCTTACTACGCTTTCTGTAATTCGTTTATTCGTGTGAACTAAATCAGCTTTTAAGGTAAAATACCTAATGATTGTAAAGAAGTTAGAGGAGGAAAGCTGTGCTCGTTACTCGGAGGTTCGAGTCCTACATAGGAAGATCTTTATTTCATTGTTAAATGTTCGTGTAAGTCGCGTTGTTGAAGACAAATCTAAATCATGATCAGTTCTCATGTTGCAGGTACTCTGTTATGTTCGTTTCTAAGTAGCTCTTAAAACAGCTATTTTCAGTAATATAAGCTATTACCGACAGAGGTGAAATGGGTTTGTGGATGGCCATTCGACTAATGAAGGAAATGTTCAAAATGACCACCTCCTCCGTTAATGCTTATCTGAGTACGGTAGAGGTGAGTCATTCTTGTTTCCTGCGCCGTATGTGGTGGAACCTGCCTGCTCTTTGCTGTAAAGATTACTATGCGCTGTTACATGTGCTCTATGCATGAAGTCCAGTCGTTTTTCGAGTCGAACCTGCGCAGTTGTTTGGTTGAATGGGCGTGTCATAATGCTGACAGTAAGTGCAGTGCGCTTCATTCGTTGTAGCCGTTTGTTATATAAAAGTCGCATTCCTTTCTGTTTGCTTGCTTTATAAAGGTGAAAAGTGACCTTTGAGACAAGGAAGTTAAACTTTAATAAGTTAAACTTTAACTATGAATGTCTCAAGGGTATAAAAATAAAAATGAAAACCTCGTAGCTTGATTTGAACTCTGAATCCGTCGGAAAAATCGCATGCTGGCTGAGATTTTTACCATGTAGCCACTCCAAGCAACGAAGAATGGATCTCATATCTCTGTTCTAATGGAATAATGTACGCTATCGTTTCGAAACTGATCTTGTATTTTACAAGTTCTGAACTCGAAAGTGCAAAAAGGTTTACCTTGATGCAAACACCACAGACTGCTAAATAATTATGCCTCTCTTAAGCCCAGATAGTTGCAACCATTCCCTGCGAGTAAAATTTTCTTGCTATTTGCTTTACGTCGCACCGACATAGATATGTGTTATGGCGACAATGATATAGGAAAGGTCTAGGAATGGGAAGGAAGTGGCCGTGGCCTTATTTCAGGTACAGCCCAGCATTTACCGGGTGTGAAAATGGGAAACCACGGAAAACCATCTTTAGGGCTGCCGGCAGTGGGGTTCGAACCCACTATCTCCCTATTACTGGATACTGGCCGCACTTAAGCGACTGCAGCTATCGAGCACGGTACGATTACACTGACTGAGCAAATGTCATGGGATAGTGGAGCACTGATGCGCAGGTGTGTTGTCTGAGCACCACACGCCCCCTGTGCCAGCGGCAGGTGTATAGGAGACCTTGTGAGCAGTGGCTGTGCATGTGGCAGGTGTAACATGGAACGTCGTCGTGAGCTGACACCGTTCGAACGGGGTATGTCGGTCAGTGCCCGACAGATCGGAAGTGCGATTTCGGAAGTGGTGCGGCAATTCGGCTTCACACGATCAAGCGTGTCCAGGTTGTATCGTGAATGGATGAATGCGGGTGTCACCGTCCACAACAGACGAACGACCGGCCGTCCAGCCACCCTCGATCACCGTGACCGGCGACATCTGAGACGGATTGTCGGTAGTGACAGACGGGCAACCGTGTAACAAATCACGGCTCAGTTTAACACAGGCCGTCCTAGACACGTCTCCCTGTGGACAATCCGTAGGAAAATGGGTTCTATGGGGTATGGGAGCCTGCGCCGCATACGGGTGCCACTGTTAACCCAACGTCATCGGGCACAATGACGCGCATTTGTTGCCAGTCACCAGGGATGGACACTGGAACAATGGCGTGACGTGATATGGTTCGGACAAATCACGATTTCAACTGCACCATGCCGATGGGAGGCACCCTGTATGGCGCAGACCACATGAAGCGATGGATCCCGCCTGCCTCGAAGGCGTGGTCCAGGGCGCTGGTGTCTCTGTTATGGTCTGGGGTGCATTTTCTTGGTATGGAATGGGCCCGCTAGTTGTTCTGGAAGAGATTTTGAATGGTATGCGGTATGTTGAGCTGCTCGGAGACCATCTCCACCCATCTTTGGCCTCTTAGCCCACAGACGGTTCTGCGCTGTTTCAAGATGATAACGCGCCGCCACATTGCACCCACGTCGCCCGGGAATGGTTCTAGGAACATGCAGCGGAGGTCTAACGACTGCCCTGGCCACCCAAGAGCCCAGATATGAACCCTATCGAACATATCTGGGATGTCCTGGAACGCAGGCTCCGTGCCATGGATCCTGCACCCACGATCAGACCAGCATTGGCGGGTTCTCTGCAAACGATTTCGTGTCAGCTGCGTCCAGAGTACTACCATGGACTCTTCGACTCAATTCAACGACGTCTCACTGCAGTTCGCAGGGCCAAAGGAGGCCCCACACGCTATTAGGTGACTATCCCATGACATTTGCTAAGTGAGTGTGGAGTATGTACCTATTACTTGGTTAAATGAGTCCAGTATTATGTTTCAGGTGATATTCACAATGAATTTGTCCATAGTTGGTGCTTACGTGGTTTATTATAACTTCGTTAGAAGAATAAGACTTCAGAAAAGTCAAGTCTTCGTAAAGGATCCCTAGAAGAGTACGAAATGAAAATTAATAAAAGTATGACTCAATAAGGTTTCGAACCCTCATTGCTCCCTGTAGCTTATCCACGTACTTCTAACATGCCTAATTCCGCGCAGCTACTTCCTACTGGAACGTCTTGCTCTTACAACTCTGTATTCACGAGGAGAGCGAAAGTTTTCGCTTCGTAAAGTTACTTTCATCTGTGGATATGAGGAACAGATATAGAAAAACAAACAATCAAAACTGCAGAACAATCGAATGATTAATGCAAAGTTAGAGCGTTACAAAGTGAGGACGTCAATAAGGTGTTGGTCCACCCCTGGCCTGGATGAAAGCTGTCACTCGACGTCGCACAGACTGGTCAAGTTCCTGGATGGTGTCCTGCCGAATTTTGTGCCAAATGGTCTCCAACTGTTGGGTTAAATCGGCGACATTCCAGGATGTTCGCAATCGCCTTTCCATGACGTCCCAAATGTGCTCTATGGGACAGAGATCCGGCGACCAAGCTGGCCAAGGAAGAATAGGGCAAGCTTGAAGACAGTTCATAGTAACACATGCCGTGTGCCACCGGGCATTATCCTGTTGGAAAGTAAGGCCTGGATGTCGCTGAAAGAACGTTAACACAACCGGCTGTAGAATGTCGTCAACATACCGCTGTACTGTCAGTGTGCCAGGAATGACTACCAGAGGGGTCCAGCTATAAAAGACGATGGCACCCCAGACCATCACCCCCTGTTGTGGGGCTGTGTGGCGTGCGATAGTCAAGGCAGGATCCCTACGCTGGCCTGGACGTCTCCAAACACGTCTGCGGTTGTCGTCAGGGCACCGTTGGAAACGGGACTCGTCACTAAAGACTATACGTCCCCAGCCAACGCAGTTCCACGTTGCTCGAGCGCGGCACCACTGTAATCTGGCTTCTCGGTGAACAGGCGTGAGTGGTAAGCGGCGTAGCGGGCGGCACGAGCGCAAATTCCTCTCGCAAAGGCGTCTGTTGATGGTCATGGTGGACACATGTGTGCGGGTCATACGCTGGATCGTTGATATTGACGACTTCGGTGGTGTGGCAGCTGTTCTGACAATCGCTCTGTCTGCCCGTGCTTTTGTGGCCCTCGGTCGACCACTGCCTCCCTGACGCTGATGCCTGCCGTTGCTGACCCACGCTTGCCAGCATCATCTGATCGCCGCATCACTTCGACTCAAATGTCCAGCGACACCTCGCTTCGACCAACCAGCTTCTTTCAATCCGATCGCACGTCTCGTTCAAACTCTTGACATCTGCTCGTAATAAAGATGGGACAAATGGTTACTTTCCAGTATCATGTTCCTGTGTATCCGTTACATTGTAGTATTAGGTTGTAGTATTATGATATAAAAGTAACATAATATAAGTTACATATCAACTTTCGGAAGGGACGTTCCTTATATCTGCTGTCTCTTGTAGCCCCTAACCCCACCTTAGTAAGTACTTATACAATATCTTCATCTCGCTTTCATCTCTCCCACTGCCCCTTTCGCCAGCTCGTCACTTCCATTCATAACTACTCCTAGAAAAAGGTTTGCAATGACCCATTTACATTCCGAGAGCCAGAACTTGGAAACCTTCATGTATAAAAAGCGCCGTGACTGCTATGTACATTCGTAGATGTCCAAGGATCTGTAGTTAAACAGACATTAGGACTAGACTTTACAAAATATGTTGTTGAACGAGTGTCATATTCACTTCGGATACCGCCGGAATGGGTCATGAGGAAATAGCCCTACCAGCCAAGACGTAAGCAGAGTTTAATCCAGTACCTTTCGTTATTTGTTTTCTTTACGTTGCACCGACACATACTGATCTTACGGTGACGATGGGAGAGGAAAGGCCTAGGAATGGGAAGGAAGAGGCGTGACCTTAATTAAGGTACAGCCCCAGCATTTTCCTGGTGTGAAAATGGGAAACCATGGAAAACCATCTTCAGAGCTACCGACAGTGGGATTCGAACCCACTACCTCCGGGATGCGATCTCACAGCGTCGCGCTCCGAACCGCATGGCCAACACGCTCGGTTAGGAGGGAAGCATCCATGGCCTTAACTGAGGAACAGTCCCAGCATTTGCTTGATGTGACAATAGGAAACCACCGAAAACCATCTTAAAGACTGCAGGCGGTGGGGTTCGAATCCATCATCTCCCCAATACAAGCTTACAGCTACGTAATACAAACCGTGTAGCCAACTCTCGCTCTGTAAATCCAGTATAAAAGGCTCCAAAATAGTATTTCGTCATATACAGAAGGTTGTGGATATATGGTTAACAACAGTATAAGCGGTTTGTCCAGCGTCTTTCTTTTCTTCTGTGTATCACTCCTTTTTTGTACTGGTAAAAATTATGATAGCAGTTTTTGCTGCACTGACTCACAGGTTCCAGTCAATGACGAAATTTCAGGACGCGCAGATTCACGTGATGGGACCTGCTATTTGAGCACCGTGTACATTATCGAG
Source organism: Anabrus simplex (assembly GCF_040414725.1). NCBI lineage: Eukaryota > Metazoa > Arthropoda > Insecta > Orthoptera > Tettigoniidae > Anabrus > Anabrus simplex. The sequence continues at coordinate 209,098,036 of NC_090271.1, read as the reverse complement.
TTATACGAACCGGTAGAATTTTTAATTTCTTTATTATTATTATTACTATTATTATTATTATTATTATTATTATTATTATTATTATTATTATTATTATTATTGGATAACTTATTTCAACGCGTTTCTCAGAAACCGTTTCCCTGTAATTGAGTTTGTGTCCATACAAATCGTATCGGATGTAATACCCATCCACTCACTCATTGTCCAGAACATGGAGTGATACTCGAGATGCAAGGTGGGAAAACCGCGCGTAACATTGCTGTATGTATTACCACCAGTAAGCCTAATACAAAGCACTTCGAATAACTAAAGGATATCTATAACCGACCAACAAGTAACAGGATAGGAATATCAGTACTGCCACTAAACTGTTACAAAAGTATCGCTTGCGCCTGCGCAAGAGTGCGCGCTTAAAGCGAGCTGCTACGCTTCTTAATACCCGTTAGCCAATCAGAAACTCCCTACCCTTCCCTTGGTTTCGCTGAGACCGCTGCTTTTGTATTAGGGCCTCCGGAGGAACATAATATTTCTGGAACAGCTTACCGTTATGGATTAGGATACAGTATCATGTTATGATGTGTAACTCCCATCTCTAGCTCGTAGTGAGCACGAATCCTTCGGCGTGGCATTCTTACAGCCGACGTTAATATAGCGCAGTCGAATGCAACAAGCTAATTTGAGCATACGCTGGCTGGTTGGCTGGCTGAGAAAGTTTTCATTCACCACCCCTGAGGGTGCGGCGGGCCACCTAGAAGGTTACGCCTTCTCACTGGCCGGGTGAAGTGAGAGAAGCAGGAGATGTGTAGGACGAAGAAGAGGGGAGAGACGAAGTGAAGAGTAGGGAAGATGTTATGTTGGGGCCGCTTGGCTGGGGGAGATGGCTATAGATGGAGATTTATAGAGGAGTGTCGAGAAGGAAGTTGCGTGGAAGTGTAAGGTGGTGAAGTGTTGAAGCGACCTGATAGAGGACAGTTATGAGGTGTCGGAGATGTTCATGGGTCGGTGGTGGTGGGATGGAGATATTAGCAGAAGAAGGAGGTGGACGGACATAGATAGAATGCTGGAAGGGGGGATGATCAGGCCGGGTATGGTGACGAGATGTGGAGTGGAGATATCTAGGGCGGGGAGGTGAGCGAGAGGGTTCGACGGGATGATGACGGCCGTAGAGGAGTGCTCCGTTGGCGATCAGATGGCCGACGGCTGCTGCGCTGGGGAGCTGAAGAAGCATTAAGTACGTCAAACCGGTGGAGTTGTAAATGCGGAACGCCCTCTGGACGGGTATTTCTTGAAGGCGGAGTTGATCTTGAACGTCGGATGACGTAACTGAAGACTTCAGGTGTGGCTGGTGTTGCTGACGGTGATGAATGTTGTCTGGCAGCTTTTGCTGGTACGCTGGACGGTGGTGGTGACGTAGTGGTTGGCAGGACAGACTTATACGGCGTAGACGGGTGGGTGATTTATCGGGGATGAGTGCGTAATAGTCGAGGAGGATCAACAGAAAGTAACGGGGAAGGTAGGTTGATAGAACAGGCGATGGATGGGACGACGTAACAGTTGTGATGGAGAGAGAGAGGAGAAGGTGGGAGCAGGGTTCGCAAAGGTGGTGGTGATGGTGGTGGCCGTCATGGTGGTTGAGCGTAGGGAAGCTGACATCCAACGAGGAGTCGGCCAATATGCGTGTTTCGGGTCGGCGTTCGCTGGTATTAGACATGTTGAACCACCCGGCCGATCAAAATAATTGGAGATGCTGCTGCGAAAATCGAAGATGCCCGCTTTAGCGGGGTCGATGAAAGACCCCGCATACGCTTCAGAATCGCGCCTTATATACACCTGATGAGCGGGAGCTCCCGCTATTCATTCATTGGACACGAAACTTTAATCATTTGCATGATCGGCCCGAATGTCTTTGCATACGTAATTTCCTTACAATCGGACAACGCCTTCCCGGTGCGTCGTTTTTTTTCTTTTTTGTTATAGAGTGTAATTACATGGCGTAAGATATCACATCTGTTGTACAGCATTTGCGTGCCATAATTTATAAAATACTGGAAAAAACGCGTTCCTATCAATTTCGATGTGATGAGACTATACAAAATGGCGGTTAATTGGCATGTCCCTAAATGGTTCTAACCTATCACGTTTTCTATGATACCGTGACCACCATTTTCTGTCAAAAGAAAATGGCCTCTAGAACCAATCTGTAACGCGATTCTCTACCGAAAGCTAAAGGAGTAGCTATGGTTTGTACACTAGAATAGCATTTCATAAAAATGACTGAAGTATAGGACACCGCTCTGCATTAAAAGTTACAGTATTTTTGAGATGGGCCTCACACACTGCCTCTTGTACCGTTTTTGCACTGTGCGGGGAAGTCTATATCGGACTAACTGTACATGAAATTGATGTAAGATGTTGGACAAGATAGGACTAGGAGACATTTAATTCCTAGCTAGTTCCATGTGTTTGGGAGCTTTACAAATAATAATAATAATAATAATAATAATAATAATAATAATAATAATAATAATAATTCCTTTCATAATCTGTTTACCATCCAGGGTTGGTTTTCCCCTTTGACTCAGCGAGGGATCCCACTTCTACCGCCTTAAGCGCGTATGGATACAACTGGGGAGAAGGATCAGTACCTCACCCAGGCTGACTCACCTGCTATGCTGGATAGGGGCCTTGTGGGGGATGGGTAGATCGGGAGGCATACATAAGAAAGACGGAAAGAAGAGGCCGTGGCCTTAAGTTAGGTACCATCCCAGCATTTACCTGGAGAAGTGGGGAAACCACGGAAAAACATTTCGAGGATGTTTGAGGTGGGAATCAATCCACCCCCTCCTCTGCTATGTTGACCTCCCTAGGCTGAGTGGACTCCGTTCCGGCCCTCGTACCACTTTTCAAATTTCATGGCAGGCCCGGGAAGCAAACCCGGGCCTCCGGGGGTGGCAACTAATCTCACCAACCATATAGCACAGAGGTGGAAAATAATAATAATAACAATAGCAATGGCATGCGGCCTCCGGATAGGTCTTGTGCAGGTCTTTCGAGCTGACGCCTGATGGACGATCTGTGCGTCTATGAGAAAAGGGCCCTAAGATGAATACGTCCAGCCCCCGAAACATTGGAATTAATTAATGAAGGTTAAAATTGCCGACCCGGCCTGGAATCGAACCCGGGATCCCTTGGACCAAAGGCCAGCACGCTAACCATTTAGCCGTGGACCGGACAATAAAAACTGTGATATTTGTGGTTGTTACATTTTTCAGTAGCCATACTGAGAAGCTCAGACGGAAGAATGGCTTGACATCTGACTGCAACTTGGCAGGTTCATTTCTGTAACAATACCGGCAGAACTACTGTGGGACAAAATTCCGGCACTTCGGCGTCACCGGGAATCGTATAAGTAGTTAGTGGGATGTAAAATCAATAACGTTATTAGGCCTATTCCTATGTATGTCCAACCCTTGTGCCATTTATCTGCGGGGACCTGTCTGAATTGAGATGAGTCTTCCTCGCGAGTATCTATGACCGGATGCTCTTCCTGACGTTAACCTCATCAGAGTAGTTAATGAGATGAAATGAAGAATGTGATATATGATTGTAGGAATGCAGGAGGTGAAACCTTGTGCCGGCATATAGCCTACTGCTGTCGAATAGCAGTAAGGGCTCTGCTCAAAGTTTTACGTTCACATTAGACAGATGAATCACCATCAACAGTGTCATATGCCCTCACTCCATATGAGCACTGCGGAGAGATTTGGAATTTAATTCAGGCTTTTGGCACGCAATGTATACCACCACCTCTCCTACCTGCTAGCAATTTTCTATGTCTAATACTTTTTCCGTACGACTATAATAATGCACCTATATGTATATTCCAGGTGGTGGAGCTTAGTTGGCGTAGTTTCCCCTGATATTGGCAAAAAAAGTATTAAAGCTGCTTGGGATGCTCCTCTTATCAGTTATCTCCACTCACTTCTGCAGCAGCCAACTGGTAGTCTTCAAGACAAAACCCGGTTCCTCGCTGCTTCTTCTCCTGAATTTAGTACATGGCTCAAAGCATTACCTTCGCCTTCTTTTGGTCTTCAACTTTCCAATGGTAGTTTCCGTATCGCTGTGGCTTTACGTTTGGGAGCAGCCGTATGCAAGCCTCGCCGAAGCTTAGCTTGTAGTGCCTACATGGATCGACGTGGCCTCCATGTCCTTTCCTGTGTGAAAAGTAAAGGCAGACGCATCCACACTCCACACTCCACCCTGGTTTCAGCAGAAGTCCTTCTATACGACAGCCCACTGGCTTCTGCCGTTCAGACGGTAAAAGGCCAGACAGAATGACACTTGTCCCATGGAAAAGGGGTAGATCTCTCCTGTGGGATTTTACCTGTTCCGGCACATTGGCCCAGTCCAATCTTTCCCTTTCGTCAGTGAGTGCTGGAGGTGCAGCCGTGAATAGGGAAAATGCTAAAAGAAGAAAATACAGCGATTTGTTAGACAAATTCTTCTTCGTGCCAGTAGCCATTGAATCGAGCGGTACCGGGGGTTATGATTGCCTCAGTTTTATCAAAGAGGTTGGGCAACGGATTGGTCGGATATCTGAGGATACGCGATCAAATGGTTTTCTTATTCAGTGCATCAGCATAGCTCTAATGCATGTGAATGCCACATCCATCCTCGGGACACTACCACCTGATAAAGAGCTGAATGAAGGTTTTCTTCTTTAAGACACGACTTTCTATTTTATTTAAATTGAATTGTAATAATAAAATATCTTGGAATATTCACGAATTTAAGTTTTATTACCAAGTACATCAACGGCGATCATCGCTTTTTTTATTTTCTTCAGGCTCAGCGTTATTGAACCATTTCAGAGAAATCCTTAACTACAGCTGAAAATTCTGTGTCTTGTTCCTTGGTGTGACTCATAGGCATATTCTTAGAATCCGATAGAAATGCATCGCTTGGTTTCACCTACGTGCCAGATACCTCAGCTATATTCAATATGATACACCCAAGGAGCCCGAAATTCTGTAGTGTCTATTGTTTGTTTATTTATAACGGAGATGACATTGTTCTATTTACCAGATAATTTGTTGAATATTATGTAGCGAGCACCTATTTCTTCCTAGCTTTCCGTTGAGGCATTTCCCGAGTTGTACTGTGTCAGTTATCGCTATTGTCCTGATGATGAATACTGAAATATTTACAAAATTAAGTTCCCTGAAGGAAACCATAATTTAAACAATTTCAAATGTTAAAAACATTTAAGTCCTTTAGGTCCTTCAATCGTGAAGTTACCAGCGTTACGCCCCTGTGTAGCAGTGGACTCATGAGTTGGATTGCTACACCATCCCAAGACGCTGACAGCTAATGCGCAGTTCAGGCACTACTACAAGCCTTTTATGTAGGACAATGCAGTGACGGAGCACTATGCGAAGCATGTGCCTCCTCTTGTATAAATGCCTGCCTTTGGCCTTCATACAGGGTGTATCCGTGATGATTTACAAACTTTCGGGGATGATGAAGGACGGCAAATGGATCAATTTTAGATAAAGAACCATATTCCGGAAATGATCAAGTCAAAAGTCAAGCACAATTCCACTTATATAAGTCCGTTTACCTGCACAAGTTTCACAAGCTGCTCCATTTCCAACAAATGTGTTCCCTGCGTCAATGCAGGCATCGCATCGTGGCACAAATTTCTGTCATACCCGTTCAGATATCTCCGGTGTCGCTTGAACAGCGTCGCATGCAGCGAGAATTCTTGCCAAGAGAACTTCTTCGGTCTCGACAGGTGTCTCATACATAACGCTTTACACATGCCCCCACAAGAAGAAATCAAGTGGGGTGAGGTCAGGTGAACGAGCGAGCCACGAAACAAGACCTCTGACACCCCGCCGCCTGTTAAGAACGGACGGACGTTAAACAATATGGATTATTAATAACTTTTGACTCGAACGTTTCCGAACTACGGTTCCTTATCTCAAATTGATCGATTTGCCGTCCTCCATCTTCCCTGAAAGTTGTAACATCATCACAGATACACCCTGTATAAAGAGTAAAGTTCCTAGGCTTGGAATGGTGTAGCAATTCAACTGATGAACCCACTACTACACCGAGGCGAAATTAAATTATGGCTTCCTTCTGAGAACTAACTTTTTGATATAAAGGCCAAAGGCAGGCATTTCAATCAATACCGATCTGCATTTAGGGCAGTCGCCCAGGTGGCAGATTCCCTATCTGTTGCTTTCCTAGCCTTTTCCTAAATGATTTCAAAGAAATTGGAAATTTATTGAACATCTTCCTTGGTAAGTTATTCCAATCCCTAACTCCCCTTCCTATAAATGAATATTTGCCCCAGTTTGTCCTCTTGAATTCCAACTTTATCTTCATATTGTGATCTTTCCTACTTTTATAAACGCCATTCAAACTTATTCGTCTACTAATGTCATTCCACGCTATCTCTCCGCTGACAGCTCGGAACATACCACTTAGTCGAGCTGCTCTTCTTCTTTCTCTCAATTCTTCCCAACCCAAACATTGCAACATTTTTGTAACGCTACTCTTTTGTCGGAAATCACCCAGAACAAATCGAGCTGCTTTTCTTTGGATTTTTTCCAGTTCTTGAATCAGGTAATCCTGGTGAGGGTCCCATACACTGGAACCATACTCTAGTTGGGGTCTTACCAGAGACTTATATGCCCTCTCCTTTACATCCTTACTACAACCCCTAAACACCCTCATAACCATGTGCAGAGATCTGTACCCTTTATTTACAATCTCATTTATGTGATTACCCCAATGAAGATCTTTCCTTATATTAACACCTAGATACTTACAATGATCCCCAAAAGGAACTTTCACCCCATCAACGCAGTAATTAAAACTGAGAGGACTTTTCCTATTTGTGAAACTCACAACCTGACTTTTAACCCCGTTTATCAACATACCATTGCCTGCTGTCCATCTCACAACATTTTCGAGGTCACGTTGCAGTTGCTCACAATCTTGTAACTTATCACTCTATAGAGAATAACATCATCCGCAAAAAAGCCTTGCCTCCGATTCCGCTCCTTTACTCATATCATTTATATATATAAGAAAACATAAAGGTCCGATAATACTGCCTTGAGGAATTCCCCTCTTAATTATTACAGGGTCAGATAAAGCTTCACCTACTCTAATTCTCTGAGATCTATTTTCTAGAAATATAGCAACCCATTCAGTCACTCTTTTGTCTAGTCCAATTGCACTCATTTTTGCCAGTAATCTCCCATGATCCACCCTATAAAATGCTTTAGACATGTCAATCGCGATACAGTCCATTTGACCTCCAGAATCCGAGATTTCTGCTATATCCTGCTGGAATCCTACAAGTTGAGCTTCAGTGGAATAACCTTTCCTAAAACCGAATTGCCTTCTATCGAACCAGTTATTAATTTCACAAACATGTCTAATATAACCAGAAAGAATGCCTTCCCAAAGCTTACATACAATGCATGTCAAACTTACTGGCCTGTAATTTTCAGCTTTATGTCTATCACCCTTTCCTTTATACACAGGGGCTACAATAGCAACTCTCCATTCATCTGGGATAGCTCCTCCGACCAAACAATAATCAAATAAGTACTTCAGATATGGTACTATATCACAACCCATTGTCTTTAGTATATCCCCAGAAATCTGATCAATTCCAGCCGCTTTTCTAGTTTTCAACTTTGTATCTTATTGTAAATGTCATTGTTATCATATGTAAATTTTATTACTTCTTTGGCCTTAGTCTCCTCCTCTATCTTGACATTATCCTTGTAACCAACAATCTTTACATACTGCTGACTGAATACTTGTGCCTTTTGAAGATCCTCAGATACACACTTCCCTTGTTCATTAATTATTCCTGGAATGTCCTTCTTGGAACCTGTTTCTGCCTTAAAATACCTATACATACCCTTCCATTTTTCACTAAAATTCGTATGACTGCCAATTATGCTTGCCACCATGTTATCCTTAGCTGCCTTCTTTGCTAGATTCAATTTTCTAGTAAGTTACTTCAATTTCTCCTTACTTCCACAGCCATTTCTAACTCTATTTCTTTCCAGTCTGCACCTCCTTCTTAGTCTCTTTATTTCTCTATTATAATAAGGTGGGTCTTTACCATTCCTTACCACCCTTAATGCTACAAACCTGTTTTTGCATTCCTCAACAATTTCTTTAAACCCATCCCAGAGTCTGTTTACATTTATATTTACCGTTTTCCACCGATCATAGCTACTTTTTAGAAACTGCCTCATGCAGACCTTCCTTTCTATCACATTTATTTTTAACTACCACAAAAACAGCTTCATGATCACTAATACCATCTATTACTTCAGTTTCCCTATAGAGCTCATCTGGATTTATCAGCACGACATCCAGGATATTTTTCCCTCTGGTTGGTTCCATCCATTTATACGAGTGGAGGCACATGCTTCCCCTAGAGCACCGTCACTGCACTGTCCTACCTTATATAGGACTCTTGTAGTGGTGTCTCAACAGCACAGTAGCCGCCAGCTTCTTGGAAAGGTAAATGAAATGGCGTATGGCTTTTAGTGCCGGGAGTGTCCTAGGACATGTTCGGCTCGCCAGGTGCAGGGCTTTTGATTTGACTCCCGTAGGCGACCTGCGCCTCGTGATGAGGATGAAATGATGATGAAGATGACACATACACCCAGCCCTCGTTCGTTCATTCGTAATCTGTTTACCCTCCAGGGTCGGTTTTTCCCTCGGACTCAGCGAGGGATTCCACCTCTACTGCCTCAAGGGCAGCGTCCTGGAGATTCAGACATTGGGTCAGGGATACAACTAGGGAGAATGACCAGTACCTCGCCCAGGCGGCCTCGCCTGCTATGCTGAACAGGGGCCTTGTGGAGGGATGGGAAGATTGTATGGGACAGGCAAGGAAGAGGGAAGGAACCGGCCGTGGCCTTAAGTGAGGTACCATCCCGGCATTTGCCTGGAGGGGAAGTGGGAAACCACGGAAAACCACTTCCAGGATGGCTGAGGTGGGAATCGAACCCACCTCTACTCAGTTGACCTCCCGAGGCTGAGTGGACCCCGTTCCAGCTTTCGTACCACTTTTCAAATTTCGTGGCAGAGCCGGGAATCGAACCCGGACCTCCGGGGGTGGCAGCTAATCACGCTAACCACTACACCACAGAGGCGGACCCCAGCCCTCGTACCGGCCAAAATTAACCAATGATGGTTAAAATTCCCGACCCTACCGGGAATCGAACCCGGGACCCCTCTGACCAGAGGCCACCACGCTAACCATATAGCCATGGAGCCGGTCGTCTTGGAAAGGTGTAATAATCCAATACTACAATATATTTGAAACGTCGCGTCGACCTGTACATAAGGTTAATAAAACAATAAAATAACAAAACGGACCTTAATAATATCTTAGACTGTGGAAGTTTCAGTTAATTATTTCCTTGTTTTGGAAGCCTCTGTATAAAAGATTTTATATTTGGTAACTAAGTCACACTGTAGAATGTGCAGTATAATGTTCTTGGTAACGCTTCGTTAACTAAAATTGACTAGGTTTGCTGAGTCAAGTACGCATGTGTCAGTTGTTGTAAGTCTCCCGGGCAAGCCAACTTATAGTGAGGTAGAGTAGAGAACAGAATACAACGCCTAACTGCGGACGACTGCACGTAATACCTTCATATCCCGACAACCACAACAGTAATAGTTTGCTGTACGGACGCCACAGTCTACCACAAAGAGCTGAAGGGAAACGTAAATTAGATTGGACTTACATTTGCCCAAGTCCACAGCACTTTCGGTTGCGACACACGTACTTGTTATATTTTACATTAGGCCTGACTTCATGTCATAAAATATTTCCTCAAACATCATTAACTTCAAAAGTTACTCCCCAGCTAGTGACCGTAGGGAATTACTACGTTTAGTTCATAGCGTAATGCAACAATGGAGCCAAAGTACTAAGGTTGGTAAATCATATTAATTTTATTTAAGAGATAGAATTCCAATGTTACCATTAAAGTTATACATCCCCGTGGAGGAAATTTGAAATATATTTAACATATTTTCAAACTTTCTTCCTGATTTAGATCTAGGAACTGGTCTCAAAATTAATGCACTGTGATAAGTAAATTAGAAAAATAGCACCTTATCCAGAAAATGGTGTTAATTTAGCAAATTAAATAACTGCATTGTTGGTCACATTGTTGGAGATCCACCTACGTACTTTTTACAACTGGCCTTACGTCGCACCGTCACAGATAGGTCGTATGGCGACGACGGGATATGAAAGGGCTAGGATTTGGAAGGAAGAGTCCGTGGCCTTAATTAAGATACACCCCCAGCATTTGCCTGGTGTGTAAATGGGGAAACCACGGAAAACCATTTTCAGGGCTGCCGACAGTGCGGTTCGAACCCAATATCTCCCGAATGTAAGCTCACAGGTACGCGCCCCTAACCACACACCTAACTCGCTCTGTATTATTATTATTATTATTATTATTATTATTATTATTATTATTATTACTTCGTTATGCCCAACTAAGGAGCGCGATTGAATTTATTTAGCTGAAGTCGATCCAATTTTCTTCTCCAAATAATTCTTCATCGTCTCGCTGTGGCTTTGATATCTGACCAGGTTTTGTTGGTGGTAGTGCTTGGATGGTGTGTGAAGCGGTGATTGTAGACTAATTTTCTGAACTTAGATCTAATACACTGTCATCTGTGATGCCTATTTCCTGGAGATCTTTTCCAACTCTAAGCACCCAATTGTTTTTGGACTTCCGTTGATAGGACAAGGTTCATAATTATTTTGCTCAATTTGTGATTACTCATTCTGAGAATATTATGTTCGTAAAATTTCAAACGACTTTCCCTAAATGTGTCTGAGATTTTCTCTCAGTGTTGGCACAGGTCATGAGATTTCCTTATCATCTAGATTCCCCCTGTAAGGACTGGTCCAAGAAAATTCTTAAGACTTTTCTTTCTTGCTTTTGTAAGTCTTTAACCAATGATGTGCCCCCAGTGATCAGTGTTTCAGGTGCATATAGTGCTTCAGCTTGATGAATTTTGTATTATATCTGTTCCTAGTGAGTCTGTATGCCCTTTTCTTCTTCTTCTTCTTCTTCTCCTCCTCCTCCTTCTTCTTCTTCTTCTTCTTCTTATTATTATTATTATTATTATTATTATTATTATTATTATTATTATTATTATTATTATTATTATTATTATTATTATTATTATTCGATCGTGGCGAATAGTAGGCGGATGTTTGAAGACGAGTAAATACATAGTTTTCAATGTTGTTCCATGACATGTTTCAGAACCGCATATCAGTTATGTGTGCACCGCAGGTAAATTGCACTAAGGTAATTTTTTACGGAACGGATTTCTCTCATATGTTTACCGTATTTTCTGTGTTATTTTCCGAGTGCAAAACACTATCTCCTACGAACAACAACAAAAAAAGGCCGAGCAACCTGGCCTTGCAGTTAGGGGCGCGCAGGTGTGAGGTTGCATTCGGGAGATATTGGATTCGAACCCTACTGTTGGCAGCCCTGAATATAGTTTTACGTGATTTCCGATTTTTGCACCAGGAAAATGCTTGGGGTGTACCTTAACTAAGCCTATGGCGGCTACCTTCCCATTCCTAGCCCTTTCCTATCCCATCGTCCCCATAAGACCTATCTATGTCGATGCGACGTAAAGCAACTTGTAAACAAAAAATATATTATAAGAGAGGTAGCCAGTTGGAGGTAGAAGGTAGCTGCTCCAGTGTATTTTCAAAACGGATGAAACAAAACTTGGGAAGTAAGTGTGAAAAAGTCGAAAAATGTTTGTGTTTTTTAATGTAAAAAATTAAAAAGTGGGCAAGTGAAGACAGTACTATAAAATTGCTTATTTATGACATGGTACCCTTTAGCTTCGGGACACTACCAGTAGAATAATAGCATTATCACTGTCGGTTGCTGGGTTCTGTAGCCGTGGTAAAGAAGTCGTGCAGTACCTCGCGGGCAAAGAGGAGCTGTCTACCTGCTTGCGTCAGTGTAACTACACGCATTTCGGAAGACGTCGTGTTGGAGTGTGGTAAGGCGTACTGTAATGAAATGGCGTATGACTTTCTGTGCCGGGTGTATCGGAGGACATGTTCGGCTCGCCAGGTGCAGGTATTTTGACTTGACTCCCGTAGGCGACCTGCGCGTCGTGAAGATGAAATTATGATGAAGACGGCACAGTCCTCGAGCCAGCGAAATTAACCAATGATGATTAAAATTCCCGACCCTGCCGGGAATCGAACCCGGGACCCCTGTGACCAAAGGTCAGCACGCTAACCATTTAGCCATGGAGCCGGAATCAGGCGTACTGTGCACTGCTTATAAACACCCGGACTATGCTTTCAGTTTGGACAGTACCACGTTGTCACCATAACATGCGGTGGGCTCTTCACTAGTTGTCTGGCTTTTTACTCCGTCAAAGATACGGCAGTAGTAGTAGTAGTAGTAGTAGTACCACCAGGTGGGCGAAATAAAACTGGCCCGAAAAATATTTACAATGGGACTGACGCGCGATTGGACCTTGTTAATGAACATCACAGAAGACGCTGGAAATGGCCTCATCTGAAATAGTGAAAAACTCAGGATCCAAAAGTCCTGACTCCACTTCACTCAGAAACCACCGGCAGAACTTGATACACGAAGCTTCCTCTGGATGCTTTAACGCATGCTCAACAGTAAATTTGTAAGGATGCAAATGCAGGTCCTTTTCTGATCATGTTTCGACTCGAGGATCTCTTCATTCCCACTTGCACAGATAAACGGCGTTGAGATTTCGTCGGACTTCGTTCCAGGTTTTCCTTCACTCAAGCAATGATTTCCGGTGTTCGAACTCCTTTGGGATAGTAATGGTTTTTATTCGCTGCAGAGTCCGTTTCACGCAATTTTGTCAATGTGTTTTGCATTGCAGTCTTTGTGGAGGTTTTGCCAAAACACTTCCAGTTTTCAACACTTGCGCAAGCAGTTCCGCACAGGTTTCCCACGAATCGTGCTTCGCATAACACTCGCCAATGGACACGCGCTATTTCATCGTGAGTACCATTTTGTGTTGCCTTCAGCTGGTCACTAAACAGTAGGGATGGGCTGCGAACGGAGTCGCGAAGGGTTGAGACTGCTGCCTCTGGAACCGACTCGCTCGACTCCAGTGTCGACTCCACTGATGCAGTAACGCCATCTAACAAATGTTTTCGGAACTGCTTGGAACTATAGTTCCACGTTACTCCCTTGGTAACTTGTGATACGATGAATACAAGATGATGATTATTAGCCAGCAAACATTAATATTGTTTTGGGTTATTATCATCGTTATTATTAATGTTGTAGGTCTATTTTGACGACGACGATGATGATGATCATGATGATGGTGACGAATAATCTGAGAGTATACTTTTAAATGAATTACGATATTAACTTCAATTAAGTAAAACAGGAAAAAGGTGAGTGCCTAGAGTATGATTTTACAACAAATAAATTACAAATTATTGTGCATCATATAAGCTGCCTTCATAGTCTATGGAGGCCCAGGGATCGATTACGGCCAGGACAGGGATTTTTTTTTGCTAGGGGCTTTACGTCGCACCGACACAGATAGGTCTTATGGCGACGTTGGGATAGGAAAGGCCTAGGAGTTGGAAGGAAGCGGCCGTGGCCTTAATTAAGGTACAGCCCCAGCATTTGCCTGGCGTGAAAATGGGAAACCACGGAAAACCATCTTCAGGGCTGCCGATAGTGGGATTCGAACCTACTATCTCCCGGATGCAAGCTCACAGCCACGCGCCTCTACGCGCACGGCCAACTCGCCCGGTACAGGGATTTTTACCTGTATCTCAGTTTTCGTGATGATGGTGAAATATGCGCGAATTTTATACGGGCGTCATTGTTAGAGTTCATTCGTGAAACGTCTTTTGTGGGACGAATATTATTCAGTGTTCATTGTCGCACTGTATAGCCATCAACATGTGTGGGAGACAAAATTGACATTGTTTATTAAAGCTTCGTCCACAGTGTTTATTTTCAATGGTTTCATCTATGTTTGAAATATATTAGATTTGTTTTCATCTTTCATGTGTAATTCATAATGGTTTACCATCGATATTAGTTTATCAATTTGCTGATCACGACAGATAAAGACGTGAAATTAAATGCCCGTGGTCTACTTTGCCGATACTTTCTGACTTGAGAGGTTTTATTTTATTTCAACCACACCATTTCGCTCGTTGTCTTCGTTAACGATACCGTACTTCATTCTACACTACTCCTAAAAATCCCAATGGGAAAATGAGCAGAAACGTGTACAATACAGTATTTCATGTTATTTTCCACGCTTCGACATGCTAGCGGCTCCGCAACGGGAGTCAAGTTATCTTGGAGTCACGAGGGTTCATGAGAAGCGCAGTTCTGCTCGGACCGGCGTGCGTGCAAGTCAGGGGAGCTAGTGAGCTCTCGAACTGAGTGTACGGTCTAAGGAGTCTGTTTCTAGTTGTGTATAAGTGACTACCTGATAAACTCTTGACAGTGGTGACAGATAGGGTTGTTCAAGATGTCTATGTGTTCATAGTTAAAAGATCATCATGATAGTGGAAAGGAAGAATACGATTGTGATCAACTTCACCGACAGAGACACGCCCCGACCAGCCCCATACGAAGTGCATGACTGGATTTTTGACACCTTGCACTGAGAAGAAAGTGACATCGAGTTGATCCAGCTTAATGGTATATCGCGGCAAGTGTACATAAAATGCAAGAAGCAGGAAACAACTGAAAAACTGCTAGAAAGGATGTGTGCCCAATTGTACCTCTCATTAAAATAATAATCTTTACCAGCAGTAGTAGTAATAGTACTAGAATGTTTTCCAAATAAAACCTAACCGCTCGCGCGCTTGAGCCAAGGCTGGCTGACTGGCTGGCTTACCTATACCCGCAGTCCACCTGTTTGTCTGGCTCGCTTCCTGTCCTTCACTTCGCACACTGTAGTCAGTAGCACGCATTCGTTTGTGAAGATGGGAAGACATTTACCTTTAGAGCAACTATTTTTGTATGTAAATGTTGTTATAAATACGAATCGCCTCGTCACGTTCATGCGGAGTTTATCAGGAGGTTCTCAGAGCAATTGGCCTCCTTCAAGGACTTAAGTTCGGGATCTTGATAATACGTTTGAGGTTACTGGTCCAATACTAAACCAGAAACACACGCAAAGATGTACAGAGTTAATAAAAGGAAAATTAGACGAAATTGGAGCGAAACTTCGACGTTCACCACGAAAATTGCTACCAAAATCGGCAAAGCAAATTGGGGTTTCAGTGACTTCTACACGTACAGAAAAAACATTGTTAAAATTCACACGTGCTCGTAATTTAACACCAGCTGATCCCGCAGCACGTGTGCATTATTGCGAATGGTTTCTATCAACAGTTGATCGACATGTGTTTACCAGGTCCTATTGTTTGGTGACTTATTATCACAAAGTGAAGTCCTATAGTGCTGGGTTATTAACAGCCCTTTATAATCGAATTGGAGATGTGGCGTTGTTGACGACTATCACTTGAATAACAAGATATCGGAGTTGAAATTATGTACACTGTTTAGATTTTAGGAAGGATTCTTTTGTTGTATCTGATAACAAATGCGAGCGTTTTCCATAATGTGAAATACTTGGTTTTGTGGTCATTTTTACCTTCATTTTCAGTTCAGTTTTCACTGTGTTAAACATAAAAAATAACACTACTACTTGGCTGTTAAATTAGATTATATTATTGCATAACACATGATAAAGAGAATATCAATATACATGTATTTTTTTCTATTAATAATTTACTGTATTTAATCATCAGTATACGACTGCATACGACTATTATGATTTTGTTTGATGTTCAATGAAATTAGGATAAAACATGACGTATATTATGTAAAGCGGTGCATTTAGTAGGAGTAGATATCAACTAATTATTTTGAACATTCCAGTTTCACACTAACGTGCGGGTGACGAAAATGTCACAATAACATTATACTTTCTCTCTCCTACATCAGTCTTCTAACCTAACAGATATGTCTTGTGCTTCAAGCTATGCGTGGATTAAGAACACCTGTACACTGATGTAGAAACGAACTGAGTGTTACCTTACCTCAGAACAAGCTCCCATTTGTGGATCACAGTTAGAGTATTGGCGGTATAGAGGTATTGGCACGTTACGAATTCCTTTGTATGATACAGTTCAAAAGGTAGAGGTGTCGTCGACAAATTTAATTTGTACTAGCTCTTCAATGTTACACTAACATCTAATAATCGTTTGTCGGCGACGGCGGGAAAGAACAGGACCAGGACTGAGATATTATTATTATTATTACTATTATTATTATTATTATTAATATTATTATTATTACTGAACTATCACAGTAATATAATATACTTAAAAACTCAATGGACTCTCAGATGGAAGGAGTTTAAACTGTATGAATTAGGTGTGCCTAGGGTTGTTTCATTAGCGATGCGTGGTGTTCAAAGACTTTAACTAATATGGAGGAACATTTGCTTTCAAGTTTTATCAGGTATTCTGTATTCTTTTGTTTGTTTCTATCCCTGCCATTAAAGTTAACCCCCAATCATATTCCTTCTCTCCTAAAACCTATCCTCCAAACTCGTCTTCTGTTTTCCACTCCTTCTGGAAAAATATGTTGTGTAGCTATTTCAAGGGGCTGCCTGGCCGAGGCGGTAAAGGCGTGCTCGGTTCGCCCGGAAGGACGTGGGTTCGAACCCCCGTCAGAAAGTCGTAAAATTTAAGAAACGAGATTTCCACTTCCGGAGGTGCATATGGCCCTGAGGTTCACTCAGCCGACACCGAAAATGAGTACCAGGTAAATTCCTGGGGGCAAAGGCGGCCGGGCGTAGAGTTAACCACTCTACCCCGTTACGTGCCGAAGTTAACAATGGTGGAAGCCTTTACCTTCCACTCCTCCAAGGGCCTTCATGGCCTGTACGGAGGTGACTTTGCTTTCGCTTTGCTTTGCTTTGCTTTGCTTTGCTTTGCTTGTAGCAATTTAAAGGGTGCTTTCTTCTGAAAGTCGGGCCTTGCGGCAGTGAAGCTTTGGTAGTGCTACAGAAAGGAGAGTTCCCCTGAAAGGGAAAATTATGGAGGTGGTGGGGGGCGGCCTGCGTAAGAGAGCAGTTGCGATAGAGCAGAATACCAATGATCTGAACTATCTGTGTGTGTACATAGAGAAGATTTGTACGCCCCCTTTTATAATGTATTTATCAGTTTCAGGTTTCCTTAAATTTTAATGTAGGGTTTCTTCTTGTGAACTTGGATTCAATGTAGGCCTCCGTTCCCAGTCTTCGGGCTTATAAATGTTACCCTAATGGGAACTCGTGAAACATAAGGAGGCACGAGTGATATACCCTCGTTTAACTTCCTCTCAACTAAAATTTTGATGACTGACTAAGTTTTTCTAACTGTTAAATTTAATATCTTCTTTCGGCCTTTAAATTTCCTCCTTTACTTAGTCATCGAGTGGTGTGGATTAACCTCTGCTTCATCGGGCCTTAGGCACAAATAGGTAATGTGAATGTTTTCTCTGAAGTGATTAGGTTTTGCCTCCATTCATTATGATTTTCAGCCTTTTTCTTCTTTCTGTTTTTTTTTTTTTCACCTTGTAGTCGTGTAGCGTAGGCTTTCTTCCCTGTTAACAATGGATCTGTAGATCCTATTTTCTTATATCGTGTGAATATCGAGTATACGACTGCCTTTCAAGCAACTGGCTGTTGCTTTTCAAATGATAATGTAATCTTCTGGTCCATTTGTGGGCATCTTTGTAAACTTTGTTAAATGGACTTCTGGGTTCAAGATCCTTGCTTTTTGTAAATGGAACTACGGGGTTCGAGAACCATTTTGGCAAATCGTATCAGAGGCTACGGCTTCTTTCTATATTGCTATTTAACATACCTTGTTTAAACTGTGCAGGAAAGCTTAAACCATTCTGTAACGACGTGTAAGAATCAAATTTCTCTGTTTGTAATTTTGTAAAGTGTGTGAGCTTCTGTGCTCATACAGACTAAATCACGGTACTCCGAGCTGTTGAGCTCGTCCTTGTAAGTGTTCTCTGAGCTCTTCCGAGCTTCCTGTATTAAAGAGCTGACTAGCCCTCCTCTGGTGTTTAAGTATCCCAATTTTGTAATATTAATCAGCCTTGGGCTCTACTTGTTGCCTGACCTTCCTGCTCTCTTCCTGTTACGTTATTATATAGTTAAATTGGTGTAAAGAGAAAAAAAATACAACATTCTCAGATTTGCACGCATTCCCGGTTGCTCGGACGTAGATGTGAACGACGTAAATGACTGCTTAGAAAATGACTGTAATTCAGGCTACGGTTTAATGACAGACGAATAAATAATTGCATCTTGTTACTCGGCAGCAATAACGAAAGTGATGGTGAATTCGAAGATGTCTTTAAAGAAGGCTTGCAGTTTAACTAGCCGGAGAAGGTGTACCTCCGGTACATTTATTATTACAGAAGAACCTCTTTTATCCGGATTAAGTGAGACCGGAACTGATCCGGATTATCGAAAATTCGGATAATCCGGAAAAACTGAAAAACAAATACAGTACATATTATATAGTATATTAACATAAGTTGTACAATAAAACTTTTTTTCATTTGTACCAAAAAAAGTGTAAGAACACTTTTCTTACATTTACGACTCTCTTTTGTGCACTAAAATAAGGTGTTTTCCGTTTTTACATTTGTACAGCATTTGCACGCAGCATGATCACGAAGACGTTTTACTAACATTCGTTCTGCGGTTTCAGTCTGGGATTCTAAATAGGCCATCAGTTTGTCCAGCTGCATCTCCATGAGTCATTGTTTCTTCTGATGGAGCCCCGGTTTCATTTTCGAATTCACCATCACTCTCGTTATTACCTGCCGAGGAACAAGAGGCAATAGAGTATTCATCTGTCATTATACCGTAGCCTGAATTACAGTGATTTTTCAACTAGTTATTAACGCCGCTCACATCTACGTCCGATCATCCGGGAATGCATACAAATGTGTAAAGGAACTCAGAAGAGTCCACGGTTTCTCATTCTCAAATCCAGGCGAATGCCAGGACGGTACCTTCGATAGACCACGGCCGGATTACTTCCAATGTCTGTCCTCAACCATCCTTGGAGGAAAAGACGTTCAAGAAGAATCGACCCCGTGAAAGAAATACTGTCCAAGTAAAAATATGTTTTATTATTTTCGATCCGGATAAACTGGAGATCCGGATTAATGAGGGCCGGATAAACGAAGTTCTTGTGTACTTGCTGTGGCAATATACAAATTGGTTAGGCGTGACGAATATCAGTTTTTGTGTATTTCCGCTAATAATGTTGCTAATAATTTAAGAAAATAAAGGAAAGAATTAGCTGATAAGACAACAGGCCTTGTAGATATTGCATTTTAAAAAATAATTCCTAGTTTCACGCGGATAAATGGAATAGAAATCTAATGTTTTCCTCACAAAGTGGGGTGGTGGTGGTGATGGATCCCCCTAATCGCCAACACTGGCGACGACCTCCCATTCGTCGTATTATTATTATTATTATTTATTAAGTTTTTGAATTTGTGCATTAATGGTTACAGCCTCGTTTAGTTCCACACTTCATAACATTAAATAATCATAAATCGAGTCTAACCATCGTCGGCTTGGTCTCGCTCTATTTCTCTTACCTTCCATGACCAAGTCCATTATTCTCCTACATAACCTGTCTTCCTCAATTCACTTCACATAACTCCACCATCGAAGCCGGTTTATGTGTACAGCAGCTTCATCCATCGAGTACAATTCCAACGTAGCATTTATATCTTCATTTCGAGCACCCTTCTGTTGTAGCTTCCATATGTTTGTACCTGCAATAATTCTCACTGCATTCATGCCCTTTATTCCCTTCTCATGAATAGCATATTCTGAGTCCACCCACTTTCGTATTATAGAATCTATCTCAAAACAGACAGATATAGAGACAGTTTCATGCTATAGCTAACTTAGTTCTTACAGAATATCGTTGATCGCAATTGCGAGCTCACTGCGTTGGCTTTGCTGCACCTTGATTCAGTTTCACTTTGTATACCACCATCCTGGGAGGCAACGGCCGTAGCCGTGTTGAAACACTGGATCCCATGAGATCTCCGAAGTTAAGCAGCATTGGGCGTGGTCAAGATTTCGATGGGTTGCCATGCGCTGTTCCTAGGGGGTAAGGGAACGGAGGAGCGGAAAGGAACTGGCCACCCTACCGTACGTCAACTCCGGCTCAGACACATCTCTGCGGAGGCTCGGACCTGCCTTCGGGCAAAATACAACCTTACCTTACCTTACCTTACCATACCTTACCACATCCTAGGAAACTACACATCCTAAGTACTTTAAATGATCAAACAGTTCTAGTTTCGTGTTCTTTACCTGACATTCAATCTTTTTAGGTTTCTTCCTTACTGATATTACTTTAGTCCTGGAAATGCTAATTTTCATATCATACCCATTACACCTTTATTAAAGCTCCAGAATATTAGACTGCAGACTTTCAACAGTGCTTTGTGGAGAAGGGTCCTGGAATATCAATGCTTGCTCCATAAACAGATCAGAGGCCTTTGAAATGTTATTGCATAGGAGAATACTCAGAATAGCCTGGACAGATTTTGTAACCAATAATGAAGTGCTAAAGAGAGAACCGTGGCTCAGAAGGCAGCGCGGTAGCCTCTCACCGCTGGGTTCCATGGTTCAAATCCCGGTCACTCACTGTGAGATTTGTGCTGGACAAAGCGGAGGCGGGACAGATTTTCTCCGGGTACTCTGGTTTTCCCTGTCATCATTCATTCCAGCAACACTTTCCAATGTTCGCTTCATCTATCAATCATTAATCATTGCCCCGGAGGAGTACGATAGGCTTCGGCAGCCGGCGCAATTCCTATCCTCGCCACTAAATGGGGGCTTCATTCATTTCATCCTTGATCCAGTCGAATGAATGGAAACAGGCTGTGGATTTTCAAGGAAAGCTAGAAATGAGTGTGAGCTGGCAAACATTACCAAATCCAGGAAAATGGTGTTTTTAGGCCATGTTCTACGAGGTAGAAATTACAGGATTATACATCTCATATTACAAGGGAAGATAGAAGGCAAGCGAGGTGCTGGTAGACCACCGATGTCATGGCTCCAAAACATCAAAGACTGGATTTGCATCAACAACAAAGGTGCTTTCTTCAGGATATGATAGCCTACTTGAAGAATAGTAGAAAAAGAAGAAGAAACTCTTTTAAAACAGTCTGCCATGAATACTAAGTCATCAGCTTTGTCCAAACTGAGTACTAAATTTCCACCTAACTGAATCCCTCCCTGATATTTTATGCTTTTAGGTAATGGTCCATATATATACTATGAACAACAATAATATGAAAGATTACGGCCTTGTTTAACCCCTGTTACTACTTGGAACCAGTAACTAATTCTACCACCAATTCTCACTGCGACCTGATTATCACATAGGTTACATTAGCTGTAATAACATACCCCTAATCCCATATCCCCAAGTACGGCTATCATCCTTTCCCTTATTAGCCTGTTATATACTTTCTCTGTCTACAAAACATAGGCCTAAGCATAACTGTCTATTCCTCTCATAGTACACTGACTGAGCAAATGTCATGGGATAGCGGAGCACTGATGCGCAGGTGTGTTGTCTGCGCACCACACGCCCCCTGTGCCAGCGGCATTTGTATTGGAGACCTTGAGAGCAGTGGCTGTGCATGTGACAGGTGTAACATGGAACGCCGTCGTGAGCTGACACCGTTCGAACGGGGTATGGTGGCCGGTGCCCGACGGATGGGAAGTGCGATTTTGGAAGTTGAGCGGGAATTCGGCTTCACACGATCAACCGTGTCCAGGGTGTATCGTGAATGGTTGAATGCGAGTGTCACCGTCCACAACAGACGAACGATAGGCCGTCCAGCCACCCTCGATGACCGTGACGGGCGACATCTCAGACGGATTGTCAATAGTGACAGACGGGCAACCGTGCAACAAATCACGGCTCAGTTCAACACAGGCCGTGCTAGGCACGTCTCCCAGTGGACAGTCCGTAGGCACATGCGTTCTATAGGGTATGGGACCCGGCGCCGCACACGGGAGCCACTGTTAACCCAACGTCATCGGGCACAACGACGCACATTTGTCGCCAGTCACCAGGGATGGACACTGGAACAATGGCGTAACGTGATATAGTCGGACGAATCACGATTTCAACTGCACCATGCCGATGGGAGGCACCGTGTATGGCGCAGACCACATGAAGCGATGGATCCCGCCTGCCTCGAAGGTGTGGTACAGGGCGCTGATGTGTCTGTTATGGTCTGGGGTGCATTTTTCTGGTATGGAATGGGTCACCTAGTTGTTCTGGAAGAGACTTTGAATGATACGCGGTATGCTGAGCTGCTCGGAGGCCATCTCCACCCATTTTTGGCCTTCCAGCACCCAGACGGTTCTGCGGTGCTTCAAGATGATAACGCGCCGCCACATCGCTCCCACGTCGCCCGGGAATGGTTCTAGGAACATGCAGCGGAGGTCCAACGACTGCCATGGCCACCCAGGTGCCACGATATGAACCCTATCGAGCATATCTGGGCTCCGTGCCATGGATCCTGAACCCACGAACACACCAGCATTGACGGCCGCTCTGCAAACTATTTGGTGTCAGCTGCGTTCAGAGGACTACCAGGGACTTGTCGACTCACTTCCACGGCGTCTCACTGCAGTTCGCAGGGTTGCCGGACAATTGCGGTCACGGACATTTGCGGTCGCCGGACATTTGCGGTCACTGAGATTAACTTGTGCACACTCACAGAAATTCCCCAGTTGTCACAGGACATTTGCGGTCACTGCAGCAGGGGATGGCTCTCATTAGCTTAATCTCGGGGTATCCCCGCTAACCTGCCTGAGCAACTGCTCGCTCCTTGCAGATTAACATTTTTAAATGAGTGCGAGTGAGAGTGTGTTTGTGTATTTCCTAAATTTCTCATTAAGCTTGAAAAGCGACTTAAGTATGATTATCTTGTACAAAGGAACTAAATTATAACGACGCTTACCTAAAAGCGACAAAAATAATTGACGAAGCTTTAGTTCAGCTGATTTTAAACACGCCAAAATTGTTTCAGTACAATAACTATGCCAGTCTAAAGACTGGATAAAGTGTGATGGGAATCAGCATTTTAAAACATGTAATTTACTGTCGAACAAATTATTGTATGTACCGGTACTCGAATTTGGAGGTTGTGCCCCCCTGTGGGTCGGGGACGCAGACGAAGAATACATCCACGGTATAGCCTGCCTATCGTAAGAGGCGACTAAATGGGGCCCAGGGCACTCACAACTTGGGAGCGTGGGATGGCAGGATCGAACCTGCCAGTTGTGGCCAGAAGACCAGCGCCTCAACCGTGTGAGCCACTGAGTCTAATTCTTTCCCATCGCATTTTCTCCGAAAAATATGTTAGCGTGACGTTAGACTACCAGAAATAAATAAATACATAAATCAGTAAATAAATAAATGAAAATCCACAGCCTGATTCCAGGCCATTTGACCGGGTCAGGGATGGAATGAATGAAGCTCCCATCTAGCGGCGAGGACAGGAATTGTGCCGGCTGCCGAAGCCTGTTGCACTCCTCTGGGGTAATGATTAATGACTGACAGATGAAATGAAATATTGGAGAGTGTTGCTAGAATGAAACATGACAGGGAAATCCGGAGTGCCCGGAGAAAAACCTGTCCCGCCTCCACTTCGCCCAGCACAAATCTCACATGGAGTGACCAGGATTTGAACCACGGAACCCAGCGGTGAGAGTCCGGTGCGCTGCCACCTAGCCACGGAGGCCAGTAAATAAATAAATAAATAAATAAATAAATAAATAAATAAATAAATAAATAAATAAATAAATAAATAAATAAATAAATTCATTTAATTAATTAACGATGAATTAACTTTAATTTGTTTTTTAAAAAATGAAGGACTGGAGCGGAATAAAACAGTGTTTTTTTTACCTTGGCCTACCTTTAATTATTCCACGATAAATAAATAGGAAACCTATTTTTTGAATTAACCTCTGATGTTTGTATATAAAAATTCACTTTGTGGAGTATTAGAGTTTAAATATCAAATATACGAGCTTGTTAAAAATTACAAAGCCTTGGAACAAAATCTTTAGGCCTACAAATAAAATTATTATTATTTTTGACTCATA
This sequence comes from Anabrus simplex, assembly GCF_040414725.1. Lineage (NCBI taxonomy): Eukaryota > Metazoa > Arthropoda > Insecta > Orthoptera > Tettigoniidae > Anabrus > Anabrus simplex. The sequence goes on along the minus strand of NC_090271.1, from coordinate 209,073,703 downwards.
TTTCGTTTTTATATTAGCTAAATGATTGGCGTCAAGGTATTCGAATCTGAGGTTTTGGGTTCGATTCCAGGACGGATCGGGGATTTTAATTGCGTCTGGTTAACGCACTACACTAACAAATACCGCAGAAAATCGCCATAGTGAATGCATCCCTCCACACAGGGTTGAAATCAGGAAGGGTCTCCACACAGGGTTGAAATTAGGAAGGGTATCCGGGCAAAAAACAGGGCCAAGTCAACATGTGTACAACACCGTTCACACCGCCGGCGATAGGAAAACAACAGATAGGGAATCTGCCACCTGGGCGACTGCCCTAAATGCAGATCAGTAGTGATTGATTGATTGAATGATGATTTCGTTTTCGTGATGGTGGTGATTACTGTTTTTGTGAGAAATTAGAACGGTGCCACCATCCTCCTTTAAAAATAAACAGAAAAATCGAATAGGTCCGACTCCCTTTTAGGGAAAAAGGAAGGGAAAGGCCACGAAGGACGTGAAAATGTAAGACTCCCTGGGCTTGGCAAACATCGTACCGTGGGGGTCGGAAGAGAACAAGAGTTGATCAAGAGAGGCCGGATATGAAATAGAATATATTTATTTATCATCTACAGAATTGTATGTTACCAAAAGGATGACATGACTTGTTCTTCGGCTCCAGACACACCCAGGTGACGATTTCATGTTGACCTTCCCTATACTTTCTGAACATATAACCAGTTGCCTTATTAGTGAATGTCAAATCCTTTACAGCACACAGCAGTAAATACTTACACCAGGAAGTTTCGATATAGAATTGTGTGCGTGTCTGAAGGTATCATTCTCTAAACAATGCCGGCGACAGAAAAAATAATGTTGATCTGCAAGGAGGGAGCAGTACATAGCTCAGGCAGGTTAGCGGGGATACCCGGAGATTAAGCTAATGAGGCCCATCCCCTGCTGCAATGACCGCAAATGTCCTGTGACAACTGGGGAATTTCTGTGAGTTGGCACAAGTTTATCTCAGTGACCGCAAATGTCCGTGATTTTGTGATGACCGCAATTGTCCGTGACCGCAAATATCCGTGATTTTGTGATGACCGCAATTGTCCGTGACCGCAAATGTCCGGACACCGTTCGCAGGGCCAGAAGGGCCCCACACGCTATTAGGTGACTATCCCATGACATTTGCTAAGTCAGTGTATATTTCAGTTAGCTGTGCATACTGAAAATCTGGCCCTGGTCCGAAAACCACACTAGTTTACATCCATCATACTCTCCCCCTTTCAGCGCTCTGTGCTTTTCAAAAATGCCTGTGACCGAGCTTGTTAGCTGCAGTCGCTTAAGTGCGGTCAGTATCCAGTATTCGGGAGATAGTAGGTTCGAACCCCACTGTCGGCAGCCCTGAAGATGGTTTTCCGTGGTTTCCCATTTTCACACCAGGCAAATGCTGGTGCTGTACCTTAATTAAGGCCACGGCCGCTTCCTTCCCACTCCTAGCCCCTTCCTATCCCATCGTCGCCATAAGACCTATATGTGTCGGTGCGACGTAAAGCAACTTAGAAAAAAAAATTGCCTGTGAAGTTATGAGCACTTGTTATTGTATTAATTCCATTCAGGTACAATTTCCTCAGATAATATTAAGCCTATAGATATAATTCTCTTTGTGGATATCTGCAGGACGTTTTTATATGCATAAAATGTGAATTATGCTTGGATAATAACTGCGATTATGTGCGATAAAATATGAAATGCGAAGAGTATAATATCACACGCTCATTCTTCTTTTGAGCGATTACACATATTTAACGGACTTCCAGACAATCCCTGTGAAAGTTGCACAGATACAGAACAGTTTCTGAAATGGGAGCACGCTAGTGTATGAAAACTTATCATTTGCTTAGTTAGTTATTACTGATAGAAGTCTTGTACATTCTTTATACACATTAATTTACTCTCATAATGGTTATCCTTGCATTGTTCATTATGCATCATATACGTAATCCTTATTTTGAACAATAGAAATTTTGTCTTAAATTAGTGAGAATAGAGCCTATTAGCTTCCTTCACGCTAATTTTACGATCCTGTACAACTACTTTTAGTGCATTTGTAATTTTCATAGTACAAACTTACTTCTGATATTTTATCACTCCAGAATTAACTCACCATTACATCTCCTCTTTCATTTCTGTTCACATCCTATATTTTACATCCTACTAGCTTTCAACGTTGGAGAATTTGCGGGAATTCAAACGCGATTTGTAAGATATCTATATAATAAATAAGGATGTTACTCATTTATGACAACTTATAACGGATACTTATATACATTGTATTAGTATAACTAGTTTAGATAGTCAGAAAAATATTCGTACGAAACTCCTAAATAAGATTAGATTCTCTACAGTGACTTTGTTGATACATATCCTTCATCCTTAATCTTTATTTTTATAAAATTTGCTTTACATCGCAGCGACACAGAGAAGTCATATGGTGACGACGGGATAGGAAAGAGCTAGGAGTGGGAAGGACGTAAATGTGGACTTAACTAAAGTACAACCTCAGCATTTGCCTGGCCTGAAAATGGGAAACCACGGGAAACAATCTTCAGGGCTGCCAACAGTGGGGTTCGAATCACTATCTCCCGAATGCAAGCCACTCCCTTTCCAGTTCTAGCTCTATCCCATCCTCGCGTCGGTGAAAACCTTCAATGTGTTAGTGCGACGTTAAACTAATAAACAAAAAATGACATAATGTTACTTTATAAAAAGTAAATAGGGGTATTTCACATCATATTACTACGAACTAGCGGCATATTAAATTATTTCCTATTGTTTACTGTATTATATATCGACAGTAAACTATGATATTTCATATCATATAACTACACATTGACGGTAAATTACCATATTTTACATGGTTTTAGGTCCAACTCTACGATTTACAGAGAAGTGGATTTTCCCGAATTGTTTCCGCAGAAATTCTTTACTTGCCGATAAATCCACCAAAACAATGCTGGCTTAAGGTCGATTCACACATCTCCGGGACGTGACGGCGCTCTCCGTTTCCGTATCCGTCCTTTCCGACATGAATATTTCACGTCTGTTCTCACACTTCAGTTCCGTGCAGTTCCGTGCAGTTATAAGTCGGCAATCAAGTGTTCCATGATGGGTTTTCTTAGTGATGATGAACTGTTAATGATAGCTATAATCTTGGATGAAGAGGAGAAAGAGAGGAAGAAACAAGTGATTCCACAAACCAAGAGTTTGTCAATCCACAGCTCCAAAACTTACCCCCTCGTGGTGGGAATTCGACCAGAGAGGCTTTCTGCATAAGGGATAAGTTAAAAGATTATTTCTGCTCAGAAGCTGGTTCAGTACCGTGGCAAGAACACATATGAAAGATGTCGATAACGTCACTTAGTGAGTGGCTGAAGACCTTTGCGATATGCTAGTATATTAAGTTCTGAGAATGTCAATTTTTAGTAACATAATTAGTATATTATGATTATTATATTATTTTATATAGGCCTACTGTATATGATTATACTCGTATAATTGTTATAACAGTTGTTTATAATGTTATGTTTACAACTATATTAAATTTGGATTGATATTCACATTGTCGACTTGTTAAACATTTAGAAGGTGGGGGGGGGGGGGGTTGTGCAATAAAGTGAGGTATTAGTAAATTATTTACTACAACTACTAGCGAAGAAGGTATTAATGGTATTAGTACACTACATTTACTTTTAATTACTTGAAAAATTAAATGAAATTGTTGATTAATTTTTAATGCCCCTGACTTTGTAGGTTGGAGGCAGAAAGTGCCTTGTCGCGATAAAGTCGGTGCCTATGTACAGACAGACTGATTTTCTTAATCTTAAGAGCAGAAAAAATTGGTTGCCTACCTTCAGCTTCCATTTACTCGCCAATTTCCTCCCATACACGCTTCTTCAAACCACTATCCATATATTTCGAATCAGCTAAATTATATATAAAAGAGTGTGCCTTCACTAATTCAATCAGCAGCTCGTCCTTCATTTTGGGAGATAAAGTTCAAACGTACACAGATAACCTCAGTACTCTACGAAAGCAGAGAAGCAGGAAGGCGCGATGAGAGAAATCACGTCCGTGAAAGCAAGAAAATATCGTTGGCGAGCGAATACGTATTGCCGGCACGGATCACGGAGAAGCACTGAAGGTCACGGCGAATGACGTCAACGGAAGTGTATGAACTCATCCCTTCGTTTACATTTTATTTTCACGATATTTTATTTTCACGGAAGATGCCGTCACGGCACGGAAAGCGCCGTCACGTCCCGGAGATGTGTGAATCGACATTTATGTGAACGACTTCAGATACTATCGTACTGAGCTAGGATTGAACGTACCAAGTTGAACTCAGAAAACCAATGTTCTGCGGTATTTGTTAATGTATTCTACCTTCTGGTATTCTAGTGATCTGGTTTGCGAAAAATTCCATTGTATCCCCGTTTCTTTCTCCTCGTAGTAAGGGTATACCGAGCATACCTGATTAAATTGGACATTTCTGTTGTTATATTCCGTAGATGAGTCTCGTTTCATTCATCTGGGGAGACTCGTCATGATAAAGCATTCCTTTAACTTGCACGATCTAACAAATGCTATTATTACATTTTTCCTTAATTATCATGCCATTTGTTGTAATTTAAAAATTCTTAACTTGTTCTTGTGTAGGACAAGCTAAGGGTAATTGCTAATTATTACATTTCACAAGAATGTACACAAGTACGAATCAACTGTAAATTGCACAATATTTGAACAAAGAGATGTCTCGATCAATTACTGCTCTTAAAGTGACAGGAGAACTGTCTATTTAAGATGACAGTGAAGAAGACAGCGAAAGACAACCTGCATTGAAAGAAGTCTACCGAGCTCGATAGCTGCAGTCGCTTAAGTGCGGCCAGTATCCTGTATTCGGGAGATAGTAGGTTCGAACCCCACTGTCGGCAGCCCTGAAAATGGTTTTCCGTGGTTTCCCATTTTCACACCAGGCAAATGCCGGGGCTGTAACCTAATTAAGGCCTCGGCCGCTTCCTTCCCACTCCTAGCCCTTTCCTGTCGCCATAAGACGCATCTATGTCGGTGCGACGTAAAGCAACTAGCATAGAAAGAAATCGGAAAGTCCATTCCGTTAAAGGAAAGCTTCACCGAACTTAACATCTGATCGTTTCCTTTTCAGTATCAAATTGTTAACACATTGTGAACTAGTTTTCCAGTCGATCGAACACAATTTATAATATGAATGAAACATATCCATTAATACTTATTTTAAACGATTCAGCACCTGTACAAATTAAAAGTTTCCTGGAGAGATGTGGTAAGGAGCATCTTGAAACGGACATAAATAATCCAGGCAATTAAAGACCTGAAAACATCTTATTTATCAACATAATGAGGAATCTAAAATTTGAAATGTTTGAACTAATTAGTCAAGATAAGTTAGTTCGCAAAAGAAGTGGAGGAAGATGTAACACGCCTTGGCCCAATAATATTCAGCAATGGACAAGAATGAGAACAGCGGTTGGACCGGGCGAGTTGGCCGTGCGCGTAGAGACGCGCGGCTGTGAGCTTGCATCCGGGAGATAGTAGGTTCGAATCCACTATCGGCAGCCCTGAAGATGGTTTTCCGTGGTTTCCCATTTTCACACCAGGCAAATGCTGGGGCTGTACCTTAATTAAGGCCACGGCCACTTCCTTCCAACTCCTAGGCCTTCCTTCCCATCGTCGCCATAAGACCTATCTGTGTCATTGCTACGTAAAACCCCTAGCAAAAAAAAAAAAAAAAAAGAACAGCGGTTGGATTCCTTCGATCAACTTCTGGCCGAATGAAATTCCGACCTGTGATCACCGACATTCAGTAGCAGTTAGACAGTGGACAGTGTTGGTCTGTCAGGGGGAAACAGCTGAATATTAATACGAATAAAACACCAACTATTTAATCTCTCTAACTTATTTCAGGATGACTCAATAAATTCACACTCGCATACAATTCAACCGTGACTGACCACACTCACTAATTGCTGGCTATTTACAAGTCTCTGTTCTTTTCACACAGCAAGTGGTCAGGCTCGTTGGTATTACCTGAGAAGGCTATACTCCTATTGATAGACCCACCTTACTTTCAATTCTCCAAGTCCAGCCACCCCACAATGCAGGTGCGTGCAGGCAGCTAGGTTTGAACACAGGGCTACTCGCCACACAACACACCATGACTGTTCGTTGGTTCAACTCCAGAGAAATTCCAGTTATTCACACAGTCAAACACAGTGAACAACTAAACACTGACAACTATACAGAAACAGCTCACTTGTGTTAAACAGTGTAGGACCATGCTCCTCACAAGGTCGGTAGATGCAGAGTGGGTTTCGGCCCTTGGGTTTCGTCCCGTAAGAGGCCACGGCTTGCCCGTGGTCCAACAGCTCTGAACTCTGACCGGCCAACCGAGCAGAGCAAAGTTGGCCACGGCTATACCGTAGTTCTACGCCTCTGCTTTCGGGAGAAGGGCCTGGGGCACAGTGCCGGACTTCACGCCTGGCCCCACCCGTCGGCTGCCCTGAGCATGGTTTTCCGTGGTTTTCCATTCTCCTGCAGTAAGGCGAATGCCGGGACAGTTCGTAGTATAGGCCACGGCCGCCCATCCCCTCACCTTCTCCGCACATCTAATTCACCGTAACAAGTCTCCCGGCCTGAGAGACGGCGTCACCGTCTAAGAGGCCCGCCTCCCCCTTCAGGGGAGGAATGAAAACGTTTAGTAGTAGTAGTAGTAGTAGTAGTAGTAGTAGTAGTATTAGCTCCTCACAACAACAACAACAACCACCACCACCACTAACACTGTTCCAATTAACTCATGATGGCATCTCCAATCGCTCGGTCCTCAGTCCACAGAAGCACACACACACAGTAGTCTAAGGCAGTATACACAGTATTGCGTTCCGTACCCGACGATACCCTGACTCCGCTAGAACACTAACTACAATCAACTCCGCTTTCGCACTCAGTTCAACCACCGAACCCCCAACACACCGAGTCCAACTCCGAATCCAGCACTGAGTTGGCCGGGCGGTTGTGGTCGCGCGGAGGTGAACTTGCATTCCGGAGAAAGTGTGTTCGAATCCCACGTTGGCAGCCCTGATGCCGTCACCGAAAAACTTCGATGTGTTAATGCGACGTGAAACCACTAGCAAAAAAGAGGAAATCTGCCTTTTTGCGGCTAGCCTTGTTTTTATAGCTCGGGTGAACCGGAATATTCGTGATGTGGCTAGAAACGGAACATTCTTGATGCACCTCGTAGAAACGCACGGAGAAAACAGACGAAGAGGACAATACACGGAAAAGCCGGCTACAAGTCCAGATAGTACTGCAGGGGGGCTACCACAGGGGGGGCACGTAACAATATATTTCGACCAAACTTCATACTTAAGGTCTACCTGTTCGGGAGTAGGTTCACATATACATGCAATTTAAAAATCACTCAATAGACTGGGGTTTCTTGAAAGACAAAAATAATATTTCCTGATGCAAAATTAATGTTCTGTAAATGTTCCTCTGAAAAAAAAATTACAGCCCCAACAGTTTCTTACAGCGAAAATGGGGAATCACAGACGGGCATCTTCATGGCTGTCGATGGTGTAGTTCGTATCTACCATATCCTGAATTCAAGCTAACGGTTTTACGTTCCGTACTATGCAGCCAATACACTTGGTTGGAGCAGAAGAAATGTATGAAATAGATGAGGAGCCATTCCATGAAAACTGAGGAATACAGCTACAGAGCCAAATAGCCTGTACAACAAGGAACTACACCGGAAAATTTCTGGTGCTGTCAACCTGATCAAGAGTAAACAGTTGCTAGTAGCATTGACATGTAGCCAGAATTCTTGGAAGAACAACAGAGAAATGACCATTAGCAAAAAGGTGAATGAGAAAAATTTACGGAAAATTCTTACAAGACCATCCTGTATTAACTCACAGTTGTCAGACGATAGACAGTTAAACGATTTTTATACTTGCTGGATTTTGATTTATTTGAAACTCACAAATATACCCGTGCTTCGCCATGGCATTCCACACTGTATACGGATTTCTCCTTAAATTACTGTAAAGGCTGTGAATAAGATTATATAAAATTGCATGTCTGATAGCGCTATCCGAGAAACAAAACAGGGAGGATGCCATACGTTTTCTCCGATGTAAGATAGGCATTGGGGAAGTTTTGAGGTTAACGCCAGGCCACAATTTCTACTGCCAATCACAATCGAGTTCGGGAGTTTCTACTATAATGACAGGCTCACATGGCAACTGCCATTCACAATAGAGATGGAGAGTTTACATTGTAAAGACAGGCTCCTTTTCCAAATGCCAGTCACAATCGAGCTGGAGAGATTTGATTATAATCGAAAATTGCAGTGCAGTTTAAAGAAATAGGTCAAAATGAATACTGTTCTGCATTTGCCATTGTGTCCGCCTCTGTGGTGTAGTGGTTAGTGTGATTAGCTGCCACCCCCGGAGGCCCGGGTTCGATTCCCGGCTTTAACACGAAATTTGGAAAGTGGCACGAGGTATGGAACGGGGACCACTAAGCCTCAGGAGGTCGACTGAGTAGAGTTGGGTTCGATTCCCACCTCAGCCACCCTGGAAGTAGTTGGCCGTGGTTTCCCACTTCTCCTCCATGCAAATGCCGGGATGGTACCTAACTTTAGGCCACGGCCGCTTCCTTCTCTCTTCCTTGTCTATCCCTTCCTATCTTCCCATCTCCCACCAGAGGCCCCTTTTCAGCATAGCAGGTGAGGCCGCCTGGGCGAGGTTCTGGTCATCATTCCCAGTTGTATCCCCCGACGCAGAGTCTGAAGCTCCAGGACACTGCCCTTGAGGTGGTAGAGGTAGGATCCCTCGCTGAATCCGAGGGAAAAACCAACCCTGGAGAGTAATCAAAGTAAGAAAGAAGGAAAGATGTGCCATTGTTCGAATTTTGATCTCATAATTAAACAGAAGAGGTCTCAGATGTTAGAAAAGAGAGTGCTGTTGTTACATGTCAACGTTCACCCACATATAGTCTATCAACAATCGAGACACGACAATAAGTTATAGGACCAAAGTTGTAGATCTCTACAAATTGAACAGCGATTGTGGTATCCGTTTTGTTATACGACTTACCATTTAGTCACTAATTACCCCGAAACGATGGTCTGTACCGTCATTAAAATGCATTCATATTTCGGTATTTTCCAGGGCCAATAGTTATACATTTGAACAGCTCGTAATTTTTCCACAAAGAAAATAGTGTACAGATTTTGAGATTAGCACTCCAAATGAGTTCCTATGGGGCTTAATTATGAAATCTAGAGACAGTTGTGGAATGTGAATGCTTTTACACTGCAAAAACATTGAATAATATTGGGAATGGTGGGCTGAAAGACATTAGAACGAGAGAAGGAACGATGCTCAAAACAATTCTGGGCCGAAAGATGAAACTGGAGAGAAGAGACTAAGACGAAACAAAGAATATTATAAAAAAAAGGTAGAAGGGAGTTTCTGAACTGATGAGGAAGTGAAGAGTGCAATTCTTTGAATACTTAGTGAGGATGAACAGGAATCGACTGACGAACTGAAGCTTTGAGCACTTCAGACAACGGAGTACAGAGTCCATATGGTTTCAAAAAGTGAGAATTGACGTGTCCAAGATTAAGATGAAAGAAGACCCCATGTGGGTGAGGGACGCAGACGAAGAATACACCCACGGTATCCTCTACCTGTCATAAGAGGCGACTAAAAGGGGCGACCAAGGGATGATATTTTAGAACCTTGAAACTACTTGTGATTAGTACGTCTACCATCACGTGGGGAACACAATGGGTCGCGTTTACTTTCGAGTAGTACCACTATGGTAGGTACACAATAGGTTTGTAATTAGTAGCAACAGAATGTGAGTCTGTTTGAGTTTTCCCGTACCCATGATAAGTACCATTGTGAGAAACGCTACGGGTCTGGGCGTTGCCTGTGATTAGTACCACTATATGAGGAACACCACTGGAAAATCAGCGCCCGTGATTAGTACACATAGGCGAGGAACACCATAGGTTTGCGTTGCCTATGAGTGGTGCTATTATGTGAGAAACACCATACGTCTGCGTTACCTGTGCGAAGTACAATGCTTGTGAGTAGTACCATACTCTGTGTAACACAGTGAATCTACGCTACTTTTGGTTAGTACCGCAACATTACAAATACCATGGTTTTACTTTACTAGCGATAAGTACCATTATGAGGGGCCGTTGACCTCGATTTTGGACAAATATCAAACATCCTCGATTTAGGATTGTGTTTTAGAAGCAGTCTCTTAGTCTATTGTTTATGATAGTTTCTGCGTCTGATCCCTGATTGTTTTAAATTCATATCCATCCATTCATTCTTCATCATCAAGTTCTTTTATTCTGGTCAGTGGATGATTTTGAACTTTTCAGCTGCCATTACATCTCGTCTCATTTCGTACCATTAGGAGCCGATGACCTAGATGTTAGGCCCCTTTAAACAACAAGCATCATTATCATCAAGATGAAAGAAGAAGACATATAATACTTGTATATTTAGACAGTAAGACAAGGAGTTCAGATGTTTTTAGGATACAGGAAAGTAGCCAGTAAAGAAGAAAAGATCACACACAGAAGAACTGAAGAAGTAGAGGAGAGAATAAAAATGTACCGTCAAAAGGTGAAAGCTGACACGGTGAAACGAAGTAAATACTAAGCGAAAAATATCTGCAATAATAATAGTAATAATAATAATAATAGATTTATTTTAGTCGAAATGCCAAATGCTACATAAAATAAAAATTATTACAATATATACCACAGTTCACATTACACTGTATTCTGTGATGGAGATCTTCATATGCAGGCACCAGTTTCAAGATACAGTATTATCTCAATGTTACAGTGTACAGATAGATAAAATCTGATTGCGGTAACATGGAGAGCACACAAAGTACTCCATGAAACCGCATCAAACTCAATTTTGTCCAGAGTGGGCATTATATGTTGGTTGCTCCATACATCACATATTACGACCAATTTTATTTTATGAAATTCTTGACAATATAAGAACTTCTGCAACCTGTCCGAGAGCTTCTTGAGCCTTCGTGCAAATTTTTGTACTGATCAGTGGAGGTGAGTGGAATTGTATAACGAACAGAGAAACTTACTTTTGACTTTATAGATATAGTTAAGGAGATACTAGTATGTCTAACTTTGTCAGGTAAAATAATCAATCAATCAGTTAATCTATCTATCTATCTATCTATCTATCTATCTATCTATCTGTGATGATCGTTCTTAAAATAGTCATTAGGTTGGACTGTTGTGCAAGTGGACACCATGCACAACAGAAAAAGCTATGCTGAGCAGTTGATGCCCGTTTGTGGCAGGTGACTCTGCAGAATAACTGGCGCCTCCACTAAATATTGTAGCACAATAGATTGTTCTAGTTGCAATTAAAGTGTTTTGTTGGTCAACACTCACTTCTACGAGTTGCTTTGGAAAGGTTGAGGTTAATGTCCCAATAGCGTGCAGGGAGCTTTTACTTGCTTCGAAGTTGGAGCAGGCCAGTTTAGAACAGGCAGACAGCCGGACAGAAATACTCGTGTGTTGAGAAATACTTGCAATTTTATTCCATTAAGACCACAACCCGCATAAATGTCAGGTGTAGCCAAATGTACTGCTGAGGGTGAGGACTGTTTATACTGCGTTATTATTATTATTATTATTATTATTATTATTATTATTATTATTATTATTATTATTATTAACGTCGCACTAACACATCGAGAGTTTTCGTCGACGCAAGATTGGGAAAAGGCAAGAAATTAGGAAGGAAGCGACCGTGTCTTTAATTAAAGTACAGCCTCACAATTTGCCCGGTGTGCAAGTTAGGAAACCATGGAAAACCATATTCAGGGCTGGCGGCGGTGAAATTCGAACCCAGTATCTCCACATGCAACCTCGCTCACAGCTACGTGACCTGAATAATGCGGACAACTCGCTCGGTATTATATATTTTGCCTCTAAAAATGAATTATTCTAGTGGTCACCCTAAAGGGATTTTTATACTAACAACACTACTAGTCTGACGGCTTACCTAAATATTGAACAATAATTGATAATTTATCTGAATAAAAGTGAAATATATTGTAGAGGAAATTTAATAGCAGGCATTACTTGTTAACGAAAACAAATTTCAGATACTTTTGATCGGTATTTTAACGTGCAAACCTTATCTTTGATAAGGGAAGAATATGCAATCACGTGCAGTACTTCGCCCATGCGTATCCCAGCTCTCTTGGAGGTTCGGAAAGCATAATGGTATTTTCGTTGAAAGCGCCATGCAATTGCTAATTAGAAACCTTATCCACATGAGAACGGTGCAAATTTCTCTTTTGAGTGGATCTGCCTCTGAATAGAAGCGTAAATAGGGTGATCAGGCGACTAGAAACAAAAAAAAAAAAAAAAATACCTATTATGGAATAAGAGGACACTGAGGAAAAAGGACGGCACATAAAAGGACCCCGACAGTGGGGTTCAAACCCACTATCTCCCGGATTAGCGCCCCTAACCACACGGCCAACTCACCCGGACCTGTTTAAATGAAATGAAATTAATTTACATTAGAAATGTGTATCCGATCTAGAAATATACCATCTTCTACTACAAATACGTTTGCGAATTTGGAAATTTTTTTTATGTTCAATAGATGTTTCTAGAAGTCAGTACAAGAGAAAAGCAAATTCACCTCCGTACAGGCCATGAAGGCCCTTGGAGGAGTGGAAGGTAAAGGCTTCCACCATTGTTAACCTCGGCACGTGATGAGGTAGAGTGGTTAGCTCTACGCCCGGCCGTCTTTGCCCCCAGGAATTAACCTGGTACTCATTTTTGGTACAGGCTGAGTGAACCTCAGGGCCATATGCACCTCCGGAAGTGGAAATCTCGTTCCTTAAATTTTACGACTTCCTGACGGGGATTCGAACCCACGTTCTTCCGGGCGAACCAAGCACGCCTTTACCGCCTCGGCCAGGCAGCCCCTCAGTACAAGAGTGTTACCGAAAAATTGTACTATCATCTGAGTTTGCCGTTCAAAGATTCCATTTACAATTTATTTCTTTCATCAGTTCATTGTGATGATATAGGTGAAATACTTTTGAATTATGGCCCGGTATAGAAATAAATATACAGCTATTTGTGAACCGCTGAATAATATTTAACAGATTTACTTGTTTTGAAATACGTACTTACAGCACTTCTCACTGCAAGTTAAGTCATGAAGTCCAGACTTTTCTTTCAAATTGCTCCAAATTGCAAAATTGATAGAAACATTTCACGTCACCATTAACAACTTCTGTGCTGGCTAAATATCTGCAACATCACTGAAATCAACCTCTCTCATATTAATTAACCGTGAAATGTATTTTATACATTCCCGTATCAAAATTCAGAATGTATAAAATGTCAACAATGGAACTGTATTCACTTTCTAGTTTTTGAGTTTAAGAAAGAAATATTGACATAAAGAAGTGTAAACACCAAAGATGAACTTCACCTAATCTATTCTCAAGAAAGTGACTTAGAATCTTAGGGGGGGGGGGGGGGGTCTAGCCTGAGACATGAAATATGACTACGTACATTTCAAGTACTCATTTTATAGCAGAAATGAGGGACAACCACCTTGTCTTACAGTGACATAGTAATTATTTATAATTAACTTCAACAAACTGAGATGAAGATTTCATCTCTTCTCTTCTGTGTACATAGCAAAATAATTATACGAAGGCTGGAACTTTAATAGTAATAATAATAATTTCATCTGACTATTTCTAGCCGAGTGCAGCCCTTGTAAGGCAGACCCTCCCATGAGGGTGGGCTGCATCTGCCATGTGTAGGTAACTGCGTGTTATTGTGGTGGAGGATAGTGTTATGTATAGTGTGTGAGTTGCAGGGATGTTGGGGACAGCACAAACACCCAGCCCCCGGGCCATTGGAATTAACCAATGAAGGTTAAAATCCCCGTCCCGGCCGGGATTCGAACCCGGGACCCTCTGAACCGAAGGCCAGTACGCTGACCATTCAGAGAACGAGTTGGGCACTTTAATAGTGCCAACTGTTTAATTACAACTTATACAAAAGAGATACATGTAACCAAGTTTTACTGCTCTTCAGTGCAGTCACTGGCATTGTGTACAACCCGTCGACAGCGATGTGGAAGACGTAGGATACCTTAGCAGTGCCTGTTGTGTTGATAGTTCGAATGGAGCGGTCTACTGCGTGAGAGTTCTCTGAAACAGTTCTGAAGCAAATGCCACGAAATGGATCCTTCATCTTAGGAATCAAGTCGAAGTCATAAGAGCTTCGGTTCGGAGATTATGGTAGATGGTACAGCAATTCCCAGCCCCATTGACCGAACATATCAGTCACAGGTTGCGCTGTATGCGGCCTAGCATTGTCCTGCAAAATGATGGGTGGTTTCTGCAGAAAGTGTCGCATCTTCTTTCTCAAGTCTGCTCACAGGTTGTGTTCCAAAAATGAACATTAATACTGCGCATTGAAGGAACGTAATGCGTTAGGATAACACCATCACCGTCGTACACGACACATTGCTTGGGTTCTGACGAACTTCCGATTTTCGTGGGACCCGTAATAATGCCATTCGTTCGATTAGTGTTTCAGTTGTGTCTCGTACGATTTGGTCCGTGTCTCATCCAGCGCAAAGGTACGGCGTAAGAAAGTCTCTCCTTGGCGCTCATAGCGCTCCAAGTGGTTACGAGCAGCGGGAGCTGGGTATCGTAACCATTTCTGCATTTCCGGCACATCACGCGGAACCCATCGTGATGCAGTTTTTCTAATGCGCAGATGTTCCTTCAGAATGTGAAGCACAGTCGTATGCGCTAATTTGGTGTCTCGGGCCAGCTCACGAATCGTATAGCGTCGATCCGTGTCCAGTAACGCGGCAAGAGCATGCACTTCTTCACTTACACTAGGACGGCCAGGTCGACGCGTGTCTGCCACATTTTCGCGCCCTCCGTTGAAGGCCTTTACCACCATGCCACTGTTCTGTACGGCTATGCAGATTCCTCGCAAGCCTCTTGAAGACCTTGGTGATACTGTCATGCTGTACGACCACTGGCACATTCAATCCTTACCCAACTCCGTTGTTCCTGGTTTGAAAACATCGTGACAACACCACTTTAGACCCCCAGCTAACACGAGGCTCTGTTCTTCTCGCCAGTTCACATGTGTGTGATGTGGGGAGAGTCCATATGCTCTGAGGTAAGGTAACTAACTTGTGCTATCAGCGGACAGGTTCCGTTGTATGGCGTCTTTACAGTAGTGTTGCTACTATTAAAGTTCCAACCTTCGTACATTTTTAATACACTCTGCCTAAATCAACTGGCAAATTATCTGTTACATATTTTATTGTAATATGTAAATTATGACATGGGCAACCTGCCATTACTAGATTTTTATTTAGTGCTTTTTTTTACAAAGAGCTATAAGCATTCGTTTCATCTAGTCATTGATTCATACCTCCAAAATTGGTATTATTGTAGTATTGTCTCCTGAAAATGCAGTGCACTTGCTGGAGAAGCAAAACATAACTTCTTCAATCAATCAATCAATCAATCAATCAATCAATCAATCAATCAATCAATCAATCAATCAATCAATCAATCACTACTGATCTGCATTTAGGGCACCCGCCCAGGTGGCAGATTCCCTATCTGTTGTTTCCTAGCCTTTTCTTAAATGATCGCAAAGAAATTGGAAAATTATTGAACATTTCCCTTGGTAAGTTATTCCAATCCCCAACTCCCCTTCCTATAAACGAATATTTGCCACATTTTGTCCTCTTGAATTCCAACTTTATCTTCATATTGTGATCTTTCCTACTTTTAAAGACACCACTCAAACTTATTCGTCTGCTGATGTCCTCCCACGCCATCTCTCCACTGACAGCTCGGAACATACCACTTAATCGAGCAGCTCGTCTCCTTTCTCCCAAGTCTTCCCAGCCCAAACCCTGCAACATTTTTGTAACGCTACTCTTTTGTCGGAAATCACCCAGAGCAAATCGAGCTGCTTTTCTTTGGATATTTTCCAGTTCTTGAATCAAGTAATCCTGGTGAGGGTCCCATCCACTGGAACCATACTCTAGTTGGGGTCTTACCAGAGACTTATATGCTCTCTCCTTTACATCCTTACTACAACCCCTAAATACCCTCATAACCATGTGCAGAGATCTGTACCCTTTATTAACAATCATATTTATGTGAATACCTCAATGAAGGTCTTTTCTTATATTAACACCTAGGTACATACAATGATCCCCAAAAGGAACTTTCACCCCATCAACGCTATAATTAAAACTGAGAGGACTTTTCCTATTTGTGAAACTCACAACCTGACTTTTAAACCCGTTTACCTGACTTTTAACCCCTTATTGTTTCATAGGTTTCATTAGAAATTGATTTTAATTCAGTCAATGTTGTTCTTATGCCACTTGATTTATAGTCAAAATACTGTATGAGAATTGGAATAATTTTCACACTTCTTCGGTTACTCCCATCTGTGGACACATCAAAACCAGGAATTTCTCTCAAACTCTCAACAATTACTTCAATAGCATGCAGAGCAATAACATTTATCACAATGTTATTGTCACAATGTATTCCAATTTTGTTCACGCGGACGAAAGTTTCTTAACGACATCAGAATCGTAATGAATTTCTTGGTTCTATTTTGGTGTACTGTTCAGTGACCTATAACTAAAATGATGCCTGACTGTATGAGAAGCTCCCTCTCGAGCTAACACACGATGTGCAAGGTGTGATGTCGATTGTGCTAATACAAATGCGTGTTTTAAGAGGAAGTACATCTAGGAAACCATACTCAATATAACACTACTCAGAGAGAAAAAATGGAAAGGATCCGACAGTTCGAAAAATGAAGATATCGGCAAAGAAAAGGGCCACGAAGGGCGTGAAAATAAGACTACTTGGGCCTCGGATGTTCTAATTCCGTCGGAGTTGGAAAAGAAAAGGAGTTGGCCAAGGGACGTCGGATAGGATAGATGAAAGTGAGGAGCCTGGCAGAAGTAAGTGGAAACAATGCCAGGATTCCGCTAAAGGCCCCGTGGTCGCCAAACCACGCTCCCAAGTCAAGATACCCTGGGGTCATTTTAGTCGCCACTTACGACAGACAGGGGTTACCGTGGGTGTTATTCTACCACGCTAACGTACAAACATCTTACCCAACTACAGTTTTGCAGAATTATTTTATGTTTTTGCGTGCCGATTTGATGTTCCAAATCTTAGCATCCTGTTTATGACATGGAAAACGTATCACATAAAAAAAAAAGGAAGTTCAGCACTACACACTTTACATTCGGCCTCGAATTCACACTTCCCCTTTTTAAGGATATTATTTGGAGACTTCTTCAGAAAATTTGCATTTACGTCTAGGCAGTGTAATTAAATCCTAAATACTCAAAAAGATCCATTCTCATTTCCTCCTGGTTTAACGTACAGGCATACAGCAAATAAACCACGTGGTAACAAGGACGAAGAAATGAAGGAAATGAACGAAAACGCAATACGATATTGAAAACCCTCCAGGAAACGTTTCTGCTGGCCTCCTTTGTGTGCTGTTACGAAGTTGTTAAGTATGAAATCCAGCGGAAAAAACGAGTAAATGCAAATATTAAAATATTCAAGTCCTTTGGGCTTTATCAATCGTGAAATTACTAGCGTTTCACCCCAGTGTGGCAGCAGGCTCGTCAGTTGGATTGCTACACCTTTCCAAGACTCTGGCGTCTAGAACACTATCGAGATACTACGACTACTACTACTACTACTACTACTACTACTACTACTACTACTACTATACTTACGAAGTTTCATTCCGTCCCCTGATGTGGTGCGGCGGGTCTACTAAACGGTAATGCCTTCTCTCAGACCAGCGTTGTATCAGTGATGTGGTTTTCAGAGAATGTGAGGTGAGTGCAGCCGTGGCCTATGATAGGAACTGTCCCGGCATTCGGATTAGTGGGGGAGAATTGGAAACCACGGACACCATTCTTAGAATGGCCGACCAACCCCTCCGCCTCCCAAATATAGAGCTGCAGGGCTAGTAATACTAGCTGTTGTTAAGGTAAAGCCTACTTTTTTTACCTCGATGCTGATGCTGATCGCCACATCAGGGGTAGAGGCTTCGGGAGCACTCCAACACCTTCGACTTGCTTTTAATTCTAAGAAGATTGATGATGATGCTTGTTGTTTAAAAGGGCCCAACATCCAGGTCATCGGCCCCATCTAAGAAGATTAAGGGGCATCAGTAAGAGTTGGGAAGTAGTGATAAAAAGGAAGTATCGTGCCTGTCCCCATGTCAGACATGCTACCAGGCAGGTATGGTATTAGGTTTCGTGGTCCTGGAGGTTGCTGATAAGAGCCAGTGAAAAAACTCATAGGCCGAAATAGAAAGGTACTCAAAGGATCAGCAATTCTAGGCACTGCTGTGAATAGAGTGGACCATGCTGGCTACTAAGCCATGTCACGGTAAGTCCTAAGACACAGCCTGGTCTCCGTGGTGTCCCTTGTGCCTACTCTCCAATCGCGGAGAATGTGGTCACGCCCGCCTATGTGGAGACCTATTGGAGGGAACGGGTTATGGGCCTCCTCCCATAGGTCGAACAACGTGTTTGGTGGTGGAAATCAGCTCAGCGGTTCCATCGCACATGGAACCCAAAGATTACCTGATGGTCGCCCCACCTCATACGGCCGAAACACTGCAAGAACAGCAGAAGGGGACGTTCTAATCTCACCTGATTGATGCCTTGTGCTGGGGTCCTCTCTTGATTGGTCCTTGGGTTAACTGCATCCCACCGAGCGAGTTGGTTGTGCGGTTAGGGACGCGTAGCTGTGAGCTTGCATACCGGAGATAGTGGGTTCGAACCACCTTCAGCTGTCCTGTGTTTTCCATTCTCCTGTACTAAATCGAATGCTGGGACACCTTCTCTGCACATCTCCTTCACCGTGGCGTGGTTTACAATTTTCACACGAGGTAAATGCTGGGGCTGTACCTTAATTAAGACCATGGCCACTTCCTTTCTACTCCTAGCCCTTCCTTATCCCATCGTTGTCTGAAAACCTATCTTTGTACGTGCGTCGTGAAGCCAATTTTAAAAACGTATAGTAACAAACTGTCTCCCCGTGTACAGTCGCAGATTCCTGTTGGGTAGTCCTCTCCTGGTGGGCTGGTTTCTTCTTCCTGGTGCAGGGGTTGCACCGTTATGGCGACGGTCTCTGCTCGGCTTGGGATAAGGCCTCTTCTTGGCGGTGCCTAGGTGCCAAAATGGCATCTACTATCCAGCATTTTCTCCGTCTTTTTTCCTCCTAGCTGGTATGAGCGTCGGTAGGCACTGGCACCTTGGCGTGTTGCCTGACCGTGCGTGTCTGCATCGTGAATCTCTAGCTATCAGGCCGTGTGGTCTGGGTAGCAGCCCGGGAAAGACAGAGGGCGTCAGCCTCCATTTTCGTATTGCCGTCCACTGTTCGGGACGCCTTTTTGGATAATGCCTATGCGATGGCGATAGGTAGCCCATACATGTGGTGGACGTTCCTGGCAGGCGTCTTTGGACGTCCGCATCCACTTGGAGATCTGGACTGCAGAACCTGTGTCACTCCATCGCGACGTCAGGGTGCATTTCAGTTTACATCGTTCGTCGCAACCTTGACCACCGTGGAAGCCGAGGGGTACGTGTCCGTGCACATCTGCTTGTGTCTCTGCCTCTTATGGATTTCTGTGGCGGTTGTCGTCAATTTGAGCCTGGTACCTTTTTTTTTTTTTTTTTTTGCTAGTTGCTTTACGTCGCACCGACACAGATAAGTCTTATGGCGACAATGGGACAGGGAAGGTCTGGGAGTGGGAAGGAAGCGGCCTTGGCCTTCATTAAGGTACAGCCCCAGCATTTGCTTGGTGTGAATATGGGAAACCACGGAAAACCATTTTCAGGGCTGCCGACAGTGGGGTTCGAACCTACTATCTCCCGAATACTGGATACTGGCCGCACTTAAGCGACTGCGGCTATCGAGCTCGGTGAGCCTGGTACCAGCTGTCGTCCCAGGTTCACCACCTGTGCCGAGCAGTTGGTCCGCCTGCGTGGCGACGTCTTCCCTGTAACACAGTGTACCTTTGCCCTGTAGTGTGAAGTCGAGCTGCTTGAAGATGGCCAGGTAGTACGAGATGTGCGCCGAGTCCTATGCGCGAACGATTACGCTCGAGGGCAGAAAGGCCTCGATGTCCTGGGAAGGTTCGCCGACTGCTGCTTGAGTGTTTGGTTGTATTGTTGGAACACTATATTCCTGTTGAAGTTGTCCTACAGGCTTTCCTTCGGCAACACTTGCATATTTCTGTATTTCTTCCTGGGTGTAGTACACCCAGTTATGTGCTATCTCTCGTGGATATACCTGTAAAAGAATCCTGAAGTAGAAGTAGTACTGAAGAGGACGTAATATACAAATGCTCTTGAGGTGTGCTTATAAGTGCATGCCTTCACAAGTACTAGAAAATTTCTCCTGACGTGTACTGGTAGATAAAAGTTGCTAGTCAGGAGAGTGGCTGAGCGAAAGGCATGTACGTTCTTACCCTTTGCCTCTCCCGGAGCCTACTCTACTGCAAACCTCACTTTAGGGTAATGCAGCGACGGGGCAGTAGTAGAGATATGTACCTCCAGTTATATAATTGCCTGCCTTTAGCTATTAGCCTATATAAACATTAAGTTCACAGAAGAAAACTATAATTTCATCGATTGAGAATGTTAAAACATTCAGGTTCCCTAGGCTTTTCCCATCATTTCACCCCAGTTTGGCGATAAGCTTTGATTTTCTAATAATCTGCCCAGACCTCGCTAAAATACACGAAAGAAGGGGCACGTCCGGATTAATCTGCTCGTATGGTCGCCCTATTTATAGAAGATGTGAGTTACATTTCACAAAATAATCATCCTCATTCACAAAATAATCGAGCAGACTTTTAACCAGAACCATGATCATGTAACGAAGAACAATTCACTGCATTGATCACAGACATTTTCTATATTTATCAAAGGAGAAGTCGTATAGTTATTCACTACCCATGATGTGAGTCTGCTTTGTTCATTTTGTGAACTCTGATGATGTAACTCCTGTTTATTTCTCAACTACCAATAATAAAAGAAAATTCAATATCGTGAAATACGTCATACCTCATTTACTGCAAATGTAATATTCTGTCTGAATGCTAGTATCCGATCAAGAAAGAATTGCATCTAACCTGGTTTAACCCGCAACCAAGAAACACATTTTTTGACCTCTCGGATGAATGGCTAGCCTTGAAAATGTTAAGCTTTGGAATTATTTTACGTGATGGTAAATCTATAGACAGCAGGCTGGCGTATTTGAGCACCGTCAAATACCACCTTACTGAGCTGGGTTTGAACCTGCCAGGTTTGGACCAGAAGGCCGGCGATTCTGCCGTCTGAGCAACTCAGCCCACCTATTCAATAACAATTAATATTTGTCGAATCTCTTTGTTAGTTTTCCACTCTCAGAACCACACTTGGGTCCAGAATTAATAATAATAAATATTACTAAACTACGGTAAATTGCATTTGAAGAACCAAACTTAAAAATCGATCCCCATGGACATATATCTGCTTTCATCAGTGGTAGACTTGGACCTACCAGACGGCAAAACGTAATATGACGTTAAGTGCTAAATATTCATTAGTTCTACTCAGTTTGTTATACGTTGTTTAACTAGTTATTTTATGTCATTACCGACGCCTCATCAACGTGTACAGCCAAATGAATGACAGGAAACTAGTAATACTGGCATGTGAGAGAATAATCCGGGGGTTTTTTTCTTTCTTTTTTTCGGGAAAGTAAGTGATTGCTAGGGCACAGTGCCTCTGCTGTGCACAAAGAATGCAAAGAACGGCATACCTTACGTAGAGAGCGTTTCAGACATGAATTGATGCTTTCAAATGCAGATGAGATGCATTTTCCTGTAAGGATGTCAGTGACTGGCCACTCTGCTTCATCTGCTGCAGTAATGGAACATTGCTGAACAGAAAATTTTTGACCAATATCAAATGTTGAAAGAAACTCACCTAATTGCTAGCGTGCAAATGTACATCGAACTGCGTGACTGAATAAAGAATGGCAGTAGGGTAAAGGGAGGTAAGTTTGTGATTAATCTTTGAGTAAGTATCACGTGTCCGCTAGAGCGCAATGAAGACCAATGCAAGTAGCTAGACATCTGCTGAGAACTCAGGGATCCAGTATTAAAGTTGAACTGCTTAGTCTGCCATACGGAAGTTCATGATACTTATTCGAAGATTTATCACGAACTTACCTGTATCACGAATATGCCTCTCTTTAAAGTGACATTATTTTTAACAATGACTTGTTTTACCTGGAAGAACATACATAAAGATATCCACTAGGGAATAAATAACACAAATTGAGCTCTGAATGATTAGAACATCAATATATAAAATTAAATCTTCAATTTTATATTGTCATATATGTAAGGGGCGATCAAAAAGTTTCCATTCGAGGGCCATACAGTCATGAATCGGGATTATCGGCAAAATTGCCGTGAGTATTGAGGCGCTCATCCCACTGACGCGCCAGGTTGAAGATCCCCGTGTGGTAAAACACCATGTCCTGCTGCGTGAAAACATCCGTAACGCCTGCTGCATATCGTCGTCCGACAGAAACCGTCGACCCTTCAAGGCCTTTTTGAGGGGACTGAAGGCGTGATAACCGCATGGGGAGTGATCAGGACAATAGGGTGGGTGCTGGCCCTAATCGCCACGTCCACCCCCCTTGTTGTTGTAGCCCATAATGTATGAGGCTGGCCACCCAGATCGACCAACGTCTTGTGTTGAAATGCGACCCGCACAGAACTTGGTACACCAGTCCACAACTGTTGTTTTCGACTGACATGCTGCCCCATACATCCTTCGATGGATGTCCACGTATGTTTGTCCTTCGGCAGCTAAGAACAGAATAACTGCACGTTGGTCCTGTTTGGGTGCGCTTGATAATAACGTCGCCATAGTTCACGCGACTGCATTTAACGCACGACTCCCACACTAATCCCTTTGCCTACATGTCCGTGCTTATATTCCCGCATCGGAGTTGCGTCACGTTGTATGTCCGGTGCAGCAGTGCCCTCAAACGGAAACGTCTTGTTCATGCCTTATACATACAATCACACGAGGGTAACTCATTCCATGTCCGGCCCGCGGTGTAGGGGGCAACGCGTCCGCCTGTCATCCGGCAGTCCCGGGTTCGATTCACGGCTGGGTCAAGGGTTTTTAATTGTAAACGATTAATATCCCTAGCCTGGGGACTGGGTGTTCGTGTCGTCCTTAACGTTCCTTTCCTCACATTCAACACTCTACACTTCCGCAATTACAATTACACCGCAGGTTCATAACATATGGTGCAAGTAGTGGCAAAAGATCTTTAAAGGTCGACGCCACGAACAAATAAAAAACTCATTCCATCTTACGTATCCGATAATTTGTAATCATGCTCGTTCGCTTGTGTGGTTTTCATTAGATAGTTTGTAATCATGCCGATAGATTGCGCACATGTGCAAACATCAATAAATCAAAATCTTGGTGCAACGACCGTTTCAAAATAGCCAAGTTACTGAATGAGTAGTTACGGGAGGTGGTCCGCACAGTGGTCCGTTTTCTGTGTAAGAAACTACTACTACTACTACTACTACTACTACTACTAAACGTTTTCATTCCTGCCCTCAAGGGGGAGGCGGGCCTCTTAGACGGTGACGCCGTCACTCAGGCTGGGAGATTTGTTACAGTGAAGGAGATGTGCGGAGAAGGTGAGAGGGGTGGGCGGCCGTGGCCTATACTACGAACTGTCCCGGCATTCGCCTTAGTTCAGGAGAATGGAAAACCACGGGAAACCATTCTCAGGACAGCCGACGGTTGGGGCCAGCCGTGAGGTCCAGCCCTGCCCCGTCTCCCGAATGCAGAGGCGTAGAGCCACGGTAGAGGCGTGGCCACCTCTCCTTTGCTCGGTTGGCCGGTCAGAGTACAGAGCTGTTGGACCACGGACAGGCCGTGGCCACTTAAGAGACGGGACCCAAAGGCCGAAACCCACTCTGCATATACCGACCGTGTAAGAAACTCGAAACCTATCAACATTTATAAGATCATTGTGTTTCTAAGGGGAGAGAAAGTAACGTCTGTCGAAAAAGTGTGGAACTGGTGGCATGAATTTCCGGAATTTTGAATAACTCTGTTAGACGAAGAGTGGAGTGGCAGGTCTATCAACATCAGGCACATTCGTTACTGCAAGTGATGTAACTGTACGGGAGAAGAGGAATCATTAGAGGTGTTATATATATGTACATAGGATACCACTTTATAACTTCAGAAGAGACTCTCATTTTACGTTATGTCAAATGCTTTAATAATTTAGTGATTAAGTCAACAAATGAAGGACTGATGCCGATAATATACTTTCTTAATGTCATGACTAGAAAGGAGAATCAAACAAATATTTGGAAAAGTGTTAACGAAAGGAATCCATTTGTGTTTTGTATAAGAACCTGATCAATTATTTCATCTTAATAATAATATTTGTATAATTTATTTATGCCATGTTTAAATGACAAAATTCAGTTTTGAATAGAATTTTTATACAGAATTACATAGAGATGTGAGTTGCATAAATCATTAAATGAAGATGTTCTTCATCAAGACCTGTCTTTATATGTGCATGTACAAAACATTTGAGAAATTTCTTAATTTACCATCGCATATACAGACGTAATACAGGCAACACACGACTAAGCGAAATGAATTTTTATGGAATTTAAAGCGTTGCTTCTGGGGCATATAAATGAGTAATTAAGAGGAACAACGTTAACGGACTACGCTTGATTTCTGACTTCTAAACGTACGCTTCGCTGTGTGAGCAGAGTGGACCTCATGGTGTGAATGGGCTAGTTAGGTAGTTACTCAACTTTTGTTATATGTGAGGAATAAACGAGAAGTCCCCAGGGATCTGAGCTGTGCTGCGCGTGTCGCATCCAACAATCACAAATAATTAGTGTTTATTGTAAGGGCTCGAACAATGGGCCCTCCTGTGGTTGCATTGATACTCGATTCTAAAATCAGCTCGCCAATAAAGTCTGAGGCAACAAATTAAAAGATAATATAGGATAAAAGGTATTTAAGTGAAAAATGCTTTTTATAAACAGTGACAATAAAGTTATTTACTGTTCGCTTGTGTGGTTTTCATTAGATATAAACTAGGTCCGTTTTCCAATGGCAGAGTGCAGTTATAAGCTAACAACGGAATTTGAAAGGAGTAAACGATATGGCAGGAAGCATTATATAACTTATAACAATAAGGAGAAAATTATAGTTATACAGGGTGAACCCGAACTCTACCGACAAACTTCTGGAGGTTGTTCAGTGATACCTTCTGAGTATATTGGTATAAGGGACCCGTGGTCTCCGATGGCTCGTTGTAATGTAATTATGATTTGTTCGGTTTGTTACCCCAAGCATCCTTGTTTCTGTGAAAACACCTTGACAACAGTATAAAAAGCCTGTAATGCACAATAACCAAAATTTACAACGCGAAAGGCAGAGTAACACAATCCTCAGACGAAACACGCTTTTAGCACAGTGTGTTCAACCTGTTCTGTCAGTGTAGTGTACAGTACACAGCAAATACAAAACAGTACCCTCACAAGTATTGTTCAAAATTGTGACAACAATTTTCATGGCAGAGTATACAGTGACGCACCATCGACTGTCTTAGACGCTCAAGACTTTCTGAGTCAAACTTCGCGGGTTCAAATCCGACTCAAGTCAGTGACTTTTAAAGGGTGTTTTAAAGGTAACAACTCCGTGTCGTTGGCTTTCGGCACGTTAAATAATTTTCTGTAAATAAATAGCTTTATTATTATTATTATTATTATTATTATTATTATTATTATTATTATTATTATTATTAATGCATTACAGATAAAAAGTTAATTGCTGAAACAAACCCAACGAAAAGCAATTACTCTGTAAGGTGCCAACGGAAAACACGGGTCTCTTATATCAACATACTCCGAAGGTATCCCTGAACGGGTAGTACCGAACTGATCCGACGGTCAAAACATTCCAGAGATATTTTTCTTCCATAGCGAAAGGTCGTGATTGAATTGGTCCGACGGGTAGTTGGCAGGGAGAGGCAGGATTTCCCGAATGGGTTACTAACCTAACTCCCCAACCCTCAACAACTGCCTCATTTCACTAGATTCAGTCTCAATTCTCAGGCAGTCTCAGTGCAGTGTAGTACTAGAAGATGTGTACTATGGTATCCATGTTAAATGACAGGGGCTTGAAGTTAGTCCTTTTTGAAGGAATTACTGAATATACAAAAGTTAACATAACACAATATGATCAAAAATGGCGATCCTAACCTAACCTAACCGAACATAAAAGGCCAGTGATTTGACGAGGCCCAAAGACCATACATATATTTACTATATTGTCCTGTGTAATTTTATTGAGACATTTGGTATAATATATGAGAGAACTATAAGGCTTCTTCGATCCAAGGAAGAAGTTATAAGTTATTTGACAAGGGCGAAAGGCTACTACGTATAGCCTATTTACTGTATTGTCCTGTGTCATCTTATTGGGACAGTTGGTATAATGAAAGGGCGGACGAAAAGGATTCTTCGATCCTGGATTTTGATATTTTAGCGTCGCACCACTTCGACCACTGATTGATTGATCTCTAAATTCCTATAACCAGCGGAATAATTCGACAAAACCCCCCTGAACATCCTCCGGTAGTTTGAATGTGGAGTTCGGGGTCATTCTGTACAACTACGAGTTGCAAGTGGTAAGAAATCATAATCCGAGCATTTGAGAAGTTTCCGGTACATAAGAATTTTCGATAATTACTTTTCGACTTACAAGTTAAAAATAAATTTATACATGGGTCAAATATGGAAGTATTTAAACATCAGAGCGTTACAAAGGATGCCATTTTAAATAGAGTCGACAAACGAAAGATAAAGATATTTTCAATTTATCTACCAATGTCTCATATTTATGTTTCATCTAGAGTTGGATAATAAATACGTTCTTTAAATTATGGCAACCCCGCCTTCTTCACAGTTCTGGGCATAAGACTCACGACCGATAGAGAAATTCATTACACTAGAGCAGAGGTACGGTATTGTAAAGAAATCAAGGACCCGTCGAGTACTTTGTGATATTTCTGTTAAAGGTTGACTGTCAGAATTAGTTACTATATTCCAAGTTTAATATAATTAATGATATTCAACGCACTTTACATCTATTTCTCTCTCTTTTCAGTTAAATATAGAAAGTAAACATGCAATAATAATAATAATAATAATAATAATAATAATAATAATAATAATAATAATAATAATAATAATAATAATAATAATGGTGTTGTCTTTATGTCCTACTAAATACATGAATGAGCTCGCTCCTACTTATATATCCTATAGTTTGTAGTCAGACCGGTAGATTGGGTAGAGATGCATTAATCGGTAAACGAGATCTTGGTAGCCTACAGTTAGTGAATAAGTTGTAAGGGGAGAAGGTGCACATAGTGGTCCGTTTTCAGAGACAGAAAACTGAACTTGTCAATATTCACAAGAGGACTGTGTCGGTACACGGAGAGAAAGTGATGGCTGTCCAGCAAATGTGGAAGTGGTGCCGTTAATTTACAGAAGCTTGTAAACTGAGAAAGAAGAAAAGCGGAGTGGTCCTCGACCAACATCAGACGCTTTTGTTAATGCAATTTTGATGAACTGGTACAGGAGAACTGACTTACTGAATGCCACTTCCTATCTTCAAGGAAAGCAGGCACTTATTTTACGCATTGACAATGCTTGGAAAATGTTGGTGAATATGCTAAAAATATAAAAATAAAGGACACCGAAATCAGATACTCTCCCTTTTCTTGATCTGTTCTTACACGGTCACCTACAGAACGTTGGGGAAACTTGCCTCGTACTATGAACCAGGTATATTATTTAAATTTCGTGAATATACCTGCTTCCCATTTGCATTAGTCTCTTGGCACAGGCCAGAGCAAAATACCAATGTCTCAGTCTCATTTATGGCTGTGAGAGTATGGAAACTGTTGATTTATGGATGGTGCTGAGTAATGACATTGGGAGCCCGACTTGTGAATCAGGATGTTATTAAAGGTGCTGTTCATAGTGTCGATCTTGCTGCAACAGTCCCTTCTGTCCCAGTGAGGAAGACAATGGCAAACCGCTTTACTCCTCCCCTGGCCTGGTACAGCTCATTTTAGCGCCACTGTTGGTTTTTGTGGTTTTCCTATAACTGCATAACCTTTGGTAGTGCTAATGGAAGATACAACCAGCCTCCTAGATGATGAACTAACAAACATTAGATGTGTGTTATAACTTTAATAGTGGCAGTTACTACGAATATTAGATAATCGTATCCATTTCCATTTGTTCTTACCTACGATGTGTTGACCTGCTTGTGCTATACGCTTTTGCAAAGGGCTTAATCACGATGTTGTATCCTAGCAATAATCACCTCCATCTCCAGCATACTTGTTTCCAGCGATGTGGTGATCATAGGATGTCATCGGCTGTAATAGGATGATCATATTTACCCCAGAAAAAGCCTGAAAAGTTAAATTCAGTGCTGAGAAGTGATTCCTTCATGATAGTGTGAAGGTGGGTCGTAGAGCATCTAGTGTAGAGCAATCAACTGAATAATTTAACCATAGATCCTGGAATAAGTGCCGGAGTAGTGTTATTGAAAATAATAAGTCAGTTTGAACAGGAAGTCTGTGTCGGTGGATGGACACCAAAGGCTTCGTCAATGAACCGACTATAGCCATTCAAAATGTGGATGTATCGCAGAATGCAAAACGCAGTAAGACAGCCAATTTTGGTCATACCTACCAAAGTGACAAATACAGCCTGATACAAGTGATCACAATGTAGAGTTGGCGCGGAACCTCCGATAATGTCGACAACCACGATATGACAACTCTTGCTGCTTGCAGGAAACAAAAGAGTAAAAAAAGTCAAAATTACTCCCTGATGTTCATCCTTCTTGAAGAAGATAGCTCCAGGAAACCTAGAATTCCATCTAGTAAGACAACGCCCCAGCGTATACTCCATAAGCTGTGACTATGCCACTCTTTCGGCGGAAGTTAAAGGTGTTTATACATCCACCTGATTCTTCTGATTGAAGCCCATGTGACTTAATAATAATAATTTCGTGTGGCTATTTCTAGCCTGGTGCAGCACTAGTAAGGCCGACCCTCCGACGAGGATGGGGGCAACTGCCGTGTGTAGGAAACTGCGTGTGTTATTGTGGTGGAGGACAGTGTTATATGAGGTGTGTGAGTTGCAGGGATGTTGGGGACATTGTAAACACCCAGTCACCGAGCCAACCATTTAAGGTTAAAATGTTCGACCCGGCCGGGAATCTAACCCGGAGCCCTCTGAACCGAAGAGCACTATGCTGTCCATTCAGCCAAGGAGCCAGACACCATAAGATTAAGGTATCGAGAGCTTAACAAGGTTGAAGAGTTGCTAATTTATATTCGTATATTTAATGGCTGTAGCAGAGATGTTATGCGCAGGGGTGAGTGGGTGAAACGGTTAAGGCGCTGGCTTTCTAACCCCATCTTCGCAGGTTCGATCCTGTCTTGGTCAGGTGGTATTTAAAAGTGCTCAAATATGTCATTCTCGTGTCTGTAGATTTACTGGCACGTAAAAGAACTCCTGCAGGACAAAAATTCCCCGACACATCGGCGTCTCCGAAAACCGCCAAAAGTAATCAGCGGGACGTAAAGCATTATTATTATAAAACCTGCAAACTGTTTTCCAGTCATTGACCGGGTCAGAGATGGAATGAATGAAGTAGATATAGGCTATTAGTGCGATAGGGTCACCACTCCCAAAGTGATTTATTAATGACTGATAGATGCTATGAAATGAGAATGGAGAGTGTTGTTGGAATGAAAGATGACAGGAAAAACCAGAGTACCTGGAGAAAAACCCGTCCCGCCTCCGCTTTGTGCAGCACAAATCTCACATACAGTGACCGGGATTTGAACCCCGGTATCCAGCGGTGAGAGGCCGACGCACTGCCGTTTGAAACACGTAGGCTCTTATTATTATTATTATTATTATTATTATTATTATTATTATTATTATTATTATTATTATTATTATTATTATTATTAGATGTTGTGGTATTTACTCATAATGATGGGTTTTAACTCGTAGTAAAATCTACATCTGAAACGCATCATCAATTGCTATATTTCAATGAATCCAGTTGATGAGCATGTTCAGGAAATCTTCGATCTCGTGACGCCAAGGGGCCCTACAGTATTTGAGCACAAGCATGAAATAAGTATGCGCTACCCTGGATAGTGTATTATGCAGGAATGTTTACACAGGTTTTAATAGAAAGGATAAGAGAAGACATTTTATCTTAACGACAGTGCCGTATCGATATCAGATATTATACTGTACAATGCATTGCATTCTCAGATAATGCCTGTACATTTTACAAAGTATTACAACATATGAATATCGACACAAAATGCTGATATACATGACACTCAATATGACAACTCAATTACAGTATTCCAGTTGACAATCCGTCAAACAGTAAAGTTTACAGAGTAAGTCCATATCATTGTTTATATGCGTGTACACATCCACCCAGCTGCATATTCATTGCTGAGTAATACACTGCTGTAATTCTCTAATGAAGCGTGATGTTCTGGCTTATATGTCTTTAGGCGGCCGTTGGATTTCAGCGCCGTAAATCAAGACCTTTCAACAACTAGTATCCAAGGCAGAGAATGGAATACGGTACATTTGAACTTTGGAGATTCCGACGGCTCAGTGTGCGTCGTCATTAGCAAATACATATACAGATATCTTCTACCGAGCGACCTAGAGAGATAACTAAAGAAGAGTTGATTAACAATATATTTACAAGTTTTTATTTATTTATTTATTTATTTATTTATTTATTTATTTATTTATTTAGTTATATCACTAAACGCATATGAATACATAATTTTACTAAGAAATAACGTACTGTGTTCAGGTGATGTAGACGATTCTCAAATAAAATACTAGATCTTAAGGGGAACAATACAAATATTATTTCATATAGAAATGTGTATTACTTTGTATCATTAACAATGCCTGTTACCGGGATGAATAGATCAAATGGTAGTAGTTATTTTTTGGGGGTTCAACTGCCACCTCCACTTCAGGCCCCCTGGGAGAACGTGTACTAAGCTTTACACTATCTCTCTAGTACCATGTATAGTCGCCATATTGTTTCGAGTTCAGCTTCCAACGTTATGCCCCTATGAATGAAGCACATGTATTAAGCTTTACACCATCTCCCTAGTCCCATGTGTAGCCTTATTTTGTTCAAAGCTCATCTCCAAGCCCCCTGAGGGTGCCATCCAACGTTACGCCCCTGTGAATAAAGCACATGTATTAAGCCTTACTCCATCTCCCTAGTCCTATCGGTACAATGTGTTTAGCCACCATCTTGTGTGTAGCCGCTATCTTGTTCAAGATTCCAATTCCGCTCCAAGCCCTACTGAGGCTGCCTTCCGACGTTACGCCACTATGAATAAAGCATATGCATTAGTTCTTACACCATCTCCCTAGTCCTATTAGTACAACGTGTAGCTGCTAAGCTCGTGTAGGGAGGGGCATCCGGTTAGGTTAACGCATCGCCAGCGTGCGGTAATGCCTGGCAAATTAGCTAGGGTGTACATTTGTGTCTGAGCTGGTGTAGGGAAGGACAATCGCTCAAAGTTCAATCGTATGCATATTTTTTCACATGCAGACCGAGATACGAGCACGTAGCTAAATGCAGAAGAAGCTACATTCGCAAGTTTTGCTAGGTTAGTAAACCTTGCTGCGTACAGAAACAATTCTGCTGAGACGTGATATTGTTCGCTTTATAATAAATTTTCAGCATTACTTTTTTCTGTAGCGGATTGGGCTGTTAGGTGACACTAGTCTTCGGTCCAAGAAAAAATCTAGTGTTCGATTTTCTGGTTACGTTGAGATTCAGACTAAGAGAGTTCTAAGTTCGATATCCGTTCTTCTTTTGTTCAACGAAATCCTAGACTCGATCTCTGTGTATGTTAGATATTTTGACTAAATGTTACTTTTGTTCAAGGGCGCCCCCAGGATCAATTTCTGTTTTGGTTCAAATATTAATAATGTTACTGATTGTATGTCCTACTAACTGCTTTTTAGATACACCGAAGTGCCGGAATTTAGTCTCGCAGTAGTTCTTCAGTTCAAGGGAGTCCCAAACTCGGTGTCCGTTTTAGGTCAAAGTCCAAGTTCCAAACACTAAAAATAAGAATATAGCATACGTATTAAGCCTTATAGCTGCCATCTTGCTCCGAGTTCAGCTCCGAGACCGGGGAGGTTAAGTTAGATTAACGCGTGGTCAGCGGAAGATTAAGCCTGCAGTTTTAGCCAGGGTGCAGGGAAGGGCAACCGGTTACGTTTTACGCCTGGTTAGTGTGGGGCTAAACCAGCGCTCTTAGCTAGAGTGTAAAGTTATGCCGAGCTAGTGTAAGGAAGGGCAACCGGTTAGGTCTTACGCCTGGTCAGCGTGAGGCCAAGCCAGCGCTCTTAGCTAGACTGCAAAGTTATGCCGAGCTAGTGTAAGGAAGGGCAACCGATTAGGTTAACGCCTGTTCAGCGTGAGCTTAATCCTGCTCAATTAGCTAGGGTGTAAAATTACTTCCGAGCTGGTGTAAGGAAGGGCAACTGGTTAGGTTAACGCCTGGTGAGCGTTAGGCTAAGTCAGCACTCTTAGCCAGTGTGTGAAGTTATACCCGAGCTAGTGTAAGGAAGGGCAACCGGTTAGGTTTTACGCCTGGACAGCGTGAGGCTAAACCAGCGCTCTTAGGTAGAGTGTAAAGTTATGGCGAGCTAGTGTAAGGAAGGGCAACCGGTTAGTTTTATGCCTGGTCAGCGTGAGGATAAACCAGCGCTCTTAGCTAGAGTGTAAAGTTATGTCGAGCTAGTGTAAGGAAGGGCAACCGATTAGGTTAACGCCTGTTCAGCGTGAGCTTAATCCTGCTCAATTAGCAAGGGTGTAAAATTACTTACGAGCTGGTGTAAGGAAGGGCAACTGGTTAGGTTAACGCCTGGTGAGCGTGAGGATAAACCAGCGCTCTTAGCTAGAGTGTAAAGTTATGTTGAGCTAGTGTAAGGAAGGGTAACCGGTTAGGTTAACGCCTGTTCAGCGTGAGCTTAATCCTGCTCAATTAGCTAGGGTGTAAAATTACGTCCGAGCTGGTGTAAGGAAGGGCAACTGGTTAGGTTAACGCCTGGTGAGCGTTAGGCTAAGTCAGCATGCTTAGCCAGTGTGTGAAGTTATACCCGAGCTAGTGTAAGGAAGGGCAACCGGTTAGGTTTTACGCCTGGACATCGTGAGGCTAAACCAGCGCTCTTAGGTAGAGTGTAAAGTTATGTTGAGCTAGTGTAAGGAAGGGCAACCGGTTAGGTTAACGCCTGTTCAGCGTGAGCTTAATCCTGCTCAATTAGCCAGGGTGTAAAATTACTTCCGAGCTGGTGTAAGGAAGGGCAACTGGTTAGATTAACGCCTGGTGAGCGTGAGGATAAACCAGCGCTCTTAGCTAGAGTGTAAAGTTATGTTGAGCTAGTGTAAGGAAGGGCAACCGGTTAGGTTAACGCCTGTTCAGCGTGAGCTTAATCCTGCTCAATTAGCTAGGGTGTAAAATTACTTCCGAGCTGGTGTAAGGAAGGGCAATTGGTTAGGTTAACGCCTTGTGAGCGTGAGGATAAACCAGCGCTCTTAGCTAGAGTGTAAAGTTATGTTGAGCTAGTGTAAGGAAGGGCAACCGGTTAGGTTAACGCCTGTTCAGCGTGAGCTTAATCCTGCTCAATTAGCTAGGGTGTAAAATTACTTCCGAGCTGGTGTAAGGAAGGGCAACTGGTTAGGTTAGCGCCTGGTGAGCGTTAGGCTAAGTCAGCACTCTTAGCCAGTGTGTGAAGTTATACCCGAGCTAGTGTAAGGAAGGGCAACCGGTTAGGTTTTACGCCTGGACATCGTGAGGCTAAACCAGCGCTCTTAGGTAGAGTGTAAAGTTATGGCGAGCTAGTGTAAGGAAGGGCAACCGGTTAGGTTAACGCCTGGTGAGTGTTAGGCTAAGTCAGCACGCTTAGCCAGTGTGTGAAGTTATACCCGAGCTAGTGTAAGGAAGGGCAACCGGTTAGTTTTATGCCTGGTCAGCGTGAGGATAAACCAGCGCTCTTAGCTAGAGTGTAAAGTTATGTCGAGCTAGTGTAAGGAAGGGCAACCGGTTAGGTTAACGCCTGGTCAGCGTGAGGCTGTCAGCACTCTTATCTAGCGTGTAAAGTTATTAAGCCGGAGCTAGTGTAAGGAAGGGGAAAGGGTTAGGTTAACGCCTGGTCAGCGTGAGCTTAAGCCTGCACTTTTAGCCAGGATGTAGGGAAGAGCAACCGGTTTTGTTAACGCCTGGTCAGCATAAGTCTATGCCTGCACTTTTAGCCACTAACATCATGTAAGGTTAAGCCTACACTGTTATGCGGTTAGCCCGAGTGATGAACATAGGTCTGTACGGTCTGTGGCCGAACCCGAGGTCTGCAAAGTTAAGCCTGGACACGTAGCCAGCGTAAGGTCATGTGAGGTTAACAGCACGCTCTTAGCCAACCGGCCTACTTTTCAAGTCATGTCACACGAGGTTAAACATGCTCTCTCTGTCAGCACATTCCATGAGGTGGAGGCTTCTCTCAGGGGGCTGGAGATGGAGGTGGCGGTCGAACCCCCTAAAAGTAGCTACTAATGGTAGAACGCCGGCCTTCTGAGCTCATATTGGCGGGTTCATTCCCGGCTTAGACCGGTGGTATTTGAAGGTGCTCAAATAGTCCAACTTCATGTGCTTAGATTTACTGGCACGTATAATATCTCCTGCGGGATAACATTCTGGCATCTCCGCCTCTTCGAAAAACCGTAGAAGTAGTTAGTGAAACGTAAAGCCAATAACATCATTTTTATGAAGATATCTGTTTCAGGACATCATTATTTGTGTTCGGAGACGAAAATGATTTTGTTGAACTATTTATGAGATAATATCACGGAGAAGACTATAAACTGTAAAGTACACGTCATAATTACAACTGATTTTCTCCGGTTGAAACTATCAAAGATGTAGGTAGCACGATATTTTAAACGCGCCAACCAGTCGATGAATTGAGCATGAAAAAGTTACGGGCCGTGCTTATTACTGATAAATGAACATATTTCATGTATGCTTTTAAAAGAATAATTTACTTGCTCCATCTTTCAATACAACATTAGGGAAGGCACTTTACATCATGGATACATAATGGAAAAGTATTTTCTATTAAACCTATTCATGTTTCGACGTCTATTGGATCATCCTCAGCTGGGTCACAGTCTCAATGGTCAAAGACATTCCATAAATTTACTAAAAACAAATACTACCCAAAATAGACGATGTGTTGTGAGGAAATATACATTAAAATGCGGTGCTACTGTATAAAAACTTTTGTGATATATATTACAACTAAACAGATTTTACCGAGCTCGATAGCTGCAGTCGCTTAAGTGCGGCCAGTATCCAGTATTCGGAAGATAGTAGGTTCGAACCCCACTGTCGGCAGCCCTGAAAATGGTTTTCCGTGGTTTCCCATTTTCACACCAGGCAAATGCTGGGGCTGTACCTTAATTAAGGCCACGGCCGATTCCTTCCCACTCCTAGCCCTATCCTGTCCCATCGTCGCCATAAGACCTATCTGTGTCGGTGCGACGTAAAGCAACTAGCAGAAGAAGAAACAGATTTTCACATTATAAGTTATTGTGAGTTGTGAAGCGTCAGTTGTCCAGAGTCGACGTGACGTGAGAGAACAACAAGGATAACGGCCGCTTGAAAGGGACCGAAGGACGTAGGAACTACAAATATAATATCAGCAAGTCAAGACAATAAATTATATGTCTGTATTTGGCATTTCACCACATAAAATTCGTCCTAAGTTTAAGTACGAGAAAAAAAGGAGTTTCCTTCAGTCTAACTTGAATACTGGTACATAAATAATAAAACATCTACACATTTACAAAGCCATAGGAATAGAATAGGGTAACCTCAAGTTCATTCAAACAACAAAATAACTTAGTATATAGTAAAGTCATTAAACTTGAAAACGGACGATATCACGATTGACGCTTCACATTTCACAATAATTTAAATTGTGTTTAATATTAATACATACCACAAGTGTTCATGTATATTGTAGCACGATATTTTAATGTATATATTCTCACAACACATCATCTAGTTTAGGTCTTCTTTGTGTTAGAAATGTTATGGAATGTCTTCGATCAATATGACTGTGTGCCAGCTGTGGATGACACAACAGGCGTCGAAGCATGGACTGCTGTAATGATAGAAAATACTTTTCCATTATGTATCCATAAAGTAAAGTGTCTTCCCTAATGTTGTAATGAAAGGTTGACCAAGTAAATTCTTCTCTTAGAAGCATACGATTTGTAAGTCAAGACAGAAACATCATGAGATTCATTGTGTGTCATATTTCTTGTCTCAGACAAGTACCAAAACTCCTTACTTGGTACGGTTCAATAATATACAA
Organism: Anabrus simplex; assembly: GCF_040414725.1. Classification (NCBI taxonomy): domain Eukaryota; kingdom Metazoa; phylum Arthropoda; class Insecta; order Orthoptera; family Tettigoniidae; genus Anabrus; species Anabrus simplex. The sequence continues at coordinate 209,036,859 of NC_090271.1, read as the reverse complement.
TGATTCCTAACAGGGAGCATGACTTTATTAAAATAGGGTTGAGTATTTGCCTTAAAAATTAGACCGTGAATTTTAGTGAGTTAAAGCAAGCTAAAACGTCACCATATCGCGTACATACAGGGCAGATGATGCAACAATAGCAAGTTCAGCGAATAGAGACAAAACATAGCAGTGCAGCAAGTACGGCTTATGCTGACGACCACATCGCTGTGTCTGATAATAAATAATAATGTTATTCTTTTTACGTCCCACTGACTACCTTTTACGGTTTTCGGTGACGCCGAGGTGCCAGGATTTAGTCCCACAGGAGTAATTTTATGTGCCAGTAAATTTCCTGACACGAGGCTGACGTATTTGAACGCCTTCGAATACCACCTGATTTGGCCAGGATCGAACCTGCCAAGTTGGGGTCAGAAGGCCAGCGCCTCAATCGTCTGAGCCAATCAGCACGGCGCTGTGTCCGAATGGAAAACACTACTCTCTTCCAAATGTTCTTGTTCAGATCAACGTTAGTAATAATTTAAACCCGGATACCGATTAAATCCTCAAGAAGCTCCACCAAAGATTGTGCACTTTAAATGAAACCGCAAAAAAGCGATGGCGACGCTATAATGAGACGCAAAAGGCATGATGGGTAATGAGGTAGTTTGCGATTACTTTCCTCACTGAGCCAGAAATTGCTGTTGCAGCATGACCGGTCCTATAATCAGCAATTGAAATCCGAATTTCATTCCTCAGCAGATTCCATACTGTCGCAGCCATAAATGTGGCGGACTCTAAAGGAGAAGCTGCATTTTTCTTTGGCTTTTGCCTAGAGACATATAAAAAATTACTGCATCCATCAATAATAATAATAATAATAATAATAATAATAATAATAATAATAATACACCACAAACCTAGAAGCCATCGGAAGCATTACGTACTCACTTCTGTTACCTTCATCTGATAGTTACGTATTGGGCCTACTGTACTCATTAATACACAGTGATATGATTTAAAACCATCACCCCATATCGCCATAGGTAATAGGTAATGAAAAAAGACAAATGGATATGCCTACTTTGTTAGTGACAACATTCATTCGACCAGAGCGTCCCACGGCGCATGATGCACATTTGAAGACATCCCGTTTCCTCGAAAAGTACTTGATGGATTTTGATTATAATTACACCTCTCTGAATTTGCAATGCATTCGTCCCCAATGCTAGGTGTAGTAAACAGTGTTCTTCCATATCAAAATGCGGAGCAAAATATCTCAATAGATCTTGAAGAGTTCGATTATGAACCCCTCAAGTCTATTACTGAAAATGGAAACAGGTTTTTTTAAATACTTTAACGGTTTATGGGTCGCCCTGTTTATACACCCTGCTTTAATCTCCTGAGCTAACGAAATAGTTTCGAATATAACCTATATTCCATAAATAATGGTTTGTTTCGAAGTGCTGGCTTGGAATATATTCGTCATCTTTTTCCCTTATAACAATATATTATTCGCATTCCTATTTCCATAACCTACTGTATTTCACTGAAATTAGTCCATTGTATGCTAATAAACCGTCCATGTTTTGAATATATTTCCATTAATCTAATATGTTATAAAATGAGATTCTATAAATTCATGATTTGCTTTGATATATTTCTGTTTTGTATTTTGTTTTATATTAGAATCATTGAATAATATCAAACATGATGGCACTGCATCATGGGTCATTCAGACCTTACGCCATTCAGAATTCAAACAAAACAATCTCTGCCGTGCTGAGTGGCTCAGACGGCTGCGGCGCTGTCCTTCTGAGTCCAATGCATCAGGTTCGATCTTGGTTCAGTCCGGTGATACTTGAAGATTTACTGATACTTAAAAGAACTCCTGAAGGAGTAAATTCCAGTATCTCGCCGTCTCCGAAAACCGTAAAAGTAGTTAGTGGGACGAAAAGCCATTATTATTATTATTATTAAAGCCATCTCTTAACTTTTTCCACCAACTATCGTGAACGTTTACGTTAATTAACCGCAAATCAAGTTTCCACAGGAATAGTAATGCGCAGATATTTAGGGCAACGTATAACGTAATCAATTCCATTTCGTATAATAACAGTACAATCTAGGACTTAGTGTTCCACGGGTAAATGATTAGCCTGCTGGCCTTTGGTCACAGGGTCCCGGATTCGATTCCCGGTAGGGTCGGGAATTTTAACCATCATTGGTTAATTTCTCTGGCACGGGGGCTGGGTGTATGTGTCGTCTTCATCATCATTTCATCCTCATCATGACGCGCAGGTCACCTAAGGGAGTCAAGTCGGAAGACCCGCACCTGGCGAGCCGAACATGTCCTCGGATACTCCCGGCACTAAAAGCCATACGTCATTTCATTATTTTTTTTTCTAGGACTTAGTCTGCTTCTTGATGAATGCAGTATGTTTACATCTGTCACTTGGCACAGACCAGAACAAAGTGTAGATTTACTGACTCTGGCAGTATGGAAACTGCTGAGTGGTTCTGAGTATCAGTGTTACTGTTGCCATAATGCGTTATAGCTTAGCGAGGAAATCTACGATAAACCTCCTTAACTCCTTAAACCTTACTATCCTAGTAAGTTTTTCATAGCACTACTATATGTTTATGTAGTTTCTTTGAGAATCTCACGAAATTCAACCGGGTATATATATTTTTAAAATGGTTATATTACGCAGAATGCTACAGAAGTACCAGTGGAGAGATAAGCGAACTAACACAAAACTATCCCCCTACATATTTTGAAGGATGTCGGAATCGCCTCTTCTAAATTTGTCATTAACTTCGAAATCGCTACAAAAATAGCAATTTGTAGACAATATAATTGAAAGGTGTCGATCACACGGCACCTCGTAATCGGCAAGCATTCAGGTTAAACAGCTGTCGCTTGGTAGACCAAGGCATTCAGGATTGTCGCGCCCGGAGGGGGAGGGGGGGTAAATTGAAAATTGTGCATTTCAGTTAGGACAAATGAAGCACAGAAAAATGAAACAACTCGTTCGAGTTTAGGAGAAGTAATATCTCTCTCAGCTGGACCGGGAGACAAGTTAAGATCGCTACGTGCGAACACGGGTAGTCTTTTGTCTGGAGTTGTTGAGCACCATGTTGTAAGGGAGAGCAAGGGAATGTATGTATTCGTAAATGGAAGAAGATTGAAAACTGTGCTACGTTATTTAGATTAAATGATTAGTATTAGCGTGAATTTCTGCGGGCAGTTTTCTTGGTAATTTGTAACGAAATTTACAAGATATAGTGCCTTACAGATCCCTACGGGAAGGGAATTGATGTACGTTACCTACGGAATGTAACATTATGTTTATGGCCTATCATGGCATCGTCTACAAGAAATGAGTGTGTGTTTCGTCAGCGGCTTTATGTCAGTAAACATAATGTCACTGCTCTGAAGAATTATACTGATTTTCTTTTGCTAGTGGTTTTACGTCACACCGACACAAAATAGGTCTTACGGCGACAATGGGATAGGAAAGGCCTAGGAGTTGGAAGGAAGCGGCCGTGGCCTTAATTAAGGTCTGGTGTGAAAATCAGAAACCACGGAAAACCCTCTTCAGGGCTGATGACAGTGGGATTCGAACCCACTATCTCCTGGATACAAGCTCACAGCCACGCGCCTCTAACCGCACGGCCAACTCGCCCGGTATACTGATTAATTGTTGGACACTTATACAAGTGTTGTTCTTTTTTTTGGATGTGCTATGTTTCATGTTTTTAATATACCAATTGACTATATACGGCTGAAGATGACCCTAAGGATCGAAACTAGTACCGAAATCAGTTTCAATGAGAATATAGCAGATTCATGAAAACTAGTTATATTTGGCCTTGTGTATTGGATTAGTGGACCAATTTACCCAATTGTACGTACCGGTAATTACTGTCAATACGGATCACAATGAAGCTTATAACATGTAACGATAATACAGTTGTCTTAATCACCCTACAATCTGCCCACAAAAATCACTCCTCATAATTTAGTTACTTTTATCTTTCGTCTGTAGTTTCTTCTATTATGCTTGAAAGTATATATATATTTTGCTAGTTGTTTTACGTCGCACCGACACAGATAGGTCTTACGGCGACGATGGGACAGGAAAGGGCTAGGAGTGGGAAGGAATCGGCCGGGGCCTTAATTGAGGTACAGCCCCAGCATTTGCCTGGTGTGAAAATGGGAAACCACGGAAAACCATTTTCAGGGCTGCCGACAGTGGGGTTCGAACCTACTATCTCCCGAATACTGGATACTGGCCGCACTTAAGCGACTGCAGCTATCGAGCTCGGTCTTGAAAGTATAAAATAACAGGGAGGGACTCAGTTGGATGGAATAAGAGTAATCAGTTTGGTCTATGCATACGATTTTGCCTCAGTGGTTTTGTTGAAAGTTTGCAGTATCGAACCTTGGAGCTTGATTAGAAATACAGCAGGTATGGTATGAAAAACTATTTTTAAGACTAGAGTGACAGTAGTTGGCAAAAAGTCTGACTGAATGTCAGGCAGGGTCTACGAAGCTAGAAATGGTGCATCGTTTCAAGTAAGTAGGATGTGAAATCTCCCAGAATTGTAGTATAGAAAGAGAAATAGAATCAAGGTGTAGCACGTTATGTTAGATATAAGTGTATTGCTAACACATATATGAGCCATCTCACTAATAATAATTTCGTGTGGCTATTTCTAGCCGAGTGCAGCCCTTGTAAGGCAGACCCTCCGATGAGGGTGGACGGCATCTGCCATGTGTAGGTTACTGCGTGTTATTGTGGTGGAGGATAGTGTTAGGTGTGGTATGTGATTTGCAGGGATGTTGGGGACAGCACAAACACCCAGCCCCCGGACCACTGGAATTAACCAATGAAGGTTAAAATCCCCGACGCGGCCGGGAATCGAACCCGGGACCCTCGGACCCGCTGACCATTCAGCCAACGAGTCGGACACTAATTCACTACGGAGTTGGAATATTATTTTAACAGAGAATTATTGTTTAGTACTCCTACGTTAAGGTGAAACAATTGTACAGGACGCATGTTTGTAAATCATCTGTATGCATTCCAAAACCAATAAAGTAGAATAATCGACAGAGGAATTCAACCTGTCAGACTGTCCTTCATTGTTGATATACGATAAATTCTTGGCGCGAATATATGCATAAAATTTTGTTTGCTTGGGAGAAAGAAAGTCTCACAGACGATAATGTTGAAGACTTTATTATCTCTTTAGGGTCAAGCGAGAGTGAAACCTCAACAGACGATGACAATGCTGATAGTGACTCAGAAATGAGTGGTATATTCGCTTTGTAGGATTATTTCCTTCGTTACGGGAAACTGAATCTAACAGCAACGCGAGATCTTCTACATGGTGAGTACAAATTTAATTTTCTCACGTTTTATCTGTTCGAGTATTGAAATATTTTTTTCTTGTAGCCTTATCCTAAATGTGTTGTGTATTATTGATCTTATGTGAATCATGTATGTTGCTATAAAGAATAACTGATTATGAACTTATATTCCAGTATTTACATTTCTGTTCGTGTTGTATATCGTAAATCAGCTGTTTGTATTCGTAGCTATTTGGCACCACCGGCTGACTTCCGGCTAACTGCCAAGTCAAAACTCATAAAAACGGAACTATAGGCCTAGGTGATTAGGAAATAGTTTTCTTAAACTATCTCAAGCTAAGATCCATCTGAGGAATCAAGATTTCATAATTCCACGAATATCGCAAATCTGCCTTGAATAACGAAAAAGATTCTCTGTCTCATTGCAAGAGAGGAACACGAATATTCAAAGTAAAATCAGGGTGACGGTTGTGGTAATTGAATCATATGTATTATTAACTTCATTTACATCCAAAGTGTAATTAAAACTTTCCATATTCGAAGCATGTCGTTTATGTATTTATTAAATAATGTAGGTCAAATAATGCACTCTTGTCTCACACCTTGATTTATGGATGCCTAAATAACTAAATAACTAAATAACTATTCACCCCGTACTGCTGAGGACCGAATGCCGTGTGCTAGCTCGTTAAGGTGAAAAGATTGTACAGGACGCATGCTTTTAACTCATCTATATTCATTCCAAAACCGATAAAGTAGAATAATCGACAGAGGAATTCAACCTGTCAAACTGTCCTTCATTGTTGATATACGGTAAATTCTTGGCGCCAATATATGCACAAAATTTTGTTGGCTCTTGTGCTGTGACTGGGTATCGGTCCCATGCAATATTTCGTACATCAAAGGAATGGCACCTCGGAAAGAACAACATTGATCCCAACCAAGGCAACCACGACAGTACGAAACGACCTTAATTCTTTTGCAGATCTTGGTTGTGTTCATATTAGCAATAGTCACGTAAAACTTCCTTTTTCAAGTCTCTTAACACATCACTCACAAAGTGATTGTTGATAAACGTAGTTAAAATACCGATAACATTCTGTACATTTCAACCATACGTAGAAATTACCTGTAATGTTGATGAATTAGCCATACACTTGAACCTTCCCGTCTATGCACCATATATTGGTAGCGAATTAAACAATCTTGGGACGAGGGATGGAAAAATAAATTCACGGACAACACTAATTTGACTTCATTGAACCATGTTCCCCACTTGTTCCATTGTTCTGAAAGTGCAATGCACGCATAAGATAAGTTACATCTTCGCGCTCATCAGAATTCTATTTAGTCCTTGAATTGTCACGAGATATATATACAGGAATGACGCAGAGAATTCTCCATACTACCACTAAAACGGCTAGCAAATAGGTGACTTGAAAACACCTTCCATCTTCACTCGTTCATTTTGACGCATACAACAAGGAAAACTTTATCATACAAGACAATAAATCTTTCATAAGTATCTGGTCAGAATCTTTGAGCAAAATATTTATATAGCCTACACATCAACAGAAGTTTGGAATATTGCTGTAAATGTGTTGCGGGTTGACAAATAAACGAACGAACTATTATTTGTACTCTCAGGAATAATATCAAGCCCTCTCTATATATTTAACACCAGCAAATGAACCCGTGCTTCGCTGCGGTATTCTATAATGTATACGGTTTCTCCGTAAATTACTGTAAAGGCAACGAGTAAGATTATATTAAATTGCATGCCTCCTAGCGCTATCCTAGAAACAAAAGGGGGAGGACGCCATACGTTGTTTCCGATGTAAGGTAGACATTGGGGAAATTTTGAGGATAATGGCTGGCCACATTTCCTACAGTCAATCAAAATCGAGTTCGCGAGTTTCTACTATAAGAGCAGGCTAACTTGGAAACTGCCATTCAGGGGAGTTTTCATTATAAAGACAGGCCCCTTTTCCTAATGCCAGTCACAATCGAGTTCGAAAGATTTGATTATAACCGAGAAATGTAGCGCTGTCTAACGTATCAACAATCGAGATACGAAAATAAGTCATAGGACCAAAGTTGATGATCTCTCCAAATAGAACGGCGATTGTGCTATCTGTTTTGTAATACAACTTACCGTTTAGCTACCAATTATCCCGAAATGATGATCTGCACCGACATTAAAATACTTTCCGTTGCCAAATGTTATACATTTGAATAGCTTGGAATTTTTCCTCAAAGAAAAGTGTGCTAGGTTTCGGGATTAGCACTCGCATGTATATAGAGCAATTAAGGAAGAAAGTAATACAATAATTAAGAAAGTGGAATTTAGTAGGAAATAGGATTATAACTGAGGACAGCGGGATAGGACAAATATGTAAATACCAAGTGGATACATTGGAAAATCAAATGTCCCTCAATAAATAATGATGTGTGAGTTACGGATATAAGAATGCGGTAACAGAGGATAAATTTAGGCGCAGTGAATCATGGCTACCTATTACCAGGATCATTAGAGAATGATGCTTTACTGTTACCATTAGTTGTCTCTAGCATGGGGCTAAAAGGGCGTCTCTTTTACATCTTAGGGCACCATTTTAAGTTCCTTGTTGCTTTCTCCTAGCAACCTTTAATGCGTAGTTTCATTTTTCTGTTGTCTCCTGCTGAAGAAAGGCAGGGTTCCTTTTGAAACGCGTAGAGTGTGTTTATAATTAATTACACGGCATAAGCCCAAAATATACTTCATGAATAGATAAGAAGATGACTTATAATGTTATTACTTAAGCTATTCGAGGACGGTTATAACCTCCAACGATATTCCGCCAATATCCTGCAGAATGGACGAATGACACGTATCTTGCTTTCTACCCAAGGAACAACCGCGAGTTTACAGGAATGATGACGAAAATGGCAATACGTCGCTTCCCTGCAGGTAAACAGAGACGTTGCCATGAAAACCTGTAAGTTCGTTGTCGGTCTGTCGGTCACTCAATGCAGAGCATGACACCCACAGGAATTAGTAATTTTCTGCGTCATTTGAAGAGTGGGCTAAATTATGAACATAAAAAAATATGTTTATAATGAAGAGACGCTTCACATACAGTCCACAGATTTTACAGAAAATCAATAGTAGGCTACCGTATAAGAGAAAATGGAGGAACACTATTCTGGTTTTCCCATAAAATCCCCGTCTATTCAAATATTCTGAAATCATATGCATTTCAAACACTTCCTCGGGGTGAGTATACTTTAGATACGACGTTTAGTTGAGATCTATCTAGACGTTTCGCCGTGATAGTGCATCAGACAGACACGAAAAATAAAAAAAAAAAACAGCGACACAGTCTTGAGTTAACCTAAAACGGATAAATATCTGAAAAATTGGCAAAGCAAACGAAGTTAAAGACAGTGAAACCCCTACAACTTTATTTGTGTAGATTTCAAACGAATTATTTTAATAAAAACCAAATTTGGCTTCATTCCATGTATCCTTTTCTTTAACTGGTATTCCCAATTTTTGTTGAGAAGTCTACTATAGAATGTCCGAGTATGGTACCGAGTTAATGTTAATTAACAATCAATACCACTACAAATCAACGAGTAAGACTGTTAGTGTTTTCCTCCAAACTACAACTCTTCCTACATTCTTCTTAAATTCACGTTTCTTAGTGTCTGCATTGCAACTAGCTATTTTTATCTTTAAATATATGCTAATTATACAAAACGTGTAAACGTCATTTTATTTTCCTCTTTGAATTCCACGCGACACCACCGTACAATACCTACCTATCCATCAAAGACTTACGTTTCGTCGCCTGAGTTCTGTCTGAGTCTGTGCGACGTAAAACCAATAGCTGAACAGAGACTTGTATCCAGGAAAGGTTTTTCTGAGCTACTTAAAGCCCTAAAGAACCACATAATATTTACACTATCTTAGCTCCATTTTTATCATAATATTGTATTGTTTAGTAGTGTCCGACTCGTTGGCTGAACGGTCAGCGTACTAGCCTTCGGTTCAGAGGGTCCCGGGTTCGATTCCTGGCCGGGTCGGGGATTTTAAACTTAATTGGTTAATTCAATGGCACGGGGGCTGGGTGTATGTGTTGTCTTCATCATCGTTTCATCCTCATCACGACGCGCAGGTCGCCTACGGGAGTCAAATAGAAAGCCTGCACCTGGCGAGCCGAACCCGTCCTGGGATATCCCGGCACTAAAAGCCATACGACATTTCATTTTCATTGTTTAGTAGTTGCAAGATGTTTCAACTGTAAGTGTGTTTATTTCAATTTTGCACATGTAAAAACTGTATTTTCTGGTTAGATGGAAGAGAGGGCCTAATGGCTTTAATCTTGCCAGACAAAATAAATCTATTGTATTGTATAGAAACTTCTGCAAGACTCATTCGGAACACTGAACTCTGGATAACGTAGACATTACGAAATGGGTTACGTTCATAAGTTGGTGGATCGGAACTTAACAGGGAAATGTGGAGCTTCTCTTGCAAGTCCAACCTTTCCGTGTGGCATGAAGCGAACTATGGACGATCTAAATGATTAAGATTTGTGTCCTCTCCGAAGTACAGTGGAGGACATGGTGTAGGTAACACCGAAAACTGGAGGCAAGGCCAAAAATAAGTTGCACCACATTTAAATTGAAGTTTCTGCCTCACGTTTTACACGTTTAAAATTAAATTTCGTTTAAAATACAGCTAATTGTTCAGTAAGAGATATTTATTACGCACCTGTTATAGAATATAATCAGCCATTAATTTTACTTCGATAGAACGATAATGTCAATCAACATGTGGACAAATAACGTGGTTTACCATGTCAGCATGAATTGTTTTACCATGACAACCGAACTCTGACCCATTTTCCCTTCGCAGCAAAACAATGAAGTTCACATCGGGAAGTTACACAGTTTGGAGATTAGAAATCCTCTCATTGTAATTAGCTGTTCCCGGTAATTATCCTAAACTAACTCAAGTATTGGAGGTAGTTTAGAAGAGAGTGTGTAGATCAGATACGTGTTATACATTTTGTAGGTTTTCCCCAGGTTCGTAAGAAATGGCAATTGAATACTATTTACATATTTCGCGAAAAGGTATCAATCTCTACTATACGGTTACTCAATTGTCCATGATGAATTAGTCCTTAGCGGATAATGTAATCAATTACTTTACGTCATTTACCGAATAAATTCCATAACATTTCGGTGAGGGCAGGATATTTAGCCATAATTTAGATTAATTTCATGTGAAAGCATTCAATATATCGCAAATCAGAACTCCTTTTGTATTTAATTATTCCTTGTTCATAACTAAAAACCATGCTTTTGCTGACAGGGCCTAGTGTTTACAGTGCACTGTCTTTTGGTATGGGCTAGAGCAATTTTGTTACTTTCATTGATCTGTCTCTGTCTTATCATTGGCTTTGACAAAATGAAAGTGACTGAGGTAGGAGTGATGCTAGTAATACCATTCCTTATGCAGCCAGTCCCTGTTATGAATGGTGTGAAAATATCGCTCATTGGAGTCGGTTGGTGCATGCATTTCAGTGGGCTTGGCAGACTGATATGTAATAGCAACGGCTGCCTCGGTGAGGAAAGCAACGGGAAACTACCTCACTCCTCATTTCCCTAGTACGTCTCTTCAGTGACGCCTAGGCTATTTATGACAGCTGTTGATGGAGCTGCAGAAGATCAAACCAACCTTCGAGCTGAATACCCAACATACATACACAACTAAAAACCAAATCCCATGATGCAATAGTCCCGAAGGGCCATGATCTGCCAAGCGACCGCTGCTCAGCCCGAAGGCCTGCAGATTATGTGGTGTCGTGTGGTCAGCACGACGAATCTTTTTGGCCGTTATTCTTGGCATTCTTGACCGGGGCCGCCATCTCATCGTCAGATAGCTCCTCAATTGTAATCACGTAGGCTGAGTGGACTTCGAACCAGCCCCCAGATCCAGGTAAAATTCCCTGACCTGGCCTGGAATCGAACCCGGGGCCTCCGGGTAAGCGGCAGGCACAGTATCCCTACACCGCGGGTTCGTAACTGCTTTAGGCTATTAATTTTATCATTGTTGTATTCTGAATCCTGATTTGTATCCGTGACTTTAGGCAGATTAATTAATAAATAAGAAACCAGTAGAAGAGAAATGTTGAGATTCGAGAAAGTGCTCACGTGGCATGATAAATGATGAGTTAGTGGGTCAAAAACTAGTTTCATTAGCCAAGCTGATTGGCTCAGATGGCAGAGCGCTGGCTTTCTGAGCCCAAGACGGCAGATTCGACCTCGACTCAAACTGATGACACTTAAAGGTGCTCTAATTTGCCATTTTCATGTCCTCAGATTTACAGGCAAGTAAGCAGATTCCTCCGGAAGAAATTTCTGCACCATGACTTGCCAGAAAACCGAAAAAGTCAATAAAGAGACGTGAAATTTGTTACAATAACGTTACGTATTATTAAGAAAGGTTGCATCTTCTAAAACAATATTGAATAATTATTTACAGATTGTGTTATGTTTCTCAATTGAAAAAAAAAGTCGTAGCTTTTTCAAAACTATCCTCTAACAAGGAAACCGCGCAACTTTCCCGTTTCTGACGTTATGAAACTTACTAATAATACTTACGGGCTCATTACAATTTAATGTTAGCGTTGCTGTTCAAGCACTACCGGTCCTCGTCCAACCTTGCACGGGCAATTACAGTAGTGGTCTGTCATTTAACGAGATTACAATAGGGCTACTATTAACTTCTGAGGTAACGACTCGATATGCGTTCGGTTAACTGTCTTAAAAGCAGATGACCACCTACACAAGCGAAATTCCCACAGCTCTTAACTTTCCATTGCACCGGACGAGTTGGCCGTGCGGTTAGGAGCACCCGGCTGTGAGCTTGCATCCGGGAGATAGTGGGTTCGAATCCCACTGTCGGCAGCCCTGAAGATGGTTTTCCGTGGTTTCCCATTTTCACACCAGCAAATGCTGAGGCTGTACCTTAATTAAGGCAACGGCCGCTTCCTTCCAACTCCTAGGCCTTTCCTATACCATCGTCGCCATAAGACCTATAGCTATAAATAACTTTCCATTGACTTGGGTTAATGGTTAAGAATGTAGGTTAGGCTGGGTAAAAAATTAATTTAAGATTGTTTTGAGAGTCTGGAAAGCGGCAAATTTTCCCCAGACGAAGAGAAGTGTCTTTAAGTCCTACTTACAGCTATCGTAAAAGTGATTCTTACATTACTTCACCACTCGAAATTGAGACAAATCCAAGGATATTAGACCTAATTGATATTCAGGTTAAACTTTCGTTGTAGGCTAAGTTTGGAAACGGCAGTAAAATCTCACGTAATATCAAAGCTATTATAACTTTATATTACATGTTGTACTGGTAGTTTGTTCATCTCTATGGTCTGACACCCTTCTCGTTTCATCCATGTCAACCTCAGTGGATCAGCCGGTCTGTCACTGTCATGCTGTTCAGTAGCGAGTTCAATCCTACCTGAGGTTATGGCATATGACTTCGAGTCGTTGGAGTTCTTCACGTTAAAGACATCCTACGGGACAAAATTCTGACACTGCGGTGTCTCTTAAAATCTATAACAATTGATTAGACTTTAAACTGAAAAAGCCGATGGCGGAGGTAAGCGTATTAGACAAAATTAGAAGTGAGGTAGTCCTTCATTGCTTTCCTCACTGGGACACGAAATGCTATTGTAGCATGGCCAGCACTTTTCATAGCATTCAGATGCATTACTTGTGGCCGAAATGTAATTTCTCAGCACCATAAATACGTCAGCAGCCTCCTTACTGTCACAACTATGAGAGTGAGACTTCCGTGGAAATATATGCAAAAAATACTGAATACATTAAAATGTAGCAACAGGTGCATTCTATGGGATACAGTCCAATAATGAATTTAAAGATAAACCAAACGTGCAATAAATTTTGGTTAATTATAAATGAGAATTCCAAAGCAGCACGACGCGAAGCTTGCGATTAATTTTATTTTTCAGTGAAACCGTTCAGGTGGTGGTGTACAATGTACAAACAATCTCTAGATGACATCGAATTATGGGGACAAAAAATAAAGTTTATTGTTTGTCCAACCCTTGTCGCGTTCCCTTGTCGTGGCCTGTTTTTTATAATCACATGTCATTCTTGACGTCAGCCCCATCAGAGGAGTTAATGAAATGAAATGAATGACGTGATGTATGATAGCAGGAAGTGAGAGGGTGAAACCCGGTGCAGGCACATAGCCTACTCCTGTCGAAAAGCACTAAGTGGTTTGCTCAAAGCTTTACGTCCCCATCCGACGGATGAATCACCATCAACAGCCCCATGGCCTCACTCCATATGAGCAATGCGGAGAGGTTTGACATTTAATCCAGGCTTTTGGCACGCAATCTAGAGATTAGAAATTATATACCACCACCTCCCCTACCCTGCCGGCCAACATTTTGATGGTGAAAATTTCTTTAATCAACGGGGCTTTAACAAGTTAACCACAGTGTGAGACCGTTTATACTTCAACGCCGTAACGAACATGGCCACCAGGTGGGCTAAAAGTACAGTTTATTATTATTATTATTATTATTATTATTATTATTATTATTATTATTATTATTATTTAGAAGTGGATTTACATCGAACTGATACAGATAGGTTTTATGTCGACGATGAGATAAGAAAGAGCTAGGAGTGGGAAGGAAGCGGCCGTGACCTTAACTGACAAGGGGGCATTCCTTACTCGTCACCACCGATTTCGCCCAAATTTATAGAACACTAGCTGATGTACCCGTGCTTCGCTACGGAATTCTACATTGTATGCAGAATTGTAGGTTAGATAGAGTACACGTTGTGAGCAAAACTGTATTAAATTGCATAGCTCATAACGTTACCCTAGAAACGCGGCGGAGAAATCACCAAACGTATTTTCTCATATGAAGACTGCGTTAAAGAATCTTCATTGTAATGGTAGGCCCGCTTGCCTACCATCAGTCACAATCAGGCTGGGGAATTGCATTATAATGGCAGACACTCACTCTCCACCTGCCTTTTTACATCCTCAGAAAGACTGTCTCAGTGGCTTTCCCAACTGAAATGAACATAGGTCATTACAATGACGTCAGTACGAATGGGGCGTGTAAAGGCAATGATTTCACATGAAATACTTGATGAAATGAATAACCACACATTTTCTCACTTTTAACGATACTACGCTGCCGATCTAACAGTCCAAAGTTCCAGACCTGGAATGACCAGGCTGCAACAGCCATGATCCGTGAACACTCTTAGTCTTTTATCGGGGGAGGGGTGGGGGTCGAATAGTGGAGAGTCCCTGGGCAAAACTAAGGCCTTTTACTCATCTGTTTCCTAGGAGTACTCGATGAGTCGGAAAATCTCAATTCACTATACTGGCGGCGGAAAAATCTATCTGACTTGGAGGCATTTTTTCCTCCAAGCCAGAGGAGACACCCCCCTTTTCTATGCTAATTTTGAATAAAATGAACGCAGAATTTAATAAAAGTGAAGAGGAAGAAGCTCCTTTTAAGAAACTGCTCTTCAGGGTTGAATTTTGAGTGCTATAATTTGGAATATGCCTAAATTGTAATTCTAGACCAGGTCATACTGCTACTACTACTACTACTAAGTGAGCTTCTGCCTTAAGAGTGCACACTGCTCATTCAAAACAGCGCGTCAGAGTAGGGATCGAATAACTGGAATACTATAATGAACCAGTGAGTTACGTACCAGCAGTACAGTATCAGAAAATATATGAACCAGAGGAATGACATGCTAAAGAAGAAAGTTTTCTAACTCCCCGGCTATTCTCCGCCAGTATTCAGTCAGGCTGTTATACTCGGTAGGCATCAGTAATCCGATCTATCGGAGTTGAGCGGCAGCCTTAGAGACAAAGAACATCACTACAAAAATAGTCAATGTAATGTTATCGTTGATCAATGTTATGCGCTTTCGATATTGTAGGCCCTCACATGTAGTTTTCTTCCGACTCTGAAATACCACTCATCATAGTCGGTACGTTAAAATTGAATAAAACTTAAATGGTCGGAAATTGTATTTCCTATAACTTTTGTTAAATAGTACTTTTCGATAGGACCAATAAATAATATAGGTATTTAAAAATAAAACTTTAGGCGCCTTCCCCTAAACTACAATTTCATACATGGCGAATGCAATTGTTGATAACTTAGACTGTAGTTTCATATTCCCCGACTCTATATACCGATTGTCATTAAATTCTGTTAACCCATTTTCTCGTGGCTCGGCGTTGATATGGACTTGGCGACAAAAATACAAATTCATGAATATCTGTGTTATCAAAGCCCGCACGGTAACAATGTATGGCATAATTGATCGGAAATTTAATTCTATATAACTTTAGTTGTGTAGTATTTATCGATAGGACCACTAATAATATAAATATTTCAGAATAAGATTTTAGGCCTTCCCCTAAACTACCATTTCATTCAGCGTGAGTAAAAGTTATTTATAGCCTTCACATATCGATTTTCATTAAATTCTCTTCAGCCGTTTTCTCGTGATGCGTGCACATACATACATACATACATACAGACAGACAGACAGACAGACAGACAGACAGACAGACAGAACTTACGGAAAAGTAAAAAGTGCATTTCCTTGTTACTATGGACGTGACCGATACAGAAATACCATTCTTTTCACATTATAAGCAATGTACGGACAAAAATCTTATGTTTTATATATATAGATGCAGGGCTTGGCTAGAAATGAAAGTACCCGAAGTGGGAACTCCAGATGGCCAAGCGTATAGAAAATAAAAATAAAAATGTTGACGCGGCTCTCGCACCGTATACGCCACTTACGTTAGTGCGCACGCCGAGCAGTTAGCGTAGCGGTAAGAGCTCGGACTGGTAATTCGATAGTCGTGGGTTCGACTCCGCGTGTGGAGACTGTTTTTTTCTGTCAACTTTTATATTATTCATTTTCCAATTACGCAAAGAGGTGAATAATTCATTTCATTTATTTATACGCAAAAGCATAGAAAAAAGTAAAAAATTGGGATTTCATTGTCAGACTTTTTTCTACCTGCGCCAAGAATGTATTGTTTGTGTACATCCGCCACGAGCAACCTTCACTTGTCAGGTGAAAGCGTATCTTACAGCGAAACGACTATTCACGTTTATGGCACATTCCCCAAGAAGGGGAGATAGACAGTAAAGGAGAAAAAAGAAGAATTTCTGTTTAAACACGTCGGGAAAGTTGGTAACTCCAAATTTTCTACAATTGTGCGCTCATAAAAAAAATTACTTTTGCATATAAATAAGTGAAATAAATTAACATAAATGAATAATATAAAAATTGAGAAAAGTATTTTCTTATGGTGAAGAAATCGAAAGAATTTAAGATTTAGGTACAATATGAACAAAGAGTTTGTGAATCTAATTGTGATGGTAAAGTGAAATACATTGGCAGGCCAAGGAGAATGAGGTAATGCAGTATGAGAATTTAAATTTGGAAAAAAGGAATGAAGGAGAAAGTTGCCTGGTGGAATTCTGCACTGATCATGACTTAATTCTTGCTAATACTTGGTTCAAACACCGCAAACAACGGATGTACATATGAACGAGTCCTGGAGACACTGGAAGATAATAAATATACTTCATTATGATTAGGCAGAGATTCATAAATCAGGTGTTGAATTGCAAGACCTTCCCAGGAGCAGACGTGGAAATGCTATCCAAAATTGAAGAAATTGAAGGAATTCAAGAAAGGAAGGAATGCAAGAAGATGGGATCTAGGTAAGTTGAATGAAAGGAGTCTGAGGGATTATTTTAAGAACATGTTGCAGAAGGAATTAATGAAAAGGCTGAAGGGAACACAACAGATGAAGAGTGGACAGTCGTGAATAATAAGATTAGTAGGGCTGCTGAAGAAAGGCAAGATCATGTAATAATCAGTGGATAACATGGCATATATAAACCTGTTTAACGAAGTGCGATGTTAAAACACTTACAAAGAAAGAAAGGAAGGAAGGAAGGAAGGAAGGAAGGAAGGAAGGAAGGAAGGAAGGAAGGAAGGAAGGAAGGAAGACTCTAATTGTACCTCTCGACTCTCTAGATTGAATGAAACACAAGCAATTCGTCTCTTCAAGTAATATAACTTTCTTATCTCAACTCATCGCTTAATGTTCTCCTCTCCATTCTAGTTAGTTCAGTAATTTCATTGCGTAGGATGGGCATTCTTCCATTTGACTGCTGCGTCCGCACGAATTACGACTGGTGCTGTAGGTAAGTGCGTGCGAGAGGGGAGTGCGATGATTATTAACCATCTCCTGCCTTGAGAGGTAATCCTGGGAGATGCAGCTAATAGGAACACAAGTCGCGTCGGATTAAGGTGAGAGTGAGCCAGCTAATACGGCGTCGCACCTCTCCGCTCACTACACAGCTAGCATAGCTCTTCTCTTTGTGCACATGTAGCTCAATTCCCAAGGAGAAATAGTCACTCGTGCAGCCGCGATCGTAGTGATTGGCAAAAAGGTAGGCTGTCGTAACGTGCAAGTAGCGTACGGGGCGAGTCAGTAAGAACTTCTTCTTTCTAGTGGTCGGCAGTAGTTATTTTAATTTATTTATTTATTTATTTATTTATTTATTTATTTATTTATTTATTTATTTATTTATTTATTTATTTATTTTTCCTTAAATTGTACATGTTCAATCTAGGGGTGGTAGATGGAGAAAGGCCAAGCCCCACATTCATGGAAGTGCCTCCATCCCCACATGTATGTTTACATAAACTCGACTAAATATTTACACACATGGTGACAATTTTCAATTTGCATATTTACACTCCAAACACCGTACTCATAGAATAATAATTATTTTGATTTATGCTATATATATTGGAGTAAGAAGACCCAGTCATTTATACCTTCACTAATACCCCTGTATACACACTCATGCACAACCACTCTCAGATTCGCATTCACATTCGCCCCCACATTCAACTGTACTTGCACACATTATTCTTGAAATTCTCAATTATACAAGTTATAAACATCGCATTTGGGTTTCTGTTTACATATACATTTTCTTTACTGCGTGGGGGAAGTGAGGAAGAGGAGGCAGTTTTACTTCAGATGGTAGAAGATTCTATAAACGAGCAGACCGTGCGTAAAATCCATTTAAATATGAGATTTTCCTGGTGAGTGGTGGAACAAGAGTAAGTTCTTGGCCTCTTTTAACAGATCGTTAATTAAGCTGCAGGCGGTGGAAATGGGAGATGTGTGTGTGTTTTCTGTCAGGGATTTATTAAGGAAAGCTACGTCTATCTGTTTATATAACGAGTGCACTGGTGGCAATGGTCTGACTGTGCTTAGAGGGATGTGTTTTTTAATTATACACTACGTTCTACTCGTCGATGGAAACTTCTAGTTTCCTCATATTTTCTGTTGCGTTGGGTGCCACGAATCAAGACCGTATAGTATTATGGGCCGCACCAGAGAAATATAAGCCGGTCCTAGGGCTTTATTTCTTCCTCCCGAGAGGCATCTACGGAGAAAACCTAGTGCTCTGTACCGGGTCTTACGGCCGGATGCCCTTCGTGGCGCCAACCCACTGTGGAGGGATGTATTTACTATTGTATGATTCTGTGGTGATTACAAGTGCAAAATCTGGTTTGTTAATGAAGATGTGTATGAATACGAACGTACGCAGGCAGCCACCGAGCTACAGGAATTAAACAGACGCGGCTAAAATCCCCGGCCCAGCTGGGAATCAAACCCACTGGCCATTCAGCCAAAGACCAACACAAGGCAAGACTAGAAGAAAGTCCACCTCAAATATCTCCATAGCCGTTAAATACAGGGTGACCCGGGAGGAATGGGCATACTCTAGAATATGATAGTACTAGTCATTGTGATCAAAAATATCCATATCAAGATGGAGTGAATATGACATGGTTGTTGAGATAGCCCTGTTTTAGATGAAAACATTGATAACCTGGGTAAAACATGTTTATTGTTTTAATTGCTTGTATGTTTCTCGTTTTTCCCTATCAGTGGTATCAAAATTACAATACACAGTATTTTTGTTTCATGTCGTATCATTTTGTAGCACATTGACAATGATTTCATAATAATTTCTCAAAGATCTCACCATTCAATGTTTTGTCATCTCATGTTCATATGCACTTTTTTTATAAGTTGCTATACGTCGCACCGACACTGATAGGTCTTATGGCGATGACGGGACAGGGAAGGCTAGGAGTGGGAAAGAAGCGGCCGTGGCCTTATTTAGGGTACATCCCCATTTGCCTGATGTCAAAATGGGAAACCACGGAAAACTAACTGCAGGGCTGCCGATAGTGGGGTTCGAACCCACTATCTCCCGAATACTGGATACTGGCCGCACTTAAGCGATTGCAGCTATCGAGCTCGGTATGATGAATTTTTTATTACAATGTCCAGTACTATCACATCCTAAAATATTGTCCTTTCCTCTTGTCTCACCCTTTATATCGATATTTTCTTCAGGAAATAAATCAGATTATATGTTATGTAGGGAGAAGTAATCGAGGAAAAGTAGAGTACTGTATACAAAATAATTACAAGAACTAAAAGGACAGTTTCCTGAAAGTCTGTAATCGGTACAGTTTATAAAGCTGATTTCCTACATTGTGCCATTGGGTGCCTAAATTGTACCGCAAATTTTGTCTGACTCGTTGGCTGAATGTTCAGCGTACTGGCCTCCGGTTCCGAGGGTCCTGGGTCCGATTCCAGGGCGGGTCGAAGATTTCAACCATTATTGGTTAATTCCAATGGCTCAGGGGCTGGGTGTTTGTGCTGTCCTCAACTTCCCTACAACTCACACACCACACACAACACTATCCTCCACCACAATAACACGCAATTACCTACACGTGGCAGATGCCGCCCACCCTCAACGGAAGGTGTGCCTTACAAGGGCTGCACTCGGCTAAAAATAGCCACACGAAATTATTAATTAGAACTGTACATTTAGTTATTGATTGGTACATTATAAAGAGCACATTAAAAGTTTTACCCAGTTTTTCTTCCCTGCACAATAAAATAACATACATGTATTGTTAACCTGGTGTAGGCCTTGCAGGCAGACACTTAGGTGAAGATGAGCGACACGTGCCGTTGTATGGGAAAGTACGTGTTATTGTGGTGGAGGACAGTATTGCATATGAGTTTCAGGAATGGTAGAGACAGCACAAACACCCAGCTCCCGAGCTTAGTAAATTAAAATTTAAGATTAATATCCCCGAGCCAGCCGGGAATCGAACCCGGGATTTTCTGAACTAAAGGTCAGAACAGAAGTCGGACTCAAATTTTAATATACTCCTCTTGTCTTACATTTCATACATATAATCGTATCATCTATCTTAAATTCATCACAAATCTCACAGTATCAGTCTTAGTGAGCCTCCGCGGCTCAGGCGACAGCGCGCCGGCCTCTCATGTCGTATCATTTTGTGGTCCAGTGACAATGATCAAATCCTGGTCACTCCATGTGAAATTTATGCTGGACAAAGCGGAGGCGGGACAGATTCTTCTCTAGGATACTCCGGTTTTCATTTCAGAAGCACCCTCCAATATAATTTCATTTCATCTCTCAGTGCCCTGAAGGAGTACGACGGGCTTTGGCAGTCGGCACGATTCATATCCTCGTCGCTAGATGGAGGATTCATTCATTCATTCCATTCCTGAACTGGTCTAATGACTGACAACAGGCTTTATTTTCTATCTTCTTGTACTTCCTGTAGACGGAAGAATATTTCATTTGGTGTCAACGCTGGTATAATAAATAGAAATGGTGTATAGCTTTTTAGTGCCGGGAGTGTCCGAGGATAATCTCGATAATCTCGATAATCTCGAGGATGAAATAATGATGAAGACGACACACACACACTCAGCCCCTGTGCCAGCGCAGTTAACCAATTATGGTTAAAATTCCCGACACTGCCGGGCATCTAACACGGGACACCTGTGACCAAAGGCCAGCATGCTGACCATTTAGCAATGGAGCCGGACTCAACGCTGGTGATTTAGTTTTATTCATGACATCCGTAAGAGCATTCTTGTTAGGATTGGCGGTCAGCTTTCTGAGTCTTCCCGTATCTGCTATTTTGAATAAGGTGTTGGCATAATGTTTTAAATGGAGACAGCGTCCTGAATCACGGTGACATATAACATCAGCAGGTTATTTTTAATGAAAAGTTATTGCACGTGACACAGCACAATTTCTATATTACGTTTAGCATAAACCTACCTATGACTTCGATATGAACCTTTTTTTGAGAAAACCCTAGATTGAACTATAGTTCATGACTGATTTTTAAATTATTTCAAAAGTAAAAACGTTTTACCTATTAAGTGTGGAGAAATGTCCAATAAAGTAATAATAGGTAGATTCCAGACGTTCTACAGGATCACTTTTCTAGACTATGTGAAATTTAGAACACATTAAAAACCATATATGCCCAGTGGGTTGCTGGCGACCCCTTAACTGAATTGACATAAGCAACACATCGCAGACCTACATTTCATCAACCCCGGCAAACAGCATAAAGTGTGTAATGATGTTTGTTGTTGTTTAATGGGGCCTGATTTCGATGTAACGGGCCCCCGAATAACACTGACAAGTACATGCTTTTGCATGATATATCATGCATGCGTCTTAGAAAGCAACGTATTTTTAGAATATTTTTATTAATTTTACCCCCTGTTAATAAACCTTTCAAACTTACAAAATACGTATTTAGACAACAGATACATATATACATACATACATAGGCCTACATACTTCCCGTCCGGGTTCACTAAGTCGGTAGAGTAATCGTGGTCAGGTCGTTAAATATAACAAAATACGGTAGGATGGGACGAACGAATTTTAATATAAAGAAATCGTGGAGCAAAATGTGAGTCAAAAACTTACTAGCCATGATAATAAAAAAAAATTATGATGATGCTTGTTTAAAGGGACCTAACACCTAGGTCGTCGGTTCATAATGGAAAATGATCCTTATGTTACTCTCCGGAGTTAATTTAGAATAAAGAATAAAAAATATTACAACTGATATTTTCAAACAAAAGGGTTGGATACATTTAACGTTAAACATTTCACATTTTTACGAAGATGTCTTGTGTGATGATAATTTAATTTTATGTTTAATGTTACGACAGTT
Source organism: Anabrus simplex (assembly GCF_040414725.1). Lineage (NCBI taxonomy): Eukaryota > Metazoa > Arthropoda > Insecta > Orthoptera > Tettigoniidae > Anabrus > Anabrus simplex. Next base: position 209,014,262 of record NC_090271.1, on the reverse strand, counting down.
AATGGTTTACCATAAGCCCTTGAACACTCGTTTGAAATAAAGCAAAATCAAACAGAAAAATATTCAACCGATAATTAATAACCAAAAAGAACATGAACATTCCTAATAATTTCATTTTGAATATCAAAAAATTTAAATTTTAAATTGTAATTTGCTTGGAAGATTATCATCATCATCATCATCATCATCATCATCACCATCATCATCATCACAACCACCACCACCACCACCACCATCACCACGCATAGACGCGCAGGTTGCCCATGGGAGCCATCTTACAAGATCTGCACCAGGACTTTCCGCAGGCCAAACGGCATCATCACATCTGTATTACTATTATTATTTAAAACTGCATGTCTATAAACGATATTAAATGCCCATACCATCCCGTAATAACGAGAGTTAGAAATTACTGTGTTTAAGATGATAGCTCTGTCAGTTGATTCATGAAGTAGCGTGACCTTGAAAAGTTCCTATGCCACTTTTCCTTTATTAAATTATGTCAAGCATAACACAAGCTTAACTGCTAATTTAACGGTTGGGAATATAATTATACTTTTGCACTGGAATATCGAGTAACTGACATGATTCAAAGTAGTAGATGAATTCCAATAAAGGTCATGGTATCAATATCTCAAAGCGAAATTGAAATAAACGTTACTACGACCAATATACAATCAACAAAGGTGTGCTGTAGAAGAGATTCCCCGGATTAAGTTATCTACAAAGAAACAAATGGCTAGATGCTATTTAAAAAGAAATTATTCCGCGAAATTTATATAATTACGTTACATGAAAATTTCTACAAAATAATGATTAAATATAACCATCGAAAGTACGGCTTCATGTTGTCTCACGGTGATGATAGCATTGGTGACTCACTCAGTTCGTCTCTTTCCATTTAGAAGTTCATGCTGGCGATGTCTTCTGCGTTGAAATTCGCAATTATCTCCGATATCTGGGTATGTTCATCCATGCGTCGCTGGCTTGTCTAGCGTAGTAAGCCTTCTCTTCGTTTAACACTGATGTGGGTGAGTAGAGTTCAACCTTAAAATTAAAATTGGATTTAAAGTGGTGGCCTTGTGTGAAGTTACATACAACAGCGTGAAATTGATGCTTCCGATCTTAGACGTTATTTTGTAGCGCAGTTACCTTCTACGAGGAGAATATTGCAAGAAGAAAAATTATTTTCCTCTTCAAAGTCACATCTGGAGAGAGGGAAATAATTTCATCAAGTATATACAGAGTGTTAGGGGTATATGTGCAGATATTTCTTGTAGCAATAGAGAACGATGTGACGAACCACTATATATCAAACTTTTAGTAATCCTCGGAAGTTATTTTCGAGAGCAAAGGGATACGATGTTTTTAGAATAGGTAGTATGCCTTGTTCTTGTGAATGAATAGCTTTCCCATGATAACAGGCAAGTCACGCGCCATCCGTGCCAAACTGGTTTCTGTTTATGTTTAAAAGGAAATGTACTACTGTAACAGCTGAATGCTACCTATGCAATATCACGAGATGTTACGTAATATACTTGCCAAACTGGTTTTATGTTTACGAGCAACTGAACAACGATAACAGCTGAAGGCTGCTACCAGTGAATACCATGTTACGTTACATTCTCGTCAGACTGGTTTTGTTGTTGTTAGTAATTAGTTTACGTCTTTGGGACTTCAAACAACCCTAGTCATCGGTTTCGGACCCTGGAGATGTATATAATTGTCAGCGTTAATACTGGATCATTTGCTGTTACGTCCTTTAGGGGATTGGTATATCTGTGTTCGTCAGCCCCGTGGTCTAGTGAGTATGGAAATGACCTGAAAACCTGTGTCGGTGCGGGACTTGTACGAGCGTGTGATATAATTATTGGTTGAGATATGCGCGCCGGGACGTGAAATACGATACGATCCCCGCTGTGCATTGCGCAAAGGTAGAAGAAAGAAGGCAGTTCCTTACGCCAACGAAAACATGCGCGGGATATGATGTCCAAATGAGTAGCATCGGAATTGAATTATCGAAGCACATCGAACGTCTTTTTCAAACGAATAATGGACATGTCATACAACTAAAAAAATTAAACGTATCTACATTTCGTGCTTCCTGCCGGGCTGAGTGGCTCAGACGGTTGAAGTGCCGGCATTTTGACTCCAACTTCGCAGGTTCAAACCTGGCCTAGTCCGGTGGTATTTGAAGGTACTCAAATACGTCAGCCTCGTGTCGGTAGATTTACTGGTACATAAAAAGAACCCCTGCGGGACTAAATTCTGGCACCTCAGTGTCTCCGAAAACCGTAAAAGTAGTTAGTGGGGCGTAAAGCAATTATTATTATTATTATTATTATTATTATTATTATTATTATTACGGGGTTACCCGTGGAATGCAGAGGTGAAAGAAGGTGCGGGCTGGAATGGGTCTAACTACAATGCTAAGAAATGAATCAAAATTTCATTAAAGGTTGTATTTTCGAAAAAACTTTAACAAAAAACAAGTCAACAACAAGCCAATAATCGGGTACAAGGTATAATTTTACCAACGAAAACACAAGATTCGGGGTCTTTACTAGATCTGGGCTTCGAGCCCCAATTTTACAATCCTTGAGCTACTAGCCCAACTTTACCAAGGCACACATTTGATCAAAGGGCAGAAAACCCCTTCATTCAAGGAGCATTAGTTCCAACAACCATATCGAGCCTCCTAGAGGCACTTTTACCACATCAGAAAGAGCTGACCCGCTCTCAATTTTCTGAGCCTATCAAAGGCCACAACAAACTTTACTATCAACTAACCTCAAGGCACACTTACAAAGAAACAGGGGTATTTTGTACCCAATCTACTGGGCCTTCGTTGAAAAAGAATAGGTTAAGAAAATGGCCCAAAATGCAAAACAGAATGGAGGCGTGAATTTGCACTCCTACATGAAACTTCTTAAAACCAAAGAGGCGCGAGGCCGGCGAAACAGGGGCTATTCCCAAATTATAGGGGTGACTCGTATACAGAATAAATTTAACACATTAAGGAAGAGTAGAAAAACAGTTACGAAAACGTAGTCACCTCAAATAAAAAGAAAGGGGAGCTCGAGAGGGTAAAGCACTCTCTATCCCCGATTTACAGTTAAAGATATGTGAAGTTTTACAAAATTTTACATGTTTAAGAGATAGGTTAAATAATAAAAAGGTTTCGGACCTTCCCCGAGGGTTAAACTGCTGAGCTAACAAGAAATAAGAATGTTAAACCGTCATTAACTTGTTGAAGAGCTGCTGCCCGAGGGAAGAGGCGCTACCCACCCCCTGCTACACGTCCATACACTAAGCTAAATGCTGATGATGTGGCCGAGAGACAAGAAAATCAGCAGCTTTTATACCTTCGTGGAAGATTCGAGACCTTTCATGAATAATCAAGCCACACCCTCTTTGTTTATTGGTCCGTCTTGAAAATACACTCAAAGTCGAAGAAGAAATACATGATTGATCAAAAAATAATTACAGAAATTCTGGATTGGCTCAATTCAAAACAGGCGGAAAGAAAAGATTAATAATGCCAACGCACACATGAAAGAACGAAATTAAGTAAAAACAAAAACTAATGAATACAAAATTTCTTCAGGAAAGTTCCTTCACTTCGCACCTGGGTGCATGATCATAGTTTTTAGGCGGTGACGTCTATGGGAGAATGTCCACACTTCTAGATTAATGGAAAACAAAATAAGTTGAAATCCACACAGTATTGACAACTTTGTAACAAAATTTATGGTAGTGACATCTTCTGAGAAACTAATGAGTTGATCCGTTGATCCAGTTTTTAAAGTTCGGAGTTTCTCCTGTAGAGGAGTACTTATTAGCGGAAGATTTAAAATTGCGGCGTAAAGGTGTACCACCCGGTACAATTATTATTATTATTATTATTATTATTATTATTATTATTATTATTATTATTATTATTATTATTATTATTATTATGAGATCATTAAGAGCTGAAAGACGTGGATGAAAATAGTAAAATATGCGTGGTTTAGGAGGAAACAAGATGAAATGTACGACACGTGAGGCAATATCGGTCGCAGTAGTTAACTACAGATTACCATGCGTAAGACGAGAACCAGGTACAGCTCTTGGGGATGAGTCAGCTGTAACCTGGTATTGTGGTTAGCACGAGAGGACAAAGTGAGACAAAACAGGTTTTGTGTACAAACATCAAACACACACATCAACAAATCTGATAAACTTAAACAAGGTTACACGTGGGAAACATGTAGTTATTAACCTGAACGCCAGGCTGACAGTCGCTTTCATGAGTACAAGATGAGTTATCCAATTATACACAATTCACAGATGTCGAAGGTATCTAAGAGGATTCCGCCACAACTACATCCTACATTTTACTATGACGGTTCTAATAAAAGATCGCAGCAGATTACGCTACTGCGTGTTAAGATGATGCCGGTGGAATACATCTGTTAAGACATAAGGCTGCAGGAGGAGAAGGAGAAGAAGAAGAAGAAGATGGTAACGAGAGCCACATAGTCAAGCAGGACATAGCCGAACAAGGCTCACATTAGTGACACGGACATGAGTGGCGTGGTCGTAGGAACTACAGTCGCATTAGTAACACTGTTGTAGAAAAGAATAAACTAACATACAGTAGGGGCACCGTAATACCAGGTGGACGGTAACAAGACTAACTCGAATAGAAAAACACGGATTTACGAACGTACACGAGTATGCCTGTGTACACGAAAAATTTACATATGTTAAACATTACAACACAACAGTTTAGAAAACAAGTACATACAGATTGCCTTACACTAAAATAAATTTTATATCATCTTTTGTAAATTAAAAAACGCTGTAGGCAACCTTCTTCACTCAAATGTTAACTTATAGTTCCTATTTCAGTAGCGATGAATATAATACAAGCATTTTATTGAATTTCTAATATGTGATAATGTTGATGATGATGATGATGATGATGATGATGACCATGATGATGATGATGATTGCTGTTTTTAGATCATCGACCCTTAAAAACGCGAAATGTCTTCTGTTTTAACTCATAGTGAATAAAAAAAATATAAACTGCTCGAACACACGTAATGAATCCAAACCACGTGAAGGGTAGGAATGAGGATCTGCGGATATGCGTTCAATGTCAATGTCAATGTCTAGCATTTTAACAAGCACGTCTTCCGTCTGTTGTGTTCAGCTTTTGCGCACTGAAACTCTCGATTTATAATTTTTGTTACCGATACATCAATTTCCGTACTCGGATTTATGAGAATATCGAACTATCGAGTCTCGAAATACTATATCGATTCTGTACTGTACTCTCAAGTAAATGCGTAGCATCTGACATACCGAAGTGAAAATTGTAGCAATTGTTCACAGTGAACACCCTGGGCTTCTCTGCAGGCTTTACTTCTCCGATTCCAGTTGCGACGCATTCGAGCCAAGACACCAGTGTTGTTCAGAATATCTCCAGCTGCTTAAAAAATACGTTAACGGATGTCATCCGAAGTGGTTACTTGAGTTCAATATACTTTGTTTTTCATGTCCCCCCAGACATAAAAATCCATTTGAATAAGGTCTGGAGATCTGGCTGGCCAACTGATAGTTACACATTGTCCTGTCCACCGTTGAGGAAATGTCTGCACCATCGTGTAAAATCCACATGGTTCGGCTTAGTCGAAGCGACACGTCCTCTGAAAGCTCCAGTAACGTACTGTATCTACAGGAACAAGATAACATTAATAAAAAGATGATTAGTCCATGTAACCGACCTCCAACTACATCCATCCAGATATTAATTCAGAAACGGTGCTGGAAATTGCCTTGTCCTAGTGAATGGGGTGTTCCACAGCTCGTGAGTGGGATATACCGCGTTCGAACACCTCTGTTCGCAGCCCTTAAGATGGTTTTCCGTGGTTTGCCTTGTTCACACCAGGCAAATGCTGGGGCTGTAACTTCACGAAGGCCACGATCGCATCCTTCCCGATACTAGCCCTTTCCTGTCCCATCGTCGCCATAAGAAATGCTACAACGATTAAATGTATGCAAGTAAGGTGATTGGTACCGGTCTGAGTATCTGAGACGGTTGAGGCCCTGACCTTCCGACCTCCAACTTGGCAGGTTCAATCTTGGCTCAGTCTCATGGTATTTGATGGGGCACAAATAAGTCAGCCTCATGTCGTAGAAATACTGGCACGTAAATGAACTCCTCCGGTATTAAATTTCGGCAGCTCAGCGTCTCAGAAAACGGCAAAAAATAGTTAGTGTGACATAAAGCAAAATAACGCTAATTAAAAGACGATTGATCAATGTAACCGACCTGCCACTGCATCCATCCAGATAATAATTGAGAGCCGGTGCTAGAAGTTGCCTTGGTATACTGAGAGGGGATGTTCCACAGCCCATGAGTGAGTTATGTAAATATTAAACACTCCTTGTGTAAAGATTGTCTCATGTGTCACTAATACACTTGACAGAAATTCTGGATTGCGTGCTTGATCAATTAACCAGCGCCAGAAATCCACTCTTAAATCATCACCGAGCTTGATAGCAGCAGTCGCTAAAGTTCGGCCAATATCCAGTATTCGGGGTATAGTGGCTCCGAACCCTTCTGTCGGCAGCCCTAAAGATGGTTTTCCGTGGTTTGTCATGTTCGCACCAGGAAAATGCTGGGGATGTACCTTAATTAAGACCACGGTTGCTTCATTCCCGATCCTAGCCCTTAGATATATTTGTCGACGTAAGACCTGTCTGTGTCGTAGCGACGTACATCAACTTATAAAAAAATAGCTGGTAGAAGACACTGCACCCGTTGAATGTGGTCAGGGTGCATTCGCTCTTCATGCAATGCCCTACGTATGGTCCAAGTTGGTATACCAACGGCACGTGTTATACTACGCGTACGGCGCCCGGGATCATCGCATACCATTGCCAGGATGTTTTCTTCCGCGTCTAGGATTACACGTGGCCGTTCAGGCCCAGACTTTTCATAGCGTGATGTAACACAGCCTGTACTGCGAACACGCTGCAGTAGCCTACAGCACGTATTGTTGCTGGATTTGGCACCTGTCTGTTGGGAAGCCTTTCCCAATAGATTCATGAAGCGCGACCCGTATTCTGGTCTGCCGCACGATACACTAGCAGCATATAATGGTATTCGTGGTTATCATACACTGACATTATTGAAATACTACTACTACAACAACAACTACGAAGTAACTCGCGTAATAGTACGGATGATAATTCGCCTCTCTGACAGCTGTTATTCAGGTGAAGGCCAGGCAGCCAGCTCATACCTCTATTCCGTTTTCATGAAGGGGGCGGAACCCATCCAACCACATCCCCGTCGCTAGGAACAGCAGACAACCGAACCGGCACGCTACACGTCTAGTGCCTTTGTCGAACTGCTTACGTTGAATATTCTCCCACAGTGTGATTTCATTATCATGGACTTTCGGGACACCAACACGCCATATGCAGATACACCCCGGACTTCATTCCTTCATTTTGTAATAGTTATAATGGACAACATAGCTCAAACACATAACCTATAGGATGTCCGGTTAGTCTGCTAGGCAAAAGCGTGTTGACGTGTACGTAAATAAAGTTTCTTACATCCACGGAAGAATGCATGGGATAGTATTTGCTAGGCTGAGTGCCTCAGACTGTTCAGCACAGGTTTCATGAACTTAGCAGGCTCGATCCTGGCTCAGTCCGGTGGTATTTGAAGGTGCTCAAATACGTCCGCTTCTTATCGGTAGATTTACAGGCGCGTTAAAGAATACCTGCGGGAAAAATTCCGACACCGCGAGTCTCCATTGGGACGTAAACATTGTTGTTATAATAATAATTATTATTATTATTACCGGGCGAGTTCGCCGTGCGGTTAGGAGCGCGCGGCTGTGTGCTTGCATCCGGGAGATGGTGGGTTCGAATGCCACTGTCGGCAGCCCTGAAGATTATTTTCCTTGGTTGGTTTCCCATTTTCACACCTGGCAAATTCTGGGACTCTAACTTAAATTAAGGCCACGGCCGGTTCCTTCCAACTCCTAGGCCTTTCCTATCCCATCGTCGCCATAAGACCTACCTGTGTTGGAAGGAAGCGTTCGAGGCCTTAATAAAGGTACAGTTTCAGCATGTCCCCTGTGTGAAAATGGGAAACCACGAACACTATCGTCCCGGCTGCCGACAATGGAGTTCGAACCCACTATCTCCAGAATGCAAGCTCACAGGTGCGCTCCCCTAACCGCACGACCGACTTACTCTAAGTTCTAATGCCGGTCTGAGTGGCTCGGACAATAGAGCGCTGGTCTTCTGATCCCACCTTGCCAGGTTCGATGGCGGCTCAGTTCGGTGGTATTTGAAGGTGCTCAAATACGCCAGCCTCGTGTCTGTCGATTTACTTGCATTAAAGAAATACTGCGGTAAAATTTTCTGGCACCTCACCGTCTCCGAAAACCGTGACAATTAGTTAGTGGAACGTAAAGACATTGTTATTATTATTATTATTATTATTATTATTAGTAGTAGTAGTAGTGGTAGTAGTAGTGGTGGTGGTGGTGGTGGTGGTGGTGGGGATGGTGGTGGTGGTAGTACTAGTAGTAACATTATTATTAATGAAGTTCTAATTAACGGGTCAATTACAGTCATCATTTTACTTATCGGCACTTATTGTCCAGTAATAAGCCTTCTGTCCACCTCTGTGGTGTAGTGGTTAGTGTGATTAGCTGCCACCCCCCGGGAGGTCCAGGTTCGATTCCCGGCTCTGCTGCGAAATTCCAAAAGTGGTGCAAGGGCTGGAACGGGGTCCAATCAGCCTCGGGAGGTCAAATGAGTAGAGGTGGGTTCGATTTCCACCTCAGCCATCCTGGAAGTGGTTTTCCGTGGTTTCCCTATTCTCCTCCAGGCAAATGCCGGGACGGTTCCTAACTTAAGGCCACGGCCGCTTCCTTCCCTCTTACTTGTCTATCATTTCCAATTTCACCATCCCCCGCAAGGCCCCTGTTCAGCGTAGCAGGTGAGGCCGCCTGGGCGAGGTACTTGTCATTCTCCCCAGTTGTATCCCCCGACCAATATCTCACGCTCCAGGACACTGCCCTTGAGATGGTAGGGGTGAGATCCCTCGCTGAGTCCGAGGGAAAACCAACCCTGGAAGGTAAACAGATTAAGAAGAAGAATAAGCCTTATATTACAAATACCTAGTGGCAATTCCACAGTAGCTCTTTTTCCTTCGAGCAATGTTCATGCATGGATGCAACTACGGTTTTTGAAATTTCTCTCATTAATAACAATTTCACTGAATATTTATAGCCTTTTCTTTCAGTGTCCTCCGTCCTGTCATTGACCTGAAAATTTTATGAATAAGCATTGACAACTCGCCTTGTCTATTGTCAGAAATTCATCGTAGACTGTCGCAATAACAGCACAGAAATGTTGCGCCAATTTTTTATGTACTCATTAACTATTTCCTTTCATTTTGTCAGCTTGGATCACTGAGTAATGCCATTGGCGTCTTGTAAATCACACACAAATACACAACACTTGATTCGCATGTATGTGCTGGTACGAATCTTCGATGTCACTGTAAGGATTCTGTGTTTTTTCACACAGAGTACCCTAGACCGATTTTCGAGTACAGCTAGTGGCCTGGCTCGTGAGTCAACCTCCCCTACTTGCCAAGCCTTTAGGGAATTGCACAACAACATGTGTTGGTCTGCGATAAGAAATAGGTTCAACAAGCCCTATACTCTGCTACTGTACTACCCTTACGCGTGGACAGAATGACATAACTGGCGTATCCTGCCACGGCCGTTCAAAACACATTAGACCCTAAAATATTGGGCTCAGTTATGGGAAAACAAATAGGACAAGGTAAAAATTACATAGCATATATTGTGAGATGTATTTTTCTTTGCCGACTGGCAAAATATCTGCACGTATACCCCTAACACCGTCTATACGAGGGCTATTTTTTTTCAACCTGCGATCGGTCGCGAAATTAAAACCAGAGTGAGAATCCTACGAAGCGTTGAGTAGATGTGTTACGGAGTATCTCTAGTATGCCTGTCGACCGCATCAGGACACACTTGTCAGTTCTGAGTGCGTAGTGAGCACGTAAACTTGCCTAGGACAATAGAGTCTCCCGCCAAGTGTGAAGTGCATGCTGTCGTTAGATTTCTTCATAGTGAGGTGTGCAATGCAGCCAAAATTCATCGACGAATGAGTAATGTGTACGGTAAAACTTTCATGAGCAACAGCAAAGTGCGGTTATGGTGCAGGAACTTTGAAGCAGGACGTACAGATGTTCATGATGCAGGCCGTCAGGGAAGGAAGCGAGTGTCAACCGATGATCTTGTTCAGCTAGTGGATCAGGCGATTCGAGAAAATTGTGTTTACACCCGTCACCATGAAGAATTCGAATGACAGCAGGTAATGGAATGGAGATACTGCGCAACACATCTGCACAACGCTTCATTGGATTCTCACAGTGGTTTTAATTTCGCAACCGATCGGAGCTTGCAAAAATATAGTCTTCATACTAACCTATGAATTGTCTTACGGCTTTGACAGAAGTTTCAAACTGAACATGCCTGCTTCGAAACCCGTTGCTCGTCTCTACAAGTTATATTCTGCTTGAGGCAACAAAAGGTTCTGCTTTGGTCACCGTACTTGACCGTATAATTGATGTGTACTGTACCGTAATTTAAAGGATTCACAAAGAAAAAACTTCTCCGTTACACCTTGTTGCGAAGTGAGCAAGGAAAATACAGAGCGAAGCTTAAACAATCAATTCATTATAAAATAGAGAGAAATAAAACAAGTCAAATCAACACGAGTCTAGAAATGTTTGTCAGAGTTATACGAGTGTGAAATGTGGTATTAGTGTCTGGCAATACGTTTATTTGTTGGAATAAAATGCAGCAAGACGTTGAGACGTTAAAATGTGTAGAGCACGGAAATTTTAGTAAATATCCCTCAAGAACGGCGAGATTAATTCGTCAGTTGTTATGTTCCTTAGTTATTCGATTTCTTCTTCAACAGGTATTTCTGCCCGCTTACAGTACCTTTCAATTAGCCGTCTACAGTGATGATAATAATAATACTAAAATAATAATGATACTAATTATAATTATCAACATCATCCTATCATCGTCCTGCTTGTGGAGGGTCCGTACCATGATCTTTAAATTAAATCTATAATATAAATTGGTTTCTCAGACGGGAACCGAAATGTAATCTCGCTGATTGCGAATATTATAAACCTATTGAGTACCTTCAGGCTTTTTCTATCGTGAAATCACCAGCTTTTCACCGCAGTGTGGCATTGGGCTTGTCTGATGAACTGTCACGTCTTTCCAAGTGCGTCGTTAATCTATGCTCATGAACTATGTGCATTGGAACGTTTTTATTTAAACTGAATCCGTTAATAGCTGTATAGATATACGTTGTCTGACGAAATTACAGATTCAAACTGTACGTATCAATTGTGTACAGCGGCATATATGTACGTAATTTAAGTCTGTTCCTCACGTGAGTTCCTTCTCACTGACCGTAACAGGATACTCTCCTCGTCAATTATGCCCTCCTTTGCTATTTTTTAATTATCTGACACATTCTGTTTTGTGGCAAGTTCAGAGAGTGACCTATGTTTGACTGTTCAATAAAGAAATACAAAGCGTAGCATATCTGCAACAAGTCATTTTTTTTAATGGACAGAATTTTATGAACTTGTGCGTGCCGCGCATATGTGTCCCATTGTGTTATTAATATATCCCTGACACTGGTTGCCCAGTGGTTGGCGGCACTAGACAGTGTTATTCACCTATGAATAGGAAGAGGTTACATCATGCTGTATTAATTTGAACTATAGAGCGGGTTCTGTCTCACTTAAAGCCATTAATTTGTCTATGCCAAACTGAAGTGATCCCCGGTCCGACGCATATTTGCTGGATATAGTGGGCGCACACTGGTTTCTTGTAAAAAAATATTAACTGTTTCTTTGTTTCAACAGAGACAAGAACTGCTATAAAAGTCTCCACAAGTGGCTTAGAGTGATCACTCTGATACAGTGCACCTGAAGCGAGAGCAATTGAAACAAAAAAAGTAGACTGAATCATGGGTTCATCTTCAGAGTTATTAGTGAATAAACACACGCGCTATTTGCAAATCGTTTGTACTTTTTTTCATACTGCACATAGTAAACTGTATATTATAAAACGAAAGTTAATCCACGACGTAGCATATATGCAGCATGCAAAATAATATTTTTCCTGTTTAACCTGCTGACATGAAATGATCAATTTATTCCTTGTTATGAGACTTGCAGGGATTCATTAACGGAGGAGTCACAGAGTTTGTGATCAACAAAGATTACTTAGGTGTCGTAAAATTTATCCCGATGGAGTCGGGAGAGAACTAGGGTTGACAAAGGGATGTAAAATAGAATAAAATGTCCTGGCACAAGTACACTGAATTATGAATTTTGATCTTCTTCTTGAATTTTTGTATGTTGAGTCTTCATCCCGAAGGCTAATTGGATTCTCAACACAGCAAGCATGAGGTGTCACCGAGAAGTGTACTAGGAAATTGAGGAGTAAGGAAGTTCTCCGTTGCTTTCATCACAGGGACTGGCTGCAGAAGGAATGGCGTTACTTGAACAGCTCACACCTCAGTCACTGACATATTATTAAAGCCATGGAGGAGACTGAGAGTAACACACTTGATCTAGCCCATACTAGGAGACATAGTGCGGGTAGCACTACATCTCACTCGATAAGGATCTGGGCTGATTTATCGATTTAATCAAAATGAACGTTCCACATGACTTCTCCATCATTTAGTATGTAGTGTTATGATACATGCAGACTAATACATTTTGTAATCAAATGGAGGTATCCAGTACTTAGTTTCAGCAGCTGTAGTTTTGATAATAGTTTTAATGCAGCATGGCATACTATTGCGATGCTTTCAACTGTCAGTCTACCGGGCGAGTTGGCCGTGCAGTTAGGGGCGTGCGGCTTTGAGCTTGAACCCGGGAGATAGTGGGTTCGACTCCCACTGTCGGCAGCCCTGAAGATGGTTTCCCGTGGTTTCCCATTTTGACACCAGGCAAATGCTGGGGCTGTACCTTAATTAAGGCCACGGCTGCTTCCTTCCATCTCCTTGGCCTTTTTTTATCCCATCGTCGCCTTAAGACCTATCTGTGTCTACGCGACGTAAAGCCACTAGCAAAAAAAGAACTGTCAATCTTCTGATGTCCTAATTCCGATACCTCTATTATTCAGAATAATAATCCACAGAATACAACAGTCACAAGTTACAAACCTCCAGCTGTCTTCTTCAATGGGCAGAAGGATACAAGTTTTCAAACAATGATAAAAGAATATTTACAACTATTTATATATTCTAGTAGTCTTAGAAACGTACAGAATGAGACAGATCACATGATGTAGTACTGCTAGAGTTCACTGTCCAACATGCTTACCGTTTTACAGCTTCATCAGTGGCCTCGTGGATGTCCTGAATTGTTCCGTTGAACTTCTGAGTGGGCAATCCATAGCGATATGTTGGAGAGTTTTAGGCACGTCTACACAGTCACAGTAAGTGTTCTCAGTTACTTTTCACCTATGTTTCCAGTGTTGATATCTGTCATGTTGGGTTCTTTAACGATTTAATGACGTCCGTATATTTCTGGGGTAGGTATGCCCCACAAACTGGATGTGCTGACGATGAAAAGGAATAATTCTGGACCAGTCTTGAAACTCACCTACAATCTTTTCAAGGAAGACGAGCTCCTCTTCACTGGTGGTGATATAAATGGATACGTCGGGAGCAAAAGGGATGAATATGGTAGAATACATGGAGATCAGGGCTTTGGAGAGAGAAATGAGGACTAGAACAGAATATTGGATTGTGCTGCGGCATTTTACTTGGCGGTAGCGAACACCTATTTCATAAAACGTCCATCGCCTCATTACTTTTAGCCTTCGTACTAACCAGTAGTAATTGAAACTAAGGATATTCCATCCGATAATATTGCACCCCAACATCATCTGCTCCTCCTCAGTTTTAGAATCCTCCTCAATCTCTGTAGAAAAACCCGGAAGTCTACGTCTAAGAAAATTTAAGTGGTGGAAAATGAATCAGCATTACAACCAGCTGAAAACCTCTCTCGGTCCTCGGTCGACGAGGCCTGGAAAACAATCACCGAACAAATAAAGACCTGTGCTACGACAATTGTGGGTACATCAAAACCTGGATGTTGTTTCATCAACAAGGAGGTTTGGTGGTGGGGAGAACATTTACTACAGGCCATTAAAGCAAAGAAATTAGCCTATAACTCTTGGCTCAATTCGAGAGTTGATGCTGATCGTCAACAATACAGACGGCTGAAGTCACTAGCAAAACAAGAAGTGGCAAAAGATAAAGACGAACGTTACAGAGAAATTAATGGTAAACTCATCACCCCAGAGGGAGGAATATATATATTTACCAACTAGCGAAAAATCGTCACTGTTCCACGGATGATACTGGACATGTCATGACCATAAACGATGAACTCCAGAAACTACTACAAAGATCAACTGAGATCCTTGACCGATGGAAGAAGCATTTCGAAAAAATCTCGAATGAAGAAGTCCTACACCCACCAATACCAACAGTAGATTATGTGCATTGTCCAGCTCAACCCATCACTGTTGCTGAATTAGAGGTCGCCATTAAGAAAACGAAAACCTGGACCAGATGACCTTCTCGCAGAGGCGTGGAAGATGCTTGGACCAAAAGCAGACCTATTCAACAAGATCATTGATGAAGACTGTGTCCCTTCTAGTTAGCTTACTAGTGTTACAATCCCCATCTAGAAAGGGAGACTGCTCCAACTATCGACCAGTTCGTCTACTTTGTCATATAATGAAGATCTTCGACCGTGTCCTAGACGCACGCCTTTGTGACATAGTTCACATTGCCCCAAACCAATATGCCTTTGTGAGAGGAACGGGAACGATCGACGCTATACACGCAACACGTCTTTTTATAGAACGTAACACTGAAAAGGAGAAACCACTCCACATCGCTTTCTTGTATCTCGAAAAGGCCTTTGACAGGGCGCCTCGTGATCATACTTGGCATGCACTAAGGCTGCATGGTGTATCAGAAGTATATATTCGATGGATCCAATTTCTGTATCGGAATGGCACCAGCTCTCTCCAATGTGCTGCTGGAATATCTGCACCATTTCCAATTCAGGTTGGCGTTCATCAGGGATCGGCTCTATCTCCGCTTCTATTCATCCTATGTCTCAACACCATCAGCACAGAAGTGTTAACACCACACCATTGGACTCTACTCAATGCTGATGACGCTATGGTCGCCTGTGAATCCCGCCAAGATTTGCAACTAGTCCAATGTTGATGATGATGATGATGATGCTTGTTGTTTTAAGGGGCCTAACATCGAAGGTTATCGGACCACGTCCAATGTTGAGAAGACTCCTTGGGCAGATACGGCCTGCGACTTAACGTCGAGAAGACCTAGAGTGTGGAGTACAAAGCGATGGGTCAAATAACATCGATGGCGTTGATATTCTAAGAAAACATCTCAATTTAAATACCTTGAATCACTTACGCAATCGGATGGTGACACTCTCCCAGATGTTCTAAGCAGAATCAACGCTGCCTGGATGAAGTGGCGCCAAGTCACAGGAGTCCTTTTTGATCGGAGGGTCCCAGTATATATGAAATCCAAAATCTGTAGAACCATTATTAGACCAGTGGCACTGTCTGGATCCGAGTATTGGCCAGTTACAAGGAGACACGAAAAACAGCTGCATGTCATGGAGATGAAGATGCTTCGTTGGCCAATGGGACTCACTAGACAGGATCACATGACAAATGAGGATGTTCAGATAACATTTGGTGTGGCCGCAATACCTGATAAAATGCTAGAGAATCGCTTGCGGTGGTATGGCCACGTGCTACGCAGAAACGGTCCTTCAGTTGCGAGAAGTGCATTACACTTAGGTCCTGAGGGCCGTAGACCACGAGGGTGACCAAAGAAGCGCTGGCTCGATACTCTGCTGGAGGATATGCATGTGGCGAAAGTCTCTCCTAAAGATGCACGAGACGCATGAAATAGAAAAGAAAGTGCACAACGGAAGACCATGAAATTAAGCGAGATAAATGCTAAGCGGAAGAAGAAGAAGACGAAGAGTTGATGTCGCCACTAGGATTCTGTATTATTCCTGTATATCGAGCACTGTTTCGGCAGGCACATACCAACCAATAAGCTGACCCCAAACTGTGTGGATGATTTCATATTGGCCGTTGAAATCAATATTGATCTTCATCGTCCAAACCCAAGGATTGAATGATCGATTGGCGCTATATGATCTGAAACTCGACAGAAAGAAAATAAAATGATACAAAGTCAGATCCACAAGGAATCGGAAAAATCTAAGTTGATGCGAGAACATACCGTCGCTGCGACAGAAAACGCACAATAGTATTTTAAACCGAAATCGCATTAAAGTAACGAAAGAGCGCTGGCCTTCTGACCAGGGATCGACCCCAGCTCAGTCCCATTGTAATTTGAAAGTATTATCAAATACGTTAACCTAGCGTTAGATTTACTTGCTCGTAAAAGAAATCCTGCATCTCTGTGAACGGACCGCGGAAAGCGTAAAGCAAACTAAACTGTCCTCCCCACTTTCATTTAGTACTGTCTACTGCTAACCACAGACTAGAAATACTGAAAGGTTAAAGGGGAGTGACAGTTGGACAGTTTGACTGGAGAAGTGTGGCTAACCTAATTTATCGATTGACAAGTATTATCCCCGTATGTTGCAAGGTACATGTTCCAGGGATTAATGCAGTACGATGGTGAAACATTCTTTACAAACTGCTTTGATTGTATACGCATCATACGTTTGATAATACTGCATAATATCGATGTAGAATCTTCTGTGAGATCGAATTCTTTTTTTCCTATTTGCTTAACGTCGCATCGACATAGATAGATTTTATGGCGACAATGGGACAGGAAAGGCTTAGGAATGGGAAGGAAGCGGCCGTGGCCTTAAATAAGGTACAGCCCCCGCGTTTGCCTGGTGTGAAGATAGAAAATAACGGAAAACTATCTTCAGGGCTGTCGACAGTGGGGTTCGAACCCATTATCTCTCGGATGCGAGCTCACAGCTGCGCGCCCCTAACCGCACGGCCAACTCGCCCTGTGAGAGAGATCGAACTCCGTGAGAGTCCTTGTAGAGTCAAACTCCGAGGAATTGTTAGTATACCACACAACACTATCTCTATGATTTAGTGACTGTTATAGGGGACATCGGACGTTGATCAATGACCAGATGCTCCAGGACTGGTAGCTCAGACGAAAGAGCGCTGGCCCTCTGACCAGGGATCGACCTCAGCTCAGTCCCATTGTAATTTGAAAGTGTGATCAAATAAGTTAACCTTGCGTTAGATTTTCTGGCTCGCAAAAGATCCTGAAGGACAACGGGAAAAGTATTATTGGGATGTGAAATCAGTAGTCTTAGTATCTATATTATATCTTCTTAATAATCTCTAATGCATTTCAGCGTTGTCTGCAGGCTTCTGCGTATTACCTTAGCTAATCTCATCTACAATCCTCTACTTAGATTTAGTTCTGTGACTTGTTCAGTTCCACACATTGCTTTTTTTTGTTTTCCTTTTCGACTTGATTTACGTCGTGACGACACAGATACGGTAGGTCTTATGACGACGATGAGATAGGAAAGGCCTAGTAGTTGTAAAGAAACGGCCGTAGCCTTAATTAAGGTATGCCCTAGTATTTGCCTGGTTTGAAAATGGGAAACCACGGAAAACCATCTTCAGGGCTGCCTACAGTGGGGTTCGAACCAAGTATCTCCCGAATGCAAGCTCACTCGCTGGCTTACACATCTTGTCCCTGACTCATTAAAAACTATCATGACCTCTCCCCTTACCTCTACTTCCAGGGAAAGTCCATTTCTTGCTAGATAACCTGTCCTCTCCATTCGTCTCACATGACCTTACCACTAAAGCCGGTTCATTGGTGCAGTTTCATCCATCGATTTCATTCCGAATTTTGCGTTGAACTCCTCATTGCTAGCGCTTTCTGGCATTGTTCCCACTTATTTCTGCAAGTAATCAGTCATGCTACTTTTATGTCTATTACGGCCAGTTTATAAATAAGATATCTTGAATCCACTCAGCTTTAATTCCTGCACTGAAGTTAATTTTGTCTGAGGGTATACTTCATTCGTACAGAATATCCTAATATTGGTCACAACTGTGAGATCACTGCGTTAGTATACTACTGTCCCGGAAGAATACACACATAACCATCTAAAATGATCCACATTTTTAACTTCACATTCTACAAGTGGCATTGAATCCTCCTAAATTTCATCCCAGCTCACACCACTTCAGTCCTAAAATTTACAGTTTTCATATAATTTTTGCTGAACTACATATTAGACTCCTACATATTAGACTTCAAGATTTCAGCACAGTCTGCCCTATGACCAAGTTGCCAGTATAAACCAGCCCGGTTAGTGTATTTCCACCAAAATTGTATTTCTCTCTTTTATGTAATACTATTCAATAAATTATCTATGTATTCTATTTTTCTATTTTATTTTATTCGGCTGTTAATTTATAACAGCGAGTTTCTTCAGTACACAGAAACTAATTCAGTATACATTCAGAAAATACGCCGTTATTTAAGAACAGAAACACCGGGTGAGTGGCTGAGTGGTATGGGTCTTGTAGCTGTCAGCTTGCATTCGGGGGATAGTGAGTTCAAACCCAATTGTCGGCAGCCCTGAAGATGGTTTTCAGTGGTTTCCCATTTTCACATTAAGAAATTTCTGGGGCTGTACTTTAACCAAAGCCACAGTAGCTTCCTGCACACTCCTAGCCTATTCCTGTCCCTTGTCAATATCTGTGTCGGTGCGACGTAAAACAAATTGTAAGAAAAATCATAATCCATAGTATCGACAGTTTAGAGTGTCTTTGTCAGATATAATCCGATAATAAATATTTCCGTTTTTCAGGTATTTTATAAATTGATGTACTGATTTAGTTTCAACAGACTAAAGGACATGACAGTTTAAAATATTATAATCTTCTTTTTTTTTGCTATTTGCTTTACGTCGCACCGACACAGATTGGTCTTATGACGACGATGGGATACGAAAGGCCTAGGAATGGGAAGGAAGCGGCCGTGGCCTTAATTAAGGTACAGTCCCAGCATTTGCCTGATGTGAAAATGGAAAACCTCGGAAAACCATCTTCAGAGCTGCCGACAGTGGGATTCCAACCCACTGTCTCCCGGATGCAAGCTAACAGCTGCGCGCTCCTAACCGCACGGCCAACTCGCCCAGTTCATATTCTTCTATGAACAGACAAGGTGAAGGATTATTATTTTATATCTCATGCCAGTTTCGTTCCTAACTAAGAAACCCACCATTGATAGAAAGGGACAGACGTCCACTCAACACAACTGAACTTTACACCCAGGCTCGTTGAAGGTCTCCCTGGTGGATGGACTCCATGGACTCCAAACGCTGGTCGGATTTACCCATCGCCCCCGTGAGTGTTTCGTTGATCAAAACTCATGAGTACCTTTTTGAATATCGTTTGTCTTTCATACACACTGAGCGCCACTTCAGAGAACCTTATGGCCCATGCACTGTACTATGTGTCTTTTAACAAAGCTGGAAAGCTCTGTATCACAAACATTTTCTCATAATTCAGCGATAATGACCTTGTCAATGTAGTCGGTTAGTTTATTAGCCACAACAAAGAATAGAACAGGCAAACCATACATCTGGCATTCAGCCGAGGACAACACTTTCCTTCACCCTCGTCCTTTTTTTTATCTACTTTATGCCTAATGTGTAGCTTTCTCAACTCAGGTGCAAACTGGCAGTACAAGAGTACATTTCATTTCACGTATAATTATAAATTTATTTTGTTTCAAAATTGTCCCTTTTTAACTTTATTGCTTATGTATCTCTTCAAACCATGCTGTTTCGTAATATTGGGCTCTTTCTCCTTGACTTTTATAATTTTTAATGTATAAGTAGTTACTTCTAGCTGTAGTTCTACGTAGTCTAAGTTCATGAATAGTTAACCTTGTAGTTAGTTATTTATCAGTCTAAAGCTGTTATTGGTTAAGTGCAAGAGAGGCACAGTTGTCCTAACTTTTCCACGATAAATACAACCTATCATCTATCTGGAAGAAGAGTTTGTCCAAATATTTGTCTTTTCATTTTTTTTTTCAAGTTTCTATACGTCGCACCGACACAGATAGGTCTTATGGCGACGATAGGAATATCTACTCACGCGGCACATTGAGTTCATTTCAGGTACATATCGAGATCCTCCGGAGAATGCTTGAAAAAAAAAGCTCTATCGTTTTGACGTAGGATATCTTCACAGTAAATTGAAGGTAGCTTTCAGCACTTTTGGTGAGTTCTTATAATATATATAAATATATATATATCATAGCATGACCGTTTATTCCCTATCTTCACAAACATGTCTACAAGAAATAAGTGCAGTAGTTCATCTTATCACGAATTATCAAGTCCATAAGAATAGAAAGTGAAAGGCATTTTCTTTGCACTGGAATCTTTCGTTCTCTGGAAAGCCTCACTTGACACATTCCTTCTACACCAGCTACACGACTACCTTGTCTGTTGCTGGCTTGTTGCAGTGGCCTCAGTTATAATCTTGTTGGTGTCACCAATTGCTTCACATACGGGCAGCTAGTAATTTGGAATATACAATATATTGTAGGATCTCACAGACTGAAGGAAATGTTCAAAGTCGACATGTGTCCCTTTGGGAGGGGAAATATGAGATTCCGGTGGATGAACCATTGGATCCAGTTCAGTTTATAAGAAATTCAGTCAGATTCCAGCTTCATTTTAAGATCCATTTTTGGCAAATTCTTAAATGTTGAAACTGTTACACGGCTCCGCAAATATACATCACTCCTTTTAACTTGGAACCATATAACATCTAACTTCTTTTGAGGTTGAGCAGCAGCGTTGCCAACCTCTGAGGTGGTCATGATCGTACAATGACCCCGAAAAGATATTATTTTTTCAAGAGAGGATCGTACGACTTGGACTATAAAATATTCGCTCTTTTAAGTCTCTTTACAGACGCAATAGCTTACTTGCGCAGCAGCTCGCGCTAATATGTGAGATACAGTATGAAGGATGCGAAAATAATTTTATTTAGATTACTCAAGAAATGGGTAATTTGTAAAGAAGCAGTCAACAAGAGATATAAAGTCACTGAAGTGATTTGCATCGTGGCTGCAAATCGTCATCAGATCATCTTCTTCTATGGAACCTCTAGGCACATTCACAGCAGAAGGTTATGAAATACCGGTGCTTGAGCTTGCTGTTTGATTATGAAATTCTGGTTTAGTCATCCTTCTGAGCATGTTGTCAGACGGTTTGAAATCTTTATACGTACCACTGACTCGAACACACTGGTTGACCAGCAGGAATCCAATCACAGTAAAAGTAATTAGCCTATTCCTGTTTTGGCTTTAATGAGATTAATTTTGCTGAATATTCTTTCACAATCACATTTCGCGTGAGCGTGTGATAAAACAGAGAGTGCAAATTCTGTAAGTTGCGGAAATTGTTTTTCACCTCCTGCAACTTAGCCCAAAGTTAATCTACTTCGGATCATTATCATTGACGTTGACAAACGTAATTTCCTCCAGTCATCGTCAATCTGCTGAAGGCGAATGCTATGATACACTGATTACAGTACAGGCGCGAGACCGTGAAGTAACTCAGAAAGGATAGAACCCATTCTTGGTACATTCCCTTTGGGAATCTCATTATTCGAAAATCCTCTCCCTCTCTTTCCAACTTATCATCTATGATAGAATATAAATTGCACGAGTAAAAGAAGAAACAAAAATTTACGCATTTTAAGGGAAAACAAGACTCGTCGTAGCATCGCACAATAGGCGTACGATCCGTGGGTTGGATCGTATGATAGTACACAGCATCGAATTATCGTACATGTACAATCCAGGTCGTACGGTTGGCAACGCTGATCTGTAGTCTCCCTTCTGCTTAAGATTTGGTACATCGACTTCAGTAGGAATGCTTTATTCATCCATATCAGAATTATATGCCCAATAGTATATTTTACACCTGTTTTTCTATGTCAAAATTTGCTCATGTAAGCACCGCATAGACAGGAGTGAGCGACAGGGAGCAGGCGAGGCAGCCGGCCAGTTCATGTGTCATGCACTCACTCATTCTTTCTCTCTCGTACGCACATTACTTCCCCACCTCTAACTGCTTCCCGCCGCTCACTCCTGTCTACGCGGTGCTTAAATGAACAAACTTTGACACACCAAAACGGGAACAAACAACTGGACGTCTAATTTTTATATAGCTGAATAAAGCAATCCCACTGAAATAGTTGTACAAAATGTCAATCAGATCAGAGACATTAGTTGGAATGTGTTTCTTGTAAGTGCCTGTGATCTTTATCAGTGGTCTCTGATCTGTTTTACCCAGTTATTCATTATTCCTATTCGTACTTAGTATTCTACATTTCATTTGATGATTTATGGCAATTTTGTCGTTCTGCTAACGCCTGCAAATATTCTTCAGCATTTTACATTGCACGTCCAAGTGAAAGGAGCTCTCTGCCTGTTTTTATTAAAGCCTTCCAAAGATGTTTCCCTTAAACCAGGGCCTCTCAAACGCCCAAAATCTCACGCGTGCAGATCGAGGTGCAAGAGCTCCGTGCACTGTGCATCGGTGCCGCTCGGCATGGCTCGGATCAACGCTTCGTCTCTTGGCTACTCGGCTAAGCTCGGCTCTACTCGGCTATACTCGGCTCAACTCAGCCCGGATTTGGAGCGTTACGGCGCAAGTGGGGCAGAAGGAGACAGGCGGAGCGAGCGAGACAGGCGTGAGGAAAGAGAAAGTAAGCGGCTAAGCGCTATTGCTCCAAATGCAGGAGTGGGGGGTCTGCACTCTGGTCAACCAAGCCAAGTCGTCTTTTGCACCGTGCACAGTGCATGCACCACGCGCATGCACCCTGAGAGGCCCTGCCTTAAACGGTACTATCTAATCCTCTGCCGGAAGAAAGCCTGGCCTCGCGCTGTGAAGCAATCTTGTTGTGGTGACTGGGTCAGGTAGCGGAGTACTGACTAGACGTGACCAAGGTGGTGGGCTTGATCCCACCTCAGTTCGGTGGTATTTCAAGAGGTTTCCTTGAGCCAACTGCGTGTTGATAGATCTACCTGCACATAAATTAACCTGTGCGGCTCTTCGGCTTCTTCGGGAACCTTAAAATACTTAGTAGGACGTTAAAAAAAACATTATTAAAAGCAGTCACAGACGCCCTCGATCTACAATGACGTTCATTGATGCTGATTCCGGCCTGGTTATCAGCGTCTGCGTCCAAATTTCACCCTTTGCCTACATTCATTCTTACCAAAACTCCCCAGACGCCCTAAGACCTAGAACTTGGGTTCGCTGTGCAAACAGAGCCTAAGCTTGCGCTGAAAAGTATTCTCATTAATCTTGGATAATCTAATATTTGAGCTTTGAACCATGACTTTTCAAAGGTGACTCGTTTCGTAGAGGCCATAATAAAAAGGAAATATTCTCAAAATTTTCAAAACCCATGTACTGATTCTAAATAAGTTCCAGTTAACGGCACTTTATGCGACTTAATCAGCGAAATCATACATTGTGAAAGAAATAGTACATAATACCGCTCAAGGATATGAGAGTCCGGATTTCGAAATCAGCACTTGCATACATATGAGAAAATTAAGACAGTAACTGGAAAATTGAAAATAAATGGAGATAGGATCAACCTTGGGGAAAGAGATGGATAGGACAAATATGTAAATACCACATAAATTAAATACCCCTCAATAAATTCTGATCACACCAGTTAAGGATTTTTGAAATCGGTAACAGAGGAGAAATTTATGCGCAATAATTTTTAAATATTTAGATAAGGTGTTTTTGCAAGTGGCTTTACGTCGCACCGACACAGATTGGTTTTATGGCGACGATGGGATAGGAAAGGGCTAGGAGTTGGAAGGAATCGGCTGTGGCCTTAATTAGGGTACAGCCTCAGCATTTTCCTGGTGTGAAAATGGGAAACAACAGAAAACCATTTTCAGGGCTGCCGACAGTGGGATTCGAACCCATTATCTCCCGGAAGCAAGCTCACAGCTGCGCGCCCCTAACCGTACGGCCAACTCGCCCGGTTATTCAGATAAGAAGATGACTGATAGTATTATTTCTTAATCCTAAAGAGAAATGGAAGATTTGATAGGCCATTAAGAAATTAAAACAGAAATTGGGAATAGAGGAGCTATAAACAATAATTATAGCAAATGCTATAAAAGACCTTGTACTATTAAATAATGGACTACACTCCTCAGTACTGTTCAAATATATTAACAACCACACTTAGCATATTCGAATACGACTGTAATCTCCAGGTGTATTTTTTAAATATCGAGCAGGAAAGCAGCAAGCTGCCTACGACGAGTGTATACGAATGATAACGAACATAGCATTACGTCACTTCCTTTCTGGCAAACGGACTGAGACGTTTTCACGACAACCGGTAGACTCGCTGTTGAGCTGCTAGTGGGTCCGTCACTCGTGGCAGAACACAAAACCACAAAAGCAACGAACACAACCACATGCAATATTGAATTCATCCCTACACATAGAATTGGCACCAGAAAAGGCATCCAGCCGTAAAACTGTGCCAGGTAACGGTGACCCCATGGGAGTATGGGTAAAGTGGAAAAACAAGAAGAAGATGGAGAAGAATTGGCAACGGGACAATGACCATTTTACCGCAATTATAAATAAAGACAGGATTTATAACTTCTTGTATAGTAGCATCACCGATTTAGGATTTTAAAAGTATTTCTTAATTTGTCACCCTATTTGCTTGCTAGGGTATTTTCAAGAGCCAGTTTATCCAAATAAGAACTTACGAATAGTATCATGTGTTTTGTATGAAAACTAGGTGATATTTAATCATTTCGAACAAGTGTTTTAGTTTGCAGTTTTAACGTAAATCGCAGTTCATTCTGCTCCTTGTACGCCTACTAAAACAACAGTAGGTTTATTACTTGTGACTGTTGTGTTCTGTGTAGACTTATCCTGAATAATAGAGGTTTAAGGCTAATGATTTTACGAGCCTGGCTGTTGAAGACATCAAACGTGTGCCACATCACATTAAGGCACTTGCCAAAGCCAGAGATGATGAAATAATATAGTGAATACCTTCACTTGATGACAAAATGCATGTTATCGAAACAGACTTTCAACGTATTAGGTCGTGTTACGTACATGTAGTACGTGTTGAAGATATGTTAAGTACAGAACAAAACTCAGATCCTTCCAAACAGAAATAAGATAGCCTAGGCCACCATAGCTCAATTGGTAGAGCAACCGACGCGAAATCGGGAGGTTGTGGGTTCGGATCCCACTGGTGTCCGGCTGGCCATTTTTGTTCTGTACTTAACATCTATTAGCGTGATTAGCTGCCACCCCCGGAGGCCCGGGTTCGATTCCCGGCTCTGCCACGAAATTTGAAAAGTGGTACGAGGGCTGGAACGGGGTCCACTCAGCCTCGGGAGGTCAACTGAGTAGAGGTGGGTTCGATTCCCACCTCAGCCATCCTGGAAGTGGTTTTCCGTGGTTTCCCACTTCTCCTCCAGGCGAATGCCGGGATGGTACCTAACTTAAGGCCACGGCCGCTTCCTTCCCTCTTCCTTGCCTATCCCTTCCAATCTTCCCCTCCCTCCACAAGGCTCCTGTTCAGCATAGCAGGTGAGGCCGCCTGGGCGAGGTACTGGTCATACTCCCCAGTTGTATCCCCCGACCACGAGTCTGAAGCTCCAGGACACTGCCCTTGAGGCGGTAGAGGTGGGATCCCTCGCTAAGTCCGAGGGAAAAACCGAACCTGGAGGGTAAACAGATGATGATGATGACTTAACATCTATTCAACACGTACTACATGTACGTAACACGACCTAATACGTTGAAAGTCTGTTTCGATTACAATGCGGTCGTGAAAATTCAATATTCAAAATTCATGTTCATGTATTATAATACTGCATTGTTAAATGAAAGCAGAGTAAAATTCGCTTAAAAGTTCATTTGAATTAAAATTAATTAATTAATTAATTAAAATTCCTAATTCATTGCACCACTTTACTAATTATGCCAATTTTGATACAGATTGGTACAGATGTTTACATCCTGGTGAGTAGAGCTGTACGAAACTACGTGTAGACTCGTTCAAACTCATTTAAGAGAGACACGTCTCATTCAGTACTTTGAAGTCTAGACTTGTTCAATGCTTTAGCACTCTGATCAATGAGTGTTTGAAAGAACCAAACACGAAAAGACGCTCGAATTCACTGAACAAATGAGTCTATCGAACTGTCCATGATGTCGGAAGGCAATGAGTGAAACGAGGGTGAGCAGATCGAGCAACTCAAAAACTCGAAAGTTCAAGTGACTCAATCATTGGTACACCATCGACCAATGCATTGTTTCACGGCACACTTTTATTCACAGCCTTCTTCTTTGCATCATTACTCTATATCTTCTTCTTTCCCTCCTGCTGGCGGGGTCCGCTACATGGATTTGTTGTCTCCATTTAGTTCTGTCTTGTGCCATGTGAGAGTGGAAATTGATGCTCTTCAGATCTTTGTGAAGAGTATCGGCCCATCGAAGTTTTGCTCATCCTTTTGGTCTCCTAGCGGCGGCTTCTAATATGTAAGCCCTCTTCGCGATAGTGTTGGCGTCTGGCCTTAGTACATGTCCAAACTCTTGTATGCAAGAAACAAACAATACATAACACAACTAAAAGGTTATTTTAGTGAGATCTTTCACAAAATGCAAAGAAATAAATTGTCTGTTGACTTGCTTCTTATTTGGAGCACGCCAAATGTTATAATGAGTAGGCTTGATGTGGAATTGAGAATTATGTACATTTATACAAGTTCACACTACTATATTCACAATGATCTGCACAGACAATGAAGAGTGTCACGCACATATAAATGTCTCTGATAGCTGATGGCTATCTAATGACTTGAAATACTTGCTGGAATGTAAAACAATTCTTTTAGTGTAGCAGAATGCTAGAAGAATATAATGCAAAACCTTTCTGTGTAGCAGAATCCTAGAAGTGTGGGCGAAGTTACAAGGAAGGCGGAAATAGTGAGGCGGTAGTGAGTCCTGAGGTGAGACCTCCCGATCAGAGTTCAGTCCGCCTATTCAGCCCACATTTTTAAGAGAGTACCTCCGTGACTGACCTACGGCGTAGAGCTGATCGCTGGACACAGCTGACTCCCTACTGCTGCCATGCCCCAATCTCAACGGAGTAACCGGAGACCGGTTCCGATGAGGATTTTAGCCCGTCGACCGATTAGTTAGGTCTTGAGTGCTATTTCTTCAGATGAACGGTTGTAAGAACAGAACGGAATTGGGTGGAGGGGATCCATTGTGTAGGGGTCTGAACTGGTCAGAGTATGACCTGCGCCCCTCTAGGGAGGGGCGACGCACTTAGGGGGCCCTGGGTTTGACCCAGGGGATCTCAATTCAATGCTGATGGTAATTGTACATGAATAATTTGGTATGACGTGGGTCACCCATCCGAGTGGACGCCACGCCCAGTGTTGCTTAACTGTTAGAGATCATAGTGCTAGAAGAAGAATTGGAGGAAGGGAGTCTAGCTGGGTCTTGGGGGGATTGTCGATGAGGGCTGCTTGGTGGGGATAACCACGGAGTCTTGGTGGGGGATGGTTGGACTGGGCTAGTATACTATCAGTTGTCTGCTTGGCATGGAGGGTAGAACTGGGGTAGCTTGGGGGGAGAGTAGATTGATCAGGAGACGGAGGAGATGGTTGGTTTCTTGGCTGGGCTGGGGGATGGTACCATGGTAGGAGGCAGGGATGGTACCATGGTAGGAGGGAGGTAAGTTGGGGGGAGGTGGGGGGTTGGTAGTGTGTAGGTGTCTGGAGTGCCTGTAGTGTGCTTTAACTGCCTGCTTGATGTACGGGCAGCCAGGATATGAGGCAGCGTGACTGCCTTCGCAGTTCGCGCACCTCGCCTGGGCCTTTGGTATTGTGCAATTGGTATGGCGGTGAGGACCACCACACCTATTGCAGCGCGTGCCTTCCGTGCATGAAGCAGCGGTGTGGTGTAGCTTTAGGCAGTTAAAGCATTGTATGACGAGGGAAGAGGGTGTAGTGTGTGTCCTGGGTAGTGTGGGTGTGTTGGTGTGGGTAGTGAGCCTGGGAGCAGGTTTATTACGCCTCCTCCCAGTCTGCGTGTTTTTGTCTGCTAGTGTAGGTGGAGGGTTGGTTTGGGCTTCGGTGGACTGAGTAGGTGGGGGAGTAGGAGGCTGGGTGAGAGTTTCGGATAGAGTGCCGGTTTCACAGATGGATGATGTTACAGAGTTAGGTTGGGATGAGGAGTTATCAGCTGGGTTGATGATGAAAGGTGGAGGGATGTTGGCGTGCTTAAGCTTATTGAGAATGGTTTGAGTGGATTTATTGTACAGGGGGGTGATGATAAGGTGGTTATTATGAGTTTCCTCAATGACGGCAATATGGTGAGAGATGATTGGTTCTATGGATTGAATGACGGATTGACGGGTAATGGGTACTGGTCCTGGGTTTGTTAGTGGAATAATGAATTTACATTTGGAGGAAATGGGGAAGGGTGTATCTTTGCGGGTATAGTGGAATGGAAACTCGAAGGGATGTTCTTCTTCAGTTTCTTCTTCTTCTTGATGCTGGATTGGACGGGAGGGGATGAATTGGAAGGAAACTTCATTTTTCATTAGAGCTTCTGAGATGGAAGGCAGGTTTGATGAGTTGATAGGGTGAATTCCAATGGCATGGCTGTCTTCAATTTCGTCAACGCTGTGCAGTAGGTGGGTGAATGGGTGAAGGATGGTAGCAATTTTTCGTCTATGGGTCCGGAGTGAGGATTTGGTTAGGCTATCTGGAGGAATAACAGCTATGGTATGGAGGACGTCACTGGGATTAGGATTGAACTCAATAACCAAGGGAGAATTGAAGTTGCAATATGGGCCCCAGCTACTCAATCCACCGGGGGAATCCATATTGATGGGTGGGGTGGGCATGATGGTAGGAGGTAAGCTTGATGAGGGACTGAGGGAAGCACTGGGGGTCAAACTCCGAGGAGGACCACTAACTGAAGGTACACTCAGCGGGGAGCAGTCGTGCCAGGTGTAGTTTTAACGGATCGCGCCGGGACAAGGCACGAACAGCAACCACAC
Source organism: Anabrus simplex (assembly GCF_040414725.1). Lineage (NCBI taxonomy): Eukaryota > Metazoa > Arthropoda > Insecta > Orthoptera > Tettigoniidae > Anabrus > Anabrus simplex. The sequence goes on along the minus strand of NC_090271.1, from coordinate 208,984,884 downwards.
TGAGCGTAAGACAAATTTGCTAAATGTTTCCCTAACTCTTGAGTGTGCCCGCACAGGCAGGCAGGCAGGACGAAGTGTACTGGTCAGGTTCCCTGGAGGAAATATGCAGGACAGCGGAAAGTCCGCTGAGAGTGTATCTAAGAAGGCGGACCGTGATGAAAACCACAAGATGGCGGCCGTTGCCGGGCGACTCTTGGATTATCTGACGGCTGCGGGCAGGGGGCTCGCGCAGGCAGGACGACGGAGAAGTGCTCCTGGCGGCTGGGTGCGGTAATGAGGGTACCGCGGCGGCAGGCTGGTGACGGGAGACGACTGAGCGCATGCAGGTTACAGGGTGATCGCTCGGTGGCTGGGCTCTCTGGCGATGTTGTCAGCACAGAGCATAAACTTGGAATCGAATGGCTGAATGGCTGAATGGCTCCCTACTGCTGCCGAGTTCGGCCTCCTATTTATACGGGCTGGAGTTTGGTTGCACGAACGGGTTGCATAGCTGCGAGGCGAAGGACACTACAACACGAACCATCGTAGACGACTTTTGTGTACGTTTTCTTGAATCAGTGCAACGCCAAATCTCTCCTTGATGTATTCATTGGAGATGCAATCCAGTTTAGTGACGCTAGCTGTCCAGATCAGCAACTTAGTCTCCATGACGCCGGGTCGACGCCTAGCCTCAGTCGTAGTCGGCCAACATTCGCAACCATACAGTGCATATAACACGTGAGGCAGAAATATTGTAACATCTCGTAGTTTGATCACCATCAATGTGTCTAAACAACTGAGTGGACTGATATACCTAGCCTGTTATCGAGTTTCCAGTTTAGGATGACAAACACTGCTCACTTCTTAAATATCGCCACTATGACTGAGCACCAGTGAGTGTGGTTCAAGTCTGACGAGACTCGTTCATGTATGAGTCTCGCTCTGATCGTTCTAATAGAAGGTGACCAAACTAACCGAGTAGTACAAGTGGGGAGATGTACTGTGACGGAATGAGCTCAGACTCACTCATTGAAGCTCTATTGGTGAGTTCGCTTGGTCAATTTCAATCACACTGCATATGGAACATTCCATAGGAAGTCATTTCTTTTTTTTGTTAAAAATGAAGCCATGTTTTCCAGTGTTGACTTAGTTAAATGTAGCAAAGGCTTTTCAGTCTGTCAAACACATAGCAAATACAATGGAAATTAAAACACTAAAAGCATATCTGTAAAACACACACTAACATACAAAGAATGACATGTTTCGTTCTACAAGAACATCCTCAGATTCTATCAAATCACTTAAAATAAGCTTATATACGTACAGTATGTCAGGAAGTCAGACAACAAAAATAAGGAGCATTTTATAACTTCGAAGGAATTTCTTAACAAAATAAAGTGGTTTCAGATTTCTATTTCTGCACAATATCAGATTATTTCGTTCAACAGTATCCATTATATTAAATGTTGAATATAGTATGTTTTTGCGAGTCAACCATTTACACAAATATTATGATTGAACAAACTATTGACAAAACTATTGACAGGACCTTAATATCTTTACACTTGTAAAGGTGCAGTAATAACTGTCTTAGTTATTCAGTTATTTATTAACACTTTTTGAAATCGCATTGATTGAATATGAGCAATTTTCCCATTAAAAATATTTTGAAAGTCACTCCGGTTTCGTCTTAAAAGCATCTTTGGGTGTCTTCCTGTAAACATTTCTTGGCGTGAATTTGTGTGTTCAGGTTCCTAAACTTTGGCCTGAATTTTAAGCAACCATATACGAAAATTAGTCTGTGGACTTCAGTTTAACACACAACGCGTGACTACCCAATTATTGAGCAGTTACGTGCTTCTATTTGGAGCTCAATCTCAGCACAATGATTCATTATTCATGTTTATTCATATCTCGTTCAAGGCCCCGTAAGTTAGACAACGTAGATTTATTCAACTGCCGGAACTCAAACTATTGACGTATTTCAGATATTTCCTCCAATGGGGAATTAAAAAATTTAATCTTACATGTTTTCACAGTAATATTGTGATCAGCCCATATGATTTCCAAAACATGAAAATGTCTGTATGTGAGAAAATCACACCTCAATGAGTTTTCTAAGGATGTTTGATATATGGGCCTTGTAAATCAGGAAAAATAATATTATACGATTTAGTTTACCACTTTTCCTGTGAGAGCTATTACAGTTGAAAAGCTCATTTCACATAATATAGATTTAGATTCTACAATTGTGGCAGTCTGGATGATTGATTGATATGGCCTTGTAATAATATTTAACATAGTTTAGCTATGTTGAAACTGCTAGACGGCTGAATGCAACGGGAAATTACGGATTATGACATGCCATATACCAGAGAGTCATACAGTAAATAGTTAGCAATTTACAGTAAATTCTTAAATGTTGAAACTGTTACACGGCTGAAAGCAACGGGAAATTACGAATTATGACATGTCGTATAGCAGAGAGCCATACAGTAAATAGTTAGCAATTTACAGTTTCTTAACTTCTCACAATAATAATGATAATAATACTAATCTTTAGAATTTGCTTTACGCCACACCGACACAGATAAGTCTTATGGCAACGATGGGATAGGAAAGGGCTAAGAGCGGAAAGGTACAGCTCCAGCATATACCTAGTGTGAAAATGGGAAACCACGGAAAACTATCTTCAGGGCTGCCGACAGTGGAGTTCGAACTCAGTATCTCCTGAAAGCAAGCTACGTGACGCAAACCGCACAGCTGGTAGGGAGGAGTTTATTTTATACTCTAATATTCGGACGTGTCATATTTGCTTCACCCCACAAATAGAACGCGGGAGAATGAGCTGGCTGTAAACATGTACTAACTATACTGTCCTCGAAAACATCACGCTCTGCACTCATTGAATTACGAGCGATATGTGCCGTAGCGCCGTCTTGCTGGAGATATCCGAGCTGCCTTTCCCGATCAGTCAATTGATGAAAAAACTCATTCGGTGATCATTCTGTGTATAGGTCAGAATTAATGGTGCAGTTAAAAGAAATTGGTCCTAGAATTTTTTAGCACTGATAGCTTACCGAACTCCTATTTTAAGGACATAAAGTGGAGTTTTATGAATTATTCTTGCATCCTCACGTGACCTATGCTGGTTATTTTGCGATGTTCCACGCTTCGGCAGAAAGTAGTACTAATTCAGGATTTATTTCACCAGTGTTAACAGACTGTAGAAACAAATTGCAATATTATTTTTCTTGCGCCTATACCTCTTGGGCTTAAAATTTGCGTTTCTGTGACTTTGTAAGGCTTAAATTTCACTTTTTTTCTTTTTCGCGGCGAATATGATATGTCGCTTTGCTGAGCTAAGTTTCCTTGAAGATTTTTCTGTGAGATCACTCAAGTCTCTCACAAATATCTTGAATTTCTTCGTCAGATACGACAGTCGGTTGTTTAACTGGAATTTGTTTACCGCTGAACCCACAGATCTAAATGTAGGCCTATTCAAAATTTTCCTAAATTAGCGCTCCAGAAAATTGTCCGCAAATTTTTATTTTCTCTCTCCCAGAAGAATCTTGCCTTAAAAGTCTGCAACACGCAAAAATACGCTGTTCAACACAATTCAGAAGCCATGAAACGGAATAAACCGATCGATTGATTGATGTTGTATGCAGTAAGAAGCAATCATTCTTCACGCTATACGGAAGCTTATCGCAGACTGGCTGAGATCATAACAACATTGGGTGAGTTATTTGTGTCACGTAGCTGTTGCATCATCCACTCGCGCAGACAAAACGCAGGGAATAACGGGCAACTCCACTGAGGCTCACATTGTATGTATGCTCGCTACCCACTCACAAGAACTTGTATTCTATTGCCTGAATTTGGGTGGTTTGAACAACACGCTAAAGAGGAGCTGCAACATGATTTTTGCAGTATTGTCCTCCACGAGGAGCTGCAACATGATTTTTGCAGTATTGTCCTCCACATGCATCTGACAACAATGAGACCTCTGTAACCTGCTCATGGATGCATGGCAAATTGTAGAACAAGCAAGTACCAATTTCTGCACAGCCCTTCTTACCATCAACGCATAGATTTCCTGCAACATCAAATCAAACATGTCACACAGCTAACTGTACCAGCTTTTTTTTCCTTTAGTTACAATATTGCTCATAATATTTGGTCAATCAGAAACATATACAGTCTGCTGGACAGGTAGGCTCAGGCGGTTGAGGCGTTGGCCTTCTGAACCCAACTTGGCAGGTTCGATCCTGGTTCAGTCCGGTGATAATTGAAGGTGCTCAAATACGCCAGCTTCGTGTCGGTAGATTCACTGGCACGTAAAAGAACTCCTGCGGGACTAAATTCCAGTACCTCTGCGTCTCCGAAAACCATAAAAGTAGTTAGTGGGACGAAAAACCAATAACATCAATATTATTACATATACAGTCTTTGTACTGAATACTTAAAATCGCTGCTTAATGGATTTCTAAATACTTGACGTGGATGATCAGTAATAGAGGCAACGCATTCTGCTTATGCAGGTAGTTCAGAGATGTATTAAAGTGCACTGGCAAAAGGCATTAAGTATTCAAAATTTGACAGCATTTTGTGGAGTTCTATTTTTGAGTAAGTATATTAAGCTAGAACTTCATTAGAACATTTGTCCTGTTGACGGAACACGAAATGTTGGACTTGTTGCTATTCAGCAGTCAACAAGGCCAATAGGCTTTCAGAAGTTGCTGAAAAGGTAGGACTCCAGATTTCTATTCCGAAGACAAAATATATGACAAACATCTGTGATGGACTTGAATGGATGATCACTAATCTTGGAAAAATTGGTCGTGTCAGGAATTTCAGATATCTTGGTGAAGTCATCCAGCAGAATGGATTAGAGGAGGAAGCAATTAATGTCAGGATGAGGAATTATATGCGCCTGAAACTTTGACCTTAAGTAGTAAAGGTCAAACTGACCGGCTAAATTAAAGAGAGCGCAGGATACTAAGAAAAATCCTAGGTAATAGGTGGGTTGATGGACAGTGGCGAATGAGACCAAATGAGGATTTGTACAGCAAGACAGAACCTCTCACAACGTCAATTAAGAAGAGACGGTTACTATTTTACGGTCATCTCTTGAGGATGACTGATGATCGACCAACAAAAAGAATATACAATTTTATTCAATCTAAGGCAAGAAGGCCGAGATGGTTCCAGGAATGCGAAAAAGATCTGAGGCAGATTGGTATTTCAGACCAAAAAATTCATGACAGGAACGGGGGATTGGAACGCGAGAATAGGGGAACAGAGCCCAGTTTATAGTAGGGAGGATGGAATGTGTGTGTTGGAAAGTAGAAGGAGTGAGGACAAAATTACAAATAGTTATGGAGAGAAGCTCCTAGAGATGTGTGCTGTGGGAAATTTGTATATTCTGAATGGGTGGATAGAGGGTGATAGGACGGGGAAATTGACATATGTTACTGAGAAGGGTGGTAGTGTGATAGATATGGTTTTAAGTTCGGAAGGGATGATTGAGGAAGTTGTAAGAATGGAAATAAGAGACTGGATTGAATCACACCATTTCCCGGTGAGGGTTATGCTGAAAAGGGGGGAAGAGAAGTGTACAATGAAGGAAGATGAGACAAATGATAAACGAGGGAGTGGTTTTAATAAGTATAAATGGACAGAGAAGGTGGGCCGGGATTGGAATAGGGTAGTAAAAGAGGAGTTACAACTCCTGAAATATGGGTGGGAAGGGGCGTTAAAGGAGAATAATACTGATAAAGCCTTGGAATTGTTGCTACATCCAATAAAGATAATAGCGCAGAAGGCTAAAGCTAGAAAGGGAAATAAGAAAGAGGGAGAAGAATGGTTTAATAGGGAGTGTGAAGGATTGCGGAGGAAGGTGATGGATGCGTTAGGAGAATATAGAAGGAAAGGTGGGAGCCAAGAAAGGGAGTTTTTCTGTAGATTGAGGAAGGAGTATAAAAAGAAAATTTATGAGACAAAAAAGACGTGGTTAGAAGAACAAATGGAAGCCATAAATAATGACTGCAAGACAAATAATTTTGAGAGAGTTTGGGATAAGATTAATAAAATTATTAAGGGTGGAAGGAATACAGAGAAAACGAGTATTGAGGAAGTGCAATGGGTCAGACACTTTGACGAATTACTAGGGAATAAGGGGGATGAAAGATGGAGAGGTTCGGGAGAAGGAGTAATATGGAAGAATAGGAGAATGGCAATTTATGACCTAGATAAAGAAATCACAAGGGAGGAAATCCTGAGAGTGATAAGTAGAGCCAGAGCAAAGTCAGCCGGGGGGTGTAATGGTAAAAATAACAAGTTTTGGAAGGAAATTAGCAAAAATGAGATAATGATAGAGGGAATGGTTAAACTATTCAATAGGATATTTGAGGGAGGTAATTACCCTAAGGAATGGGAAACAGGAATTATATGCCCTATATACAAGGGGAAGGGTAGTAGGAACAATGTGAACAGTTATAGAGGTATATCTCTGTTGGATTCTTTGAGTAAAATATATACTGGAGTTTTAGCGAACAGAATAAGCGGGTGGGCGGAAGAAAATGAAATTTTGACAGATTACCAAGGTGGATTTAGGAAAAAGAGAAGAACAGTAGATAATATAATGATAGTAAAGACTATTCTAGAAAAGTATAAGAATATGGCTAGAAGTACGGTTTATGTAGCAGCAATAGATTTTGAGAAAGCTTTTGATAAGGTGAATAGAGAGGCTCTATTAGAGAAATTAGGCAGGCTAGGGATTTCGGAGATGATGTTGAGGGCAGTGGAAGGAATATATAGGGTTGTCAGGTTTTGTGTAAAATTGAGAGAAGGGAGACTGAGTGGACCATTAGAGTCCAAGGTGGGTTTAAAACAAGGATGCAAGTTATCGCCAATACTGTTTATTTTATTTATCAACGATATTTTAGAGGGGTTTGGGACAGGAAATTGGGCTGTGCCAGTAATTAATGGTTTAGAAGTACCGGGACTGATATTTGCGGATGATGTGTTATTGATGACGCTAACTTCAGGGGCGATGAATAGGGCCTTAAAGTCAGTGACGCTATTTGCGAGGAAATGGGGATTGAGAATTAATGGAAATAAGTCTAAAATATTAGTAGTCCAGGTGGACAAAAGAAGAAAGATAGAAGGTAATTGGGTAATTCAGGGAGAAAGATTGGAACAGGTAAGGAAGTTGGAATATCTAGGAGTTATTTTTAATGATAAAGGAACTTGGAGTGACTAGATCAAAAGGGCGAAATATAGAGGATTGGCAGCCTTAGCCTCAGTCAGAAATTTGCTAGTCAAATACCCGGGGATCAGTTATAAAACACTGAGGTTAGTGTTCAGGTCGGTAATCGTTGGGAGGGTATTATACGGCTCAGAAGTTTGGGGGCTGGATGAGAAAAGAGAGGAACTAAGAAGGATTGTTAGTAGTTTTGCTAAGTTAGTAATGGGCTTACCGAGGTGTACAGCAAATGTAGGGGCGGAATTAATGTGTGGGGAGGATTTGGAATCAGAGGGTGTGAAAAGAATAGTTAGATACTGGATGAATTTAAAAAGACAGGAAGGTGGGAGGGTATTACGGGCAGCGTATGCACAGCAATGTAAGAGCATGTATAAGGGTGGATGGTTAGAAAAAATAAAGGGATATTTAGAGAGGATAGGATTAGGACACCTGTGGGGGGAGGTTTGGTCGAAGACAGAAGTGAGAGGGATGAATATACTGGAAAGGAGAATTAGAGATATCCATAGGCAGAAATTATTGGGGGAAAGCAGACTAAGAAATTCGCTGACTGTTTTGACGAAAATAGAGGAGATAGCAGGGTTGAATATTAGATACGTCGATAGGTCAAAACGATATGGGATGATGTGGTGGCTTTTAGGTTTGCAAAGGAATACAGGCTGGATACAGGGGAGAGATAAGACAAGGTGTGTACTTTGTGGAGATGTGAATGATGATTTTCACTTGCTAAGAGACTGTGAGGTAACGAGGGGGTTAAGACATGGATTATTGAGTGCTGAGCATCGGGAAATATTGGGGAGAGGGGATGAGAACGCAATACTGAGATGGATTATTAAGCAATGGGAAAAAGGGGGTGAATTGAACAGGTATTTTTGTGCGACAAAAAAGGCCTGCGAGAGTAAAATGAAAGAGAGTGAGTTAGAGGGTGGGCAGGGGAATAGGGGGGTGGAATAGTTATGTGTATAAGGGAAGGGGATAGTATGTTAAAATTCTAATGGATTAGGGAATATAGGGACCGAGTACTTAGTTATGTGGAGTTGGGCAATAGGACAGGATTGCATGGTCTGTTTGTTTTAAAGTTAGCTGGAATGCAAGTGCTGAAATGCTGAGTGTTGTTGTTTGATTTATTGAGTAGGTGTAGGTCAGCAACAATAATGTGACGCAAGTACAGAGCATAATAAGGACACTGGATGAACACTGAGTGAGTGACTGCTACAGCTAATGACTGCTAATTATTCTTATTATTATTATCCTTATTATTATTATTATTATTATTATTATTATTATTATTATTATTGCATGTGAACATGTATAGGGGCGAAGTCGCCTGTTATGTTCAATAAATGTATGTATGTATGTATGTATTCATGACAGGAACGAATTCAGAAGATTGGTGAACAACTATCAAGGTTTCTAAATGGCACCAACTTCTCGAAGACGGAAAGGACCTTTGTCTGAAGAACATAAACAGGCACTCGTCGCTGGGCTCAGAAGATACTGGTAGGAAGTCAAAGCCGGAACAAGAACAAGACCTAGACACTGAAATGAAATTGGTTGTTACCACGCAGTCGATAGAAGCTCAACTCGATGTATAAAAGAAAAACTCTGTACCGGGTGTACACCTTCCCCAGCCAGTTAAACTGCGAGCCTTTTATAAGGCCATCTATGTAAACAAACTTGAACTGGTGTACTTCAAGATACTTGGGTATTCAACTGTTAGATGTCTCTGCCATCTTTTTAATTGCTCCCTCTAGTGGGACGAACTATAGTTATTGTATAAAGGAATGTTTATTTTTCGCAGTTTGCAAACTTTAGGTTTTGAGGATTGTTTTGTTTATATATCAAAGTTGTCAACACTTCAGCTGGTTCCTTCATCAATATTAATTAACCTATTAGAAAGTTGTAAATATTTTCTCTAGCCAAATAAAATTGGCGGTGTGTACAGGAATCCAGCCTATAATTGAAGAGTTCTAGTAGCTTCCCCTCAAAAATACTATAAAAGCTGGGCGCTTTAGGGCCGTATTGTCTGAAATGATCCAGTACGAGGAGGGTGTATTGACGTGAACCAGGAGGCAGGAGTGCGGTAGGTGTTAGGAAGGCCCAGCAACTCAAGGTAATGGCAGAATTTTCATAGCTATATGATAGTCCCTGCGCATAGGTCGAGGAGAAGGTTTCAACCTCTTATACTTACGTATATTTCAAAATTTCGAGGTTTAAATGTAGAATTCTCGATACGTCTGCTGTGTCTATTATATTTGGATTTAATACTTCTTACTTAGTCACCCTGGTATAATAATTTCGTGTGGCTATTTCTAGCCGAGTGCAGCCCTTGCAAGGCAGACCCTCCGATGAGGTTGGGCGGCATCTGCCAACTGCGTGTTATTGTGGTGGAGGATAGTGTTATGTGTGGTGTGTGAGTTGCAGGGATGTTGGGGACAGCACAAACACCCATCCCCCGGGCCACTGGAATTAACCAATGAAGGTTAAAATCCCCGACCCGGCCGGGAATCGAACCCGGGACCCTCTGAACCGAAGGCCAGTACGCTGACCATTCAGCCAACGAGTCGGACAGTCACCCTGGTGTAGAATAGGTTTAGCTCCGTATCATTGGGCCATAAGTCCACTTAGGGTTTTAAGTATTTCTATGAGGAGGGCAAGAGTTTTGCCTCCTAGCCGTTGTTTATGCCCAGTCATATTCAACTTTTCCTTTCTTACATTAAGGGCATTATGGGCAATCATGCACCTGTTTGTTCGGTATTTGTTTCTGGTGTTAGTTCCCTTTGTGAACAGTGAGTTATAAACTGTTCAGCAACAGATAAGCCCACATCGGGACTACTTGGTGTAAATACTATAATTGTGGACAACCGATTGGTTGTCAGGTGTAACTTAAGTGCGCCATAAGAAATTGATGCTTCTGCGAGGCTGGACTATGGTACGTTGTGGAGCGCACACACTTATGTCCTAGAAATGATCGGAGAAAAACATGCTCTTTGCAGAATATTGTTCTTGTCAAGGACAAAGTGCTCTTTTGTATGTAAATCAACCACACTGTTAACAATAACAACCTTATTATTTATGTAGATGACTACTTCATTAATATTATTGTTATTTATTCATACTGTACTTTCTATTTACCAATTTTTAAATTAGAAAAAAGGAAAGAAAGAACATTTCAAAATTTGTTGTGTTAAGTTCTGCTCTAGTTAATTCTTGTAAACCCATTCACCCTGGACGCTTCTTATCCCTCTGCAATCCATGGAAACTCCGGAATAAAGTCTTTTTTCACATTTTTAGCCTTAGTGCAATTTTCTTGTAAGCCCGCGCCGGCATCTTCCGTGTGAAAACAGAAAACCAAAGGAAAAATCATCTCCCGGGCCGCCATGATAGTTTTAGAAGCTACCATCTCCCGAATACAGGCTTACAGCTGCGTGGGCCTTACCTCACAACCAACTCACTCGGATTTTTATGGGAGCGTGAACTGTTTTTGTGGAGTCTGAGGCAAAAACTACATTGATAGTAATTTCTTGGTGAACAGGCTGAGTGAACCGTATGGGTATGTGCCCCTCAAGAAGTAGGAAGATCAATTTTTCATATTTTGAGCCCCCTGTGGGTGGGGGACTCAGATGTAGAATTCACCAACGGTATTCCCTGCCTGTCGTAAGAGGCGACTAAAAGGGGCGACCAAGGGATGATGACATTTGAACGAAGAGAATATTTGTATTTAGTACCATTATGTGCGGAAAACCATGGGTCTACGTCCCATAGGAGCAGTGCCATTATGCAAGAAACACTACGGGTCTGGGCGTTGTTTGTGATAATGGTCATCGTTTGTATTCCATCGGTCGGTTCCACTGTGTTCAGAATAGGCCTGCGTTACCTGTTATTAGTACCACTTTAGACGTTGAAACGTTGGATCTATTTTGCCTGTGATTAGTGCCACTAAGTGAGGAACATCAACGGGATACCGGAAGCCGTGGTTATTCCCACTATGTTAGGAACACCTTATGTGCGAAACACCAGGGGTTTTTGTTACCTGTGAGTGGTGCCACTGTGTGTGACATACCACGGGACTACATTACCTGTGATTAGTACCACCATGCGGAAAACGCCATGAGTCTGCATGACCTGTCATTAATACTACTGTACGAGGAAAACCATGGTTCTGCTTTAGCAGTGATTAGTACCACTATGAGGGGTCGTTAAACTGGATTTTGGACCGGTTTAGATAATGAGCATCATCCCAGTAATTAAAGCATCGTGAATTGGATCCACTGACTGCTTTTGTTTCACGATCACTTTTTCATCACCATTCGTTTTGGATTGTGGTCAGTGGATACATTTTGAAGTTTTAAGTGTCGTTTCGTTCACCTCGAACCATTAGGGGCCAATAACCCAGCTGTTATGCCCCATTGAACAACAAACAACAACATCATTATCATCATCATCACATATTTTTACTTACTTACTTACTTACTTACAGGGAATCGAATGAACCAAGCACATTTTTTCCACCTCACTTAGGCAAACTTCAGATAGATTCCAAGGGACTTAATAAAATACTATATTTTCTTTATTTTGGAAGACCCCGAAGATAAGCCGTACTCGATATAGTCGCAGGTATTGCCGGATTTGAACTCGAATCTCCAAACCGTGTGGTTTATAACTACTATGAAGGGTGGGTTTAAGCTCGCGGATATAAGGGAATGTAATGTGTGTCAATAAATTATACAGAGTTATTTCAGAAGGCTTGGAATAGAGCATCGATCTAACCAAAAATACAACCGAAAATTAAACAATTACATTATATATTCGCGGGATAATTTATAACGTAAAATCTCTTTATGAAGCAGGAAGGTTGTTTTTTTTTTTTTTTGCTATTTGCTTTACGTCGCAACGACACAGATAAGTCTTATGGAGACGATGGGATACGAAAGGCCTAGGAAGTTGAAGGAAGCGGCCGTGCCCTTAATTAAGGTACAACCCCGGCATTTACCTGGTGTTAAAATGGAAAACTACGGAAAACCATCTTCAGGGCTGCCGACAGTGGGGCTCGAACGCACTACCTCCCGATTACTGGATACTGTTCGCACTTAAGCGACTGCAGCTAACGAGCTCGGTAAGAAGTATCTTTGTAAGAAAGAACGTACACCTTTAACAATGCAGCAAGAGAATGAATTACTAATCCGTAATTCCGTATGACACATCCAGAACTCACTCTCTATACGCGATTGCAGTGTAATGCTGAATCTACATCATTGACTCACACCATGGTTTAAAAGAGATACGTATACACTTGTACTGAAGCCAATATCCGGCTAGTACAACAAAAATATTCTGATAAATACGAAAGTTCTGAATTAACTCATTAAATTCAAGTTTCCATGTTCAATAGAGCAAGGCCGCACTAGATAGACAGGCCACAAGGCTCGGACCGTGACGTCACGAGAGTGGCTGGCGTTCAGCATAGCAGTGTAGGGCCCGCTCTCACTTTCACCATGATATTGTTCATTTATTCAACCTTAACGATATAACTGAACACTCCTTCAATTGTGGCTTTACTTAGGCTTGTATACTACACTAGTTTTATGCGGGGAGAAAACTGGCTGGGCAGTATATGTACATTTATTTACGTAAAATTATGCTGACGTCTGTCACTTGTAACTGAACACGGTATCATGTAAAAGATTAGAACGCATAATACGTATACAAATAGTTGTAATGTTACCAGGAAAATACATGGCAATTCACAACAATAGTCTGAAACCTTTCTTAGAAATTAAGATGCAACTTAAAACTTACCTAACAATTCATAACGTTTCAGTTTATACATTTCTTTTATTTTCCTGAGGATTTCTTCTTCTTAGCCATGAGTTTGTCTACGGTACACTTTTTTTTTTTGTTATTCAAAAATATATTACAAAAGATGTATATACATTTGTCAACGAAATGTTTAAAACTATTTATTTAATCACTGCATGTTTTAAACATGACGTTTTCGTTTTCCAGAACATTGTTGACAAGCGAAATCAGAATGTTTCTCTGAGAATCCTCATGTAAAAACATTAGTATACAGGTTGAAATTTTGTAGCTCTAAAGAGTCTGGTGCAACACCTTTTAGTTCAGGGCAGGAGCAAGCCAAGGCCGCACTAGATAGACTCAGATAGACATTTTTTTGTCTGACTCAGGGTTGTCAAAGTCAGGATAAGTTGTCAGCTTGATTAAGCCAGTTATTTATTAAGATTTTAAATAAATGGCCAGTATCAAACACTTATTTATTTTTGTGTTTCGTCAAATGGATTTTGAAAAGTGGTTTGTAAATTGCTTTTGCACAGCTTTTCAAACATTTTCCTACTAACACTGTTATTATTAGAAATTATGCATGCTACCTTATAAGCTATAGGCCTATCTGTTAATACTTTAAAGACTTGCAAAGTTAGTTCTTCTAAGAAATGTCACGTTAGGTTCCTACATGGAAACAAATCAACAACGTCTTTATTTTTTTAAAGACTGGATGACAACATAAAAGTTTGTGCAGTTGTAGCTAATGTAGTGTTATTTTCTCCGCTTTTACTTGTAAAAGCAACTCCCTCTATCTTTCCTCCTACCGGGAGATTTGGCCGTGCGGTAAGGGGCGTGTGGCTGTGAACTTGCATCGAGAGATAGTGGGTTCGAATCGCACTGTCGGCAGCCCTGAAGATGGTTTTCCGTAGTTTCCTATTTTCACACCAGGCAAATGCTGGGGCTGTACCTTAATTAAGGCCACGGCCGCTTCCTTCCAGTTGTTAGGTCTTTCCTATCCCTTCGTCGCCATAAGACCTATCTGTGTCGGTGCGACGTAAAGCCACTAGCAAAAATAAAAACGAAAACCAAAAGCTTTCCTCCTTTATAGTTCAGCTCACGTTTTACGTAGACTCCATCCAACAAGTTACAAACTCTTTCATGCTCCTTTAAAAATTTTAGTTTATTTTTCATGTAATTCCAATGTGAATCATCAATACCCGAATTTCCCGTGCCTAGTTTTGCAGTAAAAGACTGTGAATAACCGGGTGAGGCATTGTAAGAAACTTTGACTGTCTGATCTTCTTTTACGCCCCAGGAAATACGAAAAATATTGAAGTGAACCATGTTATTAGTATACAGGAGTAAGATACTTTCTTTGCAAAGGCTATATTTAACTGTTCCTTACAAAATTATACTTCTGTCGTGGACAGTCACTTTTGAGTTACAAGCAGGTCTAAACAGGAAGTTATAAATACTTTTCTAATATGACCATTTTAATATCTTGCCCCCGTCACCTAATGCACGTATATCAGGGTTATCACTCATGAAAATATGTTTAATGGCTTTAAAATCAAGAGCCTCGTTTAATGTTAAGGAAGTTCCAATTTTCGGAGTATTTTCCTCAGTCATATACATTTTAAAAATACAGAGAGTTTGGCTGTTAAAATTGACGAAAACTTCGTCCAAATCTAATTTGCGTTTAATACTGAAATTACCCTGAACGTCATCGAAGTCCTTGATCCTGTCATATTCTTCCTCAGCTTTCTTTTTTCCTTCCTCTTCCCGTTTTTCAATTTCTTCTTGTCTTTGAATAGGATTTTTGCTCGGTGTTGGAAGATTTTTAGACAAATAGGCAGGCACATTTTCAAAATTAGGAATAGCGTCGTTTGAGAATTTTAAATGGTTAGGTTTTACAGTTAAAATAGACTCATCAGGTCTTTTAACAGAATCGTCCCTAATTACGAAACTTCGTCGAAGTGTTTTATGCACACAACTGAGCTTCCTGAAGGGATGAATTCGGTTCGATGGATGGCTATGATCCACTTTGTTTCCGAAACAAGTCAGTAGGAAATTTAAACACTGAAATACAACCAGGTATACAACATGACGTGGCTATAATTCACAATGTTCACACACGTTTAAATCATTCAACACCATCGATAGCCTCACTGCTGAGAGGTTCAAGGCTTACGAAATATTTCTGACATTATGGTATATTTTTAGGAAATAAATATGAGCTCCAATTTAATAGAAATGTGTAGTTTGTAATTTTGTTCCTATTTCTTCTCGTATTTGTATTTTATCCCAATAATTTTCTGTTGTTGTTTATTTTGTCCTCAATACAAAGCATCTGGGTCAGAATCCTCGATTGATATACTACTTATATGCAGGAATACCTCTCAACAGAGAACTGAACTGAATGTAAATTGATTGACAAGTGCGCCAACAGATTCTTCTCATGTTTCCACTGGTGATATGTTACAAATCACTGTTGTTCTGGTCGACAAGTTCTGAGAATCAGCTTTACATAAAATGGAATTAAAAATATGTTCAAATATTTGGTTTGTAAAGAGCTCTAGTTACACATTTTGTAGTGGCATGAGATTCGCTCTGATAGAACAATATCGCTGTGTTTGTTTTATTAAGCCCGAACGTCTGTCATTACAGCGGAGCTCGACTAAATAATCCACAATTTTTGTTCCGATACTTCACGGTGAGGAAGATTTATGTTGCAAATACTGGCGTTTTCTTCCGCAGCTGTCTGCTTTTATACAAATAATTTTTCTCGGACTATCAACCCTTAAATGTAGGTTAGTATATCTATAATTCTTCTTCTTCTACCGCTTTTCCCACACTTGTCGGGTCTTCGTTGCGAACCGTACGTACATGTAAATTAGGCCCTATTTCACAGCCGGATATCCTTCCAAACGCCAACCCTATATGGAGAGATGTAATCACTACTTCGTGTTTTTGTGGTCGTTGGTAGTGTGGCGTGTTGTCTGAATATGAAAAGGAAGTCTTAGGGCTAACACAAGCACCCAGTCTCCGAGCCAGAAGAATTAATCAGACTCGATTAAAATCCCCGACCGGCCGGGAAGCGAACCCGGTACGTCTCT
This sequence comes from Anabrus simplex, assembly GCF_040414725.1. NCBI lineage: Eukaryota > Metazoa > Arthropoda > Insecta > Orthoptera > Tettigoniidae > Anabrus > Anabrus simplex. The sequence continues at coordinate 208,968,741 of NC_090271.1, read as the reverse complement.
GAACAGAAGGTTTCGACGCTGAACATTCAGCCAAGAAGTCGGACTTGATTGATAGCCAGTATGGGTTTGAAATGCTATTGTTGACATTTTATTTCTTAATTATAAACAAACGTATACATCTTCAAGCAAAGGCGATCAGGTCAGATTGATCGGTGTTCACATCCACGAGTTCTGTATCGGTTTCCCCAACTGGGGCACTAGATATGCTCGTCAGGGTCAGAACTCGCCGCACGACGTTCAGCCGCCTTAACTTCGAGGCACTTCCAGTAAGCGGTAGATATTTTTAACTCAGAGAAACTCAACTAAATTAGGCATTCATTCCATGCTATGATACATATTTAGAACCAGTAAGTAGATTAGCACCAATATAAAGATTTTCAGGCAGCGTTTAACTAAATCCTTTGACTTCATTTTAGATTCATTTTCCGTGCTTCACTTCATTTGATGATAATCCTTATATTAGAAGATTTTGGATACTATATTCCAAGCCACACAGGAATAATGATTGAAAGTATTTTTTTTTAATTTTCCTTTTTGCTAGTTGCTTTACGTCGCCCCGACACAGATAGGTCTTATGGCGACGATGGGACAGGAAATGGCTAGGAATGGGAAGAAAGCGGCCGTGGCCTTCATTAAGGTACAGTCCAAGCATTTGCCTGGTGTAAAAATGGGAAACCACGGAAAATCATTTTCAGGACTACCGACAGTGGGGTTCGAACTTACTATCTCCCGAATACTGGATACTGGCCGCACTTAAGCGAGTGCAGCTTTCGGTGATTGAAAGTATAATAATCCAGATAAGTTATTTCAGATCCGGGAAATGACCACAAAAAAAAGAAATCTCAATGAGTTGGTAATTAGTAAGTACGTGTACTTGTGGTGAACACTGGGCAGAGCTATTTTTTTACAGCTATGTACTTTTAAAAAATTATCTTCAAAGTATCGAATAAACCTGCTGGGACTACTTATCCGAAAGGAAAGGTATGCTATATACGAAGAAAAAGGATCAATGAAATCAGACACCACTGATCTGCATTTAGGTCAGGCAATCAGATGGCAGATTGCCTGTTACTTTTTTACGTGGACTCTTCTTAGATAATTTCAAAGAATTTGGAAACTTATCGAACTTCTCCCTTGGTAAATTATTCCAATCCCTAACTCCTCTTCCTATAAACGAAAAAAGGGCCTTTCTTAAGAAAATAAATTTGCTCACTTCCAACATTGGTAAAGGAATTAGAAAGATATTTTTAAAGCCTTTCCTCTGGAGCGTGGTATTGTATTAAATCGAAACATGGACGATGGCTAACTCAGAAAGGAAGAGAATAAAATCTTTTGGTATGTGGTGTTACAGAAGAATGCTGAGGCTGAGATGGGTAGATCGGATCACGAATGGAGAGATACTGATTCGAAATGATGAGATGAGATCGATTTGGCTAAATTTGGCCAGAATAAGAGATGGAATGATAGGACACGTTTTATGACACCCAGGACTTGTTCAGTTTTTGAGAGAAGTGTAGGCGGAAAGAACGGTAGGAGTAGACCAAGGTATGAATATGACAAGCAGATTAGAGTAGATGCAAGATGTAGTTGAAACGTAGAAATGAAGAGATAAGCAGAGGATAGGCTGGCGTTGAGAGCTGCATCAAACTAGTCAGTGGACTCATGACCCAAACAACAAATAATAATCCTTTGAGGGTTCGACTCCTTGGTAGAATGGTCAGCGTTGTGGCCTTCGGTTCAGAGGGTCCCGAGTTCGATTTCCAGCTGGATGAGGTACTTTAATCGAGTCTGATTAATTCTCCTAGCTCGGGAACTGAGTGTCTGTATTCGTCCCAATAAGCTCCTCTTCATATTCAGACAATAAGCCACACTATCAACCACAACTGAAACACGCAATAGCGATTACATCCCGACGCATAGGGTTGGCGTTTCCTTCCGCAGCGGTTTGTCTGTATACAAATAACTTTTCTCGAACTATTAAGCCTTAAATGTAGGTTAGAAAATCTACAATTCTTCTCCTACCACTTTTTCTACACTTGTGGGGTCACCATTGCGAACTGTGTTGTACATGTAGGTTTGGCCTATTTTACGGCCGGATGCCCTTCCTGACGCCAACACTATGTGGAGAGATGTATTCTTTTTTACAATGGGAGACCATGAAAGACCATCTTCAGGACTGCTAGCAGAGGGGTTTGAACCCATTATCGCCAGAATGCAAGCTGACAACTACGTGGCCCAAACAGCGCAGCCACTTGCTCGATGATGATGATGATAATGATGATAAAATATTAAATGCGTCGAACTAACAATACCATGCACTCACTTTTTATGTGACTGTACATAAAAATATGTGACGAACACATTACTCTCCGGCTCAAAGCAGAATACCGTGGAATATTTTATGACTCAACACCAATATGCTGATTGATGTATCAAAACAAAGTTTGTAAATAGGATATCCATGCATCACAAAACACATTCAACAACATTAACAGTCAATAACTGTACTGGTTCACTAGACTCTGAGTAATAAAACTAAATATCCAATTAAGTAATTTACTTTTGGTTAATAGCACTGTAGTAAAAGCTCAGTGCGTTATCGACATTTAGTAGGTCAATAAAACAATGAGTGAATGTCTCAAGTTCAAGACGGTATATCATTCATAACCCAAAGTGAACTCGTTCCGTTTTACAGCGTAATGATGTCCTGTATATACGGTAAGTATCTACACATTTCCCCACCGGTTTTGAACTATTCGTGTGAAAATCACAGGACGGTAGTTTGGTTGCCTGATAAGGGCGATCCAACCACTGAGCAACGTCGGGCCTGTCAGTAATTTTCTGTAGGCCATACTCGTTCCTGTCCCCTGCGAGCTCCTGGCTTGCTGCACCTCCCCAATGTACTGCATCGTGGGACACCCTCTTCCTCAAGTACCTTCAGTCTTTTCCTCAGACACGTACTTCGACTTCCTTTGTTACTTCGTTCATCTTAAACTTCGCCTTTAGAGGTTCGCACTTCCGACTCCACAGTTAACTTTTCTTCTTGCGGCATTTCACACTTTTTTTTTGCTATTCACTTTACGTCGCACCGACACAGAAAGGTCTTATGGCGACGATGGGATACGAAAGGGAAGGAAGCGACCGTGGCCTTAATTACGCTACAGCCCAGCATTTGCCTGGTGTGAACATGGAAAACCACGGAAAACCATATTCAGGGCTGCTGACAGTGGATATCGAACCCACTATCTCCTGGATGCAATCTCACAGCTGCGAGCTCCTAACCGCACGACCAACTCCCCTGGTCTGTCGTTTCTTGTTTCATTCATTAATCTTCCGACGATACTTAATCTCTTATTATTATTGCTAGGGGCTTTACGTCGCACCGACACAGATAGGTCTTATGGCGACGATGGGATAGGAAAGGCCTAGGAGTTGGAAGGAAGCGGCCGTGGCCTTAATTAAGGTACAGCCCCAGCATTTGCCTGGTGTGAAAATGGGAAACCACGGAAAACCATCTTCAGGGCTGCCGATAGTGGGATTCGAACCTACTATCTCCCGGAACTTAATCTCTAAGGTGGTCACTTTACGTTCATGCTTCCCTGCAATGTCCAAGTTCCAACACCATAATTTAAGAGTAATCATAGGGTTAGTAAGTTATTAGTATTATTTATTAATTCTATGAGAGTAACCACAGCCGACTTGATGCGTCGCTCAAAGGAGCGCAGCGAGGGATCCAGTCGGCCTTGGAGTAACTAGGAAAACCATTCTCTTGGTGAGCAGGAGGCAGCGCGTATTTGTCAGTGTAAAAGAGGGATTTCGTGGATTTATGATGTGAATAAAAGTTAAATATAAACATTTCGGGATTCCCTTAATTAAGGTTGGAATGCCCTTGATCTCGCCAATGCTAAAATTGCTAAATTAGATTAAGGAAATTGAGACACTGTTTACAATCACTATGTCATAAGCGTATACAAGTGATTGGAAATACACTGGCCTCATTTTCCAGTTACCGGACCACTAGCATCTGCACCATCTGGTCTCTCCGTCCATAAACATGAGGAAGAGGAGGAGGAACAGGAGGAGTGGGCTCAAGCTATCCCCTAGCCCCTGTCCCTCCTAAGTTGTTTACACGTATGATTGTCCAGTCTCACAGATCTGTTGACATCCTTGCCCATTGTTAGGATTACTCGGAAAGTTCATCATACTATATACAAAGACAAAGACACCTCCGTACAGGCCATGAAGGCCCTTGGAGAAGTGGAAGGTAAAGGCTTGTTAACCGCGGGGTAGTGTGGTTAGCTCTACGCCCGGCCGCCTTTGCCCCCAGGAATTAACCTGGTACTCATTTTTGGTGTAGGCTGAGTGAACCTCAGGGCCATATGCACCTCAGGAAGTGGAAATCTCGTTTCTTAAATTTTACGACTTCTTAATGGGGATTCGAACCCACGTCCTTCCGAGCACGCCTTTACCGCCTCGGCCAGGCAGCCCCTCATCATACTATATACAACAAGTAATGAATACAATATCGCCAGTAGTTGGGTTATTAGTTAGTGCCTTGTAACTTCTTATTAATTATCTGAACATTTGAATCTTATGGTTTTTGCAATGTGTGGGAAGTATGTACATATTGCACTGGCAGTGACGAAATAAAAATTTCGGTCAGAGGATCTTAATGTTAAAGATCACGCACTCGAGCACTAGATTAAAAATCAAACTCTGCCATAGCAGTAATTACTTTGGTACCTGCGTAAATAATGAAGTTATATCTATGCGGTAATAGAATCCACAGCCATGTATGTCTGTTGGTCAAGGAAAAAACAAAGCTAGGTATGCAGGAGATAAAGTTAATTTTAACTGTTTTTTTTTTCATTCCACAGCCTACCGAGCTCGATAGCTGCAGTCGCTTAAGTGCAGCCAGTATCCAGTATTCGGGAGATAGTAGGTTCGAATCCCACTGTCGGCAGCCCTGAAGATGGTTTTCCGTGGTTTCCCATTTTCACACCAGGAAAATGCTGGGGCTGTACCTTAATTAAGGCCACGGCCGCTTCCTTCCCACTCCTAGCCCTTCCCTGTCCCATCGTCGCCATAAGACCTATCTGTGTCGGTGCGACGTAAAGCAACTAGCATTCCACAGCCCTGAGGTTGGACAAATCCCCAGCAGCTTCACATTATTTGCCAAAGACCCTATCACCAAGGACATATTAAGGGAAATGGTGAGATATTTTCCCGTTGATGTTCTCGCTGATTCTGAGGGTGTTATTACACATCAACCTACCAAAGTAACTGAAATTTCTCCATCAAATAACCGTAGAAACCACACGTTCACAGGACTAGCTGCCTGGGGACTGGCATTACTAATGCCACTCATAACTCAATCACTTTCATATTGTAATAGCCACATATGAGAAGGCAGTCCATTTGAAATACTTATTCTCGCCGTTATTAGAAAGTGTGGTGCACTCTATGGAGCCAGTGCTAATGTACGGTATTTGGTAATCTATCAAACCACTTACAACCTCACAACTTGTTCGTTTGTTGAGCATAGAACTGCTACTTTTGAAACAAAAAAAAATATGACTCTCATTTGGTTGAAAAGATGAACTAAATAAATCCCATACAGTATTTTTTGAAATCAGTTTTTATGGAATCTCAATAATGCAATTTTGACCTAGATCTCTCTTGTCGAGTTTTAGGAGCCTATCACTGAAGTTAAGATCTGCAATTCCTTTCTAGTTTAAAAATATTAATTTCTGGCTCTAGTATATAATATTTTAAATCTGACCGGAAATCAGCTCTTCTGTGACTGTAAGGAATATCGGAAGGCACTGTCGAAAGTCTCCACCAAGCAGGAACACTTTTGATTATATTTTGCAGTAACTAATCAACTTCTGAAAAAGCGTAATAGGGAGCCATGCTTGCCTCGTCTCCTGCCATTTACTTAGCCTGTCTTATGTCCTCTGCACCTTCTGATATTCTCATGTAAGACGTAAAAGTATCCAAAATCGGAATATTACTTTTTTTCTCTCTCTCTCTATTTCCTCTTAGTTCATTTTTATTCAGTTTATCCCTCTCCAAACGTATCGTTTTAGGTTCAGAGATTTTTCTGATTATCTGCATATCTTTTCAGGATTGTTACTTTTACCTTTGTTCACTATTTTAGATCTTCCTCGTGGAGTTTTAGTAGGTGGATGGTCGGATCACTTAAAATTTGTCGATTTTACATAAGATTTATTTACAACCTATGACAATCGTAGGTTCCTTTCAAGTGAGATGACATACGTGGCAAAAGCGATGGCGTTTACTCCACAGTCATGTTAGGCTAACGATATGCAGGGTGATAAGCATTGCGACAGAAATAGAGAAAAGCCTAGATATAAAATCATGTAGTACTGGTAACGAAGTATTAGAGGCTGTATACCAGAATGGTGAAAATGAAATATTCACTACACTGAAATATAGTATTATCACATAAGAGTTGAATTATGATGGACATAATAGTATTATTCTTGTAACCTATATCTGGTGCCATTTTCAGTCTTCCAAACGTTCCCGTTTTCTCATTATCTCTGTGGAAGGCTACAGAAGTCGGGATGTACATAGCTTGAACTCATGCCGATAGATATGGCTGTCAGCGTGGTGAAAGAAACATATTCTTCTTTCAGTATGACAAAATAAGTGGTCGTGGGACGTTCATTGTATTTTTCTTGTAAATAAGACACAATAATATAATATATTATACCTGGCACCAATTTCAGCTCTTGAAAAGTTCTCATTTCCTCAATATCCCTGAATTGATCATAGAGTTAGTAGAAAATACATACCGATTTTCATTAAATTCTGTTTACGCATTTTCTCTTGACTCGGTGCTGATATGGACTTAGCAAAAAAATCAAAATTCATGAATATCTCTGTTATCATAACCGGTGCGGTAAAATGTATAAGACTTGAATGATCGCAAATTTAATACTATATAACAATAGTTGTGTAGTATTTTTCGATAGGACCAGTAATAACACAAATATTTGAGAATTATATTTTAGGCCTTCCCATAAACTACCATTTCACTCAGCGTGAATAAAATTATTTATGTCCTAGATTGTAGATACTTATTCCCCGAATTTGCATACCGATTTGAATCAAGATAGGACCACTATAACATAAATATTTGAGAATGAAATTTTAGGCCTTCCTCTAAACTACCATTTCAACCCAATGAAGATCTTTCCTTACATTAACACCTATGTACTTACAATGATCCCTAGAAGGAACTTTCACGCCATCAACGCAGTAATTAAAACTGAGAGGACTTTTCCTATTCGTGAAACTCACAACCTGACTTTTTACCCCGTTTATTGCCTTCTGTCCATCTCACAATATTATCGAGGTCATGGGGAACACGGAAGGAGCCTCCCCGATGAGTGCTAGATAAGGCATTCGGGCGTTCCCTGGGCAGCGGTGGTACACCGGCTGATTCTTCCACGAAGGCGCTGCTACACAGCACCAAACAGAGGATAACAAGTACTATGTCCACTAATAGTCCTTTTCAGGACCAACCAGAACACTTGTCGATCAGACTGGGTAACAATCTCCGCATTTGTCACTTAAATATCGAATCAATATCACCACATACGAGTCAGTACCTGTCTCGTCTTATGCTGCAGAACAACGTAGATTTGATAGCACTACAGGAAACACACACCAGTGACAGTCAGGATCTCTTTAGAAGAGGAAAATTAGGTGGTTACAATCTTGTTGGGGCAATCAATGATGAAAGTTATGGGATCTCAACTTACATCAGATCGCAACTTACAACTGATTTTAAAGTTGTTTATGAAGACAGCTCAACAGATATCTTTGTCCTGGCAGTAACAATCTCAGGCATTACTGTTGTGAATGTGTATAAACCACCAGAAGTCAGTTGGTCCAGCCCTTCATTAAGTTTTGTATCACCCTGTTTTGTACGCCGGAAATGTCAATAGTCGCAGCCCAGCATGGGAATACGAATTCGAAGATGACAATGGGTCCAACCTAAATAGCTGGATTAAAGCAAACTCCTGCAACTCGTCCACGATGTTGAACATCCTGGCACATTCCGTTCTGGCAGATGGCAGAAGGATTATTCTCCTGACCTGTGCATAGTGTCTCAGTTAACTCCTGAGAATCAACACATGGTACAACGAAAGGTCATCAGTTCCTTTCCTCACAGACAACACAGAACAGTTATTATTCACAATGGCACTGAGATCCCTGTTGTGTCTTCAGTGCCACAATCTCGTTGAAATTTTCGACCAGCAAACTGGGATAAATCTGTACAGTGGATACCACCAGTTCCTGAAAATTACAGTATATTTGTCAACGCCATAAAAGCTAATGCTAGGAAGTTCATTCCCCGGGGATATCGTAAGAAGACATATATACCAGGATGGTCAGAAGAATGTAATCAGTTCTACACCGAATATCAGAATACTCCTAAAAAAGGAACAGCTGATGAGTTTCTAAGGACTCCAAATAAATCTAGGAGAGAGAAGTGGCAAAGAACTACAGCAGAGATGGACTCCACACACTCTAGTCGTAAAGCCTGGAACCTCATAAGAAATCTTGGTAGTGACCCTACCATGAAACGTAGAAGTTTGCCAATGAATACAAACCCCATTGCCTACAGACTGACACAAATCTCTAGAGCGAAGATGGATAAGGTACACGCAAGGAATGTTAATAAGCAACTGAGAACGAGAAGATCACAGTTGGCAACTCATCCGGAGTATTCCTGTGACTTCAGTACTGAAGAACTGGACAAGGCTCTATCCAAGATAGAAATAAATTAAGCTGAGAGTCTGGATGAAATCTATCCTGAGTTTCTGAAGGCCATTGGCCCTGGAACAAAACATTGGCTAGTCAACTTCTTCAATGAAATTCAACAAAATAGTAACTTATCTAAGTTGTTAAAACAAGCCAAAGTAATTGCAGTCTTGAAACCAGGAAACGAAGGAACTGATGCTTCACATTATGGACCAATTTCTCTCCTTAGCGTAATCTACAAGATGCTCGAAAGCATGATACTTAGCCGTATACAGGAAGCAATAGAAAGAGTCATTCCAGTTGAACAAGGGGGTTTCAGAAAGAATCGCACTTGTTGTGATCAGATGTCAACACTGACAACAGAGATTGAAGCAGGATTCCAGAAAATACTGAAGACTGCTGCAGCTTTTGTCGACCTTTCGCCTATGCCACTGTCTGGAGAGAGGGACTGTTTCTCAAGTTTTTTCAAGTCATCCCTTGTCAGAAGCTAGCATGCTTACTAAAGAACTTGTTATCCAACCGTAGGTTTTCTGTATTTCTGAACGGTGAAAGAGATCTCTAAATAATGGATTATCTCAAGGGTCAGTATTATCTCCCATGCTATTCGATATTTACATCCATGAGCTGCCAAGAACAACTTCAAAGAAGATACAGTTTACAGACTTTGAGACTGTGCTTACAGAGGGCCTAGCTACCATGTGTGACTATTTCCATAAATTGAGACTCCAGCCAAATCCTGGTAAAACGGAAGTAACGGCATTCCACTTGCATAACATGGAAGCTAATCGTAAGCTACATGTGGTTTTCAACGGAACAGAAGTCTCCCACAACTTCTGCCCAAAATATCTGGGCGTCACACTGGATTGATTCTTGTCGTTCAAACAGCATTGCCTGAGTCTGTCAAAGAAGCTGAGTACAAGAGTAAATCTGCTGCATAAACTAGCGGGCAGCATCTGGGGTGCAGATGCAAACACTCTTCGCACTGCTTCACTTTCTCTAGCATACTCGGCTGTTAATTACTACGCTCCTGTAGGAAAACAGCGCACATTCGACCAAGATTGACGTACAGCTCAGTGAAACCATGAGAGTTGTTACTGGTACAGTGAGGTCCACTCCTACTCAGTACCTGCCTGTTTTAGCAAACATTACTCCTCCAGGTCTGAGGAGAAAAGTAGCGTAAGTACAATTGCTCAAGAAGACCTTGGCACACAGGAACTCATTCTTGTTCAATGCCTTACGAGATCCACCTGTGATGAGATTAAAATCCCGGAATCCACTCTGGACTGATCTACACTCCCATGAAAAATTCAGTGTAACATCAGAATGGAGAGAGCGATGGAAACAATGTCCACCCCACCAACGCCTTTCTGATTAAATACCGAAGGAAGAAAGTGCCAAGTTTCGATCTTTCTCGACATCAGTGGTCAAAACTCAACCTTTCAGAACAAGCCACGGCAGGTGCCGATATATGATAAAAAAATTGGGGATATTGTGCAAGTGCTGCGTGTGAGTTTGGTGCTGAGAAGCAGACATTGCTTCATGTTGTTGACAGCTGTCCACTGTCAGCATTTAAGGACGGTTTACGGACTCTGCATGAATTGACACCAAGTGCAGTGGACTGGTTGTCGAAGCTGGACATTCTAGTTTAATTACTTCCATATGTTAACTTATACGTTCATTGTATATTTTTGCAGTTTATGCTTGCAAATGCCATAGGATGATAATAATAATAATAATAATAATAATAATAATAATAATAATAATAATAATAATAATCGAGGTCATTTTGCAGTTGCTCACGATCTTGTTATTTATTACTCTGTGCAAAATAACATCATCTGCAAAAAACCTTATCTATGATTCCACTTCTTTACTCATATCATTGGTATACATAAGAAAACATACAGGTCCAATAATACGGCCTTGAGGAATTCCCATCTTAACTATTACAGAGTCAGATACAGATTCGCCTAGTCTAAATCCCTGAGTTCTATTTTCTAGAAATATAGCCATCCATTCAGTCACTCTTTTGTTTAGTCCAATTGTACTCATTTTTGCCAGTAGTTTCCCATGATCTACCCTATCAAATGCCTTAGATAAGTCAATCGCTATACAGTTCATTTGACCTCCTGAATCCAGGATGTCTACTATATCTTGCTGGAATCCTACAAGTTGAGTTTTAGTGGAATAACCTTTCCTAAACCCGAACTGCCTTCTATCGAACCAGTTATTAATTCCATAAATATGTCCCTATAATATAATCAGAAAGAATGCCTTCCCTAAGCTTACATGCGATGCATGTCAAACTGACTGGCCTGTCATTTTCAGCTTTATGTCTATCACCGTTTCCTTTATATACAGGATCTACTAAAGTAACTTTCCATTCATTTGGTGTGGCTCCTTCATTCAAATAATAATCAAATATGTACTTCAGATATGATACTATATCCCAAGAAAAAATGTAAAAAAAACTAAATATATTAATATAAGATAATCTAACAATTTCTAAAATTAAATCGTTGTTGTCTTTAGTATATCCCCGGAAATGTTTTCCACTCTCCTGCACTAAGGTGAATGCTGGGACAGTTGCTAGTATAGGTCGCGGCCGCCAACCCTCTCACCTTCTCTGATACAAATCTCCTGGCCTGAGAGACCAGACTGTCTAAGAGGCGCGCATCCCCCTCCAGGGAATGAATGAAAATATTTTAGTAGTAGTAGTAGTTTTTAGAAAGCACAGGTCATTTTTCAACAATGAATTTCTTCAAAGATAGACTGTGATTATTTGATGTTCTCTTAGTCGTGACGACACGATGCGTTCGGCACTATGAGAAAGAATTTGTTATACTCCCTGACACTCAGGAGCCGTCACCAGCTAAGTACATACATGATAATCGTGGCAGGATATTTAGCCGCACCCTCCCTCTGCTTGAGCTTTTCAAAACTAAGGATTAGCCATTTTCTCGTGCTCAGTGTGTTGTGAAAACAATTACAGGTTCAGTGATATAATTGAACGCTTACAGTGCTATTGCGAACCCAGTTTATAATCGGTTCTAATGCTACTTTGTACACATTCATTATTTCTGACATCATAAAGAGATGTAAGTGGATAAAATTATTATGAAAGACATACATCTACTTATAAATATTCAAATTATCACATAATATTGTAGATGCAGAGGTCAGATGTAAATATCACTGCTTCAATATTTCATCTGAAGATGATGATTAAGGGATGTAGAACATACTGAGCACATCAAGTTATTCATGACTGTTTTATAAATAAATAATACACTGCCTTAATTAATAATTTCACTCCGAAATTCTCAAAGAAAAAACTCAAATTCATGTTTTAACAATCTTCATCTAAGTACCGCAAGCTACAGTTTACAGACTGAGAGAAAGCACCTTTTCGCGCGGGATATTCGGGAATACACACACTACAAGAAAGGGAAGGAAGTCATGTCCATATTTAAAGGATGTACTGGTACAATATACCGGGCACACGAGGTTATTTATGAATATTTTAGAATTAAATAATACTCTAGCTTAATATCACTCCAAGATTCTCCAAAAAATCTAAGGTGTGCGGGATTCGTGACGACACGATGCGTTCGGCACTATAAGCTGAGTGTCAGCGAATATAGCCGATGACGCTCCTGAGTATAAGGCGTTAGACGTAAGTGAAAGAATGTACCGGCCAGCAAACACTATGGCATGCCGAGTTCAGATACGAGGTAAACTCTGGACGCCAAATAGAACAGGCCAGGACAAGCGTTGTAGAAGCTGAAGTGAGATCAAAACCCTTCTTAACGTCTTGCACTCTTGTTGATTTCCTGAAGATCTCAAAATATCAGGCACCACAACATAAGGACACACATTGCGAAAGATATCAGTAATTAACCACGAAGAGCAGTAAACAGAAGTAAGCGAAACATTGGCAAACCCAGATAACCCTGATTAATTTTTTCTTTAGAATGAGGAATATACTCATAAAAATCTATCAGCAACTGCAACATGCTAGTTGCCTTAAGTCGCATCGACACAGATAGGTCTTATGGCGACGATGGGACAGGAAAGGGCTAGGAGTGGGAAGGAAGCGGCCGTGGCCTTAATTAAGGTACAGCCCCAGCATTTGCCTGGTGTGAAAATAGGGAAACCACGGAAAACCATTTTCAGAGCTGCCGACAGTGGAGTTCGAACCTACTATCTCCCGAATACTGGATACCGGCCGCACTTAAGCGACTGCAGCTATCGAGCTCGGTTAACTGCAAAATGACCTCGATAATGTTGTGAGATGGACAATAGGCAATGGTATGATGGTAAACGGGGTTAAAAGACAGGTTGTGAGCTGCACAAATAGGAAAAGTCCTCTCAATTTAATTACTGCGTTGATGGGGTGAAAGTTCCTTTTGGGGATCATTGTAAGTATCTAGGTGTTAATATAAGAAAAGACCTTCACTGGGGTAATCACATAAATATGATTGTAAATAAAGGGTACAGATCTCTACACATGGTTATGAGGGTATTTACGGGTTGTAGTAAGGATGTAAAGGAGAGGGCATATAAGTCTCTGGTAAGACCCCAGTATATGGGACCCTCACCAGGATTACTCGATTCAAGAACTGGAAAAAATCCGTACAAAAGCAGCTCGATTTGTTCTGGGCGATTTCCGACAAAAAAAGCGTTACAAAAATGTTGCAAGGTTTGTGCTGGGAAGGCTTGGGAGAAAGGAGACGAGCTGCTCGACTAAGTGGTATGTTCCGAGCTGTCAGTGGAGAGATGGCGTGGAATGATATTAATATAAGAATAATTTTGAGTGGTGACTTTAAAAGTAGGAAAGATCACAATATGAAGATAAAGCTTTAATTCAAGAGGACAAATTGGGGCAAATATTCGTTTATAGAAAGGGGAGTTACCAAGGGAGATGTTCAATAAATTTCCAATTTCTTTGAAATCATTTAAGAAAAGGCTAGTAAAACAACTCATAGGGAATCTGCCACCTGGGCGACTGTCCTAAATGCAGATCGGTAGTGATTGAAGACGACCGAAAATTAAGTATCCTCCCAGAAGGACGTCAGGGAAATTTTATTTCTCTTCACAAATTATATTCCAAGCATTACGTCTTTGTGTGGAATGGTATAAAGCATGAAACATGCAACGCAGAGTTACATTTGGTACAAAATCTAGTTCACTTCTCTGAGCTGAAGCTGCCTTTTATCTCTTTTTCTTTCTTAGTGTGAGCGTCAATTGCAAGATCTGCCACGTTGTTGTAATAATAACGATATTGGCTTTTACGTCCCACTAACCATTATTAAGGTTTTCGGAGACACAGATATGCCGGAATTTTGTCCCTCAGGAGTCCTTTTACGTGCCAAAAAATCCACCTACACGAGGCTGACGTATTTGTGCACCTTCAAATACCATCGTTCTGAGTCAGGATCGAACCTGCCAAGTTGAAGTCAGAAGGCCAGCGCCTCAACAGTCTGAGCCACTCAGCCTTGCAGTTGGTTGTTGTCCTGCAACGAACCACCATTACACCTGGAAATAGAATGCGCATTGGTTCATTAGGGTAAGGCATAAATTATTTTCTCAAAACGAGGAAAAAACTATTTACTGTATTACGTGAATTTGCATCCGTGCCCATCTTGAAGCTTCCTCAGCTTTCAGGTTTTAAAAATATATATCTATTGACAGCAACGGGTAGTTACTGGGAACATTTGTTGTCCTTATTGTCCCAGTTAATTGCAGGTTATCTTCTTTTAGGGCACGAAGGATTCGGTTGCTGGTGAACAGATTGTCAAAACAGATCTGGTACAGTACACGCGATACGGGAAGTTCGTCCGCGTGAAACATCATGACGCTATAGCCCAGACACTCATTTGGCATACTTGTCATTTAAGTTCTTTCTCCTCGGTATGGTTCAAACAACACTATGTGCCCGTTACTAGTACCTCCTGTCCAGAACTTGAAACCAAATCTTACGGGCTTACCTAAAAAACAGAAAACGTTATGTATACGTATGTTCTCAGACTGAGGTTCAGCTCATTTTCCATCAATGACGGAACATCTGAAACGCTAAGCGATGCCTCCGATCGCAACTGTGAACCTAGGTGGTCATCTGTGATGTCTCCAACAGGATAGAACGATATTATGTCATGTTATTGTGTCAGGAACTTCTCCTCTTCGAACAAACCAAACTGACTCCCATGGCGCAACAGCCCAGAAGGGCCATTGCCTACTAAGCTATCTCTGCTTACCTCAGAGAGCTGCAGATTACGAGGTGTCGTGTGTTCGACACGAAGAATCCTCTCGGCCGTTATTCTTGGATTGTTAGATCGGAGTCACCATGTCAAAGTCAGGTAGCTCCTCAGCTGTAATCACACGGGCTGACTGGATCTCAAACCACCCCTCGGAACCGGGTAAAATCTCGGATTTTGCCGGGAATCAGAGCCTCCGAGTAAGATGCAGGAAGGCTACCCGTACACTGCGAGGAAGGTTTTTCTCTTCGAGAATCCCGAATAGTTCATTCCGAGTAAGGACTTTCCTGAAATAAAAGAAACTATATTACCCAAACGTCCTTCAGGAAGGATGTGCTATTTTAGGATATAATTATGTACGCGAACATTGATGAAGCCGATTAAAATGTCATCTCGTACTTAAAACAACATATATAGCATAGTACCAAACTATGTTTTGAGTGATCGGTAAATATCTAAATAATACTTGCCCTTCTACGACATCAGTCAATTCTCCCATTGCAAAAGCACTGCTCCACTCTGAACGTTAATTCACTTCAGAAACACACTGCATTGCCGTGAAGCTGATTGGCATATGTAGAGAGGTTACCTCCTGCAAACAAAGTAATTTGCGCCACAAACTTGTCGTGTTCACCGCTAGGTAGTGTTGAAACCGTACGACCCCTTTATCCTTCTGGAAGGACGTCAGTGTTATTTGAGTTATCATGAAAGCAGGAGAGGGAAAGAGGAAAACTCTTGACCCTCTCAAAGATTAGAGATTCGCATACGCCTTGGGTGATAAAGAGGAATTTATGAACGTGGCAAATTTATTATTATTATCTATATAAATCCTCCTCTGCGAACCATGTGACCTTGCCGCGGTGGGGAGGCTTGCGTGTCCCAATGATGCAGATAGCCGAGCCGCAGGTGCAACCATATCGGATGGGTATCTGTTGAGAGACCAGACTAACGAATGGTTCATCGAAAGGTGGGTAGCAGCCTTTTGATAGTTGCTCGGGCGGCAGTCTGGATGATTGACTGATACGGCCTTGTAATAATACTCAACATGGCTTAGCTGTGTTGATACTGCTGCACGGCTGAAAGCAACGGGAAAGTACAGTCGTAACTAACTCCCGAGGACATGCAGCTCTCTCTGTATGAATGATGTACTGATGATGGCTTCCTCCCGGGTAAAATATTCCGGAGGTAAACTAGTCCCCCATTCAGATCTTCGGGTGGGGACTACACGAGAGGGGGCGATCATCAGGAAGATGGATACTGACATTCTGCGAGTCGTAGCGTGGAATGTTAGAAGTTTGAATCGTTGTGGTAGGTTAGAGAACCTGAAAAGGGAGATGGATAGGCTAAAATTAGATGTAGTTGGTATAAGTGAGGTATGTTGGCAGGAAGAACAAGATTTTTGGTCAGGCGACTACCGAATTATCAACATAAAACCAAACAGGGGATATGCAGGAGTTGGTTTAATAATGAATAAGAAAATAGGGCAGCGGGTAAGCTACTACGACCAGCATAGTGAAATAATTATTGTCGTCAAGATAGACACCAAACCAATGCCCACCACAATAGTGCAGGTCTATATGCCTACTAGTTCAGCGGATGATGAAGAAATCGAAAGAATATATGAGGAGATAGAAAACTTAATACAATATGTAAAAGGTGACGAGAATCTAATTGTGATGGGAGACTGGAATGCAGTGGTAGGCCAAGGAAGAGAAGGTAGTACAGTAGGAGAATTTGGATTAGGACAAAGGAACGAAAGAGGAAGTCGGCAGGTTGAATTCTGCACTGATCATAATTTAGTCCTTGCCAATACTTGGTTCAAACACCACAAACGACGGCTGTATACGTGGATGAGACCTGGAGACACTGGAAGGTATCAAATAGACTTCATTATGATTAGGCAGAGATTCATAAACCAGGTGTTGGATTGCAAAACTTTCCCAGGATCAGACGTTGACTCTAACCATAACTTGTTGGTCATGAAATGCCATCTGAAGTTGAAGAAATTGAAGAAAGGAAAGAATGCAAAAAGATGGGGCCAAGACAAGTTGAAAGAAAATAGTGTAAGGGATTGTTTCAAGGAACATGTTGCACAAGGACTAAATGAAAAGGCTGAAGGAAACACTAAAGAGGAAGAGTGGAGAGTCATGAAAAATGAAGTCAGTAGGGCTGCTAAAGAAATGTTAGGAAGGAAGAAAAGATCAACTAAGAATCAGTGGATAACTCAGGAGATACTAGACCTGATTGATGAACGACGAAATTACAAGAATGCTAGAAATGAACACGGTAGAAAAGAATACAGGCGATTAAAGAATCAAGTGGATAGAAAGTGCAAGGTAGCTAAGGAAGAATGGCTGAAGGAGAAGTGCAAGGATGTCGAAGGCTGTATGGTCCTGGGTAAAGTAGATGCTGCATACAGGAAAATCAAGGAAACCTTTGGAGAAAGGAAATCTAGGTGTATGAATATTAAGAGCTCAGATGGAAAGCCACTTCTAGAGAAAGAAGACAAAGCAGAAAGATGGCAGGAGCATATCCAACAGTTGTATCAAGGTAAAGATGTAAATAATTTGGTTCTGGAACATGAAGAGACTGTTGATGCTGATGAAATGGGAGACCCAATTTTGAGGTCAAAGTTTGACAGAGCTGTGAGTGACCTCAACAGGAACAAGGCACCTGGAATTGATGACACTCCCTCTGAATTACTGACTGCCTTAGGAGAAACCAGCATGGCAAGGTTATTTCATTTAGTGTGCAAGATGTATGAGACAGGAGAAGTCCCATCCGATTTTCGGAAGAATGTTGTTATACCTATTCCCAAGAAAGCCGGTGCTGACAGGTGTGAAAACTACTGCACCATTAGTTTAGTATCTCATGCCTGCAAAATTTTAACACGTATTATTTACAAAAGAATGGAAAAACAAGTTGAAGCTGAGTTGGGAGAAGATTAGTTGGCTTCAGAAGAAATGTAGGAACACGTGAAGCAATCCTGACTTTGTCTGATAGAGGATCGAATCAAGAAGGACAAGTCCACGTACATGGCATTCGTAGATCTAGTAAAGGCATTCGATAATGTTGACTGGACCAAGCTATTTATGATTCTGAAGATGATAGGGATCAGATACCGAGAACGAAGAATTATCTACAATCTATATAAAAATCAGTCTGCAGTGATAAGAATCGAGGGCTTTGAAAAAGAAGCAGCAATCCAGGAAGGAGTGAGGCAAGGCTACAGTTTGTCCTCTCTCCTTTTCAATGTTTACATAGAACAGGCAGTAAAGGAAATCAAAGATAAATTTGGAAAGGGAATCACAGTCCATGGAGAGGAAATCAAAACCTTGAGATTTGCCCATGATATAGTTATTTTATCTGAGACTGCAGAAGATCTCGAGAAGTTGCTGAATGGTATGGATGAAGTCTTGGGTAAGGAGTACAAGATGAAAATAAATAAGTCCAAAACAAAAGTAATGAAGTGCAGTCGAACAAAAGAAGGTGATGTAGGAAATATTAGATTTGGAAACGAAGTCTTAAAGGAAGTAGATGAATATTCTTACTTGGGTAGTAAAATAATTAACGATGGCAGAAGTAAGGAGGACATAAAATGCAGACTAGCACAAGCAAGGAAGAGCTTTCTTAAGAAAAGAAATTTGCTCACTTCAAACATTGATATCGGAATGAGAAAGATGTTTTTGAAGACTTTCGTGTGGAGCGTGGCATTGTATGGAAGTGAAACATGGACCATAACTAGCTCAGAAAGAAAGAGAATAGAAGCTTTTGAAATGTGGTGGTACAGAAGAATGCTGAAGGTGAGATGGATAGATCGAATCACGAATGAAGAGATACTGAATCGAATTGGTGAGAGGAGATCGATTTGGCTAAATTTGACGAAAAGAAGAGATAAAATGATAGGACACATCTTAAGACACCCAGGACTTGTTCAGTTGGTTTTTGAAGGAAGTGTAGATGGTAAGAACGGTAGGGGCAGACCAAGGTATGAATATGACAAGCAGATTAGAGCAGATGTAGGATGCAATAGTTACGTAAAAATGAAAAGGTTAGCACAGGATAGAGTGGCATGGAGAGCTGCATCAAACCAGTCTATGGACTGTTGACCCAAACAACAACATCTATATAAATAAAATCGTAACGACCGTGTGTCTGTATGTTGACTATTTTTGAAAATTTTTCACACAGCCATCCGTTTAAGGGGTAATAATGACCATCTGCATATTTTGTAGATTAAGTTTCCTAGAAGTCCTAATTTTAACCCCCTCCCCCAAAATCAAGATTACGGCATAATCCGCCAGACGCGCTAGAATATTATATGTGGAAAATTATACGTTTTAGCTTGTAACCGACGTAAAACATCCAAGAACTTTAAATTTTTCACTTTTAATCCCCGAACAATATCGAAATATGGAGGCAATTTTAATGACGGTTCAGACCTTTCTTTCGATGTATTTCGTGGCTAAACGGTAAATCCTAACACAGAACGGATGGCACAATCCCCGTTCAATTTGGAGGGATTTACATGTTTGGCCCTATGACTTTCTCTCATCTTTCTCTCTCTCCCTTATACGTTGGATTTGGCTGTATTTCTCGATTGTACGTACATTTTTTGGTTTTACGCGTATATTTCATAGTTTGACACACTTATAGGAAAGATAGATTTATTGAATTTGGCACGCACATTGACACGACTAATTGCTACATTCGAGCCAAATTTCATGATTCTAGCTTGCACATTAGAAAGTAAAAAATAATGTAAAGTGTTAGAAATGCATCCAAAATTCCCCCCATTCAAACATTCTAACTCAATCGAACCCATAAATATGGGGGACTAGCAAATGGACCCGTGCTTCGCTACGGTATTCTACATTGTGTACGGATATCAAAGTAAATGACTGTACAAGCAGTGAATGAGATTTTTTAAATTGCATGTCTCTTAGCGTTATCCGAGAAACAACATGGGGAGGTCCATACAGGTTGTTTCCAATGTACAGGGTGAGTTGCGGAGTTGTGATGATAATGGCAGGCTCACCTTCCTACTGCCATTCACAATGGAGTTGGGAAGTTTACGTTATCATGGCAGGCCCTAATGCCTACTGCGCGGTCACAATCGATTTGGGGAGTTTCCGTTACAATGGCAGACCCACTTTCCTACTTCCAGATAGATTACATTTGAGAAGTTTTTAATATATTGGCAGGCAACTTCCCTCCTGCGAGTCAAAACTGAATTGTGCTGTTATCATTATTATGACAGGCACATTTTATTACTGCCAGCCACCTTACTGCGTTGGTGAATTTCCATTAAAATAGCAGGCGCTATGCCTAATGCTAGTCACATTTTAGATGGGTACATTTGTTTGTAATGGCGGGCACCCTTGCTTACAGCCAAACACAACCGGGTAGGGGAGTTTTGAACAAAATTGCATGCTCCCTTGCCTGCTGCATTACAATGGTAGGCCCTCCTTACTAATGCCAGTTACACAGAAGATGGAGAAAGACCCCATTGCTATTGCCAGTCAAAGTCGATGTGGGGAGTACTGATTACTATAGCAGACACACGCTTTCTCGATCGCTACAAATCGACATTAATCAATATATGTATATACATCAACATAAGAAAATATATGCATGTTTACAATATTGTAGGCCTTCATTTACAGATTAAATGCTGTTAAACGGTACGTCATATCAACAAACGGATCGTACCATAAGACGCCGTATTTAGCGGTCTAAATAGCTAGTCCTATGATATTATCCCGTATATCATCCATTCTTGGGTCAGAATTTGTTAGAAAAGCTGAATACGATGAAATTTGGATAAGATTGTCTCACAGGGCATTAATTTTCGGATAATTATGTGATAGCTACAAACATAGCAGTTGGCTCACATATGGCTACTGGGTGGGCCAATGATTGTGTAGTATTTGATGATTCTGTCTTTCGTGTAAGTGATTCAAGGTATGAATTATGCGTGTAAAAATTGCAAAATTTACTTACAGTCGAGAAACAGAGACAAATCTAACGTATAAGGGATAGAGATATGACAAAATGTTATAGGAACAAAGTCGTAGGTCACTCGAAATTGAATGGAGATTGTGCGATCCGTTTTGTGTTAGAATTTACCGTTTAGCCACGAAATACCTCGAAACGAAGGTCTGCACCTTCATTAGAATTGCCTCCATATTTCGATATTCTTCGGGAGATAAAAAGTGAAAATGTAAAGATCTTGGAAATTTTACGTCCGTTAGAGGTTAAAACATACAATTTCGCCAAATTTCAACTATCTAGCTCGTCTGGGAGAATGTGCTGCAATCTTGATTTTGGGGGAGGGGGTAACAATTAGGACTTTCAGGAAACTAAAGCTAAAATATGCAGATGCCATTATTACCCCTTAAACGAATAGCTGTACGGAAATTTCGAAAGAAAGGCCAATGTACAGATACGCAGCCGTTACGTTTTATTTTCGAGTATGTAGATAGATAGGCCAGCCCCGAGGTGTCGGGGTAGTGTGCCTTTCTCTCTAAGGGGGCCCGGGTTCGATTTCCGACCAGGTCAGGGATTTCTCCCTGGATCTGAGGGTTGGTTCACGGTCCATTCAGCCTACGTTATTAGAATTGAGGGGCTATATGACGGTGAAATAGCGGACCTGGACTAGAAAGCCAAGAATAATGGCCGAGAGGATTCGTCGTGCTGACCATATTATACCTCGTAATCTGCAGGCATTCGGGCTGAGCAGCGGTCACTTGGTATTCCAAGGCTCTTCAGGGTTGTAGTTCCATGGGGTTAGTTATATCCATAGATAAGGAATCTTCTCCACGTACAATACCCTTTAGGCTATGTTCGCTGGACTTAGGCTGCAAAACTGACCGTTCATGATATCACCATTGTTGTCTTCCTGTCGAAGAAATGCACATGAGAGAAAAGTTTTAGAAATGGATTTTCATCTGGTCGATTTCCAGTCAGGCTGGTATTGTATATGTTGTGGGAGAGTAAAATCACTGTTTCGGTTCTCTATGAACCCCCAGTCCATTCCAAAAATTTGAAATTATATTGAACTTAAAACTTACCTTTGGACAGGGGGATGGTAAATTAAAAGTTTGGTTGAAATATCTTCAGAATTCTTCAAGTTATAATAAATAATCTTTACACGTACCCACTTTGGAGTTAAATAAGTTGGGACTTGTGCTGAAAAACCGTCCGTTAATGATAGCTCCCTTATTAATCTTCCTATCGAAATGATGCACATGAGAAAAAATTAGAAATCGATTTCCATTAAGGATGGTAGATTTCCATTAATTTTGGATGTGCATATTTTGTGGGAGTGCAAAATCATGGTTTCGGTTTCGAATAAACTCCAGAAAATATAGGTATTCAGAAATGATATTGGCCCTAAAACCTACCCAAGGACAGGTGGATTCAAAATTTCACATTTGGCAGAAATATATCCAGTAGTTTTCAAGTTATAAGAACTCAGACAAACCAACAGGCAAACAGACAGACAAACGAACAGACACCAAAGCTAAAAAAATCCAGATTGTCATTATACACCCGAAACGGAAAACTGTACGGAAATTTCGCCAGAATAGTCAATGGACAAATACATGGTCGTCACGATTATACTTATATTGATACTAGAAAGTGTTTTAGGACCAAACACGAGGAGCGATAGAAGCACCGTCTGATGGTGCAAACCATTTGTTGATATGATGTACCGTTTAGGAGCAGTAAATCTCGATGTGAAGGTCTGCACATATAAACGAGCCCATGTTTATCTGACATCTATATAAATGTTACTCTTTATCTGGAAGGACGCTAGGATAATCTGGGTGACGCCCTCGTCTAGAAAGTGAATTATGGAGACAGTCGTGTTATGAATGCCGAGCTGAGTGGCTCAGACGGTTGAGGCGCTGGCCTTCTGACCTCAACATGGCAGGTTCGATCCTGGCTCAGTCCGGTGGTATTTGAAGGTGTTCAAACACGTCAGCCCCGTGTTGGTAAATTTACTGACACGTGAAAGAACTCCTGCGGGACTAAATTCCGGCACCTCGGCGTCTCCAAAAACCGTGAAAGTAGTTAGTGGGATGTTAAGGAAATGGCATTATTATTATTATTATTATTATTATTATTATTATTATTATTATTATTATTATTATTATTATTATTATTTTGAGTAGTATCCAGATACGCTTGATCATATAGAATAATATATTATATCTCCTTCAGTTTTCCTTTAAACTAGCAAATCGTGGTTATATTTTAGGGGAATTTTAAGGTGTGATCAGTTACTTGAATCTCCTGTAAAATTATTTTTATGAGGAGTGAATATTCTATTTTAACTTAGCCTTTTCAAATATTTTAACTTATTTATAAGGAAAGTTGTGTTTATAACGTGATTTATATGTTCCTCATACAAGTAAGTTACCGTATACTTTTTAGTATTTTAATTCCCACTCAAATGTTCAAACTCAAAGATTTGTTTAGTTAATCTAATGTCACGCTGTCATATATTTTTTTTTTTATGTTGTTGAGGACATGGAGGGTGAGTACAAGACAGGGGAAGGAACATTTGCTTATTCATTTAAGATTTGGAAATTCAATTTACCTGAAACAACCTTGTGAAGTTGGTGGTGCGGCGAAATCACTCGGCGCGAAAACTTGTAGTGTAATTGTGTTGCCGTGGCGCTGGTCACGTTTGTACCTGGCGTAATTAGCGAGGCTTGCTTGCGACGGGCGTCAGAACGTGACTGGGGTGTTGCATACCCTCACAGGGGAAGCTGGTAAATCTTTGATAAACAACACCGCTATCTGACAAGGCATTAACTCTTAAAATATTCATCAAGGATATACAGAAACTTTTTCAGAATAGACGCGTTCAGCATGATGTTCACTTTTCAGTGAAGAAATTCTTCAGAAGTAGATGCAAATGATGACAATCGAACTCGAACATCATATATTGATATATCGTTTTACTGCAGTTTAAATACGACCAACAATACTTAACTGCGTATCTTAATTTCGAAATTGTTGATTTAGTTATCCGCTCACTTATTCATACATTTACTCACATAATGTTAGAATGTTATTGTTATGTAGGCGATGCCATCATCAGCAACGACAACAGGATATTAGGAGGGTGAGACAATCATGTGACATCGTTACTGGCCACTCATCAAGGCGACAATGAATCCTGGTCAAACCAAGTGCGATTTTTCACAATAGATGACACTCTGTACGGATCAGTATTTGTCAGTATTGCCTCATCTACTCTTGTTGTAGCTCCTTTCTTTCCTCTAAACAGGGGGTACCGTTCTTTTTCGAAGGTTTCTCTTGAAACCCGCGGACTTTCTTCGGGAATGTCTCACAGTCTGCCTGTTTCTTAAATCCTTCTGGTCCAGTACTTCTATGACTTTCTCCGTCAGCCAGACAATCGAACAGTGTCTACATGTAAAAATCTCTGGTGACACATTCGATGTTTACCTGAAACAATTACAACTCGGTTATAAATCGCCCAAGAGTGTACCTCTTTCTCTCCCTACCTGTAGTCTCCATGCCACTCGATGATAGAAAGCTATTCTCCTTTTCCTATTTTGTGATGGACACTCCGTGGCATACAGGACTTCAGGGGGGATTCTTTCTATGAGAAGTTCTGTTTGCTCTAGTCGTAGACGTACTTAAATTCCTACATTAACTTGAGTTTACCCTCTTCTAGTGGTATCTCTAGGGGAAGTACTTTGATGTTGGTTAAGTACTCCACTTTCTCCAGTAGCACTTAAGATCCCACTTTGGCCACGTATATTCTGACACCGTTGTCCTGGATCACCGCTTTTTCCAGAGATTCAGCGACCAGTGTCATGTCGCCTGCAAAAGCCAAGAAATCTAATGTCAGCCCTTCCCACTTGCCACACATGCTGGACACCCAAACGGTCCAATTCCTTGCGTCATTCTTCTATTTAAAGGGCGCATTTGAAGAAGAGTTGGGAAAGTCCGTCACCTTGTATGACCCCTGTTTTGATTTCGAGGATTCCCGAGATCTCGCCACTGAGTTTAATCTTAGAGTGTATGTCAGTCTGGTTTCGTAGAATGAGTCCACGGGGTTTGTTTTATACTCCTAGTAACTCGAGAATTTTACTGAATTTACTGTCCAGAGTGTTGTAGGCCTTCCCAAAATCAACGACGGTGACCACCGACTTGTGGGATATAATCTTTAAATTGGCTAGTACTGCTGTGTGGTTGAAGATATTCTTAGTACAGCATCGACTCTTCCTCAAGTGTCTCTGGTTTTCTCCCGGTCGAATCTCCAGTTGATTCTCTTCCCTTGCCAGTAAGGCCTTGGAGAGGACCTCCCACCTTACTGGGAAGATATAGATCACCTTCATTTGACAGCAAGCTCCTGAACATCAAGAATATCTTCTTGTCACGTCACTACTATCTACCTATCTACCCTGATTTGACTCACACTGTCGCCCGTTTCTCTAGCCAGACTTCACCCCGGATACGTAAAATCTTTACGTCTTCACCCTTAAAGATATTTCCAGGGCATTTCTCTTGTCCTGTGTTCGACTACTCGGGGTATAAATACGCCCGCATTAGCCCCACTCAATAGTCAGTGTTGAAACACCGGTGAACGAATAGACAGCGGTGCTACCTTGAAAGCCCAAACTGAAGGGAACTGCCTACATGCTGGAATTTGCTGTCTACCTTTTCCTGTACATAGGTAAGGTGAAAACTTTGTGTCTCTTATGTGCATAAAATGTTTGTTTTAATTCTTCATACTGAGCAATGCACTTGGACTAAGCGATCATGAGTGAAATTTCATCTAACTATAGCGTAGTTTAACTTCAAAATTTTCCAATCATTTTTTCTTATACTCTAAAGACATGTTTCGATTTTGTTATAGACTTGTGAAATCTGTGAAGGGATAATAGCGCTGTCATCGGGTCAAACTGAAAATGGTTGTGGAAGAAAATGAGGTAATTATGCCCCAGACTTATAATAGCCTATTTCATTTGCTTAGTATTGTGAAGTTTGAACTTACTTAGTCGCAAATATTTTGTGTGAATGATTACACTCTAATAAGTGGTTGAAACTCCACTATTTGATTTATTCTTCGAGATATTTGACTATATTTGACTTTGTCTCCTCTTACTGACTTTTTCCTTAGGTTTATTGCTAAGCATTGTGATCTACGGTATTGTTTTAAAGTTTGTTAATTGTAAGTTAAGAAATTGTCAAATTTGCATTCTGTAAAAAATATTTGCAATTCTTATTCATGTTTCTGAAGTAAATCATGGAACATGTATCTTAAGAGATAATACCTCATCATTCCTGAGAAAGAATGTGAACTAATTTTGTAAATTGTGTGATTTTTCTCTTTCTTACACGAAGTTCTTACTTTGTGAATACGTTGAAATTGGTATTCTTCGCTTTCCTTTATAATACATTCTCTCTCTTAAAGCCCTTTTGCTTATTTCCTGAAAATATCCTTGTTTGGATTTGAAATATCTTCATATCCATATCCTAGTGTACTATCGACTAGTTCCTCTCTTAGTCCGGCATGCCCTGTCGTACACTGAAACACTCTTGCGCCTCTCTTCTAAATGTTGCAGCATTTTGCGTAAATTGTATACACCTGCTTACATCCTGTCATCCGAACCATGTGAATTATCAATTCATAAAATTAATATGTGGGCATCTAATCTAAAAGATAATAATAATAATAATAATAATAATAATAATAATAATAATAATAATAATAATAATAATAATAATAATAATAATAATAATAATAATAATAATAATATAATTCTGGTGGTTTATTCTCAAGCACTGTGTTCGATATTGATTTACAAAAATTGTTACTCACATCGTTACAATAATCACAGACTCAAGCTAGTTACATTCGGTGATTGTCCACGTCAGGAAGATCTATCTTCTTCGGAAGGGTGTGGATCAAATCAAGAGGTCCAGTCAGGCGGCAACTTTTCCGTTTCCTAGACATTCTAAAAGATCTCATTTGGCTTTCTCATTGCTGTGATACCGGCACACTCCAGAGCTCGGCCACAAAGAAGTCACCTCTAGCTGCCTAGTTCTTCTTCCACTGAAAATGTATGAGTTCGGGTTTTGTGTCGTTGATGGTAGCCGAAGTCTTCACTGCATTGTTGAAAATTGAGCAGATTTTTAAAGTGCTCGTCTAGGAGTTGGCAGTTGTCCTTGTTGTTGCAAACCAGCTTGCCCTATGAGTCAATGAAGTCAATGGTCGATGGAGTGTATTTACTAAAGTTCAGCTTTAAAGTTAAGTAAAAGTCTCCGAAGTTATTTTTGCTGAATCTTTCTTGGATCTGGGTCTGTTGGCTGTGTGTGGAATTACGATTATTATTATTATTATTATTATTATTATTATTATTATTATTATTATTATTATTATTATTATTATTATTATTATATCGCTTTTCCCACATATGTGGGGTCGCGGGTGCGAGTTGTGGCGCTATGTGGATTTGGCCCTATTTTACGGACGGATGCCCATCCTGACGCCAACCCCATATGGAGGGATGTAATCACCATTGCATGTTTCTGTGGTGGTTGGTAGTGTAGTGCGTTGTCTCAATATGAAGAGGAAATTGTTGAGACAAACACAAAAACCCAGCCTCCGAGCCAGAAGAATTAATCCGACGCGATTGAAATCCCGGACCCAGTCAGGAATCGAAGCCGGGACCCTTTGAACCGAAGGCCTCAACGCTGATCTTTCAGCCATTGAGTCGGGCGATGTTATTGTTATTATTCGAATACATACGGTAAAATATATGTCATAACAATTTGTAACCAGGCGAGTTGGCCGTGCGGTTAGGGGCGCGTAGTTGTGAGCTTGCATCCGGGAGATAGTGGGTTCGAATCCCATTGTCGGCAGCCCTGAAGTTGGTTTTCCGTGTTTTCTCACTTTTACACCAGGCAAATGCTGGGGCTATACCTTAATTAAGGCCACGGCCGCTTCCTTCCAACTCCTAGCCCTTTCCAATCCCATGGTCGCCATAAGAGATCTATCTGTGTCGGTGTGGCGTAAAGCCACTAGCAAAAAAAAAAAAAAAAAAAATTTATAATAATACAATTTGTACACATCTGGAGCATGCAGTTTTGTCATTTTCACGGAGTCACTTCCTGGGCTATCTATATCATGAACGTACGTAATTCATCTTCATCCAGCAAGCGCTCACTGAACACGTTGTCCGACTAAAATAAATAACAGCGGTAATTGCCGATTATTTACATGGTAACTAGAATATTGGCGCTGATAGCGACTGGGTAATGAGCGGTTGTGTTCAATCACTTTCCATACCTCCGCTGAACCCCGCCCCAACTCGCCCCTACGTGGCAAGCTCAATTTTCATCAGTACCCTTAACACCATGATCGTGATCATCAAAGTGAATGCAAATAGGTGGAAATTTGGTGTGAAATATTTACTTATAAATTTGACATTTAGTGATTCCTCCATGTACAGTAGTTCTTTCCACAAATATTGCCTCTCACCCGGTATGTTGACTTATTCCTCTCTGGTTGACTATTTACATCAATTCAGCGGCTGTAGTATGCTCCCGCAGATAACCCTGATAGCCTAGCCATTTCAATTATGGTCGCTTGAAAATATGCTATTTGTTTCACGTTTGTTTCATAACTCTGAAAGAAAATTCAAATTCGTAGGACAGTTGAACACAAGGGCGCCCATACCCGGGGGCAAGGTGGGGCCGCGGCCCCCCTCTAGCTCTCAGGGAAAGGCAAAAATCTAATGTAGTCAGGTGTTTTCCTTTCCAGAAAATTATTTAAAAGTCAGTATTACTTAGAAGTGGTAGTACCGTGCCCCAGCAACATGCAGGGGATACCGTGAGTTATTCTACCGCAGAATAAAGTCGCCATTTATCTTCCAAAATAACAAAAATACTACGTACCCCCAGGTCTGGGCCCCTCCCTACAAACTGTCATATGGGCGCCCATGGTTGAACAGTAGGGTCTGTTAGGTTCAAGGCTGGCTGAATCCTCCAACAGTGTCACCAAGGGTTATGTTTGGCTCCATCGCAAATTGGTTAGCATGCTGGCCTTTGGTCACAGGGGTCCCGGGTTCGACTCTAGGAATGTTCGGGAATTTTAACCATCATGGGTTAATTCTGCTGGCACGGAGACTGGGTGTATGTGTCGTCTTCATTATCATTTGATCCTCACGACGCGCAAGTCGCCTAAGGGAGCCAAATCAAAAGACCTGCACCTGGCGAGCCGACCATGTCTCCGGACACTCCCGGCACTAAAAGCCATACGCCATTTCATTTCATTTACCAAGGGTCATGAAGTTACAGGCAAACCTCAAAAATCGATTACGGTTCTGTATTGAGGTACAGAAGAATTGGTGAGGAGCGAGGTGATTTGCCGGTGCATTCTTCACTGAGCCAGCAAATGCTATTGCACCATGACCAGTTTTATGAGTAGAACCCTTCATGTCATCCAATCACACTAACCGTACTCTATATCACCCATACCTTAGCAGCCTCCATATTGTCACAGCCATAAATGAAACTAAGACTGCGGTTGAAGCTACATTTTTCCTGCAGAAATTCGTACGATCAATTTCAAAATGAAGTAAAGAGTGTCGAGTGGGGCCGAACTGAAAAAAAATAGTGGAACACACAACAACTAAGGAAATATATTGGAGGAATATTACATATTACGAGAATCAGAAGTATAGAACATTAAAGGTACAAAAGGCATTATAAATATTTATCCAAAGTGCACTGTTTGTATGGAATGCTTAGGAACAACCTTACAAATAATTTAGCGATGTATTTCTTAACGCAAAGAAACCCTGTAAGAGTTCAACACAAATGACTTATCGATGCATTTGTTAGTCTTTAAAACTACGTTCGTTGGAACCGTCCAAAGTACAGTACATCTTCAAAACCCAAAATATTGATCACTTTTATGTTGTAAGTACACCTAATTATTTTAATATTGTTTCAGTAATAAATGGCAAACCGTATTATTTTAGTGCATTTGTGCTATTATTGCTGCAGGTCCGACTTATTGGCTGAATGGTCAGCGTTGAGGCTTTCAGTTTAAAGGATGCTGGGATCGATTCCCCCCCGGTCGGGGATTTTAATGACGTCTGATTAATACTTCTGGCTCGGGGAATGGGTATTTGTATTTGTATTTGTCCCAACACTTTAATCTTCATATTAAGAAAACATATTAAGTACGCTATCAACCACCATAGCATCACGCAATAGTGATTATATCCTTCCATATAGGGTTGGCGTCAGGAAGGGCATTCGGCCGTAAAACAGGATAATACCGGGTAACACCGGGTTGGTGGATTGTAAAAATAATATTAAAACGATATAAAATAGAATATTATATAAAACACACTAATTTTTTCCTTATAGAGCTTCCAGATAAACTATATTGTCCTTCCATTTGGAGCTAATATATATAGTATGTTTGCCTTTCCAAGTATTGAACAACCCACGTAAAATTAACCATGGGGGAAGCATGGTTCCCGAAGATCTAGTCCTACAACTTACAGCGACTGTCCTTGTGCCTTGTTGATGCTCATAGCGATACTCAAACGAATGGGCAACTGCAAACGTCTAAATCGAAATGGTATATCCGACACAGTTCGCACCGCAGACTCCACAGATGTGGGGAAAAGAGGTAGAAAAAGAAGGAGAGAGATGTCATTATTAACGCAGTTGCAACCTCGAATCACTGTTAACTTACAACTGGCAAGGAGTGACATTCGAGTTATAGGCAGGATGAGCTGTGAGCACTGACTTGTAGCAAAATGGGAGCGAAAGCCACCAGTGCCCGTTTTAGACAACACTGATTTAAAACCAATTTCTGAACTACAGTATATACACATAAAAGAAAATTCCATTCTCGAAGTAAGTTATGATTATTCTAACATTTGGTGGCGATATGACTTAAACGAGCAAAAATCATCCATATTCTAAAACAATAACGATGTGAATGATACTTACCAATCTACTTCACTCTCAAACTTAATGGAGGCAATCAAAATTTCTTAGGAAATCCTCTAGAGTGGTTTTACCGAGCTCGATAGCTACAGTCGCTTAAGTGCGGCCAGTATCCAGTATTCGGGAGATAGTAGGTCGAACCCCACTGTCGGCAGCCCTGAAGATGGTTTTCCGTGGTTTCCCATTTTCACACCAGGCAAATGCTGGGGCTGTACCTTAATTAAGGCCACGGCCACATCCTTCCCACTCCTAGCCCTTTCCTGTCCCATTGTCGCCATAAGACCTATCTGTGTCGGTGCGACGTAAAGCAACTAGCAAAAAAAAAAAAAAAGAGTGGTTTCAATATAACAAAATTTAAAAACCTATACATTTATTTTGTGCAATAGGCCTAAAGCCGTGGAAACGGAAACTTATTACAAAATTCCAATAATCATTCACCAGAAACCTTCTCATTTAGTGGGAGGTTAACTGTAGATTCAGACATTTTCATTTGATTACGTGTTTATTCTGTACACACTAAGCACATTCTCAGTTAATTTACACTATTTTCATTTGTTATTGTGTAGTCTCGCCGTGCATCGATACCTCAATTCAGTCTTAAAACAAGTTTGTAATCGCTAAGATCTCGTGCAATCACATGAATACTCTATGGAACGGACGTGCGTATTATTGCAATATTTAATTTCGTAACACCAGGTACCGCTATTGTGTTTCACATGCCAGCTTCTTGAAAATCCACAGCCTGTTTCCAGTCATTCGACCGGGTTAAGAATGGAATGAATGAAGCCCCCATCTAGCGGCGAGGATAGGAAATGTGTTGGCTGCCGAAGCCTGTCGCAATCCGCTGGGGCAATGATAAATGACTGATAGATGAAATGAAACGTTAATGGAGAGTGTTGCGGGAACGAAATATGACAGGGAAAACCGGAATACCCGAAGAAAAACATGTCCTGCCTCCACTTTGCCCAGCACAAATCTCACATCGAGTGACCGGGATTTGAACCACGGAACTCAGCGGTGAGAGGCCGGCGCGCTGCCGCCTGAGCCACGGAGGCTACTGTCGTGTGCAAGTTTACGAATAATAACTAAAGCGGATCTATTCACGATTATTGATTTTTCACAAACTTCCAGATATCTACGGAAATATTTTTGTTCCATATAAAATCTGTGGATAACAAAACGTACAGAAACCACAATTTCTGATACTTTATGCCTAACTCATTTTCTATCACAGGCTATAATAACACAGATATCTACGAATTTATATTTTTAGTTTCAGGTCTATCAATGCCGAGCATTAAAAACATGAAAATACAATTCAACTGTTGGTTCCGTAGGTTATGTTTACTTTGTTATGTAACTGAGTGGAGGGAAATATGAAATAACATTCAATATTTATTTTTGTTGCTAGGATACTTACAAATACTTACTCTTCCACACTTTCTATATTTACATTCGCATAGATACCAGAGAAAATACTTCGTATAGCAACAATGCAACTATTACGAAGAAAGCAATTTACTGTATTTAAAACAGTACAATATTAGCAGTATTTTACATTCCATAAAAGTATATCAGGAAGAAGATAAATAAATAGATTAAGAAGGAGGTGCAGGTTGCGTAGTAATAGAGTTAGGAATGGTTGTGGAAATGAGGAGAGATTGAAGGAAGTTGCTTGGAAATTGCGTAGAGCAAAAGAATTTCAGCCATGGCAAACATAACTGGCAGTGATATGATTTTTGGTGAAAATAGGAAGGTACGCGTAGGTACTTTAAGGCAGAAACAGGTTCCACTGCGAGCATTTCAGGGATAATAAATGAAAAATAAGAGTGTATAATTAGGCCTATGTGAGGATTTATAGAAGGCAGAAGTATTCAGCCAACAGTATGTAACTATAGTTAGGTTTACGGATAATGTCCATGTAGACGAGGTGACTATAAATATCAAAGTACTGCAATTTCTCCTTTGAAAATAAAACTTGTTATAAAAAGATGCAATAGTTGAAAATTAAAAACTAGCTGGGATTAGCAAGTTACCTGGGGATATACCAAAGACATTATCATATATGTACTCATTAAATTACTGTTTGCATTAAGGGTCTATACCATATTAAGGGAGAGTTGCTATAGTAGCCCCAGTATACAAAGGAAAGGGTGATAAATATTATGTATATTTCTTTCTGATTATATTAGACATATCTGAGAAATTGCTGACTGGCTTCTTAGAAGGACGTTCGGGTTTAGGAAAGGTTAACCTAGTGAGGCTCAACTTGCAGAATTTCAGCAGAATATTGTGCTGGATTTTCCCGCCAGTATACAAATAAGCTTGAGTAGAGATTTCCAAAGTAGGATAGATAATAATATGAAGATAAAGTTGGAATTGAAAAGGACAAAACAGGGCCAATATCAATTTATAGGAAGAGGAATTAGGGGTTGACATAATTTATCAAGGGAAATGTTTAATAACATTTTATGTTCTTTGAAATCATTTATGAAAAGACTAGATAAACTACTGATAAGGAATCTGCCAACCCTAAATGCAGATCAATGATTATTGATTGACCCTTCCCAATACTGACTGCCCGGCCCTACAGATTCAACCTGTCTGAATGCCGCATCCCATGTTTAGGAAAGAACGAAAAACAAAGAAAAAATTTGAAACGATACATGAAGTAGCAGAGAGGAAAATCGTTTCTTTGTGCTTGAGAATTGATATTATAGAAGCGGATATTTCCTGATGAAACTCGAGTGTTCATCGCAGAAACAGTTTAAGGACGATAGGATTAGGAGTATTCATACAGGTGAAAGAATAATTTGCAAACTACGGAAAAGTTAAGGATGCGGAACATGAAATTCTAGGTGTAAGACTTATCTGTGAAAAATAGGCAACTTGACATTTTTCGGGTGTACAGACCTGGAAAGGCTGGCGCTGACACTGATGCAGAATTATATGGAAAGATAATCAGCTATGACGTGAACGACACAGAAAGGAAAGTTATCGTAGCGGGTGATCTGAACTTACCAATGTTAGCTGGGAATTGAATATGAAGGATATTACGCATGCCCAACAAATGGTGAATAATATGGGAAGGAAAGCTGAATTAGAAAATGATGAACCCAACTGTACAGGGGAAAATATTCTAGACGTAGTGCTGATAAAACGAGATGAGCTCTGAAAGGGAATCTGAAATGATAGATGGTATAAATGTTAATGAAGCTGTCTTTGTCGTAGTTAAACGCAAATGTGATAGGAATCATTGTCTTAAAAGTAGGACTATTAGGCAGTACCATGTGGTTGATGAGAGTCATGGGGAATTTAAAAAGAGAACAATTATTATCATCAATGGAAAATGGTAAATAAAAATGTAAACATCAAATGAAATGGTTGTAAAGGAATTGCTGAGGAATGTGAAAACCGGTATATTCTCTTAAAAGTGGTAAGGAATGATAAAGACTCATTATATTATGACAGGAAAATAAAGAGATTAAGAAAGACGTAACATAGACTTAGGAATGGTTGTGGGAGTAAGGAGAGATTACTAGGAAATTGAATTTAGCGAAAAAATAAGCTGAGAATAACATGACGGCAAACATAGGCTATTTTCAGCCATATGAATTTTAGGGAGCAATGGGAGGATATGTGTAGATTCTTTAAGGCAGAAACAGGTTCCAGGACATCTCAGGGATCATTAATGAACAAGGGCCAGGCTGAGTGGCTCAGACGGTTGAGGCGCTGGCCTTTTGATCCCAATTTGGAAGATTCGATCCTGCCTCAGGCCTGTGGTATTTGAAGGTGCTCAAATACGTCAGCCTCGGGTAGGTAGATATACTGGCACGTAAAAGAACGCTAAGGGACCAAATTCCTCACCTTGGCGTCTCCGAAAACCGTAAAAGTAGTTAGTGGGACGTAAAGCAAAATAACATTATTATTATTAATATAATAATGAACAAGGGGAGTGTGTATGTGAGGACTTCCTGAAGGCAGAAGTATTGAGTCAGCAGCATGTAAACGTTGTTCCATATAAAGGTAATGTCCAGATATAGGCGGCGACTGATACTGGCGAATTACTGAAATTTACCTGTGACAATAAAGATACGAAAGTTGAAAGATAGAAAAGCAACTGGGATTGATGATATTTCTAGTGATGTATTAAATCCTATGGGTTGGGTTATAGTGACATTCCTGAAATACTTACTTGATTACTGTGTGCATAAAGAAGCGATACTAAATTAATGGAGAGTTGCAATAGAAGCCCCAGGGTACAAAGGAAAGCGTGACATACACAAAGCGAATAATTACAGGCCAGTCAGTTTGACATGTGTTGTTTGCAAGCTCGGAGAAATTACAAAATTACTAACAGATTTGATAGAAGGCATTTCGGGTTTAGGAAAGGTTATTCTAGTGAAGATCCACTTGTAGGATTCCATCAAGGTACAGCAGATATTTTAGATTCAGGAAGTCAAATGGATTGTATCACTATTGACCTATCCAAGGCCTTTGATAGGGTAAATTATGGGAGATAACCGACGAAAATGAGGGCTATTGGACTAGACAAAAGAGTGGTTGAATGGGTGGCTAAATATCTAGGAAATAGAATACAGAGGATTAGAGTGGGTGAAGTCCGGCTCCATGGCTAAATGGTTAGCGTGCTGGCCTTTGGTCACAGGGGTCCCGGGTTCGATTCCCGGCAGGGTCGGGAATTTTAACCTTAATTGGTTAATTTCGCTGGCACAGGGGCTGGGTGTATGTGTCGTCTCCATCATCATTTCATCCTCATCACGACGCGCAGGTCGCCTACGGGAGTCAAATCAAAAGACCTGCACCTGGCGAGCCGAACATGTCCTCGGACACTCCCGGCACTAAAAGCCATACGCCATTTAATTTTAGAGTGGGTGAAGGATTATCTGATCCTGTGATGATTCAGTGGGGGAGGGGGTCCCGCAGTGAAGCATTATTGGACCTTTATATTTTCTTAAATATAAATGATATGAGTAAATAACTGGAATCACAGATAAGGCTATTTGTGGATGATGTTATACTATATAGAGTAGAAAATGAGTTGCGGGATTGCGAACAACAGCAGGCGGACGTAGACAATGTTTTGAAATGACAGTGGATAATGGTATGTTTCTACACGGGATGAAAAGTCTAGTTGCAATTTTCTCTGTTTCTATTGCTGTGTTGATTGGGTGATAGCACCTCTTGGGGAGCAATGTAAGTATTGTACCTAAGTGTTAACATAAGGAATGATCTTCATTCGGGTAGTCATATTGACTCGGTTGTTAAGAAAGGTTACAGATCTCTTCACATGGTTATTAGAGTATTTAGGGGTTACAGTAAGGATGCAAAGAAGAGGGCGTATAAGTCTTTGGTAAGACCCCAATTAGACAATAGTTCCAATATTTTTTTCCTAGTTGTTTTACGTCGCACCGACACAGATAGGTCTTACGGCGACGATGGGACAGGAAAGGGCTAGGATTGAGATGGAAGCAGCCGTGGCCTTAAGGTACAGCCCCAGCATTTGCCTGGTGTGAAAATGGGAAACCACGGAAAACCATTTTCAGGGCTGCCGACAGTGGGGTTCGAACCTACTATCTCCCGAATACTGGATACTGGCCGCAGTTAAGCGACTGCAGCTATCGAGCTCGGTGTTCCAATGTTTGGGACCAACGCCAGGATTACTTGACACGAGAACTGGAAAAGATCGAAAGGAAAGCAGCACGATTTGTTCTGAGTGATTTCCGACAAAGGATAATATTACGAAAATATTGAAAACAATGGGCTGGGAAGACTTGGAAGTAAGGAGACGTTGCTCGACTAAGTGGTATGTTTCGAGTTGTCATGGGAGAGATGGCGTGGAATGACATTTGTTGACGAATGAGCTTGAGCGGGGCAAGATCATAATTATATCAAAATAGAAATTGGAATTCAAGAGGACAAATAGGGGCAAATGTTCATATATAAGACTAGCAGTAAGGGAATGGAATATATTATCAAAGGAAATGTTCGATAAATATCCAAGTTTTTGCAAATGTTCAAGGAAAAGCTAGGTAAACAATTGATAGTGAATCTGTCACCCGAACAACAGTCCTAAATGCAGATGGTTGATTGATTGATTGATTGATTGATTGATTGATTGATTGATTGATTGATTGATTGATTGATTGATTGACACCGTCCAAGGAGTGTTAAAGCCGGGGCTGTTTTAATCTGCGAGATGCAAATATTTGCAGTGTTGCCATTGACTAACTGTGACGAAGACAAGTTTCCTGTTGTCTCCTAAAGAGAACAGATCATGTATGGCCTGAAGGCTGCCAAATTTGGTGAAGATAAGTTGAAATTAAACCGGATGTGGCTATGTCACGGAAAACACAAGGGCCACACGCTACCTTCGAGAGGCATTTTTCTACTGCTGTGGCGCATTCTGTCCGCAAGGCAAGAAAAATCACCATTCAGTTGGTGTATGAAGCAATGTTTTAATAATTCAAATTTTGTCCATTCTAGAACATTGAATGCGCTGCTTCACTGTGTCGCTTTATTGGCAACCATTGTTTAGTGTATTGTGACGTTGTCCGTGCTGTGCTATGTCTGATTATTTGAACCGGGTAGAGAATTATTACGTCTACCCTATCCTGTACCAATCTCTTCATCGTGATTTACCTACCGTAAAAATTTGAGAATAAGGTGGGGAATGAAAGGACATAATCCGAGAGACACGACCACGGAAAATGTAGTTATTAATACACGGAACAGTAAGTCCCACACACACGAAGAGTTCCATAGTGCATTAATGTTAAAAAGTGTTCGGATGTGCTGAAGAACTGAATTACTGCTGTTCAGAAACCTGTAGTACTGTCACATAGGAAACAGAATAGTGGTCTCCCCGAGTCGACGACTCCCCCAACTCTCGTCGATAAACTCCAAGAATAGAATAATGAAGAATGTGTGTCGCGTGTTATATTTCTCTGTATCTCTCACCTGAGGAACGGTTCAAGTTGCTGGACCAGAGAGCCAGTCTGTCCGGCGATAGGTAGTGGCACCTTCAGTTCCACCTGGCGGGTAAGGCAGGTGGTACGTATTTATACGATAGTAAGTTCCTTCGAGAAGATACGAGAGATAGAACAAGATGGAAACAGACGTCATGGGGGCAGGGGAGTCACTGATCGACTAAGATGGCGGCCAGTAGGTGGTCGGCAGGTGTAAGTGTAGGTATTTAGAATGAAATACGGGGTTATGTGAAGTAAGTCCATAAAATACGTATATCACAGCACACTAGCACATACTACATACATCTTTTTTTTTTTTGCCATACGTACCGATTGGTGTCCCCGGAAATTGTTATTACACCCGCCTCCATCTGAGCCTAAAATACAAATCATGTTGGTCTCGGAAGTTGACCAAGCAATCTATCTCTTCCTCGAATCAAATATCTCCAAAACACAATAAATATGTAGGTAAATGATCCGCCTAGTCAATGCTATATACTATATATAGTATTGACTAGGCGGCTCATTTACCTACATATTTGTTGTGATTAAGTCAATACGGATCCAATATCGGCCATTATGGTCAAGATTATTAATATCTCCAAATCGCTCTTTTCACTCCTATTCGGTTCAGTACCTCTTCGTTTGTGATCCAATCCACTCATCTCGCCTTAAGCATTCCTCTATAGGACCATGCTTGTATTATCTTTCTTACTGGTCTGCGATTACTATCGTCGGGGGACGATTACTACTATGGGAGTAGTACCATTATATGAAGAACACCATGGGTCTGTGTTGCCTGTGGGTAGTGCCACAATGTGTGATATACCGTGGGTCTACGTTGCCTCTGATTAGTAACCTCTTATGAGCAACACCATGAATCTACGTAGCCTGTGATGAATACAACACTGTGAGTATACGTGGCCTGTGATTAGTACCACTTTATAAGGAACACCACGGATCTACCCGGCGCTCGTGATTAATACCTCTGTGTGAGGAAACTCACGGATCTGCGTTGCTTGTGATCCGTACCGTTATGTGACGAACACCAAGGGTCTGGGTTACCTGTGAGTAGTGCCGTTATATGTCACATACCCTGCGTGTGCATTACCTTTGATTGGTGCCACCATGCAAGAAACATCATGATTCTTCATTACTTGTGCCATGTTCTACTACAGGAGGAACATCATAGTTATTCTTTACCAGTGATTCGTACTATTATGAGGGGACGGTCAGCTGGATTTTGGACTCCTTTGTAGAACAAGCATCCCCAGAAAATAAGGCATTGTGAATCGGACCCACTGATTGTTTTGGATTAATGATCATTTTTCATCATCATTCGTGTCCGGCTCCATGGCTAAATGGTTAGCGTGCTGGCCTTTGGTCCAGAAAGCCCGTGTTCGATTCCCGGCCGGGTCGGAGATTTTAACCTTCATTGGTTAATTCCAGTAGCACGGGGCCTGGGTGTTTGTGCTGTCTCCAACATCACTGCAACTCACACACCACACACATCACTATCCTTCACCACAACAGGTCGCAGTTACCTACGCATGGAAGATGCCGTCCACCCTCATCGGAGGGTCTGCCTTACAAGGGCTGCACTCGGCTAGAAATAGCCACACGAAATTAATATTATTATAATTCGTTTTAGATTCTATTCAGTGGATACATTTTTTTAATTATCGTATCATTTTGTTGCACCTCGTATCATTAAGGGCCGATGACCTAGAAGCCAGACCCTTTTAAACAACAACAATCATCATCATCATCATCATCATCATCATCATCATCATCATATTTCTTTCTGGCACTACCTTGTAGTAACATTAATATTTTTGTAGCCGAAAAAGAATTGTACACTTCCGCCATCACGTGAGACTCTGGGAATATCGAGGACTAGGAGTCTAATAAATAAAAAATAAATAAATAAATAAATAGATTCTTTTCAATTTATTTATTTATTTAACATCTGATGGCCCTGTAGTTCTACTACTTCTCCTATGGCTGTTAATCAGCTGCACGGTGCAAACTCATGAATACATATCTCCCTTTACTTCCAAAGGCAAACTTCACTGACTGATGTTTTATGCGAGGTCCTTCATATTCCGTGTTAGTAGTACTTTCTGGCGGAGTCTGGATACAAATACGTGATCTCTCACTTCTCTTAATCATTTCTCTACAAGAAGCTCAGAACAATTCTCATTAAAACGAAGGTCTAGGAAGAGTCGATCTTTGTCTTCTTAGTGTTTGAATCCAAGACGCTGTAAACTTTCTGAACTTTAAATCCGATTTT
Organism: Anabrus simplex; assembly: GCF_040414725.1. NCBI lineage: Eukaryota > Metazoa > Arthropoda > Insecta > Orthoptera > Tettigoniidae > Anabrus > Anabrus simplex. The sequence continues at coordinate 208,928,386 of NC_090271.1, read as the reverse complement.
CATAAAAGTTAGTAAAGGAGAAAAATCTATAGAAGCTGAGATGTTAAAGAGGAATGGCATGCTTGAATCCTCCTCATCTCTTCTATTGCTAATGTGATAATCCTAAATACCAGTCTGCATTTAGATTACTTATGTGCCGTGGATCAATGTTTCATTGCCTTTGTAGAATAAGTTAACTTGATTGATGATCGCTGATATTATGTTCTGATTATCGTATTCGGATTAACATCATTGTGATACATTATCGGTTAATTACTTACTTAGTTGATTAGTTCTCTAATTAGAACGGTTATGTTTCATGTTTGAGACTGGCGTATTTAATGTTTTAACTTCCTAAATATGAGAAATGTGACACCTTTTGTCTTTCAATAATATTGATGATTCTGAGGAGAAGAATACTTATCATTTCCACACTCATCTCCGAGAATCACTACCTTCATCATATGCCTTGTCCTCAATCGTCGTTGGCGGTCATCTTACTCCACAACATTTTGTCGGTACGAGCTCGGAACAGCTGCAAAGATGCCATTTTCAACTACTCTCACATGTTCTTGGACCATGAACTCCTTCTCTCAGACCTCCTCCTACCTTAAATTTTGATGTTAGAACGTCTCACTCTGCAGGTCTGCATTCATGGAAAGTTGGATTTACGAAAATTAAACTGTTTATCACAGACTGTGTCTGTTTCTGGGAAACTATAACTGATACATTCAATATTCGAACATCGCTATGTGATTCAAGGCCTAAACTTAATATGCATGTATGCTGAGTTGTCATACCGAAGGCCGGTTTGGACCTCATCAGTTCCGCCATCGAGAGATAGTCGGTTCGAACCCCACTATCGGCAACCCTGAATATGGTTTTCCGTGGTTTCCCATTTTGCACCACACAAACGTAAAGCAAATTGTAAAGAAATAAAATGTCAAACTAAAGTATCCGCCATCAATCGATATAGGTGGTCCAGACGTCACTGAAGAGGCATACTAGGTAAATGAGGAGTGAGGTAGTTTCCCATTGTTTTCCTCAAGAGTCAGAAGTTGCTATTACATCTCAGTCTGCCATGTCTACTGAAATGCCCGCACCAGCCGACCCTATGAGCATCATGCTGACACCTTTCATAACAGGGACTGGCTAAATATGACAGAGATAAATTTAACCCGATAATGTAACCTTTCCCCGTGGGGGGGCTCTTGCGTTGAGTGTTTGATTGATTGATTATTTATCTATGTATTTATTTATTCGTTATTTATTTATTTATTTATTTATTTATTTATTTATTTATTTATTTATTTATTTATTTATTTATTTATCGCGTGTTTTTAAGTCCTGGGTGTATCCGAGGACAAGTTCGGCTCGCCTGGGGCAAGTCTTTCTAAAAGACGCCCATGGACGACCAGCGCGACTGGATGTGGGATGATGATATTGAGGTAGAGAGAGGGTGATTCCCGGTGTCTGCACCTAGCCTACTTCTGCTGAATAACACCAAGGGGTCAGCTCAAGGCTTTATAACTTCATCGGACGGATGGACCAACTAAGCCAGTTTACTCGTAGAAATTCATCCATCGAGTTCATTCCAAAGTTTTCCTTTCTAGCCTCATTGTGAGTGCCCTCCTGCAATAATTTCTACCAATTTGTGCCAGGAATATATCTCGCTACTTTCTTGTCGGATTTTTTTCAAATTTGTGAATAATGTATCCTTAATCCACCCAGATTTCCCTCTCGTACAGCAAAGTCGGCCTAACAACATACCAATGTATAGATATTTTCGTACAACACTCACTTCTTTCCTACAGAAAACTGTTAATCACAACTGCAAACTCGCAGCATTAACTTTGCAACACTTTGATTCGATTTCACATACTATTCTACCATCCTGGAAGAATTCACATCCTAATTACTTGAAATTATCTGCCTGTTACAGTTCAGTCATTCTTAATGTTCACATCAAATACAAAACAAACAAAAAAATTAGAAGGAGTAACTTGAGAAAACTATTAAGAATTGTGTTAATAACTGGTACATTCGATGAATATTAATATAAAACAGATGATTAGAGATTGAACAGAGAAAGAATAATGTAAACCGAATTCTGTAGTTACGTTGATAGATGGCATTTTGAAAGAAAAACCGAAACATCTATGGATATTGATATCTTTTCAGATTATAAACAAAACCTCAAATAATCTCAATATTGTCTTTACGGGCTGTACCGGGCGGTACACCTCCACGCCGCTAATTCAAATATTGCGCCAGTTGAAACTCCTCTACAGGAGAAAGCCTGAACTTTAACAAACTGAATTAACTCAACGGTTTCTCTGAAGATGTCACCCCTGTAAATTTTGTAATTTCGAAGTGTTCTGAACTGTGTCTATTTCGAATTGTGTTTGTTTTGCCCTGTATCAGAAGTGTGGACATTCTCTTCTAGATGTCTCTACAGAGAAAAGACTACGATTGTGCTCTCTGGTGCGAAGTGATGGAACTGTTTTTTGATGAAACCTTGTATCCATAAGTTTGTTCTTTGTTAAATTTCTTTCTTTCAGTTTTTGGGTTGGCAATATTGATCTCTGTTTCCGCCAGTTTTGAATTCAGCCAATCCCGAATTTTCTAATTTAATTTTCCTCCAATCCTAGGTTTCTTGTTCGTGTTGTGTGTAACTTTTGATGTTAGCCAATAAAGGGAATGGGTGTGGCGCTTTTATTTCATGAAAGGTCTCGAAGCTTCCTTGTGGGTATAAAACTGCTGAGGTTCATGGCTCGTCGCCACTCCATCGACATCTTGATTAGTGTGTGAATATGTAGCAGGGGGCGGGAAGCGCCTCTTTCTTCGGGCAGCTGTTCTTCAACAAGGTAATGGCCGTTTAATAACTTTATTTCTTGCTAGCTCAGCAGTTTAACCCACGGGGCAGGTTCGAAACTTTTCTCGTGTAACCTACCTTTAAAATGTAAAAGACATCTGGTAAAAATTCCGTCTCTTTAACTCAAATTGGGATAGAGAGTGCCTAACCCTCTCGAGCTCCCACTCATATTGTTTTGAGATGACTACGTTTTCATAACCGATTTTCTTCTTTTCCGAATGTAATAAAGTTTTCTTATACGAGTCACCTCCTTAGTATGGGATTAGCCCTTGTGTAAACGGCCTAGTGCCAAGTAGGTTTCAAAAGTGTATTAGGAGTGCAAGCTACGCCTCCAGTCAATTTGGTATTTTAGGGCCATGTAATTAACCTGTTCCTTTTCTGAGTAGGCCCAGAAGGCTGGGTACATGATACCCTGTGTAAATTTGTAAGTTGTGCCTGCAGGCGAGTCATTGTAAAAGTCAAGGATGCCTTAAATAGGCGTGAGTAACTGAGAGCCGGTTCGCTCGTTTCGAATTAGGTTTTGAGTGCCTCTAGAAGGCCGGAATGTGTTAGGTGAGAGCAATCGCTCTTTGATTTCAGGGGAATTCTGCCCCAGGTTGTCTGGTTGAATATTGGTAAAGTGGAGCTTGGAGCTCATTAATTATTTACCCGGGGCTTGAACCCCAAGCAAATGTAATTTATTAACTTGTTTTCTTTCTACTTGGTACCTGTTACTCTGTTGTTGTTATTTGTTGATTTTGAAAAGAAAATATAACCTTTGTTAAAGTTTTAAATTAACTTTAATTTGGTAGTTGAGATCTATTCCAGCCCGCACCTTCTTTCACCTCTGCTGTTCCACAGATACCTCGGAACACGGGCTATTAAGAAAAGGAAAAAAATGAAAATTAGTATTCTGCAATACGGCAGACTAATAGAACTACTGCAACAAGGTAGTTCCATACTATACCTTAAGCCTACGTACCTAATGGCTCTAGACTTCAACGGAGTTATATTTTCTAGGTTACCTTAAGTACAATTCAGTTCCTGGCTGATATGTATCACATCATTTCCTTCGCTCAGTTTCCTACTCCACATTCCCCTAATAATGTTAAATAATTTTGCTATTCTCCTCGGGTGCATCCATTCTCTGTTCAATAACTTTACAATTGTATACAACTGTTTTTCGTTCTCAGTTTTCTTTACATCCTCCTCATCTATAAATTTCTCTCGTATTTGCTTTGTCATTGAACAATCTTTTATAAGGTGTGCCCATCCCATTTCTTCAGAACATAGTAAACATTTATTTTCATCCCTGTTTCGTCTGTATGCTTTATTTTTATGTATCCCCATTAAACACCACATCATACACTTCATTCCCTTTTTTGTTATAATCTCTACATTTTATACTCATTCTTCCACTTACATTGCAAAATTCTTCTAATGACCTCTTACTTCTACAATGTGTATCAATACATTGCTTTTCAATATCCTTAATTCTTAGAACTATTCTTTTACATATTCTTATATTCTCTATACAGTCCCTTTTCCAGTAATATACCATTCCTATCGTTTCCAAAATGTTCTGTACCCCATCCACCCAGTATCCTTGGTTCTCATGTTTCATTTGGTGTTGATATGCTATCTGTAATATTTCGCTCCCTTCTCGCAGCTTCATTCTCATCCAATACTTTATTATCCTTTTAATAATATCCACTTGCACATCATTCTCACTCCACAGTTAGCTGTACAACTGGGTAGACCCATAATTATTTTACCAAATCTACTCTTAATTGTATCAAGTGAATCAACCCTCCCTTCAACTCCCCAAATTTTCGCTCCGTACAACACTCTAGATTTAACTACTGCATTAAAAACATTTTTATACACTCTGTAGTCTGTGTTAGGTATCTTCTTCTCCAGTATGTTAATGGCTGACAGTGCACTCATACCTTTTATTTTCGATCTTTTTATTTGCTCTGTCCATTTCCCATTTCCACTTAATATCAAACCCAAGTATTCCACTTTCTTGACAACTTCCAACCTCGTCTCGCCCATCCACCATTTTTCATTCTTTGACAATTTATATCCTTTTTGCACACAGTTACCTCGGTTTTCTGTGCATTAATTTTTAAATTCCACTCTTTACAGTAATTTACCACTACATTTATACTACACTGCATACTATTGGGTGTCAAAGTGAGCAGAAGGATGTCGTCAGCAAAAATGAGACCCGGAATATCCTGGTTCTCAAGACTTGGATTAAACCCTGCCTCAGAACCTTTCGATTGAAAGATATTTATAAACAGTAGGAACAGTACTAGTGACAACTTACAACCCTGTTTCAGCCCTATTTTAGAGAATATTTCCCCAAATACTGCTCCCTCCTTAGTTTTAATTGAGCACTTCACTTCTAAATATACGTTTTCAACCGCTCTTATCATCTTCTGAGACACCCCTATCCATCTCATCTTGGCTATGACCGCCCCTCTGCTCACAGAATGAAATGCTTTCTCCAAGTCAATAGCAGTAATGTACAATTTTCCACCTTTCTTTTTTACATACTTATCCATTAATGTTTTCACTACAAAAATATTATCTGTTGTCTCATCCTTTCTCTAAAGCCTGACTGAAGTCTCTCCAGAATCGATCCCCCCTCTGCCCACTTCATTAACCTTTTTGCTAATACACCTGTGTATATTTTACTTAATGTATCCAGCAACGTTATGCCCCTGTAAATATTTGGGTTAGATTTATCTCCTTTCCTCTTGTAGATTGTGCAGATCACACCCTCTTGTCAAGATTTTGGAAACTCCCCTCCTTCAAATATTCTGTTAAATAGTTTCACCATACTTTCTAGGATATCCTTATTCTGCGCCACCTGCTTCCAAAATTCGTTAGTGATGCCCGAAATCGCTCCTGATTTGCCTTTCTTGGCTTTCCCTAAGACCTCTCTTATTTCTTCTATCGATGTTTCCTTGTCTAATGCAGGCACACTACACCCCAGCCCTACCGATATTCCGTTTTCATTTATTCTCTGTCTCCACCTACCTTCAACCTCTGATAGTTTCTAATAGTGCTCCACCCGGATAGCCTGACTTATTTCAGTCTGCCGCGGAAGCTTCCGCATTCCACAAATCCTCCTAATTTTTCTCCATACTTTCCTACTATCATTTTGTTTTGCATTGCTATTTAATTCAACAACTCTCTCCTCCTGCCATTCGGACTTGGTTGTATACAGTAATTCCCTATATTCTCTTCTCAAGTTACAAAATTCCATCCTATGGTTTTCTCCCCCATGCTTTCTATACGCCTTCAATGCTTTCAGTATTTAATACTTTTTCTGCCTGCATTCGGCATTGTACCAACCTTTTCCTATTATATTCTTCCCCTCCTTTATCCTCATATTCTCCGCTGCCATCTTTACAGTGTTTTCTATTATTTTAACTGCTGTACTCGTTTGGTTAATCTCGATCATTGAGTCTATTCCAGCTTTCACTATCTGGCCTCTTTCTCCCTCATAATAGCTCATAAACTCATTCTTTAGCTTCTCTCTCCACCTGTATTTAGCAACTAACGTTTCTTTGAATTTTATCGCATTGCTTGTTAATGCTCTACCCTCTCTATCTTTTACTCTGACAATAATTGGTAGATGATGTGACTCACCCCATTCCTTAACCTTCATGCATTTAATCACAGGCAACGCATTCCTGGAGCATAGCGCCAAGTCTATGCTACCATCCCCTGTTTCCGTTATGTATGTCAGGTTCCCTAATTCGTCGCCATGTCACCATCCATTCAAAATATATAGTTCTACCGTACCACACAGCTCTAGCAACTTTTCTCCATTTTTATTACAGCCCTTATCCTGGCTCACTTTTGTACATAAACTTATTCTTCCTCCAGAATTCTATTAATTTCTAGTGACAACTCATCAAAGAAATCCCTTTTCGCAAATGGTGAGGCTTCAGGAGGGTTGTAGACAAAACCAATACATAAACCTAGCTCATTCTCATCGTACATCTTTATTTTGACCCACATCATCTCTCCCATTTCTGATTCAATTTGGACTATTCTAGCTTGCAAATCCTCCCTAAACATAATCATTATCCCACCCGGATATCTACCCCTGCCGGTTCGTCTTTCTTTTGCCTTATAGTAGATCGTGAACTCTTCTATTTCTACATTACTTTTCAGTGGAATCAAGGTTTCCACACATGCGAGGATATGCAAGCTACGTAACATCTCTTTAAAAGATTAATTCTGTAACTTACTTCTAAGGCCTTCAATATTGGTGCACCCTACTGTTATCTCTAGTTATTTCTTTCTCCCCTGCCCCTCACTCTGGCTTTTCTTCTTAGACCTCGTAATCCTAGTAACACCCAGTTCATCAGAGTTCTCATCTAGAGTATTAACACATTCCCTATCGAGGCCACCCTCGTTTAAATTACCTTTTCTGTGCCAGAAGTCCTTGAGACTCACACGTCTGCGTTTCGGTGTTGCGTCTCTCATGGAGTCAGCACTCAGCTGTCTCTGAAGGTCACCAGGACTGCCCTCACTATTAGTTGTCTCTGCGTCTGCTTCTTCCTCTCTCTGCCCTTGTCGCTTCACTACCTGGTCGTCGCTCGCTGCTCCGCCTTCTGCTGATCTCAGCTGCCTCGTGCGTTCACCTTCCTCCTCGGCCAATGTACTCGCTGTGTTGTACATATGCTTTAACTGCTCTACCCCCCACACGTTCTGGTCCACACGTCGTCACCCACCACTAACTTGTTGCGCCTTATGTAGGCCATTAATCCTGCATGCCTAGCTTTTCCTAGGTGGAACTGCAGCATTTTCTGGTTCCTGAAGGCTTCTTTCTCCATCTCCTGTTTGATCCATAATTTTTCACCTTTCAATCGGCTTGTATTACACAAAATCTTCTTCACTAGTAGGGTTGAGACAAACCTCACTCTCACTGGTCTCTTGCCTTTTGCTTTCTCCATTCTCTGTATCTCGTCTATATTGGCCTCCCTACAGCTAATCTTCAACCCCTCGTTAATTAGCTCCAACACTTTGGATACCAGATCTTCTTTAGTGTCCTTGGGTAGCCCATGCATACAATATTATTCTTTCGGGTTTCCTGCTGTCGCTTTTTCTCCTGCCATCTCAATTCTTTTATCTCTTCCTCCATTTTTCTCACCTTATCCCTCAAACTTTATATTTCTTTATTATTTTGGACCACCATTTCTGTCACCTTGCCTATCTCCTCTTTCACTATTTCTCGTAGTTCACTAGATTGCTCTCGTAGTAACTCTCTCATTTGTTCAGCTTGAGCTTGACCTTGAGCCTTACCGATTTCCCTTATCTTCATCTCTTCCCATCCAACCGCACTATCATGATCAGGTCCGGGGTTCATCTCGATCCCTCCAATGACCAACAACACTCCCATCACTGATGCAGTCGTTCACATCAAATACTTTCACGTTTCTTCCCAACTGAAATACTGATTTTCTCACTGCACTTCTTTCCAAAGTCCGATATTTTAAATTGCAGTATATTTTCATACCAAAAGTACCGATATACTAGGAATTGTACACCAGGTGAGAAGCCCTTATCAACTACTGCTTCCTATCACTCAGAGTATATGTCATGTCCTGGTATCATGAAGCTGAAAGAATTTTCTGTGCATCGTCCATCATTCTTCTTTTATTCTGTCTCTTCTTAACTTTCTGACCCGTACAGGACCATAAACGCCAAAATCTATGAACAATTTCGGACCGATTCTTTTGTTACTACTACTACTACTACTACTACTACTACTACTACTACTACTACTACTACTACTACTACTACTACTACTACTACTACTACTACTACTACTACTACTACTACTACTACTACTACTACTACTACTACTACTACTACTACTACTACTACTACTACTACTACTACTACTACTACTACTACTACTACTACTACTACTACTACTACTACTACTACTACTACTACTACTACTACTACTACTACTACTACTACTACTACTACTACTACTACTACTACTACTACTACTACTACTACTACTACTACTACTACTACTACTACTACTACTACTACTACTACTACTACTACTACTACTACTACTACTACTACTACTACTACTACTACTACTACTACTACTACTACTACTACTATTATGCAAGACAGCTTTGTTAAAAATAACTCTCGAAATTTCTACCAGACTTTTAAGACTCAATTAAAGGGGTATCAAGCGCCTAGCATATGCTTCAGAGATGAAAATGGTAGACTTGGCCAAAGCAATGCTGAGAATTGTGAAATACTTGCGAAGCACTTTGATCAACTTTAAACTGCCTTGAACCCGACCATGCCAGCCCCGTGGTATAGGGGTAGTGTGCCTGCCTCTTACCCGGAGGCCCCGGGTTCGATTCCCGGCCAGGTCAGGGATTTTTACCTGGACCTGAGGGCTGGTTCGAGGTACACTCAGCCTACGTGATTAGAATTGAGGAGCTATCTGACGGTGAGGTAGCGGCCCCGGTCTAGAAAGCCAAGAATAACGGCCGAGAGGATTCGTCGTGCTGACCACACGACACCTCGTAATCTGCAGGCCTTCGGGCTGAGCAGCGGTCGCTTGGTAGGCCAAGGCCCTTCAAGGGCTGTAGTGCCATGGGGTTTGGTTTGGAACCCGACCAAAAGTTGGAATTCTCTCAAACAACTGAAAATCTGGAAGAAGATATACCACCCACTGCTGAAGAAATTAAAGAATTGACAATCGGAAAAATAATAAAGCTAGTGAAGAAGACTCTATAACAGCTGAACTTTTGAAATGGTCTCAATAAAAAATCATTGAAGAGCTGCAGTTAACTTTGAAGGTATTTGGAGAACAGAGAGGATTCCAGAAGAGTGGAAAGTGGCTCTAATATACCCAATGCATAAAAAACGGGACAAACAAAATGTTGATAGCTATAGCGGCATCTCTCTTCTGCTTATTGCATACAAGGTATTCCCAAACATATTGCTGAATAGAGTAGAAACATCACTTGACAAGCAAATGGGCGATTATCAAGCAGGATTTCGCAAAGGTAGATCTTGTTCAGAACAAATATTTAACTTGAAATCCATAATTCGCCATACGATATTGAATTCAAAAGACATTGTTGTGAGCTTTCTAGATTTTAAAAAGGTCTTTGACTCGGTTGATAAAGAAACCATAGATAAAACAATACGTGAATTTGGGGTGAAAACTACACTGGCAAACCTAACACGTGAAACACTTACTGACACAATTTCAAAGGTGAAATTTATGGGTGAGATATCAAAACCTATTAAGATAAATACAGGGGTATGGCAGAGTGACGGTTTGTCACCCCATATATTCAACTGTGTTTTAGAGAAATTTTTAAAAATTTGGATTGTAAAGCTTAAAGAACATAACATTTTGCTGGTAACTTTGGGGAGAAAAAAGAAAGGCATTGAAATAAATTGACTAGCATTTGCAGAAGATTTTGCTATATTGCCAAACAACCTAACATGTGCAACAACACAAATCAATCTCTTGGAAGAAATAGCGAACAAGACAGGTTTGAGAATCTCCGTAGAAAAAAAAAAACAAAATTTATTACAAACATCAAGAATGCTCCAACATTTTTTGCAACAGATACTGGTCCAGTGGAAAGAGTACCGAAATTCAAACATATGGGAGAAATAATTCAAGAAAATGGTTTAGACAAATCTGCAGTAGAAGAAAGGGTACACAAGATGGAAAGAGCACATGGTATCACAAAGAATTTTTATAACAAAAAGTTGTAAGGGTTCCGAACTCTCTTATTTACTTAACAAACATACTAACCTGAATTTAAAGTGAAAAATATAAAAATTAATATCCATTAAATAAAATACTCAATCGCTGGACCTTGTACTCACACTTGGTTCTTACCCGATTACTTACACATACGTTATTTGAAGGGCGCCAGCTACAACTCAGTGCAGCAATAAGAGAATGCGATTCTTGAATATCTCTAGGGTGTGGGATAATAAGCTTACTTTTGACAACATACCATTTAAGTTCTGGGAAAAGGAGATTGGCGTTCGGTTTCCCCATTAAATTTGAGGTTAAGTAATTCTACTCTAGAAATAACACGATAAATTAATTTGATAGAACAAAATATATTCATTAAGTTGTATAGAAAATTAGTAAGTCTTGCTGCGATAAAACAGATGAGAATATGAAAATATGACATTTCAACTGAAAGGCACTAGGCATGAATTTGAATTCTTCTTGACCGGACATTTAACAGTTATACACGAAATTTATCCCTCACTGGTTCACTTGACTGTACCTTCAACAGTTTGAGTGTAATTACGACGTATTCCTTTGATTTGGTATTTGCTGTAGATGTATCAAAGCTAATTTGGTGATGTATATTTTTTGTTTCACTGACGACTACATATCCATTTGACTGCTTCTTCTCCATCCAGATGACTTCTTTGTAAGTCTATCCTTCCATCTGCACAGACCGACCAACTATGGCCTCTCCTTCCAATTGACTCCCTCACTGTTCACTTATCCATTTGACTTCACTGTTCACCTTTCGTTTGACTAATGACTAATGACCGACTGAGGCCTCTCCATCCCGTTGACTGAAGCTATAAGACGCTTGTCTTAGTGTTTATAGCCATTGGTTGACACACCTACGCCATCCCCAGAAATAACTATGATCTACTCCCACCCTGCTCAAACTGTTTCACACTACGGTGAAACCGCCGGCGGCACCCTAGGTAACTCGAAGAAAGTGAGCTCACCGCTTAATACGCACGATGACAGAGCGATGACTCGGCAGTTACTCCAGCAGTATTTCGCAATGTTACAATGCCACAAGTTATTGCACACACTACATCCACATCTGATACACAGCAACTCTTACTGTACATGTTTTTAGTGTTAAACTACACACACATATTGAACCCGAGTGACTTAGGCCCATAGTCAGTCATGATTTGATTGATAAAATAATATATGGTACATTTATTGAAATACAGAAGTGTAGTTGAAAATATTTCATCTGTGTAATGTCGAAATATGAGCGAGGAAGGACGACAGACTGGAGCCTGACGGATTAGCTCGACACAACAACATTTAGCTACTTCACAGCAGGGGATCTCATTAGTTGGCGAACAGGGAAATACAAGTCCACAAATAAGTCTTGGTCAGAAAGAGAAGGGGGCAGGTGACACAAAGGAAGCTCGCAACATGAGTAATGCGCTGGGATATTTTTGGCAGGACGGAGATTCCCGTGACGTCATGGAAAGCTACAGCGGTTGCGAGGACATTCGCTAGCCTAGGTTCGGGCAGGTGGAGAATTAAATCACGTGACCGCTTGCCGGCCAATCGCTAAAAGTTGATAGAAGACTCAGGGATACCATCTTAAGGAATGATGGATGAGATATTCTCGTAACTTCAAAAGTAATCAGTAATAAATTATTGTGAGTACACAGATCGATGTAATGAATTTATTAGATGTCACGCATGGAAAAATAATCAATAATTATCGGCAAATTAAAATAAATTGAAGGCTGGATTTCTTGGAAACCAGACAGCTTGAATGTCATTGGCTGGACGAAGACCACGTTGTAAGGGACGCTTCCGAAGGCGCGAAATGTGAGTAGCTAAATCCACCCGTATCTCCTAAATCTGTGATCGTTAGGAGTTCATATTTAATCCAGCAAATATGCTAGCGGAGTGGATTAATTTGATATAAATTTTAACGTCCAATTCGGAGTGCAAGTACCGATATTAAAAATCCACCCCCTCCCTAAGGGGTATGACGTCAATGAATCCGCGAGGGAAAGCTTCATCCATATATACGGGACAAGGGATCCTCGCCAACACACTTGAAATGAATCTCTGGAGCTGAACCATCGGTCGCAGCTAACTTAGAATTCTACGGGCGTACAGTAATTCAACATTTAATAGCGCGAGCATCCGCCAGTGTTTATAAAATGTGATCGCGCTCAAGCAACATGAACTGGAAATAGTTAACATAGGACAGTGTTTGTCAGTTATAAATATCGGCTATGAGCTTGCATCCGGGAGATAGTAGGTTCGAATCCCACTATCGGCAGCCCTGAAAATGGTTTTCCGTGGTTTCCCATTTTCACACCAGGCAAATGCTGGGGCTGTACCTTAATTAAGGCCACGGCCGCTTCCTTCCAACTCCTAGGCCTTTCCTATCCCATCGTCGCCATAAGACCTATCTGTGTCGGTGCGACGTAAAGCCCCTAGCAAAAAAAGTTATAAATATCAGTGAAGTAAATTAATTGCACTGTAAGAGAGTAATATAAATTGTACCACAATAAGTACGTAAATAACAGACTGTGTGACGAACAGTACTTTAAGGGAATAATAGCCTGTACTTTGCAATATCGAACCGCTATCATGAACACTTCAAGAGTGCCGTATGAAACGGGCGTATCGCGTCGGACGACATAAATCGCGACGGGCGTAAAATTTGACGTGTCCAGGTCCATTGTGCGGTTATTGGACGAAGATTAAAATAGTGTAAATATTAAATTTTTGGGTCTAGGATATTAATTAGTTGTATAAAAGTTAAAGTGTTCAGTGTTAACGTTGCCAATGGTGAAAATTTGTGATAATTAAGGTATTAGTGTAAAATGGTAATGTGCCAGGAAATCTTTTGTGGAACTACGCCATCAAGAATGGAGGAGTAAAATGCAGAGAGGGGCCGAAAGGAGCCTCTCATCTGCAAAGCTGTAATGGAATACCGAGAAACTAAGATGAGTACATAATGTAAATAATATTTGGGAAATGTTATCGTGATGGGAAAAATGGGAATAATTTGATTAGACTTGGTTACCTTCTGTAACAAGATGAGTCGCTTAACGAACCCATCCTAAATTTGTAGCACGGACAGTAGTAAATAATAACAATGTAAATAATCGGGTCTTTTTATGTATTCAGTTTGTTGGAGATGTAAATTTTGTAGATATAGGGTTGTACGTTAAGTCATGCATGTATTCTTATTTTCTTTGTAGTCAAGAATAATTTTCTTTACATTTGATTTTGGTTATTATAGTTAAATAGACCCGATATGTCCTTTTCTGTTTGTCATTTTAACGAGCTATGTAATGACATTGAAGGAAAGTCCAGCTTCGTCATACCAGTTGTGTTTTGTTGTTTATTAGTATGTTCACAGTTTCAAAGTGAAGTTGTTAAAATTGTGAGAAGCGATTATAATAAAAATATTCCAAGTAAATCATATCTGGATTGATTAGTGCCAGAATAAATCGAAATTGTAAAAGGGGTTATGCGTTAAACATATTAAGAGTGGACTACCGTGTAACAGGCGGAAATTATTTTTTTAAATTATTAATAATAATAATAATAAATAAAATAAAACTACTTTTTAAAATTGTTTTTGAAGAAGATTTTTTTAAAATTTGGATATAATAATAATTCATGTGATATCGGAATTTTTGGTGAGCCGTGCGTAATAATAAAAGTCAAGTGATCAGGTGTTGAGTTTATCAGGAATCATTTAATGACGGGATGTCGTTTTTAATTCGGAATTAAAGTGTGTGGTAATTTAACTTGATAAATTAATAATATTGAAATCTAGATCGGTGCTAATAATCCGTACATGTTAATGAACGTGTGGTTTAAATTACGGTCCAATATTTTTCTTTACGAATAAATGTCGTGTCTTAAATTTGCAATTCAGTAGCCGGAACACGTAGGACAAATATTACGAAACCATGATTGTCAAATTTTGGTAAATATAATTTCAAAATGTTACGATTATTTGTGGAGAACGAACTAAGGCGTAGATCAAAATGAGATAGAAAAATGTTAAAGAATCTGCAGTCAGATAATAAAAGGTCGTACGATGTCAGAAGTGAATAAATAAGTCAGTTGATAATTCTGTGAGAAATAAATGAATCAAGGAATATTGAGATAGAAAGGGATATAAATTCCGTACGAGAGACACTTAGGATGTAAATGAGTGTAAATAGTACGGGCAGTGTCACAGAGAAATACTGAGTTACGTAGCGGGTAGAATTCGAACCCGTGACAGCATGTACGAAATAAATAGACTGCACCGCTATTCGTCGAGATACTACGGATTTAAGGATAATGAGAGTTCAGATTCCACATAAATGATCGTATATTGTAATCATTGTAATGACGAGTGATGACAATCATGATGTCGTGATAATAATAATAATAAATATTGCAGATAAATGATTGGACCGCTTAATTAATTGAGCGTTGATAAAGATGTTAAACGGGAATCTAAATGAGAATATGCAACCGATATAATAATAATAATGTAGGGACGATGTTAAACCATCGCGGTCAGCTTAATAATAATTGTCATAATAATAACAGTAATGATGCCGTTGGTTGATCAGTGAAATATTTGTAATTGCGACCGATATCTTAATATATTTTGGCGGAAGTGACCGGTTCATTAATAATAAACTCTTGAGTGACGTGAATAATAATAATAATATCTTGAGTCACCTATTCATTAATAATAATAATAATAACCACAAGAGGGATATAATAATAATAATAACAGTAATAACCATTGGTGTTTGCGTCCCGCATAATAATGACGATATTAATCAAACGTGACAGTGCCAGGAACCGTTGAGTAATAATAATAATAATAATAATAATAATAATAATAATAATAATAATAATAATAATAATAATAATAATAATTGCAAGGATGATAATTTCTGGGATAAATGAATATTCTGACGATAGTTAATTAATTAATTGTTGACAACATCCCTCGATTCGTATGTTGAATAATAAGAATGATAAATTATAGTCACTTGTTACCTCGTTATCGTACGGTTTCCGCACGGTATTTCCCACCGCTTCTCGTTATCTCATCTGTGGCAGTAGTCTACTGAGGCTACTTTGTAACATCTCAGATCATGTGTAAATAAAATATAAATGCTAATTCAGTGGTATGGCATCAGCTGGACATCGTAAGATAGGAACTGTCCGTGTAATCCATTTTTCGTAATTCACGAGAAACATTACCCAGTTCGAGTACCGGTCTCGGAAAAATGTATATAGCCGGGGTACATCATCTTAGTTAAATCGGGAAGCCGACCGTAATATGGGTTATGCTCGGGCTCCCGATAGAGGGAAGCTATATCCTTGAACAACGGTTCGATTCAAATGGAATCGACCCATAAGTTATACTCCAATTGTAATTTCTTTCAGAAGCAACCCAGCAAAATATTGATACCACTTGCGGTATAGCAAGTGATTTATTTATGTAACATGTGTGGGAATTTAAATATCGTTGCCAAATGTATCAAAGTTTCGTACGTCGGATGGCGTAATAAACTGCTCCTTCTGGCAAATTATTTCAAAGGAAACCATTCTCATAATCTTTTTATTGTAGTTAGATGGTACCCTTTTTAAAGTTAACAGTCACTTCCTAGTCCTATCATGGAGTCCTTAAATTCAAGTTTACAATCGAGCTTTCCCCATTTTAATTTTAAATTGCTCCGTTCATTCCCGTGTTCATTGATGCCGCTATATTTATATTTGATGGCTTAAATAATGAACCGACACCCCTGAGATAAATGCTAGTCTGGGACTCGGGAGGTGGACGGGTGCAATATATACGTAACAATTTAACGCAAGCGACAAGCATTGCAGAATTGAATTGAACAATAATAGTAATCACAGATAAAATAATAATAATACGGACATAAGCATAGTAATAATATCACAGATGAAAATAATAATAATAATAATAATAATAATAATAATAATAATAATAATAATAATAATAATAATAAAATACAGATATCACCTTGTAACGGTATTTGAACCGTTACAATGTGTCTATCTAAAAATCTCAAAATAAGGCACTACACTACAGTGGTGAAACCGGAATGCCTATATGCAAGTGAATGCCTGGTTCTAAACTATAGATTAGATAAACTTGAGGAACTAGAAAGGATAATCATGAGAAAAATCTTAAGGCCCTGTGAAAATAACAGAAGTATGGAAATTAAGATCTAATGATGAAATATACAGGAACATAGAAAACATAACAGATACCATAATAAAAGGAATATTGCAATTTTTTGACACATTAAATTTTACAGAATGGATGATTACAGATTAACAAAAGTATTTTCAAGTACCTTTGGGACAGAAAGTCAACAACTTGCTGGATTCAAGAAAGAAAGATTTAGAAAGAAATAATAGAAGAGTAGAAGAAACTATGGACAGAGATATTTTCAGAAAGAGGGTATTAAGTATGGAAGGATTCCAAGGAACATTGATCAAAAAGCCTGGTGCGAAGTGGTCCGAGGACAGAAAGAAACAGCATAGTGAAAGGATGAAAGAGAAAACAACAATGTATGAAGAACTGAATTGAAATTGGCACGTGGTCCTTAGCAGGCCTCATCGGAAATAATGATAATAATAATAATAATAATATTAATAATAATAATAATAATAATAATAATAATTAAAAGAGTATTTTTCTCAAACGTGGACGTTAGCAACCTATAGTGCATTTGGTGAGAAACGATATCCTTTCAAGCATCAGGGATATAGTGGGTTCGAACCCCACTGTCAGCAGCACAGATGGTTTTCCGTGGTTTCCCATTTTCACACCGGGCAAATACTGGGGCTGTACCTTAATTAAGGCCACGGCCGCTTCCTCCCAACTCCCAGCCCTTTCCCCTCCCATAGTCGCCATAAGACGACGTAACACTAGCAAAAAAAAAAAGGCTTCTAAATAGTACCCTTCTTGCTGTGATGCCTGTACTTATTATTAGTGAATTTATAATTGATTGCGACGAAGACTAGGAAACAACTTGTCGTGCCTTCCGCCAGTCACACCCCGCAAAGTGGGAGATCAGAAAAAGTAAAATGAAGGGAGGAACCACCCATCTACCTCGCAGATTTCATCCACAGCTAACTGGGGAAAAGTAACGTTATGTACTTTGCAACCATAACAGGTCAACCCAATTAAAGGTCATACACACTTTTCTTACAGTTCGTGTCGAATTAATAGTTTCTTGGATTACTGAATCCAAAATTGGGTTCTGCTTTTCTATACTACATACCATTTTTCCTCTACATGCCTTCATACTCTTAGAAATGTGAATGTACTGAATTTAATAGGGAGAAGTAGGAAATGAATCATGTCCTTTGGAAAGTGCTTCAAGTATATTTTACAAACCCTATTACATTTTCATAACTAACAACTCATATTTAGTCAAATATTCTGTACTGTATTTTTATCTTGTTGATGAAACTGCGCATTGTTTTCTTCCTGCACGTGTGAGGTCCCTGGTATTCTACGGTGTAGCATCCAGCAATATAATCACCACCACCATCACGTTAATGTTTCACTGGCCTTAGCATCTTCCTTTAAGAACGATAATGTCTTGGTGAAAAAGTTCTCCTTGCAGCTTGCTCTCTTCGCCAGGATTTCCAGGTCTAAATTTCAAGTGGGCCTTAAAAATGTGCTTGCAAATTTTAAACTCATTGAGCATCCCAAGGCTTTGACTGTTTTCGTGTTTTCAGCGCACGTTATGCAGACAGAGGTCTTACTGTTCCCTAGAACTTCATAAGATTAATGTTATTGATTTTACGTCCCAATAACTACTTTTTGATGATTTTCGGGGACACCGAGGTGCCGGAATTTTGTTCATCAGGAGTTATTTTACGTGCCAGTAAATCTACAGACACGAGGCTGACGTATTTGAGCACCTTAAAATACCACAGGATTGAGCCAGATTGGGGTCAGAAGGCCAGCGCCTCAAACGTCTGATCCAATCAACCCGACTCCTACAATTCTAGTAAACCCACTTTTGAAGACAGTCTAGGATCCTCTTTCAATTTCGATCATCGTATGTAGGAACTTCGTCTGATAAGAAAAAAGAAAAGTGCCCTCATTCAGTTCAGCTTCTGGCAGATGAGGGAAATTAGAGCAGAGTTACTTGAAGCATTTTTGTCGAAGCTTTAACAAACTGTTTCATCAAGCCTAATTTTCTATGGAGAGGTGACTGAAGTATTTCCTTTCTGTCAACAATACTGTGCCGCAAAATACCTATCCTCCCATGTTTAAGAGTATTTCCTTATAACCAGTGTTTTTGTTCCCAATGACGGCAAAATAGCAATAATTTCTCCCTCCATACCATTAGAATAGCAAGTTTGAGTGGTTTATTTTCATCCTCAGACTACTTTCTTAGATCCTGTACACAGATATAGCATAGATTGATGTGTATATAATATCTTCATCTCCAATTTTTAATCCGAATCGGGCAATGCAATATTTTCTAACATGATCTTTAACCCTTGAGGACTGGCACGAAGGAATATAACGCGAAGACTGGCGTATGGGCGTATTTGACCCGGATTTTTAAAATCTATTTTTAGCCATCATGCACTACGTACGGAATGAATTTGCACCTGCACTGTTCTAATGAACTATTCAAATCGTTTCATGTGGTTTTTAAACATGTATTCAATATAACATGCAAAATCTATATAAATCGTAACGACCGTGCGTCTGTACATTGACTATTTTGGCGAAATTTCCGTACGGTTATCCGTTTCAGGTGTAATAATCACCAGCTGCAAAATGTTTAGCTTTGGTGTCTGTTTGTCGGTTTGTCTGTTTGTTTGTCTGTTTGCCTGTCCTTCTATAACTTGAAAACTACTGGATATATTTCCACCAAGCTTCATATTTAGAATACACCTGTCCTTGGGTAGGTTTTAAAGCAAAAAATATTGTTTCTAAATCCCTGAAATGAGTGGGGATTTTTAAGAAACTGAAACCGTGATTTTGCACTCCCTCAAAGTATACACAAACGAATTTAATGGGAATCTACCTGCCTTAATGACAATTAATTCCTAAGCCTTTTTTCTCATATGCATCATTTCGATAACAGGATTAATAAGGGAGATATCATTAACCGACCGTTTTTCGGTAAAGTCCCAGCGGACTTAACGCAAGAGCGGGTGCGCGTAAAGCGTATTTCTTATCAACTTCAAAACTACTGAAGATATTTGAACCAAACTTTATATTTAGCATCCACCTGTCCAATGGCACGTTTTAAGGTCAATGCCATTTCAAATTTCTGGAATGGACTGGGGTTTTAGAGGGGATCTAAATGGTGATTTTACTCTCCCACAATATATAAAATACAAGACCAACCTGACTGAAAATCAATCAAACTTTTTGGAAATCCAATTCTAATTTCTTTTTCTCATGTGCATTCTTCAACAGGAGGATTAATAAGGGAGATAACATGAAAGGTCAGTTTCTCAGGCTAAGTCTAGCGGACATAGCCCAAACGGTGTTGTACGTGGAGCAGATTCCTTATCTATCTACATAAACCATATCGTAACGACCGTGTGTCTGTGCATTGTCTATTTTGGCGAAATTTTCGTACAGCTTCGTACAGGCGTAATAATGACCATCTGCATATTTTTTAGCTATAGTTTCCTGGAAGTCCTAAATTTTACCCCCCTCGCCCAAAATCAAGATTGCCTCACAATCTGCCACACGAGCTGAAAAATTGGAATTAAGGAAAATTATACGTTTTAGCCGGTAACCTACGGAAAACTTCCAAGATCCTTAAGTATTTCACTTTTTATGCCGAAGAATATCGCAATATAGGCAATTTAATGACGGTGCAGACCTTCGTTGCTAGGTATTTCGCGGCTAAACGGTAAGGCCTATCACAAAACGGATGGCACAATCTCCGTTCAAATTCGAGTGATCTACAACTTTCGTCGTGGGATATTTTGTCGTCTCTCTCTCTCCCTTATAGGCAAGATTTGGCTGTATATTTCGATTGTTCGTAAATTTTGTGCTTTCTACATGTTTGTTACTTAGATTGACACAAACACACGTAAGAAAGATAGAGTAATCGAATGTGGCACGCACATTGACACAACCAATGGCTATATGCGAACCAAATTTCATGATTCTAGCTTCCACATAAGTATGTGAAAAATAATATAAAATTATTAAAATGTACCCAAATTAAACCCCATTCAAATTTCGTAACTCAATCGAACCCATAAATATGTGAGATACGAGAAAATGTTTTAACACCAAGCATGTAGAGCGGTGAAAGGGACGTCTGAGGGTGCAAACCGTTTGTTGGTATGATGTACCGTTTAGGAGCAGTAAATCTCGAAATGAAGGTTTGCACTTACAAACCTGCTAATGCTTATCTGTCATCTATATAAATATAATCGTAACGATCGTAACAAGGCACCACTTTCTGTGATTTCCAGTATATTGTCCACCTGCATGGCTCATGCTTTGTTGATAAACACACATACCGAACATATTACGTGCATAGTATATTGTGATGGTATTGTGAATGTTAAAATGTTTGACGGTCAGCCACACTCGTAAGAATAAAATTAGAAGAGTAGCTCACAAGAAAATAAATTGGAGAGTTTTGTTTTATTTTATATGTTAATGTGTGAATTAATTAAATTTTCTCACGTTCGCCAGTAGGCCTACAGAAAGAGTACGGTACTTATTATTTCAACTCAACCACTGCCTGTTGCTAATGTACATCGATCTTACATGTTGGCTTTAAGGAGGACCAAAGTCTCCAACAATAATGTTGTCGGTTAAGTTTGCATCCATTCTTTCCAATGACCATGGACTATGAAGTAATTGATCTCCCCTCATGTACATTGTACTTATGAGGAACATAAAGCACTTAAATTATTATAATTTCATTGTGTTATCTGCTTATTTTCTGATTCAACAACAATGAAACGAAAGCTTTGTAACTCCGAAGCGCTGTAAGACTACTTCGTACATGTTTTTCTCCGTCCCTACTCGAGATAATCACGTGGTATGTGTGTTTACCAACACGACATGAGTCAAGCACAAGAACTACGTGCCCGACATCAAGGTGAGTGGCGTATGTCTTTCTGCCGAATGCCCACACATTTGAAACATTTTAATATATTCAAAAGTATAGCGGGTTACAACGTTTATCTGAAAATATTTATAGTTTTTAATTTTATTTATTGTTTTTATTCTGTGTAAAAGTAATAAAACATAAACCACGCTTCTAATTTGCAGTACCCATTGTTAGAGATCCCATTTCTTAACAGAATTCACTGGACACCAGCAATATTGTTGCGAGAATGTTTTACAATGATGAATATACATTAAGTAATCACTTCACTTTGTCTTAAGGGTCTCATAAAAACCTAGATATTTTTCACGAATATATCGACACATGTCTAGGAGATTAGCTTTCTTTTCCGCAAATACAGGCAATACCTCGTTGAATGAATATAATGAGCAATCTGTAAAGAGAGCAAGACATATTTATATGCATATACAGTATATAAAATACATTATATACGTGCCGGTATATAATAAGTCGAGAATAAAAACAGTGATTACGTTTTAAAATATTAGACATACGAATCTCCCATTAAACACGTTGACTTTCTTACATTGGCTTACAACGTTCTTGCACCCGCCTGTTCAGCAAGGATTTTCCCAGGCACTGATTTGTAATTGTGAGCCAAATATGGTTGCCCCGAATTCCGCTTGTATTTCTTTTCATTTCATTCCTCTTCCATTATGCGTTTTCGTTCCCTATTTATATCGTTGCACACACTCGGACTTAGCGACGCACGACCTTCCTCCACCATTGATACGTTTCTGCACGACCCGTGGCGAAATTTAAACAAAAGAAAAAAGGCGCTTAACGTACATGTTTGCCAACATAACTTCCTACATGCTTCACTTTGACCGCATACATCGTTAATGAATGGAAACTCAGCATTCTAGAAAAGTGAGGATTACAACGTTTTGGCAGGCAGGTATTCAATTGTCTGTTGTCATTGCGTCCGTTATATAAAAATCACTCCAAATTCCTGTCTTCTTCGATTTTAATTCATGTAACAGCTCTTGATATTCTTGTGTAGATTGTAGAGTCATAGTATGCCGTAGGTCCTCAATGAAGAGAAGTTCTCGAGTTAGTTCATACACAAGTCTTGAGAGTGTGTGTTGAAATAAACATTGCGTTCTTTTAAGGAAAATTGCTTTCACCCTTTCTATCTCTCTTAGGACTTTCGCAGGAAGGTGCATATGATTTCAAGGTCACGATTTGTGTCATTTTTAGTCAGAAATGTTTTAAGGATGTTTTGATCTATAGTTGACTAAGATGATATATGTCGTTTATTGCTGTTATTGCTGCCAGAGTCCTTTATTGTATGTGAGCTGTAAATGTAGTCCCAGTTGTTTTGAAAGTCATTCCGAGACATTTGAACGGTAAAATAGTAGTACACAATAATGTTCAATCCATTGATTGAAGAGAATATAATACGAGACAGTTTAGTGTATGTGTGTTAATATGACTAGTTCTAACCAAGCAAAAGATATGTACAGCCAGTCTAGGTAGATGTTATCTATATGTTGGTAAGGGAAATGGAGGAAGGGTTGGTTGAAACAATGGCGGCAGACAGCAGTGTTTGCTGAGCCGAAAGTTACATAGATGTACTCACATATTTCTGTGAAATCTAAGCCCCGCTGATGCTGGTCGCTATGGCAGCGGGTCTACTAAATTACACCAGTTATGGCTTTAAGCGTGTGCAACGAAAGTCGCATGGAGGCGGTAAGTAGGTACTTTAACTGCTGCTTCATTAATACATTCTAATTTATAATCTCTTCGTTCAGTATTTCTAGACAGTGTCTTGCCATATACACAGAAACATGCTTTTGTTAAACATAACAATAAATTCTATGATTATTTCCCCCCATCTTTCCTTGTTATGTTCTTTTATATTATTGTAAGCTGTTGTTGTTGATTCCTATGGGATATGCTGGCCCGTTAGGGATTTGTCAACACATGTAACTTAATTAACAGAGTTCATATGCAGTAAATTAGAAATGTTCTGCATTACACTGGCCTACGTCATTTAATATATGCTGGCATTTACGAATATACTGTATTTTTGGCGCAGGATAAGTCTGTCGTTTCGTTCAAGTACTGAGTCATTCTGTACAAATCGGTGTGTCCAAAAGCATTGTACACCAGACTTCTTTCATTAAATTTAAAACTTTTAAAACTAGGAAAACATAACTTTTTACAGTTTTGCATGTTACCTTGGAGCCTTATGTTTTGCTTTAGTAACTATGTTCAGTAGTGGCGATTGGGAATTAGGAGTGGGGGGGGGGGATAACCAGACAACAAAATGTACCCGGGTTTGCGGGATGTAGCAGAGGGGGGTATATGCATGAAAACTGAAGAAAAAACTACAACATGGTGAGTTTTTATGCTTCACCCATGGTACTACAGCCCTTGAAGGGCCTTGGCCTACCAAGCGACCGCTGCTGAGCCCGAAGACCTGCAGATTACGAGGTGTCGTGTGGTCAGGACGACGAATTTTCTCGGCCGTCATTCTTGCTTTCGAGACCGGAGCCGCTCTCTCAGCGTCAGATAGCTCCTCAATTCTAATCACGTAGGTTGAGTGGACCTCGAACCAGCCCTCAG
Organism: Anabrus simplex; assembly: GCF_040414725.1. NCBI lineage: Eukaryota > Metazoa > Arthropoda > Insecta > Orthoptera > Tettigoniidae > Anabrus > Anabrus simplex. Next base: position 208,904,001 of record NC_090271.1, on the reverse strand, counting down.
GTCCAGGTAAAAATCCCTTACCTGGCCGGGAATTAAATCCGGGGCCTCCGGGTAAGAGGCAGGCACGCCACCCCTACACCACGGGGCCGCTCTCTGAGCGAATTTATACAGAAAGGAGGTTAATTGCAGTAATAATGATTTTTCGAGATTTCGATTCCATAATATACGATAAAAATTTTACCAAAGGAACGATATTACACATGTATTACAATTAAATAGAAGTACGGCGAGATTATACAATTAAAAATTGTTTAGTATTTGATTACACGCGAAGACACTAACAGACACTAAAGAGAATACCAGACTGACGAATGCGGGCGGCAAACGGGTGAATCGTATCTCATTACCCATAATCTTAATTAAAGAAAAGTATACCCCTGGTACCCTTCCTCACAGCACATGCAATGTGTCCACTACTTACTGTGATACTATAGAAATTGGTCAGCAGGGACCAACGACATTTTTTACGGATTTCCGCTAAGAATTTTTTTTAATAATTAAAGAAAATGAAGGAAATAATCTGATAAGAGAACCGGGCTTGTACAAATTGCTTTTCTTAATAATTCCTATAATTTCTAGCTTCAGCCAGCTAAAATGCAATAAAAGTGTAACATATTCTCCACAAAGTGGGGGGCAACTGCCCCCGCTAGTGACTAACTTGTAAAGAATATTTTTTGCTAAACAAATACTTCGCCGTAGTTGCTGATTATCTGAGTGTTATGAATTATTTCCAGATAGTTAGCTTGAAATGTATTTCAGCTCAATCTTTTTTTCTTTTTTTGCTAGTGGCTTTAAGTCGCACCGACACAGATAGGTCTTATGGCGACGATAGGATAGTACAGGCCTAGGAGTTGGAAGTAAGTGGCCTTAATTATGGTACAGCCCCAGCATTTGCCTGGTGTGAAAAATGGAAAACCACGGAAAACCATCTTCAGCGGTGCCGACAGTGGGATTCGAACCCACTATCTCCCGGATGCAAGCTCACAGCCACACGCCCCTAACCGCACGGCTAACTCGCCCGGTACTTTCACCTTGTTAGGTCGTGCTGAGTACTTATAGTTCATACCGAATGGATAATAATAATAATAATAATAATAATAATAATAATAATAATAATAATAATAATGGCCTCCGGAGAGGCCTGGTGCAGGCCTTTTTCTAGTAGATGGCCTATTAGGCGACCTGCATGTCTGTGAAGATGAGGACCCTACCTAGGATGATTTCTAATGTTTAATACGCCACACACACCCAACCCAGAACCATTGGATTTAACCAATTAAGGTTAAAATCCCCCACCCGGTCGGGAATCGAACCCGGAACCCTCTGAACCGAAGTCAAGTTCGCTGACCATTCAGCCAACGAGTAGGACCACCGAATAGATGTTAAGAACAGAAATGGCCAACCGCACACCAGTGGGAACCGAGCCCAACAACCCTTTGATTGTGCGTCTGATTGTCTGGCACGTTCTTCTGTATTTGACATCCTTTTAGCATGTACGAGTGAGTATGTAATCAACATGTCCTAACAAGTTGAAAGTTTACTGAACGAGTTGGCCGTGTGGTTTGCTGTGAGTTTGCATTTGGGATATTGTGGTTTCGAACGGTACTGTCAGTAGCTCTGAAGATGGTTTTCCGTGGTTTCGTATTGTCACACCAGGTATATGCTGGGTCTGTGCCTTAATTAAGGCCCCGGTCGCTTTCTTCCCACTCCCAGCCCTTTCCTGTCTCACCGTCGCCATTACACCTATCTTATATCAGTGCGATGTAAAGTAAAATTGTAAAAATAAAGTTGGAAGTATATTCCAATTAAAACGTGGTCATGAAACCTAAATATTCACTCTGCATTTTTATTTACAAAGAAAAAGGTATTTACATTATATCTGAACTGTGTATTATAATTCAGTTATCTCTTTATTTCCTTTTCTTCTGTGAGGAACGTGATGGCGCTGTGATATCTTTTTTTTTTTTCATGATTCCCTGCCATTTATTTGATTTATTAGATCGTGCATATTATTTACTGAACTTCTTCCGGTAATCTGTGTACTTTCTTCCTACTTATACTTTCTACTTTCTCCCTCGTGGTCTCCCTCCCTTAGTTTTGCCCTGGATGACTAGCTTTCCTATATTTATTTTATCTATGTTTATGGGGCTTAATCTGGCCTGAGAGCTTCCTTTCAATATTAAGCTCTTTTAAGATGAAGTAATTTGTGCTGTGATCAGACCATGAAATTCTCAACATTCCTCTTCAGCAAAACATATCGGCGGCATCGATCTTATTGGTCTCCTTTCTTCTCAATTCCCGCGGCTCACACCCATATATCAAAATAGGAAAAGCATGACAGTTAACCAGTCTTATTCTCAAGTTCTTGAAAATTGGTTGGTGTTTACCGTAGTCTTCTTAATGATTTCGTTGCTATCCTAGTCAGGTTGCACATTTTCTTTACCTCATATCCTAATGATCCGAAATTTGTTATCAGAGATCTAATATAATTACATTCATTGACAACTTCAAATCGATCTATTCACTTTATTTCTGGGATTGTTATCTGGCTGTCCACTAACATCATTTTTGTTTTAAATTTATTCAGTTCTACACCTATCTCTCCTTTACAATTAACTGAATGAGACCTAATAAGGCTTTCTGACTGTTCGCTAACAAAGCTATATCATTTGTAATGCACAATTGTTCATTAACAGAAACAACTCAGTGCCATCGTTCCAGTACTTCCCTACTTATATACTGTCATGTATCGTTTTTGGAAGAGTTGAAGTGACAGTATACAACCTTGTCTAACTCCACGTTCTTGGCGAAATACCTCTGATAAAGATTTAATACTTCTCACTGATTTTGTAGTCTGTTTGTACAATTCGTTTATCGGCGATATGAGATGATTTGGCAAACCTTTATCACTTGTCATAGGTGATGCTACCTTACTCAGCCATAGACTTTTCCATAGTTGATGAAACAGTTATATATAACGGAGAACTAACTTTTCTCGACTTATCAGTTTACGTAGGTCCAGTAGGTATTCCGAAGTGCCTCTTCCCTGCATGAACTCCGGTTTTTCAGGTTGTATTCCCGAATGCAGATTGGATTTCAGTTTCTCATCAGTAACATGGAGCATTACCACATAAATATGTGAAATGATGGTAATGGCTCTGTAGATACAGCATTCGTGGAAATTTCTTTTTTTTTTTTTTTTTTTTTGAATGGGGATGACAGCGCACTTTCTCCAGTCCTCGGGTCATTTTCTGGCATGCCATATGTTATGGTAGAGAAGGTATAGAATTTATATTCCAATATCCGTTTTGGCCTTTTGTATATCTTTCATTATTAATTCTGGACCGGGTTCCTTGTTCCCTTTTAGTTGTTCCTTGATATTTGGATTGCACTCTCACAGATGTGAGGTCCTTCCATGACTAACTTATATCACGGTGGTCTTTAAGCTCATGTGTTGTCTATAGTTTACAGGTCTTAACAGTATAGTTTCTTCCATATTTCTGCTGTTTCATTCACATTTTGCTTTTAAGTTTCCTTTGCAATCTTCAGCAGCCCACGTATTTTGTTTACATTCCCTTACGATGAATTTAATTTTTCTACAAAGATTTCTTGAATGGCTCTTCTGTTCATGTGTTATTATCTCTTTGCATATTTCTGAGCAGTACCTTTGTTCGTCCTCTTTATTTTTGCGTTTTCTTTTTTGCATGAGTTCGTGCAATTTCCAGTTCAGTCAGGATCCCATTAAAATATTTTAATACGGGAATGTAGGAGTGTGTCCTGACATCCACAGCCTGTTTCCAGGCATTCAACCGGGTTAGCAATGGAATGAATGGAGCCTTCATCTAGCGGCGTGGGTAGGAATTGTGCCGGCTGCCGAAGCCTGTCACACTCCAATGGGACAATGATTAATGACTGACAAATGAAATGAAATGATATTGGATAGTGTTGCTGGAATTAAAGATGACAGGGAAAACGGAGACACGGAAAAAGACCTGTCCTGCCTCCGCTTTGTCCAGCACAAATCTCACACTGGGTGATCGGGATTTGAACCAAGGAGCCCAGCGCTGAGAGGCCAGCGCGCTGTCGCCTGAGCCACGGAGGCTTCCTGATATACTTACCGTTTATCTAATTTCAAGTGTTTTTTCTCATGGTATTCTTTAAGATTGATCATAAGTACTTGGAAACTTATCCCCAATCCACAAAAATGCAGCCGCATGACCATAACATTACGTAAATCTCCTCTACCGACATCATATTACCTATTCGACAACCCCATCACTGTAGTTACGCAACAGCGTATCCTAGGTGTAATATTCGATACAAAATATTAGTCGGTTTTTACGATATCTGGTTCTTCAAGAAATGAATTTAATTCAGTATTTAATTGTAGTTTTTATATTAATATATTAACTGTTAATTGAATATAATATTTTTAGGGATAAGCTTTAGAATAGAACTTATAATTATTATAGAAGTTGTAAAGAATTGTAGGCTTTAAATTAGCCATCAATTGAATAATGTTATAAGTTATTTCATTGTAATATAATTTTATAATAATATTAAGTTGAGTATTGTAAATGTAAATGTAATAATGATAAAATTAGTATCCACATAGAAACATATACAACCAAGGCTATGAAATTTGCTACGCATTCTCTACCGCTTCATAGAAATTTCTGACCCCAACGTTCGTCGTCACTTCTTCCTCATGATAATTCAACCTCTCTTAAACTACTGCTCTCCAATTTGGACAACAGCCTCCCCCTCCAATACTAACCAGTTAGACAGAGTAGTGTCCTTCTTTGTTGCAATTGTACGGAACAGAAACCCCAAGCTCAGAAATATGTCTACGCAGCAGGTATTAAGGGCAATAAATGTGTCACTGCTGCACACCAGGCGACAGGTAGATGACCTGAGTTTCCTCCACGGGATCTTAAATGGGCATTACCGGTCGGAACATCTTGTCTCACCCTCCTCTCTCCGTATCCCTTCCCGCTCCATTAGAACCAAAGACCTTCTCCACATTCCTCACACCCAGCACTCACTTCGATCTTTCCTAATCCGCCTCCCAACACTCTTTAATAATATTAATAGGAGACAAGAGCATGACATAGCATCAAATAAAAGCATATTCGAGAGGGGTGTAAATAGTCTCTTAAAGATAAGTTGATGTGAAGGGATTACGCCGTCATCTTGACCCAAGACGACTTGGCTATGAACATGGACATTCACATGGTTTTCGATTTGGACAGTTGCTATTAGTAGGCTGTGTACCTGATATTGTTATATTTTGTTATGTTTGTTATATTTTATTGTGAAAGTTTACATTTGTTAAATAGTCTGTTGACAGTGCAAGTGAAATTTGCTCAGTGTAGCTGTATCTTGTGCTTCGTGAATAAATAAATAAATAAATAAATAAATAAATAAATAAATAAATAAATAAATAAATAAATAAATAAATAAATAAATAAATAAATAAATAAATAAATTCATTTGTAATTAGATCTACTCACCTCAGCAGTTACGTATTCTCCGTTAACTCCACCAGCCTTCATTATCTCTACGTAAATATAGTTTTGCTTTGCGTTTTATGAAATCTTTCAGAATTTCTTTAGATTTCTCTTCAAAAACGGTTGAAATCACATCCACAAGATAATTAAATTACTGTCAAAAACAATTATTAAATCGATATAATCGTATGTATTGCTTTTTTTTTTATTTAGTAAACAGTGGACATCAGGAAATCTTATCGAAATCTTATTCTTTTTCCTCTATGATGATATTTTTGTACTCTTGAATGGGGGAAAGTCTATGAATTTCCCTATAAATTAACTCTTCTCGAAAGGGGTCTGCATCGTCGTGCCGGTAAAGGCGCAATTTAGTTCTCTTACTTGGGTTGTCATATTGTACTTCTTCTCAAACATTACCGCCGTTCTCCTGGCACAGGAAGGCTTTGATTCCCCATTTATTCTTCTTTTTACTCTTCTGCCGAATTCCCGACACCTTGGAAGGGTCGTGGGTACATTTATGTTACAAATGTGGCCCTGGACCATTTTTACGGTGGATGCCCTTCCTGACGCTAACCCTGTCTGGATAGATGAGCTCAGTATTGCGTGTCTCTGTGGTGACTTGTAGTGCAGCGTCAGATGAGGTTAAAATTCCCGACCCTGCCGGAAATCGAACGCGTGCCCCGTTGAATGAAAAGCCTCATTTATCCACGGAACTGGATTTGATTTATGCCTCTCTACCCCATCTGTACTGAGGTTAATAATAGCTGAAGCCTTTGCCTTCTATTTCATCGCAGCTCTTCATGACCTCTTCGGAGAATTGTGTAGCGTTGCTTTACTTGTTACAAATATCCATCATCAATCAAGTCTGATGATGTGCGCGTATTGAAAGCTCATTTTATCCTCAGATGTTGTCCATACAATCGCTATCTCCACGTCTTTTCCCCTCCTATACAGAACATATGTGTCTATCCCGCCGTCTTATTAACACCCTTCCTTCACCGTCCCCTTCGGTGTGATCATCTGGTGACGGGTGCACCGCAGTTTACACGGTGCCTGCCGTCTACCAGCTCTCTCTCTATTGACGTGCATCTTTCATTCAACCCTCGCGCCGCAGATTTTCCCACTCCCTCTTTTATTCTATTTTCAAACGCTTTGTTATGAGAAAAACACCTCCTCGCCCTGCAGCATTCTGCCACTGCCGCTATTCTCACACATGTTTCATCCACATCCAATCACAAGGAACGTAGTATTTTCAGTAAACGATGACAATGATAATATATTGCTCGTATATTAGGGAGCTTATTCATCGCTTTTTCCTCCTATCAACTTTGAATATAACTTTTGATTGATATTATCGAATATAGAATACTATATAGTATATCTGTACCGGCTTTGGATTATACCGTAATTCTTATCTGGACGTGTCGGCTTGTCGTCCCTGCCTTGAATTAAATAATAGTGTACTTGGACAACTTTCCAGCATGTACTATTGTACATGTATATCTTACTTTATTGATTGGAAATATGATAAATAGGTAGATATATGAATAGTTATACAGATGTCTTTATTTGCGTAGTTATGACCATTATACCTACTCTTACACTAAACCAGTTAGTATTTATTCTTCTTATTGTTATTATTATTATTATTATTATTATTATTATTGTTATTATTATTATTATCATTATTATTATTATTATTATTATTATTATTATTATTATTATTATTATTATTATTATCATTATTATTATTATTATTATTATTATTATTATTATTATTATTATTTAATATCCAGAGCAGTTTGGAACCCTATTTTACATAGTAGGTTATACTAGGGTTACAGTTAAAATACATATTCAGTTTTACAATGAAAATGAATTCATGTATCTAATCGGCGGAAAATGAAGTGGATGAAGTTAATACAATATTTTTAACAGCATGGCTCCTTAAACAAATGATACAGGGGTTTGGATAATACAATGTTGCAATAATTCAAATGAGAGTTCAAGTCATGCCTTCTTCTTTCAAATGCAGCACATTCAAACAGTAGGTGTCCACTGTTTGTGAGGATCCACAGACGCACACGTAGCCATCAGGACGATTGATTCCAAATCGATGCAAATAATAACCAAATTTGCCATGACCAGTCACAAATTTAGTAATTTCAAATCTTTGCACCAACACGTTACTTTGCAGGCGGTTGAAAACCTCAGGGAAGAGTATTTCTCTGGTGACTTGGCCTCTAGTGGAAGAAGTCCAAATGTTGTTCCATTGATGGATTACGTGCTTCTTAATTATTTTTTTAGCGTAGCTAGATGACGTTTTGTCATAAGTAATTTCCAAACTAGATCTTGCCGTTGCTTTTGCCAAAAGATCAGCTTTCTCGTATCCAGATATTCCGCAATGGCCGTGAATCCAGTCAAAACAGATGCGTGAAATTTCTTGAGCTGTGGTTCTAATAGCTACAGCTACTAGATTCAAATTATACTTATTATTTATCGCATTCAACGCAGCTTGCGAATCACTTAATAACCGAGATTTCTTGTTGTTAGATTTGCACCATTCCATCGCAGATTTGATCGCCCACAGTTCATCCTAGAAAATAGAGCATGTGGAAAAGAGTTTGTACTGGGATGAGAACACCTCAGAATCGTTTTCATGAATGACGAAGGTGCATCCAACTTTGTCCTGTTCATCTGTGCTTGGTATGCGAGATCCATCTGTGTAAATAAAGCGGTCATGGGTATTTGAACAATTTTCATAAATGAATTTTTTGAAGAGACTTGGTTGATCAGACTGTATAAAATGACAAGGTTGCTCTAGAGTGGTATTCAGAATGGGCATTGGTGATACTTTGTTTTTCTTCAAAAAAGTGAGTTCAGCTTTTACTATCGCCATCAGAAATAGTGCAATAAGAAGAGCTGTGTCAGTAGAGGTGGTGCGGTAAGCATGGGAAATACGAAGAGCTAATCCTCTCTGAACTTGCATCAATTTATGCTGAGCCCATTTCTTCTCAAATGTCATTCGGAAAGAGGAAACACAATATAATATCAGAGGTACAGACGCTGTATCATAAATAATTCCTAGTACCTCTGAATTTTGTCCCCAAGAAGGTCTGCAGGCAATAGCTAATTCTTGCATAAACTTACTGCCTTTCTGTTGTATTTTGTTGAAATGGGCCCTGAAGGTCAACTTCTTTGCAAGCACAACTCCCAGATAAAGAATATGATTTTCCATAGTGATATGTTGCCATTGATTTTAATTTAGGCTTTCTCAGTTTCCTTCTAGTAACAAGCATGGCCTTCGTTTTCTGGGGATTAAATTTTAATTTATTATCACAACCCCAAGTAAATAAATATCAAGAGATAAATTTTCACTTACCCTTAGATCCCGCACATTATCTGCTTTAATTAAAAGAAGGGCGTTATCAGCGTAGGCCACAACTTTACAACCAACAGGAAGACGTAAAATTAGAAGGTCATCGTATGAAATGTTTCAGAAACCAGGACTACAACTAGATCCTAGTGGGCAACCCCTATTCAAGATCCTCGAAGAGAATGCTGATCCAACTTGAAGTTTAGAGTCATAACTAATACTACCGTAATTAATATTAGATAAAGTACAATTAAATACAATCAAAATATATAACAAATAAAATTCCACCACAGTGAGACATAAATACTTGCAACAGCAATAATAATAATAATAATAATAATAATAATAATAATAATAATAATAATAATAATAATAATAATGGAATAGAATGATCAATGAAATGCACAACTCATCTACCTCTTAATGCTTTTGTAAATCACAATGTGGTTGGTATTCCTCTGACGTCATCCGGTAAATGGTTCCATTCCCGTGTGGCATACTCAGAAAATGAGTGGTTGTATGTGGAAGATCGATGGTGAGGAATGACGAGCAGGTTTGATGTTTTGAGCCCATGTATCTCTGTTATGAACATTTGAGGAGTAATGGAAATGCGAGGAAAGGTAAGATGGGGAATATGTATTAAGAACTCGGTGGAGGAGAAACAAAATATGATTGTTACGATGCATATGGAGTAGCGACCACTCTAATTCCAGGAAGCATCTGAAGAAAGATCGGTTTGAAATTATTCCTTTTCATATAAAGAACGTTAAGGAAATAATGTGAGCTTAAAACTACATTTTAAGAACTGTATCTGTCTGGATAACCGGAGTATCGCCGTGGCATAACACTCAATCCTAAAAGTGCTGTGGAATGAAGGTTAAATTTATCCCTACAAATATAGCTGTAAATTGTAATTTAGGTCATTTAGAATTGAAAGTCACCGGGTGAGTTAGTCGTGTGGTTAGGGGCGCGCAGCTGTGAGCTTGCATCCGGGAGATTTAGCCATTTTATTTCTTCATTTAGCTAGTGTTTCTTCTATTCTGGAAACAGTTCATTTCATTAGTACAATTATTAGCATACGTGCACTAGGTATATCTTACGACCATACCCCCTTACCTGTAAGAGCAGTAGCCCTGTTACTCCTATTATCACTCTCTACCTGTCCTAGCGGGAGCAATCACTATGCTACTTACTTGCAGAAATTTAAGCACCTAATTCTTTGCTTTTACTAGGTGAAATATCATCATGTATTACCACCAAATACACAACTTATTGGCGTTATTTACGAAATTATCTTCCTTATATCAAGTGAAGATTGAAGGGAGTTCTACTGACAATTTCGTACAAGATTTCATTGGCAGACATGAGATAGTCATTGAAATTTGGAAATATGTACTAAGCATGTCCTGTGCATTATCATTGATTAGAAACTGGGTATTATTAACTAACATTATGAAAACATTTTTGGAAATAGAACAAATAGACGTTGGGATTATCTAATTCAGACCACTGTTTTCAATTATAATATGATTTGTTATATGAGTAATTCATTACATAAATTATTTATATGAAAATGTATTTTATGTGGTTAAATTAAGGACGTATTTATGAAGCTTTGAGACTATGATTGCCTTGTTTATTATGAATACTGTGATGATCATTAAGTTAGACTTAGTAACAAACTACTATCCTCGCATTTTTATAAGATTTGATTGGTAGCAAGATATGCTTTTAAGTGTCGACTTGTTCAGACAGAGAATGCGAAAATCTTTTCCATCGGTATCTCTATCTAACATTGCAGAACCGCAGCTGAGGGGAGGCTGCGACTTCGGCGGGAAATACGAGAGCAAGCTAGAGTGACTACCTGATGAACTTTAGAAGTACTCACCCCTAATTTCTCGTCATGAAGAAGTTCCTCATTAGCAGATTAGGTTTCTCAGCACTTCAGTATCGGATGTTTTGTGAAACCACGCTTCAGATGAGAAAACTTTTAATAAACACATAATTTCATATAAATTCGACCACATCAGCAAACATGGGGGAAGCAATGAAATGGATTAAAAATAAAGGTTCGATCGCAGATGAACTTCGCAGTAGAGGTTATACCATTTGTGAGGGAGCCTATGGCATATAATCAGATAGTAGCAGTAGACGCATAGACAGATTGCTCTTGAATACAGCATGGGAAAAGGCTATACAAGAGTCCCGACCATAAGGTTTGAGCGTCATAAAGGTCAACCAGAAAAAGTAGACGCTGATAAAAAGAGCATTTATATTCCGAAAGTCGCCTTCTGTAAAAAATAAAGATCATCTACAAGAGACTGAAGTGATTGAGCTGATGCTTGGAAAATGCAGAACTGTATCAGCATTCTTCATGAAGTTCTAGAAGAAGTTTGTAAAATCTCACCTGTAAATTTAGTAATACCCAGCCCTATACAATGCATTTACACAGACCATAAATTGTCAGCAATGTAAGCTTATCTTTTATATTGCTTTAGTTCGCTTTGTACTCAATGCCAACCTGTAAATTCAGGAAGTTAATGATCCCACGATAAATCACATAGCCATGTGCAGCGGTCTGTATCCTTTATTTACAATCATATTTATATGATTACCCCAATAAAAATCTTTCTTTATATTAACGCCTGGGTACTTACGGCGATCCACAAAAGGAACTTTCACGCCATAAACGAAGTAATTAAAACTGAGAGGACTTTTCCTATCTTTGAAATTCACAGCCTGACTTTTAACCCCGTTTATCAACATGCCATTCCTACTGTCCATTTCACAATCTTATCGAGATCATTTTGAAGTTGCTCACAATCTTGCAACTTATTTATTATTCTGTACAGAATAACATCCTATGCAAAAAGACTTATGTCTGATTCCACTTATTTACACATATCATTGATATATATAAGAAAACATAAAGGTCCAATAATACTGCCTTGAGAAATTCCCCTCTTAATTATTACAGGGACAGATAAAGCTTAACCTACTCTAATTCTCTGAGTTCCAATTTCTAGTAATATAGCCACCCATTCGGTCACTCTTTTTTCTAGTCCAATTGCACTCGTTTTGGCAGTAGTCTGTCATGATCTAACCTATCAAATGCCTTAGATAGGTCAATCGCGATACAGTCAATTTGACCTCCTGAATCCAGGATATCCGCTATACCTTACTGGAATCCTACAATTTGAGCTTCAGTGGAATAACCTTTCCTAAACCAAAACTGCCTTCTATCAAACCAGTTATTAATTTCTTATATAATCAGAAAGAATGCCTTCCCAAAGCTTACATGCAATACACGTCAAACTGACTGGCCTGTAATTTTAAGCTTTATGTCTATCACCCTTTCCTTTCTACACAGGGGCTAATATAGCAACTCTCTCAAATCGAAGCTAAATTTGAAAAAATAACGAAATGATCGCTCCTCACATAAGCAGCTTAGTCCGAAGTTATTCTCTGTGTCTGACATAAATGCGTTATGCTTACATTTACTGACATTTATGACCAAGTCCAAACATATCTTCGAAAACTTTAAGAATTTTGATATTAATTTGGCTTTAGGTAGATTTAAAAAATGTATTTCCTTTATTAAATTTTTTGCTGGTATTTCACGTCACGCTAACACACCAAAGGTGACACAAGTCCTGAAGTTGGTTTTCCGTTATTTCCGATTTTCACATCAGAAAAATGCTAGGTCAGTACTTTAATTAAGGGCACGGCCGGTCCTTCACAATCCTAGCCCTTTGCCATCCTTCCCTCGGCGAACACCTTCAATGTGTTGGTGCGATGTTAAAGAAGTAGCACACCGAGCTCGATAGCTGCAGTCGCTTAAGTGCGGCTAGTATGCAGTATTCGGGTGATAGTAGGTTCGAACCCCACTGTCGGCAGCCCTGAAAATGGTTTTCCGTGGTTTCCCATTTTCACACTAAGCAAATGCTGGGGCTGTACCTTAATTATGGCCACGGCCGTTTCCTTCCCACTCCTAGCCCTTCCCTGTCCCATCGTCGCCATAATACCTATCTGTCGGTGCGACGTAAAAACAACTAGCAAACAAGAAGTAGCACAAAAAGTGGCACAAGAATGGGAAAAGGAACGTAGCGACCGTGGCCTTAAAGGGAGACATAACTGAAATGTTGCTATATTTGACCAAACTTCAAATTTCCAATTTTAATCTTAAAAATCCCCCGATTCTTTCTCCTTCAAATCCCGTTATTAAACCGGGCGAGTTGGCCGTGCGGGTAGAGGCGCGCGACTGTGAGCTTGCATCCGGGAGATAGTGGGTTCAGATCAGTATTGATTGATTGAAGAGCCCTGAAGATGGTTTTCCGTGGTTTCCCATGTTCACACCAGGAAAATGCTGGGGCTGTACCTTAATTAAGGCCACGGCCGCTTCTTTCCAACTCCTAGACCTTTCCTATCCCATCGTCGCCATAAGACCTATCTATGTCGGTGCGACGTAAATCCCCTAGCAAAAAATTTTACTTCTCAAAATGCTGTATTTAAAGGGTAGCGGTTCGGCCTATACACCCTAGAGCAGGGATGGCTAGCCTTTATCGACTAGCGTGTTAATTAAGGTATTTAACATTACTTTGTACTCTATAGTGTGTCATCAGTTATTTTCATTTAAAATCATCACGAAGATCCACATTTGACTTGAGTTAGGTATTAGATCACCATCATCATCATCATCATCTGTTTACCCTCCAGGTTCGGTTTTTCCCTCGGACTTAGCGAGGGATCCCACCTCTAACGCCTCAAGGGCAGTGTACTGGAGCTTCAGACTCTTGGTCGGGGGATACAACTGGGGAGTATGACCAGTACATCGCCCAGGCGGCCTCACCTGCTATGCTGAACAGGGGCCTTGTGGAGGGATGGGAAGACTGGAAGGGATAGGCAAGGAAGAGGGAAGGAAGCGGCCGTGGCCTTAAGTTAGGTACCATCCCAGCATTCGCCTGGAGGAGAAGTGGGAAACCACGGAAAACCACTTCCAGGATGGCTGAGGTGGGAATCGAACCCACCTCTACTCAGTTGACCTCCCCGTTCCAGCCCTCGTACCACTTTTCAAATTTCGTGGCAGAGCCGGGAATCGAACCCGGGCCTCCGAGGGTGGCAGCTAATCACGCTAACCACTACACCACAGAGGCGGCACTAGGTATTAGATTCCATGGCATAAAAACCCATTCGACTAAATATTTCATGATTTTATTTTGCAAAGATTTCATTTTAAAAACAGGTATATTCTGAGAATAAGAGAATAAGGCATATTTTTGCTTTAATGTAATTAAATTCGTAAAAAATATGGCCATAGAGCTAACTGACACGGGGGCATTCTCTACTCGTCACCACCGATTTCGCTCAAATTTATAGAACATGCAGGGCGTGGCTAGAAATGAAAGTACCCAAAGTGGGAACTCCAGATGGCCAAGCGTATAGAAAATAAAAATAAAAATAAAAATTTGACGCGGCTCTCGCGCCGTATAAGCCACTTACGTTAGTGCCCACGCCGAGCAGTAGTTAGTGTAGCGGTAAGAGCTTGGATTAGTAATTCGATGGTCGTGGGTTCCACTCCCCGTGTCGAGAATATTTTTTTCAATTTTTATATTATTCATTTATTTTAATTTATTTTATTTATTGTGTGCAAAAGGCATATAGGACGTCATTTTTGTAATGATCGCACAATTGTAGAAAATTTGGAGTTGCGAACTTTCCCGACGTGTTCAAACAGAAATTCTTCTTTTTCTCCTTTATTGGCTATCTACCCTCCTTGGGGAGTGTGCCATAAACGTGAATAGTCGTTTCGCTGTAAGATTCGTTTTCTCCTGACAAGTGAAGGTTGCTCCTGGCGGCTGTACACAAACAATAGATTCTTGGCGCAGGTAGAAAAAAAAGTCTGACAATTAAATCCCAATTTTTTACCTTTTCTATAACTTTTACGTATAACTAAATAAAATTAATTGTTAACCTCTTTGCTTAATTGGAAAATTAATAATATAAAAGTTAACAGAAAAAAACAGGCTCCATACGTGGAGTTGAACCCACGACTATCGAATTACCAGTCCGAGCTCTTACCGCTACGCCAACAACTGTTCGGTGTGCTTATTAACGTAAGTGGCTTATATGGTGCGAGAGCCGCGTCAAATTTTTATTTTTATTTTTATTTTCTATACGCTAGGCCATCTGAAGTAACCACTTCGGGTACTTTCATTTCTAGCCAAGCCCTGCATATTCTATAAATTTGAGCGAAATCGGTGGTGACAAGTAGGGAATGTCCCCTTGTGAGACACACTTCTTTATTAAAGCGTAGTGTTAAAATGTGCTATGTTACTTGATTTTCTACCTATTTACTGTAGCTGACTGAGTGGCTCAGACGGTTGAGGCGATGTCCTCCGACCCCAACTTGGCAGGTTCGATCCTGGTTCAGTCTGGTGGTATTTGAAGGCACTCAAGTACGTCAGCCTCGTGTTGCTAGATTTACTGGCACGTAAAAGAACCTCTGTGGGACTAAATTCTGGCATCTCCGAAAACCGTGAAAAAGGTTGTTAGTGGGACGTAAGGCCATTAACATTTTTATTATTATTACGTATTACAAGTTTAAAAAATTAAAATATGTGGTACTGTATGTTGCATGACGTGGCACAGAAGTCGTGTTCGCGCGACATGGGTTCGCCAACCCTGGCCCACACTCCTTTCTCTCACACTGTCAGACAAAATTAGCTCAAAGTGCTTTCCGACTACCATTTTAATAATACCGCTGAAATATATTTACTTTGTAGTAGACCTACGCTCTGCGTAAGGGGAAAAAAATATCTCACTTAATAAATTTACAGGCCAGGGCAGTTTCAGAAGCAAGTATACTTCTTAAAACTGTGATGTACCCACTTTGCCCACAGATGTATGACAAATTTATAACGTGGCGGGTCACTTTAATATTAAAATAAATAAATGATATGTCGTTGTTTCTCCAGAAACCGTATCCCAAGGGCGCCAGTCTTCAAGCTTATGGCTTGAAAACAAAAGTAGATAATTAATAATAATAATAATAATAATAATAATAATAATAATAATAATAATAAATAAATAAAAATACGTAATGAGACTCAAAAACTCCCAGGGGTGGGGTGAACGGAACACAAATCATTAAGTACACTAACTTGGAATTTAAGGATCATTAATAATCATTTCGTAAAATACAATTAAAGCAGCTATTTATTAAGATGAAAAACGTGACGTAACGGCGTATTTACGAAATCTGAACTTACGGAAGCAAAAGAAAATTGAATGAAATTAATTTTAAAAATGAACTGTTGCGCGAAGGCTTGCAGTAACTTTTGCCATAAGCTCACCAAATGTAGACTCTGTTGTCTTGAAGCTGAAGATGGGTGTTCTCTCGTACAGGCTGCCTCATCTGTTGTTGGATTCCAGTCCTACATCCACATTTCCTGTCTTTAACACTTCCTATTGTACTCCTTACATAAAGTCGTAATGAGTCCTAATTTTAAGTGCAAAACCACCATGGCTTATGTTCATGGAGAGAATACCTTCGTATTCTTCCGTATTACGGAACAGTAGCGTAGCTAAATTCATAATAAAAGCTCTCCTCCCCTATACCAGTCAGAACCGGTCTCCCGTTGACTACCTCTCGTCATTGAGATAACAAGTCCCAATGAGAGTAACTTTTGAGTAGAATATACTCAGATGCGAAGTGAACTAAGTTAAAATCTTCTCCGATGTGTAGACGTAGAATCGTAGTAAGAGTATCTTCCAAGCGTGAGAATCAGAATCAGAATGTCCGAAACTCAATGTGAATCTGAATGTGAGTCTGAATGAGAATGTTAGTGAATGTCCTCTCCAGCCCTTGTCGGTGGTATATATTGGTTCAAAAGTCTCCTTCCATCAGCCATATCACATGGTCCAGTAAGATTCGAGGTATCATCCCTTCTCCCTTGTATAGCTGTGCATCCATCACGTTGCTTCATTACGTTCATTCACATAGGCTGAACTTTCCCGCTGAAATAAAGCGTCTCGAAGCTGAGTTTGAAAAGTGGGTGTTAATAATGTATCAACTGTCTTTTCATGAGGTGGAGAGGGTAATATCTCTCGTAACCTCGATGACTTACTTTTCCTGGAACTGGGCTGAAATTAGCCTGCTGACTCTGGTCACCTCACAACGGCTATTGGAAAATTTACTGCAAGTTATAAATATGCGTGATGTTGAAATACTTTACCCTATAATTTGTTCGTTCAGAATACGTTATAGCCGCGATACAAAGAAATGAAATGATGATTGAAATGGATGATAAAAGCCCTATATATATATATATATATATATATATATATATATATAAATTTAAAATGACCTATCAGTGATTAAATAAATAATTAAATATATAGTTCAATAATTAAAAACATTCAGTGATGTCCCAAACATCACAAAACTTTCAATTTTTTTCTAATTGGGAACATTTTCAACTCTTTGTCATGCATAAAATATTCCTTGCGACAGAGCTCTTATCGGATTTACCTGAAATTTTCAGAGAATGTTTGAATATGTTCAAGAATTAAAAGTAGTTCTGCATTTTATAATCAGTTTAATATTACATTCATATTTTTACTCGTGAAATAGCACGAAGCTGGACTTTTGCCTATTATATGAAAAATGAAAAATGAAGAAATCCACAGCCTCTTTCCAGTCATTCTACCGGCTCATGAATGGAATGAATGAAGCGAGGATAGGAATTGTGCCGGCTGCCGAAGCCTGTCCCACTCCTCTTGGGTAATGCTTAATGAATGACAGATGACATTATATTGGAGAGTGTTGCTGAATTAAAGATGACAGGGAAAACCGGAGTACCCGGAGAAAAACCTGTCCCGCCTCCGCTGTGTCTAGAATAAATCTCATATGGAGTGCCCGGGATTTGAACCACGGAACCCATCGGTGAGAGGATGGTGCACTGCCACCTGAGCCACGGAGGCTCTGAATTAGTAACGAAAAATTGAAAAAAAAAAGTATATCTCCAATAGTTTGTACTTGACTGCCAAAACCCGGAATTGTTCTTAAATATATGACTATTTTTGACAAATGTGGCAAATTGTAGCCAAACAAAACTGTGCCGCAAGGAGCTTTTTCCATGCAACATCTAAAAATAACTATTATTTTTCAATAACTTTGCAGATAATCAACTCCAAGTTCTGCATCCGGCCGTAAAACAGGGCCAAATCCACATGTGCGATGCAGCTTGGCCCCGCAACCCCACAAGTGTGGGAAAAGCGGTGGAAAAAGAAGAAGAATAACCAACTCCAAGTTTTACATGGGGTAATACCTTGTTAATAGGTGCTTGGGTTTATTTTTTAATTGATAAGTGGTAAAATGTGGAAGTTCAAAGTTTCAGTCCTGACTCCCCTTAACACTTTTCCCCCGATCTTCAAAGTTTGTTTTTAATGAGGTGCTATACTGACTTCTTTAACTTGATATAATGTGATTTGGTCTCAGTGTTTGATTTCTTTACCTGTTAATATGCGTTCAATGTTGATTTCCTTAGTGAAAACCACATTTTGAATTGTTACTATTGTTAGATACATTAATAATTATGGCTTGTTTAATGTACAATGGTCATATACAGCACCTTGCTTAATGTTGTGGATGTTTCAGGAAATTAATGGAATATTGTAATTAAAATATAATTAAGTCCACCTCTGTGGTGTAGTGGTTAGCGTGATTAGCTGCCACCCCCGGAAGCCCGTGTTCCATTCCCGGCTCTGACACGAAATTTGAAAAATTATACGTGGACTGTAATGGAACCCACTCAGCCTCGGAAGGTCAGCTGAATAGACGGGGGTTCCATTCCCACCTCAGCCATACTGGGAGTGGTTTTCTGTGGTTTCCCACTTCTCCTCCAGTGAAATTTCGGGATGGTACATAACTTAAGGTCATGGACGCTTCCTTCCCTCTTCCTTGTCTGTCCCGTTCAATCTTCCCAATTCCTCTGCAACGAATGAGTGATGGGCTTGGGTGGTGAGGCCGCCTGGGCGAGGTACTGTTCATCCACCCCAGTTGTATTCCCCGACCCCAAGTCTCAGGCTCCAGGACACCGCCCTTGAGGCGGTAGAGGTGGGATCCCTCGCTGAATCCGAGGGTTAAATCAATCCTGGAGGGTAAACAGATTAAGAAATAAAGAAAATATAATGAGTATAGTGACCATTTAAATGGGATTTAATAAAACAAATCACAGACGAACTCTACTTTTTAAACGATTTTAAACATAGGGTCTGTCAGACCCTGGAGTACCTCAGTAAGGAGAGTGACCGAGGTATACTAAAGAAGAGTTAATTAAGGTACAGTCCAAGATCTTACCGGTGTGAAAATGGGGAGGCATGAATTGAATGAATAGATAAGTAAGGAAACTCACAATGAATTATCCGTAATATAAATGTGCAAGGAAAGGAAGCTTTGTTTTTTTGAGTTTATATAACACTCCGTTCACGCGGAAGGACGTGAGACCGGGCAAGTTGGCCGTTCGGTTAGGGGCACGCAGCTGTGAGCTTGCATCCGGAGATAGTGGGTTCGAATCCTACTGTCAGCAGCCCTGAAGATGGCTTTCCGTGGTTTCCCATTTTCATACCAGGGAAATGCTGGGGTTGTACCTTAAGGCCACGGCCACTCCTTTCCCACTCCTAGGCCTTTCCTTTCCCATCGCCGCCATAAGATGTATCTGTGTTGGTGCTACTACGTAAAGCAAATTGTAAAAAGAGAAGGACTTGAATTCGATTCCCCGTCAAGAAGTCGAAAATTTAGAAACGAGATTTCTATTTCCGGAGAAGTACGTGGCCATGAATTAACTCGCTGTTTTATTCTTTCTAGAATTACTCGTTAGAGTACCTTGCTTGGTATCGAAAGGAGGGTAATCCCTCTTATCACAGTCTAATAAATATCCTTTCTTTGGAAGCTTAATCAACAGTCCTTTCTTCCAATCTGTGGGGATCGTCTCTTCTTCCCAAATCTTCTTGAAAAGTGGGAACAGAGTTTTAACTGAAGTCCCCATATCCACTTTCAAGGTCTCTGGTGTAATATTGTCCATACCTTCCTTTGCCACTCTTTAGTTATTTAATGGCCTTTTGGAGCTCTGTTTTTGATAGTTGTTCTGTGCTGATAGCAACATCTTCTTGCTCTTCTTCTGTCATCACGTTTGTCTCCCCTTCCTCGATTGTTTCACGATTCACTCAGCCTACACCAAAAATGGATATCAAATTAATTCCTGGGTACAAATGCGATTGGGCATAGGGCTAATCACTCTGACACACTTAGCGCCGATTTCTTTTTTTTTTTTTTTTTTGCTAGTTGCTTTACGTCGCACCGACACAGATAGGTCTTATGGCGACGATGGGACAGGGAAGGGCTAGGAGTAGGAAGGAAGCGGCCGTGGCCTTAATTAAGGTACAGCCCCAGCATTTGCCTGGTGTTAAAATGGGAAACCACGGAAAACCATTTTCACGGCTGCCGACAGTGGGGTTCGAACCTACTATCTCCCGAATACTGGATACTGGCCGCACTTAAGCGACTGCAGCTATCGAGCTCGGTAGTGCCGATTTTGTGGATAGCTTAAGGTAAATGCTTCAACTCCTCCAAGGGCCTTCATTGCCTGTACGAATACGTCTTTGTTATAGATATATATATCTACCAGTAC
Source organism: Anabrus simplex (assembly GCF_040414725.1). Taxonomy (NCBI): domain Eukaryota; kingdom Metazoa; phylum Arthropoda; class Insecta; order Orthoptera; family Tettigoniidae; genus Anabrus; species Anabrus simplex. Next base: position 208,883,425 of record NC_090271.1, on the reverse strand, counting down.
CGCTTTGCCAATAAATATTCAAATTCCACTAGCCTTACCATTTCATTTCTTCGTAAATCCATCTATCTGTTCCTGTCATGTTGTGTGTCGACCTGAGAACGTTTTCTTTTGATGTCATCCACTTTTTTCATGCAGGAATCTTTTTTTTTTTTTTTCCTACTATTTCTTTGAGTGGGATATTGAGAGGCTGTTGGGGACAGCTGTCCCTGAGAATCTCCGTTTAGGCAACATGCATGGCACTGCTCGTTTGTGAGCGGTCGATGGAACTCTCCATCCGAGAGGCAGAATTGTTTCCAGTCAGTCTGATGTCCAACAAGCCAATGTTCACTTAACAGGCATGTGGCCTGCATGCTCCATTCTACTACAGTAATATCCTGGTTACCATGACAGCCACTTCAACGTCATGAACATACAGTATATCACCAAGCACAATAATGTGGGCAAGTTTCTCAAAGCATGAAGTTCTTTAAGCTCGGTGGAAAGATAATGAATATGATACAATTCAACAGAATATCTTCGACGTTGCTAAAGTCGAGAGTTTCACACATAAGCCTCCCACTGACTAGCTTAGGTTTGGTGGTGGTAGAGGTGCGGTGATTATTGTCTTATGAAGTAATACATCTGAATAACCATTCTCTCTTAAAACTAATCACAGGGTAAAATAGAAGTGATCCGACACCTCGAAGAATGGAGAGAAAGAACATTGTCACAAAGGGCGCGAAAATGAAAAACACCTTAAGTCTTTTTCAGCGCTTTATTTCATGTATTAGGGCCGGTTTGACTTATTTATTTTTCTTTCATATTATGGAAATTCATACCGGCGTATATTTTCAAACATCATCTCAATTTTTAAATTTTTGGATTAGGTACTTTTGGAAATAATCTTCTCAATTAGGTAGAAATTCAACCTCTTGAAAATAAAAATTTACAGCCTGTTTGGAGTCATTCGACCGGGATAGGAATGGAATGAATGAAGCTCCCATCTAGCGGCGAGGATAGGAATTGTGCCGGTTACCAAAGCCTGTCACACTCTGCAGCAAAGGGTAATGACTGACAGATGAAATGAAATGATATTGGAGAGTGTTGCTGGAATAAAAAACGACAGGGAAAGCCGAAGTACCCGGAGAGAAATCTGTTCCTCCTCCTCTTTGTCTAGCATATATCTGACATGGAGTGACCGGGATTTGAAGTACGGAACCTAACGGTGAGAGGCCGACGCGCTGCTGCCTGAGCCACGGAGGCTCTATAAAATTCAACATGTTATCGTCCTGGAAAGTACTTTCCTCTTTTTTCCCTAGTTGTTTAATTTCGCACTAATACATCGAAGGTTTTCGGCGATGCAGTGATGGGAGAGGGCTAATACAAGGATGGGAGAGGGCTAGGACTGGGAAGTTAGTGACCGTGGCCTTAATTCAGGTACAGCGCCTGTATTAGCCAGGTATGGAAATGAGAAACAATGGAGAACCATCTTCAGGGCTGCCGACGATGAGATTCTAACCCATCATCTCCTGAATGCAAGCTCACTGCTACGTGACCCTAACCGCATGGCCAATTCGCTCGGTACTTCCCTTTAATACATTTCCAGGTAATGCCCGAATGGTTGGTTACTGACGTAAACGACACCAAGTTAGATGCCAACTCCATCCAGTGGTGTTTGAAAGTCTTCAAAGATTCCAGCCTCGTGTCGATGGATTTATCGGAACATGAAATAATTTTCGAGGGGAGAAATTTCTGGCACTTGGCACCTCTGAGAATCTTAAAGGTAGTTATTCGGACGTGGAAACCAATAATATCTTTGATTTTTGGGATTTGTTTTACGTCGCGCCGACTCAGAAAGGTCTTACAGCGATGAAATGAAATGGCGTATGGCTTTGAGTGCCGGGATGTATCCGAGGACTTCGGCTCGCCAGGTGCAGGTCTTTTGATTTGACGTGCGTAGGCGACCTGCGCTTCGTGATGAGGATGAAATGATGATGAAGACGACACGTACACCCAGTCCCCGTGCCAGGGGAATTAACCAATTATGGTTAAAATTCCCGACCCTGTCGGGAATCGAACCCGGACCCTTGTGACCAAAGGCAAGCACGCTAACCATTTAGCCACGGAGGCGGACGTCTTATAGTGAAGATGTAATAGGACAGGGCTGGGACTGGGCAGGACGTGACTGCACGATGCAGAGTGAGATGTTGTCAAGCCAGAATATATTCAACCACATTCTAATTTCAGAAATATGATCCTTTCGCAGTTACAAAACACAAATATATATACACACTCCTTACATTATTACTCATGAAAGCCACGCTTATACCAGTCGATTTTAATGTATGTTACCTAAACCCATGAGCATAGAGCTTTCGTGATTATGGACTGCCGCTAGTTTATGGTCCTGCTTTTTTTTTTTCTTGGCCTCCTATGTTTGTTCCACAACCATCTTTGTTAATTCATCCCCTAAGTGGTAGGGTGACGTACACACAGTCGTCAACATTGAGGTAAAATTAACTTACTTGATTAATATATTATACCAGTACCACACTTCGCATTTTGGGAGCGGAAAAATAAACACAAATCTTTCAAAAATATAGCTCCCTCTGTGGATCAGTGGTAGTGTGTCCCAGGATGGCGGGTTTTTGAAGGGCGGAAAAAGATCAATCCAATACCCCATGTCGTGTGATGTCAGCATGTAAAAGATCTCCTGTAGCACATTTGGTGTTTACCCGACAACATTCATTAAAACTCAGCTATAGACGCCCTCTCATCCAGTAGGCCTAGAGTAAAACGGAACGTCGAAATAGACGAGCAAGCAGCCAGATGGCATCATGCTTGCTCATGTAGCCGAGGCCATACGATTATTATTATTATTATTATTATTATTATTATTATTATTATTATTATTATTATTATTATTATTATTATTATTACATCGATTCAGCCAACTGTGAACTACGGTTACACAAGATACCTGCCTCTCTTTCTTAGGCTTCAACCTTTTCGTTTAGTAACCAAAGGTTTTTCATCCTTATGTTCCTTTCCAGCCGTTCTTCCGTCGAGATATTCCGCGGCTTAGCAGATTATTTCTGTGCACCATCCTTCAACCGCACAACTTTCTTCCTAAAGATAGGTCTCCATATGTCCTCTGGTCTTATATCATTTATCCACATGTCTTTGTGCAGCTCCTTCAGCCAGCGGGGATGAGATTTCCATTTTCCCAGTAAAGTGAGCATTTTGTGCGCCAATCTCTCCGGGTTCATTGCCTTCAGGTAACCACTAAAGATTAACCTGCGGTTCTTCATAACGGTAGTGATCTTTCCGACTCTCGCATTCAGTTCCAATTCAGTGCCAATTCCGTCTTCCTTGGTCTCTTGCCCATTGCTACCTTTTCATTACCGTTCGGGGTAATAATCTCGCCAAGGTATTTAAATTTCATGGTCCTCCGAACAATCCCATAAGCCGTCTCAATGCTGTGAGTGGAGTCTTTTTTTTTTCGGTTCCATATACTCGGTCTTTTCGAAGGAGATCCGTAAGCGTGTTTTAACAGCTATTTGAAGAATTTGTGCCCGTTTTACTTCTTTCTGAAGGTTGTCTACTAAAAGTACAACATCAACAACGAAAGACGAACAGTCAAAAGTGATGCCTGTTTTCTTCTTCTTCATCATCATCTTCGTCTTCTTCTTTTCTTCTTCTGTGATATATCGCATCACAGACTCCTGTTTCAGACACCGCTGAGAGGTAAAGTCAAACATAAAAGGCACTGCCACGTTGATAAATTTTCTCGGGAACTATAAATTTGTAAGACGTGAGAAAGCGATAACAGGGCATCGGTTCAGTCTGTTGTTGCTTCCACTTGCTTTTGCCACGTTCTTTCTTTCGTCATGACGATTCTACTTCTTTTGGATATTTCTTGTTCTTTTCTGGCCCTCAATTGAGCCCAGACTATATCATCTGACCCAGCACTATACTAGAATTAAGTTAAATACAGTGTACTGCAGACGATTGCTGCCTTGCATCCTCCGTAAGCATTTCGCATTTGGATGTTCATGTTACGTCATTGGATGCGTGTTGCCATCAAGGAGGTATGTGTGGTTATAGCAAGGTCATCAGGTCATTACATTTCGAGTGCTATTACCTTGTCGTAATGGGGGGAAGATTATGATCATAGCGTCAAACGTGAGTTAGCCTGCAATTACAGGTGATAGTGCTGGTTATTCTGCTACTGGCGCGCTTTGCTTTGAAATGCCATCGTTAAGTGTAAAGGAATAATAAAGGAGACTTAGCAGATTCCTGATGACGAGCATCATCTTAACATTATCAGCGAGACCGTCGTAAATCTTCTCTAAGCATTCAAGAGGATGCTCACATTGCTAAACTTGCTAAACGATTTCCTTTCATTTTTCGCGTTAGAACCAACAGAAAGTAGGAAATGATTTGAGTGGTAGTCTTTCTGGTCCCATTCGTGTTAGGTGACCATTGAAATAAATCCTTTTCCTAATAGTGTTCGTTATTCCCTACATATCCAGATATTAATAATTGTGCCTTCTCCTATATGTTCCTTTACTCTTCCCAAGATCTTCCTTTAAATATGCCGGGCTGAGTGGCTCAGACGGTTAAGGCTCTGGCCTTCTAACCCCAACTTGGCAGGTTCGATCCTGGCTCAGTCGGATGGTATTTGAAGGTGCTCAAATACGACAGCCTCGTGTCGGTAGATTTACTGGCACGTAAAGGAACTCCTGCGGGACTAAATTCCGGCACCTCGGCGTCTCCGAAGACCGTAAAAGTAGTTAGTGGGACGTAAAGCAAATAGCATTATTATTATTATTATCCTTTAAATATTCCTTTCTCTGGATCCTAGTCATTCTTCCAGACCTTTCCTATTCATTGAAAGACATTCTGCTGCATATAGAGCTTCAGGTCGAATTATTTTACAGTTGTGTCTAAGCTTGACATTATTATTATTATTGTTATTATTATTATTATTATTATTATTATTATTATTATTATTATTATTATTATTATTATTATTATTATTATTATTATTATTATTATTATTATTATTATTACCTACAGAATGAAAGACATATAGGAACGTCGTTTGAAGAACTAAACACTCATTGCAACTGACTGCTGTTACTAGGGTCAATTAATTTGATCGTAAAGCTTTATTAATATTTAGTTCATAAATTATTTTGTTTCTATTTCGCATATAGGCCTACTCTATCTATAGGAGTAAAATTAAATATTTCTTCCTAAATGCTGGAAATAAATATTTTAATTTTCTTTAAATAACTAAACATGTTTCCTATTGGATTAAATGATTATAATATTATTTCATAATTATATGAAAACGGAGACATCTGTACCTGGACGATCACCACCTTGAATGAAAATATTTCAATAATATTATTGTTTTACGTCCCTCTAACTACTTTTGACGGCTTTCGGAGACACCGAGATGCCTGAAGTTCGTCTCTCCAAGAGCTATTTTACGTGCCAGTAAATCTACCGACATCTGGCTCAGTTAGTAGGTATTTGAAGGGGATCAAATATGTCAGCCTCGTGTCGGTAAATTTAGTGGCAAGTAAAAGAACTCCTGCGGGACTAAACTTTAATCGTGGCCTTCCTTAGTCTAAATACCAAGTTTCAACGAAATGTGTTTTTTTTAGATTCTTGTATAGTGCTGGAAAAACAAACAAACAAACAAACAAACAAACAAACAAACAAATAAACAGAGAGACAGGCACGAAACTTGTTTCTCACCATTCAATTTCAAACGGTCTGAAACTTGTAAAAAAAAGTGAAAATGCCACAAAAACGGACAGGCAGACGTTATTGTTTTATTTATATAGATATTTAGATCCAGGCTACTTTTGCACGCGCACTTTCTCTTGTTAAATATTTTTATTAGAGAAGTTTTCGGATCACCGAGAAAACATCCCTCATGGGGAATATGAATAATGTAGATATCTTCAGGAAGTGACAGCTGGATATCTTCATTAGCTACTCGAAGAAGTCTAGACTTGAGAGGTTTAGGTGGGTTTGAAAAACAGATTTCAAACTGATGGCCTGGGGATTAGCCACCGTTGCGGACTGATGGGACTGCCAGGAGACGCGCAACGCCATCAATTTGGCGCGCGCGGACAGAGGACGACGTAACAATCGCTTCGTCAGGTCCCGCTCAAGTCACGGCAGGCCATGGACTGAGTCAAGTCAAGTGTGTGAGCGGGGAAGCAATTCAGTGGCTTGGCTAGAGAAATAATATTTCTCTTCATCTTTTGTACCTCTGGAGTGCCACAATGGTCAAATAAATATAAAATCTCCGTTCAGGTCATTGAACAAATTGTTATGCTGGCTTAGATGAGGCGGTTATGATTTAGGATTTCCATGGAGTATATTTTAATCTGTTTGCCCTCCCTGGATGATTTCCTTACTCACCCATGCATGAATGTATTTTTACATGAAACCAAGTCTGCGGAAAAATGAATTACAACGACTAACATACGTCCTGAAACAATTTCTCTAAAAAAGGAAACCGTAATATGATAATTGCACTTTGACAGGGAACGAACTACCTAGGGTGGAGATACTGAAGCAGTGGAATCACCTTCACTATAATCCTCAATGCAGACTTGGACATTGGTTCTAGAATTTCTCGAACGTGCCTTTACGCAAGAAATGCCACCCCTTAACAAAACGGTAGCGAGCCTGCCTCTTACTTGGGGGCCCCGGGTTCGATTCCTTTCGTGGTCAGGTATTTTTACCTGGATCTGAGAGCTGGATCGTCTATTAAGCCTACTTTAAAACAAATTTGAGAACATATTTGACGGTGAGATGGGGATCTGGCCTTGAAAGCCACGACTAGCGGCCGAGAGAATTCGTTGCGCTGACCACCCGTTACCTCGCAATTTGGAGGCCTTCTGGCTGAGCAGTGATTGCTTGGAAGGCCAAGGCCTATCAGAACAATACTGTCATGGTCTGTTACACTTGTATTGGAGGACGTGATACCTGAACGAAATCATGATTGGCTACCCATCAAGGTGGTCATTGTTCGAATCCCAGTTAGTGAATATGTGACTTTGTTTCTACTTCAACGTACATTTGAAGATACGGTTGCAATAACCACGGTATTACCACTCACGTAAAATACCGTTTATAATTAATGCAATTGATTTTACATCCTGTTAAATACCTTGCATTTATGACTTGGGGCACAAGTATAAAATTAATAACTGAGAAGTTATTATTGGCATGTTCTTCAGTGCGTGCAGGATAATCAGAAATTTATCCGTGAATATTTTGAAATGATTTCGACTCCATACGAATGTTCTGCAAGATTTATGTTAGTTACGATCTTGAGATATTATCTCCAAAAAGTACAGAACCATCGTTGTAGATTAAAGTAATTGCCACTGAAATTAAAATCCTATCGGTGGTACTTGGCGAAAATAATGTAATGCCTCTTACTGTATAAGGGCAGCTATCCATAGTGGACTCTCCCTCTCTCTCCGTCTCAGATATTCAGAGACATCGAATTGTAGGAATTTGGTCATGTGTGTGTGCTCTTTCCACGTGCCGCAAATTTTACCAACACCAGGCTGACGTATTTGTGAACCTTGAAATACACTTGGACTGAACGCTCGAACTTGAACTCTGAAGGCCAGTGTCGTCTGAGCCACTCAGCCTCGTGAAAAAAACAGGTTTATTTGTTCAATTCCTTACACTTCTTGTAAAATGGACAGTCACACAAGAAGGGGTCATTGCGTAGATCCGAGGTTGATCCCCACAACCATACGGTCATAATTCAAATGGTAATAGGGAAACCACAAAACCCCAAATCGAATACTAACAAGTGTAGCTGAGAAATAAAAACTTTTCCCAGGGCTTTGCTCTCGGATTATAAGTAATACTAGGTGAAGCTTCCTGCTGAATACATGTATGAATGATTTGCATTCTCGTCCGAAAGGGGCAGATCAGTAAAACTGAAAAAGTAAAACCATTCACAGCTTCTTCCTGAATATACTTACCCACCTACACCTTTGCACATTGCATAATTCAGCAGTCGGAAATGAGACTGAGAAACCCGTGAAAGTAATATTTTAATAATAATAGTCATTTTAGTTTTATGTCCCACTAACAAATGTCATGCTTTCCGGAAACAATTAACTGACTGGAGGCTAGCGTATTTGAGTACCTTCATATTCGGCCGGACTGACCAGAGATCGAAAAGTGCCAACTTCGGTTCAGAAAACCTGTGCCCCTCTCTCTGAGCGACGCACCCACATTAGTTTCACGTCGTACTTCAGGACGATGAAATGGAAACATACAGAGATACGAATACTTCGAGCGAGTGACTGCGTGGTTTGGTTCACGTAACTATCAGCTTGCATTCGGAAAATAATGGGTTCGAAACCCACTGCCGGCAGTCTTGAAGATGCTCTTCCGTGGTTTGCCATGTTTACACCAGGCAAATGCTGGGGCTGTAGGCTATCTTAATTAAGATCACCGTCGCTTCCTTCCCACTCCTAGCACTTTCTTATCCAATCGTTGCCATAGGATACGAATACATAATTACAGTATATATTACTTTTACATTATCTAAACGGAGAATTTGTAGGAAATGGAAAAGGTGTCTTAGGATGTACTTCACGGGGCGAATGTCTTTCAGAAATACTTCATCTGAATACGTCATTAACTCCCTTGGTATGACCCAGTACCTTGAGATGTAGCCTACTTCATTCGAAGGTGCGATTGATTGATTGATTGATTGATTGATTGATTGATTGATTGATTGATTGATTGATTGATTGATTGATTGATTGATTTATTGATTGATTGATTGATTGATTGATTGATTGATTGATTGATTGATTGATTGATTGATTGATTGATTGATTGATTGATTGATTGATTGATTGATTGATTGATTGATTGATTGATTGATTGATTGATTGATTGATTGATTGATTGATTGATTGATTGATTGATTGCAAGGAGATCAGATAGGCTATGCTCTATACCGGCGTGCGATGTTTTTACTATGGACGAGCGCGCGGTAGTTTGCGACGTGCGGGTCGAAGTCAGTAGCAGGTAGGTAAACTGTACAGCAGTAACATAAACAGTGTTTCACAGAAGTTCATTACTTACCAAATTATGAAAAATGGTGTCGAAACTACCCGCTTTCATTCTCCACATATGCTTTGGCACTTCATTAGGAAATTAATCACTCACTGTAGATCACGTTGAGGAATCCCGGCAATTTCCAGACGAAATTTATGTTTCAGTCCTTGTATAGTGTGCGGGTTCGTCTTGTGCACGGCATTTATTTTTAAATTTACCCCAGAGATAATAATCGCAGGCGGATAAACTGGGGGGCCGAGAGAGCCACAAATCCCCACTAGTAACTCTGTTCTGCGGATACTCTTTGTGAATTTCTCTCGTGGAATAATTCGCAGTATGGGCAGTGGAAGAATTCTGTTGAAAAATACAAAACCACTCTCCATGTCAGTTAATTCTCTGAAAAAGTGGACTAATACGGTATAATAATGTAATTGACTTCGCGTCCCATTGGCTACATTTACGGTTTTGGAGACGCTGAGGTGTCAGAATTTTGTCCTGCAGGCGTGCATTATGTGCCAGCAAATCTACGGCCATGAGGCCGACGCACTTTAGTATCTTCAAATATTACCTAACAGAACAGACTACGTAGCCTGTTCGGTCAGACGCTCACAATTACATGTTCGAGTATGCGGTGCAATCGGTTACCATAACAGCTCTTAAATGCGAAAAGCTCCAGTCAGTAGATTTACACCCTTGGCTTTTCAAATAAACTGGCACAGTTAGTTCCTGTTCATGTCTCTGAACATATACGAATGTGTACTAGCTCTAGTAGTGATTTTTCTTTAGATTACCTTATCCCTTTGTTGCCTGAATAGTGAAAAATAGTAAATGCTAATACTTTCAAATCATAATTTAAATTTTTGGTATGTTTTGGGGGCCTGGTACTTTTAAGTACCGTCAGGCATATAGGAGGCTACAGATTTGGGTAGATAAGAATGTTCACATTTTGGAATTATATCACATTTATTGTCACAAAATATTAGTAGAACATGTTTTTCATACCTAAAACTATTACAAAAATGTAAAAGCAAAATTTAAAGCAAATATGTGTATTAAGAGTGAAGTTTCCTAATATTATTGTTCACATGTAGAACATCTTGCATACATCCTATACAGCTGACACATTATGATACTCTGCAAAGCAGTTTTTTTCATTGCAGCAGAGAAAAACACTACATGTAGTAAACTTTGAATGCGGTCTTGACTGCACCTTCTTTCTTGAACACACCTCACATCGACCACGGTTTTTCACAAAAACAACAAAATGATTTCAACGATTACTTAGTCTGACATCACTGGGCATGGAATATTCTGTTTTCCTCCTTTTTGGTAGATAAGTTTGCTCTGGTGACTTTGGTGACCTCATATCACGTGAAAGTTTTCCTGGAAGAAGAATTTATTTCTGGTTCATCAGTCCTAGGGCCACATTACGCCGAAATGCCATTAGAGGGACTTTTTCATGCAGATTACAGTATATGATGTAGGCATTGACAAATGCTATCTCAATCATTCTCAATCATCTTCTCATAATCTATGGCACCATTTTTGGATCGACGGTCTTAACCATATACGCCTCGAAGTCCGTCAGCATGGTCCACTCCACCCATGTGTGCATTGTTGTCTTGCACAACAACCTGGCAATCAACAGTAACATTACTTCCATCCTTCTGTTTCCTAGAAACAGTTGTGGCTTCTGTTCCATGGAAATTATATGCTAATTACACACCTTTACTGTCTTTCCATAGAAAAACACTGATGTCCATCGAAGGAAAGCATTACTTCCGGTTTTGGATATGACTAACATGAGACCCTCCATATGGCCTGACGGTACTTCCAAGTACCTCGCCATTTTCTAGCTATATATCCACACCAATTGCAAATTTCATCAATTTGAGTATTTTATTGCATTACAGAAGCATACTTACATGTACTAAGATCACTTGCAGGTCGAACGTAACAATAGGAGCTAAGAAATAATCAATCAAAATGTCATTTGTTTACACTGGTAACACTATGACTACACACCTAAGAATAAAACGATCTCCCACGTTTTTCATCAACGCCAACCTCAAAAATGAAATATCTCTGTTTCAAGAATTAGTTACTTGAAAGTACCATGAGGAAAATACAAGGGTAGGATTTGCTGAATAATTCCAAAGCCATGAAATATGAGATGGTACTTTAAAGTACCGTCAGGCAACAAAGGGTTATTTTACGCATCGCTCTATACAAATGATGTCGGCCTACATTATTTCAACTGTCATTGAGACCGTCGCTCATCAGCCTTCCGACCACCAAAAGTGTGGATTCAAACTAATCTCGGTCATTTTTGACATTTTCTTTTCACCTCTTCTCACCCCCACATGCCGATTGGAGCTGAACTTGGACTTAAACGGCATACAGCGAGCCACAATCCATCTCAGCTACCCTGAAAACTATGTAATCGACACAAATATTGGTATTTTTTAATTATTTGTACATGTCACTACCTCCCGGGAGCTAGAAGTGTCTTACGCCTAGATAGTAAGTAGTATGGATACCAAGATTGGTTGAGACCTATTTTGGGAAATTGCACACATAAATACATCACCCGGTCATTGTGGACATTATTGCTCACCCGTTCTTACCCTCCATGCCGATGGTGGATTTACTTGAATGTAAAGGGAATCCGCAGTGGCACTATTCATCTCAGCTCCCCACCCCCACACCTAGGGGTAATTTACACTTTTTCACTCCTTTTCACTCTCATGCCGATGGGGGCTGAACATGAAATTAAATGGCATCCACAGTGTCACTATTTATCTTAGCGATCCCGAAAACTATGGATTCGACACTGATATTGGTCGTTTTCGATTACTTTTATATATCACTCCATCCCCATCCCCACCACTAGGGGTGATTTACCCCCGTAGTATATTTTTACAGATAGTTAGTCATATGTGTATCACGTTTTTCTGAAATTGATCCATGCGTACCAGAGCTATGTTATAACATACACGCACACAGGTAATATTTGTTTTCACGATTACTGCAAGCTGACTGAACTCAGAAACCAATCAATGCTTGATGGATCATCTGAAAATAATTCAGGAGAGAATAAAACAAAGAAAGCAAATCACTCCAATAAAACGGCTGGATGGACTGGAACAATCTGTTTTTAGTAATTTTGTGAAATATGTAACCTTCATATTTTATCTTTAACGTTTTATCTTTATATTTTTAAACGCATCTAATAAGTGGAACTTTTTGTAGAAAATTGAATGCAATTATTTAGTTGAATGTAATGATGAAAATTCTGAAGGAATTCTTATCTGAATGTTCAGCATAGTAACCTTCGACTTGGAGGGTGCCGAGTTCGATTCCCGGTCGAGCCAAGGATAATAGCCATTATTGGTTAATTTCCCTGGCTCGGGGACTGTGAGTTTGTGTTCGTCTTAATACACACCTTTTCGTACGCACACAACACACCACACTACCAAGTACCAAACATCACAGGCACACGTAATAGTTCCATATATGTGGGTCGTCGGGAAAGGCATCCGGTCGTTATGTTGGTCCAAATTCAACACGTAGTGTGACCCTTAAGTAATTGGAAATGGCTCAAAAAAGAAGTAGAAGGAGAGAAGAAGGAGAAGGAGAAGAAGACTGAAAAATACTCTACTTCATAGCGGCATATATCGGTCAAAGTACCTTCTTAGCATAGGTTCGTGCTTTCGCCAAACACGTTTCGGTCGGTTCACTAGCACGTGAAAGAATATTTGAGAAACAACATTCCAGTACCTCAGTTTCTTCGAAAATAATACCAGTTGTATTATTATTATTATTATTATTATTATTATGCACGTTGCATGTTTATTTTGGATAATATTCTTTTGACAGGATATATTTTGTAATCTTCTCCCGTGAGGGCATATTTCAGTTAATCATTCACCACTGATCTGCAATTAGGGCAGTCGCCCTGGTGGCAAATTCCCTGCCTGTTGTTATCCTAGTCAATTTTTTAATAATTTCAAAGAATTTGGAAATCAGTCGAACATCCCGCTTGGCGAATTATTCCAATCACTAACTCCTCTTCCTATAAACAAATATTTTTGCCTCAATGTGTCCTCTTATATTTCAACTATATCTTCATATTGCTATCTTTTCTACTTTTAAAAACACCACTCAAACGTATTCGTCTATTAATGTCATTCCACTCCACTCTCCCATTGAGAGCTCGAAACATACCACTTAGTCGAGGAGCTTGTTTGCTTTCTCTCAGGTCTCCCCAGCTAAAACTTCACAATATTTTCTTAACGCTACTAATCCTTTGCGGAAATTACCCAGATTTCTTTTTCCAGTTCTTGAATCAAGTAATTCTGGTGATAGACCCATACACTGGAACCATACTACAATTATGGTCTCACCAAACACATCCTCCACCAAGAACCTACATACCCTCATAAAATGTCAGGAGATGTGTAACCTTTATTTACCCATACAATCCCGTTTAGTTACCCCAGTGCAGATCTTTCCTTATATTAACACCTGGGTGTCCGGCTCCATGGCTAAATGGTTAGCGTGCTGGCCTTCGGCCACAGGGGTCCCGGGTTCGATTCCCGACAGGGTCGGGAATTTTAACCTTACTTGGTTAATTTCGCTGGCACGGGGGCTGGGTGTATGTGTCGTTTTCATCATCATTTCATCATCATCATCATCATCATCACGACGCGCAGGTCGCCTACGGGGGTCAATTCAAAAGACCCGCACCTGGCGGCCGAACTTCTCCTTGGACACTCCCGGCACTAAAAGCCATACGCCATTTCATTATTTTAACACCTGGGTACTTTAAGTGATCCTTGTGAGGAACTTTCACCCTATTAACGATGTAAATAAAACTCAAAGGATTCTTCCTCTTTGTGAAACTCACAACCTCGCTGTTTACCCCGTTTGTCTTCGTACCATTGCCATCTGTCCATTTCACCACGTTGTCGAGGTCTTTTTTGCAGTCGCTTACCTCCGATTCCAGTACACACCATTCATATATATTTTCGTATATTCATATGTATATCCATGTATATAAGGAAACAGGATGGTCCAATAGTACTGCCTTGCTGAACCACCATTTTCATCATTACAGGATCATCTATTCTAATTCTCTGATTTCTGTTCTCTAGAAATATAGCCACCTATTCGCTCACTCTTTTGTGTAGTCTAGTTTCACTCAATCTTGCCAGTAGTCTCCCACGATCTACCCTATCAAGCGCTTTAGAAATGTCATTCGCGATAGAGTACATTTGACCTCTTGAATTTAAAAAATCTCCTATTTCGTGCTGGAATCCTGCAGGAGTTCCTAAACGAGGAATGCTTTCTATCAAACGAGTTAGTATTTCACAATCATGTCTAATATAATCATAAATAATGCTCTCCCGAAATTTATATGCAACACATTTCAATCTGACTGGCCTGTGATTATCGGCCATTGGATTTTCACCCTTTATTTTTTACACAGGGTCTACTGTAGTAACTCTCCAATCATCTGGTATAGCTCCTTCATTGCACAAATAAGTGCTTCAGATGATCGAGCCAGTTGGCCGTGTGGTTAGCGTCGTGCAGATGTGAGCTTGCATTCGGGATATCGTGCGTACGAACTCCACTGTCGGCAGCCATGAAGATGATATTCCGTGGTTTCCAATTTTCACACCAGGAAAATTCTGGGTCTTTAACCTAATTAAGGTCACGGCCGCTTCCTTTCCACTCCTATCCCTTTCCTATCCTATTGTCGCCATAAGACCTATCTGTGTCCGTGCGACGTAATACAAATTGTAAGAAAAAATCATCTGTTTCAGATATGGTACCATGACCTAACTCATTTTCTTTAACATATCCCTAGAAATCTTATCAATTCCAGCTGCTTTTCTAGTTTTCAGCTTTTGTATCTTATTGTAAATGTATATGTTATCATGGGTAAAATCAGTACTTTGTTAGTATTAGTAACCTCCTCTATTTGGACATTTATCCTTGTAAGATACAATCTTTACATACTGCTGACCGAATAGTTGTGCCTTCTGTAAATCCTCACATAATATACAATCCCCTTATTTATTGTAGGAATATTCTATTTTGAAAAATGTTGTAAAATATGGTATATCTGTGATGTTCACAATGGCAGCTCATGCGTTAGTCACACATTGCCTTGTTTACGAAGATTAACTGAGCTGGATATTGATAGGTAGTTTGATTGACAGGTCGGAAGTGCGACCTGTGTCCGGAAATTGCTTGTCTGCTTGCAACCCAATTAGGCAAGTACTGATTCCTGGAATTTTACGTATAACAAAATTGACATTTCATCACTTAACGAGAATATAATTTCCTTTCCTCCACCATTAGTTCTTCTCAGTCTCAACTTGGTTTGTGTGGGAACGGTTCTGTGGTCTGTAGTAAGGTACTGTATTAACTGCTGTGTTATTACTAATTCTTTACAATCCCTAAGGTGGAGAGAACAGTTAGTAATGTTCCGTATAAATACCTATATACGGAATGTTTAAGATTTCTAACCCATGGGAGAATTTTGCTTTACAAGTACTGTAGCAAAATGGTAACCGCAACTTAGGCAAATCAAGATCAACACCATCTTCAAAAGACGATACAATAAACCGGAAGATGTCGATTGGAAGCGAAAACACCAGCCTCTCATAACTACTGGTTTAGTTAAACATGGATAAAAGTGAAGTAAATTCAGTGAAGTTCTACGGAGAACATTTACACTATAGAGTTACCATTGGTTAAGCTGAAGCACCAGAACGTATTTGATTTTCTGGAGGGATGTGCGAAACACTCTCCCAGATGAGTTAACAATTTGGAAAAATTATGCTCCGGAAATGTACAAAGTGACGTAAAGAAATCTATGTGGTGGTGGGAATGTAACATCCAGGAACCACTGAAGAGTAAACAGACTGCGTTTAAAGCATGGTGGAAAGAGAATGAATATAAGACCGTAAAATGGAAGGACCAGAGAATTGTTGGAATAGCTATAGGTGAAGTACAACTGGGCATCTGTGGAGACTTGGAGACATGAGAGGGTGTGCAGCACCGAGCTCGATAGCTGCAGTCGCTTAATTGCGGCCAGTATCCAGTATTCGGGAGATAGTAGGTTCGAACCCCACTATCGGCAGCCCTGAAAATGGTTTTCCGTGGTTTCCCATTTTCACACCAGGCAAATGCTGGGGCTGTACCTTAATTAAGGCCACGGCTGCTTCCTTCCCACTCCTAGCCATTTCCTGTCCCATCGTCGCCATAAGACCTATCTGTGTCGGTGCGACGTAAAGCAACTAGGAAAAAAAAAGGGGGGGGGGGTGCAGCGGATCTCCAAGATCGGTGTTCATAATGAAAGACAATCCAGAGATAATTTCGCCAACGATCGGAGAACTTTACTGAGTAACGATCAAGCTATTAACAACCGCTAGCAGAAGTATTTCGAAGAGTTAATAAATGAGGAGTTCCCACAGGACAAAGCAACTTCACATTTTCCACGGGGCCTGATCCTCAACATGTCCCTTCTAACATTCCAGAAGACGCGTCTACGGGAAAGCGGTTGGCGCTGATTATATTTCAGCTGAAGTATGGAAAGTCCTAGGTGCCAAAGGATATGGCTGTTTGATGAAAATATGCAACAAGATCCTCGCTGGATCCCCAGTGCCAGAAGAGTTCTATCACAGCTTCCTTGTGTCCGTTTACAAGCCAAAGGATGATGTTCGAAACTTCAGATGTACTGAAAAGCCTATAGCGTGTCGTTGGAGACTACATCCTGGGTTGGATTTACAGCCACCGGAACCAGTGTGGTTTCATGTCGGATTTGTCGACAAGCAGAGCGATTTAGACTCTGCGGATCTTCATTAAGGAACACCGTGAATTAAGCTACTGTATGTAAAGACCTCTATCTGTTATACATCGATCTCCAGAGAGCCTTTGATTGTATTCCTAGAGGTATTGTCCATGCAGCACTATGACATCGAATTGCCCCTGAGGTGTATGTGAAGATGATCCAAGACATGTATCTACGTCCAGCTACTAAGGTAAAAACCACTGAACAGGTTTCAGACATTTTCCGTGTTGATGTTGGTGTGCATCAGGAGTCGGCACAGAGCCCAGCACTGTTCAGCAATGTCGTCAACTACCTGACGGAGCAGTTGATGACAGACGTCGTGGACCACACTTTTTTGTTTGGTGAATCTTGCGAGAGTGTTGAGGCGATCTTGGAACGATGGCGTGCAATGCTAGAGCCAAATGGATTCAGAATAAGACGCCAGAAGACAGCGTACATGTTCATCAAATTTGCGCAGCCCAAGCACATGTGCTCACACAACACTATCTTCCTTGCTGGACAACCTATCATGATGACCAACAAGTTCAAGTATCTCAGATCAGTCATCACAACTGATGGTAATATTGACGCATATTTCAAGCACCGCATCAGTATTGGTTGGAGAAATGTCATTCTGTGTAATCGGAAGATACCAGTTGAAGTACTGTTCCAAATGTTGGGCAAGACAGAGCAGTTATAACAATCGAATGCATGTCACGGAAATGTGGAAGCTGCGAAGGGCGGGGTGCATCACTGTTCATGACAAAGCACTCCATGAGCACGTGCAAGAATCTTTAAAATGTTACATCAGTGACAAGATGGGGAAAATTCAGCTCTGCTGGTACGGCCACGTCAGAAGGCGTGATGAACGCCATCTATAACAGAAATGTCTTCGAAGAGCTGAAGATAGGCAGAGGGCGTCCTAAGACAACACGGAAAGAAACTACTGACGCTGCTTAAAGGAAAAAAGAAGTGCCGCCAGATCTAGTGCAAGAATGTCGGACATCCTCCTAGAAACAAGGAATTATATTCGGCTGTGACAGATAAAGTGTTACTGCCAACATCGAAATTTATAAGAAGATGAGGAGCGTGGCTTGAAACTGTGGCTTGCTATGCCAGCAATTTGGAGTTGGTAAAAGGAGTAACTGAAGATTCTGATTCTGAAAAAGCTTCCTCTAATTATGGAAATACAGGACGTGTTGAGCAAACATTACCTTCGAAGGCAGCTTTTATATTCAGTAGATGCAATGTGTTATACATATCAATAAATATTAAGAACTGGAAAAAATAGCTCAGTCCCTCTACATTAGTAGTGAAGTTGTTGAGGGTCTTTTAGAAAATAACATTTTTCCAGTAGGAAGAGATCGAGTTAAAAAGCTCTGCACTTCACCAAAAATAAAAGAAACAAATAAAACCATTGTTGTTGTTAATTAAAGTTAATCACGAATTGTAAATTTCTTCAAGAAATTTAAGCAGGTTTTTATGTTATTTAATGATTTGTTATTTTGGTAGTGTGTAGAATTATAATGTAGGTAGATCAAACTCATGTCAGATTTATGTTTTATTTCCAGTGCATTTTTCAAAATTCTGCGTATATTTGCATGCATATTTAAGAATTTTAAGTGGATAGCTATGTGGAGTCTTTATTATTATTATTATTATTATTATTATTATTATTATTATTATTATTATTATTATTATTATTATTCGTTCTCATTTTATGGTCCAGTAGTCCATCACTATTAACCAATGTAGTGATTTGTGGATCTAATTAGAGATCCTGATATTTGGTAACTTCAGGTGAACCTAACCTAACGTGTGTTACTTTTGATAAGCGTATAGGTTAAAATAATATACAACAATTCTTGTCGACATTCTGTCATGGAGTAATACATAAACCGATCTCGATAGCTGCAGTCGCTTAAGTGCGGCCAGTATCCAGGAATCGGGAGATAGTGGGTTCGAACCGCACTGTCGGCAGTCCTGAAGATGGTTTTCCGTGGTTTCCCATTTTTACACCAGGCAAATGCTGGGGCCGTACCTTAATTAAGGCCACGGCCGCACCTTAATTAATGCCACGGCCGCTTCCTTCCCATTCCTAGGCCTTTTCTATCCCATCGCCCTCATAAGATATATCTGTGTCGGTGCGACGTAAAGCAAATAGCAAAAAAAAAAAAAATAATAATAATAATAAATACATAACATAGAAAGTAGAAAATATAGCATGACTGTTATGAGTGATGATCTGTGAATGATTAAGTCATCCTGAGGAGAAATTCACTCAAAACTTTTCAAGTTACTTGAGAATCTTGACAACGTAACTACACATAAGAACGCCTTCACTATGCCCATTTTAATAAGCATTTTGCCGGGAAGAGTGGGTCAGATGGTTGAGGCGCTGGTCTTCTGACGCCAACTTGGCAGGTTCGAACCTGGCTCATCCCGATGGTATTTGAAGGTGCTCAAATACGTCAGACTCGTGTCGGTAGATTTACTGGCACGTAAAAGGAATCCTGCGGAACAAAATTCCGGCAGCTCGGCATCTCCTAAAACCATAAAAGTAGTAGTTATTCCGGCACCTCGGCATCTCCTAAAACCATAAAAGTAGTAGTTAGTGGGACGTAAAGCCAATAACATCAGTAAGCACTTTTATTATTAAATATGAAATGACTTGAAAAATTCAGCTTCATTTAAAACTAATAAATAACGTCTCAAAGCCAGAGAAATTAACCAGAGAATCTTAAAATCCCTGACCCAACTAGGAATCGAACCCGGGGCCCCAAACTTGAGGTCACTAAGCTGACCATGGCGAGAAGTACAAACAGCCTTTATGTAGAGGTATCGATTTAGAGTAGATCGCTATATTTCCATTGTGTTGCTGCCTGACTGCACTGTACCAAACGTCATCAATTCGAGTTCTCATCTATCACGTATGTCAGAGCTGCAACTTGATGGAAATTTCATTGTGACCTAGATCCTAGTTTTCAATATTAACTGTTTCATATCGATTTTCTTTTCGGTACCTCGTCACACATTTTCCTAATTTTGATTTCAATTTTATGAGCACTGTATCTAAGCATTATATCTCACTATGGTAATGGAGTAGACCAGTGGCCAGCAATCCACGGCTCGCGGGCCACATACGGCCCTGAACTGTTTTTGTCATGATATACTGAATAAAATAGCATGGATTTTACGTACTTCTACGCACATCAGAACACATTTCAAAGAAGCGGTAATTCTAACGCAGTTAAAGTGTTTCTCTGTTGACCGTATTCATGAAACAGCCTCCGCAGCCTAGCTAATAGCATCTAAACCCTTACAATGCTCCATTCACTTTACCACTGAGTTGTGCTGCCTTTGAAGTTTCATAACCTTGGACAAAATTAAATTAGACGTGAAGCAACGTATCCGTTGTTCTTCAAGTGGCTCGTACCATTTCTGGGTGTGCCGATAAGGTGTTCTGCGTTGTCACAAACATTAGGTGAGTTTTAATTATTACTAAAATATATTATTAGAAACAGTGCAGTGCGTATTGACTATATCAGTACAGATTTTTGAATTTGGAAGTTATTATTCGTTTCAGGTTATGAGAGGTTGATGCCTCTTCATGCTGATTTCAGCTGGTCGTTCGTTTTCCTTAATAATAATAATAATAATAATAATAATAATAATAATAATAATAATAATAATAATAATAATAATAATGTATCTGTCAAAGCCTTCTAAGAAGTGGAAAATGGAGGACAAGTGGAGAACCTTATACAACATACCGATAATCCAACGTGTTTTATTTGTAGAGCAAAAGAGTCTCTTTTATAAAGGATACAGTTTGGGACGGCGTTATCAAAGTCTTCATATGAACAAGAATTTACAGGTGAGGCTCGTCAGACGAATTTTTTGTCATTTGACCCGCATGTAGCCTATATGTGTATTTTACAACACGCACTTGCAGATAATATTTGCGAAGTTATCATTGCGTTCCTACGTAAATAATGATGGGGAGTAATAGGTGCAGTGCAAGTTTAGCCTCTCCTCCTTAATATTAACTCACCATCCTACGACAATCCCTCTTCAGGGTCTTGCAATCCAGTGTGCCTCTCGGAACTAAGACACACCCTCATTTTACCAAGTGCAAACGACATCTTTGGAGGTCAGATAAACGAGGAAAGAGTTAGTGCACCCCATTGTCCTTGGAATGGTGAACCTCTCAAAATTTCGATGAATCCAAGTGGTAAAATACATGGAGAAGACAACGGGAAACCACTCAATTAATAACCTTCGGGATATCCCAATATTTTGCAACCTAATGAAATGAGGAGAGAAGGTAATAACAATTCTGATTTTAGAACTTGGAACCCAAAATCCGGCAGGGGAAGTAAGAGGGCGCCTAGTTAATAAGAACTGGAGGAATAAAAAGGTCATGAATATAGGGACTTGGAATGTCAGAACATTATTAAAAGCAGGAAAAGTGGAAGAAGTGAAAAGGCAATTGGGACATAAAGACACTGACGTTTAGGGTGTTACTAAAATCAGGTGAAATCGAAAAGAAGAACTTTATAGTGAATTCAGAGTATTTCACAGTGCTGGAGGAAAAATTGGAAAAAATATAATGGTGGTAATAATAAATTCGAAGTGGACAAAGCAGATATCCACCTCGTACAGAGTGAATGATAGGCTAATGGTGATGAAAATTAATAGCACACCTAATGGCCTGATGATCACATAATCTTCCCACACAACATCAACCAGGGAGAAGGAGGAAATAGAGAAAGCACACGAAGAAATGGAAGATCTGTTAGCACTGACCAGAGGCGGAGAAAACATGATAATATGGGAGATCGGTTCTCATGCTAGCACGAAAGGAAGTGGCAATTTAATTCAGGAGAGACTAACCCTGGAGGAAGCCAGTCCCGTGGTCTAGGGATGTGGATTAACCATTTCTTCAAATTACCTTAATTCAGAATTATTCATCAACCATAGGTACCGATTTGTTATTACATGTATGGAATATACTATATTTTATTCTTTCCTGTGATGCTGTTCTTTCTATCAGTATGATAAACCGTTTGTTCATTTTTTAAATGCATTCTCAAAAAAAACTAATTGGAGGAAAATTAGTTTAAGACATGTAAGAATGTGGGAGATTTAGATGAACTAAATTTAATGTATGAAATGCTTTAGAGTGTGCAATTGTTGACTGCTTTCCGGTATATATTGTTGGACCTTCACGTTCTCAAAGTGTGGCTGTACAAAACGCGCCTCACGTGAGCGCTAATGAGGTGACATGTACAACGGTACCTCGTGTTAGTGCATACAATTATGAATAGGAGGGGAACCTAAATGATATTATGATCCAACACGCGCTACGTGTTGATTTGTAGTGGAGAAATGTGCAAGCTTCTTTCATTAAGAGTCCATGCCTCGTATGATGGAAATAGCCTAACTTCTATTTCCATTGGCAAGTGACATACTTATTTTCAGTAGTATAATTGATTTTTTTTTTCATTTTTACAGTTTTAAGGGGCACTCAAATAAAAACCGAACACCTGCTACAACTTGACCATTGAATGGTTTTATTCGAAAGTAATTACCAAAAGCGTTAATACATTTATCCCACAGGGAGACGAAACGATAAATTCCAGTTTTTTACGAAGAGGTTGGTCGCTGAAGGATCCACAATCACACCCACTCTTGCACTTCCTCGTCCGAATGAAACCGACGTCCACGATTGTCTTTCTTCCTCCGCGATTCGTCGGTTTCCCCGGATAAGGCGATCAAGGCGCCCTATCACATCAGCAGTCCTGTCCGGGCAGGCATCATCTTGCAGTGATGTGCGCCCTTCTCGGAATCTCCTATGCCGCTCGTGCACACTCGTCATGGACATGCAGTGTTCGCCATACACAGCACTAGAGATGGCTAAAAAATAACGTAGCAGTTACTTTGTCACAGTTACATGTCTGTCACTGTTACAAATGTAACGAGGACAAAAATAACAGGTTACAGGGTAACGACAACAGAATAACGTACTAGTGAAAACAGTAACTGGGAAGTGGAAGCTGTCACTAGTAGCAGGTTACAGACACAGAGTGTGACCTACAGAGTTCAGAGAGTACGCATGTTTTCCATGTGATAGCGCTTTCGTAGGAGATTGCTTTACGCCAAATATACTATAGTGTATAATATACTGTATAGTGTAGGATTTGTTTAGGTTGCTGCTGTCATCTGGTAACTAAAGTGTAAACTGTTAAGACATATTCAATTGCTCAGGAGTACTCGTTGACACAGACACTCCGCAGGGCTACTTACATATTAATATTATATTTTTTTCTTGTACAATAAATAAATGAGTATGCTAATTTTCCATATTGATATTATATATAACATAACATTACTTCATTTTGCTGAATCGATCCTCTTGCACCGGTTTGTGTCGAGGTTTGGCAGAGAGATCACCATATTTTCTTGTCTTCTATATTTGATCGGGATATTATCAAACTCACTCCTCTATATTTCAGAAAAGACGTTATGTGGTCTTCTCATTTCATACGTTGTCTGCCTCTCGTTAACTTCATAGCAAATAGGATTGCGTCTTTCGCTGCACCGACTTTCAACCGTGTAGTGATGCGTGCGCGCATGTGCGAGTGAATGAATGGGACTTCGCAACACAGCTATAATGAGACAAGCTTGAAGCCGTTACCAAGCTGTGACCAGTAAAAGGTGAGTACCGTTGGACGTTATTTTTAACGGTTACTTTTCACAGTTACTTTCTTGTAGCCGTGACAGATGTAGCAGTTACACAAAAATAACCGTTTGTCACACCTCTACACAGCAGACATGCAACGATGGGTTTCGGGTACACCAGCACCCTCAGCCACCAGAAAACAAACCGCACTTCTCGGTTCTTCTTTGCTCGCCTCCATGTCTACAGCTGGACAAACACATTAGACCAGGCTGCGAACCAGCAAAAACATAACTCAACAACTGCGTGCACCTGTGAGTTATGACTGTGTAGTTCTCCTACCATAGCGATGCCAGTATCGATACCTAACAACAGTGTTGCCGCCTTTCGCGCGGAGTGTGTTTTATGACGGATGGTCGGTTTTCATTTTACTGACTCTTATACATTGATCTGCACCTGTTGTTACTTTTTAATGGATGCAGTATTCTCTTGGCAGAGCCACAGTGAAATTTTGCTTCCACCGTAGTCCCAGTCCCTTTCATGGCTGTGACAGTATGGAACCTGCTGAGGTATGATTGGTGCTGTATGATGACATTCGGAGCGCGACTACCGCATCTGAGTGTTATAAAATGTTACTCACTGGGTCAGTCGTGCTGCACATTTTGGCCCAGTGAGGAAAACAATGGCAAACTACCGCATACCTCATTCCGATTACTATGCCTCATATTCGCGCCGCTATACGATTTTACGGTTTCCAAATAACCGCGTAAAATTCAGTAGTGCCATTTTAGGAACCAACCAGGTGTCAGGCTGTTGACCAAAAAAAAAAAAGAAAACTAATAAACAAACAAACAGGCATCCAGCTATACGTCAAAATTAAATGAAATTAAATTCTGAGAATGGTGACGGTAAGTTGCGTTAAATGATACTAAATGGAAGCGTTTTTTTAAAAAAAAAGCAAGCCGGGCTGAGTGGCTCAGACAGCTGAGGAGCTGGTCTTCTGACTCCAACTTGGCAGGTTCGATTCTGGCTCAGTCCAGTGGTATTTGAAGGTTCTAAAATACGTCAGCCTCGTGTCGGTAGATTTACTGGCACGTGAAAGGACTTCTGCGGAACAAAATTACGGCTCATCTCCGCAAAACGTAAAAGTAAATAACATTATTATTAGAAGGAAGCAACACGAAATGTATTATGTGAAAATAGGCCACATAACCGTAATAGTTGAATTCACTTGTATTGAAATATAAAATGTTTATGCCTTCGTAGAATAATAATTGAAACCGAGGGAAGTGGCCGTGTGATAACACGCTACGGCTCCGCATTCAGGAGATGAGTGGGTTCGAACCCCACCGTCAGCGGTCTTGATAAAGGTTTTCTGTTTTTCTCGACTTTCATCTTCAGGTAAATGCCAGCACAGTTTCTATTCATAGGCCACAGCCCATTCCTTCCACCTCGTTACCGAATTTCATTCACCTTCATTAATTTCATCTTCTTTAGTTGCTCATCAGAGGCTAGGGCGAGGAAGGGCATCCGGCCGTAAAACATGTCATATCATTTCATCTTACTTCGTCCCCGACCCCGTAGACCTGTCAGAAAATGCAACTAAAGTGTTTGACGTACGTACGAAATAACAATGTTATTGAACGTCCCACTGACTCATTTTACGGAGATTCCGGGGAACCTGAATCTTGCCCCAGTTAAGTACCGGTAAATCTTCCAATAGGGCGATTGCCTATTTCTGCGCTATCAAATACGACTGGAATAGAACCCACCAACTTGGGGCCGCGTTGAATGGTTCAGACGGTAGAGGCACTGCCCTTCTGACCCCAACATGCCAGGTTCAATCCTGGCTCAGTCCGGTGGTATTTAACGGTGCTCAAATACGACAGCCTCGTGTCATTAGATTTACTGGCATGTGGAAGAACTCCTGCGGGACTAAATTCCGACATCTCAGCGTCTCCGAAAGCCGTATATGTACTTAGTGGGACGCCAAACCAGTAACATTGTTATTACCAACTTGAGCTCAGAAGACCAACGCTTTACCACCTGAGCCACTCAGTCCGGTATGATTAAGTCTAGTTAGAGAATCAAAACTTTATAACAAGATGGACCATGGCCATTTGTTAATTGCTCGGCGTTGTTGGAGTTTGTAGATCGAATTCCAGCCGATACGACGTAAAACACGTGTCATTACAATTACATGGACGTTACTAAATTCTTCAAGCAAAACCATTTCTGGCACGTCATGTCCTCTTATAACTGATACTAGTTAGACAGAATGCTTTATTTCTCAGTCACTCAGAGGGATGATATGAATTAGATCTGGAAGTGAAAAGAGCATTTGAAGATAACGTTATATGTACGAAACTGATTCTGACAGCATAAAAGACTATGCCATTATAAGTAACACTTCTTTACCATTTTGATAGGATTTATTTTGTTAGGAACAGCCAGTAAAGTAAAAAAAGAAAAGCACACATATGTTTCAGATGTACTTTTGGAGATTTTGAAATAAACGTACAAGAGAATATTGACAGAAATACAGACCAGCTTGAGAGGGCCAATGGGGGAAAAAACGTTGCCAAGGGAAGAATTGGAACACGGACCTCCAAGCTGACAGGAACGCACCTAAGCAAGTATGCTACGTCTAAGTCACATGCAGATTTAGCGACACCACTGCGCAAAGCCCATTTGAATTCGTTTTCGAAGCGATTTGATTGGCTAATTTCAGCAGCTGATATAATGACAACGGCGCGAGATATCGAATTATTTTTTCAAATTATTTATCAGTAGGAACAACCCTCTAACGTTCGTACACACGGTTCACATTGTTTCCGACCACCTTTATAAGAACAAGAGTCAAGGAAAGAAATATGATGAAAATCGATGTTTATTCTGTGGGGAAAAACAATGATGAAAGTATGCAGAGAGACTGACTCACTTAGGGTTAAATATATGGGTAATGAATATAAAACAAGAATAGAAAGAGAGAAAGAAATCCATCTTATTTAGCAAGCTTTTAATATATACAAAATCTATCTTCCAATCTAGTTATAACATTTCCTTCCCTGCTTCTATCATTCCCCCCTTATTTTTATCCTCCTCTGCCACATTAACTGATTTACTTCTTGTTATTATTGTCCTCTCACTTTCCACTTCCATTCCGTGTTTTTATGCATTTTCTTTCCCCACAGGTCCCTTAAACTCAAACTTCTTCATCTGTTCAAGGCTTCGCTCCTTTTTCTTTCTTCCCGTTCTCCTCAACCTTTTCCATGCACGTGCACACTGTTGACGACACTCGCTGATTCTTCATTTTCCCCTACCTATAGTACCTGCTGACTTCTCGTATCCGCTCCTGAGCTGTCCTGGAATCTGTCCTCTTCCATGTCCCCGCCTCTTGCATCGTCATGGCCATCCGTTCGCTCTGCGACCTCCCTTTCATCGTGCCTCGTCACCAGACACCCCTCCCGTTTAAGCTTCTCATCTGTTTCCGATAGCTTAGCCACTTACAAAGTTCTCGACCACCTTCCATTTGCCGCAACAAGCTGTTTGCCCCTGCTGCATGCTCTCAGTCCTTGATTCCTGGCTATCTCTAGACGCTTTCTTAAAATTCTAAAACTCATACTTCCTTCATTCCCCGTGTCTCTTTTCACCCACAATATCTCACCTTGTAGATTCCCTGCGTTTCTCACCACAATATATGCCATCGAGGTAGATAAAAACCTGACATTTATTGGCCTATAAACTTTCACTCTTCCTACACTTTCCACATCGTCAATGTCCACTTCACTGAAATTTATCTTCATCTTATTTTGGATCACCTCCACCACTTTGTACACTAAATCCACTTTATTCTCTTTCGCTCCTTCTTGAACACAAATAATTACGCATTTCCTCGTACGGTCCTGACTACTAATTGTTTCACCTTAATTCAACTTAGCCACCTCCTCTTCCAAATTTTTCACCTTCTTCCTCAATAGCACTAATTCTTCCGCATTACTTCCCACTTTGGACGTTGTCTTACCTATTTTTTCTTGAATACACCTCTTCATATCATTTATCTGCTTCGATTGATCCCTTATCATTTCCTTAATTTCGTCCATTTGACACGCCTCTTTAACCACAACCTTAACCACCTCCTTAATTGCATAAATTTCATTCCAACCGATGGCACCACTTGTACTAGGGCCGAGATTATTTTCCAGGCCCCCAATAACTAGTAGAATTGCCATCACTGCTGCATCTAATGCCACTTCCCTCATACTTTCCATATCACCCTTCATCTCCATTATCCTTATTACTTTTCTCTTCATTCTCATCTGCTATCTTCCAATTACCAGTCGATATTGTTCAACTGAAATCCCCGTGTTTCGGCACTAACCACTCAACACATCCGCTGTCACTGCTTGCTTAAGCTCAACTGTACTATTTATTACTACTACTACATAGTACAAAGATCGAGACAGGACGTTGGCCAGGTTAGAACCAAAGAATAATAGAATATAAAACTCGGAGAAGATATGGAACAAACAACACTAGTCAAGGAATTTAATAGTTCATGAGTCAATCACTGGCCGCCACATACTACTCCCTCCCCAGTGACAACGTGCGACCGGAACGTGTAATTCGCTTGCTGGACTGATGGCTATCTCCAAGGTTGATTATAGAGCTGGGTTGCACTGGCGTTGAGGACTTGGGTTGTGTAGGTTCCACGTTATGCAGTAGAAAGGCTGGTTTAAGTCTGTCGATTGAGACTGCCTGTTGACCATGAGGCGTTTCTAGAGTGAAGTTCTTTGCATAACGTTTTATTACAAGATACAGTCCATTGTAAATCGGTTGGAGAGGTTTTCTAACTGCAACGTGTCTGATGAATACATGAGAAGTTTTTGTAAGTTCTGGGTGGACGAAGATAAATTCTGCAGAGTGATGTTGATTGACTTCAGTGAGGCCATGTTCTGCCTCTGGTTGAGGACAAAAAAAAGGAATGTCGAAGGCCAATGGTGTTGAATCAAAGAAATCAGCTGGGATTTTGACTGTAACACCGTGAGTCATTTCTGGTGGAGTGATATTGTATTCTGGGATCACATATATACGGAGGCCCATTAAGATGGTAGGTAAATTGTTGACCCAATCATCTGAAGATGATCTCTTAAAGCAGCCTCGAAATTGCGATACCAGCGTTCGACTTTCCCATTGGAAGCGGGATGGTAAGCAGTAGTTTTTATGTGGTGTTTTCCCGAAGCTCTTGTGATATGAGTTAACAGCTATCAACGAACTGTCGGTGATGATGAATTGAGGGACACCGAAACGTGCAATCTATGATGACAAGAGAGTATTAGCAACAGATTCTGCAGTAATGTCCTTTAGTGGTACTGATTCCGGCCAAGGTGTGAATCTATCATCGTAAGTAGGTACGTGAAGCCTTCAGAACAAGGTAGTGGTCCTACTATGCCCACATGAACGTGAGAGAAGCGATCACTGATTTGACTGAAAGTTTCGATAGCACTATTTGTGTGTTTGAAAACTTCTGCTCTTTGAGAAGGAATGCACGTTTTCGCCCATAGCTTTACATATTGTTCCATAGAAGACCAAACAAAGCGATGTCATATTAAATTCACTGTTCCTTTGATGACGGGATGAGCTAAGTCATGCAATGCGTTTAAAACCTTATCTCTGTAGGACAGCGGGTTGTACGGTCTGAGTTTCTCTATAGAATTATCACAAACCAACTTTAGATCCATCAGATAAAACCATGGTGGTGAATTTCAATGTCGTTATGTGGTGACTTAGCTATATCTTCGTACGATATACTTGTTGGCAACGTAATATCTGCAATCCTAGAGCATGTGTCAGCAGGGATATTCTCTCCGCCTGGGAGATACTTAATATCCGTAGTAAACTGTACAAGAAAAATCAAGGTGTGTCTGTTGTCTAGGTGTTGCTTTGTCCAAGCGTTGTTTGGAAGCAAACGATAATGGTTTGTCGTCTGAAAATATTGTTAACTGCCTGACCTCTGGCAGATATCTGAGATGTTTCACAGCAGAATACGCAGCTAACAATTCACGATCGTAGGTGCTATAGTTGCGTTGCGTGTCTGTGAGAGACTTGAAAAAGGATACGAATGGTTATGGCGTTTCCCCCCTCAGCTGCTGTAGTTAGGCTCCAATGATATAGTCTGAAGCATCATCCATTAAGATTAAGGGCAGGTCAGGTGATGGGTGAGCAAGCAGGGCTGCATTAGCTAGTTCTTATTTCAACTTGGTGAACGATGCATCTGCTACGTGATTCCATGGAATTAGACGGTTATCCTTCTTCTTTGCCTTTTTTACAAAGGGCAGATAAGGGTTGTTGAGTTTCTGCAGTGTGTGGTAAAGAGCGTCGGTAGAGTTTCACAAGTCCCAAAATCGTCGAAGTTCCGCAACTGTCGCAGCACGTGGTGAGTCTTTGGTAACCTGTACTTTGTCCGCTAGAGGTGAAACACCTCAGTTTGACACAGGGTAAGCCAGAAATGAAATTTCTTTTTCACCAGAAATGCACTTTCCTACATTGATATTAACGTAATATTCATCCAGGTGCTCAAAAGGTTGTTGTAGGTGGACCATATGTTCATCCTCTGATGATGGCGCTATCAGGATGTCATCAAGATAAGAAAAAGAAAAAGGCAAGTCCGACAAAACACCATGAATATAACGCTTAAATGTTTGTGCGGCGTTGCGCAGTACAAATGGCATTTGCAAAAACTCAAAAAGACCAAATGGAGTAATTACGGCTGTCTTTGGGATGTCTTCTGGTGCAACAGGGATGCAATGATAAGCTCTAATGAGGTCGACTTTGAAGAATATGGTTTTGTTTGAGAGTTGACCGTTGAAATCCTGTAGACGAGGAACTGGGTACCGATCGGGTACTGTGATGGCATTGAGTGCACGATAATCCACACAAGTGCCCCAAGTTTCGTCTCTTTTAGGGACTAGATAGAGAGGACTGGACCAGCAGCTTTTACAACGTAGACATATACCAAGGTTAATCATCTCTTGGAACTCCAGTTTTGCTTGTGCCAGTTTATCTGATGGTAGTCACCTAGCTGGTGCGTGCAGTGGAGGTCCCGTTGTGATGATTGTGTGATGACCTGTACATTCAGGGGAGTAGAAACTAGGCTTCTCAATGAGGAAGTTAGGAAATTTCTTCAATAAATCCCGACACTTGTGCTGCGGATCTATCAAGAGGACTGATTTGTGTCTTGTTGAATTTATAAAGCCTGTGTTTGAGAGTAGAGTTTGTTCGCCAATCAATCGCTTTGACTTAACGTCTAACATGAGGCCAAAATAATCCAAAAAATCAGCTCCAATAATAGGCTGGAGTACATCAGCTAGAAGAAATGATCATGGAAATTTTCTCCGTAGGCCTATTTCAAGGTTAAGTAGGCGTTAGCCATAGGTGTGTATTGTGGAACCATTTGCTGCACAGAGTTGCCGCTTCTAAATGTTTTTGAGTTCTAGTGCGGTTTCGGGTAGAACTGAGACATCGGCTCCAGAATCCACTAAAAACCTTAGCCCTATGTTGCGATCTGTTATGACCAGGAGGCGGGATAATTTAGCCTCCTCACTTTGTGCCGTGCCAAGTGATGGACCCAAGTGTTTTCCGGCAATGTGTTACTACACGTAGATGGTTGACGAACAAACGAGCATGGTAGAGCATTCTGCTTGAACTTGTGGTTGTACCAGTAGATGGAATACTTGGGGATGCGCTCAGGTGATTTGTATCTATTCCGTGATGGTGGGTGGCTCGAAGCTCTTGGATATACGTTGTACGTAACTTGTTACCTCAGAAAGTAGCTTCTCAAGACGTGAAAATCTTTCATCATATGATGATTGAGCAACTACTTCAGTGCTATACATTAACTGGCTAGGATGTGTTATTTATACAACTTTGTCGGCCGTGGAGGCCATAGCGTCTAGACTTACATCTTGGATAACAGCTGGAATAGATCGTGCATTGGTGGGAAATGGTTATAAAAAAATTGTTTTAAAAAAATCGTCGGTTATTTGAGAACCGGCCGGAGCACGCATTTCTCTAAGTAAGGAGGTTGGCTTTTTGTCTCCTAACTCTACTTCCGAAAGTAAGTTTTTTGCCTTGCGGGTCTCTGACTCCTCAAATTCTGCGATAAGACGTGCTTCAAGTAGTTATACGGTGTAATCGACAAAGGTTTGGTTATGTAGTCGGATATTAATTCTGAAATTTCATTGTCGAGTGATCCTAAAATAAAATGATATTTGGGCACCTCATTTGTTATATTTGCGGTGACAAACTGTGATTCAACTTGTGAAAACCAAACTTCAACGTTTTTACGCCAAAACTGTGGTATTTTTACCGCTAGCCGCGAAACTTCCATGCCGGCGCTTGTTGCGTTGTTTACGGTTGGATTGGACATGTATGAAAACAATTGCGGCCGTTGTAATTGATTATGTACTCACATTATAGTAATTCGAACACGTCGGGTTCACCAGCTGTAGTTTTTCGTTTTTAAATAAACAATATGTAATACTACAACTACATAGTACAGACCAGATGTTGGCCAGGTTAGAACCAAAGAATAATGCAATAGAATATAAAACTCGGAGAAAATATGGAGCAAACAACACTAGTCAAGGAGTTTAATAGTTTATTGGTCAATCACTGGCTGCCACAAATATGTGTGTGAAAAAATAAAATAATATACTGTAAGTACTAACGAATCTCTTGAAGGGAAGGATACGTGTTTGTCCTAGAATATGTAGCACTGTATAAGATCTAGGACGAAAAAAGAAAAAAAAATTGTGATTTATAGATTGGATATAAACAATATCAAGCATAATAATTTAAAAGGACGAATAGATGTAACAATGAAAATCTAATGGATGTATGAAATAAACGGATTGCAATAGATGAATGCCCTCTCCCAAGTTTCTGGTGATCTGGAACTTGGGGTTGGGAGTGTTCTATTCTTTGACAGCAAGGTTTATTGTCAGTCATCTGTAACCGTTGCACATTGTGTTCTCTTCCAACAGTTGGTATATGACTAACGGTTCTTCAAAGTACCAAATGAAAATTGGGCACTTCGGGGTGTTGTATTTTAACAAGATTAATTTTGTGTCCGATTTGAATCGTATTGAAACATACAACCTGTGACAATAAAGTTCGGTGAATGAAGTCAGAACGGTCGATCCGGCAACACTGGCGACACAACGCTGCACCTGAATAACAGCAGGTTTTGACCCCCTGCTCCCAACGTTGTTCAGTTGACCATCGTGTGTGCGCCGTGTAAGACCTGTTTGGCACAGTGCGTGTTTAGTGCGTTGGTTCTGAAAAGCGAACAAGAACATGAGCGACCAAAAGATCAATGTATAGTTTTATTTTTAGCTTGGAAATACACCGAAAGAAACGCATGCGATGCTGGTACGTGTTTATAAAGATCAAACACTGTCCTTGAAGTGTGTGTACGAGTGGTTCGCTTGTTTACGAGGAGACCGGAAAAGTGTTTCTGACAACCCCCGTAGCGGAAGACCAGCGACCGTCGTCAGCGACGAAAACATTGAGAAGGTAAGGACGTTAATCACGAACGATCAGCGATTAACTGTGGGCATGGTAGCTGATGAACTTCAGATTAACCGTGAATCCGTGCGACAAATCGTTACCCAGAAGTTAGGGAAGAGGAAAACGTATTCTCGTCTTGTGCCACTTCACTTGACTGACGATCAGAAGCAGGCACGTTTAGAGGCTTCACTGGATTTTGTTGAAACGGCGGATGCGAAACCAAATTTCTTGAACTGTATTGTCACTGAGGATGAAACCTGGTGTCTCATGTACGACCCTGAAACGAAACGGCATAGCATGGAATGGCGTTCTCCGGGATCCCCTCGTCGGAAAAGTTCAGAGCCGAAAAGTCAAGCATCAAACTCGTTTTGAAAGGAAAGAGATTTGACGATATTCCTGACATCCAACGAAACGTGACGAGGCTTTCGAACACCATCCCAAAGGAAGCCTTCTTGCAAAGTTTCCAAGACATGTATCGCCGATCTCAGCAGTGCATAGTTATGGGAGGGGATCATTTCGAAGGACAGTAAGGTCACTGTCGTGCATTGTTCATCTACGTTGATAGTACAGAACTATTCACCGAACTTTTTTATTGTCACAGGTTGTACAAAAACTTTCAATTTCTTTATTTCCTCAACTTTGGGACTTAAGGGGTTGAAAGATTTTCGAGAAGTTCTACCTGATACTGCACTCGGTATTGTCGCTTGTAGTTTCCTGGGTGTGTATGTATGTTGTATGCTCATCCCGGAAGCTGGTTTGGACCTCAGCAGCTCCACCATCAGCCGTAATAGGCGACTCAGGCGTCACTGGGACTAGATGAAGTATGACTTCCCGATTAATGGCTCCTCGTCTTCTATAAATGATGTTTTAGCTAAATTGGAGCATACATCAGTCATTTCCTTATAATGCGGCCAAATAAGCCCGTGTCGGGCTTCTTGGCTGAATGATCAGTGTACTGGCTTTCGGTTCAGAGGGCCCCGAATTCCATTCCTGGCGGGACCAAAAAATATCCTCTGCTCCGATGATTGGGTGTGTGTGATCGTCTTAATACACATCTTCATCTGCTTACAACACATCACACTACCAACCACCACATAAATATACAACAGTGAATACATCTCTCCATATAAGGTTGACGTTGGGAAGATCAACCGGCTGTAAAAACCTAACCACACCATGGCCAAGCAACCAAATGTTTCCGGAGGTTTCGCGTGGTCAGCGCGATGTATGGTTTTGTGCCGTCGTTCTGGGTTTTCTAGACCAAGACCGCTGTGTCATAGTCAGATAAATTCTCACCTGTAATCAGTTACGCGGGCTGGACCTCAAACCAGCCCTGATATCTAAGCAAAATCCCACGTCCTGGCCGAGAATCAAAGCCGGGGTCGAAGAGGCATGTGATGACAACACCGTGGGGTCGGCTTCCTAATAATATATGGGAACTTCACATAAAATTATTTTTCTAAACATTTTATTTAAAACAACATGCGTTACATTTATGGTAAGTTACGTCTGTGGATTATTAGCAAATATGATTGTGTTTGTCGCGCGACTAGTGCCAACGAAATTATCATTACATTGTGTTATTATATAATTTATATAAATGAAATGCCACGCTTCATTTCAGTGACTGAGACTGAATATAGAACCAGTTGAAGACTACTGCAGAAATTTTGGCAAGTCGAATTTACTTTCTTGTTCTACTTCAGAACATATCGATCGTCTGGTTCAAATGTAAGACGTCTCAAAATAGATAGTTCTGAGTGATATGAGATTGAAAGTTTAACTGTCTCCGTAAAATCAGGACATTCTTGGTAGCTTCGTATATTTTATCCTTAGAAAAATGACACAAAGCACATTGTTCCTGTTTAAAAGTACTACATTTAAAGGAGGTGCAGTTGAGAAAAGTTCAACACAACAATAAATTGTACACATTTCTAAAATTTAGTTTAGTTCTGATTTGATTAGCGACACAACTTATTGCAGAACTCGGCAAGAAAGAGCTTGAAAGAATTGAAGAGAATGGTATAAATAACTCAAAATCGGCCATTTTTGAGATGTCACACTTTTGAACCAAACAATCGAATGAATGATTTAAATGCAAAACTATCATTTTAATTAAAGTACTCAATGTGATACTAACAGGGCAGTTGCCGTTCGTTCTTTCCGTCGCTAATTTCAAAGGTGAAGTTATTTGGCCGCTGTACTTTTGTCCCCAATACATTAGTTCGATCCCAGCTGAGGTCGCTGGAAAATGAGAGTGCATAAATGCAGCCACAAGAATAAGCTCTTGACTTCAGATAAGATAAACTCCTATTAGACATGCTTTTTCCATCTCCCACGCCCTTCAGGTATCCCTTGAAATATGTAGCAATTGAGAGTGGTTGTGGTGATGGTGGTGGTGGTGATGATAATTATCTTAAGGAGAGTATTGACAAGGAAAAGGAAGACGTACGAAGCTCTTTGGCTTACCATCGGTTCAGGGGGCCTCGGCTTCGTTTTCCGAGCGGGCCGGGAATTTTAACTGCGTGTGGTTAATTCCTCTGGATCGGGCACTGGATGTGTCTCCTTCATCTGAAAAGAACACATCACACTAGTAACTGCCACTGTGACATGAAACAGTTAATGTATCCCTCTGCATAGGTCGGTTGGCGTCAGGAAGTACATCCCGCCATTAAAACTACACGACGTCCGTATCAAGTGGCATCCCCTATAAATAAAAAATTCCAGGAAGAAGAATTATAGACCTGGCATAGAAAGACCGGAATAAAGACCTAGAGGATTCGTCCTGCCGACCACACGATACCTCGTAATCTGCAGGCCTTCGAGTTCGATGAAGGAACACGCATGTAGAAAGGAGTAAGACCAACTAGCAGCGCGGAACCCCGCCGAGGATGAAACAGCAGCCCAAAGAGCTGCCTCAGTCGCGCGTAGCTGTCGAGCCCACCGGTACAGTCTCTAACCAAGGGCACAGCCCAGTAACGTCAAGTACAGTCCCAACCGCTCATACAACTCGCCCTGTCACGTCTCAGACAACAGGTTCATCACACAGCCAAGTTCGCACAATGCGTTTGACTGTTCTGGTGCTTCAGACGTACACAATTCCCCTCCAGCTGCCCCACCCCCCATTCACGCCGGGGTCCGGGATTCCTGCTCGGGGATTAGGGGATGGATACGCGGTTGGCCTGTCCGATGCGTTGCGACTGGTCATCTAATCATGCCCCCTCCCCCGCCCCCTGTCTTTCTGGCCCTGTGGCATATCTGGTCGTTGGGACGAAGCCCCGACCCCCCTCCTCTATTACCTTCCTAATCCGGGGGTCCGGGTTCCGGACTGGGAATCTGGTGGGGTGTACTTCCAAGCTGAAAGGAGTTGGGCCATCCATTTTGTCTCGGCAGGTCAAGCTCGTGATTACGCTTTGGCCCCCTCTCCGCTTTTTACACTGCCGAGTTCATGGTGCCGTTTGGTGATTTGGAGACGTAGCCCAATCCAGCTCACCGTTAGTACGTACGTCGTGAACCCTGACCTACCCTGCACATATTAAAGTCATGACCCTGACTATCCTGCTCTACTCCCGACCCCCCCCCCCCAAGTCCCTACCAGATGCCCACAAAGTATAAACTCCTACGACCTTACCAGACAACCATCAGGAACAAATCATGACCTCGCATCCTCCCCCTCGAGGCCACCTCGGTAGATTGAATAACCGAGACCCTTAAAACCAAGTAATTCCCAATCTCACTTCAATTAGCAACCTTCTCTACCGAATTAGCGTACATTAGCCTCCCAGCTTCATTCACTGACCAACGAAGCACTAGAACTTAGGATCAGCCAAGGCGAAGCACCCGCATATGCTGAAATTTATGTTGCTCTTTTTCAAATTACTAGTATGTATGTCTAAAAACTCACACTCGATAAACTAGATTAGCACCATCCGGCTGTAAGAGCAACGTTTGGCGTGGTCAATACCTGAATGGTTGACCGGACAGGTCTACAACCTTACCGCAAGCAGAAATACAATAATTATATAATTCATCCATACACGCAGTGTGCTGTTCACAGGACTACATTTGCCATCATAAATGTTTAATTCATTTCAACTCCACTGCAATTTTTATATTAACCACAATCGCTCTGTCATGTATGACCTTCACTTTTAAATAAAACAACATCACGATTCATCCATAAACTATTTCAATCATCCAACACGCATTCGATGACCTCGTCTTTACTTAAAAACACTTGCAATATCTTTATTAAACTGGCTGAGGAGCGCACGTAGTCTACCGGAACCGGTGTAGGCCTATTCCGGCGGTCCCCAATCCACCTCCGGGGCGGGGTAGTTAGAACAACGATAGAGCAGGCCTTCGCTCTGAGCAGCGGCTGCTTGGTAGGCCATGGCTCTTCAGGGCTGTTGCACTACTGTGGGGGGGATATATTAAATAATTCACTAATATTACAGTTAATATATCATCTTAGTTACTAAATGTGTAGATATGTAACATATTTATTTAATTGTATTTAATTTAATTATTGATGTTAAACTTCTCGGGATAAATAAATCATCAAGCAACCAATGAATGATAATCAATCAGTTAAAAGGACATTAAACCAAGCCAAAACATTATTGTGATTTCAACCAATCTCTCATTTATTGGATTTTAGTGGGTATATTTTATTTTAGAGCGATGTATGCGTATTAGCAATGCGCAAGGAACTGTCCTGTTTACCGAAATAATTACCAAAATGTACGGAGGGAAAATTCTGCCTCTATGGCTCAGGCGGGCAGCGCGTCGGTCTCTCAACACTGGGCTCCCTGGTACAAATCCTGATCATTCCATGTAAGATTTGTGCTGGACAAAGCGGAGGCAGGACAGGTTTTTATTTTTCCTCCGGGTACTCTGATTTTCCCTATTATCTTTCATTCCAGCAACACTCTCCAATATCATATCATTTCATCTGTCAGTCACTAATCATTGCCCCAGAGGAGTTCGACAGGCTTCGGCAGCCGGTACAATTAATATCCTCGCCGCAAGATGCGGGATTCATTCATTCCATCCCTGACCCGGTCAATGTCTGGAAAACAGGTTTTAGGTTTTCATTTCCATGGAGGGAAAATTCTCGCTATTATTGGGGTTTAATTTTATATAGAACAGTAATGTAAACAGATTACTCAGCATTTAAAAATATATATATATATCAGAATCAGGAAACAGTCAAGTTCAAACAGCTTATTAGAGAGTAGTTCTAATGGATTATCTCCATTGAACGCTAATGGTACTGACACAGCATGCTGCACCTCACTGATGTAGTTCAGAGATAATTATCACTATATTTATAGCAATCAACAAATTAATTTTATTGAAAAATGCTCCATGGACCATACGATCGAATGCAATATTCGTACCAAAGCGCACTGATACAAATGTGCAAATAATAGCTGAGTTAATTAAAGAATGTACAAAAGTACAAATAGAAGATCGTCCAGAATATGTGTAATTACTCTGCCATTTGCAGCATTTAACACCTCAGCGTGATATAACTGAACTGAATATAAATTTTGAAAAGTATATTTAGTGGAAAACTAATTGAACTTTGAATATGGAACATTAATATAAAATAAATTAGTCTACCAGTTATGCATTACCAGTTTTATATAATTTCCATCCAAGATGAGTCTTTCTAGAATAAATTTCTGATTGTCTAATGGCTTCTTTTTGTACATATTGAGAGTGACACCAATTTGAGAAGTGCGTACATAGGTGACTCAGTAGATGTCTGCATCGAAAATAAATGTCCATTATTGCGTTGGCAGAGCCCTGTGTTTCAGTGTTTATGATATCAGCATCGACATTTACATACGGATCTACTGTAACTTTGGCGAATTTCAATTTGTTACGTTCTCGGTTCCTGCCTCAATGTCAGTGGCGGAAAATAATGAATCCACGGTATCCCCTGCCTGTCGTAAGACGAGAACCCTCAATTTGGAAGCAAGGGCCCCTGGCTGGGTTCTGGCGATACTAACACTTACTTGTGCCAGGTTTCTTACTTTCGTATTTCCTGTCCGATCTCCACTGGTCAACTCTTGCTCCTTTCCGATGTCATCGGTATTAGGTTCCGCGAGACCTAGTGAGTAGTTTACTTTCGCGCTTTCCGTGACCCCTCCAGTTTCATTTCCTGGTACGTACATTTTTTAAAATATCGGACGTCTTCCTTTTCCTTTTCTGATTAGGGTCAAGACGTTGTTGTTAATTTTAATTGTGCTGCCTCCTAGAACTGTAATCATAACTCAACCACTTTCTGGTATGACGAATATAATTTTCGATTAGTGTGAAATGAATATTCTAAATGTAGTGTGTTATACAACGTAAACGTTGTTTTTCGTTTACAAAATCTTAACCTGCGTAGTATTAGAATACAAAATATTATTATTTAAATTCAATTCAAATTGAGTGGTTCAAGAATTACCTCGCTTTATAACAGTAATACAGTAATATAGTTTTTGATATAACGGTCTAGTACAATATTTTATAGCATCGCATATATTCAATAAATGCTAAATTTTCAATTGCCTCATTGCA
The DNA here is from genome assembly GCF_040414725.1 of Anabrus simplex. Lineage (NCBI taxonomy): Eukaryota > Metazoa > Arthropoda > Insecta > Orthoptera > Tettigoniidae > Anabrus > Anabrus simplex. The sequence goes on along the minus strand of NC_090271.1, from coordinate 208,843,646 downwards.
CCTAACAGTTATAGAAAATTGTAATTTTTTCTTCATAGACAAATTTGTGAGTAATCCCTATATATAAAAGTGAATTGACGTATGTCTGTCTCCCTCCCGAAGTGACATCGCGTCTATACCACCGGGTGGAATTTCATAAAAGTTTCTAGAAACTTACTTAAGAGGCAACTATCACACGGCCATATTTTAACTTATTTATTTATTTATTTATTTATTTATTTATTTATTTATTTATTTATTTATTTATTTATTTATTTATTTATTTATTTATTTATTTATTTATTTATTTATTTATTTATTTGAAGAGATGATTTTGGGCGCCTGGTCCCGCTTACACCTCAATTCACACCTATTCATATTGTGCCCTTTTGGAGGCAGACGTTGCGGTATTCTTCTTGCTTGATTGATGCGCCGGCTGCTCCTGTAAATAAAGACATCAAATAATACCTACCGCTCACATAGACTCTTATCTTCTTGGGTGTGATTACGCCCTTCATCTTCCCTCGGAGTTGTCTGGCCACACATGATCGGGGTTGAGGGAGTGAAAGACGGAGGGTCAACTAACTACCAAAATAACGGTACCCACAAGACTGAATTAAATTGAAATAAGCAAAATAATTTATTAACAAGTCGGCAAAAATAAGTAAATAAAATGAAATTTAAATGAAATGAAGTTAAAATAAAATGAAATAAAATTATTGGAAATAAAACAATTTGAGTCTTCTTAACACAATCAAACACCTGCCTTAGTGAACCTGACTTAAGGTCAACAAAAATTAAATAATGATCATCACCATCGAACTAGTGTCTTCAATGTCCATGACACAACAACAACAACAGACCAGAGATCAACCAAGATTCAGCATTCATGAATAACACCTCATGAATTACATTTAAACCGTCATGTCAATTAAACTGGACTTGCATAAATTATTAATTAATTGATTAATTAATTACACTGATTTCATTTATGGGTATCCCAAGTTTTTTTGATTCCAAGTACTTGTTAATTTGACAACTACCCAATTGTAAAACCACAATTATGTAAAATAAACATGGATAACAATAAAGAAATTCCATGAACACGGTATCTCATTACTATTTGTATAACTTTGCCACCACATAAATAACTGGTGGCTGAACAAAGAAAATTTACCAAACCAAACACTGATTATGAACACTCAGTTATTTTTTCAATTTACTCATTATTAGCTGTGATAGTCTGGACACTTAAAATAAATAAATTAGACCAAGTGCCTCAGTTTTACTTTTATCAAATGAACTCGACCCTTTTACAACGTTAATTTTAGCCGCCGCTGTCTGCATTTTAACTGAGAATAGCCAAAATTGCGTGATACCATTGTTGAAGAAGGCAGATTCCATCTTATTTGCTCAGTTTGCGGCATTTATCATATAACTTCTTATTAAAGGTCGGTTCATTTCCCTAATTAAATTGTAGTGGGGTCCAAAAACTTAGTCATTACTATGCCTTTGAGCATAAATATTTAATTTGATTCTGACTATGAAATCCGTGGTCTTACTAATCTAACACTTGAAATTAGTATTTACAAAATATGCACGGCACTGGAGAAGCAACTGTGCTCCCAAAGAAACAAATTCAAAAATGACCTAACTACACCTATATTATTAAAAATCATGTAACCACAAACAAAAATTCACGTACCTTCAGTCACACTATTTTAAAACACAGTGACAAAAATATCCCAAAAGAAAAAAAAGAACAGTGAAGAAAATCTTAAAATAAACGTGATCACTGTCTATCAAAAATTAAAGAAAACACGCAAAAACAAAAATGCAGAACATCGCTATCAAACTGAAATTCACGTAACAACTGAGGTTGATTTGGCGGCAATCTCCTGACCACAGACGTAAATGTCTGGACATGATATTTCCCAACTTTAAGGACTAATGACTAAGAAAATTACACATCATCATGATCACAAATTACTTTCAAAATTACGCATTGCTAGCTCGCTCTGTTCCACGCTTCAACTCGGCCTCTGATTTGCATATTTCCGAGTGTTACGTCGTCCCTGGAAAATATTTGAATATATAAGCCTTCCGCCTGCTATTTTCACATATGTCGTCGTAGATTTAACTCTATTAGTTAAACAGTTTACCTTTCAATTCTCGTATTCATACTGTTACTCTCAAGGTAGCCTCGCTCATTTCCACACAGACCAATAAATTTATTAATTCCTTGTGTCGTTCACATATTCAGCGATACGACACTATTATACAACGTGGTCCTCCAGCCTCTATTCTCCATTTCTTTGATTATTATCATCAGGGACATTACTACCTCTTTGTTCACATACTTTGATCTTTCATCTCACATTCGCATGCTGCCATGAATTATCAGAGCTGACCGGCAATTTTTCCCTCTTTTGTTATGACGGTAACAAAAAGATTACCTGTCAAATACACGACTACTGAATACACGATTTCGCGTACTACCACAGAAAATAAAATCGCGTATTCAACGCTACACCACCAAAAATAAGGATATGAAATCCAAAGAAAACGGTCATCTAAATGTGATCACGCGAATGAATAAATAAAATTGGATGTGCCGTAATCGTGTCTATTTAAATTAAAAATAACTCGGCAACATCCACGAGAATCAAAATATCACCATAATACTGATTATTATTATTATTATTATTATTATTATTATTATTATTATTATTATTATTATTATTATTATTATTACATTAAAATCTGAAATTACACTGGGCATGAAATATCTACTGAAAAAAAGGATTCAATATTACGTCAAAAACAAATAAACTCATGTCAAAATGATTCAGATAAATATGCGTTAAAAACTCAGGAGAAAACACGAATATTATCTGATTATTATTATTATTATTATTATTATTATTATTATTATTATTATTATTATTAAGTTGACACCATGACATTTACATCCCGAGTCGTCAGATGTAATTGTCCTGGTCTCTCTCCTAACTCTTACTGCAAATGACGGCTAAAAATCATAACTACACCATCCAGTACGTGAAATTTTTATATACAAGAATGCATGAATTTACTGACCTAAAACTGACCACGAATTGTTCATGTCATCCTCAATTACATAGTACAAAATTATAACCTGCTCATTACCTTAGTGCTGGAAGGCAGGCTGGATCCTCCTTAGCCCCCGTTACATGGATCTACTCCATCTTCCACATCTTGTTGAGAATATTTAACACTTCGTGCACACGATCAGGATCCATGTTTAATATTTGCGTAGCACACGTAAGATTTATCGCAACACACGCACTCTTAGCAATTATAGTAAAATATAAATTGCACAGCATATGAATTAGCACCCGTTGAGTTGTTGTTCATTGTCAGGAACAAAACTACCTGGCCTGGTGTCCTTCACGACGTGTCTCCCAAGTTCGCCCCTTACAGTTTGTTTATAGAAGGGATTTACCAGTCATTCACCTCGCACGGACATAGAAAGTGGACGTGCAGTCCTTGTCCCGTTATATCCCAATAGTAAACAAGTCTCTCCCTGTAATTAGCACAACTAATGCTCGCTCCCAATGTCTCCAATGAAACAGTAATTTTCATAGACCGCGGAAATTTGATTGCAATGCTCCCATGTAAGTCACAGAGAAATTTTATGAAAATACAGTCCTCCAGGAATAATAATTTCTCCACCAAAATACTATTGCGTAAGCTACGTGTGAGCTAAGGAAATGTTGTACAACCACAATGTTCTGAAAGGTCCCATTGTTCATCTGCGTTCTCCGCCGTGCTCACCACGTTAAGTGTTCATTTAGGAAGTATTTTATAAAAATAAACATCATCGTCATTTCTACTGTAATAAGTGTTTGAATGTTTCCTATGATCTGATGTTATTATGAAAGTTCTCCCCAACTGCTCATTGTCTGATCAAAGACTTTACTCACTCAAAGCTACGGCCGTCACTTAGCGCTGCACCTTCCGAAGAGTCGCCTGTATACACAGAAATTTCAACTAAGACTGGGGTATCGGCACACTGTCGCTGCCGGTTTTGTAAATTCACACACCCCCGCCTCAAAGTAGTCCCACTGGAGGGGATGTGGCGTAGTGATATTGCACCTTGGATCACTTTTCCACATGTCCGTGGGTTAAATGTTCAGAAAATGCACTCCAGATATTCCAAAATTTGTTTTGATTCATATGTTGCACTGCTCTATCAGAAATGATCGTAAATTATTTTATGAATTGAAATGCGTCACAGGACCTACTTACACCCGCAGCACGGCACTTTCCCGCCATGACACTTAGCTTCCCGGGCGAAACCACTCTTTCACACAATGTTGAAAACTTATTATTCATGGAATTGCTAATCACGTATTCGCGTAAATAATTCCTCAAATATTATTTACAGATCAGGACACAGTATTTCTCTACTTCTTCCGACACCAAATCACGAACTACTGGATAAATATTCCCGTTGGTGTAGGACAGTTTAATTTCGGAATTTCCGATTGGCTATAATCTTACCGCCGCGCCTTGGCGTGGGCAAGACCATTTTTGCCAAGGATTTGCAGGGATTATTTCTGTCTCTGTCACTCAAACTGGGAGTGGTGCATTCCAATGTGTCCCCTCCCGTGGGAATATTCTTGTAGAAAGTTTCGCACAAGGCGGTGTCATAAAACTATATTTGAGGGGCTTTTAGCCACCTATTTCCTGTACGTGACTTTAAGTGGTTTCATGGGATGTATTTCCAGCCAGTGTGGTCCCTGCGTAGTGCTTTGTGAAACTGCCAGCTCTTCCCTGCTTTCTGCAGTATTCACATATATGAATTTCAATAATTTAATTAATGCGTCCATTATGTCAATGAGCTTATGGGTGCAATATCTGCAACACTTAACTGCAGATACATTAACCTATAATCTAGTGGAGTTCCATTATACTATCATATCCTCACAAAATAATTAAAATAGTATGCTGCACAGTAACCAATAGGTAATAATATTTCTCAAATATGTATAAACACACATACACGGCTATCAATGTTTTCTACATATACAAGAAAGGCACTCACAGTCATTTAGCACTCGCACATTAAGGTGTACGGTGCACGCATCAGCCAATAGCATTCAACAGATAATCTCGGAAGATCTTTTGAATTTTAGTTCATGAATCATTGTCCCTGACACTGCGTGGTAAAGCATTTCGAAGTCTGGAATCAGTCACATTTAAAGAACTGGTAAACGTCGATAAGTGGTGAGGATAAATAGGAAGGGTAATACCAGCGCGGCCGACCCCTATTCCCGGCCGGGTCAAGGATTTTTACCTGGATCTGAGGGCTGGTTCGAGGTCCACTCAGCCTACGTGATTACAATTGAGGAGCTATCTTACGTTGAGGTAACAGCCCCACTCTTGAAAACCAAGAATAAAGGCCCAGAGGATTCGTCGTGCTGACCATACGACACCTCGTAGTCTGCAGGCCTTCGGGCTGAGCAGTGGTCGCTTTTTCAGCCAAGGCCTTCAGGGCTGTAGTGCCATGTGGTTAGTTAATACCAGCGCGAGTGTTACGGTTATGAAATAAAGAGACAAAGTGAAATTTACAGGAAATGTACTGAGGAGAGTTGCTGAGATTGTGTATTAACATAAATATATTTACGTCCTTTGCTAGGTTGACCTGCAATTATATTATTTGCAAAGGAGTCAGCATTAAAGCTTAAAAGGAGATGATGTTTGTTCTCTCTCACAGAATAACGATAAAACTAATGGGCCTGTTGAAATTAAATTTGTTGTGGACATATCTTAGAATGATATTGAGTATAAATACAGGCCTCCTCTGACTTTTTCAATAAATAACATTTTCTATCCGCTTAAGAACAAAATAATGTGTAGGTGGTTAAAATTAAGCTTTCAACAAAACAAGGTTATTCCCTTTTTTTTCGAAACTCTAATGGGTCTCCAGGAAATTCTACATTTACATATTAAAAACACGTGATCCGGGAAACGCGGCAATTAATATGCAGGTATTCACCGAACTTGTTTTGTTTTATCCGCTAAAGAAAAAACAATAATGGGCTAATCCTGTCACAAAATAAAGCCCAGACGTGAAATTAATTTTCGCAGGTCATAGGCCTATACAATTTCTTTGTAACTCTAAGGGTTTTCTCAGAAAGCATAGGAGAGAGCCAGGATTGGGAAGGTAACAATCGTCGCCTTAAATGATGGGTGATTTAACTATATTGGAGATGAATTTGATAATAATTACTAAGTCTGATGAAATATTAAATTTGACGAACATACAATCAAATGTGTACCTGTGAGAAACTTATACCAGGACGACTGTACGTCTGGGGGATTTGAAAGAGAATATACAGCCAAATATATTACAATTACAGATTTTGGAAGGAGTAACGTTTCCTGGATTCGGCGGGCTAAGTGGCTCAGACGGTTGAGGCACTGGCCTTCTGATCCCAACTTGGCAGGTTCGATCCTGGCTCAGTCCGGTGGTAATTACAGGTGCTCAAATACGTCAGCCTCGTGTCGGTAGATTTACTGGCACATAAAAGAACTTCTGCGGGACAAAATTCCGGCGTCTCGGCGTCTCCGAAAACCATCAAAAGTAGTTAGTTAGTGGTATGTAAAAACAACAACATTATTATTATTGTTTCCTGGGTTCAGCCTTCGACGTTGTAGGCTAACTGATAAACAGGCTGAGCGTGGACATGGCATTTCAGAGAGAGGGTGATCAGAGTTAAGTTACTTTTAGACTGCTAACTATTGTCCCCAACAATTGTTACGATAATGCACAAATTTAATTATGTATAACTACAACGCGGGTGCAGCTTCAAAAACTGCTCGTGTGTATATGAAATTGTTTTTCAAGTGACACCTGTCTTCTTTTCTTAATATCGTACTGTTCTACTCGGGAATGATCTGTATTTAGGGTTGCCATCCAAGTGGCGGATTCCCTATAAAATGTTTACTTAGTATTTTCTTCAATAATTGTTCAACTTCCTTGAAATCATTTAACATCACCCTTCAGCACGTTATTCCAATCCTTAATTCCTCTTCGTATAAACGAATATTTGCCGCAATTTTTCTTCTTGAATTCCAACTTTCATATTATGGGCTTTCCTGCTTTTAAAAATTCCACTCAAACGTATTCGTCTACTAACGTCATTCCACGCTATCTCTTCACTGACAGTTCGGAACATAACACTTACAGTAGTCGAACTGTTCGCCTCTTTACTCCTAAGTCACCAAGTTTCCAACATTTTCGTAACACTGTTCTTTTTTTTCGAAAATCACCCCAAAATGTATATTGTTTTGGATCTTTTTCAGTTCTCGAATCAAGTAATCCTGATGAGGGTCCAATACACTGGAAACATACTCTAACTGGGGTCTGACCAGTGACTCATATGCCCTCTCCTTTACATCCTTACTACAAACCCTCAGTACCTTTATAGCCATATGAAAAATCCGTAACCTTTATATACAATCCATTTAATGTGATTTCCCCAAAGAATACCTTCCTCTTCGTTAAACCCTAAGTACACCTAGGTTTCTACTGATTAGCGGCACGCTTAGTTTGGGGACCTTCAAAGGAAGCTGTGTGAAGATACCTGAAATACAAGAGATGGATCTTTTAACCCTCTAAACATGAGTCTGTTAGAACGCTATCCCAATGTGTGATCGTTCTGTTAAAATAGCTTGACATTTTATCGTCTGGTATATGTGTGGAATGCCATTACATATCAATGGTTTACTTCCAAAACCTTGTATGTCCCAGTGCCCTTCCTACCAATTATATTCCTTAAGACTGTTCACGCTTCATAGCCCCATATTTATATGCAGTCCATCAGAATATTTTTGTTGTGTTCATTTTCCTATGCTAACGTGTGAAGGAAACTGAACCTTACCGTATTGTATTGTGAGGACGTTGTTTGCATGGCGAATTTAGGCTACGCTCCCCTACAGTATAATGTATTTAGGATTCATTTTCCTTTACACATATGTATAGGAAAATGAACACAACGAAAAAAAAAAATTGGGGGGGGGGATGATTATCCATGTGTGGCTTGAGGCGTGACCAGTCTTAAGGAAAATAATGGATAGAAAGAGCATAGGGACATACGAGGTTTTAGAAGTAAGACATCGAAATGCTCTGGTTTTACAGTTAAAATGTTAGAGTTTATGAAGGAAACTGTTAGTGATTTATGAGGAATGTAATGGCGAATTTACGCTACCCTACAGTATAATGTATTTAAGATTCATTTTCCTTCACACATTTGCATAGGAAAATGAACACATCGAAAATTGTTCTGTTGGGATGCATATCCACATGTGGCTGGGAGGCATGACCAGTCTTAAGGAAGCTATTTGTTTTACGTGGCACCGACACAGATAGGTCGTATGGCGGCTATGGGAGAGGAACGGCCTAGGAATGGGAAGGAAGTGGCGTGGCCATAATTAAGGTACAGCCCCGGCATTTTCCTGGTGTGAAAATGGGAAACCACGGAAAACCATCTTCAGGGCTGCCGACAGTGGGATTCGAACCCACTATCTCCCGGATGCGAGCTCACAGCTGCGCGCCCTTAACCGCACGGCCAACTCGCCCGGTCAAGCTCTTTACGCCCTTCAGTTCATCGTCACTCCATTGCCCTACAAGAGAGGCTTCCAGTGGTGTCTCTACAACGCACTAGCATCCAGCGGCTTGGAAATGTGTGGCAAGCAAGCTGACCAACTCCCCGGCACATTAGGGCGAAAAGCTGGTAATTTCACGAGTGAAATGGCCTTTAGAGCTTGAATACTCTGATAGAGATTATTAAAAGCTACGAGATTATCAGGCATATGAGGGAGGCTGAGACTACGTAATTGATGACTTCTCTTATTCTAATTTCTATAGCTTCATTTAAGAATTACTTTGTGAAACTCTACGTCAACAGTGGGAATCCACCTCATAGCTCCCTCAGTGGTTGAGTGGCTGAATATCGGTCTCCGGTTCTGAAGATTGTGGGTTCAAACTCTGTTGAGGAATTCAAATTGTTGAAGGGCGAATACCAATCCATTTGACGCACCATTCTGTACGATGCTGGCATTTAAAAGATCTCTTCTGACTCATTTGGTGTTCATCCGACGAAATTAATTGAAATACAGTTATAGATCTGGTATACTCTGCTATCTGGTGGACTAAAACGGTAGTTATAAAATGATACGCAGCCAGCCTAGATGGCGCCTAATTTGCATGCCTGCTAAGGCATAAAATTAATAATAATAATAATAATAATAATAATAATAATAATAATAATAATAATAATAATAATAATAATCACTATGATTCGTTGGCCGTTGGACATGTCTTAATATAATATAATTCGTAATCGACCATAAGTTAAGTCCCTAACACTGATTCAACAGACTCTCACAGAAACATACCCTTCCAGGTAAAACTCATCAATGAACTCTCGGAAACATCTGTGATACAAACAGGTCTGAGGCAGGTGGATCGTATTTTTCCATCTCCTTCAACTGTATTTTGTTGAAAATCATCCGAGAAAGGAGAACTGAGTTGGCCAGAATGGACTCCCAAAAAGGAGTGAGGGTTGTTTGCAAAAATTTTGGTATTAAGTTTCATTGCGTGGCTTTCGCCGGTGATGTCGTTTTCCTTGCTGACAACCTCAAACGTGTGTGAAATAGATTATATTACCCCATAAGTCAGCTGGTAGGACTCGTCCTATAATTTCCTTCAAAATTTAGATACGACAAACCTTAATTGTAAAACTTAAACGGTGTGTGGAATAGTTCAGTGGATATCTAAATTTAAATACCTGAGTGATATTCTTGCCGCCAGTAACAGTCAAAGTGAAACGTTGATGGAAAGAGCAGTGAAGAGGGAATAAAATTTAAATTACGCTATGGTACTAAGAAATCCATTCATGTTGTCTGAGAGCATTGAATTCATTCAATCACTCATTCCTTAATGAATGCTCTCTTCCTAGTTTGTGGCTATCCGTGACTAAGAGAGGAATGTTCATCTGCTCATGAAATCCAATCCAATCAGGCAATTAATCCATTCATTCTTTCCTTTAATTTATAATGTTTATTGTAAGCTAAGGATAACACTGTTCAGACTAGTGGCACAAATAAAGCCTTGCACTGAAACGAATTAATAGGGGTAAAATACTTTATATCCTTGACTATATAGCAATGTTAACGTCTAGGACAAAAATAAGAAAAAAAAATCTTGGAAACTACAATTTAGTGATCGGGTGTAAGTAGTGAGTAGGAGCAAATATTATATTTAAGATAGTAATAGATAAATTAATTGTAACAACATCATGCACGTATCAAACTAGGGACTAGGGGATGGAAGTATAATATTCATGGTCTTAACCAAGGGAGGGTTACTGGGGGTTATAACTCCCACCCCCGTGGAATTTTTATGAAATATGATAAATAGAAAATCACAGTAAAAAGGGTGAAAGTCGACTCGTTTGAATATTTATAGAAACAAATTTGTGAAAGCAACAAATCTCTCGAATCTATTTTCTAAGAAGCTTCGAAAGTTGAATTTTTGTAATCTGAACATACAATTCGCCGCAAAACTGTTTACTTTGATCATATTGTTCTTCTTCTGTATTTTAATGTAAGATGTTATAATGTACCGGTATTGCAGTCTGAATATCCATATCATTAAGCCTTGAATAAGTGTCCTTATGACTCTCGCGCATGCGCGAACCACACACACACACGCACACACACACTAGTACCATCATTATATTCTATCATAATTTTGTAACCGTAATCCTCGCCCCTCCCATCAATCGGCCGATCCTGGCTACGCTACTGATTCTGTTCTATTATAGTAACAAATCCAGATCTACCTCCGTCCAGGCAAAACATCTCCGCAGAAGAACGCCAGAAGAGAATCATAAGGTCGGACAACTTTGGACGAGTATGTAAAAAAAAATGTAAGCCTGAGAACAAAACTAAATCATGGAGCCTGTATAGGCGTAGCTCACGGTTGGATTTAATGATGTAAATAGTAAATTATAATCACTTCTAGTAATTTAATTTAGATAAATTTATACAATATAACAAAACCTATTAATAACCAGTGTATAATATTTATTCGTAAACATATTTTAAGCACAACCTAACCACAATACAACCGGCGTGTCCTAATATTAATGTTGTTTTAGCGGAGTGACAAGATCCATCGAACTTCATAAGTAGATTTGCTCCAGCAGCGTTGAGAAGCAAACTGATGTCATGCTTATGCACATAAACTAAAGGGGATCACTTGTGTTTGAAAGAATGAATTAAATCTGTTTTTCCAGTACTTAAAGTTGGGAAACAAATGGCAATTTCGTGGTAATGTATGTTTGCATTTAAACGCAAAAGTTGGGACTACACAGCTTTATGTAATCCTTTTCATGTATACAAACTGACATGGCTTAGTGACCCCGAGAATTGGCATTGCTCGTATTTTAAGCCAGGGAACTCGAGGGAGCGAGCGAATGGCCATATTAGTATAGGGTGGTCAATTTATACGGCTAAAAGCTCACAAAAGTGGGTTGGGCTATGGCTGGATGAAACTGCGAGGTATTACTCAAGACTGTCACTTAGATAAAAGGAGAAAAGAGTAGTAACAGTAACACTGTTTGCTTAACGTCTATTGTGACTGGGAAGGGTCGTAACCGACTCCAGGGCGTCTTACAGACGTACATCACGTGCTGGAAGCCAGCGACACAGATCTAATGCTTTTAAATACTCTTCATTGTCACTTACCCCAGCTGTACAAGAACCCAAAACTTCCAGAACATATATTCAAAGACTGTCACTAAGATCGACGCGAAAAGTAATGCTTTATCAGAGTAAATCATAGATTTTAGACTTTTACCCTGGAATAAGTCGAAAAGAACTAAACCAAACCAAACTAAACTCCATGGCACTACAGCCCATGAAGGGCCTTGGCCTACCAAGCGACCGCTGCTCAGCCTGAAGGCCTTCAGATTACAAGGTGTCGTGTGATCAGCACGACGAACCCTTTCGGCCGTTATTCCTGGCTTTCTACATCGGGGCCGAGATCTCACCGTCAGATAGCCTCTCAATTCTAATCACGTATGCTGAGTGGACCTCGAACCAGCCCTCAGGTCCAGATAAAAATCCCTGACCTGGCCGGTAATCGAACTCGGTGCCTCCGGGTAAGAGGAAGGCACGCTACCCCTACACCACGGCGCCGGTTTGTCGCAAAGAACTACGTCCCACTAACTGTATGGTACCGTTTTTCTAGACGCTGAATTGCTAGATTTTTTTTACGACAGAAGTTCTTTTACGAGCTGAAAAATCTACCGACACCTTCAAATATAACGGGACTGAGCCGGGATCGAACCAGTCAATTTGAGCCCAGAAGGCCAGCGCTTTACTATCCGAGCTACTCATCTCGACGTCATGTATTTGTAAATCCTCTTCAAGTACTGTAGGTGTTAGTAAACGCTATAATTTTGCTCTAGAAGGGGGATATTTCATCTGCTAGTAAATACACAACAACATTGTTTTTACGTCGCACCGACACATAGGTTTATGGCGACGATGGAATAGGGAAGTACTAAGAGTGGGAAGGATACAGCCGTGGTCTAAATTAAGTTACAGCCCCAGTATTTGCCTGGTGTTAAAAAAGGGAAAAAAGGGAAAATTATCTTCAGGGCTGCCGACAATGGGGTTCGAACCCACTATCTCCCAAATTCAAGCTGATAGCTACGTGACTGAAACCACGCAGCCACTTGCTCGGTCTCTATCACAAAAATTAAAATTCCAGTAATCTTGAATGTCAAACTGACCATGTCGAAATTCGATCCTACACTCTTCAGCATAGAAGTGAGTGCCTAAGCAATTACGCTTCGCCTTCTAACCAAACCAAACCAAACCCCATGGCACTACAGCCCTTGAAGGGCCTTGGCCTACCAAGCGACCGCTGCTCAACCTGAAGACCTGAAGATTACGAGGTGTCGTCTGGTCAGCACGACGAATCCTCTCAGCCGTTATTCTTGGCTTTCTAGAATGGGGCCGCTATCTCACCGTCAGATAGCTCCTCAATTCTAATCAAGTTGGCTGAGTGGACCTCGAACCAGCCCTCAGGTCCAGGTAAAAATTCCTGATCTGGTCGGGAATCGAACCCGGGGCCTCCGATTAAGAGGCAGGCACGTTAACCCTACACCACCGGCCGGCCGCTTCGCATTCTGCAAACTACTATAAAGAAATGGACATTTTAAATGTATACTACGCTATTTCATTACAATTAATAATATACTGTATGCTCTATGTATTATTCTCGCGTGAAGATTACATTTCTGCTTTCGCAGTAGTTGTTTATATCTGGCTGTGTTAAATCTTTTATCAGTTGTCATTTCCATTACCATAATAATGAAGACTTCTTACTTTTTATTCTTAAACTTTTACGTATATTACATTGAAAGAACCTCGCATTTGAGTGATGCTTTATAGCACTGTGCCTCCTTTATGTTCATAAATGGCATGGTTTTAGAGATAACTGTTCAAAACAACATCGTTACATATTTCTTTACAATGTATACGTGTGCACCGAGCGTAAATGAGTTGACATTGCTTCCAGTAAGGTTGTCCATTCTCCAGCTTTCGTACGGAAAAAGTAATTTCCACGCGAATGAAAGGGAGCCCTGGTGTACATTTTAGATTTGCCTGGCTAGAGATTAAAAATAGGAGAGCTTCCGTAGTTGGCCACCGCGTTAGATCAAATGACCCACTAGCGCAATATTAAAGAAGACATAACTTACCTTAATAATGCATCTTATATACTCATGAATAGTTCTTAAAACACGACTGAAATATTGCACCTCTAACGATTCTGTGGTCGGTTGTGAGTCCAGCCACAATATACAGCGGTGAACGGAGATGTGGTTAGAACACAACTGAAATGAATGCAATAGTTCATGCATAGCTACGTTACTTAATGAGTGCCTTTTCTCTCCCAAAAATCCCTGGTTCGAATCTAAACTGGGTTTGCATGGCCTTACGAACTCACATAAACTCTCATTAGCACCATTGCAATTTACGTTGGAAATCACACTAAACTTTAAGGTGATGGCTAGATTCACCCGATATTAACTAATCATCATGAGTCGTGTAACTCATTGCTGAGCGTCGTGACCCCATTTGACTTTGCACAATATTCATGATTGAACGGCGCCAACTTTGACGATGTTCAGCTTCTCTTAAAGCCTGCTGAAGAGTCAGACCGGTGGTACGCATAACTTGATCAATCTACCTGCACGGTGTCCTTCCTCGTGGTCTTCTGCCGACAACTCTGCCTTCCGTAATACACTTCTCCAGATTTTCACTATCCCGTCTTACAGTATGCCCGTAGAACTGGACGAGTCTCCTTATGACGCGTGCGACAAATCGTTACCCAGAAGTTAGGGAAGAGGAAAACGTGTTGTCGCACGCGGTGAAAAAAGTTCACAACAAAGAGCTAAATGGGGTGGAAATGAGAATGTTAAGGTGAAAAACGCGTCGCCATAAGACCTATCTGTGTCGGTGCGACGTAAAACCACTAGCACAAAAAAAAAAAAAAAAAAAAATACATCTCCAAAGCTGCGGTACTCAGGCGCATGAGGAGGGAACGAATGTTCATGTGTACAATCAAGGAAAGAAAGTCAGCCTACCTTGGGCATATTATGAGGAATGAAAAATACAACCTACTTAAATTGATCATTCAGAGTAAAATTGACGGACGTAGAGGTAGCGGTCGAAGGAAACACTCTTGGCTGAGGAACTAAATTATAGTAGACAGATGAAGACAACCGGACATCTTACAGTCTTCACTGTGAAGAGGAAGAAGAAGTGGACAATTATATGTGTGAAGAGGACTTCTTTCTTCCCAGATATCGAACCCATGACTTCAGTTAGGACATTCATGTAGGACCTTCGCCAGTTTGGGTTTACTTATTTAAATTGTGTGGTTCCAGTTCCTCTTTCTTTGAAAGGATTATGTTCATGTTTTGTTGTAATAGTGAGAGACAGAGTTAGGTAACCCGAGGGGTGGATGAGCTGAGATGAGCTTCCGCGCCGCAGCTGGAAAGTGAAAGGAAAAGTCATTGTACGGTCAAAACGAGCCACAGTGTCATGCGGATTTACTGCAGGTAGCAGGTGAGAGGGTGGAATCTTGCCACGTCGAAGATTTACTGCCGGGAAGTAAAGATGAGTCTAGCCGCAGAGAAAGATCTTAGCCCTTCATCTTCAGTTCTCATTTCAACAGCTTAGTCTTAGCCACATTTAATTTTTGAGTGTTTAGATATTTCCTTGAGTACCGTACACACCCTTAGTAGTAGTAGTAGTAGTAGTAGTAGTAGTAGTAGTAGTAGTAGTAGTTGTTGTTGTTGTTTGAGTCATCAGACCATAGACTGGTTTGATGCAGCTCTCCATGTCACCCTATCCTGTGCTAATGTTTTCATTTCTACGTAACTACTGTATCCTACAACTGCTCTAATCTGCTTGTCATATTAATACCCTACCTTGGTCAACCCCTACCGTTCTTACTGCCTACACTTCCTTCAAAAACCAACTGAACTAGTCCTGGGTGTCTTAATGTGTGTCTTATCTCTTCTCGTCAAAATGTTATTGTTATTATTAACAAATGCATTGCAAATGGGAAATATCCCCGTGGGAATGGTCACTTGCAGTAATGTAATAATAAAGTAAAGTTTGTAAACAAACAAACAAAGAGCAAGAGTACAACAAGCAAATCCATGGAAAGAAAATATTACAAGAATTACTGCTAGTTTAACATTCTAAATCCAGCATTATCATAACAAATTCATACACAGCTTAAGTATTTCCAGTGCTTAACACTACTCCTTACAATACTATAGGAATTAAGCCCTCTCGGCCTTTGCCTTTTTTATTCAGTATGGCACTAATCCCGTTCAAATTTCGTTGAACAATATACCAGGAAAGCTGTTCACTAATATTTTGGAAAGGAGGTTGCTATCAGTAATTAAGCGTAAGTTGAATGAAAACCAGTGTGGTTTAAGATGACAGAGGGGCTGTCAGGATCAGATCATATTTTCAGTATGCGCCTGGTAATTGAGAAATTCTACGAGAGTAATAGACAGTTATGTTTATGTTTCATAGATCTAGAGAAGGCATATGACAGAGTACCAAGGGAAAATATGTTTGCCGTACTGTGGGCTATGGGATTAAGGGTAGATTATTGAAAGCAACGAAAGGTATTTATGTACATAATTGGGATACGGTGAGAATTAATGTTAGGATGAGTTTGCGGTTCAATATACATACAGGGATTAGACAAGACTGTAATATTTCACATTTGTAGCTCATAGTTTACATGGGTCATCTACAGAAGGTCGTTCGTGATTTCTGGTGACAAGTTTGAAAGCTGCTGGCGGCGCTGTTATCAACTTGAGCACATCAATTCGTGTCAGTACTGAGAGCGTGTGTGTAGAGTTTCGTGACATTAGCTACAATGATGCCGAAACGGTTTGACGCTTTACTGGGAAGGTTACGCAACAGCCCTTTCCGATGCTAAATATAGCCATTCTGAAATCCAAGGAATGTGCAAGAAGAGTAATTTCTTAATATTAAAAAGGCAAAGGCCGAGTGGGCTTAATTCCAGAGGGCAAACAACAGGCAAATCCACGACCAGCCACCAGTCGTACAACAGAAGTGGTGAGGAAAGTGAAGGCCCTTGTCTCAGGTGGTAACACTGCTCCCCAAAAGACTACCGCACGTGAGTTAGGAATGTCTGCTTCAACGGTTAACACCATAATCAAAAAGGACCTGCAATTAGAAAAGCGACATAAGCCTCGAGTTCACAAGCGGTTGCCTCATCACCTTCCGGAACGTCGCATTAACGCAAGAAAGATGTATGAGAGCTATCTGGCAGGGGACAGGTGGAAAAATGTGATGACATTAGACGAAGCATATGTGTACCTTAGTGACTCTAACAAACCTTGATCGATTTACTACCATCCTAGAGAGATTTTTTGTGTCAAACATTGTATAAAGAACGCCAGGAAAGTTTTCTAAGAGATTACATAATCACCGTTGGATACTGCTACAATGGCAAATTAATCATTCGCCGTGTCGCCAACAATGTGAAGGTGAACTCTACGTACTATCCGCAAGAGGTCTTAACATTCATGTAAAACACAGATATCCGAGCACTGTAAGAGAAGGCGAAAAATGGGTATATCAAAATAAAGCATCCATTCACAGCCCTCGTTCGACTCGTCTGTTCATAGAGAGAATGGGGATGGGACCTGGAATCCGTACATTTACTTTTACTGACATTCCGGTGAAAGGGCCTTAAGAAAAAGACGTCCACGCACCATCAATGGCCTCCGGAAATCCTGTCAGGAGGAGTGGGATAAGGTAGACATGCTAGCTCTGCGAAAATGTCTGCTGCAGTGTAAATCACGTTGTCGGGCTATAGCTAGAAATGCTGGCTTTCCAAGTGAGCATGATCGTTGGGTTTTCATAAGCTAATTACCCTTCAAACATCGTCCCCGGAGATTCCGAGTGGCCTTAGAGAAAAGTACTGAAAAGTATAAAATGGCAGGGAGGGATTCAGTTAGGTGGAAATGTATAAGCATTTTGGCCTATGTCGACGACTTATCTTCATGACAGATTGTGCCGAAATCCAACAGTTTAATATCTTGGAACTTTAATATAGGAAGGATAGGTATGATATCAAAATTAGCCTTTCCATCACTTAAGTGGTGTCAGAAGGTGTGAGACTTAAAAGACTTGAATGCCAGATCGGGGATACAAAGCTGGAACAGGTAGATATTTTCAAGTATTTAGGATGTGTGTTCTCTCAGTGAGACTGATTCAAGGTGCAGCAAAGCTAATCCCGTGAATTCACTGTTGCAATGAACAGTATTCTGTAAGAAGGAAGTCATCTCCGGGATGAAATTATCTTTACACCGGTCTGTTTCCAGACCAACTTTGCTTTGCGGGAGTGAAAGCTGTGTGGACTCCGGAGATATTATTCAAAAGTCTGAAGTGACATGCATGAAAGTAGTGAAATGATCGCTGGTAGAGACTGGTGGGAACAATGGCAGAAGGGTACTCAGAATGAGAAGATAAAGACTAGGTTAGGAAATAACACAATCTATGAAGCTGTACGCACGAACTGGCTTCGATGGTAGGGTCATATGAGATAAATGGAGGAGGAGAGGTTTACCAAGAAGAATAATGGATTCGGTCATAGAGGGTAAAAGAAGTAGATGGAGATAAGTATGGCGATGGTTAGACTCAGTTTCTAGCGATTTAAAGATAAGAGGTATAGAACTAACCGAGGCCACTCAACTAGTTACAAATAGAGGATATTGGCGGCGTTCAGTAAATTTTCAGAGGCTTGCATGCATTCAATTTGAATGATAATAGAATGAGAATCTTGAATATTTCTAGGGTGTGTGGTAATAGGATTACTTAGACAGCATAACATATAGGTTCTGGGAAAAGGACATAATCGCTTGGTTTCCCAATTAAAATTTGAGGTTACGTGATCTGCCTTTGAAATAAAACAATGAATTGTATTTGATACTAAACAAAATATATCCTTTAAATTTATAATTTAAATGGCGAGGTTTGTTGAGATAGTTTAGTTTAGTTTAGTTTAGTAATGTTTTATTTTACCTGGCAAGATTAAGGCCTTCAGGCCTTCTCTTCCATCTAACCAGGAAA
The DNA here is from genome assembly GCF_040414725.1 of Anabrus simplex. Lineage (NCBI taxonomy): Eukaryota > Metazoa > Arthropoda > Insecta > Orthoptera > Tettigoniidae > Anabrus > Anabrus simplex. Next base: position 208,824,908 of record NC_090271.1, on the reverse strand, counting down.
TTCAGATGATAATATAAAACTCTGACATTACAACTGAAAGAAACTCTAGGCATTAAAGTTGAAGTCCTCTTGACCGGACATTTAAAAGTTGAACAAGAAATTTGTCCCTCACTGGTTCACTTGACAGTACCTCCAACACTTTGAGTGTTATTACGACGTATTCCTTTGAGTCGGTATCAGCTGTAGGTAATGTATCTCAAACTTAATTTGGTGAAGTATCCTTTTAGTTTCACAAACGAGATATAGCATGACTTGAAATTATATTCACACTTCACAATCAACTTTACAATTAATTCACTGATAACTGTTAGTCTGCATTACAACGACTCAGTATTCGGCTGTCACCGAACTGACACAAGAACTCGACCGAACAGATACAAGAAATACACTCCGAACATATAATCAATTTGGTCACTGACGACTACGTATCCATGTCTGAGTAGTACTCCTGATGAAAAGGTACTGTATCCAACTCACTGTCCACCATCCTCCTCAATGACCGACTCACTGAGAGTCCACTTCCATCTGACCAGCTGCTGTAGGATACAGCTCCTTATATAGACTTTAGTTGTCGCATGGTATATCACCCACGTCAGAGTTAAATCAGACCAAGACTTCACTCCAACCCAGCTCCCAAGTATTACATATTGTGTTGAAATAGTCTCAGATAAAGTAGGAAATCCCTAAATTACCTCATACTGCCAAATGCATACAATGACAGAGCGATGAATCGACTGTTACTCTAACAGTATTGCACCATGTGTTGCAATGTCTTAAAAATTGTATCACAAATAATAAATCCATATCTGATATTAGGCAGCAAGTCTCACTCTGCATTATTTTAATGCTAACATACACCCACATATACGGTATATACACTATAAATTAAACACAATGAAGCAAGGGATAATTAATACAAAGCGAAATCAGTTTACAGAATTGAATCAAGCAATAATAATAGTTACAATAATGGTAATAATACTAATACTAATAATAATAATAAGAAGAATAAGAATAAGAAAAAGAATAATATAGATGTAATAATAATAATAATAATAATAATAATAATAATAATAATAATAATAATAATAATAATAATACAGAGAAATGTTTGTAAACGGGATTTGAACGTTACAATAACTGCAGTCTCGTAAGTGTGACCAGTATCCAGTATTCGGGAGATATTGGGTTTGAACACTGTCGGCAGCCCTGAAGATGGTTTTCCGTGATTCTCCATATTCACACAAGGCAAATTCTGGTGCTGTACCTTAATTAAGTCCATGGATGCTTTCTTCCCACTCCTAGTCCTTTCCAGCTCCATCGTCGCCATAAGACCTATCTGTGTCGGAGTGACGTAAAGCAACTTGCAATTTAAAAAATGCCGCGCTTGATCGAGATTACCTTCTGAGGACGCCGAGCAAATTCTTCGTGAAATGTAGAGATCGTTTGAAGTTTGCTTCTTTTAACTGAATAAAGCACAAAAGAAATATTTTACACGATTTTTAAATTTTCTTTTAATAATTAATCAGGTTTATATAGTTGGACAATTTACTTCTCAAGGACCCAAATACATTCAGATATAAAATACAGTATGCCGTAGCTTTCCACCTGATTGGCCTTGGTTTGAACCCGAGTTAAATCACGAAATGAAGACTGGTTTGAGCAACTGAGACAAGATGCACCCCACCTCTGGTGATAAGCGCCATGTGTGAGTCAATGTTGCTTTCAGGTAATAATAATAATAATAATAATAATAATAATAATAATAATAATAATAATAATAATAATATACATCTTCATTATAGACTGTTGCGCCTTTCAGCGTTCAGTCCACAAGCCTCTGTGAATGTACTAACCATCACTGCAATTCTCTATGTTTAAGAAGTTCTTTGGCCTCGTTTAATTCTATACTTTAAGTGCGGCCAGTATCCAGTAATCGGGAGATAGTGGGTTCGAGCCCCACTGTCGGCAGCCCCGAAGATGGTTTTCCGTGGTTTCCCATTTTCACACCAGGCAAATGCCGGAGCTGTACCTTAATTAAGGCCACAGCCACTTCCTTCCACTTCCTAGGCCTTTCCTATGCCATCGTCGCCAAAAGACCTATCTGTGTCGGTGCAACGTAAAACAAATAGCAAAAAATAAAAAAATCTATACTTCCTATCTTTAAATCATTTGAAACTAAGTCTCACCATCGTCATCTTGGTCGCCCTCTACTTCTCTTACCCACCAATTCGGAGTCCTTTATTCTCCTAGGTAAGCTATCCTCCTCCATTCGCCTCATTTGACCCCACCACCCAATCCGGTTTATGCACACAGCTTCATCCATCGAGTTAAATCCCCTTAAAATTTACTTCCTTCCGAGTACCCTCCTGTCATTGTTCCCACCTGTCTGTACCAGCAATCACCCGACTCCAGAAAGTGTACAGAGTAGCAAGGAATCACTATAATAAAGGAGTGATATTCTGTAATGCGAAACGTCGACATTACAAGTCACTTATTTTGCCGGAAGCATTATATGGCTCAGAAACGACATCTATAAGCGGCCACTCTAAAATTGATGAGACTGTAAGGTAAGAACGGAAAATTCATAGGGAAATATATGTTCATGCTCTTGTAAATGGCACATTGATTAAAAGAAGGACTAAAGGCCTGTACTTAGCAACAACTAAGTTTACTGATGCCGTATGTAGAAGATGCATGAAATTTTATGGACACATCTGTAGAATGGATAATAGATTAACTTAAAACTATTTAATATAATCAATTCAAAGAGGGTCAAAATCAACTGCTTCGAATAAATTACGCAGGATTTACTAAAAATAAATGCTACACAAGATACCATCAAAAATAATTAAGTCTTTGGAACTCTGGTTGCAAATCACACATTCCGGGAGATAGCTTATAAGAACAGTGGAAAACGCAAAAACAACACAAGTTCACCCACAGAATTTCGTAGGAGAAGAAGAAGAAGAAAAAGAAGAAGAAGAAGCTGCCAGACCAATCTTACAAGTTCAAACGCTTTCTTTAATTGGGCATAACGAAGAAAGAAAGAAAGAAAGAAAGAAGAAAGAAAGAAAAATAAAATACCAACAACAATGCTATGATTTCTATGTTTGCATATTACATTTACTTTACAGCTCTCATTAACAATGGTCGATCAAGATTACCTCTTTCAGAATACTAAAACTCAAAAGAAATATTTTTATACGACTTTATATTTGCTATTAACAAATAATTAGGTTTATATTCTTAGAAAAAATACTCCAAAAATGATCATTCATATCCTATTAACGGACATTGAGTGAAATATTTAGTGTCCAGGTGTAGCTTCTGATATCTTGTCGAAAGAATCTCGTTAAATATCTACAGTTGTTTTGTTGATATGAATACGATGATTGGTTTTATAACTCTGTCCATTAAACTGTTAATATTATTTATGACCCACAAAAATATCCTCAAGAGATAACTCTGTAATATTATGCAGTCGCTTAACCTCTTGGATCCTTTCAACTTCAGGGTTACTTTCGTTTCCCTGCGAGTAAATACAGTGTTTCTTCTTGTGAAATCAATGTGAATACAAAATATGTCTTTATGGTTATATATTATATTGGATGATAGTTAAAGCCTTCGGTTTAATTCGCTGCAATGTAACATATCATCCAGTGCTTGCTCCTGATCTCTCTTCATCATACGATCACTGTATGCCAGGCCAATAGAGCGTATTCCAAAGTCTGCAGCTAAGCGTTCTCCATTCCGGCCAGCGGTTTTGTGGTAGCACGCACAGACTCTTGGAGAATGTTACGCCCAAGTTCTGGAAATAGACCATGAAGTATATATTGGTTCATTCGAAGGTGATGAAAATTTACGGGAATACTGAAGAGATACATTTATGGGGTTTCTTTCTGAACATCGTGGAAAATAATTTCCTCCTGTCAAAATTTTTAAAACGAATAAATTATAAAATGTTTAGCCATTCACGTTTTGATTCTAGTCATGCTGCCGGGTATTTTTTATAAGCGATCCGAGCCCACAGTGATGCAGTCGATTAGTCTTCGTCTTTTAGTTTCCAAGATAGCTGCTTCTAACCTACATCTCTTGTAATACACACCACAGTATCAACTAGCACAGAATCACACAATGATTATACCCTTCCACACAGGATTGACCTCACGGAGGGTATCTAGTTGCAAACCAGGACCAAATCCTCATATGCTATACAATTCACAACCACGACCACGCCAAGGTATGGAAGAAGCAGTGGATTATTATTATTATTATTATTATTATTATTATTATTATTATTATTATTATTATTATTATTATTATTATTAACATGGAATTGAGTAACAGACAGCAATTTTTCCGGGAACAATGGACTTCAACGTAACACAATTTTTTTTTTTTCAATTTGCTTTACGTTGCACCGACACAGATAGGTCTTACGGCGACGGTGGGCCAGGAATGGCCTAGGAATTGGAAGGAAGCGGCCCTGGCCTTAATTAAGGTACAGCCCCGGCATTTGCCAGGTGTGAAAATGGGAACCACGGAAAACCATCTTCAGGGCTGCCGACAATTGGGCTCGAACCCACTATCTCCCGAATACTGGATACTGGACGCACTAAGCGACTGCAGCTATCGAGCTCGGTATAACACAAATTAATGTGACCATAAACGAGAGTCCGGTCTAGAAAGCCAAGAATAATGGCCAAGAGGATTCGTCGTGCTGACCACACGACACCTCGTAATCTGCAGGCCTTCGGGCTGAGCAGCGGTCGCTTGGTAGGCCAAGACACTTCCAGGGCTGTAGTGCCATGGGGTTTGGTTTGGTTTTATAAACGAGAGTATCGTGCTCTAGCGGTAACAGCATGTCTCGCGACCCGCAAGTTGAGAACCGCTGACCTGGCAGAAAGCATTCTGAGATGAAAAACGCATTTGCGTTCTTATCTTTTTTGACTGTAAATTCATTGCCACTTAGTTCTAACGACGCCGCAAGCCTCATTCACATTCACGGCTGGCCTGTGTTTGTATCGAATAAAGTTTCCAAAACTGTGAAGCGCGGAACCCCTAAGGCACCATAGATGCATTTAATAGCCAGTTCTTTTACAGACGTTTAATTAATCACTTATATTAAGCAGAAATATATTTCGACTAAAATTACCATAGTCTTCACTCACTGGCTAATAATAATAATAATAATAATAATAATAATAATAAATTTATTGGTTTTACGTCCCACAAACTACTTTTATGATTTTTAGAGACACCGAAGTGCCGACATTTTGTCCCGCGGGAGTTGTACGTGCCGGTGAATCTACCTACACGAGGCTGAAGAATTTGAACACCTCCAAATACTCCCGGACTGAGCCAGGATCGAACCTGCCCACTTTGGCTCAGAAAGCCAGCGCCTTAACTGTCTGAGTCACTCATCCCGCCAGTTTAAGGAAATACTGCATAAAAAACCCAACACTCGGGAAATGTGTATTAATTAGAGGATAGCATTATAATGCTGATCTATTATTATTAGGGAAAGGATGTTAAGGTGAAAATTATGGTTAAAAAAGTGGGGAGAAGGTTCTGAAAATACACACAAAAAGGTGCATGAATGTGTTGATGAAATTACAGTTATTTTAGACAGCAAGTCGATGTCGTTTTGAGCTCAGTAGATCCTTGAAGGATCTTTAAAGGCAGAACATCAGAGAATGCGTAATATTTCACTCAGACTGGATATTAATACGTGGATGATAATAATAATAATAGTAATAATAACAAAAATAATAATAATATAGGGAGCCTTTACGAGAATCTTGGCAAGGTCATCACTGAACTCATCCATTGGCCCCTGCTTTACAGATCCTGAAGCTAAGGCGTGTATCAAGAATAGTTAGGTTTCGACTTGGAATTTTAATGTTCCTTACATGTTTGCTGTACTGGACGTGCTAATTTATTGTTTCTTTGATGCTTGTCAAGGATTGCAATATTTACTTCACAAACGGCAAATCGAAGAAAGATGCCATCAGTTTCGATAAACTGATATTGAATTATTCTGGAAGTGCATACAACTTCTCCTGTAATCGGCATGATTTTGTGCTGTGAAAAATACGTTCTTGTCCGGACAATTAACACAGTCAACAACAGAGTACACAGTTGAAAAGCGAATTCATTAAGTTCATGTTAGTACTAACTGAACTTAGTTTAAACTTTTACACCGGGTGAGTTAGCCGCGCGATTACGGGTGCGCGGCTGTGAGCTGGCATCCGGGAGATAGTGGGTTGGAATCCCACTGTCAGCAGTTCTGAAGATGGCTTTCCGTGGTTTCCCATTCTAAAACCAGGCAAATGCTGGGGCTGTACCTTAATTAAGGCCAAGGCCGGTTCCTTCCAACTCCTAGGCCTTTCCTATCCCATCGTCGTCATAAAACCTATGTGTGTCGGTGCGATGTAAAGCCACTAGCAAAAAAAACCCTTTGGCAGCGTCATTGTTTTAATTTTAATTTGATATCACAGCTTCAGGTTAACCATTGTTGCTGGAATATGAATTATTGGTGTTTTTTATCTATACTAATATTATAAAGAGGAAAAATTTGTTTGTTTGTAACGAATAGGCTTAAAAACTACTGAACCGATTTTTAAAATTTCTTCACCTATAGAAAGATATATTGCCAGTGAGTAACATGGGATGTATTTTATTTTCAAAACAATTCGCAATTCGATGTGGGGGCACGGGGGAGAAATATAAAAATAATAGGCTAATATAGGCAAAACATCGAATTTGTCGTATAAGGACGAGACAAAGATCAATTTAATCCTCTTGACGCAAAGAACAAAACTCGGTAAGCCCTACGGGCTCGAAAACCATGTTTTAAGGCCCTAAGACCAACCGTTACGGAGATATTGGCACCACACTACCCTTGGTCTAGGAATCGGTTAAAGAAATGAACTGCCGTAACCATGGCAACGTCAGCTCCAGGATTATTTTATAGTTGCTTTACGTCACACCGACACAGATAGGTCTTACGGTGACGATGGGATAGGAAAGGCCTAGGAGTTGGAAGGAAGCGGCCGTGGCCTTAATGAAGGTACAGCCCCAGCATTTGCCTGGTGTGAAAATGGGAAACCACGGAAAACCATCTTCAGAGCTGCCGACAGTGGGGTTCGAACCTACTATCTCCCGAATACCGGATACTGGCCGCACTTAAGCGACTCCAGCTATCGAGCTCGGTACTCCAGGATTCTAGAGCAATGAGATTATGTATGTACGTTTGGGCATAGCTGCCAACCAAAATTGGTATAAATAAGACTTAATATCTGGTAAAAATATACTGTTGTGTAAGGCACTCATAGGACTCCTTTGGGCGGGGATGGAAAGGGGGTGAAGTACGAGTATAAAAATCCTACTCTCTCTCTCTCTCTCTCTCTCTCTCTCTCTCTATATATATATATATATATATATGAAAGAGTGTGTGTAAATAACACATCTCCTCCTAAACCACTGAAGCAATTTCAACCAAACTTGGTACACGTATTACTTACTATCGGGAGACGATCACTGTTGGGATAAGCCATCTCTAGCGCCCTTAAGGGAGGGGGTCAGGCGGGTAGTTATAATAATAATCGAGAATAGTGTCGAATTCATAGTTTTCGGGGTCGCTGAGTTGAAAAGTAATACTCTAGAATTTTTTAAAGTCCAAGTCCAGCCCCCTTTTAGGTGGGGAGCAAAGGAGGGGTGAGATATAGAAATAATTAAAAGCAGTTTCGAATCCATAGATTTCAGGGTCTCTGAGATGAATAGTAATACTCCGGATTTTTTGCAAGTCCAAGTGGGGAGCGCAGGGGGTGAGATATAAAATTAATCGAAAAACTATATATAAAAATAGTACTTCTTCTTACGATATATAAAAATTGATGTGTGTGTGTGTGTGTGTGTGTGTGTGTGTGTGTGTGTGTGTGTGTGTGTGTGTGTGTGTGTGTGTGTGTGTGTGTGTGTGTGTGTGTGAGTGGGTGGGTGGGTGTGTAAATGACACATCTTCTCCTAAACCACTGGAGCAATTTCACCCACCGGGCGAGTTGGCCGTGCGCGTAGAGGCGCGCGGCTGTGAGCTTGCATCCGGGAGATAGTAGGTTCGAATCCCACTATCGGCAGCCCTGAAAATGGTTTTCCGTGGTTTCCCATTTTCACACCAGGCAAATGCTGGGGCTGTACCTTAATTAAGGCCACGGCCGCTTCCTTCCAACTCCTAGGCCTTTCCTATCCCATCGTCGCCATAAGACCTATCTGTGTCGGCGCGACGTAAAGCCCCTAGCAAAAAAAAAAAAGAAAAAAATTTTCACCAAACTTGGAACACTTATCAATTAGTATCAGGAGACAAACCGTGTGAGGGTAAGACACCCCTAGCACCCTTATGGGCAGGGGGCGAGGGGGGTGGTAAAAATAATCTAGAATATTATCGAATCCATAGTTTTCGTGGTCGCTGAAATGATTAGTGACACTCCAATTTTTTTTAAATTCATGTTCTGCCCCATTTGGGGTGTGGGTGAGGGGGGGAGGGAGTGAGATATAAAGATTATCGAAAACAGTGTCGAAACTACAGTTTTCTGGGTCACTGAGATGAATGGTGACAATCCAGATTTTTTCTCTCTTAGTAGCGGGGGGGAAGGGGGCGAGAGAGGGACAGTCTCATTGACAGTTGAAATCCTGCACATCGTATCTATAGTGCGACGGCTAAATACATATGGTTATAGCTTATTAATTTTTGACAGGATCAAATACTTCCCAGTCGATTCGAGCTTCCATAAGGACGAAATTTGCTCGAAAATTAAATAATCTAAAACTTGAAATCAAACACATCTAAATAATTCTAAAACTACATAATAGATCATAACATATCAATCTGCAAGTCAAAAAGGAATTCTATAAAAATTCACATCACACAAAACTAACTGGTAATGCAAATCTTAAAGGTAAATATTCAGAAACTATCCGGGCAACGCCGGGTACTACAGCTAGTAAATTATATTTTAACACGTATTTATACTATTGTTGACTTCTATTTAAACAATATTTTAAAAATCTGTTTCAGTAAGAGAAAAAATCTGTTTATTTGTTCTAAAACACACACAAAGGCGGGAAGAAGGTGCTGAACCATGAAATACAATGGGAAATAATATAGTAATCTCACAAAAAGGTGCAAAATTGCAACAAATTTTGTTTATTTCGCTATACATCATGTCATTGAACACATATATTGTCCTATATGTACGAAAATAGCTACATTTTTTGAAATGTGCTTCACCTTAAAATCCTTTCAGTAATTATTATTATGCATTCATTCATTCATTCATTCATTCATTCATTCATTCATATCATTTTTGCCCTTATGGAAAGTGTTTGAACTCGAATATCTCATGATGACACAATTTTCACTTCTTTCCCTTCTTCCTCTCCTCTTCCCAAAATCTCTTCATCCTTTGGCTGTGTTCCTGTTTCCTTTGTTCTGTCCACAATGTTCCTGTCATCTTCTTCTCATTTACTATAAATTTTGTATTCCTAATTTTGTTTCTGAATTCTTTTCTGACTCCTATCATTTGCCTGTTCATCCCCACCTGCCTTAAGTTTCCTCTATTTCATGATACCAATTTCTTTTCTAGCTTGAACTGTTTACTACATCAATGATTTCCTTTGTCTGTTGTTGCCCATTCTCTGTATGTGCCCAAAGAAATTTAGTCTGCCTTTTCTGATCATGTCTGTGTATTGGTCCAAATACTTTTCTGAAAATGTTACGTTCTTTTTTTCTGTCTCTATGATGCCTGATGCTCCAATTGTGGTCGTTTCTGACGCATTATTATTATTATTATTATTATTATTATTATTATTATTATTATTATTATTATTATTATTATTATTATTTGGTGGTTTTTCGCCTTTTTATCCTCCCCAAATCTCTCCATAATTCGCTATAATTTATTGGTTATTTTTGTGCTTTCCTGACAATTTCTTACTAGTATTCCGTAAATTTGTGCTTAGTTACTCATGCTTTGAAGGCTCTACGATTTCTTACTTTGTTTTCTGTGATGTTCATTTCTTGTAGGTTTTGCTCCTCCTCATTTTCTTCTTCTTCTTCTTCTTCTTCTTCTGTTGCTGCTGCCGCTGCTGATTATGATGATGATCACGGTTATTATTTTTGTTGTTGTTACGATTTCTTACTTTGTTTTCTGTGATGTTCATTTCTTGTAGGTTTTGCTCCTCCTCATTTTCTTCTTCTTCTTCTTCTTCTTCTGTTGCTGCTGCCGCTGCTGATTATGATGATGATCACGGTTATTATTTTTGTTGTTGTTGTTATTGTTATCTCCATTGAACAGTTGCCAGCTTTAAACATCTTCCGACCTTTTGTCATACCCTCGTCCTTTGAAGGGTCTGAATGTGAGATGATGATAATGAAGTAGGGAGAGGGGGATACTCGGTGTCGGCACATAGCCTACTTATGTCGAATAACACCAAGAACAAGGCTCATGGCTTAACGTCTCCATTAGACGAACGAATCACTATCAACATCGTCGTATGCTCACACTCAATATGAATACTGCGGAAAGGTTTGAAACTGAATCCAGGCTTTCGTTGGTATGCAATTTAGTGATTAAAAATTGTATACCACCACCTCTCCTTCCCTACTGTCCAACATTCTGATGGTGAGCATTTTTCCACCAGCAGGTCTCGAACCGGATAACAACGGTATCGGACCGTATGAACTTGACGCATTAACGACCATGCCTACCAAGCGAGCAAGTTTGTCTCTAACGCTGCATTAGTGCAGTCTCTGTATCGGTAGAGTATTTGTAATTAAATGAAGCTATGGAGGATGTGGCCGTGTTCATACGGCCCGCACATCCACCTTGAACTATAATGTCAGGCTGAGTGAACCAGTATTAAATAGCAGAGCCGGGATTCAGACTCAGCCAACCGGGCTGGAAGCCATTAGGCTAACTACTAGAATACTGACTTATCAAGACTAATTTGAAATATATTACGACGGATTACTGTAATACGACTTCCATTAACCAGTTTATAGCCAGCATCGATCATTATTCAGACATTAGCTTTCCAGAAGAACGATCGCGCTTCGATCTCCAGTGTAGACAGTAATGTCCCTCCCCAGTATACATTTTTCGTGAGGCTGTATACCAACATGTAAGTTTCCAAATGGTATAACTTTCCAAAGGTAAACTTGTTCTGAAATACTTCTGTTGAGAGACCACAGTGCTAACCACACTAAATTGGAGATCATTATATGTTATCATTTAAATTTTCCTTCCAAATTTGACCTTTTTACTTTCCTAATCCTTCCATTAATTCCTGAGTTATTTTAAAAGAGATGGCAAAGCGATATTGGAAAAGGTATATACAGAATGAGGCAGTTACGACGTGCAACTCATATGATTGGTAAATTGTGAAAGATATTGATTTTATTGTACTTTGTCATTAATTTTCACAATGGACACAATCGAGTTTATACTTTTCTCCAGGGTGCCAGCATCGGCTGAGATAATGCTGATAACTTTTTTTTAACAGAGCTACAATGTTTTCTACACCTAGCATGACCGAACGAGTAAGCCGTGCGGTTAGGAAAGCGCACCTGTGAGCTTGCATCCGGGAGATAGTGGGTTCGAACCCTACTGTCGGCAGCCCTGAAGATCTTTTTTGTGGTTTTCCATTTTCACACCAGGCAAATGCTGGAGCTGTACCTTAATTAAGGCTACGGCCAGTTCCTTCCTACTCCTAGGCCTTTCCTATCCCATCGTCACCGTTAGACTGTGTCGGTGCGACGTAAAGCAAATTGTGAAAAAAAGAAGAAGCACACTAAGCGTTAGATATATGAACATTCCAAATTCAGAGATGCGATTAGTTTCAAAATTCGACATATATTTCCCGAAAAAGTGATTACATACTATTGGGAGAATTTAAGACGTGAAAGGGTTAACCAACATTTTCTTAGGTGGGACTGATATATATATAATACGTTAAATTAGCTCTTTCTTTAGATAGCAGAATTGGCAGCACTGCTTAATCCATCTTGCCTAGGCAAGGGAGTGTAACTGGACCCACGTACATTTACAAGTCAGAATCTAAGATTGGCAATACTACTCACAACTACCAAACGGGGGGGAGGGGGGGGGGTGAGCTAAGAAATGGGCATTTCCATCTTCGAAATGCTGTCTCTTACTTAAATCATATTTCTCACATGATATATATGTAAAAACACGATGATGGTTACGTACATCAACATTTATAGCAAAATGATTCCAGTAATTAACGGCGTATGTCCTCGGAAGATGTGCGCTGCGGGTCTTTCGAATTTATGCCGATTTGTGACCTGCGTGTTTGTGAATATGATGAATTCTGATTTTGAATACGGTACATATACCCGGTACTCGATCAGGAAGAATAAACGTTAAAATCCTGAACTTGTCCGGGAATCGAACCTCGATCCCGGGAACAGTTGGATCATAGGCCAGCACTTTAACCATCTAGTTATTGAAACGGAAAAGATTAAGTGTTTTAAATCAAAGTAGTTATATATCAATACTCACGAAATTAACATCTTGCCCTGTTTCCAATCTTTGGTGCCACTCCTCTCGTAGTTCTTCATTTTTTCTATAACTATTCATCACGGCATTCGAGAATGTTGGCAACAACCAATTTAAAAGGATGTTAATTTTCATACGCATATTTTCCAGGTCCAAACCAAAACTGCTGACTTCCCCAGCTCGCAAAGCACTTTTCGCTAAAGTGAAAAGGACTTCCTTGTGGTGTTTACAGTCAACGCAGTAATTCTTGTATTTTCCAGAAATTAGCAATGTAAAAACACCAGGCTCAGTGATTCATAAAACCAAGACGCCATCGGACGGCAACTCTAATCCTCCTCTCTGAACACTTTTGAAGTAAGGATCATCCGTTTCCCTGGTTTGAAGGAGGGCTAAACATGCACTGCAGATTATTTTCCAGGATCCTAATATGCCTTTCAACCGAGCAAGTTGGCTACACGGTTTGGATCACGTAGCTGCGAGTATGCAGAGGGGAGGTGATGGGATTTAACCCCACTTTCGGTAGCCTTAAAAATGGGTTCCCATGATTTCCCATTTTCACATCTGGCAAATGCTGGGGCTGTATCTTAATTTAGACCACCCTTGCTTACTTCCTAGTCCTAGCCATATCCTATCCCATCATCGCCATGAGACCTGTCTATGTTGGTGCGACGTAGGACAAATAGCAATCTGGTTGCATGTCCAGAGATGAATATTGTGCTAGGGAAATATTGGATTTTATGTCATCTACTATATCAGAGTCACCTATTATTAATTAACTGCAGTCATATTTCACCTAGGTAAATACAATTCTCGAATACCCATAATCTGAATCTTCTTATCATTATCTAGAACTTGCAGAACGATAAAAATTTTAATTAGATCCCCTAAGCAGTATGCAGTCAATAAATCTTCGTTTCCAGCAACAAAGAATCTCATTTCACGATTCTAAACAAACACTTAATATTTGGTTAACAACACAGCTGTGGTATTATCTAAATAATTGTTTGTAATTGTCATTATACGACCATATTCCAAATTAAAATTGACCCATTCGAAAAATGTGTAAAAAAACAGAATGGTTCATCTTTTAATCCTTTAAACGGTAACTGATCGTTGGTTGTCTTACAAAATCCATTGATGAAATTCTTCAAATTTACAATATACCGCCATTATTCAACTATTTTTAAACAAAAACCGGTAGCAATAGAATCGAGTCCAATCGACTTCAGAGCAGCTATGGTGGTGTTATGAAATGGATTACCAGCAAAATCCGTTTTCTGCCTGTTAAAATTGTTAGGATACGTAATAGTGAGTTTGAAATTTGTAGCAAGCAGTTTGAATGTATGACTATGACTACCATCAAATGTTCTAATAACACCGAAGCAAGCTTTACGTTTTGGTCTCTCTCCTTAAAATGCACATGCACTGCATCAAAGATGAGAAATGTACGAAAATTCTTGTGTTTTGTGTTGGGGATACAATATGGACTTTCACTTTCTAACATCGATCGTGGTATGCTAAACATATTCTGATGAACTCGTAGACTGGGGGCTAAAAGCCCTCAGGGGTTCTATCCTCATTTTCAGACATCTCATCGGAATAAGATGAACTGGGCTCAAGTCCGAATCATATTTTTATATTAAGTTTTGTAGGAATTACTTGACAAGTTGTTCTTTTAAATGATTTTGTAGCTTTTAAGTTAAGTGATTGCAGAATTGTTTAAAATTGTAGATCAAGTTTCACAATCGTTTATAATTTTTCGAGTTGCTAACAATTTATTTTTTTATCAATATTCACATGATATAAGCTTTTGCTAAAATAATTGCAGGAGTCTTCCTCGTGAACAACCGAGATTTTCTTCTAAGACGAGGGGCAAAAATTATTTGTGAAACGTAAGGAGTTACATCTTGTTTTCTTCACACGGCATAAGCCCAAGTGTCTATATTACGTCCAAAAATTCACTGTAGTGTGTATTTTTTGTATTATGGCAGCCTCTAGGCGGAGGAAGAATATATAGCAAAATACCGTTAAAATGCTGTATGCCTATGTTGATCTACAGTATTTCTAAAACTACAGGTAGTAGTCAAATGAGTATGTCGTTACCACGTGTCGAAATAATCATTTCTGTTTCCTACGCGTAACCTAATGAAATGAATAAAATTAAATTTTACTTAGCACATGGCGTTTGTATACACAAAATAACTTCTTTTTCCTCACCATAATCAAATACACTGAATAGAATGAGATACTAGGCACAATAAAACGGTTTAAAGTTTAAAATCTGTTTTAATACGCGTCCCTTCATCTTCCGTCAGAGCGCATACACTGCTCCTTTACCTGCCGAAGCTAGAGTGCTGCTGATTGAGGCGAATTGTGCCTTACTTTGCACTATAGCTTTACAACAATACGTCCCCTGTGGGTGGGGGCGGTATCCCCTGCCTGTCATAACATGCGACTAGAAAGGGTCACAGGGGCTTTTAACTTGGGAGCGTAGATTAGTGACTACGGGCCCTTGCCTGAGTCCTGCACTGCTTCCATTTACTTGTGCCAGGCTCCTCACAATTGTTTTCTTCTGATCCCAATGTTATTAGATTTCGAAGCCTAGGTATTATTTCATTCACACGCCCTTCGTGGCCCCTGTATTTCTTTCTCAAATACTTTCATTCTTCGAAGTGTCTGATCTGTTCCGTTTTCCCTACGTAATGATAATGTACTCCCTCTTAAAACATAATTACCACCACCACTTACAAACAGTGCTATTACACTGATCATTGCTGTTAACTTTGCCCCTGCCACTCATTTCCCCTGCCACTCATTTCCCTGGATGGTATTACTCCTACAATGACAGAAAGTAACCCATCAAGCACTGTTACGCAACAGCTGGATTGGTAAAAGAAGGTAAAGAAATCTCCTATACGGAAAAATAGTAGTTTAATAAAACACTCTGTGCCAGTGCTTGTCCAGAGACTTGCCATCAGACTGTGGGGTGATCCGAAGGCGTGAACAGTGTCGTATATAAATGCTGTAGCCCGAGCTCCCAATTTATTGCCGAGTATTATTGAATGGCGCGTATCTGAAGTCCCTCGAGGCTAACAGTTACGCCGTTCTAGAATTGCTGTTCAGAAGAAACTTTTGTTACATCTCTCATTTAATATAAATTACATGGACATTTCATTAAAATAAAAAAATCATCATTTATGACAGTAAAACATTCGAATAGCACCTTGAACAGCGCTTTAGGGAACTAATTTCCGGGTGCAAGCCGAGAATGGGTGCGATATCTCTGACTTCTGTTTGGGAAAGAAAATTACGACGAGGTAAATTAGTGAGATATTCAACCAGAGGTTTGTGAGACACGTCGCGTCTTGGTAGAACCCTATTTCCAGGGCTATTGTGGTTCCCATTCCGGTCGCTATGTAAAAGCTGTGAAAGTGTAGACTTTTCCTCGTAAAACGTTAGGTCTTATCACTTATTATTACTAGAGTGGATGGCGCAAAAATCATGAGCATACGCCACTGATCATCATGTGGTATGTTTACGTAATACTGCAAGTGACGTCGCTGATGAATACAAGATGTAATGTTGCGTAACACTGTAGATCGCGTCGCTGATGATTACAATATATACCGGTATTTATATATAGATGCAGGAGATGTCGCTGTTATAGACAAGATGAAATGCCGCGTAATTCGGAAGGAATTGTTGTTGATGATCAGAAGACGTAATGTTAACGTAATACTGTGGATGATGTTGCTGATGATCACAAGGTTTATGTAATACTGTACAGTAGAGGAAGTCGCTTACGGCCGCAAGATCTAATGCTTACGTAGTAGCTGATGTCGCTGATGATCACAAGGTATACTCAATATTGTAGGGGAAGTAATATGTAATATTGTAGAGGAAGTCGCTTATGACCGAAATATGTAATGCTTACGTAGTAGCTGATGTAGTAGCTGATGCTTACGTAGTAGCTGATGTCGTTGATGATCACAAGGTATACGTAATACTGTAGGGGAAGTCGCTTATGATCACAGTTATGTCACGTAGTACATTAGGTGACGTTGCTAAGGATCACAACATACGCGTATAATGCCAGATAATACTGCAGGTTCAAAACCCTCCGTCGACAACCCTGAAGATGGTTTTCTGTGGTTTCCCATTTCCACACCAGGAAAATGCTGGGGCTGTACCTTAATTAAGGCCACGACTGCTTCCTCCCAACTCCTAGGCCATTCCTGTCCCATCGTTGCCATAAGACCTATCTGTGCCGGTGCGACGTAAAGCAACTTGTAAAAAAAAGAGATAATACTGCAGATTATTTTGTTTATGATCGCAAAATGTAAAGCTTACGTAGTACTGTAGGTGATATCACGTCACTGAAGATCACAAGATACAATGTCACGTAATACTTTATTTGATGCCACTGATGATCATAAAATACAACTCGTAGGTAATACAGGGTGGGAAAATAAAACTGGCCCGGAAAAGGTTTATAAGGCTGACGCGGAAGTGAACCTTCTTAATTAATGAACAGGGGAACTGCCCATCACGGGAAATGCTGTAAAACGTGGTTTAGATGCACCAATCGATTGCTGTCAGATGTCTGCGCGTCCGGATCTCCCGCATGCTCAAAAAGTGAAAGTTTGTCTGGACGCTTTAATGCATGCACAAAAGTAAATTTTTAAGGATACAAATGCAGGTCCTTTATGGTAATGTTTCGACACGACGATCTCTTAATTCCCACTTGCACGGATAAACGGCGTTGAGACTTTGTCAGACTTCGTGCCAGTCTTTCCTTCCCTCGAGCTATATCTTCTGGTGTTGGAACTCTTTTTGGATAGTTGAGTTACGTGTTTTATTCACTACAGAGCCCGTTTCGCGCTATTTGGTCACTAAGTTTTGCATTGCAGACTTTGCTGAAGGTTTCGCTAAAACACTTCCAGGATTAAAGTTTTGCGCAAACACTTCCCCACAGGTTTTCCACGAATCGTGCTTTGCATAACACTCGACCATGAACACAGGCTCTTTTATCATGAGAACCAATTTGTGTTGAATTCAACTCGTCACTAAACACGTCTGTTCCTCTCACTCACTCATACGTAATGACACAGCGACATACTCGGGACAGAGCACGCGGGAGATGTGCACATGCAGACATGTGACAGCAAGAGCTTGGTGCTTGGAAATCACGGTTTCCAGCATTTTCTTTGATGGGCAATTGTCCTGTTCATTAAAAAGTGGTTAGGTGTAAGAGAGGGCCGTGAGCCCTAACTTAGCCACATACAAATGCATAAAATAAATAAATAAATAATCAAAAATAAATAGATAAATAAATAAATAAACAAGAGTGAATTACGCGTCAGTCTTTTAAATATTTTCCGGGCCAGTCTCATTTCACCCACCCTGTACTGCAGATGATAAAACGGATGAACACAAAATCAACAGTGTTAGGCGACTCCAGGTCTTGAGATCATAGGACCGTGGTGGAGGTATTCGTAATGAGAGGTCTTTCGCCTATTTTTCACATCTTCATGCTGGATCGAAGGCGGGATAACTTCAAACGCCAAGTGTACAGCAATCATGAAATTGAACTGTATTGTGGGAAGGAATGGGATATTTTATATACTGTCTACAAATGGAAGTTTTAACTTGCAAGTAAATCCGTTAACACTAACATCTGACTCTTAGGTAGTTTGATGTTCAACAACAGAGCCGGGAAACGACAGGAGAACCTTCGGACATTCCGACAGAGCAACTCGGACACAGCACCAAATCTATATTAAATCACTTATAGAACCAAACCACGAGTCACTGTCTTCGGAAGATAACCTGAAATGGTTGAATGGTGTTTGAATATGTTCATAATAATAATAATAAGTAATAATAATACCGTGTTCGGTAGATGCAGTCGCTTAAGAGTGGCCAATATCCATTGTTGGGGAGATAGTGGGTTCAAACCCCACTGTCGGCAGCTCTGAAGGTGGTTGTCTGTGGTTTCCCATTTTCACACCAGGCAAAATCTGGGGCTGTGCCTGGATTAAGGCCACGCCCTCTTCCTTCCCGCTTCTAGCCCTTTCCTCTCCCCTCGTCACCATAAGACCTATCTGTGTCGGTGTAACGTAAAGCAACTTGTAAACCAATATAATAATAATAATAATAATAATAATAATAATAATAATAATAATAATAATAATAATAATAATAATACATTTCTACTACTACGTTGGTGACTATTTTGTGTTTCCCGTATCGGCGTTGTCTTGTCGTGGATGTCGAACCTTTGGCGAAGGTTCCTCGCCGTGGATAATCTTCTTCGCCCACGTGCACGAATAATAATAATAAAAAATTATGAATTGAATTTCTGTGTACAGTAGTTGCCAGAGATAGCAAAAACGAATTTTCTTTTGATTTAATCAGCGTATTGTAATAAAAATCTAAGTTTAAGGGGAGAGAAAGAACGCTTAAATGCTATATTTGATCAGTGTTTAATACGGGTATGAATTCTGGGCAATAAACGCAATGACAATAAGTCGAATAGCAACCTTTGAATGTGGTTTCATTTCGTATTCCATGGGCAGCTCGAAAATTTTATGAGGAAGTGCTAACGAAAACCAAAATTGTATGAAAATTTCTGACGAGTGTAAAGTATTGAAAACAGGCATACCCAAGAAATATATTAAGGGGTAATCTGTACCACATTCTGGAGCCATTCCTACAAAATAGAAGGGCCTAGATGTGTGAGAAAACGACGAGCTTCCTGACTGGGAAATACTGAAGACTGGAAAAGCCTCAGAAGACATTTCATCTTGCAGAAAGTAGGTACGAATACGCCTAACTGAAAGGTTATGGTACTCAAATACATCAGCCTCGTGCCGGTAAATTTAGTGCACGCAAATGTATACACTCATGAGGGACTGAATTAGATAAAGCTTCCGTAGAGCGTAAATGGTGCTGTTCTCGGCCCGGCAAATATAATCGGAGGGCGAGGCATGTAACAGCTAAGATCTCAGACCTGGCACAGGCTCTTTGAGTAACAGTTGACTACAGGATGGGTAAGACACGAGGCCTCAGTGCATTTGATCGTGACTTATTGTAGGCACCAGACGTATGGGCCCCTCCATCTCTGAAGTCGTGCAGACAGTTGGCTTTCCAAGGGCCAAGGGTGTATAGTCAATACGTAGATACTCCGAAAACCGTAATAGTAGTTAGTGGGACGTAAAACTAATAACATTATTAATACGTGAATTCGGAAAAAAGGGGCTGCCTGCCAAGGTGATAAAGGCGTGCTCGGTTCACCCGGAAGGACGTGGGTTCGATTCTTCGCCAGAAAGACAAAAAATTTAAGGAACGAGATTTCCACTTCCGGAGGTGCACATGGCCCTGAGGTTCACTCAGCCTACACCAAAACTGAGTACCAGGTTCATTCCTAGGGGCAAAGGCAGCCGGGCGTAGAGCTAACCACACTACCCCACCAAGTGCCGAGGTGGCAGATAGTGGAATCCTTTGCCTTTCACCCCTCCCCGGCCCTTTATGGCCTGTATGGAGATGACTTTGCTTTGCTTTTTGAATTCAGGAAAATCCACCGCCACCAGAGTCAGCTGTCTTGGTGTATGACTTGTTGATGACAGGGGAAAATATGGCCTCAGCACTAACTGAAATTGATCGTCATAGGATAAGTCTGATAGGGCTCCGTTTGAAATCTATAAGGAAGCCAGAACAAAGAGGAGGAATAGGAAAAGATAACAGGAAGATGGTGTATCCTCAGTCACGAGGAATATGGTACTGGAGTGCATTGAGATCGTATAGGTTGGTGCTAAACTTATTTTTACTTTGAAATGCTCTCCTGTAAAATTGTACATTTTAGAATATTTGTTTTACTATCTCTAAAACCGCTAATTATAGGCCAATGAAATGTGGAATTCAGCTTTAGTGTGAAATTGTCTTAAAGTAGACTACAATCTTCTCTTTATTTATGAAACTAGGCCATAAAATATGCAACAAAATTGATTAAAATTTCAATAACAATTTTTGATCTTTCCTCACAGCAAGATGGGGGCTTCATTCATTCCATCCCTGACTCGGTCCATGACTGGAAAACAGGTTGTAGGTGTTTTTTAATAACCATGAGGTATAACCAGTAATTAAACATTTAACAAAATCTACAATGTTCATTCATTGCATATGATAATTTTTGTCCACCCAGAATAAGTTTATCTGTCGAAATTCTGATCGCAAATATAGTGATTTTTCACTACTCTACAATGGTCTTCACAGGCATGTGCCCTTAACAGCAAAAGTGATCTTGAAAAATTTGTAAAGGAAGAGAAAATGCTGAGAATGCGAGTTCAGAATCTTGCGATAAAAAACCCACGACTGTCCACCAGAAGACATCAAATAAACATTAAACATAACGGTAGAAAATGTGAACAAAACTTGTGCAGATTGGTTTTGATACGTAACAGTGATAAGTTTATGTAATATTCCCTACATTGACTTTTGGTTGGTCCCGTCTTTTATGTACTGTTTCTTGAGTGTGATGGTAGTCAAGAAATCCTTTAAAATATGACACCTGCCGTAATAAATAGTGAATAAATTCTTGAGATGAAAGAACAAGTCCCGAGGGTGTTTAGGAACATCAACCGAACGGTGTCAGCAGTGACGTGTAGCGCCACAGACCGGGATCATTGTATCATTTATCACTTTGACAGCCATTGTGGGCCAAGCCGCTCGCTCACCTGTGGAATATTGTCGAGAGCCTCATTACACCTGAGGATACCGAAATGCGATCAGATGGTGGCCTGGTCACATGTTCATAACGGTTATTTTTAAAATATTGATTTCGTTATCTTATCATTCCTACAGTTGAAACGATTAAGTAATATTAAACTACTGTAATAAATTACAATTTCCACTGTATCCAGAATTGAACTAGGCCATATTCTATGAATCAACTATTTCTAGTTTACCTGTCGTTGACGGGTTAGTTTTAGTAACTGCAATAGTAGTGCCATATCAGTGACAGTAGAAGAGATTACACTTCAACTAACAGTGATAATCAGTCAGTGTCGTAATGTTATAGTGAGTATGTTGTAGAGGCTTAAGACATTCTTGGCCATCACATGTAGTTTTCTTCTCGCTCGGCGAGAGAAGAGCTTCTAAGTCTAGGAGATCATCTCCTCCTTTTCTGATTCCTTGTTTCCTTATCTTTTGTGTGATAGTTTCTTTATCTTTCCCTCTTCATTTCGATAGTCGTCTTCCTTATCTTTCTGATTAGTAGGGAATATCAAAGCAGATTATGAAAGTAATCACGATAACCACCACCATAGTAGTGAGTTAATTCATTATCATGATGACTGAATAATATTTTCACGTCAGAGATGCTCGCTATTGTTGGGATTAGCAATAATAATTTCAGTTTCTGAATATTTCCAGTATTACAGCTCGTAAAGTCAGGATGTATCAAAAGACTGGACTGTCTGTGCTTTTATATACATCTTTAGACAAAACAAATATTTCCGGAGACACTTTGTAGAATGTGAACTATGTAATAATCGCGAACATTCCTCATAGAGCGCATGAAGCATAAAATATCGTAAATTATACTTTTCAATTTTTACTACGTGCAGTTTTTCAATACACTAATAATAATAGTAAAAATAAATTCCTGCTTTGCCCCCTTATAATTTCTAGGTCCTTATATAAGCATACCAATAAAATAATACAAAACCTAGTTTCACAACTTGGCCATGCCCTTTCTTAAATACTGAGCTTCAAAAAGTCTAGTTTCCGTTTTCTGTGATGAAGCAATCAAGCATACAAACAGGGAAACAGACAGACAGGCAGAAATTTAAGTGAACCTACTTTTGATTTTCTTAGTCTCAATAGAAGGTTCATCTTCTTCAGTATGTGGAAAAGTAACGACCATATTTTTCCAGTCGAGAGTTCTTGATGCTCTGGTTGCAATTGCAGAGGATAAATGTAGATCTTCTGAATGCTGGTGAACCTGTAATAGGGCACTCAAGTATGTGTTCTGGAGTCAAGAATTCCCCACTTCAGCATTTTGAATCAAAAGCCGAAACTCACTTCACGATATTTCTAAGTCGATGACCTAGACGTTAGACCCTTTTAAACAAGAAAAATCATCATCATCATCATCATCAAAATCATCTTGCTTCTTCACTTTTAATCCTGAGTTCTTAGGCGGTTCAATGAAAGCCTACACCTTAACTGGCACTTTGTTTCCAAAGAGTTGTGGGACGTTATGCAGGTTCCTAGTCTTTAGTCGAAGTTGAATCAATCCCTGGTTATATAATGGATGCCTGGCATCTAATATCAGTTCCCTCCTTTCAAACTCTGCAGCCAGTTGGCGCCTAATGCTGGGCGGCGCTATACCGACCGAATAATATATCTGATGTGAAGGACAGATGTTGGTCTGAGGCAGACTGATTCGTTCCGTGCAACGTCCACATGTTAGCATGAGCCGATGCTTTCCACATAGGCGCTGCATACTCTCCTGCAGAAGATCTGGAGTGCTAGGACTGTTGTACATATCATTTCATGCTGTGCTCTCCACGTTGAGCCAGTTTGCGAGTGATGTTATTTCTAGCAATAATCTTCCATTTCAGATCTATGCAATGCTTGTAAAATGACAGCATGATATCCAAACTGACTCGTAATTAGTTAGGCTCACTGCGGTGTTTTAGCCTGACACCCCACCACACCGCTTAGCAGATATCTCCCTGCTTTTCTGCTACAAAGATCAAAGGCACAAACTTGAGTTTTCGACGGGTTGGATTTCAGAGGTTTTCATCGTGATAAACCGCGAGTAATTCGCGGAGGTAAAAGCTAAGTATGAAGCAGAAATTGTATTTATACAGTAAATTGAAATATCGCAAAACAAAGTATCATCTTGTATCCCTCCTCCTGCTCCTTTGCCTTGTCACCTCTCTACTCCACCTCCTGCAAGCATTGTATTTGAATCCTACTTCGCAACATTAAATCAGCTAGCGTTCTTCCTCTTACAATGTTGCTGACCGCTGAGGGAGACCGTTCATTTTGCTCTTTAAGCCTGTCAGCACTTGACCGGTAGTCTTAGACTTATTTCTCACAGGAAAGAGACGACGTCCATGCGTTTCGCTTATGGGGAAAGTAAGAGAATTTATACTTCTATCCATGAATACGCTCTTCGTAGTAGCTTACTATTTTGTGGGTGAGTGGGGGTGAGTTTACTTTTCCTTTCCTGATGTCAGTGCTCCCCATTTTTTGGACTTGAAACCAGACTAAGTCTTTAAAAGCATAAACATTTCTTGCCTTATATTTTAAATTATTAAAGGAAAATGTAGTATTCCGATTGACCAAAGTGATCGCCAGTACTTTAAGGCCACCTGATGGTCCACTGCCGGCCATGTTCGTGACGGGTATTCTAAAAGGGCGCACACGCATGCGATGTTTGGTATCACGTCTCCTCGCTGTGGTTTATAACTGAGTGGTCAGTCGTAGAGTCGTGGTTTGTTGAAAGTATTTCACGTACAGTTTTCGAGTTCTCTTAGCTAATTGATGACAGTCCCAATGGCAGCTGGAATATTGTACATTATATCTATAGCGCGAGGTGTAAATACATACAGTTATGACTTCTTATTCTTATTCTTGTTTATCTGCTCACCAACCAGGGTTGGTTTTTCCCTCGGACTCAGCGAGGGATCCCACCTCTACCGCCTCAAGGGCAGTGTCCTGGAGCTTCACACTCTGGGTCGGGGATACCACTGGGGAGGATGACCAGTAACTCGTCCAGGCGGCCCCACCTGCTATGCTGAACAGGGGCCTTGTGGAGGGATGGGAAGATAGGATGGGATAGACAAGGAAGAGGGAAGGAAGCGGCCGTAACCTAAAGTTAGGTACCATCCCGGCATTTGCTTGGAGGAGAAGTGGGGAAACCACTTCCAGGATAGCTGAGATGGGAATCGAACCCACCTCTACTCAGTTGACTTCCCGTGGCTGAGTGGACCCAGTCCCAGCCCTCGTACTACTTTTCAAATTTCGTGGCAGAGCCGGGAATCGAACCCGGGCCTCCGGGGGTGGCAGATAATCACACTAACCACTACACCACAAAGGCAGACACAGTTATAACTTACTTTTATTATTTCAAAGGATCAACTACTTCCCAGACAATCAGGGCTGCTGAAAGGATAAAGCTTCCAGCGAAACAAAATAATCAAGAACTAAAACTTTCAATTGCCGGCCCCGTGGTGTAGGGGTAGCGTGCCTGCCTCTTACCCGGAGGCCCCAGGTTCGATTCCCAGCCAGGTCAGGGATTTTTACCTGGACCTGAGGGCTGGTTCGAGGTCCACTCAGCCTACGTGATTAGAATTGAGGAGCTATCTGACGGTAAGATAGCGGCGCCGGTCTCGAAAGCCAAGAATAACGGCCGAGAGGATTCGTCGTGCTGACCACACGACACCTCGTAATCTGCAGGCCGTCGGGCTGAACAGCGGTCGCGTGGTAGGCCAAGGCCCTTCAAGTGCTGTAGTGCCATGGGGTTTGGTTTGGTTTTAAAAACTTTCAATTAAACGCACAATAACTCTACGGCTACTAAATATTTCGTAAAAACTGAGCGAGGGACTGCGCTGTTTGCGTCACGCAACTGTCAGCTTTCATTCGGGAGATTATGGATTCGTAGGTGGTTTTCCGTGGATCTATTTACACATCTGATAAATGCTAGGGGCTGTACCTTAATTAAGGCCACTGTCGCTTCTTTCCCACTGCTAGCCGTTTCCTGTCCCATCGCCGCCATATACCAGTCATGAATGGAACTTCCTACCGCTGGTCATCACGTAGGGATATCAAACCACGGAAGATTTAAAAGTATGGGCTCAAAATATCTCTATGAAATGAGCTCGTAGTGCGACAGATGTCTTCTCGTCTTCTTCTTCTCCTTTTCACCTGGCCTCTCTTCTTCTTTTATTATTATTATTATTATTATTATTATTATTATTATTGTTATTATTCAATAGTGTCTGGCTCCGTGGCTAAATGGTTAGCGTACTGGCCTTTGGTCACAGGGGTCCCAGGTTCGATTCCTGGCAGGGTGGGGAATTTTAACCATCATTGGTTAATTTCCCCGGCACGAGGGCTGGGTCTATGTGTTGTCTTCATCATCATTTCATCCTCATCATGACGCGCAGGTCGCCTACGGAAGTCAAATCAAAAGACCTGCACCCGTCCTGGGATCTCCCGGCACTAAAAGCCATACAGCATTTCATTTTTTTTCATTCGTCAGTAGTGTTAGAGAGTACTCAGCTGTGATTCCCTGCATAATTAACCCTATCCCCATTTTAGAATGTTTTTCGCCGACAATAAAAGCACGAAAACTGTAAGATTCGTTAGTGTGATATATTTCTGGAATTCGACAAATTAATAGTAAATATTAGTAGTTTTGTCTATATTATTATTAATAATATTGTAATTCGTTGTATGTTAATTTTTTCGCAGGTATTATATTATTATACTTAGGAAATGTTAATTTATATTGTGTTCTACAATATATATTTTATGTACAGTAGGACAGCACAGCAACATAGTAATTTGTTTGTCTCTTTTCTTTTCTATCTCAGTATTCAAATAGTCTATTTTTATTTTATGTTATTTATGCATTCACTGGTTTAAGTTCAAATGAACCATATCTATCTATCTGTGTCGGTGCGACATACAGTACAACAGATTGTAATACAAAATAGGTAAGGTAAGGGTGTGTTTTGCCCGAAGGCAGGTCCGAACCTTCGCAGAGATGTGCCTGAGCCGGAGTTTACGTGCGGTAAGGTGGCCAGTTCCTTTCGGCTCCTCCATTCCCTTACCCCCACCAACAGCACGTACCAACCAATCCAAATCTTGACCGCGCCCAATGTTGCTTAACTTCGGAGATCTCACAGGATCCGGTGTTTCAACACGGCTACGGCCGTTGGCGTAATACAAAATAAAAGTTCATAAAATATCATGCATCGTCACTATGAAGAAATCTATAAAATATAACTTCACACATATTAACAGATAATACAAATACTAAAATAAACGTTCAAAGAAGTACCCAGGAAGCATATGGAGCAATTTTATATCAAGACACGTTATGTGACCTATTTGTAACGAATGCTGCAGAGCAGCTCGGGTTCTCTACTTATGATGACGATTATTATTATTATTATTATTATTATTATTATTATTATTATTATTATTATTATTATTATTCAAGTTTTATTGGTTTATCCCGATGTTCAGTTACATTAGGTAGGATTAGTATACAAACCTTGTCAAACACTAGTGATCTTCTGATTTGCTATAATTTTGGATCATGTAAATCCCTATTCAGCATTTTCCTCATAATGCTGCTTCTATCTAAAACCACTACTGTATCTTCTGCAGCTCAATGTATATAGACGTTCTGAAATTTTAGCTGGTAAAATGTGTCGTGCTGATGTGAAATTTATCCTAGTGTTTCTATCATTATTGTAACAACGACAACACTATTCTGATGCTAGAAGTCCATTATTTAAATTGCCATTGACAGGTACCGGTACTTGTAAAATTCTCCCTTAATTTTCTTCAGAGTTTTCTCAGGAGCTGGTATTGCAATGTCGATTAGATAATACAGTATATTACCTGTGACGCCTTGGGTGACCTTTTATCAATATCACGTTCAATGTAACTAACTCCTTGTCTTGTCAGTCCGTACTTCCTTCTTCTTCTTCTTCTTCTTCTTCTTCTTCTTCCTCTTCTTCTTCTTCTTCTGAGGGCCACGATATTCAACTTTTCCGCTTAGAGAGGGACTTTATGTTTGCCCAGTATTCGAGCATTCTCTGGCTATGTTTCTCCCTTCTTTGCCCAGAAGGCGCCTCTTTTCTTACAAGGTGTTCTACCCTGAAACCTCTTTTGTTTGATTATTCTTCTGAGAGGTGGTCGATTTCTGATGTCCGTATTCAGTTACTCCCACTTTCCGCATGCCTTTCTTCACTTCTATTAACCATTGTGTCCCTATATTCCTGTTCTTTCAGTAGTTGAGAGGCCGGTAGGTCATCCTACTTGGGTTCATCTTCATGACATGTCCATAGAAAGTGAGACGGCTCTCCCTGACTATGTCAGCGATACTTTTAAGTACGACTGTATGGATTGTAGGGGGCAACGCGTCCGCCTGTCACCCGGCGGCCCCGGGTTCGATTCCCGGTTGGGTGAGGGGTTTTTAATTGTAAATGATTAATATCCCTGGCCTGGGGACTGGGTGTTTGTGTCGTCCTTAACGTTCTTCTCCTCACATTCAACACTATACACACTTCCGCAATTACAATTACACGCACGCTCATATCATATGGTGCAAGTAGTGGCAAAAGATCTACAGAGGTCAACGCCACGAAATATCTATTTTTTTTTTTAATGACTATAGATCCTAGTTTGGTCGCCTTCTGTACCCGACATCTACTTTTGCCGGTCGTAGTTTCTTTCTCAAGGCATTCCTCTCCTGGACCACAAGTTTGCCCAACAATCCTTTCCTGTTCAATATCATGCAGTCAGTGGCATATAGGGATTCTGAGCGGAAAATAAGCCTCAATTCGGTGTGACGAGAAAGACATTTCTTGTTATCAATGTCCTTGGTCAGTCGTTATGCTAATTCTACTTTCTTAATCCGAGGTGTTAGTGCTACCCCTTCTGACATACTGAGTTCCAACCATTTTCCAAGGTACTTAAATCTGTTGACTGTCTCAATCTGGCCCTTTTCCAACTGTGGTTCACTGAGAGTATCCTGATTTTGGTGAGCTCTTTTGTCTTTGTTAGAGATACCTGTAATCCCACCTTAGCAGCCTTGTTCGATTATTATTATTATTATTATTATTATTATTATTATTATTATTATTATTATTATTATTCGGTTTTGGACAACAACGGACCATGTCATTTCAACAGCTTTCGTCATGCAGCTCACATCCATTGAGAGCGTGCCTGAAAACTGCTGCACTACTCTGAGACGGGGACGCGAATGTGTGCGTCTGAATGGTTGAGTGGTCAGCGTTTTAAAGTTCGGTTCTTTGGGGCAGGGTTTGATTTTCAAACGGGTCAAAAGATTTTAATCTTTATCTGTTAATTCTCTTGGCTCGCATATTTGATGATTGTACTGTTCACATCATTCCTGGCTACTCGTGTACCACACAAAGACGCAGGTTTCCATACACAGCAGACACAGGGCTGCACCAGGCTACAATTGCTACATAGATTATTATTAATAACTAGCTGTTACCCACGGCTTCGCTCGCGAGGATTTCGTAAGTTGATAAAAATTAATTGTTCCTCGGTACTGCACTAAGACATTATCTGAAAATCCTTAAACTATAAAAACTCGCTGAATAATTGCATTTCATTTACGCCAGAACCTATGTGTAAACAACGTTTGTGGCATTGTCTTTTGGGGCTAAGATGCCGAATCTCCTGGCAGAGCTAAATCTGGAACGTGCGACATAGAACTCTACATGTGAGAAGCGGGGTTTCTTTATTTCTAAAGGAGATTACAAATACCAATGTTCACGCCTGTAACATGTTAAGTTTATGAGATATACTGTAGATATACTAATTTTTAATCTGCCACACTCCTTGGCTGAGAGTTCATCGTTGAGGCCTTCGGTTCACAGAGTTCCGGTTTCGATTCCGGGCTGGGTCGGATATTTTA
Organism: Anabrus simplex; assembly: GCF_040414725.1. Lineage (NCBI taxonomy): Eukaryota > Metazoa > Arthropoda > Insecta > Orthoptera > Tettigoniidae > Anabrus > Anabrus simplex. Next base: position 208,795,628 of record NC_090271.1, on the reverse strand, counting down.
ATCGCGTGTGATTAATTCTTCTAGCTCGAGGATAGGTTGTTTTTGTGTTTCTCCCAACACTCTCCTCTTCATATTCACTCAACACACCACATTACCAACCACAATAGGAATACGCAATAGTAATTACATCCCTACACATAGGGTTGTCGTCGGGAAGAGCATCCAGTCGTAAAACAGCGTCAAATCTACATGTGCGACACAATTCGCACCCACGACCCCACAAGTATGGGAAAACCGGTAGGAGAGAAGAAGATACTCATTTTAAAATATTACCCGAATTGTAAAAATTTGTCACTCCCTTAAGTGGATTTTCCAGAAAAAATGCGTTCATTTATTTTTAAAAGAGATTCCAAGTACGGCCTACCAATTTTAACGTCTGTAACATCTTCCGTTTCTGAAATATCTATATGTATCCTGATATAAAGAATTCAACTCCTTCCTCACTTCCTTTCAACCCTCACCCCGTAAGTGGATTTTCTGAAAACAAAAATTTGTGCTCTTTTATTTTAAAGGGGATTCCAAATACCAAATTTTATGTCTGTAACATGATAGGTTTTTGTGATGTATTGTAGATAATCTCGCTGCTGTAAGCTGATGTTGCCATGGTTACAGCAGTTCATTTCTTTATCCGATTCCTAGAGCAGGGGTAGTGTGGTGCCAATATCTCAATAACGGTTGGGTTTAGGGCCTTAAAACATCGTTTTCGGGCCCGTATGGATTATAGAGTTTTGTTCTTTGCGTCAAGGGGCATAAAATGAGCTTTGTCTCGTCCTTGTACGACAAATTCGATATTTCGCCTATATTAGCCTAGTATTTTTATATCTTCCCACGTCGCCGCCCCCCCCCCCGCCGTCGAATTGTTTTTAAAAATAAAAAGATAGCCTATAGCACTCAGAGATAATGTATCTTTCTATTAGTGAAATAATTTTTATAATCGGTCCAGTAGTTCCTGAGATTAGCCATTACATACAAACAAATTTACCTCTTTATATATTAGTATAGAAGTATAGATAATGTGACGTATTGTGCAACACACTTAAACCACCAAAACGAGGTCTGTGCATAGGCAACACTGCAGCGAGGAGTTGATCACATAAAACAAGAAAACAGCAGAGTGAGCGGAAGCAGTACTGGGGGAGGGATAGTAGGAGAGGTTTACCGTGGATGGTACCAAAAAAGAAAATCAAAAAAGAACACCACGTTGCTAAAAAATTTTAGATGACCAAGTGTATTGGAAACAGCAGCTTTAACGAGAATACAGTACACATTAACAAAACAGATCCTCAAATATACTCTGGATATTGTAGGAAATTATCAAAGGGATAATTAAGCTAAAACCTACAGAATAAAATTGACCAATATATATATATATATAATATGCACCTTGTTAAACAAGAAAATATAGTCCGAGAAAAATATCCCAAGCATTGGTTACAAAGACAAAACAGCTCGGGTCCCCGTTTTGGAAAGGGGACTAACCCTCAGATAAGTTAGGACAATAAATTTAAAAAAAAATCGTTACAATAGAATCACTGTGTCAGCGTGAATCTCGACCAAAACCAGTTTTCACAAATATTACTATTTATATTTTGATTAGAGAGGTGTCACACACACAATCACCTCAGAAGATATTTCTAAATATTATTATCTGACCAAAATTCGAGGCAACAAGTACAGTTTTTACCATGAAGATCAAGAAAATATTTGGCCACAAAAAAAACCCAAATACGCCTCCAGGGCGCCCTAATATAAAAAGCATACACACCTAATAAAAGAAAAAAGGGTAGGGTAAAAAGGAGGATCAGTACAATAAGGACAAGTGAGGATGAAAAGAAAGGAAACTCCGACTGCGTAATGCTGGAGAATATCTGATCTGCCAATAGATTTTTTTTTTTAGAATCGTCTAAAGTTGTGAAAATTTTCTGTTTGACGATGTTTGGGCTCAGTCCACATCACCAAGTGTTCAGCACTAAGAATCATTTGAACTTAATCAGTTTTGAAGGTGGCAATAAATTAAATTCAAAACCAAGGCCTTGAAAGTTTTCATAGCATGCCATCACTCAACATGCCGAAACAGGCCGAGTATTAAAGTTTCCAAAAACAAGTTTAGCAAATGACATGTTTAGCTCACCAAAGTCCTTTCAGAATAATTCCATCAGCTCGTAGGGAAGAAAATGGCGCAGCACACGGCAAGCCGTGCGAGGTCCGTAGTCCCTCCACACACACACACTATTTACAAAGGATGATGCCAGTCTCCGAAGACGGGCGAAGCAGTCCAATATATACACGCCCGGAAGCGAAGACTAGTTCATTCGAGAAAGATCAATTGACGTAGCAGATGACGTAGTAGGTGCGAGGCAGACAGAAAGACAGCGGTCAGTGTGTCGAGAAAAGTCGGAGGGTAACGACAGGTGAGCAAAGTAAGGTAATTCTGATGATAGGAAGAAGTATTGATAAGCAGAGCAGACAATAATAATAGCATGATAGTCTTGTAGAAACATAAACTTGTAGAGTATGTGGAGATGTACATGCGACGAAGTTTGCAGAAACTCGTAGAACGTCGATGGAGAGGTTATGGCAGTAGCACGTTACATATTCCTGCCACCGGGCGGAATCCGAAGGATGGGCGAAAGCAAGTAGGCGTAGCAGCAGCAGCAGCAGCAGGGAAGTCCAAGAGCAGCTTCTCCACCGGAATCGATGATCGGCGACCAGAAGAAAGGCAGTATCGGAAAAAAGAAAAAGGAACAACAGAAGTATGGAAAACAAGAAGCAAGCAAAACAAGGAAAACAGAGAAAAAGAAGGGAAAGGGAAAAAGGAAAGAAGAAGGAAGTAGGAACAATGAAAAACGGTCCGGACCAATACATAGTAGACTAAGTGGCCAAATATAAAAATGACAGGAAGTTTCCCATGAAAATAAAAAGCAAGAACAATACAAGAAAGGGGCATGGGAGAGTCTGACATCAAAAGTGTGTGTGGGTGGAGGGAAAAGAAAAAAAAAGGGACTGGGTGAGCCAAGAGAGAAAAATAAATTTCCAAAGATGTGGACCAGAACAAACAAAGCAAACAGAAAATAAATCCAAATACCAAATAATAAACAAAAAGGGACTCTCCCTCAGTACGCAAGAAGGTTCAGGAGGAAAACTTCTTAAGTTCGGAAAAATGGGCCTGCCGAATATCCTGAGAGTTGGAGAGAGACTGCAATTGAGCAGTAACCAAAGAAGGGAAAGAAAGAATTCGGTATGGGCCAATCCATAAAGGGGAAAGCTTAGCCGAAATATGATGTTGGGTAGAACTAATAGGATGGTTTTTTAACAAAACCTGATCAAAAAGCTTGAACTTAGGCGGACGAAGACGGGAATTACATGTTTTACGGTAAAGGTCCCTGGCATGATTTAAATTACCAAGAGCTTCCCGAAGTTGAGAGTCAGTGAGTAAATGAGGAGGGGTAAGCAATAAAGAGGGTAGGTTCCAGTTTAAAGATAGAGGAGTATGAAGATCTCTTCCCAAGAAGAGTTTAGCGGGAGAAAAGGAGGTAGAATCATTAACAGTAGCATTTAAAGCTAGACAAAAGTGAGGGAGTTCAGTATCCCATGACTTTTGATCTTGGGAATGAAAAATGGAAAGAAAAGATTTAAGATTCCGGTGGTAACGTTCAACAACATTTGCCTGAGGGTGATAGGGTGAGGTACAGACCTTTTTGATACCATAAGAAAAACAGAAATTATAAAAAACTTTTGAAGTAAAAATTGACGCGTTATCAGAGACCAGAATTTTAGGAATACCTATAAGAGGAAAAACGTGATTAGTTAGTAAATTAATGATAATCTGGGAAGAAATGTTACGTAATGGGCGTACAACAAGAAATTTGGAAAAACCATCCAATAAAGTAAAGATGTAGGAGTTTGATTTTGAAGATTTGACCAAAGGACCGACAATGTCGATATAGAATTTCTCGGCCGGGTAAGTAGAGGGAGAGGCTGCATATGTCCCAAAAGGTTGATGATTTTGGGGCTTATGCTTTTGGCACAGGTCGCAAGATCGGACCCAAGAGAAAACATCCTTTCGCATTTGGAGCCAATAAAACTGAGAGGCAATGCGAGAATAAGATTTCGCCATTCCAAAATGTCCACCAGTAGGGGATCCATGAAAATATTGAAATATCATGGGGCGTAATGCGGAGGGGAGAACCAGACGAGGAGTAGCCCGAGGAGTAGGTTTAAAGACAAGAAGTTGATTTACAATGCGAAAAGGCCCAGAATAATCATTAGAAGAAATATCGGTTTTCAATGGTTGGCAGTATGGATCGAGATTTTGATGGTCTTGGCAGGACTGAAAGGACAAAGGAAAATCAGTAAGAGAAGAAATAGAATTTACCATAGCAACCGGAAGGTGGTGTATTTCGGAATCAGCAAGATGATGATCGTCAAATAGGCGAGACAACGCATCAGCGACCGAATTTTGAAAACCAGAAATAAATTTCAAAGAAAATTTGAAACGTGACAAACGAAGCAACCAGCGACCAGTACGTCCGATTTTCGGAGCATTATTAAGTAACCAAGAAAGTGCTTGGTTGTCAGTGCTGACGATAAACTCGCGATGATCGAGATAGTCGGAAAAATGTTCAATTGAAAGAATTAAAGCAAGTGCTTCCCGTTCATAAACGGAATATTTACGTTCCACAGGTGATAGTAAACGACTATAATAGGCAATAGGGCGGGTTTCGCCCTGTATAGTTTGTTGCAAGACAGCGCCAATGGCGACATCGGAAGCATCAGTAGAAAGCTCAAATGTAATGTTAAAATCAGGAATTTGTAAGAGAGGAGCTTGAGATAGTTTGGTTTTTAAACAGGAAAAGGCATTTTGCTGTAAGTCACCCCAGTGAAACTTTACGCCTTTGCGTTTCAATAAGTTAAGAGGTTCGGAAATATGGGAAAAATTAGGTATATATTTTCCATAAAATCCAACCATACCAAGAAAGGAACGTAACTGCTTTAAGTTCTGTGGGGGTGGGACTTTATGGATGGCAGAAACCCTATCCGGATCGACAGCAACACCGTTAGAACTGAGAATATGACCTAAAAACTTAATCGAAGTTTGAGCAATTAAGACTTTAGAAGGATTAACCGTTAAACCCACGGAACGAAGACGCGTTAATACTTCACGAACATGCTGTAGGTGAGTGGAAAGATCAGGGGAATAGATCAAAATATCATCAATAAATGGGAACAAATATTGATATTTTATGTCAGAGAAAAGTGAATCAACAAAGCGTTGCATAATTTGAGAGCCTAAATTAAGTCCGAAAGGAACTTTCTTAAACTGAAAAAGACCATTAGGAGTAATAAAGGCAGTGTAACGGGAGCTAATGTCATCTAGGGGAATTTGATTGTATGCAGAATTAAGATCGAAAATGGAGTAATATTTGGCGTTAAATGTTGAAAAGCGGACTGCAATTTGGGCATAGGATAGGAATCGTAGAGTATACGCCCATTTAATTTACGATAATCCACGATAAATCTCGAAGATCCATCGGGTTTATCGACAATAAAGGCAGGGGAAGCATAATTAGAAGAAGAAGGAATTATGGTTTTGTCCTGAAGCATTTTATCAATTAATTGATTTAAAATTTTCATGCGAGGAGGGCTGAGAAAATAGGGGGATGAACGAACAGGAGTAGAATCAATTAAGTCAATATGAGCCTTGAAATTTTTGACCGTACCAAGAACAGGAGTAATGACATCAGAAAATTCAGTTAACAAGGAATCAATTTGATCAGAATGAATAGAATTGATACTGTGAGACATGGATGAAGTTGAAGAAGGATAATCAGCAATATTAATTAATGGAATAACCGTTGAAGAAAAATGAAAGGAAATCGTAGAGTTCATAGAATCAAAAATAAGACCAGTGTGGGAAAAAAAATCATAGCCTAAAATAAGAGGACAAGATAATTCCGAAACAACAAGAAAGGTAAACGGCCAAGAAAAATGTTGAATTTTAACAGTGAGAGAAATATGACCAAGAACATCAATAGGGTAATTAGAAGCCGAAACACAACGGACAGTGGAAGGAAGAAAATGAAGGTGAGAAAATACCTTTTTGAGAGATTCAAAGAAAGATAAACTGATTAAAGAAACAGCAGCCCCTGAATCAAGAAGAGCGACGGAAGGGACATTATTAATAGTCAAGACAATATGAGAAGTAGGAGGTAAAAATGACGAACTTTCCGTCAAAATAAGTTGAGAAGAAAATTCAGACGGCAAAGATCGAACATTTGAAACAAGAGTAGAGGGGGACTGAAGAACAGAAGACAGATTTTGCCCATTGTTACGCCTACTGTCTAATGACGCGGGTAAGCTACGTTTCCCGAATAGGGAGTAGCACAATTCCGAGATATATGACCCTTTCCTTTACAACGGAAGCAAATAATGGGAGAAGGAGTATTAGCAGAAGAAACGGATGTAGAAGGTAAAGGACGAGAATGAAGAGGAGGGGGGATAGATGAGTAATAAGAAAGATCTCCAAGAGAATGAATGGCGTGAGATTGAGCTAAATTAAAAAGCTGAAACATGGACGTAGGAGGATTTAAGGCATCGAAAAGCTGCCGAAAGGAAGGAGTAGCGTAGAATTGAACGATAGAAATTAAATCATTGACCGAGTGAGCAATGTTTAAAATATCACTATAGGTCGTAATCGAATCAAGATAGTCATGAGCAGGTTCAGTGGGAAGTTGATGACGACGAATAAATTCAAGGCTCAGCTTGCAACGTATTTCGTAAGGTAAGAAATAGTTGTGTATGGCATTCCGAAGTTGATACCAATTGGAAAAACTTGACATATTATCAACCCAAAATTTAGTAAAAAAACCGGTTGTTTTAGGGGACAGTAATCCCATTAACTGAGGAAAAGAAGCTAAACCAATATTTAGAAATTTTCGTGCAGAAAAGAGCCACAAGGTCAAACTCCGAGGATCAGTAGATTGTAATTTAGGGACTTGATCAAGAGATTGTTTTATGATCTGTACATTGAGAGAGGCATCAACAGGCGTGTATTGAGGTAGTGAAGGGGGAGGGGGGTAGAAATGTGGATCGGGAGGCATAGAATGAAGTTGAGGTAATGAGGAGGGCTTGCCCTCTGAATCACTGAGCAAAGCGGAAGAATTAACACGGGAAGATAATGTTGGGGTATCAGAGAAGGAGATTAAGTTACTAGTCGAAACCTCAGGTAAAGACCGAGTATGATATAGTGGGGGTGGAGATGAAACGCTATCGGCGCCCAATCGAAAATTATCCGAAAAGCAAGCCATAGTGTTAGTAGAGCAACCAACACAAAATGCGAAAAGATCTAAGGAGAAACCAAAAAGGTGTATCAATTTAAAATGATGAAAATGGGGAAGAAAAAAAAATGTCTGCTACCATATGTGACGTATTGTGCAACACACTTAAACCACCAAAACGAGGTCTGTGCATAGGCAACACTGCAGCGAGGAGTTGATCACATAAAACAAGAAAACAGCAGAGTGAGCGGAAGCAGTACTGGGGGAGGGATAGTAGGAGAGGTTTACCGTGGATGGTACCAAAAAAGAAAATCAAAAAAGAACACCACGTTGCTAAAAATTTTTAGATGACCAAGTGTATTGGAAACAGCAGCTTTAACGAGAATACAGTACACATTAACAAAACAGATCCTCAAATATACTCTGGATATTGTAGGAAATTATCAAAGGGATAATTAAGCTAAAACCTACAGAATAAAATTGACCAATATATATATATATATAATATGCACCTTGTTAAACAAGAAAATATAGTCCGAGAAAAATATCCCAAGCATTGGTTACAAAGACAAAACAGCTCGGGTCCCCGTTTTGGAAAGGGGACTAACCCTCAGATAAGTTAGGACAATAAATTTAAAAAAAATCGTTACAATAGAATCACTGTGTCAGCGTGAATCTCGACCAAAACCAGTTTTCACAAATATTACTATTTATATTTTGATTAGAGAGGTGTCACACACACAATCACCTCAGAAGATATTTCTAAATATTATTATCTGACCAAAATTCGAGGCAACAAGTACAGTTTTTACCATGAAGATCAAGAAAATATTTGGCCACAAAAAAAAAACCCAAATACGCCTCCAGGGCGCCCTAATATAAAAAGCATACACACCTAATAAAAGAAAAAAGGGTAGGGTAAAAAGGAGGATCAGTACAATAAGGACAAGTGAGGATGAAAAGAAAGGAAACTCCGACTGCGTAATGCTGGAGAATATCTGATCTGCCAATAGATTTTTTTTTTTAGAATCGTCTAAAGTTGTGAAAATTTTCTGTTTGACGATGTTTGGGCTCAGTCCACATCACCAAGTGTTTCAGCACTAAGAATCATTTGAACTTAATCAGTTTTGAAGGTGGCAATAAATTAAATTCAAAACCAAGGCCTTGAAAGTTTTCATAGCATGCCATCACTCAACATGCCGAAACAGGCCGAGTATTAAAGTTTCCAAAAACAAGTTTAGCAAATGACATGTTTAGCTCACCAAAGTCCTTTCAGAATAATTCCATCAGCTCGTAGGGAAGAAAATGGCGCAGCACACGGCAAGCCGTGCGAGGTCCGTAGTCCCTCCACACACACACACTATTTACAAAGGATGATGCCAGTCTCCGAAGACGGGCGAAGCAGTCCAATATATACACGCCCGGAAGCGAAGACTAGTTCATTCGAGAAAGATCAATTGACGTAGCAGATGACGTAGTAGGTGCGAGGCAGACAGAAAGACAGCGGTCAGTGTGTCGAGAAAAGTCGGAGGGTAACGACAGGTGAGCAAAGTAAGGTAATTCTGATGATAGGAAGAAGTATTGATAAGCAGAGCAGACAATAATAATAGCATGATAGTCTTGTAGAAACATAAACTTGTAGAGTATGTGGAGATGTACATGCGACGAAGTTTGCAGAAACTCGTAGAACGTCGATGGAGAGGTTATGGCAGTAGCACGTTACAATAATGTTGTTGGCTTTACGTTCCACTAACTCCTTTTGCAGTTTTCTGAGACATCGAGGTGCCAGAGTTTAGTCCCACAGGAGTTATTTTACGTGCCAATAAATCTGCTGACACGAGGCTGACGTATTTGAGCAGGTCCAAATACCATCGAACTGAGCCAGGATCGAGCTTGCCAAGTTGGGTCAGAAGACCAGCGCCTCAACCGTCTGAGGCACTCAGCCTGGCATTATTATTATTATTATTATTATTATTATTATTATTATTATTATTATTATTATTATTATTATTATTATTATTATTATTATTATTACCCATTCGTTTGCTTAGACAAGAGGTTTCTTTATTTTGTATTAAATAGTGAGCAAATATCGAAATGATTTTCGGATCTGGATAATCACAGATTTAAGTACCTAATTATTATTCCAGCAATGAAAAATATGTTTTGTGTCCAGTGTTTCACTACACTGACTTTCTAAATTCTAGATAAAGGATAACATTTAACACTAAGTTTTCACCCCTACTTTCAAATGAAGAATATACAGACTGCGTGTTCTGGCCTCAGAGAGAGAGGGAAGTTTTTTAATCCTTCACAAAAATGTCAGTGTTCACACGGGAACAGAGGAGGGACAATATGAAAGAACTGCGCGTCAAAAGCGTGCCCGAAAAACAAATGAATTATAAACTATGTAATCAATATTAGCAGCAGTGGAGGCATTACCGACAGAGCTAATAGCTTTTAGCAGCAACTTCCGGTAATAACTCCTGTGCAACTAGAGCGGGAGAATTACCACGCCTGGCTGAAACAACAAACATGGACGGGAGACTGTATTAATTTTGCATGTATTTGTTCTTGTTTCATTGTGTTTTAAATAAAACTAAATACTCTACCTAGATGAGCATTCGCAACCCTAGGGCGTCATAAATGAAAAACGCCTCATTACTTTTCGAGACAGGATATTACTCAACTCTTGAACAAACAGATCCCTCTTACAGCTCTCAAAGAAAGTACATCACAGGCTCCATCCACAACTAGAGTAGAAACTAATTAAAAGCAAATAGGAATGTTAAAGAATACTATCTCCATGGAACAGGGAACATATTGTCATTTGCAGCCACTGCTACGAGCATGAGACATGCATATGTAAACTCTAAATAACCGCGTTCAGTGCAACAAGGAAATACAATTTCCCTTAAAACATTCATATTTCTAGGCTTAGGACTAGCAAGAAATATCGCAATATATTGGTATTATTCATTTAGCATATTGCGTTTTGGATAGATTCTGAGAAACATAATCACATTAATCACTATATTATAAACAAACATCTAGTTCTTGGATGTATCTTATGGAATTCGGGGTTGCCATTAGGATTTCTTTATCCTCTCCTCCGTAAACTCTATTTCTGCAGTCTTCCCTAACATTTTGAATGGTCTGCCGTGGCGCGCCGCAGTCACATGCGGGTGAGTATTCCATTTTCCACTTGAAGAGTGTCTCTCCACACCTTCCATGCCCTGTTCTCAACCGATTGAGTGTTGTCCATACCTTGCGATGTAGATCAAACCCAGGGACCGTCTAAGCGATGCAAGGTAACAGCTGACGTGTTTGTACAGCATTTTGAAGCCATTCTTATCTCCAATAATCAATGATGTTAAATCTTGTGGGATTATTTCCAAGCGTGAGAGGAGTGTGTCCTGAATGAAGTAATGTGCTTTGATATTACTTCGGTAGTTAAAACATTGTTTTGGCATTGCTTCGAAGTATTTGCATAAGAGTATTGTAAATAATGTTACGTCAATGAGGTGTTCGATTATTATCAGTGTACACTTTAGTGGAAAGCAGTCCGCTGAATGAAACCAATGCACGTTACTTGCCCTAGTTTTGCACAGTAGTACAGGCTGGATGTGAACTATACCGACAAACTTTCAGAGGTTGTTCAAGGATGTTTGCTGAGTACATTGATATAAGGAAACCACGGTCTCCGGTGATTGGTTACCGAGTGAGTAGATGTTGATATGTTCGAGATGTAATGTCTCCTGGACCGTGACAGTTGGATTGAGATATGCCAAATAAAGTAATCAACTACTCATTATATTCTGACTACTGTAAATTCATGTGTACAGGAATAGATGACCACACATTACAAAACAAATTACATCGAGTAATGCAACAACCCTCAGGCAAAACATAACACGTCTGTTGTCTCATTCCTCAAGATTTATTTGTTTCTGTACGAACTGTACAGACCTGTGTCTTTACAGCAGCTGTTCGGAATATCAGCCACCCTGATCACAACACACCATACAGCGAAGCGTCGTGGACTGCTGCATACGCTCTAGCACCCCAGGAGTTCGGCGTACATCTTCAGCGGCTGAATCCTAGAAACCAGACCAGTGGCAGTGTCGACGGGAGTCTCGTAAAGTAGGCTCTTTATATGACCCCAAAGGAAAATTCCGTCATTTCTGGTGACTGGGGTGACAATGGAAACAGACCGCCATGACCTATCCATCGTTGCACAAATTGTACATCAAAGTGGTACCTAATTGTACCGGCTTCCTATCATGTGGAAACTACATGCACCAGTGAATATATCAGCGACATATCTTCCAATAACTATAGTAGTACATGTTCTAGGAACGTTTTGCAAACCATTTCTTTCATTACGTCTGGAAGAACATAAAACTCAGTTATACAATCGTGTACAATACCATCCCATATATATATTTTTTAAAGTGCATGTGTGTTTTCGTCGGCCCAGATGTACTGTAACTATTCCGAACGTTCAGCGTGCTTTCTCTTCCAAACATGACCTTGTTGATGTACAATACAAATATAGGAAAATAGTGGTTTCCTGCTCATTACACTAAGAACCAATCTACAAACACCATTCGATGAGGAAAGTCAGCTGGTTGCAATGCTTGAACCTTCTGTAGATATGCGGCTATAGATGTGCTGCGTTGAGGTTGCCTTTACCGCTGGCACAACACCTGATAACATCGTTGTGCATCGCTCGTAAAGATACCTGAGGTGCATATCGGCGAACTCTGAATAAGTAAACCCATCCGTATCGCATTACTCACTGCGAGTAACTACACTGTAATAAACAAAATCCGAGACAAGACTGACCAGTTCAGTTGAAGCCTATGGCCGTGCGGTTAGGAGCGCGCAGCTGTGAGCTCGCAACCGGGAGATAGTTGGTTCGAACCCCACTGTCGGCATCCCTGAAGGTGGTTTTTCGTGGTTTCCCAGGCAAATGCTGGGGCTGTACCTTAATTAAGGCCACGGCCGCTTCCTTCCCATTCCTAGGCCTTTCTGTCCCATCGCCGCCATAATACCCATCTGTGTCGGTGCGACGTAAAACAATTAGCTAGTTGGGGTGCGAAAGGGAAGTAAGGACATTTCACTCTGTGGTACCATGTGCCATGAATCAACGCATGCACTCTGGTCCCAACATGACACACATTCCGTCTAAACAACAATGAAGGTCGCTGGGGTACCAAAAGAGACGAAATGTATAGGGCACCTCGTATAAACTAAGATCGAATGCACGGTGTCTGTACTCTACGCTACGGCAATTGCCTCAGCCGAACTTATGTCGCGATTTGAGTGTGTATACAATCTTACCTTATAAAGCAGGGCCTCTCAGGGTGCATGCGCCGTGCAGTGCACTGGCGCAAGGTGCAGGAGACGACTTCATTAGGTTGACCAGAGTGCAAACCCCCACTCCACTTCCCCTATACCTGTCTCACCCGTTCGGCCTGTCTTCGCCTTCTCCACCTTCCCCGCTCATCCTCCCCTACTGCGAAATCTTTATGTGCGGTGAGCGGTGACACTGTTGTATGGGGCAACGTTACCGGTGTTAAAACACTATTCTTTGAATTTGGTTTGAGCAGACAATTTATCTTCTCTAGCTCTTCTTTTCCTTTATCTTTGCAATGATACCAGTCATGCCTGCAACAAGGGGCCGGCCGAGAGCAATTTGAGAGCCTTCTTTAAATTATAATCATAAATAGGCCTAATCACACGCAATTTAGTTTTCTTACAAGTCAAAGCAGGAAAAAATACCTTTCACAGATGCATGTGGAACCAAACAGAAATAATCTTAGCTGTTTCTCGACCGGGCGAGTTGGCCGTGCGCGTAGAGGCGCGCGGCTGTGAGCTTGCATCCGGGAGATAGTAGGTTCGAATCCCATTATCGGCAGCCCTGAAGATGGTTTTCCGTGGTTTCCCATTTTCACACCAGGCAAATGCTGGGGCTGTACCTTAATTAAGGCCACGGTCGCTTTCTTCCAACTCCTAGGCCTTTCCTATCCCTTCGTCGCCATAAGACCTATCTGTGTCGGTGCGACGTAAAGCCCCTAGCAAAAAAAACAGCTGCTTCTCGATGCAGCTTAGGAAAATCTTCCTTCGAAAAATTCTAGTAGAATTTGAGCAAAGCCTTTGTATTGGAAAATAGATCTTTTTGATTAACTTATCACATAATTATTGTCCTATGGATTAAGCATTTGGCTTTATCGTCACGACTGACAAAGAAATACGAAAGTTCCCATTTTGATTGAAATGGACTTTCGCAAGTCTTTGCTTTCTCTGAAACAGGTTGCTCCATTATTATGTTGTCTTGCGCTTATCTATTCCACTGATAAACAAGCCGTCTATCACCGAACGCTTCGTCGCTCTCAGCGCACTACACCATCCGAGTCAAGCCGAGTTGAGTTGAGTCGGAACGATGCACAGTGCACGGAGTCTCTGCACCTCGATATGCACGCGTGAGATTTTGAGCGTTTGAGAGGCCCTGGTATAAAGGATGCTGGAAGTGTCATCCTTCCTGGTTTATCCAGGCATTGTATCTTGTAACCGCATTCCGGCTTACACGAGTGAGTTCTGCCGCTGTAATGATTCCGATTTCATTTGTAATGTCTCCTGTGTGAGGATTTGTTCGATACACCTTTTACTTCAGTTTACGCCACAAGATCTGGGGAACTAGGGGGACATAGACCAGCACTGATCACTATGTCTGCGAACACTTCCGAGATTGTAAGAAGGAATCTTCTGCTGTTTAAGCAGGGGCTGAATCTTGTTGAAAACAACTACACGACTTTTCTTCTTCTGTTAACTGATTGAAGAACGGCATCAAAATGTAATCTTGGTGCCTCTATGAATTTGCTGTGGTCTCGAAAAAAATAGACCCAATTATTCGTCTCGCACTAACAGCACACAAAACACCAATATTCCTATCATAATGATGGACTTCATAAATAGCATTAGGATTTTTGCACACCAATCTCGAGAGTTGTTACTGTTCATATGATTATTAAGGTGAAACCAGGATGTTTACGTACGAAGATAACCGTGTTGGAATGATAACTGCCTCACCATGTTAACAACTGAGATACAGACTGGCGACTGATGCTCACCTGGTCGAACACGTGCAGGCTGCTTGCAAGGTCAAGAACTATGAGTGTGCCTCCCATTCTGCAGGTTAGTATCGGCGAGTAAAAACGCCGCTTCACCAGTCTTAGTTTATATGAGGGGCCCTCTACTTATGCGGTAATGCGCCGCTTGAAACGATGAATTCGTTATATCAAAAACACTCCGAAAACATCCCTGAACAAAGTTTGAAAGTTTGTCGGTACAGTTCCTATCCACCCTGTATAATTTTACTAGAACGAAGATGTCATGTACAGGATTTATGATGTTACTGGTCTATTCTAAGTCAAGGAGTGACGTTAGAGGGGTTAATTTAGGGTCATGTTAGGTGATCTTAACCAAATCAACTGGGCATGCTTTCCGATGAATGACCTGGTCGGATGCTAACTAACCATTGTTGGCTAGCAGTGAATGTCATTTACCACTAATCTACGTTATATGAGTGATCACGTTTTTCGTGTTTGTAGATGAGAGTAATAGTAGTTTGAATGTCGTGTACTGTACAGACGTGCACATTAATGGTGTCCCGACATAAACAATCAACACTGCCCCACTCCAGTACTGAAAAGAAGGGGAGAGAGTGAAGGGGTAGTGTTGAAGGCCAATCCAGTACAAACATGGGGGAAGGGAGTGAAGGGGTAGTATCGAAAGCACAATGACTCACCTTCTCGCTTAACGCATTGCTGCATGGACTGCATGCAGACAGCCCGCTACAAGACTTCGTTGTGATCGAAATGGGCACAGTGGCGGATGTATTGAAGTACAGCATTAGGTTACCTACTCATCTGGCCCCGCGGTGTACGGGGCAACGCGTCCGGCCGCTCCGGGTTCGATTCCCGGCCGGGTCAGTGGGTTTTAATTGTAAATGATTATATCCCTGGCCTGGGGACTGCGTGTTTGTGTCATCCTTAACGTTTCTCACATTCAACACTCAACACTTCCGCAATTCCAATTACATGCAGGTTCATAATTGTGCAAGTAGGGGCAAAAGAACTCTATAGGTTGACGCACCGAACAAATAGCATTTTAACATTAAAAAAATAAAAAGTAGCCTACTCTGTTAATTACAGTATTCAGAGGTAAAGGAGGTTTTTAACCGAAAAGTATTTTATACTAGTTAGGAATATTTTGTAGCTGCGTTATATCGGGTCTACCAATCCTTCTTCACCTCGTTCTTGCCATATTTCTATCCATCTCCAAACTGTCTTAAGACTGCATGGTATTGCTTGTGCTATTGCTTGGTGGACCATGTGAGCCTCCCACATGCCAATAATACGGCCTCGATTCACCTGTGATAGGATAGGAGCCATCTTATTACAATGTTACATTATAACGCCGGAATACACACACTGTGTATTCAGCACTACCTGTTCACTCCCTTCCCCTCCTTTTCAGTACTGGAGTGGCCTTCAACACTATCCCTTTACTGTCTCCCCTCCTTTTCAGTACTCGAGTGGGGCAGTGTTGATTGTGTATGTGGGGACACCATTAATGTGCGTGCGTGTACGTTTATTGTTGGATATATATTGTTGGATAGGGTTATGTTAAGCTTTTTCCTTTTGAATTTATTCTGCTACTTGAGTTACCAGTGTGATCCAATATCGGTGAGGCTGATATAATATAGTAAGATTCCACCAGTGATGGAATTTCATTCAGGCATGCGCGTTTTGCTTAGATTTTGGACCTTAATGCAACCTTTCTTTCCAGACCTAATAATAATGAAAAAATTGTTAACAAATTCCACTACTGACTTGACATCACAGTAATAAATTATCTTTAATATGATCATGGACTTAAAGAAGCATCAATGTTATAGCTGTTTATAGTCGGAGTTAACTTGACAACGAATTAGTTAAAATTATTAAATTAAACCTTACGTGAAATTAACGTATTTTTTTTATTTGTTGAACATAGTATATTCCATGAGCTTATTTAAATATTCACAGTTAACCTATTTCATGGAGTTAATTTTCATAAAAGTAATGATATCGT
Source organism: Anabrus simplex (assembly GCF_040414725.1). NCBI lineage: Eukaryota > Metazoa > Arthropoda > Insecta > Orthoptera > Tettigoniidae > Anabrus > Anabrus simplex. The sequence goes on along the minus strand of NC_090271.1, from coordinate 208,779,210 downwards.
ATTTTCATCTCTCCGTTGTTTAGCCCGAAGTTTGAGCGGTATGCTTTATTAAGGAGCACATTTGACATCATCAAATATTTGCTAATAATATCTTCATTTGTTGAAGTTGAACTGGAGGTCATTAAGTATCAAATTAAGGGTCCGTTTGGTGCTTGTACGGGACATTTAATCGGTGGACAACCTAAGATAGAAAGGAAAGGTTGGAGATCGTTCACGAAAGACTAAGTTTTCTGAGTTAAAGCTTGAAATATGACTTTAGTTTTCAGGCTATTTTTAGTGTAGTGATTTTTTTAAGACGAGATCATCATTTAAAAAAGCCTCGAAAGCAAAAATGCCATGTAACCATTGCATTTAACAGGTAATTTTTGATAATGATTGATTTGTTTTGTTTGTTGTTTTCCTGGTTCACTTTAATGTGAATTTCACGAAGTTCGTTGTAAAGTTTCTCTTCTTATCATCATCCCGGTATTCTGCTTCATGGCAGGTCTTGCCACGGGATGAACCTCTTCCACTTTTTCCTGTCCTGCGCCAAGTTTTTCACGTCCGAATATTATTTTCATTTGATATTGTACAACATTTGATATTTTTTTCTTCATCTTCCTCGTTTGCCTTTCACCATTCCTCCTATTCCAGTCCCTCCTCAAACAATGTCCGATCCAGTTCATTTTTCTCCTTCTAATGATTTGCAATATACTTCGTTCTTCCCCAACTCTTCGTAATACCTCCTCATTTCTTATTCGGTCTTCCCATTTCAATTGTTCTATTCTTCTCCGTACCCACAAAGTGCCTCCAATCTTCTCTCGTCTTTCTTTCGCAATGTCCAAGTTTCTGCACAATACAGCGCTATGCTCCCATCTCTTCCTCAAATCTTTGTTTAGTGGCCCACAAAGTAATTTCGATTTTCTCTTAAAGCCTTCTTTTGCCATGGCAATTCTTTTCTTAGTTTCTGTCGTGCAATACATATCACCTCTGCTCACACTTCCCAAATACATAAAGTTGCTGACTTGCTCTATTTATTCACTCTCTATACTAATACGACAACTCCTACCTCTTCCTCCAATTATCATACTTTTGGTATTCTTTTTAATTCTCATTCTAGTTTCATGTTGAGTTCATCTAACATTCATATCATTTCACGTTCGCTTTCTCCCATCACAACCATATCATCTGCAGATCTTATACAATCTACTCACCCACCTCCAACACGTTTTCCATTAAAACTTTCATTGATTATTTCTTCGAGATAGATGTTGAACAGTGTCGCTGATAAAGAGCAGTCCTGTCTTACACCTCTTCCTAATTCAATTTCTTCAGTCATCTCTTCTCCTATTCTCACTCTTTCTCTCTGCCATAAATGCAAATTCTTTATTGGCCTTCTATCCCTCCAATCAACTCCTTGTTTCTTTAGGATTGTCATCAATTTGTCCCATCTGACACAGTCAAAAGCGTTCTCAAAATCTATAAATACAGCATAAACCTTCCAGTTTTTCTCTATTACCTCTCTCTCATATCACCCTCAGTAGCGCAATGGCATCATTTGTTCCAGCTCCTCATCTGAAACCAAATTGTTCTTCACCTATAAAGTTATTCAGCTTTCCATATATCCTTCTGTTGAGCTTCCGCAGTAAGACTTTGGCTGCATGTGAAATTATACTCAATGTCCTATGATCTTCACATTTTTTGCTGTTATTTTCCTTTCCATGGGGATTAAGATGATTTCACTTAAGTCCTTTCGCCATCTTCCTGTCATGTATATCTGATAACATAATCCAATCAACTCCTTCCTTGCTCCGTTATTTAACGCTTTTAACAGTTCAACAGGAAGCTCATCTATTCCCATTGCCTTTCTATTTTTCATCTCGCTCAGTGATGCTTCGATCTCTCTTCTCAGTATGGTTTCCCCTTTATCATCGCCTTTAACCATATCTTCCTCCTCAAATTCAAGTTCTTCTTCATTTGGTCGTTTGTCCCGGTCATATAGCCATTCTAGGTATTCTTCCCATCGTTTCATTATTTCTTGGGGTTTGCATATCATTGTACCGTCTGTAGCCTTTATTTCCTTATTCCTGTTGGTCCTTCTCTTTTCTTTGAATACCGGTATATATTTGTTACTTCTTTGTACATCAAGTCATATTTCCCTTCTTTCTCCAGTTGCTCTATCTCATCACAATTTTATGACAACCATTTATTCTTTACTTTTTCTGTTTCTCTTCTTAATTCATTATTTAACTTCCTGTTGTTACGCTTTCGTTCTTCTGTATTTACTCTTTTCCATTTCTTGCGTTCCTCCAATTTGCTTATCATTTCTATTGTTATCCATTCCTTCTTTGTCCTTTTCCTCTCTTTCGCTCAAAGCGTTTTCTTAGCTGCTTCTTTTATCCCATTCTTAAAAGTTTCCCATCTTCTTTCTACATGTCCTGTTTCATTTCCTAGTGTATTATTGTCACGATACTAATCCTCTAGCTCTCTGCAACTGTCTTTATCTTCCAGTTTCTCAATATTAATTTATTCTATCTTCTTTCCTTTCCATGTTATTTTCAATTTAATTAGTACCTCTGCTTCAACTAATATATGATCAGAATAAATGTCTACTCCTGGGTAACATTTAGCATTCTTTAGGCAGTTTCTGTATCGTTGTTGTATCATTTATATTTCTTGTCATCTACGAGATATACAAGTATACCTTATTATTTTGTGGTTGTCAAATAAAGTGTTTCCAACCACCATATAACTTTCATTATAGAATCCATTCAATCTTTCTCCCTTCTCATTTCTATCTCCCAATCCAAATTTACCAATGATCTTACCATCCGATCCTTCACAAACAACCGCATTCCAATCACCCATCACAACAATACATGCATTGTTTTCCTCTTTCTCGATGAGTTGATCTGTCTTCTCACACACTCTTCTACCTCTTCATCAGAATGATTACAGGTCGGCATATAAACTTGTATGATCACTAAGTCTTTTCTTTTCTCTTTCAGTCTTATCATCATAATCCTTCCATTGATATATTCAACCTTCATAACGTTGTTCTTAAATCGTTATCCTATCAATATTCCAGCTCCATACAGTCCATTTTTTCTTCACGCGAATAGTACATTCGAAAGTCACCGCTTTCTAGTTCTCCTCATCCACCCGATCTCACTTCAAACATTCCAATTACATCCAAATTATTTCTCTTAATCTCATATTTAAGGTTTTATAATTTTCCTTCCTGTAAAGGGTTAGAACATTCTACGTACCTATACGCAATAATTCTTCCTTCTTCTTCTAATTCCTTCCATACTTTAAAAACCACGAGGTAATACCCCTCTAGGAGATCCGAATGAGGGGAATCTTTATCTGTGGAATCTTTTACAAAGAGGTCCATCTCACGAACGTCAGTGGGGTAAGAGAGGCTAAGAGAACTCTTTTGTTGAGTTCTTATATTCGCTTGCTATTGGCTTTTACGTCGCAGCGAGACAGTAGGTTTTACGGCGACGTTGGGACAGGAAAGGGCTAGGAGTGGGAAGAAAGCGGCCGTGCCCTTAATTAAGGTACAGCCCCAGCATTTGACTGGAGTGAAAATGGGAAACCACGGGAAACCTTCTTCAGGGCTGCCGCTAGTGGGGTTCGAACCCACTATCTCCCGAATACTGGATACTGGCCGCACTTAAGCGACTGCAGCTATCGAGCTCGGTCCTTATATTCGCATATCACCCCCTTTTGTTATCATGAGTCACACGGTTGAATTAGTAACTCCCCCAGGTCACCTCCTGGGCCCTCTTTTGTTATAATTTGTTATAATTTCCTTTAAATTTCAATATATTTTTAAAATAAATATGAGTCGGTAGAGCCCTTTTTCTTATTTAAGGTAGTTATGATTGCATTCGTACCGTGTCGATCATTCGTTGTGAAGTAACTACAATGGAAAAATAACACCCCGTGAGATAGAACGAAGTCCATAAGTGTTTGCTTACGATGTCGAGGTCCAGAGGGATGACCGTCAACAAGGTTTGCAGTATGCTGCCAATATTTTCTTTTGAATTGTATTATCTTTATTTTTTCAATTTCTCGCGTAATTTATCCCTTTCATTAGCCTGAATAACCGGGAGGTTAGTGTTTTTAGACAAATCAATCACCTACTGATACTCTACATGCCAATTTCTAGTGCTCACATTTTGTGTAACATATTTGGGAACAGCTGCGTTTGATCTGAGACTGGTCTTGCTTTCTTATGTGTGCCTTCCGAACTCCCTTTGTCAACACTTGTTTCTTTCCCACCTCTATGGAATTAGGTTTCTAAGGCTTAGGGAGCCCATTCCTTCGTTTATCCGAGCTTATTGATTACGAGGCACTTGATAAAGTTTATTTTATTATTATTTTATTATTGCCGGGCAGATTGAGTCGGACGGTTGAAGCGTTGGCCTTCTGACCTCAACTTGGTGGGTTCGATCCTGGCTCAGATCGGTGATATTTGAAGGTGCTCATATACGTCAGTCTCGTGTCGGTAGATTTACTGGCACGTAAAAGAACTACTGCGGGTCTAAATTCCAGCACCTTGGCGTGTCGGTAAACCGTAAAGGTAGTTAGTGGGATGTAAAACCAATAACATTATTATTAACGTTTATTGGCCCGTCTTTGAGATTCTGAAGAAGATTGAAATTAAGCACAGATAAATAATATCTACAGTCTGTGCGTAATTTAAATTACGTTGAGGTATTCATACACGTTTCATTAATAAAACCATAATTTTATACCAAAACTTTTAAAATTTTGTTAGTAGTTAACAGTAAGGTAAATGAAGAATGTTATGCTATAAGATAGCCCAATTTATAATTTAAGGGCTGTCCAAGAATGTTTTTGTTAACAAAAATGGCACTTTTGAGACTACCTAGCAACTACAAAAATGCATTTATTTTAATATTTGTTTCGCCGAACTATTACCATTAGTGTTCTCGATGTCCTCTACTAAATGTATTAGTTTATCACGATTACACAAAGAATTATGACACATTCTTTCAAAAATGCAAAATTTCTAAAATAATTCTTTTATTTCTTCGTACTCAGTTTTTGAATGGGGATATATTTTTTCTCAGTTCTAGTACAGGACATTCCTAAATTAATTATCTTCAATTTGAGACCCTTTTTAGGTACATATCTGAATTAGAACTCGACTTATAGTTGTTCGAACCTGAAAAGAAAACGTAATTTTTAGTTTTGAGTAAATTAAGTTTAAAGTTTTGTATTATGATTAGACCTATTTCTTTTTACCTGAAAGTTTTAGAATTCTCCCGCTGCATAGGTGAGACTTTCCTCTTCAAGTTTCTTGTCCTATTTCAGCTTTATTCTTCCCCTGAGGTACCTCCTTCGCTGTCTTTGTTCAGCAGTGCTGTGAAGCTGACTTCTGCGTACACGTGTCTCATCAGCTTGTAACACTCCTGATGCTGATTACATACCAGGCGCAGTCTTCATTCTTCTTAAAACCTCTATTTCAACCTTGTTTCCACAATTAAAGTGAAAAACTGCATCCATGACACCCAGTTTGAGAGTGGACAGCCCCACATATGTATCTTTTCTACACCTCTTCCAGCCTCCCCCCATTCAGCCTCTTGGATTGTTCTGCCCATCGTGATGGTACACGTTTTCTTGATCATCGACCGTTAACCTAGCTCTCGGTGATCAATTTTTCCATTGTTTCTGTTCTCCTGGCAATGTGCCCGAAGTATTTCAAAAACTGTAAAATCGCAAGGATCAACAGTCTTGTTTTCGTACCAACTTGTCCCAGGATCGACTCATTGGTACGGTGTAACAGCGTTCTGTAGCACCACAGTTCCAATCCATCGATCCTGCGGAGGTAGCCATCTTCAAAGTCCAAGTTCCTGCAGCATATGTTGCGCTGGGGAAGATGAGACTTCGCACCATTATTAGTTTCGTCTTGACGGTGATGCAGCTGTTCTTCCAGAAGCGAGTCAGATTTCCTATCGCAAATCTCGCCATTGCGGTGCACCTGCGGATTTCAGGATCGACTCTCATGATAATGATTTGTAAATTAGACAAATGAAGAAGTGTGAATTTTCAGCGTTAGTCGTGGTTGTATGAAACACGCTATAACACGTAATAAAGAAGGTAAATCGCTTACTCTGTTATTCAGTAAGTGGTCTCCGTCATTCCCATCCTATGAACAGTTTTCTTACATTTTAAAATAAACAGTAAGAGAAATGGAAGCTCTCTTTGTGGACTGGTGGCTGAGTGTCGGTCTGACTGAACATTAGTCGTCTTGGCAATTGAAAAACTTTAATGGAATACGATTTTAGATTTGTGTTATTTCTATTTACTTCGTCATACTCTGTATAAGTTTCGCGGTCCCAGGAATGTCTTATTTCTAAATTTCACGACTTTCTGTCGGGGGACCAAAACCAAAGCAAGCACACGTTTTCAACTCCCGATAGACACACCCACTTCCCTCGTAACATTAACCTGTCATTAGTTACCGTGTTAGCGCCTTCCTAATGATTTTTGTTTTCATTCACGGATTGAAAAATCGTTGCACTTCTCACTGCATAATTAGAAACGAACTGATACCATTCCTTTACATTTGACTGCAATATTCAGTCTCTGAAATGATCAGAACACTCACTCCATACCATCCTTTTTATACTATGGTCGGAAGATCAAATTTGATTAAGGAAAAACAAATAGACAAACATGTTTTTACTGATTTCAGGCATCATTATTTAACGATATAACACCGACAAAAAGAAACGTTATACGGTATAAATTCCCCATACGTCACTGGTGAAGTAGGATGTTACTACAATCATATTGCACGTACATATAATTTAATAATAGGAAGAGTGCAAGTGAAATTTGGATGGATGATAATGATTACCATTACTTTAATTTATACCCTGGAGCTCGTTGTTTAAAAGTTATTTAGCACAATCACGCATTATCATTAAACAATCATAGAAGTTAATGCAGTCAACATTACGCGAATATATATGAGAACATTTAATGCACAAGACATTCGATTTTTTTTAAAATCATCTGCAGCAGTGAAAGACTTCTGCTGGTATACTTACCTCTTATCAAAATGTGCCCCGTAGGCCATTTTTTATGTGCTCATTTGGAGTACGCGTTTTGGATGTCTTTGTGTCTTCTGCCAGGGCAAGCTTGTGCCCAATGATCATATTCTTAAGCTTCAGAAAGAAGTAGCACACATGCAGTACTAGTACTAACTCGTCTTATGCCCTAAGGTAGTCCTCATTGAACTGTATAATGTCCTGCATCACCTATCCTAATTTTTATCCAAAATAATTACAGTTACACACATTACGATAGATCCTACAATAAAGTAAGTTGTAGGTCAATTCTGCTCACCCAGTTCCACAAACCAAAAAGTTATGATTGTTGTGGGCCCTTATAGACAGTTGAGGCGCTGGTCTTCTGACTTCAGCTTGGCAGGTTCGATCCTGGCTCAGTCTGGTAGTATTTGAAGGTGCTCAAATACGTCAGCCTCGTGTCGGTAGATTTATTGGCACGTAAAAGAACTCCTGCGGGACAAAATTCCGACACCTTGGTATCTGTTTTAGTAGAGGGCTGAAAACCTAGAAATTAGGTCCTTTTAAACAACAAGCATCATCATCATGTTTTAGGAGTCGGCATAGTGTCATAAGTTTGCTCTGAACAGAAGTTCTTTGACGGGCTAACCTGTCTTCTGACACAGGTACCTCGCAATCATGTACTCTTTATAGCCAGCTAACTATGCTGGGAATCGAACCTGCAACATTGAAACATGGAAAAAGCACCTTTTAAGCTACTACAATATATAGCTGATTTATGAATTAGCTTCAAAAGTGATGAGTAAAGCTTCGAATAAAGCTTTCTCTTGCTCAGTCGTAGTACCACACTGCTAGTTTTTGCTCTGAACCTAACATGTGTCCACATTATAGGATCTTTCATCAAGTGGACAGGAGCTTGTTGTTCCTGTCTATCAGCAAGCGTATTGAGCGTTTACAGGATTATCAGCCGCTTACAGTGGAAGTGGTGTTTTTCTAGAGCAGCGTGTTCACATTGGAGATGTTACTATCTGCCATGTACTGTCATTAATTTGGTTCTGATCCTTTCTTGTTTCGTGTTGCATTGATCTGCTCCTATCAAAGAGAGAGGTCCTAGGATACGTTAGTACAGAGATGTTACTCCCTGTTTGCTAGTGTCTCCTACAATTTGCATGGCAGTTACGATTAGGGTAATTTAGCGGCAAGTGAAGGGTTGCACCTTCCATGCTAAAACCTGCCTTTAAAAATTCAGTCACAAACGATAAGCTGTGAAAGGATATCATGCAAAAATATTAGCGGCGTTCTTCCACTTCAAGGCCCCGAAATAAAACCCTGAATTAGGTATATAAGCACTTGTCGTTAGTGTTTGGATTGAACAGTGCTGACTGTGGGCAAGCCAGCAGTGAAGCGGCGAGCAGAAAACCATTGCCAGTGAGGCAGGGACCCCTAGCTGCGCCGCGTTGCCATCTGATCTTGTACGACGTGACACTTCTCTGACGAGTATGACATGGCATTTGTTTGTATTTTTATTTGTTTCTGTTTTGTTTTGGCCAGATTAGTCCTGTTTGAACTCGTCCGACTCATTGGCTAAATGGTCAGCGTTGAGGCCTTCGGTTCATAGGTTCCCGGGTTCGATTCCCATCTGGATCAGGGATTTTAATCGTCTGTAATTAATTCAGGGACAGGATGTTTGTGTTTGTCCCAACACTTTCCTCTTCATATTAACACAATTACCAACCACCACAGAAACACGCAATAGTGATTACATCCCTCCATATCAAGTTGGCGTCAGGAAGGGCATCCGACCGTAAAACAGGGCCAAATCCACATGTGCGACACAGTTCACACCCGCGACCCCACAGGTGAGGAGAAAGCTGTAGAAAAAAGAGAGGAAGAAGTGCTGTTTAAACTCCTTTTCCCAGAACATTAGGGAGACCTACACAATCTTTATTTTCCCCGCCTCTTATGGTCCTATCCTTTTGTTATTCCACACCCTACTTTTTCAGGTCTTTCTCCTTCATTCGATTTGTGTTAAGAAATGCTAATAATCCAGTTTTTCTCCATAAATTAGTCATCACTATCATTGCCATTTCAACGGTCATCATCATCACCTTCACTCCTTGATCTTCGTTCTCCAATCGTTTATGTTTCTGGTACTTCCATTTGTCCGTCCTACGTATTCCCCTTCCTGAGCGTTTTGTCCGTGCGGCGAGGGTCGCGTAGCTGTAAGCTTGCATTCAGATGATCTTGGGTTCGAATCCCACCGTCGGCAGCCCTGAAGATGGTTTTACGTTATTTTCCATTTCACACCAGGCAAATGCTAAGGCTATACCTTAATTAAGGCCACGACCGCTAACTTCCTAATACTTTTTTTTTTTTTTTTGCTACTTGCTTTACGTCGCTCCGACACAGATAGATCTTATGGCGACGATGGGACAGGAAATGCCTAGGAGTGGGAAGGAAGCGACCGTGGCCTTAATAAAGGTACAGCCCCAGCATTTGCCCGGTGTGAAAATGGGAAACCACAGAAAACCATTTTCAGGGCTGCCGACAGTGGGGTTCGAACCTACTATCTCCCGAATACTGGATACTGGCCACACTTAAGCGACTGCAGCTATCGAGCTCGGTAACTTCCCAATACTAAGCCTTCCACTCACGTCGCCGAAAACCTTTGATGTGCAATTGCGGTAATGTTTCCCTTGTATACCCACTTCTGTTAAGCACCTTCTTCCATGTATTTTTTCATCTACCTTGATTTCCTTTCCCTTCAGTTCTTCGTCACGATTCCGAAAATTACTCTTGTGCGCCATCGTTACTACCTTGTCATTTCTTCAGTTATAGTTTTGGTTATTGGCTTTACGTCGCACCGACACAGATAGGCCTTATGGCGACGATGGGAGAAGAAAGAGCTAGGACTGGGAAGGAAGTCGCCGTGGCCTTAATTAAGGTACAGCCCCAGCATTTACCTGGTGTGAAAATGGAAAACTACGGAAAACCATCTTCAGGGCTACCGACAGTGAGGTTCGAACCCACTATCTCCCTAATACTGGATACTGGCCGCACTTAAGCCACTGAAGCTATCGAGCTCGGTCAATTATAGTTTTACCTATCTTTAGTCGGTTATAGGCCCTACTTGTTCATCAGTCTAAGCCCATTTATCTTTCTTCTCCAATATATGTGTTCTAGATGTTAATTTCTGCCACATAAAACTTTCTGTCATAAGTTTCGGTCCTACCGTTTCTAAATTATATGGAAAACAGGATCTGATGCCTGCAGTGTATGGCTTACTTCGAGCTCCATATAGATTCCCAGTTCAGACAGTGTTCTGAAGATACAGTTTTACTCTACATCTTGTACTGCTTATTGTCCTTATCTTCTGGTACGTTATGACACCAGAAGCAAATCTACTCCCAGTTTGTGAGAAGCGATTATGTTGTTTAAAAGTTTCCCTCTTCTTATGAGTACTAGATATTCTATTTCTCATTCAAACTGCATCATTTCGGTGTTGGTTTCACATTAATCCTGTTTATTTCACTACATTTGATAATATGAGCTCGATATAGACTCGCCATATCTGTTAATTATCAGGCCCGAATTTACGGTACTTAAGCGTCCTGGGCAAAACGCATTTGGCATCTCTTTTATTATAAACGACGCTTGCAGGATAGCTATAAAACTCGATATACAAGGTGTCCTTGAAAAGTTTCAAATACTTACATAAGAGCAGCACGCAATAAGCAAACAAAAAAGGTCCTATAAACGTTGGCCCAATGTATTCAGAGTTATGGCCCGCTACCTCTACCATCAATGATCACCATGTATGATCTACTCTTCACAACATGTGTTCAATGTGGCCGTCATCCACTGCAATACGGCCTTCCATTCTACGTCTCCTGGAATCACGCATTCGTTGGGACACCCTTGGCTGTTGTCGTATTTCATCACAGGCATTAAACACGCGTTCTCGAAGCGTATCTAAATCATTTATGTCCCCAAAGCGAACAATCTAAAGGGATAAGGTCAGGTGAACGTAGCCAACTTGCTCAGTAGTTGTGGTGATGTGGGCCTTAAAGTCTTTAGCCTATTCAGTATGGTAGGTAGATGGGATGAGGTGACTAGAAAATTAAAAACATTGTAGTTGTGGCGTTAGGCAGCAGGCGCCTTGTATCATCGTTGTTCTCTATATATTTATTTTCGAAATGCCGGGGAACTGTGCTATGAAGGATACCAGTTAATAGTAAATAGAGTTTTTGATTTCCCGTCCTATTTTTTACGGTTTTCAGATGGTAAATCTACTGACACAAGGGTGACGTAGTTGAGCACATCCAAATACCAAATATGGTGACTTAGGTTTAGAAAGTTGGTGCTCTACCGTCTGATCCACACAGCAGGCAAGGTATCGTTTATCGTGTTTCACCGTGTCGTCAGTTCCTACGAGGGAAGAAAAGTAAGCCTACTGTACACAGGCTGGATTGTGTTTCAAGCACAGGCGAAGTATTTTTGATAATCACCAAGAAATGTCTACTATACTTTTTTAAAATACCTATTTAAAATATGATATATCCTTTGTGTTTTCTCAACAATTTATGCAATTGCAAGCCTCACACGTAGGAAGCATAATTTATGCACTTAATTTATTCGATCCAATCTAGTAAAAGTAACGCGCTGTAAGCGGAGGAAGCTATATGGATGGCGCTTAAACTATGGCATCGTTATTTCACCTTGACACCACCCAGATCGCTGTAACAGCCATGTTAGCCACTCTGTAGTCTTCCTTCTAGCTCGTTTACAAATATAAACAAAACAGCGACGTATAATCTATAAAGAATAAGCAACTCAATTAAAATAAAGAGTAGAAGGGTCCACGGAACAGAGAAATGCCCAGACTACGTAAAACTCGGCGTCATTTTCGCTCCAGCATAGGAAATATGTAACCTTGAAGTTATGTCGGACTACATCCGACATACGACCTGAACGGAAAAGTAACGATGTTTGACTGAGGCCGACATTGGACGCCAGAGGGTTAATAGAATGTAGTCACTTTTTAACATCAATACAAACGTAATAAATGAACGTCAAAATAGTAATCATTTATAGAAGAGCAGTAATACATTTTTAGTTGTTGGTGAACTTCCCCTTCCTACCTCAAAATGTGACATCGTGGACCCGAGCCCGACTACCTCGTTTATAAATCCGTCACTGTAAATCATTCGTATTGTGTTAACACAAACAAGTTGCGACCTCTATGTACTTAACTTATAGAGGAACGCTAATCTCAAGACCCCATGGTTCCAGGTCAGAAGGATACTGACGGCTCGTTCCTCTCTCTACATTTTCACCCATTCTAAACAAAATTCGAGTAACCTAATTTAAAAGTTAACTCAAATAATTATATTTGCACACATATCAATGTACAGTTGTGCCACCTAGTGGAGATGAGTAGCAGCAAAAAGAAGACCGTGACAACACACACCTCAACGACCAACGAAAGTAGTGTAATGTTATTGTTGATATGCTGGTGTTTTTTTGCTAATGGCTTACGTCACACCGACACAGATAGGTCTTACGGCGACGATGGGATAGGAAAGGCCTAGGAGTTGGAAGGAAGCGGCCGTGACCTTAATTAAGGTACATACCCCAGCATTTGGCTGGTGCAAAATTCGGAAACCACGGAAAACCATCTTCAGGGCTGCCGACAGTGGGATTCGAACCCACTGTCTCCCGGATGCAAGCTTACAGCTGCGCGCCCCTAACTCGCCCCGTATGCTGTATTTTAGGGCCATAGGAGTTCTAGGTCTTGTTTGTCTTTCTGAAACGTTCCTATTTTCATTTTGGAAGTCAACTTCGTTATCAACTTGATCAATAGTGTCTTGTAAAAAATACTTCAGAGATAATAAATAGGATTATTAATTATTCCTCATCATAATTACTGAAGCACGAAAGTTTATGATACTTTAGGTAGTATTTTAAGCACATCTTGTCTCCTTACTCCCAAGTCTTTCCAGCCCAGAGTTTGCATCATTCTCGTAACACTACTCTTGATTGATTGATTGATTGATTGATTGATTGATTGATTGATTGATTGATTGATTGATTGATTGATTGATTGATTGATTGATTGATTGATTGATTGATTGATTGATTGATTGATTGATTGATTGATTGATTGATTGATTGATTGATTGATTGATTGATTGATTGATTGATTGATTGATTGATTGATTGATTGATTGATTGATTGATTGATTGATTGATTGATTGATTGATTGATTGATTGATTGATTGATTGATTGATTGATTGATTGATTGATTGATTGATTGATTGATTGATTGATTGATTGATTGAAATCGCGCTGTTTTCTTCGGAAGTTTGCAATGAAAGTATCACTTTGTGAATCCTTCCATTAATATAACCAGTAGCTCGTATGGTAAAAATGTATCAAATATTAAGAAATGGAAATAGGATTCTCTTGATTTGTATTATTTACACTTTCTTGATAGAACTAATATTTCCCTGAGATATTTGAAAGTTAGCGAAGAATGTAAAAATCGCGTGTGTCTCTGTTATTAGTCCTCGCAAAATAAAAGCGGATGAAGCACAAAAGTTCATAAACTATAATTTGCACAGCTTTTATTTTCCACAGTCGTTCGATGTGGCTAAATTTGAAGGAAATTTTAGACATTTCATCTGTCGGACTCAATGCTGCTACACTACTGCATTGTATTCAATGACATACTAACATATAGGATAATGAAGAAACCAGGCTATCCCGAAAATTAATACCAACTTTCCAGAAATTCTGTTCAGCCTGTTCTCCAGTAATGCAACAAACCAGCCTACAGTACTTGAAACTTCTGCGTACCTGTTCTGATAATATACTGTATACAGCGTGCATCCGTGATGTATTTACAAATATTCAGTAATGATGAAGGACGGCAAATGAATCAATTTGAGATAATGAACCATATTCCGGGAACGATCGAGTCAAAACTTAAGCAAAATCATACTCATTTAAGTCCGTTTACCTGGACAAGTTTCACAACCAGCTCCATTTACAACAAGTATTCGAAATGGCGTCCCTCTGCGTCAATGCAAGCATGGCATCGTCGTACAAAGTTCTGTAGTGCCCGTTCGAATATCCCCGGTGTCGTTTGAACAGCGTCGCAGGCAGCGAGAATTCTTCCCGAGAGACTCTCTTCAGTCTCAACAAGTATCTCATACACAAGGCTTCTCGCGTGGCCCCACAAGAAGAAATCACGTGGGGTGAGATCAGGTGAACGAGTGGGCCACGAATAAGGACCTCATCTTGCTATCCACTTTGCTGAGAATGTCTGATCCAGATGACCATGAACCCTCAGACAAAGTGAGATAGGGCTCCATCATGTTGGAACCACATCCGTTGACGGAGGGTATGTTAAAGAACTACTGCGGGACGAAATTCCGACACCTCGACGTCAGTTAAGAACGGACGGACGTTAAATAATTTGGATTATTATTAGCTTTTTACCCGAATGTTTCCGGAGTACGGTTCCTTATCTCAAATTGATCCATTTGCCATCCTTGAAAGTTTGTAACACCATGACGGATACACCCTCTATTGCTAAAAGTGCACTACGTTTCCTGTTATGGGCACTTGTTACTTTCATTGATTTGCTCAGTCCCATCCTTGGCTTTGATAATATGAAAGTGACTGAGGGGCAGCCAGTAAGTCTCTTACGTGGATGGTGTTCAAGTGTCATTCACATGGTCTGTTAGTGCGTACACTTCAGTGGAATTAGTAGACTGATATTTAATACCACATTCGGACACAGGCTCACTCTTCATTTCCCCAGTACATCTCTTCGGCGACACCCAGGTTATCTATGGCAGCCGTTGAAGATCCAACCAGCATTCCGACTATAATAATTGCATGTGGCCTCGAGAGAGGCCTGGTGCAGGTCTTTTGATTTGACGCTGCATAAGCGACCTGCGCGTCTGTGATTATAGGGCCCTACTTATGCCGAATTATAATGCTGAAGAGGGTACAAACCCCAGCCCCTGAGCTAGAAGAATTGAATTAACTTTCTTTTTTACTAATTGTTTTACGTCGCACCGACACAGATAGGTCTTATGGCGACGATGGGACAGGAAGGGCCTAGGAAAGCGAAGGAAGCGGCCGTGGGCTTAATTAAGGTACAGCCCCAGTATTCACCTGGTGTGAAAATTGGAAACCACGGAAAACCTTTTTCAGGGCTGCCGACAGTGGGGTTCGAACCCACTATCTCCCGGATGCAAGCACACAACCACACGACCAACTCGCCCGGTAGAAGAATTAACTAAGGGAAGTTAAAGTCACCGACCCGGTGGCAATCGAACCCAGGACCTCTTGGACTAAAGGACAGCACGCTAACTATTTAGCCAATGGAGCCAGACGCCTTCCGGCTGAGGACGCGACATACGATACAAGATACGATTGGAGTATAGGGCAAACATTTGAAGTGTGCAGATAAGATTATAATTTATTTAAACACTAATGAGCCAGTCTGTTTCTTACCATCTGATCAATAAAGTCCTAAAAAATGCAAATCGTTTTTTCCTAAGTTTCAGGCCCATGATTGGAAGCTCGTCATGGCGTTCTTTCAATTTCTTTGCGGTGTTGATATGAATTTGTTTTCCGTGCTGTCCTGTATTACCCGAGATCAAGACTGACCCATATAATAGAGACACAAAACCATGATCTCCCATCTTAGAGCCGGTGCTATTCCGTATTCATCGCGGCTGCCAGCTCATGGACCACTTATCACGAACAATGCCAGGCAATGCACCCGTCCGGGAGAAGTCCAAAGAACATAAAACCGCCGCGTGACTTGGGGCGCGAGCTATTTCTCTTCCAGCCTGGGCTCAGTTATAGGAACATCTTTTTATCCCGAGGTAATTCATTCAGCTGCTTCTTGTTTTATTTTCCTCTACACCGTAACTTCATCTCTAAGACACAGAATCCCTTCCGTAGTAAACGGGAAGTAATTTCCAGCCCGATATTCCCCTCCGAACAAATTAGAATTCAGTTCAATACCGTACATGATAAAATGAGAGGAAAATGCACGATGTGTTCCAATAGCTACGTACTGTTTATGATTCTTTTTCTGTAAACATAATAGAAAAATGAAATGGCGTATGGCTTTTAGTGCCGGGAGTGTCCGAAGACATGTTCGGCTCGCCAAGTGCAGGTCTTTCGAGTTGACTCCCGTAGGCGACCTGCGCGTCGTGATGAGGATGAAATGATGATGAAGACAATACATACACCCAGCCCCCGTGCCATTGGAAGTAACCAATTAAGGTTAAAATCCCCGACCCGGCCGGGAATCGAACCCGGGACCCTCTGAACCGAAGGCCAGTACGCTGACCGTTCAGCCAACGAGTCGGACAACATAATAGAGAAAACGAGCCTCAAAAATGCATCGTATTGTGCATAATTTCTTAACTGACCATCAATAGCCTCGAACATAGAAGATTACCGGGCGAGTTGGCTGTGCGGTGGGGGTTGCGCGGCTGTGGAATTGCATCCGGTATATGGTGGATTCGAATCCCACTATCGGCAGCCCTGAAGATGGTTTTCCGTGGTTTCCCATTTTCACGCAAGGCAAATGCTGGGGCTGTACCTTAATTAATCCCACGGCCGCTTTCTAACCACTCATAGATATTTCCTATCCCATCGTCGCCATAAAACTTGCCTGTGTCGGTGCGACGTAAAGCCACTAGCAAAAAAAAAAAAAAATACATAGAAGATTAACATAGTTAAACTATTTCACTATCAGTATCGTGTCGGTAGATTTTCTGGGAAGATAAGGAACCCCTGGGAGACAAAAATCCGGTACCTAGGCGTGCCCGAAAACTGCAGTAGTAGTTAGTGGTAAAACCAATACAATTATTATTAATTATACTGTTCCTCATATTCACTGGGCTTGCGCGCTTCCTATCGTTATCGTTGCCAACGATCTCTCAAATCTAGGCAAGCAGGGGCCACCATTCCGCTGAAACCTGCGCATCGTGATTTACAGACCTCCGATACTTAGTACAGGATTACAGTGAATAACCTCAGTTATTTTTTCAGGCATTTTGATTCGACGTTGTATAAGTAGCCCTAGTGTCAATTTCGACATCCATTTTATTTTGTTACATGACAAAAGTCCCGAAACGTACCGGGCGACGGTTTGTTGAAGAACATATGACGCTGGCTCAGGCGAGCATAAAATTAACATCCATTGTTCGTAGTAATTAAGGAAGTACGAATACAGAAAAATTACACCATAAGGCTAGCAAGGGTCAGCAAATAACAGCATAGAAGTTAGGGTGTTCCTTGCAAGTGACAAACACGCTAGAAATAGCGTATAATAAATCTCTGATTTGCTCGATAATGCAGATTATTATTATTATTATTATTATTATTATTATTATTATTATTATTATTATTATTATTATTATTATTATTATTATTATTATTATTATTATTATTATTATTATTATTATTATTATTATTATTATTACTATTATTATTGCTATACCGGGGTACACCTTCTCCGTCCCGTTGAACTTCACGCCTTCTAGAAGGACATCTGTGCTATGAATCTTGAACTAATGTAATACAAGATACTTGAATCTTCAACCATTAGATGTCTATACCGTCGGCCTAGGTGCCCCTCTGGCGGGATTAAGGACGATTAAATCTTATGGGAATTTCAATTCTTTGAAGATGGTAAACCTTAAGTTTGTGATGATTGTTTTGTTCAATGTGTCAAAGTTGTCAAAATTCCTATGGCTCCCTTCTTCATTAGTTATTATTCAATCAGCAATTTCGTGTATATTTCTCTAGCCAATTATAATTAGGGGTATGTACAGGAATCCTTCTGAAAGGAGTTCTGGGAGCTTCCCCTCGGAAATTCTATAAAATGCTGGGCGGTTTAGAGCCGTACTGTCTTCTTCATCGCCCCGGTCTAGTGAGTGCGGCGTGATTAGGAGGCAGAGGTTGCCTGTCGTCGTTCGGAAGTCCCAACTTCTCAAGATAATGGCAGAAATTTCTTAACATGTGATAATTCCAGGCAGATAACTTGAGGGGAAGGTTTGAAACTTCCTTTCTTATTTTAAAGTTCTAAAGTCGTACTTTAAGTTAAAGTTTCGGCAAGTCTGAAGACTGTTAAAATCCCTGCTGCGAAACATGTAAGTTAAGGGAAGAAAGAGTGTTCATCCCCTGTTGATGCCCATTCAACTTGCTATGGGGTGACTAAAATTTTCCAAACCTCTAAATTCTTCACACTCCTTCGACATTTAATATTTCTCTTTTAGTCACCCCTCCATAGTATAAGCTTAGCCTCTGCAAATTCAGGCTATAAGCCCACTCAGGGTTTTGAGAGTTTTTCTAGAAGGAGTGCAAGTGTTGCGCCTCCTAACTTTGTTCATGGGCGATCGTGATTAACTTTTCATTTTCACATCAAGGACATTTAGTATTTGCAATCATTATCCCCCGTTTAAATTGTAATTATTGATAACCGAATTTTTAAAAGACGGTTGAGCAGGAGTGACTGTAAACACGGTATTTGAAGTTTACCAGACATGATTTTGTAAGAAGCTTGTGCGACTGAGAGGCTGGACTGTAGTCACTTTTGGAGCACAGTCTCCTAGTATGTAAATAAGTGGAGCAAACATGCTCTTGTAAAAGTGTACCTGTTTAGAGCTATATTGCTCACCCCTTGTAAGTTATTGTGTCGATAATTTTCTCTATTGTACCTGATTGTAGAACGTATAGTCCGCTCTTGTCTTCAGAGCTGACGGGCTCATTTGTTAGCCTCTTTACCTGTTATTTATTCCAAATAACATTTTAAAATAGAAAAGAAGAAAAGATATAAAATTTCAAAGTATAGTGCTTTCTGTTCATTTCCCTGTGCAACCATTCACCCCGACACCTTCTTACACCTCTCTGTTCTACGATATTTCCGTATCAATTATTATTATTATTATTATTATTATTTATTTCTGAGAGTGTACAAAGCTGAAATAAACAATCAGCATACACCGAAAAGATAGCCCGATTTTTGTTTATCCGTGATCGTTTAGGTGTCATATCCTGATATCGTGGTTAGCCGTCTCGAGTCGCGTTGGTGGAAAACATATTTCACCATCAAAATATTAGCCAAAAGGGTAGGAGAGTGGGTGGTACAGAACTTCGATTAACTAGATTGCGTGCCAAAAGTCTAGATTCAATTCCAAACCTCTCCGCAGTATTCATAACAAATGAAGGCACATGATGCTGTTGATGATTCGTTCTCGGATGGAAACGTTATACTTTCAGTGGACCCCTTGGTATTATTCTACCGAACTCGATAGCTGCAGTCGCTTAAGTGCGGCCAGTATCCAGTATTCGGGAGATAGTAGGTTCGAATCCCGCTGTCGGCAGCCCTGAAGATGGTTTTCCGTGGTTTCCCATTTTCACACCAGGCAAATGCTGGGGCTGTATCTTAATTAAGGCCACGGCCGCTTCCTTCCCACTCCTAACCTTTCCTGTCCCATCGTCGCAATAAGACCTATCTGTGTCGATGCGACGTAAAGCAACTAACAAAAAAAAAGTATTATTCTACAGGAGTAGGCTGTGTGCCGCCACCGATTTGATATTTATTTCTACCTCATTACAACCATTAATTCACGCCATCATCCTTAGGTCTCCCGCGGGTATGAAATAGAAATATCTGCACCAGACCAACACTCCCGGCACGAAAAAAACCTACGCTATAAAATTCGGATGAAGATAATAAATAAATCATAATTTATTATTATTATTATTATTATTATTATTATTATTAGTAGTAGTAGTAGTAGTAGTAGTAGTAGTAGTAGTAGTAGTAGTAGTAGTAGTAGTAGTAGTAGTAGTAGTAGGGGGACACGGAAAGAGCCTCCCCGAAGAGTGTATGATTTACATTCGGGCGTTCCCTGGGCAACGGTGAGGTGTTAACACCGGCTGATCTTTCCAATCCAGAAGTAACATCAACTATTATATAATGACATTCATAAGTCGGGAAAGGTTCTTTTCAGAACCGAAAATGACCATCATATCTATAAACATAGAAGGTATGTCAACTTGTAAACAACGGCTCTTACAAGAACTTTGCCAAACAACAAACTGTGATGTAATATGTGTACAAGAAACTCACAGCGATGTACACCAACCACGTCCTAGAATACCAGGTATGAAATTGGCAGCAGAGAGACCGCATGGACGATATGGTAGTGCAGTCTTCGTCAAGCCAGATCTCCAGATTCTCTCCACATCAAATACAGAATAAAATGATATAGAATTGATCGCAGTGGAATTGAGCAATTCGGTTATAGTTTCCATCTATAAACCTCCTAATGTAACATTCTCATTCATGCCACCTAACAATCTCGATGATTGGAAGGTATCTTTCTTCATTGGTGACTTCAACAGCCACAGCAGTATTTGGGGTTACGAACAAGACAACGAGAGTGGTGAGAATGTTTAGAATGGGTTGAGGAACACCATCTGTCTCTTATCCATGATAGCAAGCTCCCTTCTTCTTTTAACAGTGGTAGATGGAAGCGGGGTTATAATCCAGACTTAATATTTGTGAGCGAAAAGATAGCACATCAGTGTGTTAAATCTGTATGTGCTGCTATTCCGAATACACAGCATCGCCCAATAATATGTCAACTGGTAGCTGCCATTAGACCTCAAGAGGTCTACTTTAAAAGGAGATATAATTTTAAGAAAGCTAACTGGGAAAGATTCACCAACTTACTGGACGAGAAGATCAAACCACTCAATCCAATTCCAGAAGCATATGAACAGTTTAATAATATCATCAGGGAGTGTTCTAGAGCTACAATCCCTAGAGGATGTAGAACAAACTACATACAAGGTCTAACTCAAGAAACCTCTGCCCTCTTAACAGAGTATCATAAACTCTTCGAAGAAAACCCTTTCAGCAATGACACCATCACAATGGGACAACAAGTAATCTCTTCTATTTCTGAAGTAAAACGGGCACAGTGGTTAAGGTTGATGGAAGAGATTGACATGGGTAGAAGTAGTCAAAAAGCTTGGCGATTACTTAGACGACTCAGTAGTGATCCTAATAAAACTTCAACGCATTCCAGTGTCACAGCAAACCAAATAGCACATCAACTTCTACGAAATGGACAACCATCAAATCCATGTCGGCTTCAGAATAAAGGAATCGAGAGGGATTATGAGCAGGAGACAGATACACTCACTAAACCTTTTACTTTATCTGAGCTGAACAGAGCAATAAATCAGTGTAAGAATGGTAAGGCTGCCGGCCTAGATGAAATATGTGTTGAGCAAATTAAGCAATTTGGACCTGTTGCTAAACAATGGTTACTAGAACTGTACAACAATTGTATAAACACCTGCAAATTACCACGTGTGTGGAGGAAATCCAGAGTAATCGCAATTCTCAAACCAG
This sequence comes from Anabrus simplex, assembly GCF_040414725.1. Lineage (NCBI taxonomy): Eukaryota > Metazoa > Arthropoda > Insecta > Orthoptera > Tettigoniidae > Anabrus > Anabrus simplex. The sequence continues at coordinate 208,757,692 of NC_090271.1, read as the reverse complement.
GAAAAGACCCAAATGATCCAAAAAATTACAGACCTATTTCACTGTTGTGTCATCTGTACAAGATCTTAGAACGGATGATCCTGGAAAGACTTACTGTGATCATTGAACCACTTCTTATTCCAGAGCAAGCAGGATTCCGTAAAGGAAAAAGTTGTACTTCACAGGTCCTCCATCTGACACAGTATATCGAAGATGGATATGAAAATCATAAAATCACAGGGGTGGCTTTTATCGACTTATCTGTTGCATATGATACAGTTAATCATCGTATACTGTTGCGCAAATTATACAACATGACAAAAGATTACAGGATGACTCAAGTAATTTGCAATCTTCTCCAAAATCGTAGGTTCTTCGTTGAATTTCAGGATCAGAAAAGTCGATGGAGGAAACAAAAGAATGGTCTGCCACAAGGCAGTGTTCTCGCCCCTATGCTCTTTAATATCTATACGAATGACCAACCTCTTCCAGTTGGCACCAGAAGCTTCATATATGCGGATGATCGAGCTATTGCTACTCAAGCAAACTGCTTTGAGATTGTAGAAGAAAAGTTATCAGAGGCTCTTTCTGAACTATCCTACTACTACAGAGGAAATCAATTGAAGCCTAACCCATCTAAAACTCAGGTATGTGCCTTCCATTTAAAGAACAGACAGGCGTCAAGGAAATTGCAGGTAGTATGGGAAGATACTCAACTAGATCACTGCCCAACACCTAAATATCTAGGTGTAACACTGGACCGTGCTCTCAACTACAAACAACACTGCATGAACATCAAGCAGAAAGTGTCGGCTAGAAACAACATCCTTCGCAAGTTGCCTGGAACCAATTGGGGTACACATCCAAAGATGCTGAGAACTACAGCCCTGGCTCTGTGTTAGTCCGCTGCAGAGTACGCTTGCCCTATTTGGTACAGATCAAGTCATGCTAAACAAGTTGACATTTCTCTAAATGAAACATGTCGACTCATTACTGGCTGCTTGAGACCAACTCCACGAGATAGAATCTACTGTTTGGCTGGAATCGCCCCATCAGATATAAGAAGAGAAGTTGCATCCATGAATGAGAGAACTAAAGCACTTACCTCATGTGCACACCCATTGAATGGATATGAACCTGCCCACCGAAGATTGAGGTCTAGGAGGAGTTTCCTGAATACAACCGAAGATTTAAACGAATCTGCTCAATCCACAAGGTTGAGATTATGGAGAACTAGAAATCCTCAACTTGCTGATTGGATGCTACCAATTGAACATCTCCCCTCAGGACACGAGGAACATTGGTCTACGTGGAAATCGTTGAACAGGCTTCGCACTGGGGTTGGTAGATCAAGAACCAATATGGTAAAGTGGGGCTTTCCTGGCACATCCAGGCAATGCGAATGTGGTGAAGACCAAACCACAGTCCATTTCATGAACTGTAGTAAGTGTCCTTTAAGTTGCACAATAGAGGACTTGATGGCTGCAACACATAATGCCCGTGATTTGGCAAAATTCTGGGCAGGCACTATTTGATATGTATGTCATTAAGTACCATTATGCTATGCAAAATGTATGCTTCTGATACGAATAAATAAATTATTATTATTATTATTATTATTATTATTATTATTATTATTATTATTATTATTATTATTTATTTATTTATTTATTTATTTATTTATTTATTTATTTATTTATTTATTTATTTATTTCTTGCGAACCGGCCAAACTTAGGACCACGCCAATACCACTTCACTTCCTTCTAATCATCCCTTCTTCCTTCCTCTTTCTCCAGAGTGCCTTCATTCTTTCAGAATGTTGCGCTCTTCTCTCTTCAGTCCATCTTCCCCCTCTGCGCTCTTTCTTTCCTTCAACCAGAACTTTTATGTTGGAAAGTCTTTATTTATTATTTATTATTTATTATTTTATTTACCTTGATTTCCTAAACAGTTTGGGTTTTGAGACTAGGACGAAGTATATCAATATACAATACTAGCAAGATACCCGTGCTTCGCTACGGTATTATACTGAAATTTATAACTGAATGCTTATTTTCTTAGATATATAATCCGACGAAATTCGCGATCTGACTCGTTTTCTGCGAGAATACGCCAAAATTCGTGATCTGACTCGTTTTCTAATAGATTACGTCAAGTTTCCTCCCATTTTTCAATCTTTCTTTCCAGCAATCGATTTCATACTTCCCGGGTTAGGTCCAGGTATTCCACCCGGTCAGATGGGTCCCTAAATCTTTGCCATCTTTTCCTATAAGCATTCTTAATATGGATCAAATTCTTCAGGAGATCTGGCTTGGTGTCGTCTTGGGTGCCTTGGCGGTACTGAACCCGGCCTGCATTCTTAGTCATTATCCGTCCAGGACCCGTTTCAAGCGCGGTCCGCACATTTGACGACGGTCCAGAACATTATTATTATTATTATTATTATTATTATTATTATTATTATTATTATTATTATTATTATTATTATTATTATTATTATTATTATTATTATTATATGTTCTGGACCCCACAGCAAGATGAAAGACCGCTACTTGGCGGTAACTTACATCTGCTGCCATTGTCATTGTTGACAATGTGACCAGCACCATTGTCGCACGTAGGCAAGTGCACGGGATTTCTGGCGATACGAATACTTCCGTGCATTATTGACCTTATTATAGAGGTGAACAATTTGACGGTCAATCTCATTCCTATTGTGTATTTCAAATGTGTTCACATCTTTATTTATATGCCAGGAGAATCTACTGTAACCCAAGAACGTTCTCCGAAGGAAGAGATGGCTGCTGAAAACGAACCCAGGAAAGATTAAAAATGATCGGTTTATGATCATAATAAGTACATCGAAAATCTACAGCCCGTTTCCACTCATTCGATAGGGGCAGGAGTGGAATGAATAAAGCCCCATCTAGCGGCGACAATAGGAATTTTGCCGGCTGCCGAAGCACTCCTCTGGGGCAATGATCGATAAATGACAAATGAAATGAAATATTGGACAGTGTTTCTGGAATGAATGATGACAGGGTAAACCGGAGCATCCGGAGAACAATTTGTCCCGCCTCCGTTTTGTCCAGCACGAATGTCACAATGAGTCACCGGGATTTGAACCACGAAAGCCAGCTCTGAGAGGCCGGCGCACTGCCGCCTGAGCAATGGAGGCTCCTTATAAGTACATTATAAACAGAAACATCAATTGGACTCACCACCTTTTACATCCCACCGCCGTTAAGTTTATTTACCCCCCCCCCAAAAAAAAAATTAAAAGAAGGCATGTTTCTTTATGTTTAAAGGAGATACCAAACACCAATGTTCACGTCTATTACCTTCAGTTTTGAGATATAAGTATCCCTATAAAAATAAACTTAACTTTTTTAACTTCCTTTCACACTCCCAAGTGAATTTTCCAGCAAATAATACTTGTTTCTTTAATAGTAAAGGATCTTCTAAATACCAATTATCACGACTCTAACTTCTTCAGTTTTTGATTTATGTGTCCTCATGAAAGGAATTCAACTCCTTTTCACTCCTGCCCCCAATATGGTTTCCCCCCGAACCGCTCTTTTCTTTTTTTTTTTTTTTCAAAAAATCAAAATACCAATTTTCATGTCTGTAACAACTTTAATTTTCATTAGATGTATGTATTCTCATACAATTAAAACAATTTATTTTTCAATTCTTTCACCCCCCTTTCATTGGTTTTTCCGAGAAAATGTGTTTCTTTACTTCTAAAGCAGATTCCAAATATCAAATTTCACGTTTGTAACATCTTCATTTTTGAGATATCAGTAACCTAATTAAAAGAATTCAACACCATTTTCAGACACTTTTACCCCCCTCCAGCGAAGTGCTATTTCCGAAAACTAAAAATACACGTTTCTTTATTTTTAATAGAGGTAATAAATACCATTTTTCACTTCTGTAACATGTTAAGTTTTTGACATATACTGTAGAAATTCTCATTTTAAAATTTCACCCCTTTTTAGTTCCCTTAAGTGGAGTTTCCGAAAACAACTCACCTATGTTTCTTTACATTTACAGGAGATTCCAAATACCCACTTTTTACGTCTGTAACATTTTACGCTTCTCACATATTCTGTAGAAATGGTCTTTCAAAAACTTCACCCCGTTTTGTCACTCCTGTTTAACCGTCATTAATTGTATTTTCCAAAAGCAAAAAAATGCGTGCTTCTATAGTTTTAAATGAGATTCTAAATGTAAATTTTTACATGTGCAAAGTTTTAAAGTTTTGAGATATAGATACACTCATTTTAAAAATTCACCCCTTTACACCCCCCCCCACTATTTGGATTTTCCAGAAGCAAAAAATATGTTTCTTTATTTTTAATGAATATTCTAAATATCAATTTTTACATATGCAAAATGTTAAAGTTTTGAGATATAGATACACTCATTTTAAAAATTCATCCCCTTTTCACCCCTCCCCCCATTATTTGGATTTTCCAAACGCAAAAAAAAAATTCTTTATTTTTAAAGTAGATCCCAAATACCAGTTCTCCTTAAAGGCATTCAACCCCTTTTTCACCCTTTTACCCTTCCTATTGGGATTCTCCGAAAACAAAAAAATACGTGTTTCTTTATTTTTAAAGGAAATTCTGAATACCAATTTTTATATCTATAAACGTTAAAAGTTTTGAGATATAGATACACTCATTTTAAAAATTCACCCCCTTTTCAACCCCCCATTAATTGTATTTTCCCAAAACAAAAAATACGTGTTTCTTTATTTTTAAAGTAGTTCCCAAACACCAATCTTTAGGTCTGTAATATCTTCAGTTTCTGAGATATAAGTATTCTCTTTAAAGGCATTCAACTACTTTTTCACCCCTTTTCCCCCTAACATTGGGATTTTCCGAAAACAAAAAAGAAGTACGTGTTTCTTTATTTTTAATGAAGATTCTAAATACCAATTTTTACATCTGAAAACTTTAAAAGTTTTGAGATATAGATGCACTCATTTTAAAAATTCACCCTCATTTTCGCCCTCCCATTAATTGGATTTTCCAAAAATAAAAAAATACTTGTTTCTTTACTTTTAAAAGCGATCCAAAGTACCAATTTTCAGGTCTGTAATATCTTCACTTTCGTAGATATAAGTACCGGTATCCTGATTAAAGACATTCAATCCCCTTTTCACCCTTTTCACCCCTCCTCTTGGGATTTTCTGAAAACAAAAAAATACGTGTTTCCTTATTTTTAAAGATTATTCTAAACACCAATTTTCACATCTGTAAACTTTTAAAGTTTTGAGGTATAGATACTCATTTTAAAATTTCACCCCCCTTTTCACCCCCTTAGCGACGGAATATCCAAAAATCCTTAGCGAGCACCTACGTCTTAATATGAATATATCCCCAAAATTTCATTTCTTTATGTCCAGTAGTTTTGGCTCGGCGATAATGAATCAGTGAGTCAGTTATATATACAGATAATTTATTATCAGTATATACAATCTTTAGAAGACGAGAAAAACCAGAAAAATAGGCCGTTGAGGATAGCAGGTCATACAATATGACAGTAATAAAATATATCTGTGGCTTGATTCTAAAAGTCCAAATGTCAAAAACTGTTTTGAAAAAATGAGCATTTGAAATTTGGCTTATAACACTCCAACAATTTATTCAACACCTAATTTTAAATAAGTTTACACTTTCTCTCTGGAAATCAGTTGAATAAACATTCAATTTTTCTATCGTATTTTTTAAAATTCTCGGGTTTCTAATCTTTGTCAATAATCTAACATTATTGGCAAGGGCTTATTTAATTAAAAGATAACTGTTCGTTTAATATTTATCAGAGACATCGACTGTTTGGACATTTTAGAACTAAGCCACCGATGTGTATAGACGTGGGTTTGAGATAAGAGAAACCACAAGAGAATGTCTGATATACGAGATGAAAGGTTGTGTAGGAAGGAGTAAATCAGGTTGAGGATCAAATAAGAGCGACCGTAATCAAATGAACGCGAAACGTAGTGCTACGGATGTCCTGAAGGATGAAACGTAAAGCGAATTCAAGACGTGAGCATATGAAAGCAAGGAGGCTAACTTGCGTTAAAAAGTCAGTACATCTGTTGCTTAATTTTATTCTAAAGGTGATTGGCCTAGTCCAATGCTCATTCAATATCTCGCTATTGCACGTTTTATAATTACTTCTCCCCTAAACTCAGTATGATAGTATTAGTTACTTCTCAGGAAATGTGTGATTACTTAAAAATACGCCTCTGCTAGAATTTGGTGGCAGGCTGGAACACATCCAGGCACATATTCCTGTTACATCTATGGGTCATCAGCTTGGACGGCTGGCTGCATCTTCAACTAGCCCCACCAAACGTTGAGCGTTTACATGGAAAACCTAAAAACCAATAGCAGTGCCAAAATGATGTGTACAGGGCACCATGAGGAGTGAGGTAGTTTCCCATTGCTTTCGTCACTGACCGAGCGAGTGGCTGCGTTGTTCAGGGCACGTAGATGAAAATTCACATTCGGAAGATAGTGGGTTCGAACGGCTGTGTCAGCGCGGCGTAAAGGAAGTGGTAAATTAAAAAAAATTAAAACTTGTGTGTCTGAGCCAGGAATTGCTAGTCCCATAAGTTGCACTTTTCATAGTATCCGGGCGTACTACGTACGCTCCAAGTGTTTTTAGGCTACTCAGCACCATTCATATCTCAGCAGTTCCTGTACTGTCAAAACCGTAAATGAAACTGAGATTGGATGGGAAATAATAATAATAATAATAATAATTATTATTATTATTATTATTATTATTATTATTATTATAATTATAATAATAATACCCGTGTGGGGATTTACCGGTTACCTCCATCGGGCGCGTCCCATTGGAATTGGGGAAGCTCGCTGGCTCTGCCGCCAGCAGAGTCAGAGGGTAGTAGGGAAATAAAATACCACCGTGAAAAAAAAACTGGTCCCTTGCCAGGGTTACGGCGAAGACTGGTAAATGACCAGAAGCCAGAAAACATCTTGAGGCAACCTCTAGGGCTAACAACCCTAGTTGTAAAAGGATGGGTACCCGTCCAAAGCAAAGTCAAGTCAAAAAGCATGATGGCACAACATTCCAAGAAACATACCCCAGGGGGTAAATCTTCAGATAAATCCCTCGTCGTGAGCGCCACGGCGAACGAGTCTCGTTCGGATTCTGGGGGAGACTCGACTTCATGCAAGAGACGAGTCGGAGCGTCTCGGTGTACCCCGAAGAGTCAAAAACTCAGGCCAAAATTTAAAACCTTTCTAGCAACTTTCAACATAAATTCACTTACACAAACTGGCAAGCTGAAAACCCTCACCAAAGCTCTTCACGAAAATCAGATATCCATAGTGGCCCTACAGGAAACAAGGTACCCAGATGAAGAGATTTTTGAATCTGAAGGCTACCGATTTTTCAAGAGCAAAGCGCAAAGAGGAATCCTCAATGGAGCTGTGATGCTTGGAACCGCGTTTGCTATTAGAACCAAGATCCTTAAATCGGTTGCAAATCTCGAACCTGTGAATGACAGATTGTCTATACTCACAATTAAATGCGCGAACAAAACCTACGCCCTAGTTAACGCACATGTTCCTACAAACGATAATAAAAAGTCTGATCCAGACGAAGTTGATAATTTCTGGGACCTACTGGATGAAAAATTGAACAAAATCCCCAAACACCATGTCAAGCTTCTTTTGGGTGACTTCAATGCCCAACCAGGTCGTGAGCAGAAGTACAAGAAAGTTATAGGAAATTACCCTGCTCACAAAAGAACCAATCCCAACGGAAAAAGACTGGTGACCATTTGCGAAAATCACAACCTGCAGGTCATGTCGACCCATTTTCGCCATCTACCCAGAAAGCAAATGACTTGGCGTTCTCCCGTCCAAGCTCTCGGAGAGTTCCAAATTGATCACGTTGCGATCTCCAGGAGAAACATCCCTGAGATTATGAATGTCAAGGTAAAGAATGGCATCAATGTGGCCTCAGATCATTATATGTCTCTTATCAAATTCAAACCAATTCCCGCAGACACAAGGAAGACAACCAAACAGATCACACGCTTCGACAGTGATCAACTTCGGCAAAGGGTCGAGGAGTTCCACGAGAAGGCTAGACCAAATGACTGTGACTTTAACAACGCCAAAAGTCTCCTTGTTGAGGTCGCCAAAGACGTTGCAGAAATCAAGAGAAGCAAAAAGCATGCCTGGTGGAATAGTACCTGCGAATCAGTCCTCCAAGAAAGACTCAATGCGTGGAACAGTACAACTCTACGAAATCAGAAAATGATTGGGAAACCTACAAAACCCAACGTGCCCAAGCAGCTAGGGTGTTCAGAACTGAGAAACGAAAATACGAAAAATCTCTCATTGAAAGATAGAACAAAACTTTAGGAAGAATGAAAGCAGAGAGTACTACAGAGCCTTCAAACGCAAACTCACTGGCTATAAACCACCATCTCTATGATTTGAGCGAACGGACGGCACACTGGCGACGTCAAATGAAGAAAATTGCAGCATTCTGGCAGATTACTTCAAGAATTTACTTAATTGCTCTAAACCGCAAAGCGCCATTGAGACCAAGGAACCCTTACTCAGGTACCCAGATTCCAGACCACCCGACAGAGATGAAATCAAGCGCCACATTGCCCGTCTCAAAAATAACAAAGTCCCGGGGGAAGACTCAGTAGTAGCAGAACTATGGAAATATGCCCCAGAAGAATCACTTGATATCTTGAAAAAGCAAATAGAAGAAATTTGGAACAAGGAGACCCTACCCGAAGATTGGAAAATAGCTTTGATCCATCCATTACACAAAAAAGGCAACATGAAGAACATCAACAACTAAAGAGGAATATATTTTCTACCCGTGACTTACAAAATTCTATCACTTGCCATCCTGGAGCGTTTGGAAGCACAAGTCGAACATCAAATAGGCGAATACCAGGGAGGGTTCAGAAAAGGTCGCTCAACAGCTGAACAGATCCAAAATCTCAAAACGATCATCAGATATTGTACACTAAGGTCCAAGCAGTATGTGTCTGTCTTTGTGGACTTTAAGAAAGCGTACGACTCCATTGACCGGGAAGTCCTGCTAAACATCTTAAATTAATTTGGAGTTGATTTGAAACTGCTGGCATTAATTAGAGCCACCCTGACCGATACAAAATCCAAGGTGAAGTTCCACGGATATCTCTCGCATTCCTTTGACATCAAAACAGGAGTCCGACAAGGTGATGGGCTATCCCCGATGCTCTTCAACTGTGTTCTTGAAAAGATCATGAGAACCTGGCGGGTGAGATTACAGGAAACCAACTACACTCCATTGAGAATAGGAACCAAATCCAAGGGGATCGCAACGGACTGCTTAGCATTTGCCGATGATATTGCTGTTCTCTCAAACGACATAGAAACCACTAGAGCTCAAGTTGAAATTTTAAAGGAAATTGCCTAACAAACTGGTTTGCAGATATCGTTTGAGAAAACAGAAGTAATGACTAACATCAAAGAGGCTCCACCAAAACTCCATACAAAATACGGGGACATCACCCGAGTAGACAAATTCAAATACCTGGGTGAGATCATCATGAAAAATGGACTGGACAAAGAAGCACTTCAGGAGCGAGTACGCAAACTGGAAATAGCCTACCAAACATCCCGCACAATCTACAACAAAAAATGCCTTTCCCAAAACACCAAGATACGTCACTATGAAACAGTTCTGAAGCCAGTAGTTCTATATGCAGCCGAAACCCTGTCTCTAAATGCCAACAAAGGACTCCTTGAAGAACTGGAGAAAAGAGAACGCAAAATTGTGAGAGGAATCTTGGGATCAAAGTACAGAAATGGAATCCATTAAAAGAGATCCAACAAGGAAGTCTACAGCAAAATAGAGAAAATTACCGACACAATCAGAAAAAGACGGGCACGATTTTACGGTCATCTGAAAAGAATGGACAGAAGAAAGTTAACTAAAGAAATCTTTCACTCTTTTGATTCAAACCCCAAAACCACAATTCCCTGGTTTAGAAATACCAAAGAAGACCTGCAAATGCTACATATCTCAGCTGAAGACGCCTTTAACAGAGATCTCTTCCGCAAGAAAGTATTGACGAACGGGCTAAACCGAGACGAGCAAGCGAAAAGGAGACACGGTGCTCCTTGGACAGAGGAGCGTAAGCAGGCCCACTCACAAAGAATGAGGGAAATTTGGGCTCTAAAGAAGGCCAAGTTCAGTGTCAAATGCAACAAGACTTAACGTGGTCCTTGATGGCCCCAGCGAATTATATATAATAATAATAATAATAATAATAATAATAATAATAATAATAATAATAATAATATTGGTTTTACTTCCAACCAAGTATATGTTTACGGTTTTTGGAGACGCCGAATTGCCGCGATTGTTTCCGCAGGAGTTCTTTTCCGTGTCAATAAATCTACCTACACGAGGCTGACGTATTGGAGCACCTTCACATAGCGCCGGAATGAGCCAGGAATAAACCTGCGAATTTGGACTCAGAAGGCCAGCGTTCTACCGTCTCAGCTACTCAGCTTGGCAAGCTAAATTTTACTTTAGCGTGTGCTAAGAGACAAATGTAAAAATAGTGCATCCTTGCATCCTTCAAGAAAAGCAAAGGCGCATTCCTTTTATAACCGACACTAAATCAAAGATAACACCCCCGCCCCCATGGCACTACAGCCCTTGAAGTACCTTGGCCTACCAAGCGACCGCTGCTCAGCCCGAAGGCCTGCAGATTACGAGGTATCGTGCGGTCAGCACTACGAATCCTCTCGGCCGTTATTCTTGGCTTTATAGACCGGGGCCGCCATCTCACCGTCAGATAGCTCTTCAATTCTAATCACGTAGGCTGAGTAGACCTCGAACCATCCCTCAGATCCAGCTAAAAATCCCTGACCTGGCCGGGAATCGAATATGGGGTCTCACGGTAAGAGACAGGCACGCTACCCCTACACCACGGGGCCGGCCTAATTCAAAGATGCTCTTTAGAATTAGGGGTAAACCATAAAAACGTAATAGTAGTATGTTTCTATATTCATTATTTCAACAAAGTTTAGTGATTATTAGTTTCATTGATCATTTGAAGGCTTTTTTACTTTTGGTGCCTGCCTGTCTGTCTGCCTTTCTGAAACTAGAAAAATGCTGAAAGTAATTTATAAAAACTCCATATTTGTGATCTAACCATTTAGAGGTTGTTATAATGTATATGTGATTTAAAAGTCTTTGCTTGTTGTAGGGATCATCAGGGAATTCATGACAGTTACTAATATGTAAAGAGAGACTGTGAGTTCGCGCCTATGCAACGGTTAATCTCGGAAACTACCGGACCGATTTTGAAATTTATCTCACCATTTGAAAGATAATATTATTCCGGGTAACACAGGCTACGTGTCATTCCGGAATATCAAAGGGTTCCCTCAAAACAATGGTTTAAGGGGAGGATGGCAGCCATACTAAGTCTCGGAGTTTGTACATTTGCCTGCCTTTGTTTTTTTTTACACGAAAAAATACTCGACTGATGGAGCTCAAATTAAGCATGACTGAAGATTATACTTTGATTAACAGTCATGCTATCCTTCAAGTGGGTTATATAGTAAAAGAAAATGTGAAGTAAGTCAGAGGAAAACGTACGCTTGGGACCATTTAAACTGAATACGCTGCCTAAACGGTTAATCCTATCGAGAAGTCGAACGTACTGAGTGTACCTGAAATTCTATTTCCCAGAAAGAAATATATATGAATTTTCTTCGTATTGTAATATTATCAAAATATATATATATCCTGCTGTGTTTTGGCGTATGTTGGTACCTTGGTCTCTTTTCCTTGGTTTTTTTTTCACGTAAAAACCACTTGGCGGATCGTGCTCAAATTTGGCAGGCAAACAACTGGAAGCTTTGCTTAAAACATACGTTACTTATGATTACAGTGTGTCTTAACGGGGTCTTGTAGGGAAATAAAATGTGAAGCAAATCATAGTAAAATGTACGCCTGGGACCCTTAAAAGAGAATACCCCACCTAAACGATTAGTTGATTAAATAATGGTGTCGAAGAGTATACTTAAAATTATATTCCCCAAAACGGTTTCAAAGCATTCCCTTAATAATTATAACAGTATTCGAGAAAAATATGACTTTCTGTGTTTTACTATCACACACACTCTCTTAAGTGGGCCATATTGAACCCATAATTCTACGATGAGAAAATTTTTTTTATTTTTCTCAATATTATTTCAAATCAACAAGCTACGTTTATTTTTGAGAGCAGCTATGTTGCGCTCCCAGAGCCTCGCTGTCGCGTGGGAAAGATCTCACCCGCGGCAAGCTCGTGAAATACCCTGACACCTCGGCGGACTTCGAGTGCCCAATAATTCTTCAAATTCACGGAATTCTGCGTAACGGGAGATTTTGGCAACACAGAAAATACAGAAATAAATAATTTAAATTATTCTTAAACCCCACGTGAAGACAGAGCCCCCAGGGTAAAATATAAATGCAGTTAAGCCTAAGTACAAATCAGCGTCAGATCAGTGGACTAGCTCCACGTGCCAAGGTCAATGGATGAAGAAAACCCGCGAAACGCCCGGGCAGAAATAATTCATTTCACCTGTGTGGTAAAATTATGAGATCAACATCCAAATAAATCACAAGTCTGTCCGGAATTCTGGAACAAGTTTCATGAAAATCGGTCTATTGGACGCGAAATTAGCAGATTACGTAATCAAGCTTAGTAGTGTGTGTAACGTCCCTCATAAGACTATAAAAGAAACCCTCTCTGCATATTTTTCAGTGTCGATCTGGTTTTTGAAGCAGCGGCAGCTTACGCCCGTCGTCAGCAGAAAAGTGTACGAGATTGATCTCTGAATAACTTAGTACATGTTCGTGGCTGAGGTCCACATATTCGGTTAGAAAGGGAAGGTGACAAAAATTTCTGAACTTTTGCCGACAAACTGTGTAAGTATAGGCGTCTGTTAAAGTACACAGCAGATTTTATTGTATCACCTCATGTGCGTTTGAAAGTGTTAAGAGAGTTGGGAATCTGGTCAGAGTAGTTCTGATTTCGTTATCTGCTGAACACCTGTTGTGTTAGGGTGACACAGAGAGACGACTCTGGGAAGAAGGTAGACAGTCGCGGTTGACTGCAGAACGAGGGAGGTTTATTGTACAAATTATAACGAGGAAAGCGCGTGATTTTTGTTGTAATTTAATATCGTGTGAAAAGGCAGTGTTTGTAAGATTGATATGTTGGAGAAGATGATGTTATTTGTACCAATGTGCGGCTAAAAGCACGAGGTCAGCTGGCGACAATGTAGCCAGAATACTGGAGATGACGCCACTTGCAGGTCTGTCTATATTTGTATTATGTTGTAGTTAGATTTTATTGTCTGTCCCAACAAAATTTTCAAGATGATTATCGGGTTGATATTTGTAATTATCAGGCGAAAAGTGTTATAATTTTGGTCAGCGTGTGAAAATTTTAGTTTGTAAAATTTCACGTCTAGAAACTGTAAAATGCGACGTTTATATCTGGTGTTAATGTTCTATGAGATATTGTCCGAAGTGAGGAAAATGAGGAAAGCTATAATGGTAAAATAGTCGTGGCGAATGTCTTAATTTCAAATATCAGTTGAATTCAGAAATGTTTGTCAATAATAATAATAATAATAATAATAATAATAATAATAATAATAATAATAATAATAATAATAATAATCATAATAATAATAATAATAATAATAATAATGTCTACCGCGGGATAAAGTTTTCCTATGTTAAAAGTGAATTTAACCAGTATGTTTTACAAGGATCGCAGGCATTTAGAAAATTCCAGTGAAATTCGATAGAGTTATATTTATTCATGGGAAGTAAAATGTTGTGACATCGTGTATGTCGATGATACGAAAATTCGCTGTGTGTTCTTGTATTCTCGAGGTCCGAAAATTGTATTAATAGTAAAGTAAAGAGGTGTATTTTATAATGGTTGTTTTTTTCACAACAGGATTGAAATATGAAAAGGGTCTTGGAAATATAAGAAAAATGGATTGAGAGCGAAGAATTTATATATGTGGAGATGAGAGGGATAGCAATATTGAAGGTGAAAGGGAGCCTGGATTTTAAGTGATACCGCTGGGATAAGGCGAGGAGAATGAGTTTGGGACAGGCTATGTTTGCCGAGGAAGCATTTGGGAGACAGGTTGTATTGTAGCAGGCTGTAGTGTTTTCCGCTACCAATCCGAAATTTGAGACGACTACTGTGTGAGGCACCGTAGATTTCTAGTAAGATCCCAAGTGAAAACGACTCTAGTAAAGGTTAAAAATCTTGGTAGTAAAAGTCAAGTGACTAGTTACGTAAAGCCCGTATGAATATGAAGATAATGTGACCTCAAGGATAAAAGAGCATTTAGAATACATGGTTGGTGTTTATTGAATTTCGTTTCACTGGATAGTCATTGATATAAATATTTGGAATTGACGGTAGGCGATTTGAGAGTTTCCAATGCGGTAGTGATGATTATTATTTTGGAATACATCCACTAAATGGTAGACGTGTGTTGGGAACTATTATATTTCTTCCCTAAAAACTTCATTGCACAGGCTGAGATTGTGTTTGAGTTGGAGAATTGTTCGTCACGTATATTTCTTTTTCGAGCTCACGTTCTGTAACGAGATAGAGACTTACTGCATTTTCCGACTTGCATTCGTTTAATAGTAAGAGACGTGGTTCCGTGTGTGTTATTAGTCTGACCAGGTTTACAATTGAAATGTCAGAGTTGGTTTAAAATTGATAGTTCGCCTGATATGCTAGGGGATGCGTAGTACGACCCATGTTTTACGCCCGACCATAGATTTAGGACGTTACTTGGAGTTACTGATGATGAGACGTCCTAGTTCACGCTCGATGATAGAATTTGGAAGGTATCGTGTACATAGAGATTAGTGTTAGGATGTACAGATTTTAAGTGAGCCCGTCGATAGGTCTGGGATGTCAGCTGTACATACTCAAGACTCAGATTAGATGTTTCTTTTGTTTGTTGAGTTTTAATGGCTTCGATATGTTATTTTATTTTACGGACTTAATTGTTTGTCGTTCTGACGTCCGTTCGTTTTGATAGTGTGCATATTGACACTCAATGTATTAGTGTGAGACTTGAGCTGCGAATGCGGTTTCGATTCGTCAGCCAGTAGTATTATTTTATTTTCAATCTTTGTCGTTCTTTTACTTTTATACGTAGTTGAATTCGATTAAGTGATCACTTTATAGGTAGTGTGTTGGGACAAACAATAAGTAGATGGATCTGTAATGGTAGTCATTGTTTGAGAAAGGAAATAATTCCTTTTGTTGTATTTTTCAATGTGGACTGGTAATTTTATTAAGCGTAACATAACCATTTCTAACCTGAAAATCGGTTTGATAATAATACTTTTCAAGTGATTTACCACTTTTTAATTAACTTCAGTGTTTGGCATTTCTTCTAAATGCGTGATGAATAAGTGTTTCCTGCATTTCGCAGTTTTGTTCCTTCAGAACGACGTAACGTAAGATCCTCGCGGATCATGTTGTTGTTGGTTCCTTCCAAACAGTTGTTTGGGGTGATGCACATTTAGCATCGGGATTACCTTATCACTTAAGGATGTCATGAATGACAAATACATGGTGGAATTTTATTTCAATTGTGAATGATGCTGTTAACTCGTAGTGAACACCATGCTTTCCCATAATATTTCGCAACCTATCCAAAGCAACTGATAGTCAATTTGGTTCGATTAAGGGTCCATTCGGCGGGTGTTCCGTATCCGTAAAGGGTATTCGACTGGTGGATAACCTTAATTGAGAGGAAATCAGGTGGTCTACTTGTTGAAAGTCAGATTTTCCACGGATCGTGTGGATTAATTCTCAGTTCTCGTTTGGAATGATAGGTGCCCGGTTTTCAGGTCTTTCCTTTTTCAGTTTTTCGGTTTCGCTGTCCACTAATTTATTACTTTCTCCGTAGCAACTCTTCAATATTGTGAGACATAAATCAACGCTATGCAATGTGACTGCGTTTGAAACATTCAATAATAAATGATTTATAATTTTTTAAGGATTTATATTAAAATAATAATGTTGTCGTGCCATTTCGAGTTTAATAAAAGTTAGTAAGCACATATTTGCTCCTCATTTCAAGTAGTTAGGCTCTCTTCTGAACCCCATCGTTTGGTTAAGATCGTGACCGAAATTCTTCCCGCAACGACCCATGATTTAAGAGTTCTATATTGCTCTACTGTAGCAGCTGTGGCCGACCAACGATGGAATGGTAAGTTCAAGGGTTCAATATAGTGAAAGAAAATGTGAAGCAAGTCAGAAGAAAACGTACACCTGGGACCCTTAAATGTGGCCCTCAAACTCAACATGCCTTTTAAGATTTTAGAGAACCCCCCTAGCCTACCGTACATGACCACGCATCTCCCCCACCTTGAAAGTGTGTAGCATAAATAGGTTGATATGTAATGCTGTCAGAATACCATGAACTCTTGAAGAATTATATCAGCAGGTGCAAGAGATGTAAAACATATTTTACCATTATAATATGTGCCATCCAAATGGTCATTCGATTGTAAAAGTACGGGAGTGTGTTGATGTGCATAAGGGTGCATACCATACTGATGTTGTGTCCAAGTATTGGTGGATCATACAGTATTTCGGGAACTATACAGTTACTGAGTTGTGCATGTACGTTCTACGGCGAAAAATTGACAATGAAATTATTGATAGGTCTAATCTAATGTTCACGTTTACCTACCAAGGAAGTTGTGTATAATAATAATAATAACAATAATGGCTCGAGGCTGTGGATTTGACCATTGATTTCAGACACGCAATTTCTGTATTGAAATCAACCAAATGGTGCTTTGTCTGGGGTTCATCGACTGACTGCAAAGTTTGTTAGTGTGTTTTACATACGTGATAGTGTTGTCTTCCGTGGCTGAGTTTTTTAATATGATGTTTCCACTAAATTCTTAAGTTTACTTATGAACAAGACGGCAGCCATCTTGTTATAGTTTCTTGTTTGTGTTGATTGTAAAATTTCTCCTCGACCTTTTCGAAAAGTATACTATATTAGTTAACACCACCTAGGTGTACTTTACACCAACTAAGGAACGGTAGCCATGTTTTGATAGTATTCATACGTCGTGTATTTCCAGTATGATATTCAACGTTTAAGTTATTCTTTGTTATTGTGCGTGTCAGACAGAAAACAATTGCCTGGCGTCTGTGTGGGAAATAAGGTGACGTTATATTCATTGAATTACTTCTCTGTGAGATATGTCATTTGAGGATTCACGGAGTTTACGCTGGCATTTCTGATATGGAAGTTTAAGTTCTTACTAGCGCTGCTGACTCGTGGTTGTGTTCATCGTGCGAATTAATAAAACTGTCCTATCTGCGATAAATTCGGTAAAGGTACGAAAGGTATTCGTATTTTTGTTTCTCTCTTCTTGCCATCTTTAACTCTCTTTAAATATCCCACTATAATACGTTTAATTCATGGTTTGCATTTAAAAGACGAAATAATTTGCACATCCCTACTTTCTGATATATTCTACAGTTTCATAGTAATAATGTCTATGGGCCTAATAAATTATCATCATTGACAAATATAATCTGTAATTATATTATCGAGGTTATACATCCTGTACTATGGCTGCAAATGACACCAATAAGAGTACCACTGATAACAAAACACAATGTCAATTTTGCGGGCAAATGTATAAAGGCCTTAAGATACATATAAGTAAATCACACCCAGAGCAATACAGAGCCTGCTTGTTGAATCCATCTATGACTACACCTAGCCAGTCTAAAATTCCACCTTCAGATCCTATTCCTATTTCTAGTAAAAATGGTCAGTCAACGAAGTTGGAAATAACCTCTGATCAAAGAGAGCAAAAAAATAAACCTTACCACGACGAACTGAGTAAATGGCTAGATATTTTTCAGCATGAACTGAGTGATGCTGAATTCAATGAACAAGTCACTAATTTTGTAAACTTCCTTGCCACAGCTACAGACCTACTGCCAGGTCCAAAGAGTCCAGTTACTAGATATATTGAAGCTCGTAAACGTGGCACTTACAAAAATAAAAACCGACAGTATAAAACCTCCAGTAACCCACAGAGATCCTCTAAGAATGATCGTGAACGTCGGAAGGCTAAATTTGAGTATGAAGTGACTCAATATGAATATTTTTACCAAAGGAGGAAAGAAATTAGAAAAATTTTAAGTGGCAAAAGAACTAATAATTTGAAACTAGAGAAAGATGTTGTTGAAGGATATTTTAGGAACAGATTTGAAACTCCTAATGATTGCATGAGAGACTCCTATATCGATTATACGAATGAAACCTTAGATGATACAATTTTAATATCTCAAGAGTTAGTTTTCTCTATTATCAAGAGCATAGCAATTGACACTAGCCCAGGTCCGGATAAGGTTTTATTGAAATCTGTTTATGATCCACTTGCTGCTAATATTTTAGCCCATATCATCAGAAGAATATTTGAAAGTGGGTTCATTCCTGAGGTTCTTAAGGCAGCGAGAACTGTTCTTATACATAAAGGTGGTGAAGAGAATGATCTGTCCAAATGGAGACCGATTAGTATTTGCTCCATTATTCGGCGCATATCAAGTAAGATCCTTGATAAAATTGTAAGGGAATACATCCCTTTGAACCAGTTCCAAAGAGGTTTTGTCATGACCCCTGGCTCTTTCATTAACGTGAATATTGTTGATGGCATTTTACGAACAGCTGTAATGAAAAAGATTTCAGGCTGCGTAGTATTCCTCGACATCAGCAAAGCGTTCGATAGTATTGGACACAATCACTTAAAGGCGACAATAGAGAACTCTATACTACCCAGATCCATTAAGAAGTTACTAGTCAACCTTCTCACAGAAAACACAACACAAGTTCAAACTGCTCGTGGTCATACAGATAAGATAAACATCAAATGTGGAGTGATGCAAGGAGATCCCATTTCACCTTTCTTATTTAACTGGGGTATAAACCACATCCTTGATGAACTCACAGACATCAAAGTATCAGAAATGTATGGTTTTCAATTGAGTCCTAACACTGTACCTTTAACATCCCTATGCTTTGCCGACGATCTGGTGATCATAGCTAAAGATCAAGCAGCAGCTTCAATCCTAGTCACTTCTGTCATAAATCTGCTTCAAGAAATAGGTTTGCATATAAATGCAGACAAATCAAATGCCATTATTATAGAAAATGGTAAACTTCATTCTGACGATATAGTGACGGTCTCTGGAAACATTAGAAGTATAAATGATAGTGAAGAAATAAAATATTTAGGGGCAACTTTCAGACAGACTTTAGTCTTCAATGAACATCAGGTACTAGAAAAATTGAAAGCTAACTTAGATCAGATTACCAGGACTCACTTACTCCAACCGCATCAAAAATTGACTGTAATAAATCAGTTTTTTGGCCCTACACTGATATACCCCTTCCAGACTGTTTCGGTTGAGAAAATTCCCAAATCAAGTCTGTTAAAAGCCGACAACATGATCAGAAGCGCACTTAAAGAAATTCTACAACTTCCGAGTGACACGCCGACAAGTATGATATATTCGAGCCACAAATGTAAAGGGTTAGCACTAATGCGCGCTACTTGGGAAGCGTACCTTCAACAGCTGAACATCAATCTTAAGCTAGAAGCTGTGAATGATTCGCACGTAAATGCTGTTCGAAATTTCACAGCAATAAAAACTCGCTGCCTATCTGAACTTCAACTCAATGAAGAGGCAGCAACGAAATCTGTTAGACAACTGCGCGATATACTTAGAACACGCGAATTTGAAGCTTGGTGTGCATATCCACAAAAAGGAAGAGGTGTTGAGTTATTTGCTCAAGTTCCTGCTGCTAATTCTTGGGTTACCAGAAGAGATGGTTTAACTTGTTCGGAATGGAGGGAGATGTTGAAGATGACAGCGATGATTGCACCAGTACGTACTCTGCCGGGACGTTCTACCAGCACAGGCCACTGCAGACACTGCAGTGAGTATGAAACCTTACCACATGTGCTGGGGAGTTGCCCTCAAGCAGAACTGCTTAGGATCAAACGCCATAACATCATCAGAAACCTGATTGCTAATGCTCTTCGTCTCAAAAATCTAGAAGTGTACGAAGAAGTCCACTGCCTCGCCGAAGGAGGCAGCACTCGCAGGATTGATATTATAGCGATTGATAGACGGAGGAACGAAGCAGAAATTATTGATCCTACGGTACGCTTTGAATCTTCAGCCTCTCAGCCGACTGACGTAGACAATGAGAAAAAGGATATCTATAATCCAACCATCCCTTTCTTTCTTCAGTCGTATAACCTTAAAAAAATTACGGTGACTGGACTTTTCTTTGGCGCGAGGGGAACAATTCCCAAATCTTTCGTCACATGGCGACAAAAATATAAACTAGCGAGAAGCCTACAAGATGAGATAGTCGTCTCACTCATCAAGTACTCCGTTTCGATTCTTCGTCACCATTTATATGGAGTTCATGCCATTTAACATGGTTAATTGTAACCTATCATTTTTTTAAACATTAATCTTTTTATCTTCCCTCAAAATTGTTATTGTGTATTATTCTGTGTCTTATGGCAAATCTAGGATGTCCTGGATCAGACTAAATAAATAAATAAATATGATTAATAATAATAATAATAATAATAATAATAATAATACCAATGGCTAGATAAACTGCGCTCCTTCTCTAAGGCCATCCATGCCAACGGACTTGAACTTGTAAACCTCCAAAGATTTTGTCATCTACTGTTAGATGGCTAGACCATAGATTTGTAACTTTTTGATAGAGTAAAGTTTATTTTGAAGTTTTGTAAACATGGTTTTGAAGATGTTTTTCTTGTACCGAAATTGTCAACACTTCAGCTTGTTCCTCCTCCATTGTAATCAACCTATCTGATTCTTGAAAATATGTTCTCTATCCAATTAAAATCGGTGGTGTTTAGAGGAATCCAGCCTATCAGCAAACCGTCCTGAAAGCTTCCCCCTAGGGTACCATAACAGCAGGACACGTTAGGGCCGTATTTCCTGAATTACTCCAGTGTTGAGAAATGCGACTTGACGGGAGCCAGGAGGCAGGGGTGAGCCCTACGTGAGGAAGACCCAGCGGCACAAGGTCATGGCAGAATTGACCTAGACATGTGATAGTTCCTGCAGATAGTTTGAGCGGAAGCTTTCAACCTCTTCTCTTTTAATGTAAATTTGCAAACTGGTGGTTTCAATGTAGAATCTTCATCCAGTGAGTGGACTCTGGTTTTATTCCGTACTGGGAAATGCGTAATGTAAGGGAACAAAGAGTGTGACCGTCTGTCGCTTCCCATTCAAATTAAAGTTTTCAGTCTATAAATTTCTTAAATCTTGTCTTGGCATTAACGTTTCCCATTAGTCACCCTCGTATAGTATAGGATTAGCTTTTGTATCTTCTGGCCGTAAGCCCACTTTAACCAAGCGACCACTGGTCAGCCCGAAGGCCTGCAGATTATGAGGTATCATGTGGTCAGCACGACGAATTCTCCCGGCCGTTATTCTTGGATTTCTAGACCGGGACCGCAATCTCACCGTCAGATGGCACCTCAATTGTAATCACGTAGGCTGAGTTGACCTCGAACCAGCCCTCAGATCCAGGTAAAAATCCCTGACCTGGACGCGAATCGAACCCGGGGACGGCCGTAAGCCCACTTAGGGTTTTAATAATGTCTACAAGGAGTGCTGGTGTTTTGCCTCCTTGCATTTAGTTTATGGCCGGTCATATACAAACATTTTCTTTTTCCCATTAAGGCCCTGTAGTATGGGCACTTACGCCCGTTTATTCGTTAACTGTTTCTGCGTCATGGTTCCCTTTTGGAGCAGTGCTTGATGTTATTATAATTGTGGAGTAATTGATGAACACTCTAAGGTGAGTTCACCCGATGGGTTTCCTAGTTCATTTTCTGTGTATCAATGGAAACTAACTGCCTCGGCGAGGCTAGACTATGTTTTTTCAGAGTTTAGACTCCTGATTAATGTACCTTCTTGCAGCAAATCCTGCTCTTATAAAATAATTGTACCTGTCGAGAGCAATAATGCTCTTTTCTATGTTAATCAAAAAATTGAAAATTATCTCAAGTTTTGTACCTGATTTTCGGAGCTGAGCTGATGAGCTCATTAATATTCTGCTATATTTGCTTGTTTTTCATGCAGATTTCCTATCTCTCCCAATTTTAACAAACGAAAGGAAATTATATTTCCATATTTGTTTTGTTAAGTTCTGCTCTAGTTAATTTCTTGTCCAGCCATTCAACCTAGACGCTTCTTATCGCTCTGTGAACTGCGGAATCCCCGTAACAATAATAATATAGTTTATAGCCATTAGACAGCTTACAGTAACAATAACAATGTCAAATGCAACACATAAGCTACAGTTTAAAAAAAGAAATACTTCTAAATCGCATTAAACAGAGCACTACATATAAAAGGTTTATATACATTGAAAAGTAAAATGAAAGCATATCATGACACTTTGGACTGTTTGTCTATTGTATAGTATCCGTGGAGCTGATCATAACTACCTGCGTTACCTACCTATAGGAAGGCGATGACTTTCATAATCGCCCCTTGACAATAGTGTTACTTTTTCTTCAAATTCGGGATAGTGATCAAAAAAATAAAGTGTTTAATATCAGCCATTTTTGAGATATGTTTTTAGGTTACTTAAGGGCATATTCTTCCATTCGGTAGGTAGCTTATTGAATAATTTAAATCCCATTATATCTATAATTTTTGGTGTCTTTTTCAGTCTAACGTGTAGTAAATCTAAATCATTCCTCCTCCGCGTATCGCATGAAAGTAAATTTGTACGAGATGTCAAATCATCGATACTTCTTTAATATTAAGGATGCAATGAAATATGTGGTTTGATGAGAGAGTCATAATAGCAAGTTCTTTAAACATAGGCCTGTATGACACCATGATGTGAATTAGTGTTGCGTAGATTTCTGCAATCATGGTTCCCTCAACAGAAAAGAAGCTGTTTATCTTGGAACATTATTTCCGGTCATAAGGAGCGGGGCGTCAGATGGGCCGAGTTTGATTCACTATAAAAAAACATTACGAGGAGCGCGTTGATAAGAAGACACCAAATAACAGAACAATGTTAGTTGTCGTTGACAAGTTCCGTCATATGTAGCAGTCTTATGTCAACGAAAGGAGACAATACGTCACCCAAAAACCGTCACCACAAACTAGATTCATGGATGATTTTTCGAACATACGGTTTTTTTTTTGCTTCATGTTTCATGCAATTAAATAACATTTCAGTTTCGTTTGTTTTGCCGCATATGGTTTGTTTGACTTGTTTTATAGTAACGTCGACCCGTAAATAATTGAGGAGTTTCTCTTCAAAAGGCGCTATTTTCATCCCAAGAAAGTTGTGGAAAAACTCAAGGAAACGTATAATACAAGGCATATGGAACACACCAATGATCGAGCACGGTAATACTCTTAAAGAATACCGGGCGAGTTGGCCGTGCGCGTAGAGGCGCGCGGCTGTGAGCTTGCATCCGGGAGATAGTAGGTTCGAATCCCACTATCGGCAGCCCTGAAAATGGTTTTCCGTGGTTTCCCATTTTCACACCAGGCAAATGCTGGGGCTGTACCTTAATTAAGGCCACGGCCGCTTCCTTCCAACTCCTAGGCCTTTCCTATCCCATCGTCGCCATAAGACCTATCTGTGTCGGTGCGACGTAAAGCCCATAGCAAAAAAAAACTCTTAAAGAATTCAATTTTTCTGGTGTGGATTGCTCATGGCATACGATAGTATTCAACTACTGCAATGCATGTGGAGGAAATACCAAAAATTGGAAGTAGAAAAAGTCTCTTGAACAGGCACTTCTCAATTATACAACTGATTAAATGCACAGTGTAAACATTTATTGTAATCCTCCTATATTTCCTGTAAATTAATCCATTCTGATATAATGAAATTATGTGTTCATAGCGGTGTAATATATAACTAGAGTCCGGATTATTAGGTTCTGATAGGTTAGAGTGCAAACGTACTTTAGCCAGTAACAAGTATACCCTACACTGTACAACGGTTATGCTATGAGATTTGCATAGATATTAGGAGTACATCCTATAGAACTCCTTAAATTGGTGCTACTCTTCCTACACTGTGGTACAACTGGTTGCATGACACTTCCTACAAACCAAATTACTTTGCATTCTAACCTATTACCACCTAAAAATCCAAGGTCAGTATATAACTGAGAATTGCGTCATGTTTTACAACATATAAAGAACAATATTTTTTCCGAGTGAAAAGTGAGTAGAATAAACGCAATTTGACTTTTCGGAGAGTTACATGGACTTAGTGAGATCTCTATGTACCATAATGAGTGACTCAGACGGTACAGCGATGGCTTTCCCCACCTGATGAGGTGGGTTCGACCCAGGCTGAGTTCGCTGATATTTGAAGTAGCCGAAATACAACATCCTGCTTCGGTAGATTTACTGGCACGTACATTAATCGGCATATTAATCTGGCACAAATTGGCTCTTAGTTTTATCCCATAAAAACTGTCCAGTTATTTTCGTCTGGAATGAAATAAACCTCAACCCTTTAACGCTTAAACGCGGAGCATTGTTTAGGTACAAAGCAGAATTTAGTTGCGTGCTATACATTCTCTCATATAGTTAGATATTGCTATTTCTAGTTTACAAGTTTGCAAAAGAACATAAACATAAAGAATATAAACACAGTCTACATCAGTATTAATATAATTATTTTTTAAACTATTTTTGTGGAATGTAAATTCCGTTGTCAGTAACATAAATAATATTCACATTTAAAATTTATCAAACATTACTAAAATATCTAAAATGCCTGCATAATATGTCCGTGATTAAAATAACTTTGGTGATCGGGTTGGGTTTATCTGTGAAGGTACGACTGGTCGAAAATGCTAGTATGAATCGGCTGTTGCTCTGGTATTAGACTGTATGTCTATTATTTCATTGTATTGTCGATCATCAGCACTGATTTGAAATATAGCTTGTCATTTTATGATAACTATAGATATTTTTCATTCATCTCTGGATTGATTATCTTCGTTTGAGTTGTAATGTGGTCGATTGTAAAGTTATCTTGGGTGCTGTAAAACTGTATATTTTCCAATACATGTCCAATACATGTCTATTTTATAGTACACGTTCTTTTCGATATTTAACAATTCTTCATTGATAAAACCAAAAATTTATTTTCTCAAACAGTGAAGGTAATTTTTTTTTGCTATTTTTGTTTTACGTCGAACCGACACAGATATGTCTTATGGCAACGATGGGAGAGGAAAGGCCTAGGAAGTGGAAGGAAGCGGCCGTGGCCTTAATTAAGGTACAGCCCCGGCATTTGCCTGGTGTGAAAATGAGAAACCACGGAAAACCATCTTCAGGGCTGCCGACAGTGGGGCTCGAACCCACTATCTCCCGATTACTGGATACTGGCCGCACTTAAGCGACTGCAGGTATCGAGCTCGGTCAGTAAAGGTAAAATCAGTACTCAAATGTTATTTACCTCTGAGTATTAATTATTAGGTGCATTCCCTGAGAATGAAGTGTGGTAGCCTCTGTAGCTAACTGCGTAGCTTTATATACAATGTATGCGAAACTTCTAAAAGTCATCATATTTTGACTCGGAGTTGAGAAATGTTAAAAAAATAAGCTTTTCTGATGACATTTTCGAAATGAAAAGAAATTGATGTAAATACTAAAATGAACATTTAAGGATTAAATCATCTGGCAAACTCGACGTGGAACGAAGTTGATGTTGTTGCTGTGCAAGAACTAAATTCCGTTCTGTTCTGTGTGATGTTAATCACTTTACTCCAGTTCTCGCCTCTAACTTTGGAGTAGAGCTGGTTTTCAACGCAGCCGAACGTTACCTGACAGACCTGAGGTCCCCACACGTCAAGTGCGGGGGAATTTCATTTGCTACTCTGCATGCAACAGTAGCGGTTTGAGCGTGCGGTGCAGCTCCAGATAAATATCACTGCCCCAGCTTCACTGACACAAATTGACGTTTAGTTGACCGCAGTTCACAGCTATATCAGTAGCCACCAGAATCCCGTTAACACAAATTTTATATCCTGTCCAAACTCTGACATATCACTTGACCACTCTCAGACTCTTAAATCCAATGAAGGCAAGATACTATAGCTTACAGCACCAAATTTGCTTAGATAAAATATTATAGTAAATATCTGGTCATCAAATTACCTCAGAGTTGTTATAACAAGCAATTTGTAATAATAATAAAAAAAAAAAAAAAAAAAAAAGTTTGTCGGATTGATAAAATTTAAATATCCAAACAGGAAACCTTATATACAAAAGAATCTCGGCTTCTTTGGAGTTTAGCTTCTTTTGGTAACGTAGGTAACATAACTTGGGTTAAGTTATTAGCAAAGCAAAGCAAAGTCACCTCCATACAGGTAAAGACTTTCACCATTGTTAACCTCGGCACGTGATGGGGTAGAGTGGGAGTGGTTAGCTCTACGCCCGGCCGCCTTTGAGTGAACCTCAGGGCCATATACACCCCCGGAAGTGGAAATCTCGTTTCGCTTAAATTTTACGACTTCCTGAAGGGGATTCGAACCCACTTCCTTCCGGGCGAACCGAGCACGCCTTTACTGCCTCGGCCAGGTAGCCCCTGTTAAGTTCTTCTTCTTCTTCTTCTTCTTCTTCTTCTTCTTCTTCTTAGCGTGCCTGTCCGCCTCGGACGTTGGCGATGAACATGGCTATTCGGGCTTTATCCATTGAAATTCGGAACAGTTCTGCAGATGTTTTGTTGAACCAGGTTTTAAGGTTGTCGAGCCAGGAAAATCTTCTTCGCCCAGGAGATCTTATTCCTTCTATTTTCCCTTGCAGGATAAGTTGAAGCAGCTCATACCTTTTCTGATTCCTCATGATGTGTCCAAATTATTGTAGTTTACGACACTTGATGGTGTTGATCAGCTCTGGTCTCTTGTTAGCTCGGCGTAGAACCTCAACGTTTGTAATCTTCTGAGTCCATGATATTCTCAAAATTCTTCTGTATAGCCAGAGTTCAAATGCTTCCAGTCTAGCACTAGTGGCTTTTGTAAGCGTCCATGTTTCCACACCGTAAAAGAGAACTGAAAACACATAGCACCTAAGGAGCCGCATTTTGGTATCCATGGTAAGGTCGTGATTCTTGAAGGTTGAGCTCATTGAATTGAAAACACTTCTCGCTTTTCCAATGCGACACTTTATCTCTTGCGAATTGTCCCATGCTTCGTTAATGATGGTACCCAGGCACGAATACTGTGAAACTCTCTCTATACTTGCTCCATTGAGGAACAGATTCACGCCTCGGATGTTCTTCTTACTGATGATCATCAATTTTATTTTATTAGTGTTGATGTCCAGACCATATCTCTTGCTTGTTTCAGAAATTTTGTTCATCAACTTCTGTAGCCCTTCCATCATATCTGCAAAGACAATTGTGTCATCTGCGTAGCGCAAATTGTTAAGTTATTATATAAATATTTATATCGACACCATATCTTACCAAGAAAGATTTCTTATCGTTTTCAGTTATCTTCTTCTTTCTTAATCTGTTTACCTTCCAGGGTTGCCCTCGGACTCAGCGAAGGATCCCACCTCTACCGCCTCATGGGCAGTGTCCTGGAGCGTGAGACATTGAGTCGGGGAATACAGCTCTGGAGAATGACCAGTACCTCGCCCAGGCGGCCTCACCTGCAATGCTGAACAGGGGCTTTGGTGGTCGATGGGAAGATTGGAAGGGATAGACAAGGAAGAGGGATGGAAGCGGCCGTGGCCTTAAGTTAGGTACCATCCCGACATTTGCCTGGAGGAGAAGTGGGAAACCACGGAAAACCACTTCCAGGATGGCTGAGGTAGGAATCGAACCTACCTCTACTCAGTTGACCTCTCGAGGCTGAGTGGACCCCGTTCCACTCCACATACCACTTTTCAAATTTCGTGGCAGAGTCGGGAATCGAACCCGGGCATCCGGGGGTGGCAGCTAATCAGAATAACCACTATACCACAGAGGTGGTTTTCAATTATCACGTGGTAAAACTCAGACCTTTAAACCATCCCTATTCTGAGGTTGAATAAAGCACATTACAACGTATGGTTTATAATTTGGATATTGGGGTTATGTGATGTAAAACGATATATAACTGAATACATAATATGAACATAATTATACATTGAAACACTACATAATCGCATAACAAATGTTATTTTAAATTCTCTTTACAGATGTTCATATAATTTCGGTGTAAACGATTCTCATAACGTAGACCTCAATGAAAAAGGAAAATGGAGAATTATGAATGACTAAATTCAATATAGATCCACATTTGTGATCTAATTCTAAGAGTGAAATACGAATAACGTTTGAAGATCATCATTGCTGATAAAATATTTGAGAAAATTCATATAAAGTAGATTTTATAGCGTGAGCACGGGGAATATGAAAGTAAAATATCTTAATTTACCTTCACTTTGAAAAATAAAACTCTGAAAATTCAAAGATTAATAATAATTTTCTACTTACGCGCTGACATAAGTGGTGAAAACTGTGGTTTATAACTGTATTATTGTAAAGTTATGATGAATATTGTAGAAAGTATATCCCTGGTTCAGTGAAGTCTAATAAACTTAAACAATTGGTCGTGGCCTACACCTGAGATTCCTCGGTAGATCGGTGGTGGTGCCCGACCCATGATCACGGGTTCGATTCCAAACAACAAAAGAGAACACCTAAAATGAAAGATTGCATTTCGTTTTAGTAGATCTACCTATAAAAAGAAAATTATATTACTCCTATAACAGCCGCCCTGCAGTGCCTTCCTTCAAGGATGCATATAGAAGTAGACGGGAGTGAAATAGCAGCACTCTGTAATCGATGAAGTATGAGGTCAGGAAGTATAGGCCTATACGATGAGGAACGCATTGTTGTTTGGAATCGAACCCGTCGGGCACCACCACTGATCTACCGAGGAAGATAATAAACTATTGAACGACGGATACGACTGTTGGTAATGCTGTAACAATTTACATGTTAATTTTATAATATTATTATTACTACTACTACTACTACTAATAATAATAATAAGAAGAAGAAGAAGAAGAAGAAGAAGAATGCATGTCCTCTGGAAAGGATTGGTGGTGACCTAATGAGGATGAAATGAATTGCGGAGACGTCATAAACACCCACTCCGCAATCTAGGGAAATTAACAGGACGAGGAGGTTTATTTCGAAGAAGATGTGGGGTAGGCTTACCTTTTAAAACTATATGAAATTTATCTACATACTTCAGTTGGGAATATTTTTATCCAGTACCTGTTCTATACGGTTCAACCATTTTATAATAGTAACCCCACAAGTGTAGTCACGTTATACACTGTAACTTAAAATAAACTAAAATTGTTCTGACAACAGTAGGATACAACTGAAATACACAAATAATCGTATCAATTATAAACAACCAGTAATATGTCTTGTGCATGCAACAGCAACCACGTGACGCCGTAGTACAATCGCGATCACAAGAATTCTGGGTGGAAAAGGAAACAGGTAACGTTTGGGCGAAGATTGTGGCCAACCCTGAGGATGAAGGAGAAGTAACCAAGGTAACGTCACATGTGTTCGTCTTCCAGGAGGTGTGGCTTGTGACGTTGCGCACTCAGAGGCCACTCCCAACCCCATTTTTTCGAGAACTGATTAAGATGTCTCTATGGTTAAACATTCTAATTAATTAACTGTAATTTAATTGCGATGAAGCGTGCACGATGTAATCCCACCCCAATATAAGTTATGGCATTTAACTGTTTGATTAGCGCTGACAATAACTTCATAGGAACGGTTTTCCAAACGCCCTTGCGTCTCTTATAATCATAATTATGTAATGTCGGGTTATTTTTACTTTGGTTTTTGAGGATAACAATTATTATTATTATTATTATTATTATTATTATTATTATTATTATTATGAGTAGTTGTAGTAGTAGTAGTAGTAGTAGTAGTAGTAGTAGTAGTAGTAGTAGTAGTATTTTACAGGGTCTATACTGACGAAAATAAGGGTCTTTCTTTATTATAGTAGGTGAGCGCGATGCCATTTGATAACGAAGTCATAGTCGAGACCGCTAACATTTTAGTCAGACCTCGCACACAAGAATTACAAGGAAACTGGAGAATTTGACCCTCGATGAGTTGACAGACACATTACATCTGTTGCCCTGCAGGAGGCGCGTGGTTCCTCCCTTCATTCCTCTCTCCCTTCATTGTCGAGCCAGTGGGACGCGTGGGCAGGCAGGGAAGCAAGTACCTTCCCCTCCGCGTGTGTTTCGTTCAAGCTAGATATCCTCGTTCTTCCGTTTACTCCACCTGCCCTCACTCACTCTTCAGATGTGTGCATGTGTTAATGCGTCTGATGGATGTGACCAATGAGAGAGTGTGTGTGAGCAGGCACTGGGTGGTTCTGAGGGCGGTACGGATTTCTTGCCTGAAATGAATATTTCTGGCCACGAGCCGCTAAAGATTTCGAGTGTACATGGGTCAATCGAGTCTGTTCGTAGTCTTCCGGAGCTTCCAGTCATTGAGCTCTCTCCCTCCTTAGCAGTAGTAGGGCGAGTAACGAATTGACGGAGTGAAGCCTTGCCCACCTACCCCACGGTTACCGCACCTATCGGATATTCACCAGCTAG
Organism: Anabrus simplex; assembly: GCF_040414725.1. Lineage (NCBI taxonomy): Eukaryota > Metazoa > Arthropoda > Insecta > Orthoptera > Tettigoniidae > Anabrus > Anabrus simplex. The sequence goes on along the minus strand of NC_090271.1, from coordinate 208,726,862 downwards.
TCGCACGTGGTGAGTCGAGGGGAAAGGGGCACAGTACCTTGGCTGCAATGTCAGTCTCTGATGCCTTGCACTCAGAAATACGAGTGACCTTTTTCTTTCACGTTGCTATCAAGTTTTGTAAATGGAACGATGTGTTATGCTTAGGTTATAATGTGATTTAGACTTCCATCGTTCTCATTTGCGGTTTGGGTTTCACCGGTAACCTTGGGAGCCCTCAGTATGTGCCACTGACTGTGACAAAAACGTTTTTATTCCGTCCCGGAAGGAGACGGCGGGCCTCCTAAACGGTAATGCTGTCTCTCATGCCAGGGAGATGTGATACGGTGAAGGAGATATTCGGAGGAGGTGAGGAGGTTGGCGGCTGTGGCCTATACTAGAAACTGTCCCGCCATTCTCAGGAAAACCAACGATGGGAACCATTTCCTCTCCGTCTCCCGAATACAGAGGCGTAGAGCCACCGTGAATACGTAATAATTACAGTTATCAAAAGTGAGGTCTTATATTTGAGTTGAAATGAATAGTGGAATATATTCGCCCGTTTAATGTACAGTATTTTCTTTGATACATTGTTGAATTTATTCTTAATAAGATACTATCTATCAGTCGACTCCAGCCATTAAGAAATCGATATCTTTCAAGAATCCAATCGATAGATGTGTTGACTCGTCCACATAACGCAATGTAGCCATGTGTAATGTAGCTGAGTAACTGCTGTACGTCCACTGAAAAAGGTTTTTAGGTTCGTAGAAGTTCAGTGCCGTAAGTAACTACAGCACCGGAAAGTTCAACATTCCACATATTTGGAAGAACATAAAGAATTGAAATTCGATATAGTATGAAATAAATGATACATTATTGAGCGATGAAGCAAATATAAAGTATTATTTTTATTAGAGAGGAAGCCATGGCACCATTACCATCAGTGGCTAGACATTACAAGAAAGTCAACCATTTTAAATATATTGGATCTTTCGTCACATCAAATAATATTATCCTACATCTGACACACGGATGAGGGTCAGTCCAGCATGATCCAAGTGGAGACAGATAACTGGTGACCTCTGCGGTAAAAAGATGCCCTTCACTCTATGGAGTAGAATGTCACCCTTTGACAAGGAAACATGGATATAACCTCCATGTTACGGAGATTGGGATGTTGCGATGGTCACTGGGGCTGATTCTCTTGGACCATGTCAGAAATAGAGATGTGTGACGTAGACTAGGTGTGGTTCCAATCGAAGGGAAAGTGAGAAAGGATCGACTCTGGTGGTAATAAAAACGGCCCTTCCACATTACCCAGGTTGGCGCCGACCAGGAGGGAGACCTTCGAAGAGGAGGATGGACAAATTTATCGAAAATATTCAAATGGAGAAAATTTAGCTAAATAATAGACCTCATTTGATGGAAAAAGCACTAGGAAGAGGAGAGAGTGAGAGAGAGGGTCATGTTATGATGTTTCTGTGCATTTTAGTATCTATAGTGTGTTGGTAAGTTGATTTTAATTAATATTTTATTCTAAAACATATGACTGAATGCTCTGAATAACCTTTTGAGATTAAAAACCTTATCTCCTTGTAGTGAACGAGATTATGCAGAAGCCATTTAATTTGCCTCCAGTCACAGGACGAGAACTGAGAAGGGGCTTACGGATAATACGTTAGAAAGTACAAGCAACTACAACACCTACAAAGGCTATGGGTATACAGCTAATTATCTTCTACAATATGCTGTATGCTTTAAGCATAGTGACAATGTGATAATCTTGGTGTGCCATTTGAGCTTAATGCTTTCAGGTACACACTGAAGGCAGAAACATGTGAACGAAATGACGGCGAACACACCACCGTTTGCTACATACAGTAAATGGTTAGACAAATATGAGCTTCTGAGAAAGTTCTCTTATGGCGATAACTATATTAACATAACACTATTTGCCGAATAATTCAATTGAGAAAAGGATGAAGGGAATAAGTGCATAACGGTGGAGTAAATCAGTATTCATGTAGAACAACCAACCAACCAGCCAAACAAGCAAACAAACAACCAACAATTCAACAAACCAAACCAAACCAAACCAAACCAACCAACCAACCAACCAACCAACCAACCAACCAACCAACCAACCAACCAACCAACCAACCAACCAACGAACCAACCAACCAACCAACCAACCAACCAACCAACCAACCAACCAGGCAAACAATGAAACGTGCAGAAATGCAAGCAAGCAATTTATCTAACAACCAATAAAATATCATGACGGTGGTGTTCCTTTAAATTGCCTTACCTGAAACTCCTTGGCCACTACCAATAAAATTAACCACCAAACAACTAATCAAAGAAGTAATGAAGTAAGCAAGCCAACAACCAACCAAACAACAAAGTTACGTAGCGAGCTAGCAAGACATATACCAGCAACAACCAACATTAGTAACCACATTGATTCGTTAAATCAAACGAGCCAATAACCAAGCAACGAAGCAAGCAATGAACAACACTAGTGTCCAAAAGTTAAGCGTAAGTTACAAGTAAGCAGGGCAACAGGAAATAGAGCGCAAATCGCACGATATATACACCTAACAACCTTACGTGTTCGCTCCGTATAGGAAAGGAGTGTTCCCTCTTTGACTAGCGGCGTAACCGCAAGGTAGACACAACCAGTGCCGGCGCCCCATATTCCCTCAGTCGTGTTTGCCCTGTTACAGTGTGCGGAGTGTAGCCTCGTGGCGAACGTGACAACTTAATGGCACAACGTATCATTTGGAACTCGGTTTGCAGAGTAGAATACTCGGCCGCCTGGAAGCAGGCCAGGCGCAGACCAGTCGCCGTATCCTTGAATGTGCTACGAAGTGTCATTTCCAGGCTTTGGAGACGATTTCGAGACACAGGAGATGTTAGTCGTAGGCCGGTACCAGGTCGACCAAGGATAACCACCCCACAGCAGGACCGATATCTGGCCTTAACCGCCCGACGGAATCGGAGTGCACATGCACAATATTGTCGGCGGAGCTTGCAGGGGTTGCCGTTTCCCGGCAAACTGTGTACCGGAGGCTCAGAACAGCAGGACTGTTTGCCCGACGTCCATCCGTGTGCGTCCCGCTCACTCCAACACTGTGGAGCCGTCGACATCGAAACTGGACCATGAATGAATGGAGGCATGTGCTCTTCACAGATGAATCCCGCTTCAGTTTGCAGAACGATTCCAGTCGCACATTAATCTGGAGAGAACCGGGTAGCCGATACAACCACAGGATCATCGTGGAACGTGACCAGTATGGTGGTGGTGGTGGCGTCATGGTGTGGGGCGGCATCATGTTGAATGGCCGTACGGACCTGCACATCTTCATGGGTGGTACGAGGAACACTGCTAACGCTCAGAGATACAGGGATGAGGTACTTAGACCACATGTTTGACTCTTCAGAGGTGCGGTTGGTCCAGACTTCCTCTCAATTGACGATAATGACCGACCACACCTCGCTGCTCTGGTGAATGAATTTCTGGCTGGAGAAGACATTCATCGCATGGACTGGCCAGTGAGGTGTGCGGATCTGAATCCTATAGAACACGCCTGGGTTGCATTGGGGAGGCTAATTGCATCCCGTCAGCCTCCACCAAGGACCCTCCATGACCTTCACATTGCCCTTTCGGAGGAATGGGATCGACTGCTACAAGAGCTCTTGGACCATCTGAAAGAGAGCATGCCACGTCGCTGCGAAGCATGTGTGGCCGTTAGGAGTAACCATACACCCTATTAACAGCATATACTCGTATTTTGTTGTGGAAGACATTGCCAAGTTTTGTTGGTTGTTTTCAAAGGTGTACCTTAGCTATCAGAACCTTTCTGACACTGTTTTTTTTTAACAATTTGTATGATATATGGGGTGTGATTCAGCTTCCGTATGTTCAGCAATCCTTCTGACATTCCTATTTGGCGGTATGGCCTCGTTTAGTGATTATGCTTAATTTTTGGACACTAGTGTATATATGCTATCCAAAAAACCTCGAACTAGAAAAGCAATTTATCCAAACAAACATCCAACCGTCTAACAAAGAATTAATCCACGGTTTACGTTCTCACACATGCATTCATGAGTAAACCAGTTTTATATTAGAAGTAGAGGGGAACAAGGCAGGAAGACGGGGGAAGGTGAGCTTTGAGAGAAAATCTTCAAAACCATATATTGACAATGTCTTCGCGATTGAAGTTTTACCTGTGAAGAAGAATTCACCTAGCAGCTGGTGATATGATTGTACATTGAGCTGCAGAACATGTTTCTCGTTTACCCTAAATGTTGAAGGAAGGCAGAAATTCATGTTATATCGCAGGTTTTAGTGGATCAAATGGTACAGCGCTGACGTATTGAGTCCAGATTGGAGAGTGTGATCCTGGCTGTGTCCTGTATTATTTGAAGTTGCTCGAAAACGCCAGGCTCATATTGGTAGATTTACTGCCTTGTAAAAGAACTACATTGGAACCAAATTCCAGCAGCACTGCTTCTTCGTAGACAATAATATTTGTTAGAGGGACGTAAACCCAAACACTTTAATTTGAACATCATGATAATACGTCACCCAGCCTCCAACTTGCTACGCTTGCGATGGAGTCTATCTGTAATGAGCAGCATTTTCAGCTTTCCTGAAGATAAACCCGTGTTGCCAGAAAGAAGACATACGTGGCTGTCGTCTGTAATCTTACACTTGTCCTGAGTAGTTAACAATGAAAACATATCGATTTCTATCGTTCGATTGATGCCGTGGTGTGTGATCTGGACCTCACTACAGGTGCCAACATGAAAATTGCTGCCTACAATTGAACTTTATATAATACATTCTGAGGTCCCCGTTAAATCACTTCTTAGCGTGGTAACATTGCCACTGAGATATCTACGAGTTACAAATCATGGAGAGCTGTTACCTGTAGTAGTAGTAGTAGTAGTAGTAGTAGTAGTAGTAGTATTACGGGGACGAGCCGTGAGAGTCATTTTCCAACACTACTCATATTCACCAAAATATTTCTGAGGAAATGTGACTATATCGATAAAAAAAACTTCGACACCGACCGTTTCGCTTCAGCCCAACTTTCATGCAGTGTTCTGGAAAGGAGACCGCGAATTTAATCGTTATACTTCCTGTCCTGTGTTACTGTCATACTTTCAAGAAAAGAGCCTACGTGAACGAATTTAAACATTTACATATGATTTAAGGGCGTAATCCAATGTTGTCACTTGATGCAGTGTCTGTAGACAAATTCAATGTGAAAATTGCCTCGATAAACCCTTACATAAACATCCAAGAGTTTACTCCAACTTATTATTTCTTTTTAATTAATTATATTCTTTAGCATGTTACTGTAAAATGTAAACAATATCACTTCAAATCTCGAAGAAGTTTTATGACACCCAAAGCTTAAGTAAAGCTACAACATTTGTACAGCATATTCCAAATTATGGAGAGGAAGATTTAAGGGCTTGATCGTTTTATCCGGAAGGACGTGGATTCGATTCGTCGCCAGGAAGTCGTAAAACTTAAGAAACGAAATTTCAACTTTGAAGGGGAATATGGTGCTGAGGCACACACAGCCGGTACAAAAAATCAGTGCCAGGTTAATTCCATGGGTAAATGATGGCCGGAAATATAGCTAACAACTCTATCCGATTCAGTGCCGACGTTATGGAAAGTGGAAGCCTTAACCTTCTACTCTTTCAAGGGCCTTCACGGCCTGTTCAGAGTTGGTGTGGCTTTGCTTTGATTTGCTCTGCTTTCCTTTGTTTTGCTTTGTTGTAATGCATTATGGCGTTACGTAGTCTCAAGTTCGGGGGTAATATCCTTAGCTGTATATCTTTTTAGGTGCTGAGTTTGGACAAAGGCAGGGAAATTCACTATTTGCTGACTCGCGAGTGATCAATACTACATAAAGTAGGAGTATTAGTCATTGTCCGTTGTATACTGAAAACTGTGGTTTAACATTTCTATTTCCATGGGAAAAAGAATTTCTTACAGCTAATTTCGCACGTCACTAAACAATGAAACATACTACTAATACTATGAATCGTATTAAGTCCCAGTAAATACTTCCTTTTACTATTTCCAGAGACGCTGAGGTTCCAGAATTTCATTCCTCACAACACACTTCATGTAATTGCATATTATGTTAAGAAGTGTATTCTTAAAGCCAATAATACGGAGTAAACATGAACAATATCCGTTACTTCAGACATGAATTCCTCATTAAACTACTTAGCAGCGTGTCTACACTACTATTCCATAAAACGCCTTTATTGAAGTTTTTATCTGAACAGTTCCTTACTCTGTCAGTTATTGGTGTGCTTCTGTCTGTCTACATTATGCTGGCTCTTGGATCTATCGATGGACAATCTTTTTGAGTTGAAACGCTTGCACATTCTAGAAATTGTCCATTTCAAAACAGCGCACTCTAGACTGAAAGATTTCGCTAAAAATTGCAATAATTTTTTTATCACGAGGAAATTTTAGGGGAAATATCATGATTGAGAGAAACATTGGGAGAATTTTATACAATACTCATAATTCATTGCAACGAAATATTACCAAACACGGATTCAGTTGAAAATGAAATGTCGTATGGCTTTCAGTGCCGGGATATCCCAGGACGGGTTCGGCTCGCCAGGTTCAGGTCTTTAAATTTGATGTCCGTAGGCGACCTCCACGTAGTGATGAGGATGAAAATGATGATGAGGATAACGCATACACCCAGCCCCCGTGCCGTAGGAATTAACCAATTAAGGTTAAAATCCCCGATCCGGCCGGGAATCGAACCCGGGACCTTCTGAACCGGAGGCCAGTACGCTGACCGTTCAGCCAACGAGTACGGATTCAGTTTTTACTCAGTCATTCATTCTTATTACTTCGTCTGCTGCATATTCGTAGAAAGCACACATTATTATCAGGTTTTTTCTAGACCTCCCACAGGTACTACCACCTTGACGAAGGCAATATGGCATTGCCGGGCGTTTTTGGAAGCTTGAGTGCTCAAATGAACCCTAGAGCTATGCCAGCGAGAGCTACGGCTCCTGGTAGGACCACCCCAGCTGGACAGGTCTAAGGCGATGAGCCAGACTAAGAGCAGTACCCTGGTCCTCCAGGTTGGGGTTTGGGCGTGGGGTCAACAACCCTACCCCGGAAAAAACTCGTGTTACGGGACCAAAGGACAAAGGAAACCGGACGGATGTGCGGAAAAGGCATATGCATTGGTATTTCACGACATGGAATATAAGGACGCTGATAAACCTGGAGGATTATTGGATCTGAAGAACGAAATGAAGGCATATAATGTGATGATGGTAGCAGTACAAGGTAAAATGGAATACAAGTGGAGTACTTGCAAGTGGGACACACACCTGGTTCTATAGCTGTGGAAACAAAGGATACGGAGGTACAAGGTTCGGACTTGTATGTGACCCTCTCAGATTGATTCTGATGGTTCCGTCAGCTCCCAATTAGAACGCTAGCACTTTACCGCGTCCGAGGATCCATCTGGTGACGAATGAACGTACCATTTCCACTTCTATTCGGTAACGTCTAAATTCAAAGCTCATTGTTTTAGAAGGCTTTCTCGAGGACACTGGAGATTTTTTCTGATGACGCAGAGCATAGTTCTTTGCGAAACGTAAAGAATTTCACCTTATTTTCTTGACACGGCATAAGCCCAAAAGCCTATATCATGTCTATAATTACGGGCCGTGAAAGCACCAGTGGCAACATAAAGTAGCTTTGCCTTATTGGCCATTCATGGAATGTTTTGTAATTCTTGTGAACTGCTGTGCTCGTCTGCCTCATCTTTTGTCTGTGTTCAGCTTGGCTCGTTATAGCAGAGAAATAAAGAGATTAAGAACGAGGGCCGGTTAGAGGGAAATAGAGTTAGGAATGGTTGTGGAAGTAAGAAGAGGAAATTAAATTTAGCAAAAAAAAAATAAAGAAAATAAAGTCAGCTAAGGATAACATGATGGCAAGCATAATTGACAGTCATGCGAGTTTTAAGAAACAATTCCAGAGTATGTATACATACGTACATTCAGACAGAAAGAGGTTCCAGAAAGGACATTCCAGGAATTATTATTGAACAAAGGGGAATTTATATATGAGGAACTGCAGAAGTCTGAAGTATTTAGTCAGCAGTGCGTAAAGATAGTTGGACATACGGGTAATGTCCAGATAGAGGAGGTGAATAATACTAGCGAAGTACAGCATTTTACCTATGATAATAAATATATTTACAAAAATGTACAAAAGTTGAAATCTAAAAAATGAAACTCGACTTCATTAAATTTCTGGGAATACGATACTACAGGCAATGGGTTTGGATTTATTACCAGACCTGAAGTGTATATTTCATTACTGTTTGGATGAGCGAGTTGCTATGGATACCGAATGAATGGAAAGTTGCTATGGATACCAAGTGAATGGAAATTTGCTATAGCAGCTCCGGTGCACAAATGAAAGGGGTGATAAACATAAAGTAGATAATTATAAGCGAGTTAGTTTGGCACGTGTCGTATATACTCTCTGGGAAAGTATTATTTCCAGTTACAGTAGACACGATCGCTAAATTGTTAACTTGCAGAAGACATTCCCTGCTGGACTAGATGACAGAGTGAGTGAATAGGTAGCTAAATTTCTATAAAATATATCTCAGTGAATTACAGTAGGTAAAACATTACCATGAAGAAATTCTTTGTGAGGTCAGATCTAAGTCTCCAACTACGAATTCGTATGATCCGCTGCTATATATTTTCTGTTCTCCTGTATGGATGTGAAAGATGGACTCTGGATCCAATCATAGAAAAACGTCTTGATGCCTTCGAAATGTTCCTGTATCGCCGTCTCTTGCGGATATCCTGGGTAATGAAAATCTCAAATGCCGAGGTCCTTCGTCGGATGAAAAAGCAAAAAGAACTACTGCTCACCATAAAACAGAGGAAAACGCAATACCTAAGACATATCATGAGAGGTGAGAGGTATCAGTTTTTACAGCTTATTATCGAAGGGATGATACAAGGGAAGAGATCTGTTGGGAGAAGAAGAAATTCATGGCTGAAAGACCTTCGAAGATGGCACTGCTGTACTTCAGAAATGGCATTCCATTCTGCGCTGTCAAGATCAGAGCTAGTTACGTGGATCGCCAACCTCCGCTCGGAGACGGCGTCTCAAGAAGAGGAAGAAGAACGATTTACAGACGGGTTCCGGAAGGCAGTATTATTGAACTTTAATATTTTGTAGTATATGAGGAGAGAACAGACATTATAGATAATGTTTTGTGTTACACTATATCCAGTAGTAAAGAGGTTACAGGGTTTTGAGTGACTTCCAAAAGTTCTCGACAAAGTTGTGAGTCGTTAGTGGGATAAAAAGTCAGGTTGTAAGTTTCACCAAAAGGAAAAGTCCTCGCAATTTTAATTATTGTGTTAATGAAATAAAGGTACCTCATGGGGATCATTGTAAGTACCCACAGTTGGTGTTAGTATAAAGAAATATCTTCATCGGGATGATGCTACAATCGAGGTTAACAATAGAGGTTTCAGATCTCTTCATAATTCTGTTTATGACGATATAAAAGGGTTGTAGTAAAAATTCAAAGGAAAGGCCATATAAGTCACTAGAAACAACCCAATTAGAGTATGGTTCCAGTGCATGGGACCCTCACAAGCACTATTAATTCGAGAACTGGAAAAGAACCAAAGGAAAGCAGCACACATCGAAGGTTTTGGGTGACGCAAGGATGCGCAAGGATGAGAACTGGAAGGGTAGTGGCCGTGGCCTTAATTATGGTACAGCCCCAGCATTTCCCTGGTCTGAAAATTGGAAACCATATTCATGGTTGCCGACGGTGAGATTCGCACCCGTCATCTCCAAAATGCAAGCACACAGCTACGCGAACCTTACCGAACGGAACTCTCGCTCGGTGACAGAACAGCAATGTTTCATAAATGTTGCAAACTTTGGTCTGTGAAAACTTGGGAGTAAAGGGACGACCTGCTCGATTAAGCCGTATATTCCAAGCTGTGACGTGAATGACATTAGTAGACGAATAAGCTTCAATTGGGTTTTCAAAATGCAGGTTGTTATTGCGCTTGTTGTTTAAAGGGGCCTAATCAAAATACAGGAAAGAACATAACGTGAAGATACATTTTGAATTCCAGAGGACAAATTGGTACAGGTAATGGTTTATAGGAAGAAGAATTTGGAGCTGGAATAATTTACCAAGGGATATCTTGAATAAATTTCCAAATTCTATCAAATCATTTGAGAAAAGTTTAATTAAGCAGTCGATAGTAAATATTCCACCTGGCTGGCAGTCTTTACATGCATGTCAATGGTGATAGATAGATAGATAGATAGATAGATAGATAGATAGATAGAGATTTGATTGATTGATTGATTGATTGATTGATTGATTGATTGATTGATTGATTGATTGATTGATTGATTGATTGATTGATTGATTGATTGATTGATTGATTGATTGATTGATTGATTGATTGATTGATTGATTGATTGATTGATTGATTGATTGATTGATTGATTGATTGATTGATTGATTGATTGATTGATTGATTGATTGATTGATTGATTGATTGATTGATTGATTGATTGATTGATTGATTGATTGATTGATTGATTGATTTCGATCCCTGATGAAGAAAATTTGTAGGAGATCGTAAAAATTATTCTCAGTTCATTTTAAAATATTATTTTCTTCCTATGCTTTTCCCATACCTAGGCGAGGTCGTGGGTGCAAACTCTGTCGCATGTTTTTACTGCCAGACGGTCTTCCTGACGCCAACTTTATGTGGAGGGATGTATTCACTGGCTCGCTTTGTTTGAAGGTTGGTAATGTGATTTATTGCTTGAATATGAAGAATTTTGAAACAACATAACGCACATAATAATTCAGCGGATTCCCGCTAATTGGAACCTCGATAATTCAGAAACTACGTTAATCCGAACTAAAGTGTAAAAATCACCAGATTTGTAATGAAATGGAAAATGCATTTCAGAACGAAAATGATCTGTATTTTTACTCTATATCTATGAAATTAATATAAAATAATACTGCACCCTATATTGGGTTAGTACTTTTATTTCACAATTTATTTTACGTCGGATCGACACAGAGAGGCTTTACGGCGACGTGGGATATGAAGGGCTTGGAGTGGGAAGAAAGCGACGTCCTTAACTAAGATACAGCCCCAGCCTTTGCCTGGTGTGTAAATGTAAAAGAACGGAAAACCATTTTGAAGGCTGCCGACAGTGGGGTTCGAACCTACCATCTCCCGAAGGAAAATTAAAGTGAGACACTTACTGGTTTCTATTATGGTTTCTTGTTTTGTTTTTTGTTTCTTACAAGTTGCTCTACGTCGCTGCGACACAGACAGGTCTTACAGCGACAATGGGAAGGAAGTGGCCGTGGGCCTAATTAAGGTACAGACCCATCATTTTCCTGGTGTGAAAATGGAAAACAACGGAAAAATATCTTCAGGACTGCCTACAGTGAGATTCGAATCAGCTATCTCCCGAATACTTGGATGCTGGCCGCACTTAAGCGATTGCAGCTATCGAGCTAGGTGGTTTATTGTTTATAATACGTGAACATATAGGAAATAAAAAGTGAAGAGTGGGTGTTATATCTGTCTGAATATAGTCGCCTTCTAGATCTTCAACAGCGTCTCGGTCTCACAATTGTTTGTAAACGGGTGTCTCTTGAAATTTCCTTTCTCTTTCTTTCTTTTTTTGCCTCGTACTTATTCCCAACACCATCTTACCAGTGTACGGTATGATACTCATTTTCCATACGACGGTAAATGCCGACTTCACTAACACCATCTGCCACCATAAAATGAATAAACGACGGTGGACAGTTCTGGACGAATTCATAGCACACCCCTACAATATAACCGTGCTCCCCCACGCGCAAACAAGTTACAAACTCTTTCTGATGATACAAGGTGTATTCCTGATATACGTAGCTATCCACCGACGCAAGCTCTATGTTCTCTCACTTGGAATAGTGACGCTTTACTAATGTCTCAGTTTCGTTTGGTTTTTAACCCTTACACCATTTAGGTATTTTTAAGGTAAGGTAAGGGTGTATTCTGCCCGAAGGCAGGTCCGAACCTCCGCAGAGGTGTCCTGAACCGGAGTTCACGTGCGGTAGGGTGGCCAGTTCCTTTCCGCTCCTCCATTCCCTTACCCCGCACCAACAGTGCGTGACAACTCATCCAAATCTTAACCACGCCCAATGTTGCTTAACTTCGGAGATCTCACGGGATCCGGTGTTTCAACACGGCTACGGCCGTTGGTAGTTATTTTAAGCGGAATCCAAAATTGTAATAGTGACTTGTTGTATATTTCCTTTCCTTACAATTGACACATCACCTGTTACTATTTCTTGATGGATGCAATATTTTTCATTTGTCTCTTGGCACAGGCCAGAGTGAAACGCAGCTTCCACCAAAGTCCCAGTCCCAAAAACCGGGAAAGACAAGATTAGAAATTAAACAAACAGGAAGGAGGTTGGAATCAAAATACCTGTTGCAGAGATTTTAGGAAAACTCAGGCTACAATGGTTTGGATATGTTATGAGGATGAACAGAACAAGAACTGCAACGAATTACTTTGACAGTAAAGTAAAAGGGGTGAGGTCAGTAGGGAGGCCAAGGAATTGATGGATAGACACAGTGAAATCGGAGGCTAGTGAGAGGAATGTCAAGAGGAAGGACATAGAGGAACAGAAACTATATTTTGACAGAAAGAAGTGGCGAGAGCTCGCTCACCACACCCGGGGAAAATTATGATGATGATGATGATTATGATGATGACAGTATGGAAGCTGTTGGGGCAGGTGTGATGCAGTGTAATGACGTACAGAGCAGAAATAGTGCGTCTGAGTGTTACGAAAAGTACTACTCACAGGGTCTATTCTACAATTACATTTTTTGGTCCAGTAAAGAAAGCAATGGCAAACTATCCCACTCCTCATATTAGCTAATACACCTGATTTTCGTGACTCCATAGCTATTTTGCAATTTCTCTATAACTGTATGAACTTTGGTGGCGCTATTTGAGGATCCGCCGGGTTGAGTGGCTCAGACGTTGAGGCGCTGGCCTTCAGACCCATTGTGGCAGTTTCGATCCTGGCTCAGTCCGGCGGTACTTGAAGGTACTCAAATGCTTGAGCCTCGTGTCGGTAGATTTACTGGCACGAGAAAAAACTCCTGCAGGACTAAATTCCGGCACCTCGGCGTCTCCGTAAACCGTAAAAGTTGCTAATGGGACGTAAAGCATATAACGTTAGTAGTAGTAGTAGTAGTAGTAGTAGTAGTAGTAGTAGTAGTAGTAGTAGTAGATCCAGTCAGCCTTCAGGCTGAAACATAACAGACACAATTAGCAGATAATACATGTGGTTGCGCCTACCTAAACCGCTATGTGTAATATTTCACTTTAGAAGTTTGGACGGTAAGGTTCTTTCATCCAAGGTTTTATATTGTGTAATTCCAATGAATATGCTGCGGGTCAGTATTTCCTCCACAACATTATCACATAACGGCAGTGTTGCCAACTTAGCGGATTTTCCGCTAAATTTGGCGGAATTAGAAGTCTGTCGGCGGAGAAATATATCATTTAGCGGACAGCGGATTTTTTGACGGAATTCTATATTTATTATAGCGGGATTTGGTGTTTTATCCATTTTACGTTTTTTAAACAAATTTGTACTCCAGCCTGTCTCCAAGCTATTAGGTATTTCTTAACAGGAGCTAACAGTCACATGAGGAAAACATGTTATTTGGATTTTATGTTATGAGACCATGGGTATCATAAATTTGTAATGCGTGGGGAAAGGGTACTTTTCTCTTAGTTGACGAATGACGGCAGATAAGGAAAGTGTGAGAGAGTAGCATTTATATTTATGCTATGAAGGAAGACCGTTTAATGAACTGGCCTGTTTTGTGTGTGGCCCTTGAGGTAGGGGAATCGCCTAGTTTGCAGCCGGCACTAAAACGCCTACAAGTTTTTAGTTCGCCGGCTCGCACGCACGGGGTTAATCCCAGTGAAAGTTACAGAGCAGGTGAGTGCAGACATTTATTATTATTATTATTATCATTATTATTATCATCATCATCATCATCATCATCTGTTTACCCTCCAGGTTCGGTTTTTCCCTCGGACTCAGCGAGGGATCCCACCTCTACCGCCTCAAGGGCAGCGTCCTGGATCTTCAGACACTTGGTCGTGGGATACAACTGGGGAGAATGACCAGTGCCTCGCCCAGACTGCCTCACCTGCTATGCTGAACAGGGGCCTTGTGGAGGGATGGGAAGATCGGATGGGATAGGCAAGGAAGAGGGAAGGAAGCGGCCATGGCCTTAAGTTAGGTACCATCCCGGCATTCGCCTGGAGGAGAAGTGGGAAACCACGGAAAACCACTTCGAGGATGGCTGAGGTGGGAATCGAACCCACCTCTACTCAGTTGACCTCCCGAGGCTGAGTGGACCCCGTTCCGGCCCTCGTACACTTTTCAAATTTCGTGGCAGAGCCGGGAATCGAACCCGGACCTCCGGGGGTGGCAGCTAATCACGCTAACCATTACACCACAGAGGCGGACATTATTATTATTATTATTATTATTATTATTATTATTATTATTATTGTTGTTGTTGCTAATTTTTATTGCTCATTATTTGAGATCTGATTTCTTGGCGGAATTTTAACGGATTTTCAGTAGTATTTAGCGGATCTTGAAAATATAAGTTGGCAACACTGCATAACGGTCTTCGCAGGCGCAAGGACAAAATTCATCTTTCTTTCAAACATGCTTCCGTTTAGAGAGTGAAATTCAAGACTTTCACTGTACCCCATTGTTTACCACACCCTGTTATGATCGGGGGTATGAGCTGTGCCACATACGTCAATATGACACAGTGTTGTGGCCGGATGCCCTTCCCGACACTAACCCTATGTGGAGGGATATAATCACTTACGTGTTGCTGTTATGTTCAGTAGTGTGGTGTGATTTGTTGTTACATGTAAATGAATATTTGTGTAAAGACAAGGAAGAGCACGAACACCGAGGCCCCCAGCCAGCAAATTTAACCATGAGTGACTAAAATTCCCGACCGGAATTCGAGCTCACTGCACCAGAATGAACGGTCAGACGGCCACTAAGCTGCTTATTCAATAAGGAGACGAACGAACATTTCCGAACAGAGCAGCATCTTTATTTTGTCGTTGGTCTACTTTCATAGAAGATAAATTGCACCATCTACGCCCACCAAGCCATTCGTGTATCTGATAATTGCGTTATATAATTGCTGAATTATATTGATTTGTACCAGTAAATCAAATTAGTTGACCTATAAATATTGATCTGCTTTAAAAGAAGTTACTCAGACAGCTCATTAGATGCAAGATGCTGTTTAATTGCTTCAGTGAATGGTGTCTAGGCGCATCACAATGGCAGCTCGTCGTATTATCCCGTTACAATTTATAGTCGAGTTAGTGATATCATCAAATTATTTCGTTACGCTTAGCAAATGAAATTAGGCACGTTGTCAGTTGGAATAATCTCTATGAATGTGATACAGCGAGGAATATGTCGCTTAGGTAGTTATCGTCACGAAGCGAAATGCGTGAGGAACGCTCAATTAGTAACTCGAAGCCATGGTACGACCCTAGCAGGAAACAATATCATACTTTTAGCTGTTTTCAGCGGATGTCTCTGACTACTTTCGTTACTGCTTCGTGAAAGGGATTTCGTGTAATATGTTCGTGTACATTCAAGTGGACTTTATTGCCGGTACCTTGGCTTGAATGGTCAGCAAGGAGGTGTTCGTTTCTCAGGGTCCCTGCTTCGATTTCAGGACGGGTATATGCACAGCACACCACACTACCAACCTTCATAGAAATACTTAACAGTGAATATATCCTTCTACTGAGGGTTGAAGTCTGGAAGGGCATATGGCCGTAAAACATGGCCAAATCCACATGTATTATGCAGTTCATATCTGAGACCTTACCGGAGTATGGAAAGAGCGGTGGAAGATTATTGTCAGGACTAAAAACTCAGGCTCGAAATGAGGACCCATACTCGCTGAACCAGATAAAAGTGCTGATGCTTCTGTCAATCGAAGTCGCGATATCCAAATGTGCCCGTGTTAACTCTCCTAACTCTGTAACGCTCAGGCTAATTACATCGTATCTTTAATTTTTTCCATTAAACTACCCCTTAAAACTTCAGGTCATCTCTTAAGCTCAATTTATAACCTCTTAAATGTTGTTTCCTTTCTTTTCCTTTTTGTGTTATTTACGAGTAGCTGCAGCTGTGGGTGAAGAATACAAGTTTATTAAAAAATGACATTCATTCGTGACTCTGTAATTAGGAATATACAGCCAGAATTTAGCATATTGTGGAAAAGTTATCTCAAAGTCAACCTTGTGTGTTTACATGCGAAACATTGAAATAAAATTCAGGATGACTATGGTGATGCTTGTTGTTTAAAGTGGCCTAACATCTAGGAGGTAATGAAAAAAATACAATTAACTTATCATGGATATTAGTTGTTCTTGTAGTTCCATAATTTTTGTTACACTTTAAGTATCATTACAGGTATGTATATGGAAAAAAATATTAAATAATTTGTATTTTTAATTCTGGGACATTTCCCTTTCCTTCATAATCCGATTACCCTCCAGGGTTGGTTTTTCCCTCGGACTCAGCGAGGTAATAATGGCGTATGGCCTCCGGAGAGGCCTGGTGCAGGTCTTTTTCTAGTAGACGGACTATTAGGCGACCAGCATATCTGTGAAGATGAAGATGAGGGCCCTACCTAGGATGATTTCTAATGTTGAATACGCCACACACACACGACCCATTGGAATTAACCAATTAAGGTTAAAATCCCCGACCCGGCCGGGAATCGAACCCGGGACCCTCTGAACCGAAGGCCAGTACGCTGACCATTCAGCCAACGAGTCAGACACTCAGCGAGGTGTCCCACCTCTAGCGCCTCAAGGGCAGTGTCCTGGAGCGTGAGAAAGTTGGGTCGGTGATACAACTGGAGAAGAGGACCAGTATCTGTACCAGGTGGCCTCCCCTGCTATGCTGAACGGGTTTTTTGGAGGGATGGTAGAGGGCAGGAAGATACCGTGGCCTTAAGTATGTACCATCCCAGCATTTAGCGGGAGGAGAAGTGGAAAACCACGTAAAACCACTTGGAGGATGACTGAGGGGGGGGGATAGAATCCCCTCTAGTCAGCTGACCTCCAGAGGCTGAGTGGACCTTGTTCAAATCCTCATACCACGTTTCAAATTTATTGGGAGAGCCGTGAATCGAACCGAACCCCTGCCTCCGAGGGGGCAGCTAAGCACGCTAACTACGACACCACAGAGGCGGACTATAGGATATCTACCACAGTTAAAGTCGGTTCATATTGAACCCATAATTCTTCGGTGAGAAAAATATTTTTTTTCTCCAATATTTATTTGGTATTAAGAAAGTACTTTTATGTTTGAAGGCAGCCATGTTGCGCTCCTACGAGCCCCGATGTCGCGTGGGAAGGTTCTCACTCACGGCGAGCTCGTGAATTGCCGGGACACCTCGGTGGAACTCGAGTGCCCGACAATTCTTTAACTTCATGGAATTCTGCACAACGAGGGATTTTGACAATATAGTAAATAAATAAATAAATAAGCAAAATTATTCGTACACCCTCCGTGAAGACAGAGACACTAGGGAAAACTTTAAATGCAGTTAAGCCTAGGTACATGTTAGCGTGAGACCAGCGAACCAGCTACACGTGCCAAGGTCAGGGGAAGAAGAAAACGCGCGAAACGCACGGGCAGAAATAATTTATTTCCCCGGTTATGAGTGTAGAAAAATTATAAAAATAACACCTAACATAAGTGCAAGTCTGTCCGGAGTTCTGGGACAAGTCTCATCAAAATTGGTCTATTAGACGCAAAATTGGCAGATTACACAACCAAGCCTCATAGAGGGGATAGCGTCCTTCCTGAGATTATAAAAGAAACCCCCCACCGTAGATTTTGCAGTGTCGATCTGGAACTTGAAGCCGCGGGAGCTTGCGCCCGTCGCCATTGGAAATTCGCGCCAGATTGACCGACCAATAATTAAATACATGTCCGTGGCTAAGGTCCATATACCTGGTTAAGAAGAAAGTGATTGGAAAAGTTCTGAACGTTTGCCGACGAACTAGGAAAAGTGTAGGCTGGTTGAAATATACGCAGCAGGTTTTATTTATAACATCTCATGTACACTTGAAAGTGAAGCAGAGTCTTGGGGGAAGCTATTCAGAGTAGTTCTGCTCCCTTATCGGCCGAACACCTGTTTTATTGAGGTAACGGAGAGAGAGACCACTCTGGGAACGCATCGGACAGTTGTAGTCGACTGCAGGACGAGGGAAGTTCGTGGTGCAAGTTACAGAGAAAGTGCCTGATTTATATGGTAATTTTAATATCGTGTGTGTGAAGGGTAGTGTTTGTATGAGTGAGATTTTGGAAATGAAAATGTTATCTGTGAATATGAGCGGCTAAGCACGAGGTTAGCTGCTGACGATGTAACCAGAATGCTGGGAATGTCACCATTGTGCAGGTCTGTCTATTTTATATTATGTTGTAGTTAGTTGGTTATTGTCTGTCCCAACCAACTTTTCAAGATGATTGTCGGGTTGATATTCGTAATTATCAGGCGAAAGGCGTTGTAATTTTTGGTCAGCGTGTGAAAATTTCAGTGTGTAAAGTTCATGTCAAGAACGGTAAAATGCGACGCTTAAAATTTTGTGTTGAATGTTCGATGAGATATCATTCAAAGCGTGGATTTTTGGAACGTTATAAGTGTAAATTTGTCGTGGCGAATATCTCAATCTCAGATGTCAGTTGAATTCAGAAACGTTGGTCGATAATAATAATAATAATATTAATAATATTAATAATAATAATAATAATAATAATAATAATAATAATAATGTCTACCACGGGATAAGGAAATTTTTCTATGTTAAAGTGCATTTAACCAGTATATTTTTACAAGGATCGCAGGCATATTTAGATGATTTCGGTGAAATTTGTTAGTCACAGTCAGTAATGGGGAGGAAATTTTGGGTGCTCTTGGACTCTCGAGGTTCGAAAGTCGTAATAATAGTAAAGTAAGAGATGTGTTTAATAATGGTTGTCGTTTCCACCAGGGGATCGAAGTATGAAAAAGGGTCTTGAAGGAAAAGGAATTTGAGAGCGACGAATTTATATATATGTGGAGATGAGAGAGATACCGCTGGAATAAAGCGAGGAGAAAGAATGTTGAGACAAGCTATATTTTTGTAGAGGAAGTATTTAGGAAACAGGCTGTGTTGAGGCAGGCTGTACTGTTTTCCGCAATCAATCCGAATTTGAGACGACTATGGTGTGAAGCATCGTAAATTCATAAAAAGATTCCAAGTGAAAACGATTCTAGTAAAATGTTAAAGTCTGGGTAGTACACATCCAGTGATTTTTGGTTACGGAAAGCCAGTATGGATAATAAGATAATGAGCGACCTCAAGGATCAAAGAGCACTTTGGACCCATGGTTGGGTTGTATTGAATTTGTTCACTGGAGAGGTCATTGATAATATGGTTGGAATTGATGATAGACGATTTGAGAATTTCGAATGCGGTAGTGATGATTATTATTTTTGAAGGTATCCACTAAATGGTATATATGTGTTGGGAATTTTCATTTGCTTCCCTAACACTTCAGTGCACAGGCTGAGAGTGTGTTCGAGGTGGAGAATCGTTCGTCACGTATATTTATTTTTGAGCTCACGTATTGTAATGGTAGAGACTTACTGTATTTTTCGACTTGCATTCATTTGATAGTAAGAGACGTGGTTCCGTCGTGCGTATTTTGTCTGACCAGATTTAGTACTAAAAGTCAGAGTCTGTTTGAAATTGCTAGTTCGCCTGATATGTTAAGGGAGGCGTAGTACGACCCACCTTGACGCCCGACGATAGATTTAGGACGTCACATGTTATTCTTGGAGTTACTGATGATGAGACGTCCTAGGCCACGCCCGACGATAGAATTTGGAAGGCATCATGTACATAATGATTAGTGTTAGGGTGTACAGATTTCAAGTGAGCCCGACGATAGGTCTGGGATGGTAGCTGTACACACTCAAGTCTCAGTTTAGATGTTTCTTTTGTTTTTTTGTCGAAGCGGCCTGGATGAAGGTAGCAGTTACAGTACGATATGATTTTATGAAGAGGGTCAATGCGAAGCTCTCCTTGAGATAACGGGACCGTTAGCGAGTGAGGGTTGCCCAAATGTTGGACATCGACCCGATCTAGATTCAATATTTTACTGTAATTCTTCGTGCGTGTTAAGCTTTAAGGGCTTCGAGATGTTAATTTAATTTACGGACTTTATTGTTTCCCGTTCTAACGTCCGTTTTCGTTTGATAGTGTGCATATTGACACTCAGTGTATTAGTGTGAGACTTGAGGTGCGAATGCGGTTTCGATTCGTCAGCCAGTATTTTATTTTATTTTCAATCTTGTCGTATTTTCATTCTTATTCATAGTTAAAGTAAGTAAGTAATCACTTTACAAGTAGTGTGTTGGGACAGACAGTAAATAGAGAGATCTGTACTGGTAGCATTGTTTTTCAAGGGAAAGAATTCCTTAAAGTTGTAGTAAATTTTAGCGTGGACTGGTAATTTCATTAAGCATAACAAACCCATTTCTAACCTGAAAATCGGTTCGATAATAATACTTTTCAAGTGACTTTCCACTTTTTAATTAACTTCAGTGTTTGGCATTTCTTCTAAATGCATAATTAGTAATTGTTTCCTGCATTTCGCAGTTTTGTTCCTTTAGAACGACATAACGTAAGATCCTCTCGGATCATGTTGTTGTTGGTTCCTTCCGAACAGCTGTTTGGGGTGATGCACATTTAGCATCGGGATTACCTTATCACTTAAGGGTGTCATGAATGACAAATACATGGTGGGATTTTATTTCAATTGTGAATGATGCTGTTAAATTGTAGTGAACACCATGCTTTCCCATAATATTTCGCAACCTATCCAAAGCAACTGATAGTCAGTTTGGTTCGATTAAGGGTCCATTCGGCGGGTGTTCCGTATCCGTGAAGGGTATTCGACTGGTGGATAACCTTAATTGAGAGAAAATCAGGCGTTCTACTTGTTGAAAGTCAGATTTTCCACGGATCGTGTGGATTAACTCTCAGTTCTTGTTTGGAATAATAGGTGCCCGGTTTTCAGGTCTTCCCCTTTTCAGTTTTTCAGTTTCGCTGTCCACTAACATATTAGCTTCTCCGAAACAACTCTTCGACATTGTAAGAAACAAATTGACGTTATGTAATGTGACTGTGTTTGGAACATTCAAAAATCAATCATTTATAATTTTTTTTATATTTTGCAAGAATGCGTAATAAATTAATGATGTTATCGTGCTCTTTCAATTTAATAAAAGTTAGTAAGCACATTTTTGCTCCTCATTTCAAGTAGTTAGGCTCTCTTCTGAACCCCATCGTTTGGTTAAGATCGTGACCGAATTTATTCCCGCAACGACCCAGGATTTAAGAGTTCTAAATTGTTCTACTGTAGCAGCCGTGGCCGACCAACGATGGAATGGTAAGTTCAAGGGTTCAATATGAAGAAATTGTCAAGAATGGCCTGAGAGTGGTTAGAGTTTCCCAGCAACGACTGTTTGTGGTTCTGTAGCAAAAATATTTCACAACGTAACTCCACTACTATACCGTTTATGATTTGTATGAAACTTTAAAAAATGCATGTATTGACAGAAAAGTAACATATGTGAAATTGTTAGTATCACAGCTGTTTCCATCGCGAGTTATTAAAATGTAAACTTTGAACTCCCAAGTGTTGAAGATCCTTTTGGTAAAATAAACTTTCTTCGGGTTATCTCTGGTATTTCTGGGGTCACTGGAGCCGCCTAGGCTCACTTTTTTGTTTTCTCCGGGAATTTAAGACCGGAAACCCTTCCTGACAAAACGCGATTTTTGGCATGAAAATCTCGAGTCAGGATCGGCGGGAATTTGAACCTTAGCCCTATAGGTGGGACGCCAGTAGCTAAGTTAATCATACTGCTCACCATTTAGTAAAATGTAAGACAGAAATTACGTTTAAGCCCTCAGAATATCTTATTTGTACAAAATAGTAACATACAGTAGACCCTCCTTGGCTCAGACGGCAGTGCGTCGGCCTCTCACCGCTGGATACCGTGGTTCAAATCCCGGTCACTCCATGTGAGATTTGTGCTGGACAAAGCGGAGGCGGGACAGGTTTTTCTCCGGGTACTCCGGTTTTCCCTGTCATCTTTCATTCCAGCAACACTCTCCATTCTCTTTTCATAGCATCTATCAGTCATTAATATATCACTTTGGGAGTAGCAACCCCATCGTACCAATAGCCTATATATGGTTCATTCATTACATCCCTGACCCGGTCAAAAACTGGAAAACAGGTTGTAGGCTGATTCTCCACGAGCAGGTAAAACGCCGCTGTTCGCCCGCCTGACTGCTCAAACTTTTTGCCATATCTACACGAGCGGTTGAATTGACGCCTGTAAACAGCGCCAAAAACGCCGGCGACACGCGAAGCCATTCTCCACCAGCGATAAACCTGCCGTACTGTAATGATGGATGTCGTACAAATAGGTTGTGTTGTCGGAGCTGTTCAATTACAGTTATTAGTAATATTTAAAAAGAAATCTTGTAAGAAAAAAACGTTGGTGGACAAAGCCTGGTTATCGAAACGGCTCAACACTGGAAAATTTCATTTAACGTTTTGCGAATACAGGAGCTATTCGGAATTTTTTTCCAATATTATACAATGTCAGTTGCTTCATTCGATGAGCTGTTTTAACTTATTAAGGTGCATATTACTAAACGAGTGAAATACTAGGGAAGTCCTGAAATTTAATTCTCAAAACAATATATTATTAGTGGTCTTATCGATAATTATCACATAACTCAAGTTATATAGAATTAAATTTCGGATCATTTATGTCCCATACATGTTTACCGTACCGGCTGTAACAACAGAGAAATTCATGAATTTGTATTTTTGTTGCTAAGTCCATATCAACGCGGAACCAGGATAAAATGGGTTGACATAATATAATGAAAATCGGTACATGGAGTCGGGGAATAAGAAACTACAGTCTAAGCTATAAACAATGTTATTCGCCCTGTATGGAAGTGTAGTTTAGGGGAACGCGCCTAAAATTTAATTTTTAAATACCTATGTTATTGGTCCTATCGAAAAGTAACTTATTATATAACAAAAGTTATAGAGAATACAATTTCCGACCATTTCAGTTTTACCGTACCGACTATGATAAGAGTGGTATTTAAGAGTCGGAAGAAAACTAAAGGGGCCGATGACCTCGATGTTAGGCCCCTTTAAACAACAATCATCATCATCATCAAGAAAACTAAATGTGAAGACCTACAATATTGAAAGCGCACAACATTCATCAACAATAACATTATATTGACCATTGTTTGTTGTGATGTTCTTTGTCTCTTATGCTGCACCTCAACTCCGATAGATGGGATTACTGTTGCGTAGGGAGTATAACAGCCTGACTGAATATTGGCGGGAAATATCTGGGGAGTCAGAAAACGTTCTTCTTTAGCATGTCATTCCTCTGGTTCATACATTTCCTGATACTGCTAGTACGTCATACACTGGTTCATCATAGTATTCCAGCTATTCGATCCCTACTCTGACGCGCTGTTTTGAATGAGCAGTGTACACGTTTAAGGCAGAGGCTCATTTAGTAGTAGTAGTAGTAGTATGACCTGGTCTAGAATTACAATTTGCTGGGGCTGTACCTTAATTAAGGTCACGGCCGCTTCCTTCCCACTCCTAGCCCTTTCCTGTCCCATCATCGCCATAAGACTTATCTGTGTCGGTGTGACGTACAGCAACTTGCAAAACAAAAGAAACAAAACAAAGAATTTCAATTTATGCCTACTCCAAATTATAGCACCACATTTCACTAAATAATTCAAAATGAAACCCTGAAAAGAGCCGTTTCGTAAGAAAAGCTTCTTCCGATTCACTTTTATTATATCTATATTCGTTTTATTCCAAATTAGCAGTGAAGAGGGGCTTTCTCCTCTGGCTTTGAGGAAGACTTTGCCTCCAAGTCAGATAGTTTTTCCGCCGCCAGTGTAGTGAATTGAGATTTTCCGATTCATCGTGTATTCCTTGGAAACAGAGTAGTAAAAGGGCATAGTTTTTGCCCTGAGACTCTCCACTATTCGACCCGCCCCCCTCCCCGCCGAAAAAAAGACGAAGAGTGTTCACGGATCACGGCTTGGTCATTCCAGCTCTGAAAATTCGGATTGTTTGATCGGAAGCTTAGTACTGTTCGTTAAAAGTGAGAAAATAAGTGATTTTTCATTTGATCGAGTATTTCATATGAACACATTGATTTTAATCGTGTCATTCCTACGGACATCATTGTAATGACCTATGTTCATTCAGTCGAGAAAATGACTAAGACAGTCTTTCTGAGGATGTAAAAAGGCAGGTGGAGATTGAGTGACTGCCATTGTAATATAAACTCCCTAACCAGATTGTGACCGATGGTAGGCAAGCGGGCCGACCGTTACAAAGAATATTCCCTAACCCAGTCTTCATATGAGAAAAGACGTTTGGTGACTTCCCCGTCGCGTTTCTAAGGTAACGTTAGGAGCTATGGAATTTAATACAATCTTGCTCACAGCGTGTACACCACCTAACCTAGAATTCTGTATACAATGTAGAATTCCGTAGCGAAGTACGGGTACAACAGCTAGTAAAGAATATACTACACTTCAGGCAGTTCCAATCGTGCGACAGGGGCGGGTGAACTGCTCACTGCCGCCACGTGGAGTATGATTCGCTGTTCTACCGCTAGCGGGAATGACGCCTCTACCGGCGTTAGACCCGCCTGCCCGCTCATGGACGCGTCCACCCGCGGCGTGCAAACCGCCCGTGTAGACAGCTCTACAAATACCCCATAGTTCTGTTCCGCAAGCGGGTTTATAGCGGGCGAACAGCGGCGTTTTACCTGCTCGTGGAGAATCAGCCGTAGGTTTCCATTTTCAGTAACATACAGTACATGCAGTATGCCTTTAATAAGAACTTTCTTTACAAGCTGCTGTACTTCGCACCGACACGGAGAGGTCTTATGGCGACGATGGGATAGAAAAAGCCTAGGAGTGGGATGGAAGCGGCCGTGCAGTTAATTAAGGTACAGCCCCAGCGTTTGGCTGGTGTGAAAATGGGAAACCACTGAAAGCCATCTTAAGGGCTGGTGATAGAGGGGTTCGAACCCACTATCTCCCGGATGCAAGCTCACGGCTGCACGCCCCTAAATGCACGACCAAATCACCCGATGTGAAATATTCACTGAAATAAACGACATATGAAGGGTCACAATATCCAATATGACCTTGAGTTGGACTGACTGGTGGCATCTAGCGATACGCAGGAGGGCGACCACTTTCTACAAAAAAGAAAAAAAAATCTCAATCCCAAAGCTCCTTAGTACAACGACATTGAAGAATGTCATTATACTGATGCATACACCATGCATTACAAAATGTGTTTTACTCTTACTAGGAAAGGAAATGAAATGTCGTTTTTGAGTAAGATATTAAATAGCAATCAGTCAGTAGATCAACTCTTCAGAATTTTTTGTCTCGGATGTGACCTGTCTTGATGACGACATGAAGAAGAAGCTTCAATGAATTCAGTTTAGGTGATAAATTGCACGAAATGACACATTAGATTGGTATTTTCATTTCCTCTTTTTAATGTTTTAAAACGGGTATAAAATATTGAATTTATTCGAAAAATTTGTATTTCTAAGTTCTAAACATATTGCTTCTTGAATGATAATGTTATAAAGTAAGATATTTAGCGAGATAAAAAGAATTAACATGTGCAATTGTTTTCTTTTAATAATTGCTAGAAGCTTATTATTCAAGGTGCAGAGTATGATGATGCATTACACATTAGGCAGAAATATAAAGTGAACTCTTCCGTAAAATTTCTTCTTCCGACTTTAGATTCCTTTAAATACAACAAACCACATGTGTGTGAAGCTATTAGCTGTACACTCAAGAATAAAGCGCGAGGAAGTAATAATCTTGAAAATTTGTAAAACTGTTGTTGATCCAACTCTTCTTTGTGTTGTGGCAAAACATGGGTGTAAATTGGGATTATGATTACAAAGTAAATTCATAAAAAGTTAGATTCCGAGGTCAGCCTACAAAAATAATGAGAACTGAAGACATAAGACTACAACTTCATGTATTTCTCACTTCCAGCGGAACCCTTGAACAGTAAAAGAAACTGGCAGAACCATATACTCAGAATAAAGGAAGGCAGAATTCCAAAACTTGCCTTCCACTACTATCCTTCAAGTAGGAAAGATATGAAGATGAATTCAAATATGTGAGGTCGGAACTGATATAACAGTCTATCCGTGAAGGAGAGGTAAGTAAATAAATTAGTTACGTATAAACAAGTATGAACCCTGATGGTGGGATGTCAAATGATACCATGGGATGAAAAATGAGTTCTGCTTACATATTTTTCGTCTCATATCGCTATTTATTAGTGCAAACATTCTATATTTTTCCACTGACATTTACCGATTTCATTAAAACTTCTCTGTCGTACAGTGTAATGTTTATTTGTGTTCATGCTGAAAGCACTGGATAAACCTATGAACTTCTGACAGGAAGATGTAACGGATTTGTTTGTCACATTATGAGCCGTATCTGCACGGCTCGATGTTGATCCTTGGAGGGTTTCTTCAGCTAGCCGTCGGTGTGTTTGGATTGTTGCCGTTTCTAGAACTGCTGTTTGCTGTGAAAGCATTTGTCCAATATCAATCGTACTAGGGTAGTTCAATAAATAACGTAACAAGAACTCTTACTGAGTAAATACATGTAAGCAAACATAAAGGACTGCACACATAATCCTCATAATTGTCTACGTACGTGTTTTGACGTAACAACACTTCACTCCACGGCCCTGCATGTGTTATGTTTTTGGAAGCTTAACAGAATTTATATTTATTCCGTATATTGAAGCTATCATCATGCTAGTTGCTTTACGTCGCACCGACACAGATAGGTCTTATGGCGACGATGAGACAAGGAAGGGCTAGGAGTGGGAAGGAAGCGGCCGTGGCCTTAATTAAGGTACAGCCCCAGCATTTGCCTGGTGGGAAAATGGGAAACCACGGAAAACCATTTTCAGGACTGCCGATAGTGGGGTTCGAACCTACTATCTCCCGAATACTGGATACTGGCCGCACTTAAACGGCTGCAGCTATCGAGCTCGGTATTGAAGCTATCAGGACTCCGAAAGTTCAGTATCGCGCTGCGTGGTACTCAATCAAAATAAAGAGAAGTCCAGTTGATGTTTGATTTTTAATATTATTAACAGTCGTCCAATTTATACAGTGTCTGAACTACATATCGGTATCTCTGATGGAGAGACGTGAAGCCTACAGATGTTGTGTGAACGAATTGTGGTTGGCGACTAGTTCATTATAGCTTATTTCCGCTATCTTTATATAGTATTCATCTCCGGATTTACGTCTCGACATCTTACAAAATATGTCATGACAATGGTGACGTACATTGTCGATTTACTGGAAGATTACAATAACAAATTAGTCATGAGTTGCGCTCGATGATACATTGTGACACAGCTAAGAAATATACACCGAGCTCGATAGCTGCAGTCGCTTAAGTGCGGCCAGTATCCAGTATTCGGAAGATAGTAGGTTCGAACCGCACTGTCGGCAGCCCTGAAAGTGGTTTTCCGTAGTTTCCCATTTTCACACCAGGCAAATGCTGGGGCTGTACCTTAATTAAGGCCACCGCCGCTTCCTTCCCACACCCAGCCCTTCCCTGTCCCATCGTCACCATAAGACCTATCTGTGTCGGCGCGACGTAAAGCAACTAGCAAAAGAAATATACTGTAATATGTTAGGCTGAGTTGTTACTGAAACTAGCCTCTTATCTTGTTGACCATTTATATAAGCTTGTCTTATTGATCATTTATATAAGCCTTGTTATGAATCAGCAGAGAGTGAAGTCATTACAATGTACTTCGTAACATAAGAAAATAAGAAGTTCTGCTTAGAACTCAAATGGTTGGACTATTGTCGTGCTACTTTCGACTACTGGGGTTGGTATACATAACTCATGCACTGCAAGTTGACGTTACGATAATCAAATCTGTCTGTTTATTACAGGTTGTTTCTGGAAAACTATCAGTCGATATTCCGATATCGATAGGTAACTCAAGCTAAATGTTACATTAATAAATTTTACGCAATCGTTCAACCTCCATCCATGAGGGCCTCGTGCTTTCAGCGCTCGATTAAGCGCACTCAGTACACTTCGGAGCGCGTAGCGTGTGAACGATTCCATCGATTTGAAAGATTCTGGAGTCGCTTATGTTGAAAACAGACATTAAATTAATGACATTAGAGCCCATACAACTACAGTTTATGATAAGTGACTCGGTACCTTCAAAATGTTCAGCAAATTTTAAAAAATCTGCGATTTCTCGTCTAAATATCAATTACAACCCTCTAAACCCCTCGTACACAACGGCTGCCCTATGGCCTTTAGAGGCAAAGTTATGCGGTGGCGAAAATGTTATTGTTTTAAAAAATTGGCCTCATGACGACTTCCCAGTGTGAAATCAGGGCCATGATGTGTGTATCACTGAGTAGTAATTCTCACGCCCAGCATAATGCTACAATTTTCGTAGAGTTAGGACAATCAGGACAGAAGAAATAAGGTGTACGATATTTCGTAAATTACCAATATTCTTGGGCCATCCGTGTTGCTGGATGACTATCCAGTTAAATTAATTTCTCAATAAATAATGTCAACGTTAATCGGTTATAATTAATTAATTAATTAATTAATTAATTAATTAATTTATTTATTTATTTATTTATTTATTTATTTATTTATTTATTTATTTATTTATTTATTTATTTATTTATTTATTTATTTATTATGTGACAGTTGTCCACTACGATGGTATTCCTCTCTTACTATAGTTACATCGTCCGCTGGTAAATATATATTATTTTTAATTCGATGTCCAACGCGTCTTTATTTTACCTGAAATTAGCTTGTGGCGCGTGACGTGTTCATGAAAACCCAGTGGAACTGCCCCTATCCTATTGTCGACAATAAGGTATCTATGTAAGAATGGAAGAAATTAGGTTTGAATACCTGACGTCACGATATGACTGTCCGCAAAACATCACCGTCGGTTCCTAATCCTCATCTAGCAAGGTGCTTCTACAATGGTTCGAAAGGAAGGATATCAGTCTCAGTGGTAGCATTTTAGCAATTCATGTGTGCAGTTCACTGAGTAGGGCCTAGTGTTGTCGTGCACCAATATTACGTCTAATAACAAAACTTGGGTCTTTTCCTACGCCATTTTTAGGTGCTGATCTTCCTGTGGCTGGAAAAGTAGAATTAGATTGCGTATCTCAACGTTAGACCACATTTCCTTCCGCTCCACCATCTGGCAACTGATATTTGCACGGTATAACTGCGATATAATGTTCATGAGACAACTCAATGATATTCCTGCTCGATTTCGAAATGAAACGGAAAACAATTCAAATGTAAGAGTCCTTATCGTAATTATTGAACCCTATACGTAAAAAGTAGTGTATGTTATTTTTGCGGTATAAGTTGGTACGGTTCCATTAAAAGAAACCGAGTTGATGCCCCTACCTAATTGTTACTGGCAATGATTAACTAATGTGGAAGCAGAATATTGATATCTTTCACAGATTTAGAAGGTATCTAAGGAGGATTTTTTTAGGTAAATCACCCTGTGTGTATAGGATTGTGACATATTATACAGATGTTGTTAGGAGACGTTCGTTTTGAGTTTCAATTTCTTTCTTTCCTTCTGTCTTTCTTTCTTTCTTTCTTTCTTTCTTTCTTTCTTTCTTTCTTTCGTGTCCTCTTGATATACAAACAACACCCTGACCAACCTTAGTCCAGCAGTTCATTTGTATCCATTTTTAGTATTATTAGCTAACTTACTTTCTGAAACACGAGCTCTGCGTTTAGACTGTCATTCGTCGTGTGAAAACAGTTATTGAATGAAATGCCATTACGGTCTTCAAAACAATTTCAATGTAAATATTGTATAACGCTTCAAAAACATATTTCTTGTTTACATAAATAAAATAATAAATTACTGATATGTATTTGAAATTCAATGGTAATTGTCAATGTTCTATTTTCACGTTCAACAAATAAGGTATCACAATGAACAGGGCTTTAAACATTACATTTCTCTCAGTGAACATTATTTGTGGAGGAAAATGCACTTGTATCTACCATTTGTATATTTTGGGGAGATATGCATGTTTATAGAAAATTTGCTTTTGTGTTTATATTATATGAGGTAGCTGAGAATTTGGCAGATTACTGAAATGATATCAGAAAAACTATTATGTATTATTTATGTTGGATACAAACACAGTATATCACGTGTGTATGCCCAGAGTGAAACATCACGATTTCTTAGGGAAAAGGCATTGATAACGAGTACATTTTCTTGTTTCACCGTCCAAATGACGTACAGAGATTACAACTGATCTCTCTAAATAAGATTCCGTGTTTAACGATGTGACGTACGAACAGGGGCTTACCTGAAGTCCAGTCAGCCTTGTCTCCTTCGAAGTAGCTCTTATTCTTCTATCAAAAACGCTTCCTAAACTGTTTCCTTTTATAGATTCTGGCTCCATGGCTAAATGGTTAGCGTGGTATTAGTGGTCTCGGGTTCGATTACCGGCAGGGTAGGGAATTTTAACCACCAAAGGTTAATTTCGCTGGCACAAGGGCTCGGTGCATGTGTCGTCTTCTTCATTATTTCATCCTCATCACGACGCGCAGGTCACCTACGGCAGTCAAATCAAAAGACCTGCACCTGGTGAGCCGAACATGTCTTCGGACACTCTCGGCACTAAAAGCCATACGCTATTTCATTTTTCCTCTTATAGAAGCAGCCTTGGTATAAAATTTGGGGAATCGCGCGAAGTTCTGCCTGTGATTTCATCTTGATCTCTTAAATTGACTGAAACTGTCGTCCTTACAAGGTGAATTTTAGTTTGGGGAATATATAACCCTTTACTGCATGAATTATTTTTTGTTTTCGTTTGGTGAAGAAAATTTCAAGCTTTAATGTTCAACATACGTTCAGTGTATTAGATGTACCGGCAATTCTTAACTGGGGCTAATAGCTTAACACTCATATGTGATGTGGATTGCCATAGTTGAATATATATACGAATTTTCGCGATTTACGCTAACATTACTACCTACTGGCCATGGGTACGTACTGCAAGGCGCAAGTACAGCTTGCAGAACCGTAGGTCGGTAATGTCTTTGAGGTTGAGCCAGAGGTACTCCTGAAGCCTGTGGTAATATGATGGGGAGGGCCCACGTAAAATAAACGGTGGTTGGTTCGCGTGGATGTTGACGGGGTGGAAGGAGTACCTTTGGTTGTAGGGCTGTTTTGTCTTATGTTATGTAAAAAAAAAACAAGGCATCACTGGGATATGTGTTTAATTGATTGTACAGTTGGAGGTGTGCCGTAAAACTACCTCTGTCTACAATATTTGTCCATTTATACAGGTGAAAAGTTGTATGTTGCCTGAGGGCAACAGTATGCAGTAAAGGGTTAAAAGTCTACGAAGGCTAGATCAGTTGAGTAACGGGGTTGAGGAAGCACATTTGTCTTCTTGATCGTCAACATTTAACGAATGAACAGCGATGCTTGAGCTGACGTGTTGTCATGGTGATGGAGATCGAGGAGATGTTTATCCACAAGTCCACATTTCTTCACAATAGTCAAATGTTGTGGCTGTACCTTAATCAAGGCCACGGTCTATTCCTTCCCACGTTTAGTCCTTTAATATCCCAGCGTCGCCTAAAAACCTATCTGTTTCGGTGCGACGTAAAGCAAGTTACAAAGAAGACTGGACTTTTTCTTCTGACATTTGTTCCAACGTTTCCGAAATTCCAGATAATACCACTGTTTAACCTTCAGGTAGGAACTGACGGTGCCTGACACCGTTGATGTGAAAGGAGACCATCAACAACACTTGCGCGTTTGACCTTACCTCCGCGCATTCCTCAGTCTGTAAACGTCTTCTCCAGTTTGAAACAAAAACGAAAGGTAAATAATACGTAGCTCGTAATATTTAGAATATCGACAATGTCAGACTCCAGACACTCGTGATACCTAATCGTTCCAGAAATGCGTGGACACCACAATACAGCACTATTTTCCGTAATCTGCTAAAATTTCATATTTGCGTGTTATTTCGAGCAGGCTTCTCAATGCAGAATTTTAAAGCGACTGTATAGAAAAATCAGAACTAAATCAGGAATTGTCAAGCCACATTGTTTTACAGTTACACACAGAGGGTGGTCGTAGCTTAATTGTGCATCATTTTAAGAACATATCGCTTGCTGCTGTCTAATGTCTGCATAGATTTAACCCAAGGTACATTAATGCGAAAATTCTATACTTTACGAGATAAATAAGTCAACGGTTAGAAAATTACTTCCTCGTGAGATTTAGCCAGGATAGTTCAGATACTACAACTCATGAGAGATTCGTACGCTACAGTAGAATATCTTCTGTCAACTCTCCTTAGATTTGTCTACCTAGATTACAAAATCTAGCCGAAAGTTTCTGCCTGACAGTAGAATAATTTTCATAGTTGAAGTACTTGAATAATTACTTACAGAATGAACTAGGTGCTATCAGATACGGAAAATAGACGATTTTTTAAATTCAGCTTATTGGTAATATTGGCATTTAAGCAGGAACCTTTCACATTACACCAAGAGGATGTTCCACGACGATGTCTTCGCGAGTACTGTATTGTCTGCTAAAGTTACTGCTGCTTCGCGGCATGGCTAGTCACTGAATATTACTGGATTTGGTTCCAGGTGTCCGCCTCTGTGGTGTAGTGGTTATTGTGATTAGCTACCACCCGCGGAGGCCCGGGTTCATTTCCTGGCTCTGCCACGAAATTTGAAAAGTGATACAATGGCTGGACCTGGGTCCACTCAGCCTCGGGAGGTCAGCTGAGTATTCGATTCCCACCTCAGCCATCCTGGAAGTGGTTTTCCGTGGGTTCCCACTTCTCCTCCAGGCAAATGCCGGGATGGTACCTAACTTAAGGCCACGGGCGCTTCCTTCCCTCTTCCTTGCATATACTTTCCAATCTTCCCATCCCCCACTAAGGCCCCCATTCAGCATACCAGGTGAGGCCGCCTGGGCGAGGTACTAGTCATTCTCCCCAGTTGTATCCCTGACCCAATATGTCAAGATCCAGAACACTGCCCTTGATGCGGTAGAGGTGGGGTCCCTCTCTGAGTCCGAGGGAACAAACACTGGAGGGTAAACAGATTAAGAAAGAGAGAGAGAGAGAGGTTCCAGGTAATGTCGGCGACATTTTAGTGTGTTTTAAATTTTATAACTCCATGTCATTCACTTTCATAAATTCTATGTACAAAATTCTATCAGTGTGGTGCCTTTTAACATCGATAGTATTAGAAAGGGCTTTAGACAAACAACATTACTATTGATACATAACGCTTACGCATAACGGATGACATTATAGTGAAAATGGTACAGCGGAAATGTATACAGCTCTTAAATAACTAGTGGCCACAGTTATCTTCTACCTAAGTTACTATTCGGAGACTGACAATGTTACATGTTGCTGGGCCCACGATCTAACGTGGCCTGTTTTCTACAATTATAATATACGAGTTTTGAATGTTACTATTGTGGCGTAGTGTTAACGAGTTGGACTGGCATTCATGAGGTCGTACGTTTCATCACAACCTCCTGCTTGCTATTCTTTTCAAGAGAGAGAGAGAGAGAATATAAATGCCCCTGTCTCTTTTATATTCTTTTAGTAATTAACCCCAGGTTCATGAATCCATTATGCCATTATATTATGACCTTTTGGCTTCAAATAGAAAGAATGAAAGATTTTATTCTCAAAAAAATATAGTTTTCGACGTAAACAAAAAATGTAGTGGCGTCTGCCTCAGAAAATTGAAGCAATTAAACGTGAAAATACTTTTTAAACAAAGCCACGATTCAATATTTTAATCCATCCTCATCTCAGCTTCATCACATCTTGCAGTCGAGTGAGCATGGATCAGACTAGTCTTTTCAGATAACAACCTTTCTCAGTCAAAATGATTCCAAGCATCCTGGATGAGCTTCAACAAATCATCAAGATGTATTGGAGGGAAACTGGATCAATTTTTTCGGCATATGCTTCTTTACTTGTGCCCACATATTCTCAAATGTTTCTTGAAACAGTACATAGTACTGTCATGCTGGAAACATTTTATCAATGTTCATTCTAAAATGTAACCCTAGAAAACTAAAGGTAGGAAATTATAATGGCGTGTGGCCTCCGGAGATGTCTGGTGCAGGTCTTCCAAGTTGAAGCCTTATAGCCGACCTGCCACTCTGTGAGGATGGCTCCCTGTGTTGTTTGAGTCATCAGTCCATAGACTGGTTTGATGCAGCCCTCCATGCCACCCTATCCTGTGCTAACCTTTTCATTTCTACATAAGTATTGCATCCTATATCTGCTCTAATCTGCTTGTCATATTCATACCTTGGTCTACCCCTAGCGTTCTTACCACCTACACTTCCTTCAAAAACCAACTGAACAAGTCCTGGGTGTTTTAAGATGTGTCCTATCATTCTACCTCTTCTTCTCGTCAAATTTAGCCAAATCGATCTCCTCTCACCAATTCGATTCAGTATCTCTTCATTCGTGATTCGATCTATCCATCTCACTTTCAACATTCTTCTGTAACACCACATTTCAAAAGCTTCTATTCTCCTTCTTTATGAGCTAGTTATCGTCCATGTTTCACTTCCACGTACGGATGGCTCCCTACGTGAGATGAATTCTAATGTTGAAAAAATACACCCAACTCTGAACCAGAAAAAATATTCGATGTTCAGTTGTAGCAGTTCGGCAAATGCGTTGAACGTAGACGGCACACAGACCCAATTTCAATGGTAGAAGAATTCGCCGATGAATTTTAAAATCTCCGAGCCGTCCATGAATTGAACCCAGGAACCCTTGGACCAAAGGCCAGCACGCTAATCATTTAACTATCCAGCCGGGATAAGAAAAGTTCCGTTGTTAATACACCTTCTTAAATTCTACTGCTCACAGATTTGTGTTGAAAAGAATACTTTATTGACACACTCTGAATTAATATAACTGATATTAATTACATACAGTTTTCATGTGTCTTTAAGCAATGAAATGACACAAACATGTAAATAAAAATATTATTTAAAAATATTTATCCAACTTTCCTCACTCCTGTTTACAAGAATTTTCTTACTTTCTTAATCCGTTAATCGCCTCGAGGGCAGTGCCCTGGAACGTGAGACTTTGGGTCGGGCGATACAACTATGAAGGAAGACCAGTAAGTACCTCGTCCAAGTGCCACACCTGCCATGTTGAACAGGAGCCTTGTGGGGGGACGGGGTAATGGGGATACCGGAAGGGATAGACAAGGAATAGTGAAGGAAGCGGCCGTGGCATTACGTTAAGTACCATCCCGGGATTTGCCTGGAGGAGAAGTGAGATACCACGAAAAACTACTTCGAGGATGGCTGAGGTGTGAATCGAAACCCCCTGTAAGCAGTTGACTTTCCGAAACTGGGTGACCCCTTTCCAGCCCTTGTACCATTTCGTAGCAGAGCCGGGAAACGAACCCGAGCCTCCAGGGGTGGTAGCTAATCACACTAACCACTACACTACAGAGGCGGACTAGAAGAACTTTCATTTATCCCAAACGAACCCCAGTGTTCGCAGTGTTAGCAGCCATGAAGATGGTTTACAATGGTTTACCATTTTCACACCAGGCATGTACAGGAGTTGTGCCTGAATTAAGGCCACGGTCGCTTCCTTCCCGGTCCTAGCCACTTCCTATCCTATCGTCTGCATAACGTTTATCCGTCTCGGTGAGACGAAAAGCAAATTATAATAGAAACGTGTCCTAAATATCAAGGGATTTCGGAAGTTACTGTTTTACTAATACTGTATTTCGTAAGTACAGTGTTTACAATGTGATATGGTTACGAGAGTATTTAGGGATTGTATGAACGATGTAAAGGAAAGGGCGTATAAGTTTCTGGATAGACGCCAGTTAGTTTATGGTTCCAGTGTATGATCCAAAGGAAAGCAGCACGATATGTTCTGGCTGATTTCCGACAAAGGAGTAGTGTTACGACAATGTTACAAATTTGGGCTGGGAAGACTTGGGAGTAAGGAGGTGCTCGAGAAGTGGATTTGTTTCGAGCTGTTAGTGGAGAGGTGTCCGGCTCCTTGACTAAATGGTTAGCGTGCTGGCCTTTGGTCACAGGGGTCCCGGGTTCGATTCCAGGCAGGGTCGGGAATTTTAACCATAACTGGTTAATTCCGCTGATACAGGGTCGGGGTGAATGTGATTCACCCTCATCACGACGCGCAGGTCGCAAATAAAAAGACCTGCCCCTGGTGAGACGAACATGTCCTCGGACACTCTCGGCACCAAAAGCCATACGCCATTTAATTTAATTTAATTTCAGTGGAGATGTGGCTTGAAATGGCATTAGTAGATGAATAAACTTCGAATAACATGCCAGGAAACCCACAGTACTTTTAAAAGTTGGAAAATCATAATATAATGATAAAGCTGGACTTCAAGAGGACAATTTGGAGCAAATATCCATGTACAGAACAAGAAGTAAGATAATGTTATAATTTGGCAAGGGAAATATTCGATGAATTTCCAAGTTCTTTTAAAATGTGTAAGAAAAAGTAAGGTAAACAATTGATGGGTAATCTGACACTTGGGCGACAGCCACATATGAAGATCATTGATGATTGATAAAGGATGTTTTCGTATATATTTGTAACTGACTGAAAACATATTTTGAAGTTGTGTACGATATCTGTGATTTTTGCACACCAGAATGGAAGCTAATTTTTTGATGACAACAAAAGAATACTAAAATTCTCGTTGTCCGTCCAGCCTGTTAAGAGTCTCGGTCTTATAAGACGATTGATACTAAGACAAACGGCGTGCAGATATTGGAGTGTCACGTGGTCAGTGTAACGACATCCTCGACTGTACTGCTTGACGTAAGACCGGGTCCAATTCCTGTCATATCAGGCCGATCAGATGGTCATGGTCATGGCCAGATATACGAGTAGAATACGTCTTTTAAAACAATGAACCGGCACATACATACATACTGTACATACATACATACATTCATACATCTGTATATATATATAATAACTTGTACTGGCTGACTGACTGACTCATCATGGCCGAGCCTAAACTACTGGACATAAAGGAATGAAATTTTGAGGATACATTTATAATACAACGTAGGTGCTCACTAAGGGGGAATTTTTGGACATTCCATCGCTAAAGGGGTGAATTTTTAAAACGAGTATATCTGTATCTCGAAACTTTAAAAGTTTACAGATGTAAAATTGGTATTCAGATTCTCCATTAAAAATAAAGTAACACATATTTTTTCTTTTCAGAAAATCCCACTAGGAGGGGTGAAAATGGGTGAAAAATGGATTGAATGCCTTCAATGAGGATACTTATATCTCAGAAATTGAAGATATTACAGACCTGAAAATTGGTATTTAGAATCTCCTTTAAAAGTAAAGAAATACGTATTTTTTATTTTTGGAAAATCCAATTAATAAGGGTTAAACAGGAGTCAAACAATGTGGTGAATTTTTAGAATTTTTAAAAATTAGTGTATCTATATCTAAAAACTTTAAAAGTTTACAGATGTAAAATTTGATATTAAGAATCTCCTTTAAAAATAAAAAACATGTATTTTTGTTGTTAAGGATGTGAAAGGGACGGGTGAAATTTTGAATGTGGATATCTATATCTCAAGAACTTAAAAGTTTACAGAATAAGAAAAGACGTGGTTTTTTTTTACAAAATCCCACTAAGGGGGTTGAAAAAAGGGGGAAAATAGGTTGAATACCTTTTATGAGGATACTTATATCTCGAAAACTGAAGATGTTACAGACAAGAAAATTGGTATTTGGGATCTCCTTTAAAAATAAAGAAACACGTATTCTTTTGTTTTTGAAAAAATTCAATGAATAGGGGTTGAGCGGGTGTGACAAACGGGGTGGAAATTTAAAAGATTATATCTAGGACTACAATATATCTCAGACACTTAACATGTTACAGACTAGAAAACTGGTACTCCTGTAAAAGTAAAGAGACGTATATAATTTTTTCGGAAAATCCACTTAAGGGGAACAAAAAAGGGAATTAATTTTTAGAATGAAAATACCTACAATAGGCCTATATCTCAAAAACATAACATGTTACAGAAGTGAAAATTGGTACTTTTAATCCCTTTCAAAAACGAGAAGCACGTATTTTTGGTTTTCGGAAAACCACTTGGGGAGGGGGAGGGGCGGGTAGAAAGGACTGAGAAGTGGGTTGAATTCTTTGTCTCAGGATACTGATATCTCAAAAACTGAAGATGTTACAGACGTAAAAATTGGTGATTGGAATCTCATAAAGAAATGCATATTTTTTGTTTTCGGAAAATCCACTCAGGCGGGGGTGAAAAAATTGAAAAATGTATTAAATTATTTGTATGAAGATACTTATACCTTATGAAAACTAAAGTTGATAAGACGTGAAAATTGGTATTTGGAATCTCCTTTAAAATAAAGAAAAGCCCATTTTAGGGGGAAAATAAACTTGAGGGAGGGGGTGAAAAGGAATTGAATTCCTTTCATGTGGAAAAATATCCGGAAAACTGAAGATGTTACAATCATGAAAATTAGTTTTTAGAAGCTCCTTTATAAGTAAACATGTATTTTTTCTTTTCGGAAAATTCACTTAAGGAGGGAGGGAGAAAGGTAGTGAAAAATTGAATTCTTTTAATGTGGATACTTATATCTCAGAAAATGAAGATGTTACAGACGTGAAAGTTGGTATTTTGAATCTCCTTTAAAAATAAAGGAACACATATTTTTTTGTTTTCGGAAAGTCCACTTAAAGGGAGAGAGTGTGGAAAAGGAAAAAGAAGTTAAATTCATTTTATAAGGATACTTATATCTCAAAAACTGAAGATGTTACAGACATGAAAGTTGGTACCGTATTTTGAATCTCCTTTAAATATCAAAACACGTACTTTTTGTTTTCGGAAAATCCACTTAAGGGGTTGAAAAGAATTCAAAATGTGGGTGAATTTTGAAAATGAGTACCGGTATATCTGCAGTATATGTCAAAAACTTAACATGTTACAGACATGAAACTTGGTATTTGGAAAGTCCTTTAAAAATACAGGAACACGTACTTTTTATTTTCGTGAAAGGCACTTAACGGGGGGTGAAAATAAGTGAAAAATGAAGTGAATAATTTTTTTATGAGGATGCTTATATCTCACAAACTGATGATGTTACAGACGGGAAAATAAGTATTTGGAATCTCCTTTAAAAGTAAAGGAACATGTGTTTCTTTTTGATTTCGGAAAATGGGAAGGACTGATAAAGAGGTTAATTTTTTATGGGGATTCTTATAGCCTATCTCAAAAACTGAAAATGTTACGACGTGGAGATAGATATTTGGAATCTCCTTTAAAAATAAGCAGTTTTTTCGATTTGAGAGAAGACTGTTTCTCATATTTACAGTTCTATGTTGCATGGTCATCTTAGCCCCTAAAGGCAATAACACAAACGTGGTATACAAGGAGTTTGCGGGGTACACGAAGCTCAGTTTGTCGGTGAACGTTTATACATTAGGGATTTTCAGATAATGTCTTAATACAGTACTGAGGAAAGATTACTTTTATTATTTTACGAAATCCACGCGAGCGAAGCCGCGGGTAATTGCTAGTACATACATACATACATACATACATACATACATACATACATACATACATACATACATACATACATACATACATACATACATACATACATACTGTACACTTGAACTGCGAGATATGGGTGCAGTACATACGTGCACATCTTTTATTATAGACTGCAAGTCTGTGTGCACTAACTAAACGCCTCCACAATCCTATATTTCCAACTAGCTCGGTGGCCTAATTTATTTCCACACCACCTATCACAAAATCACCTTGGTCTCCCTCTATTTTTGTTATTCTCCATGGCCGAGTTCATTATTCTCATAGGTAATTAAACTGGCTTCACCTAACATGACCCCACCACAGAAGCCAGTTGGTACGTCCATCGACTTTATTCCTAACTTAACCTCTATCTTCTCATTCAGTACATAACATAATTTCGTGTGGCTGTTTTTAAATCCCCGTTTCGGTCGGGAATCGAAACTTAGGCCCCTTGAATTAAACGCCACTGTACCACACCTCGTTCCGAATACCCTCCTGCATTTGTTTCCAACTGTTTGTACCAGCAATCATTCTCGCTACTTTCATTCCTGTTAAGTCTAACTTATTCCCAAGATTTTGTAAATGAAAAAACTATATTTTACTACCCGACTACACTCATTCTTTTTTAGAGGAACTTCCACTTACTTCAAATTTCAACTGCCGAGGGATTAAGTTTGGATGTTATTGTTTCAGTAATACAGTATCTATTTGCAATGTGTTTATAATTACTATTATTACTGACGATAATTGTGCCTCCGTGGCTCAGACGGCAGCGCGTCGTCCTCTCACCGCTGGATACCGTGGTTCTAATCCCGGTCACTCCATGTGAGATTTGTGCTGGAAAAAGCGGAGGCGGGACAGGTTTTCCTCCGGGTACTCCGGTTTTCCCTGACGTATTTTATTCCAGCAACACTATCCATTCTCATTTCATAGCATCTATCAGTCATTAACAAATCACTTTGGGAGTGGAGACCCCATCGCACTAATAGCCTATATGATTAATTCATTACATCCCTGACCCGGTCAATGATTGGAAAACAGGTTGTAGGTTTTCATTTTTTCATTGACAATAATTATTATTTGCCCTGACTGTGTTTAAAATAGCTCACCAGGTGGCCGTGATCGTTAAGGCGCTGAAGTCTAAACGGTCTGACACCGTAGTTAGCCGGTTCGAGTCCCGTTGGTTGAAAAATTCTTCAGAATGTTGCATGGCGGTATAGGGTAGGTGGTGGTATACAATTTCTAATCACTAAATTGCGTGTCATAAGCCTGGATTGAATTCCAAACCTCTCCGCAAGGCCCTTATGTAGTGAGGGCATATCACGCTGTTGGTGGTGATTCGTCCGTCGGATGGGGACGTTAAGCCTTGAGCAGACCCCTTGGTGCTATTCGAGAGGAGTAAGCTATGTGCGGCACCGGGTTTCACCCTCTCTCTACTGTCATATATCACGTCATTCATTTCATCTCATTAACTCCTCTGATGACGTCGGGAAGGTCATCCGGTCCTAAAAACCCGCCACGACAGATTCATATCACTTCATACCCAATCCCGCAGAGAAACGGGACAAGGGTTGGACAAACAAACTGTGTTTAAAATGTACAAAGTGGATAAACATGTAATATACAGGATGGTCGTAAACAACGTGAACAGGGTATAAAAGTGATGGAATAATTCGAAATTTAGCGCCGTTATCATTTTATGAACTGCTAAAGTTAACCATACAGATTGCTTCGCGGGCGAATTCAAATGGACTTTTCGAGGCGGTGTTGCTAAATATGTACTTGGCTCAAGACGGGCTTGAATGCATCAGTCGAAAAAATATATTTCACCAACGGGAGAGATTTGAACAGGGACCTCCAAACTGACAGGATCGTGCGACAGCAAGTGTGCTACAGTGGCACCGGATAAAACCCTCGGTGTGTTTGATTCTAATTTCTCGGCATGGCTCTCAAACCAGTCTTACGCCACATGCAGATTTAGCAACACCGCCTCGTAGAGCCCATTTCAATTCGCCCACGAAGAGATCTGATTGGATAACTTCAGCTAGCGATAAAATGAAAACGGCGTGAAATAGGCTATCGATTTTTCCAAATTATTTATCAGTATAACTAACTCACTTTCTAACGCTCATTCATCCTGTATAGATAGGTTTATTTTCCAAACTCTCATTGTACTCTTAGCAGTGGTTGAAGTAACTGTGACCAGGCAGGGTACGCGTATGTACAGTGCACTTGTTGATAACGCTGGCAATGTGACGTTTTTGGCCAAGGTAGGTCGTCCGAATAAATTTATTACAAGTAGATATATCTGTCAACCCTTTCTTTCCATAAACATTTAAAAAATCGCCTTTCCGTAACGTATAAATATAGGTATATCTCCAGAAGGAACTTAATGCTAATTTCTAATTAACTCTCGCAACAATAAGAACATGTATTATACCTACTGTACATGAAGTGCTATCAGCTGATACAAAGCAGCGGAAACTGTACACGGTAAGTCAAAGTAGTAGTTGCTAGGTGACAGCGTGGAACAATGAAACAATTGAAGGCAGTATGGCGTAACAAGCTAGTGTCTTCCTCCGTGGAAGTGAACTTCTTGATTTGTCTGGCTCCATGGTCGTGCCTGGAATATGTAACAGCGAACAATATCGGTTCTCGCAATGAGAAGGCTCCGTGTCTCCAGAGCAATAACAAGGATAGAGCTTCATAACGGAACAAAGAAAGTACCCCCTATGCGCCTGTTTACTCGGACTTCAAAAGCACGTATTAGGAATATAAGGAGCTGGCCAGTGTTGAGAAATCCTAAATTGGATGGAGTGGCGAGTGAGAAATACACGTACAAGGAAAAAAGATATCCAGTAATATTTATTCTGTAGTGTGGCATAACACCCGTGTAACAATTCACTCAGGAATTTAAAGTCAATCTAAATTTTAAAAAACGTACATGGGCTGATATTGAATTTATATCAACTGAATTCAGTACGCTTTGCTTAGCATTTCTTTACACAATATACCGATCGTGAATATCAATATTACATAAAAAAAGCTAAGCAAGCCTGATAAACTCAGATCATGAAGGTCTTTGGAGAAGGAAAAGGAAAAGGCTTGCACTATCTATATCTCCGGCACTAAGTAGAATAGAATGGTTAGTTCTCTTCTTCTTGACGTCCTGTTGGACGAACCGAGCATCCGTTTACCCCCTCCGATAGGCTACCCTATCAGTTTAATGGACTATTGAGTAATATCCCAGATTTGTATACTTTAACGCTGTGAGTGGAGCGTAGATTACATGATTTCCCAGGAGGTCTAAACCTGTAAGGGTGAGTGAGATCACTTATCGTAATCTGGTAAATTTTCTACTATTTGACGCCTGAGTTCTCACGTTCCAGTGATATCACTTAGTCAACACTTCGAGTATGTCATATTCATGAACCCTTTCTTTGTATGTTCACACCTCTGATTTTATATCCTCTGATTTCGGTTAAACGGGATGGTTATCTAGTTGTATTTCCTCTTAAAATAATGACCACCACAACCATCGATGTGTATGCTGTAAGTACGATATTACCGTGAAATTCTTATAAATTTTAAAATATAAACCATTTTTTTGTGAGTACCTTGTAATATCTAATGAAGCAAAGAATATTTGAATGGATTATCAGGTAATTTATTGCCTCTCACGGGGTGGTTAAAAGAAAAAGAAGGAACTCAATTATCTTCCTTAGCTATCAGCATCAGCATGAGTTTCTTTCCTCAGGGTCGTTACGCGATCTTTAGTCACTTGCTGAAGGTGTTGGTCAGGGTTCTAGTAATCAACTGGAATCAACAATTAGCACCTAGAAAGCCTGATTGAAAAATGAACAGGAACCAAGGCTGAGGTAAATATTGATGTATAAAACAGGAACAATAATCAGATTTCTCATCAAATTTGCTATTTTCGTCACATTTACGGACCTAAATCGTGGATGTTAATTTAATGTTTTTTGACACCTATAATTTTTCTCAAGGCCGAACTCCTCTCTCTCGAGTGGAATA
Source organism: Anabrus simplex (assembly GCF_040414725.1). NCBI lineage: Eukaryota > Metazoa > Arthropoda > Insecta > Orthoptera > Tettigoniidae > Anabrus > Anabrus simplex. Next base: position 208,682,721 of record NC_090271.1, on the reverse strand, counting down.
AATTGGTCCTCTGTGTGGATGTTTGGCCACTCAGCTTGTTGTTAACGTAACTCAATTGAGAATTTATTGAGCAATACCTCATCAAAATTATGCCAAACGCTGTCATCTTCATTCCTGTTCATTTACCTCATTCACATATTTACTGTAATGTATGTCTTCCAACTACATGTACCACACGCATGCAGTATATTAACCCTTCACCGCCCTAGAAGGATACCTACCTTACCTATCAGCATCAGCTAACTACTACTACTACTAAAATGTTTAGACGGTGACGCCTTCTCTCAGGCCGACAATTTGTTACGGTGAAGGTGATGCTCGGAGAAGGTGAGGGGCTTGGCGGCCGTGGCATATACTAGGAACTGTCCCGGCATTCGCCTTAGTGCAGGAGAATGGAAAACCACGGAAAACCATTCTCAGGGCAGCCGACGGTTTGGGCCAGCCGGAAGGTCCAGCCCTACCCCGTCTCCCGAATGCAGAGGCGTAGAGCCACGGTAGAGCCGTGGTCACCCCTCCTCTGCTAGGTTGGCCGGTCAGAGTGCAGAGCCTTTTGGACCACGGACCAGCCGTGGCCACTTTTGAGCAGAGACCCGCTCTGCATCTACCGACCCATTAGCATGAGTTTCTTTCTTCAGGGTCGTTATGCGATCTTTAGTCACTTGCTGAAGGTGTTGGTCAGGGTTCTAATAATCGACTGTCTAATTTCTACTGAATAACTGGACTCTAAGATAGTCTGCCTTTTAATTCAATGTTTATTGACTAAGAACATGATGGAATATGATGAACAAACTTGATGGATTCAACAAATTATTATTTTACATAAATGTTCGCTGAAATGGATTTAACACTGTGGCAATGTTCGTGACCTACCTGCCTGAATGGAATTCTATCTGAGAAAACACCCTCTAAATTGTTTTAGTTACAAAGCATGTCCTGGAAAACCCCATCATCGATTTCCATGTAAGTCCACTTGTGATGTCATAATGACTCGTGATGATCCAGTAGACGTGAAACGAGTTCTGGATTCTAAATATAATTAAGATCATCCAATCAATGTAGACTACGGAAGATTTTTTCGTAATGGATCCTGAATTGAGTCGGCATAACCCGCGACGAGGTCATGGATAGATATCTATCCTTATTAAGCTTAATTTGCACATGCGAGTGTGGTTGATGACCAAAGGAAATTAGCTAATGTGACTGAGAGCCTTAATATAATGTCACTAAGGCTGATAGTCTGAAATAAAAATAAAGGCGGCTGATGGCCAAACATATTTAAGTTATGGTTGCTGATGGCTAAGGTTTCCACTTATGAAATCCCAAACAGCTTTAGTGCCCAACAATTCACAATTCAAAAACAAAATCATGCTCACATCACATATGGCGGTGAAGTCTCTTACATTCTGGTATGTCCCCTTAATCATTATGTCGACAAGTTAACTTCCCGAGCAAATAAAACTAAGACTTCCAGAATTAATTTGAGTCGATCACTTGACGTTACATTTTTTTTAAATACGGTTTTGATAATATTTATAAATTAATTACGTACTGAATTCATCATTTAATTATGAAAGAATACATTTAACCAACACCGAATAAATGGTTTGTCATACACACGCTTTCAGTTTCCGGAGAATAATGTATTTAATTATTTATTTTTCACAGTCACGCTGTAGTATTTCTGTATTGGAGATAATAATAATAATAATAATAATAATAATAATAATAATAATAATAATAATAATAATAATAATAATTTCGTGTGGCTATTTCTAGCCGAGTGCAGCCCTTGTAAGGCAGACCCTCCGATGAGGGTGGGCGGCATCTGCCATGTGTAGGTAACTGCGTGTTATTGTAGTGGAGGATAGTGTTATTTGTGGTGTGTGAATTGCAGGGATGTTGGGGACAGCACAAACACCCAGCCCCCGAGCCACTTGAATTAACCAATTAAGGTTAAAATCCCCGACCCGGCCGGGAATCGAACCCGGGACCCTCTGAACAGAAGGCCAGTACGCTGACCATTCAGCCAACGAGACGGACTGTATTGGAGTTAAAAAAACATATTTATCATAAGCTACTAGGAATTATGTGTTTACTTCTCTATGTCAACCGTCTGCTCCTAACTCTAAGTTATTTACATTCCATCCTAAACAAATCTGAAGCTTGGGTAATCCCTATGATAATATAATCCTACGTCATATACATCCACATACGTACTATAGTAAACGCACGTTAAATTAACCCTATAAATTATTTACAATATATTCGGCATCCCTTGGAATATCCAACAATATAGGTACGGCTCCTCCTTGGGCCCCTCTCACGTAGATCACTCCAACAAAAACAACAAACGTGGGATCTATCTTGTCACCTTGAAATGAATACTCGAACGAAAGGAAATCTATCTCCCTGGAATTTCTCCCGTCGTTTAAAAAAATATATATTTTTTCTCATACGTTTACGCTACTTCTCTTGACAAAATAATAATAGCGTTTCTCAATACTAGCAATGGATGACAATTTTGTCTCACATTGTTGTCTCCCAAACTGTATTCTTGGCTGCAGGCTAGCCAGCCTAATAAAAAAAGTTAGGTTAGCGACGGGAGCTTTTCGTACAAGCCCCGTTGCCAGCCTGCTCGCTGAGTCTGGCGTGCCGCCTTTACACCTGAGGCGCCGGCAGCTCCTACTTACGTATGCTGCAAATTTGCGACAGATGCCACTTCATCCAAGCTATCCTTGCGTGTTCAACAATGGCAACCGTTTGTTGTACGCTGCTTGTCCTCGAGCAACGCGGCCGGTTGGAATACGCTTGGATAGCAGTTACAGATTGTTTCACGTACCTTCGCTTCATTGCCTTGCCAGACAACCAAGTGGGATACTTCCGTGGGTAGTACGGCGACCTGAAATAATCCTGGATTTGCACACTGGCCCGAAAGGAAACACGGACCCTTCGATTTATCGGAGGCTCTTCCTGTCCGTTGTTGGCTGCTATCCAGGTTCAGTCGTCGTCTAGTGTGTACACAGTGTTATCAGTGAAGCTCTGCGGTACGCACTGTCCAATGGACGCCGACACTTTCTTCTGTGTACTGACTCCTTGAGCTCGCTACAGTCTATTGATACTTGTTTCCCTCGACACCCTCTGGTGCAGCGGGTCCAGGACCTGCTGGCCGGGTGTTCGGATGCTGGCACCAGAATCACTTTTATGTGGCTCCCAAGCCACGTGGCTGTAGAAGGAAATGAATTAGCAGATAAGGCTGCCAAGGAGGCAGTTACACTGCCGCCGTTGCCTTTCAAGGTTCCAGCAAGTGATATTCGCACTCAGCTGAGACATCTGGTTATATCCCATTGGGAGATGGAGTGGCAGGCCATTCCACTTCCAAATAAGCTGAGAGCGATAAAAGGAACAACGAAGGCATGGAAGACTTCCCTTCGGGCTTCGCGGAGGGAAGCCGTGGTATTATGTCGTCTTCGGATAGGCCACGGTAACCTGACTCACTCGCATCTTTTGAAAGAACCCCCTCCGGTGTGTACCTGCGGCGATCATCTTACCGTGGTACACATCCTTACGGAGTGTATGGACCTGGTCAATCTTCGCCGTAGTCTTAACCTATCGAGTACAATCTCCCTTATTTTGCGAGATGACGAGAAGTCAGCAAACCTCGTCATCCGCTTTATGAGGGATAGTGGTCTGTTTTATCGTGTATAACGATGTCCTTTGTTCTAGTGTATTTGTGTCAATTGCGCTTTTATCCCATTGACTTTATTTTAGTTTGTGTAGCGTATTTTAATGTGTTATTTTAACGTCTAACGTAAATCCTGTATATATATGTACTACCAGGCAATGCCTTATTCCTTCGTCTCCTGTATTTTCTTTTGTTTTATTAGAAAATAAGGCATTGCGAATTAGATCCACCGACTGTTTTAATGTCATACTCATTTTTTCATCACCATTAACTCTAGTCAGTAGCCCGCCTGGTGGCCATGATCGTTAAGGCGCTGAAGTCTAAAACGGTCTAACACCGACGTTAGCCGGTTCGAGTCCCGTTGGTCGAAAAAATTTTCACCATCAGAATGTTGGCCGGCAGGGTAGGGGAGGTGGTGGTATACAATTTCTAATCACTAGATTGCGTGCCAAAAGCCTGGATTAAATTCCAAACCTCTCCGCAGTGCTCATATGGAGTGAGGGCATATGACGCTGTTGATGGTGATTCGTCCGTCGGATGGGGACGTTAAGCCTTGAGCAGACCCCTTGGTGCTATTCGACAGGTGTAGGCTATGTGCCGGCACCGGGTTTCACCCTCTCCCTACTATCATATATCACGTCATTCATTTCATCTCCCATTAACTCCTCTGATGAGGTTGACGTCAGGAAGGGCATCCGGTCATAAAAAACCGCCACGACAAATTCATCTCACCTCATACCCGACCCCGTAGGGAAACGGGACAAGGGTTGGACAAACATTAACTCTAGTCAGTGGATACATTTTAAATTTTTACCTATTGTATATCATGTCGTCCATCTCGTCTCATTATTGGCCGATGACCTGCGATGTTAGGCCCCTTAAAACAACAATCATCATCATCATCAATTAAAAAACGATCCCGAACGTACGGTTTAATACGTGCACTCAAATATAATCTCCCTAGTGTGAACAAAATCATTCCCTTCAACCTCTAAACAGATCTCTTAAAATGCATTCAAAATATCAGAAATAAACTCATGTTTCCACAACATAGACGTCTCATACAATTTGTCCTCCCACCATTCAACGGGATCGATGGTCAAACGTGGACACCAACCCACGGGTGTCAGCGAACTTTTCCGTGTCATACAATATACGTAAATAATCCTCGGACATCTCTAACACAGAATGCCGGCATGAAACTCTCGTAACATGCAGTACCTCAGGACAATCTCCTTGCAATCTACTTCTCAAAAACTACAGGACTTCAACCGCCTGAGCCAAATTCAACCTCCCTTCTACAACACTGACACGGAATATCTGATCCATATCTGCATCTTCCACAATGACAAATATACTTCTGACGGCGTAAACCAATTTCCCGCATACTTCTTAGTATTAACAATATATTCTCAATAAACCGAAACTCCCTGACAAAATTTCCGAATAATAATTCACAACTCGTCTTACGACATTTCTTAACATTCAAAACACTTTTCCCTTCTCAAGACACACGCTATAAGACAATTATAATTTCATTGAGGATATGCGCTCCGCTGTACCTTACAGATTCCACGCGCTATGTGACATGAGATCGCGACGCAACAGTATAACTCACGCCATACGTTACAAATACCAGAAGTTTTCAATTAACGTTTTACAGTTTGTTTCAAATAGACAACATTGGCATCAAAACACGTCAAAGCTTTTACTGAACATAACTGGACGGTTCCCAACTCAAACAACTGACATCAAATTTTCGTGAAACAACTCTTCGACTGTTTTACCTTTGAAATATATATTTTTAAACACAAAAATTTTACTTGATGGAAATAATCCAGCTCTCGGCACAAATATCATATTACCCTCATTAAAACGCAAAATTAGAAACCTGCAAGCAAATATTTCCCCCTAACGATTTCCCAAGATATGAAACACGTCGTACGTTACAGACTTCGAAACACCAACAAATGGTTGACCAAAATTCGTCACAAAATTTACAGGACACGGTGACATAATGAAACACTTTATGAACGGGGTAAGTCACATTACCTTGTGTACACATCAGAATCCATCGTGAAGGTTGTCACCAGCATTTTGTATACCTTAGCCAGCCGTCATAAATATGGTACATTCCTGGATAGTTATACCTTTTATTCCCTTATTTGGAATTTTCCTTTTAATAGAATGGGTTTTACATTTTTCTGAAACTGTAAATAATTACAAACAAAACATATACATTCACACGCAAATTTGCTTTTACAAATACGCACTCGCTTGTACGAATGCTTTCCTGCACACGCTTTAATTGTACGTACAAGAACACTTTCTATTATAATTCACTTCGGAACTTCGGCGTAAGTAAGACCGTCTATTTTACCGTCTATGAATATATTTTAACATTATTCCACATCTGGAATACCGACAATACTTTTAACTGTTATAACAGATAATCTGATTTGCGATTCGAAGTGTTTTACTAATTATTTGGTTACTTCTAAATGCAATCTGCCTAGCAATTATCGAAGAAATATTTCACTAGTTTTGCAGAAATACTTTCAACTTTACTGCTGGTAGCTATGTTCCAGCTAAGCCTACGCGGAAAAAAGTCCCGTTTTCGGACTTAGTCTCTAAAACGTTGATTTAGAGCGGATGCAAACCGACGTGGATTCACTCCGAGTTATCAAGCGAAAATTACCAACATTGAGAAAGCGGAAGCTGTTTTATTGCATCGTGAATGGCGCCATTGACCAGACACTGATAAAATTACATGTCCAAATAATTTTAACCCGATTTCTTCATACGGAATTGGAAAAATACAGTGTTATTTGTTCTATTCGTCCAAGGATTAAGAGATTTAATTTAGAAGTCTTTACCTTCCAAACTGAAAGTTCACTCAAGCACCCGACGATGTCACAGAGTTTTAACAACCAGGTGCGTCTTTTCAGGATATCTCTTATGCGAGCAACTAAATACTTCACACCTTCGTCATTAACAACGTATTAACTACACCTATAGTCCTTACAACTTTTCTCCCATCAATCTCGTCCCAATTCCTCTGTAGAACAAATACGACTGGCATAAACTCCCACCAAGCATCCTGTATTCTTACACCCTATCCGCACGTGTGCCTGATGTCATTTCTTCATCCGTTGGGAAAAAAATTCTCCATTGTCTCCCCACGTGTCTAGGCTGACCAAGAGAAACATATGAGTAAAGTTCCTCAAGCTGTTTGCCCGCCTGATTCAAACTTGACGAACTCTCAGTTACGAGTTCAATACTCTAATTCTCCCTAGCTCAAAGGTTTTGGGTGCAATATATCACACTGCTCACTGTCCCGTAATACAAGGACTGTAGTATCAAGCGTGTTTTAGATTGAAGCTCATTTCTAGGAAATACAGAAGAAAAGTCCAGTCATTCTACGATATTTTCAATATTAATAATAATAATAATAATAATAATAATAATAATAATAAATAAATAAAACAAAATGAAGCAAATCGGTTTAGTGTAACGAACGGACGGATTTGCCAAAGCTGTTTTTAGTGAACTCTTTTAACTTATATAGATATACGTACAGACATCCGACAGAACCAAAATATTGCTTTTGTGCGGTTATGTGCCTTGAATGATCCATTAGCTCTGAATTACAATTCTTTTCGGTGAAATACGTGTATAGAAGGCAGACGGATATTTCGAAACTGCTCTGCATACCGTCTGAGAGCTTCGGCTGCATTTCGACTATATTCTCCATATATTAAAATTATGTCTGTGCATTCGTCGTTCCTGAACAGAACAACCATTGTCGATACATTGACAGCAACTGTAGTGCTAGTGCATACTACTACTGAGCGTTCGAAAACGAGGCTTACTAACGCAAGCGTGCGCATTAGACGGGTAGCGCTGAGAAACATGCAACGAGCATCCGTCCGGTTGTTATCTCTTCTTATTCTGACGTAACCTGCCTGCGGGCAGAGAAAATCAGCTATTAGACATCCCAGTTATCATTAGCGCAGTAGAAAGTACGGTCGCTGGTGGGCCACCTGGTATATTTTTATTCTGTGAATGGCTTGTCCGAGGAAGGAGCTTATGTAGAGTACGATGTTTTGTGAGGTTTGCCCTTCGCCTTATACCAATCGCCGAAGCAAGCTGCGGACAGAGAAGCAAAGCTAAGTACATCACTATACTGTATCTGTACACACCTCACTGCAGCTTTGGGATATATTCTGCATGTGTAATATATAAGAAGCAATTCTAAGTACATCACTACACTGCATGTTCAAGTAGTATGGATGCGTAAATTGTATGAAAACATTCACAAACAAGAAGCGAACGTTTGTCACTCGGTAAAATAGTGTAACGTTTGTCGGCAAAGCCGGAAGTCGTTTTAAAATGAACAATTGCCTGAGCTACAAACAACAAATTTTCAACTTAATTTTTCTTTGAAATAGGGTATTATGATGACGTCATACGTAGTCAGGGCCCAACAAATAACCAGGCAAAAATTACTTTTACCTATCTCCCTGACATACATACACAGTGACCACTAAGCAAGAGTTAACGGTAAACTCAAACGAAACGTGCATGACGAGCTGTCGGGAAGAACTAGCTGCATTTCTCGAGAACTACCGGTCTTTTGCTCTGGACACAGCTGCTGGCCTCCTGAACAAGAAGGAATTGGGATACAGCCTCATTATCATTAAGAATGGAAATAATTGAACATCAGGCATTGGTCTTCCCCTTTTTTTAACCTTTTTTCATAGCAGCTGCCGAATGTGATTTCCGTTCATTTAGACATGCAGATCTTCGAAGGAAATTCTGTGACACGCGTCGCAATTTTTCTTGTTATTTCACTTATCCCTCTCATATTTTAATATGACTTTTCAAAACTAAGTACTCGTTCTTCTGTGATCTAGATAACCATGATGGATAATTTTTACTGCACACTTACTAATCAGCATCACTGAGCGAGTCAAGTGAATCACGTATCTCCCTAGCACACGTGCAGATGTCTACCAACGACCGAAACTTACAGGACAAAGGGTGGGGCGAAGAAGCTGACATCTGCCGCCAGGTAGCTACTTGTTAGTCCCTTGAGTGGGGAAATACAACTTTTGCTCCCTGTCAGCTCGCTATGCGCGTCTCACTTGAGTCTGCCGTGGTTAGTTAACTCGTTTATTCAGTTTTCAGTATCGGCGATTTTCCGCAACTACTCGGGCCAAAACGAGAAAAGAAGCACACAGCAAAATAATGAAAGAATAATGGGCACAACGGAAACAAACGCCAAAAATTACGTTGCGTAGTCATTCATGAGATTATTGGCAATTACTCCTTATACCACTACCAGAAATAGATTAATACATTCATATATTACGTATGTGTACAGTATATGGCTGACATTGGCCTATGATAAACAGTTTCCGCAATTAAAGTTTCCTTAAAAGTAATACCGCTAAGGTAGTAGTATACATAGCCCATTCGTAAATATAGTCCTGTGCTTAAAGTTTCAATGCTGATAAAGAAAATGGAATAAATAAGTGTAATGAAAAATAAAAAAATAATGTCAGTAAAACAGTAGGGAAACGAGGCATGAAGAAAATTAATTTGAAGAATTTTTAATCCGACGGTTTAAGCGCTGGCCTTCTGACTCCAACTTGGCAGGTTTGATCCTGGCTCAGTCCGGTGGTATTTGAAGGTGCTCAAATACGTCAGCCTCGTGTCAGTAGATTTAATGGCACGTAAAGGAACTCCAGTGGGACTCAATTCCGGCACCTTGGAGTCTCCAAAAACCGTAATAGTAGTTACTGGGACGTAAAGCCAATAGCATTAAAAATTATTAGTTTTAATGCATTGCTTTGCATATTCCATATTTTCTAGAGGGACATTTGTCGACATCAGTGAGTACTTTTATAATGCTAATAATATCTATATATTTCATATTCTTGACCCAGCTTATTTTACTATGCAGGGAGTTTGGGGTAAATTGCTCTGTAGTGATATAGTGAGAAATGAGTTAGGGACTCTGGCTAACAGATAATATACTTTTGAAACCCTGTTAGAGTTGGAGATTATTACTTTATTCCCATTTAAATCTGATTTTCCTTCTGAACGTTCCGTCTGTTAGCCTCAATTAGCTCCTGCTGACTGCTTGTACTAAGACCTCTCCTGGTGTTTGCGGTTCGTGATGTGGAGTGCGATAGTCACGTCCTAGCCCATGAGCGCTGAGTGGCCTAGTTAGTGGTCCTAACGGCTGGAATACCAGAGCAGGTGTGGACACCAGTGACCGCTTACTTCACCCACTGCTTGGCCTCTTACCGGTACTATTTTATAAGAGAACGTTTATTCATAATGCGAGCCATGAGAGTGAAATATATCTCTAAATTTTCATTTCCAAATGTAAACTATTCTAATGAATGCATTTTAATCATTATAAAGTATCAAAGCCATCTTAAAAACAGTGCTGATGGTGGTACTTATTATTATAATTAATCATATACAGTCATATCAACACAAAAAAAATTATTTCAGAACGGACTTTCCGACTCTAAGGTCCATCATCAGTGTTGAAATAATTTAAAACATTTGATTTTAGATGAATGAGTTGTCACATTGATTTTTAAAATAGTTAAAATTTGCATTGGTTGCGACTGTTTGAACCTTTGTCTAATACCAGATCACGAGGATAATCCAGCCCTTCATATGTTGATCTTAAGAGGGCTCTATTTTAACTGTTTTATAACTCAGTGTGACAACTCATTCATCTAAATGTTATAAATTATTTCAACACTGATGATGGACCTTAGAGTCCGAAAACCGGTTCTGAAATAAAATTTTGTGTGCTGATACGACTGTATATGATTAATTTATAATAATAAATGTGCATTTAAGCCAAAATTAAATTATTATCGATCCCAATAAGGTCGTTGTTCCGAAATTTTTCCTTCGAAATGAATTTCTGACATGTTAGCAAATCTACTAAAACAGGAGGAATATGGCAGTATACCGAGGGAAAAGACCTTTGGTGTACTGAGGGATTATCAGAGTATATTATTAAAAGCAATTAAAGCCATTTATGTTGACAATTAGGCTGCCCTGAAAACTTATGGTAAAATGAGGAAATGAGGTCTGTGTTCAAAGTACTTACAGGGGTTAGACAATGCTATAATATTTCACCCTTCATGTTCAATGTTTATATGAATCATTTACTGAAAGGTACGAAATAGCAGAGAGTGAGTTCAACTAGGCGGAAATTCGGTAAGATGTTTGGCCTATGCCGATGAATTGGCATTAATAGCAGACTGTGCTTAAAGCCTGCAATGTAACATACTTCCTGAAAAGAAATTTAAGCACCCAGACGTGGGGGGGGGAGACGAAATTAAACTTTACGTGTTGAGAGGGCACGTGATGTTATTTCCGTGATTAAAAATGGAGCAAAATTTACAAATAAGTTGGCAGTACGAGACCACTTAGCAGTATAACAGTGTACTCCCTGTGGCCAGGATGAATGCACTCATTCAGTTGGGAAGGGTGTCATAAAGCCGTTGTAACATCTTCTGAGAGAAGATGGCTGGCACACAGCTGGTTCTCGTTACCCTGGATACTGGGACTGGAATGGAGTTGACGTCCGAGATGGTACCACACATGTTCTATTGGGGTCAGATCGTAGGGATATTGCTGACCACGGGAGTAGCTCAACATCATGCAGACAATTCATAGACGCACGTCAATACTGTCGCATTAGAGGCAATACGCGAGTATTCAGAATGTCCGTGCCATATCGTTATGCCAACAGAGTTACCTTAATCACTACCAGCCGTGTCCTGAAGTCATCCTCATGGCGCCTCACCCCACGACACCAAGAGTAACACCGCTGTGCCTATCCAAAATATAGGAAGAATGGGACTCTCCCCACGTTGTCGACATACTACCAGATGATGGTCATCCGGGGAAGAGCAGAACCGCAATTCGTCGCTGAACACAATGCGATGCAATTCATCAGCAGTCAGTTCTTCCCGGTCATAGCACCATCCAAACACAGCCATTTGTGTTGTGATGTTAACGAAAGCCTGTGTCCGGCTCCATGGCACGGGGATTGGGTGTATGTGTCATCTTCATCATAATTTCATCCTCATCACGACGCGTAGGTCACCTACGGGAGTCAAATCAAAAGACCTGCACCTGGCTAGCCGAAGTCCTCGGACACATCCCGGCACTAAAATCCATACGCCATTTCATTTCAACGACAGCCTATGCATGGGACGGTAACTTCCTAGTCCGGCTGCTGCTAGTGTCCGACCAATGGTTGCAGATGACACAAAATGTTACAAGGAGTACATTACTTGTTCTCAGATGACAGGCGCAGATATGGAGATGAAGGGTTACGATGTGCATTGTGTACAATATGGGGATCCTTCCTTGTGGTGGTCAGACGAGGTCGAACAGAACCGAGATGACGAGTCCTCACATACCCATGCAGTCCAGCATCGGACCACTGTCACATCCGAATGTTCCACAAGTCTGAATATTGCACGATTAGACCAGCCGTCCAAAAGAAGACCCACAATGGGCACCTTTTCAAACTGTGTCAGGTACTGATAACGCTGTCATACATGAGTATGTGTCATCTCCGTGTCCTTCACAGCCATCATTCAACATCTGACTCTGTTCACGCCCCTTATGTTCCTTACCAGACCTGGTCACAACACTAAACACGGACAATACTCATGCACTCTGGTGACCATTCTACATTTCACAGAGAATTGCAACACTAATCATTTACGTATCCGCCGATGGTGTGTCCATGTACGAAGTTTCGCTGACATCCGACTATTTCTTCCGGGTGCTTCAGGTTTTTGTCAGGCAGTGTATATTGGAACTTCAAAACGGATGTAGTGAATATGATACGAAAATTAATATTTCCAAGATTAAGGTGATGCCAATAGGGAAGAAACCTAAGAGGATGGGAATGGCAGGTTGAGAACAAAAACTGCAAGGTATTTCATTTCATGTAATAAGTTTGTGTATTCTCCCAGGGTGGTAGTAAGTTTATAGTAACTGAAATTGATTCAAGATGCAGATATCGTAATGCAGTGAGCTCGCAGATGCGATCAATAGTATTCTGTAAGAAAGAAGTCAGCTCCCGGACGATACTATATTTACACCGATCTGTTTTCAGACCGACATTGATGCTCGAGAGTGAAAACTGGCAGGACTCAGGATGTCGTATCCTTAAGACAGAATTAACGTGCATGAAAGTAGCGAAAATAATCGCAGGCACAAGCAGGTAGAGCGTACTCGGAATGAAGAGGTAAATTAGGAATGAAATCGATGGATGAAGAAGATAAAACCTGTTAGGAATGAACTCGTTGGCTGAAGCTTTGTGCATAAACTGGCTTCAGAGATGGTGTCAAGTAAAGTGATTGAAAGATGATAGTTTACATAGAAGAATACTGGGATCAATGATAGAGGGTAAGAGAAGTAGAGGGAGACACCGGCGACGACAGTTCGACTACATCTCTAATGATTTTTAAAACAGCAGTGTGGAACTTAAAAGAGGTTACATAACTTGTAGGAAATGGAGATGTTTTGTTATTTCACAGAGGACTGCAGAGGAAAAGCTGAAAGTCATAACAGTCTATATACTAAAACATGGCCTTAAGTATTTGAGCATTCATGTCAACTGACTGAGCTGATATTTGATTCCACAACATTCAGACTGACAGGTCCACCCAGTTGACATAATGAAGGTATTTAGAATTTTAATATTATCTGTTTCTCTTCCATCTCTGTATGTTAAGAGCACACTTTAACTTGAAATTATTTTCTTCAAATTGGTATGCTCTCAGATAAAAGAGACTCATCCTAAATATCTAACTTACAGTATGTTACTTCATGAATATATATTATATGGCCTCTCCATTCCAACCTTATTAAAACTCTTTAAAGCCCTCAATATTACCTCCAATGAAGATATTTCTTTATTTTTAACGTTCCCGGGCGGTAAATAAGCACAAAAATGGTAGTGTTTAAATTATATGGCTATGATTTATTAGTAACTAATTCTTACAGACTACACAGACACAGTAATTCACAGATTGAGCTCTCTCTACTCACTCTAGCTCATTCAAACCGGTTGTTCACTCTAACACATATAAGCTCAAACTAATTACACAGTACACATTACACACTGTTCCACTACTGTCGATTATACTCCAGTAGAGTTTCACAAGTGTACTCGCTGCACACTGTCCAATACAACGGTCACTGGCACTCATCCATTGGTCGTACACTCACAACGTTTACTGTCTCTTGCCGATCCCTTTACAAACCCTCCCACGCTGCATCATTCACTAGGCTCACATCACAGAAGATGGACACGAGTAACTCAACTCCTCGGCGACAGGCAGAACAGAACGACAAAATCAGCTCCATGGATGGAAAACTTACTTCACAGCACTGAAAGCACTAACTTAATTGTCACCCTCAGAGCACTGAAAGAACTCAACCGTCACTGTCCACTGACTGACTGACTGAGTGACCAACTGAGCTCATCCACTCAACCTTAAATAGGGAGGTCAGCTCCTCAAGGTACTTCCTAAAAAAAGCAGTCTCTGGAGTTCTCCTGATCTGAATGATCTGGATTTCTCGTACCATCATGAGGTCTCCATTGAGAGGGCAGAGGGATGACTCAGAAGGACTGGCCTTGGGCTCCTGAATAGTTCCTGACTGGCTGTCTGCTCGGGCAGAGCGGGGCCAGTAACTTGATGTCGTCGCTTTTTGCCTGTTACAGGCTCACTTGCTCCTCACACTTTGGAATCACGTGGTGGACAAATCGATTTATTATATTAACACCTACGTACTAACAGTGAACCTCATGAGGTTCGTCCACTCCCTCAACACAAGTAACTACAAAACTGAGAGGAGATTTCCTCTTGTGAAACTTACAACCTGATTCTTCATTCCATTCACTATCATACCATTGCCTGCTGTCAGTCTCATCACTTTGTAGATGTCTTTTTGCAGTCGTTTGTGATCATACGAGTGAACTTCCTACACAAATTTAGTATACGATCTAGAACACCTCAGAACATTCCTTCCTCTTCTTTTTCTGCCTTCTAAAACCAGGTTGACAACCAAACTGATGAAATGTTTCCTGTTTTGTACTTTCCAAATCAGAGTTGCCGTTTTGTGGATGTCGAACCACTTCCGAAGTCCAGGATAACCTTCTCCGCCCATTCCAGGTTTCTCTTCCATCTTGATTTGTATGATCAGTTGTATCAGGCTGTATTTGCATTTCGGAAAATGTGACCGAGTAGACTGCTTTTCTGTGTTATTTTATGCTTACGACTTCTGATGATTTCCCGTCAGGGAAGAGTATATCCCCATTGGGGAAGTGCTTTACTCATAGAATCTACAATATTCTGCTATATATCCGCATTTTAAAAGTCTGTAGTCTGTTAATTTACGAAGCTTTAGTGTCCAGCCTTTGACACGGGAAAGCAGCCCCTAAAACTCGTAACACTTCACGACGCGCCAGCGAGTTTCAAATCGAAGTACGGTTCCACACAACTTTTGAAGTACTCTTCTTGTAGTACCGATTCTGGTTTTTATTTCTACCTCCGGATCTCTTTCTTTCTTGCTGGGAAATTGGCGTGTGACACCTACTGAGGGCGGTAACAGCTTTGCTCATTTTATCCCTCTAGAGCCCCGTGTTACGTACGTGTAACATTGGGAATTTAGTACTTTCCTGTCGCTAAGAAACATCTCTGCCGCTAATGCCCACTGTGACAGATTAGTAACAATACGTACCATGAAGTTCTCAATCATGCGTAGAATCTTTATAGAACAGTCGTATAAATAAAATTCTGAATGAAAATAATATTTTCCTATGGAGACTTATCCTGGGAGTCCGACTCGTTGGCTGAATGGTCAGCGTACTGGCCTTCGGTTCAGAGGGTCCCGGGTTCGATTCCCGGCCGGGTCGGGGATTTTAATCGCTTCTGATTAATTCTTCTGGCTCGGGGACTGGGTGTATATGTCCGTCCCAACACTCTCCTCATCATATTCAGACAACATACTACACTACCATCCACCACAGAAACACGCAATAGTGCTTACATCCCTCCATAGAGTGTTGGCGTCAGGAAGGGCATCCGGCCGTAAAACAGGGCCAAATCCACATGTGCGCCTCAGTTCGCACCCGCGACCCCACAGGTGTGGGACAAGCGGCAGGAAAAGAAGAAGAAGGAGACTTATCCTGGGAACTAGAGGGATCTTGCTGACAGTCGTAAATTATGTTTCCTGACTGTTTATTTAAAATCAAACCTCCCTTTACAATTTACTTTACGTCGCACTGACTCAGAATAGGTTTTATGCGACGATGGGAGAGAAAATGGCTAGGATTGGGAAGGAAGCGACCATGGCCTTAACTAAGGCATTAAAATGGGAAACCACGAGAAAACATCTTCAGTACTACCGACAGTGCGGTTCGAACCCACTATATCCCGAATGCAAGCTGACAGCTACGTGACACAAACCGCACAGCCACTTACTTTGAGCAAAACTCTTTGCCTCCTTCGCTGAACCTATTCAGAAGATTTACTGTTGCTCAACTAAGAAACTGTTTTGAAAGGTGTACAGGACCAATCTGACGCCGTAGAAGTGATTGTTAATCACATATAGCATTCAGTTTTTGATTTTAGTTGCTTATGCGTACTTATGAACACAGTGAATGTCAAGGGAGAATTGTCGTTTAAAACACAAAGAACATTACTTTGACCCTAAATTCAATCTCAACGTACATTTGCCAAGAGAGCTCAGTAGAGGTATACAAGGGGTATGATAGCCACCAACAGGCTTGCCTCTCGACTGAATGGTCCTATTCGAGTTCTTCGGTTTAGGGAGTTATGGATTCGATTCCCGGTCAGGTGCTTAATTCCTCTAACTGAGGGTCAAGAAGTTTGGGTTATCCTCAATACACTCCTCCTCATACACACACACCACACAACACTACTAATCACACCAAAAACTCGCAATGGTGAATACATCTCTCTACAAAGAAATAGGGTCAGGAAAGGCGCACGCCCGTAAAACGAGGCTAAGTTCACTTGAACAATATATTTCGGAACCGTGATTCCATCAGGGTGTGTAAAAATGGAGAGGAAGAAACACTGTAGCTGTCGTCACTGGTTTCTCACCTAATAGTCCGTGGTCTCAGCCTCGGTCAATGCATGTGCGATTTAAGAAATGTAATACTCATGTGGTTGGGATTCCCCGTAAAACTAGAGGTCCTATTTCTACAATCATGGCCTCAACAGCCACGAAAAAACGAGAACCTTATTTGCTTTGGTAAGAAAACTATTTTATGTTATCAAACCCAACCAAAACCGCATGGCGCAGCAGCCCCGAAGGGCAATGGCCTACCAAGCGAAGGTCTGCAGCTTATCGTGTGGTCGTCATGACGAATCCTCCCGGCCGTTATTATTGGCTTTGAAGATGGGGGCCGATATCTCACCGTCAGATAGCTCCTCAATTAAGCGGACCTCGAAGCAGCCCTCACATACAGGTAAAACTCCCTGACCTGGCTGGGAATCGAACCTCGGGCTTCAGAGCGAGAGGCAGGCGTGCTACCCTTACACCGCGGAGCGGGCATTTTCTGTTATCATTATACCTTATTTGAAGCCTAGCTCAGGCGGAAGCGTGCCGGCCTCTCACCGCTGAGTTCCGTGATTCGAATTCCAGTCACTCCATGTGAGATTTGTGCTGGATAGAGCGAAGGTGGGAAAGGTTTTTCTCCGGGCACACCGGTTTTCATTCCAGTAACATTTAATTTCATCTGTCATTCACAAATCACTGCCCCAGAGGAGTGCGACAGGTTTTGGCAGCCGGCATAGTTTCTATCTTCACCACTAGATGGAGGCTTCATTCATTTCATCCCTGAACCGGTCGAATGACTGGAAACAGGCTGTGGAGTTTCATTTCATTAGCTATTTCTGGAGAGAATAACAATATAGGTACAAATCACAAGTTTGTACTATTCTCAATGATCAAAGATATCCTAGTAGCTGAAATACTGGACATTAAAAAACACAAAATATTATCTTACGTTAAAGCATTGATTTGTTTGTTTGTTTGTTTGTTTGTTTGTTTGTTTGTTTTTGTTTGTTTGTTTTTGTTTGTTTGTATGTTTTTGTTTATTTATTTATATGTGGAAGACACATGTTTACTATTTCTTGCTTATCTACTCACAGAGATGGCCCACACTGCTGTAGGTACCTGTTTCCTTATATATCTTTATATAAGACTGACAGAAACCAGAAGGCTGTTGCAGAATGTTGTTTAACGTAATGGTATGGGATTTTGTACACTGGTTGTAGGACTGAGAATGAGTTGGAAGTAGCCGACCTCTTTCCATAAAACAGTCTAAACAGCATTTAACTTATTGTTAAATACGTTTCGTATACATTAGAATTCGGGTGGGGATATATTTTTATATGGCCTTTGCCACGTGTGCAAATGGTAAAGAACGATGAAAAGGAACATCTGCTCATCTAGAATCGAATTTTACAGAAGAAAGTACTATTTAGAAGAGCTGAAAGTTTTGAATTTAATAGTAGGGGCACGTGGCACTATAAGTAGGATGTTTATGAATTTCTGGAACAGATTCGGCTTTAAAAGAGTCCAAAATCAATCTTTTGGTAGTCGCCACTTTACGAGGATCTTTGTAAATTGTAAAATCCCATTTGTATTCACAGTAAGATAAGGTAAGGGTGTGTTCTGCCCGAAGGCAGGTCCGAACCTCCGCAGAGTTGTGCCTGAGCTGGAGTTTACGTACGGTAGGGTTCCTTTCCGCTCCTCCATTCCCTTACCCTCCACCAACAGCGCGTGGCAACCGATCCACTTCTCGACCACGCCCAATGTTGCTTAACTTCGGAGATCTCACGGGATCCGGTGTTTCAACGCGGCTACGGCCGTTGGCTGTATTCACAGTTGTTCCCTTTATATTCCCGTTAATGTTCTACTAACGAGTGTATTCTTCTTTAATTAATGTTTTGTATTCACAAATGTGTAATGTTGTAGAATATAATATGTTGTGTTATTATTTATCAGATGATGTTAATGTTCAAATTAAAATTTGTTACCTTTCTGATGTCGTTCTTTTTTTTCCAACTTGCCTTACGTCGCATCGACACAGATAGCTCATCTATGGTGACGATGGGATAGGAAACGCCTAGGAATGAGAAGGAAATGGCCGTGGCTTAATTAAGGTACAGCCGCAGCATTTGCTTGGTGTGAAAATTGGAAACCACGGAAAACCATCTTCAGGGCTGCCGAGAGTGAAGTTCGAACCCGCTATCTCCCGGATGCAAGCTCACAGCTACGCGACCCTAACCGCACTGATGGAGTTAAATTTTGTCCTTGTGGCGATCTAGAATGTCTGGAAAGTAGTTGAGTTTCTAAAAGTTTGATATATAGTGGTTCGTCACATCTTTCTCTATTGCTAGAAGAAATATCTGCAGGTATACCCCTAACACACTGTATATATTATGTCCAAGTCAACGAATGAAACTTATTGTTAAATACGTTTCGTATACATTAGGATTCGGGAAGAGACATATTTTTACTTTTGCTACTGGTTTAGGCCTAACATCGCACTAGTTCAGAAAGTTCTTGGTGATGATGGGATGGAAAATAGCTAAGACGGGGAAGGAAACGGTTATGGTGTTTGCCACATGTGAAAATGGGAAAGTATGGAGAACTATATTTAGGACTGCCGACAGAGCTGTTCGAACCCACCATTTGATGAGTTCAAGCGCACAGCTACACTGTCCATACCAGGAAGCCAACTCGCTCGGTGGAAAATATTCCTTGATTTAGCACCATGAATAACCTTTCATGTGACTCTTGGGAAAATCAAAGAATTTCGAAAAGAGAATCGAAACAGGTCAGTTGAACAAAAAATATAAGCAAGCTAGAAAAGAAGCTTCTAATTTTCCATTACTTTTGACATCGTGATAATAGCCGTGAGCACTGTACATGGAGTCCAAACCATGAGATGTGCTTTTCACTTGAAAACTCCCAGAGTTGCGTACAGGCGTCGAATGTGGGTTTTCATGGACAGATTTTGCTCACAACATTTAACTTCTTTCCACAGAACATTATCCCGTGTATAAAAATAAAAGTTTTAAAATTAATAAGTTCTGAGCAAAGAGCGTTTATTTCTTGGAAGAGCATTGTATCGTAAGATAAGTTCTGACCATTTATTATATGACAATTACTGTAGTATACTTAAATCATCGGCAGTTCTATTACTCTAATATATTTCATATTAAAATATATAAGAGATTAATTTTGTACATGGGTCGAGTCATGAGTCATGGCAACTATTTCTTTTTCTCGCGAACAGGAGACAACACGGAAAATCAAAGATATGCATTTGGAAACGCACGGTGTGTACTTGCGTATGTTGCCACTAGATGGTGTATATAAACAACAGTGTGGGTCTAAGCATGTCTCTAAGTTCAGTGTGCGAGTGAGAGCGTAACAAAATGGAAGTCAACAAGCAGGAGCAAAGATCGTATATTAAAATAGCAGTTCTCCGCGGCAAAAATGCACACCAATGCCATGCAAAGACCATGTGACTATGATCTAATCCCCAAAGTCAATAAGCCATTACGTGGACAACGGTTTGCCAAAGACCTGTGTTCTGTCACTTTCCTACGAGAATCCCCTGAAGTCAGAATTTGTCTTCAGTCACTATGCATAAGTACATGTCCTATATACAATCGAAATGCATATATTAGATTTTCCGTGTTGTCTCCTGTTCGCGAGAAAGAAAAATAGTTGCCATGACTTATAACTCGACCCTCGTATGTTCGTTATACGCGCCTGGAAGACTATTCAGTCTATCACGTTTAAAATTTGTACATATATGGAACTTTTAAGTGGGGACCTATTGATGTGGTTTGCAGCTTTCGATTTCAACTTCTAAATGACTACAAAGATTAAAAAGGATACGCGTTATATGTATGTGAAGCGTATGAAAAATTGGAGAAGGCAGTAGTCGAGATGGTGACAATGGCAACGCTATTAGGGTGACAAGATGTTCAAAACCGTAAGAAACAGAACCTTGTAACATTCTCTTGACTGAAGAAATGCACGAAAACGAACACAAGCGATCAAATTTCAGCAGTGCCCGATTAGAATATAGCATGACTGAACAAATTATTTCCCACTTGAAATAGAGAACTCAAATGTACACTGACTGACAGAGCAAATGCAACACCAAGAAGGAGTGGTTCGAAAGGGATGAAAGTTGGGGAAAAAACAGAGACGGCACGGACGAATAATTGATGTTTATTTCAAACCGATATGCAGGTTACACAATGCGCACGGCATCAACTCAGTAGGATGTAGGACCACCGCGAGCGGCGATGCACGCAGAAACACGTCGAGGTACAGAGTCAATAAGAGTGCGGATGGTGTCCTGAGGGATGGTTCTCCATTCTCTGTCAACCATTTGCCACAGTTGGTCGTCCGTACGAGGCTGGGGCAGAGTTTGCAGACGGCGTCCAATGAGATCCCACACGTGTTCGATTGGTGAGAGATCCGGAGAGTACGCTGGCCACGGAAGCATCTGTACACCTCGTAGAGCCTGTTGGGAGATGCGAGCAGTGTGTGGGCGGGTATTATCCTGCTGAAACAGAGCATTGGGCAGCCCCTGAAGGTACGGGAGTGCCACCGGCCGCAGCACATGCTGCACGTAGCGGTGGGCATTTAACGTGCCTTGAATACGCACTAGAGGTGACGTGGAATCATACGCAATAGCGCCCCAAACCATGATGCCGCGTTGTCTAGCGGTAGGGCGCTCCACAGTTACTGCCGGATTTGACCTTTCTCCACGCCGACGCCACACTCGTCTGCGGTGACTATCACTGACAGAACAGAAGCGTGACTCATCGGAGAACACGACGTTCCGCCATTCCCTCATCCAAGTCGCTCTAGCCCGGCACCATGCCAGGCGTGCACGTCTATGCTGTGGAGTCAATGGTAGTCTTCTGAGCGGACGCCGGGAGTGCAGGCCTCCTTCAACCAATCGACGGGAAATTGTTCTGGTCGATATTGGAACAGCCAGGGTGTCTTGCACATGCTGAAGAATGGCGGTTGACGTGGCGTGCGGGGCTGCCACCGCTTGGCGGCGGATGCGCCGATCCTCGCGTGCTGACGTCACTCGGGCTGCGCCTGGACCCCTCGCACGTGCCACATGTCCCTGCGCCAACCATCTTCGCCACAGGCGCTGCACCGTGGACACATCCCTATGCGTATCGGCTGCGATTTGACGAAGCGACCAACCTGCCCTTCTCAGCCCGATCACCATACCCCTCGTAAAGTCGTTTGTCTGCTGGAAATGCCTCCGTTGACGGCGGCCTGGCATTCTTAGCTATACACGTGTCCTGTGGCACACGACAACGCGTTCTACAATGACTGTCGGCTGAGAAATCACGGTACGAAGTGGGCCATTCGCCAACGCCGTGTCCCATTTATCGTTCGCTACGTGCGCAGCACAGCGGCGCATTTCACATCATGCGCATACCTCAGTGACGTCAGTCTACCCTGCAATTGGCATAAAGTTCTGACCACTCCTTCTTGGTGTTGCATTTGCTCTGTCAGTCAGTGTATTATCGAGTTTTGGCAACTCAATGGGACACAGGTCCCTTTAGCGCCCTAAAACATACTTTTTGGGCCACCCTCGCCCGTAAATTATATATATATATGTTAGGTAATTCGGTAAATGAAATAAACAGAAATTACTTGCGTTCTTCGAGGGTGCGGTAAGCCAGAGGAGGTGAGAGGAGATCCAGTAGCCAAGAGTGGGGAAATTGATAACTGTTCAGGATAATTCAGGAACCACCTCACCTTGTCGATGCGTCATAAAAACATGCGAGTCTGGCAAAGCGGTAAGCCAGTTCGTACTCGGTGCTTATTTGCTGTACTTATAAGTAACGGACAGACCTTCGTTTTAGGGCAACTTCTGGCTAAACGGTAAGTCGTATCACAGAACAGATTAAACAATCGCCGCTCAAATTTTAGAGATCATCAATTTCGGGCCTACGACTTTTTGTCGCACCTCTATTCCTTATACGTTAGATAGCGCTGCATTTCTCAATTATAATCAATCTCTCCAACTCGATTATGATTGTTATTAGGAAAAGGGCCTTATTTATAATGAGCATTCTTCTTATATATTGTGAATGGGAGTTGGCAAGTGGGCCTTCCGTTATAGTAGGATCTCCCGAACTCGAATGTGAATGCAGTAGGAAATGTGGCCTGCTACTCTCATCAAAATTTCCCCAATGTGCATCTTACGTCGGAAATAACGTACGGCGTCCTCCCTGTTTTATTTCTCGGATATCCCTAAGAGACACGCACTTTAATATAGTAATTTACGTAGAAATCCTTATACGTGGTAGAATACCGTAGCGAAGCACGGGTACATTTGCTAGTGTGAAATAAATTATAAATCAACTGCAGAAAATGGAAGAATGGTATTCATTGTCTATTTATTTCCTTGTGTGTTTTCTGTTAACAATATTATGGGGATGATATGACAAAAACCCTCCGCTTGAAACTGAAAAGCATGCCTCAGAATTTGGGTAGGATCCGAGCTTGCCAGCAACCCCCAACCCTCTCTCCCAATATGTGCACAAGCTACGCTTCCACAATTTATCAGTACCTAGTAGTAGTACTAACATTAGTTCCTCAGTCATTGGCTTCAAAGCAGCGAAACTTGTAGTTTTACGTGACTGTCGATATCGTAATTATAGCTACGATTATTATTATTATTATTATTATTATTATTATTATTATTATTATTATTATTATTATTATTATTATTATTATTATTATTATTATTATTCTGTAGTAATTTGGAGCCGGTATACAAAGCAACAAGTGAATGCTATTGAAATTGTACAAAACAAGTTCCTACGTTATCTTTATTTCAAAACTTTTAATACGTTTTGTCCTTTCGACCCATCAACGCAGTTATTAAGGAATATATTTCAATTCCCTTCATTGAAAACCAAACGGTTCCTAATTTCTACACAAATACTAAGAAAAATTTTAATAGGACGATTTGATTCCTTGGATCTGTTAAAATGCATTTCATTTCATGTTCCGCAGCCAAGATCACGTCAGCACCAATTATTTCACGTTCAAAGGTCAATAACATTGCATCAGTCGAATTCAACTTTCGTAAAAGTGACAACGCTTTATAACACTGTAACAAAAGAAGTCGATACATTCACCGAATCGAATAATGAATTGAATAGGAACTAGAAGCCTGCCTTTACAATTTTTAAATTTTTGATAATTCCTTCTTTCTGGTCATTCATCATATTTCTCAGTGTACTCATTCGTATTTTAAGTTTCTTTGTTTTTTGTATTGTCTTTTGCTTTGTGTTACGGTGTGATTTCTTAGTGAATTTTTCATTTCATTTAAAATGTAAATGGTATCATATATAATGTTAATTTTTTTCTATTTTGTTTTTTGTTGATTTTTTTAATTCGTTTCTGTTAAACTTTAACTTTGTAGATACAGATTGTTACTGAATGTCAAGAAGGTACTAAATTTGGTGCAAAACCCTTTTACTTTCAGAAAAATAAATAAATAAATAAATAAATAAATAAATAAATAAATAAATAAATAAATAAATTATTATTATTATTATTATTATTATTATTATTATTATTATTATTATTGTTGTTGTTGTTCGGATTCTTAGCTTAATGGTCGGCGTAGTAACCTTCGATTCAGAGGCTGCCTGGTTCGATTCCCGGCTGGGCAGGTCATTTTAACTGCGTATGGTTATTTCCTTTCGTTTGGTGACTGGGTGTTCGTATCAATATACGTGTCTCCATTTTTACACAACACACTAAAGTATTAAGCACGACAGATACCCTTAATAGTGATTATATCCTTCCAAGTAAGGTTGGTGTCATGAAGGGCATCGAGACGTAAAACTGGCCAAATTCACAGGAGGTGCTGACCCCAAGAAATTATCAGAAAGGCCAGGAATAAGATTATTTATTTATTTATTTATTTATTTATTTATTTATTTATTTATTTATTTATTTATTTATTTATTTATTTATTTATTTATTTATTTATACATGCGTCAAATTTATTTGAGCGTGTGTTCTCATCATCATGTTAATGGTTCGATTCCCGTGTTCCTCACATCCACCCCTTGTGAGAGATGCTTATACATCGTGATAAATTCCTGTTTATAGTAGTGCGCCGAAATCATTAATCCTACTGAGTTTAAAGGGAAGTCAGTTTTTTATTCATGATTACATTTCTTTATGTCATCCTCTTCCTATTCTGTAGTACTAACAGCCTATCGTTCTAATGGAAACTCGACTCAATTTCATTGACTAATGAAGAACTTCCGTTTCACACTGTTTTATTGAAGCCAGCGGCCGACCATGCGTGCTTACTGTGGAGTGTCCTTGTTTATAGCATTAAATTCCGTCCAGGAAATACCTATGTTCACAGTTGGTACGATATCATGATATAGTGGGCGGTTCTGGCTAGCGTGGCCTGCAAGCGGCTGGCTGATAACTCAGCAGGCGGTTAACGCTTCTCGCATTACCTCTTATCACCAGCAACCTTTTAATAGAACGCAGTGAATTAGCCGATTCTTCAACGTTAGTGCGTAAATTCAGGGACGTAACGAATACAATAGGGGCCCGGCTTCCAGAATGAAATTCGGTTCCCCTCACATAAAACGTAAAAAACTTATACATAACTACTATAAATTTGATTACAGCAGGTAGAAGTAATGCATTCCGCCTCCGTGGTGTAGTGGTTAGCGTGATTAGCTGCCACCCCCGGATGCCCGGGTTCGATTCCCGGCTCTGCCACGAAATTTGAAAAGTGGTACGAGGACTGGAACGGGGTCTACTCAGCCTCGGGAGGTCAATTGAGTATAGGTGGGTTCGATTCCCGCCTCAGCCATCCTGGAAGTGGTTTTCTGTGGTTTCCCACTTCTTCTCCAGGCAAATGCCGGGATGGTACCTAACTTAAGGCCACGGCCGCTTCCTTCCCTCCTCCTTGCCCGTCCCATCAAATCTTCCCATCCAACACCCCCTCCCACAAGGCCCCTGTTCAGCATAGCAGGTGAGGCCACCTGGGCGAGGTACTGGTCATTCTCCCCAGTTGTATCCCCCAACCCAAAGTCTGAAACTCCAGGACACTGCCCTTGAGGCGGTAGAGGTGGGATCCCTCGCTGAGTCCGAGGGAAAAACCGACCCTGGAGGGTAAACAGATTAAAAAGAAGAAGAAGAAGAAGAAGTAATGCAATATATTGTCAAGTTGTTTCAACAAAGGGATCATTGTTATTGCAATGTTGTTAAAAATAATGTTTCATAGGTTTTATTTGACTGCCTCTGTGGTTTAACGGCGGAGTTGCCAACCATGCAACCCTCAGTTGTTCGTACATAATTTTAATTGGTTTTATTTATTAGTAACTACAAAACTATTTTCTGTAATCGATACCGAATTCTCAGTCATAGCCTAATAATTTACTGGATTACAAAACTGAAATTAAATCAAAAACTGTTTTTTCGCTAATGGCGTTAGGTCTCGGAAGACCATGTGGCCAGCATTTACAGTGTGAGCATGCCTTTATGGTACATACATTTCGTGGTTGAAAAGAAAAGTCATATCTAATAAATGAATACTACATTCTGATAAATATGGGCAAATTACATTGCATAATAATTTTGGAGTTAGGTTTGATAACGGGAAGACAACACTAGTTGGCAGTGAGGTATGTAACTTTACTAAAGAAGAGTGCAGCTGGTTCTGTTGTTGGGAGTATTTCTTACATGACAGTATGAAGTGGTTGAAGTCGGCTATTTCTCCATGGTCTTCTGGGCAGTAAGGGTTGTCGAAGACCTTGATCCTGTGTTGGTGATTCGGATAGCATCCATGCCCCACATGCATTCTTATTAAAGATGAAAGGTATCTGCGAGTTAGTTTCAATTTCTTGAACCAGATTTGCGTTGGTATGGTGGGATGAACTTTATAAATAAAGATTGAAAAATATCAAACAATCGATTATCCTCGTCTATTATTAACTTCGCACAGAAAGAGCTCGAGGTAACTGATTGCTACTATTGGCACTATACATTGTTGTCTACACACTACACTATCAACCACCACAGAAACACATAATAGTGATTACATCCCTCCATTTATGGTTGGCGTCAGGAAGGGCATCCGGCCGTAAAACAGGACCAAATCCACATGTGCGACACAGTTCGTGTGGGAAAAGCGGTAGAGAAAGAAGGCTATACATCGTTGTCTAATAAATGTGTCTTCTTCTTCTTCTTCATGTGCTATGTCCTCGCAGAACGTTGGCGATCAGTAGCATGATCTGTTGTTTGTTCATAGCTGTTCTGAACAGAGTAAGCTTTGTCACCCCAAACCACTGACTCAAGTTGCCGAGCCATGACGTCCTCCTTCTCCCCGGACCATGTTTTCCATTAATTTTCCCTTGGAGTGTTACTTGCGGAAGGTGGTATTTAGAGTTCCGTATCATATGACCAAAGTATTCTAGCTTCCTTCTCTTGATGGTAGTGAGAATTTCTGGTTCTTTGTTCACACGGTGCAAAACGTCTATATTGGTCATTTTAGCTGTCCAAGGTATCTTCAGCATCCTTCGGTACGTCCACATTTCAAATCTTGCAATCTCTTGCACATGGTCTCAGTTAGTGTCCATGCCTCAACGCCGTATAACAGAATACTGAAAACGTAGCACCGGAGTAGTCGTGTCCGTAGTGAAATGGAAAGGTCACGGCTTGTCAAAAGTTTTCTAAGTTTCTGAAAAGAAGTTCTGGCCTGCTCAATTCTGCATCGGATCTCATGAGTAAGGTCCCAGTCATCATTGATATGACATCCCAGGTATTTAAATGTTGCCACTCTCGCGATCTGTTCCTTCGCATAATACGATCTCAGGTGCCACACATCAACATAGTATCACTTAATGGCTAAAATATGATACAGTCCAACCTCGATATCTCGAACCTGCATTACCCGAATTTTCAGTATCTCGAAGTACGGTAACTTAACTTTCCCGGCCGTTTGCCCTATTCCGCACATGCATTTATTTCTTTCTTACTTGAAATTCGGTTTCACGAATTTCTTGATTTCTCGAAGCAAACATTTCCTCCATTGAAGCAAAACATACTCTGTAACTCGAATTTTGTGAAACATTAACTGTGCAATGCGGCATTTGTGCTTTGAGAGGAACAGTTAACAAGTACAGAACGGGTTACAATTGTGCTGGCAGCTAATATGACGGGAACCGAAAAACTAAAACTTCCGAAAATCGCCGAAGTCTGACTGTTTTTCTGGTGCGAATTATTATCGGTCACGTACGAAAGCAACCCACAAAGTCGCGGATGACAAGCTCCATTTACGAATCTCGGCTGCGTAGTGCTGACGAGAAGTTTCAACGTGAAGGGAAGAAAGGTTGACAGTAACAAACAAAAGAGACTAAAGGATTTTTTCAAAAGGTATTAACCAAGGTATGTTTCTTGTTTCACTACTGTATCCTGTCTTCTAAAAAGTTACTATAATAAGGGTTAAAATTAAAGTGATACCTTAAAATATATTTTGTTTGTATATTTTTAAATATTGTTAAAATCATTGTATTCAATATAAGCCCGCAGAGGAGCTGCCTGGCAGAGGCAGTAAAGGCGTGCTCGGTTCGCCCGGAAGGACGTGGGTTCGAATCCCCGTCAGGAAGTCGTAAAATTTAAGAAACGAGATTTCCACTTCCGGAGGTGCGTATGGCCCTGAGGTTCACACAGCCTACACCAAAAATGAGTACCAGGTTAATTCCTGGGGACAAAGGCGGCCGGGTGTAGAGCTAACCACTCTACCCCACCACGTGCCGCGGTTAACAATGGTGGAAGCCTTTCCTTCCACTCCTCCAAGGGCCTTCATAGCCTGTACGGAGGTGACTTTGTCTTTTAAGCCCGTAGATAAATGTGATTCAATTATGTGCTAAACATGCTCAAAAACGGTATTCTCTATATCTCAAAATTTCGATAAATCGAAATAAAATTTCGCTCTCTCTGTGATTCGAGATATCGAGGTTCCACTGTATTTTGGTATCAGTTTTTCAGAGCTGTAATTATTTTTCAATAATTTGGTGCAGTTTTTTGTAAGGTGCGTGTCGCGGTATTGCGAGAGACGGCAAGGGCATTGATTGCAGCCATGTTGTGTACTACAACAAACTGCTGCTAGGTGCAACTGAGAGGTAATTCTTGTACGTACAAATTGTTCAAACCAAAAACTATTTCGACTGATTCTACAAAACTGCCCTGATCATTTCCGTGCAGAGTGACATTTGGCCAGAGCAGTCTGCGGGTCCACCTGCATTGCCCAAACGTAACGCCGCTGTGTGAAGTAGGCAAAATATATCAATTATTACTTGTTACAGTACATTCTTTGTTTCCGATAGCTGAGAGTGCATTCAATGGTTTAAGAATTATTATGCAACACTTCATGTTAAATCTTCCACTAGTTCTTCTTCTTCTCTTGCTTCTTAACATTGTCCTGTAGGTGCAATGTCCATTTTGTGGATTACAGGACTCCAGTTTGGTCTAATAATAATAATAATAATAATAATAATAATAATAATAATAATAATAATGTTATTGACTTTACGTCCCACTAACCACTATTACGATTTTCGGAGACGCCAAGATTCCGGACTTTAGTCCTGCAGTACCAGTATATCTACCGACACGAGGCTGACGTATTTGAGCACCTTTAAATACCACCGGACTGAGCCAGGATCGAACCTTCCAACTTGGAGTCAGACGGCCAGCGCTTCAACTGTCTGAGCCACTCAGCTCGGTCAGTTTGGTCAATCAAACACTTTACATGAGTACATTTTGACATTTTTCCGCCTGAAAAATTTCTGTTGATTTTTCTTTAAAAAGTAATGTATGATTTGTGTAAAAAGTCCCGGTAAGAAAAGTACTCAAAAACTTTCTTCCATACGTGTTCTTGGATGCTATAACGTACGGTGAGTAGTCGTCCCGTTTTCAACTAATAGTCTAATAATAATTTCGTGTAACAATTGCTAGCCTGGTGCAGCCCTTTTTTGGCATACCCTCCGACGAGGGCGGGCATCATCTGCATGGGAAACTGCGAGTCAATGTCATAGACGATAATGTTGTATGTAGTGTTCAAGTTTCAGAGATGTTGGAGACAGTACAAACACCCAGTCCCCGAGGCAGGGGAATAAATAATTTACGGTTAAAATCTTCGACCCGACCGGGAATCGCTGAAGTGCGGGCAAGGATAAAAACGCGATGTGTGCAGTCGATGGAGAACAAGGGAGTGCTCTGTCAGAAGAGAATTCCGATACACCTGAAATTGAAAATATAACTTACCGTACAGTTGTTCGCACAGTTGGTATCGCTGGAGCTGAGTGCTGGGCGGTTACGTGACGGGTACAGCAACAACTTTACGTTATAGATATGCGAATGTTGCATTCGTTAACGGTGGATAACAGGTTAACTAAGGTGTCTGATACCGTAGATAGCTGAATCTGATCCCATTGGAGAAAAAACTTGTCACCATCAGAATTTTGGCCGATAGGATTGCATGCCAGATGCCTGGGTTCAGTTCCCATCTTTTCCACTGTGTTCATGAGCAGTTTTTTTTTTTTGTTTTTTGTTTTTTTGCTATTGGCTTTACGTCGCACCGACACAGTTATGTCTTATGGCGAGGATGGGACAGGAATGGTCTGGGACTGGGAAGGAAGCGGCCATGGCCTTAATTAAGGTACAGCCCCAGCATTTTCCTGGTGTGAAAATGGGAAATCACGGAAAACCATCTTCAGAGCTGCCGACAGTGGGGTTCGAACCCATTATCTCCCGAATACTGGATACTGGCCGCACTTAGGCGACTACAGCTATCGAGCTCGATAACGTTGTTGATAGTGATTCGCCCATCGGATGGCGATCTTAAGCTTTGAACAGACTAATTGTTATTGCTCGACCGGGCGAGTTGGCCGTGCGGTTAGAGACGCGTAGCTGTGAGCTTTGCATTCGGGGGATAGTTGGTTCGAGCCCCACTGTCGGCAGCTCTAAAAATGTTTTACCGTGGTTTCCAATTTTCACACCAGGCAAATGCTGGGGCTGTAAATTAATTAAGGCCACGGTCGCTTCGTTCCCATTCCTAAGCCTTTCCTATCCCATCGTCGCCGTAAGACCTATCTGTGTCGGTGTGACGTAAAGCAAATTGTAAAAAAAAAAGTTTTTTTCGACAGGCGTAATCTACATGCCAACTGCGGGTATTACCCCCTTCCTAGCTGCCTCTGTGGATCAGTGGTAGAGTGTCGGCCTCCGGATTCCAAGATAACGGGTTCAAATCCGGCACAGGTAGTCGGATTTTTGAAGGGCGGGAAAAAGTCCATTCGACACTCCATGTCGTACGATGTCGGCATGTAAAAGATCTCTGGTGACACATTTGGTGTTTAGCCGACAAAATTCATTAAATCTCAGCCATAAACGCCCATGAGAGTTCCGGTTTACTCGCTCTGCCATCAAGTGAGCCTATAGTAAAACGGAACGTCGCAATTGACGAGCATACAGCCAGATGGCGTCAAATTGAAATGTCTGCACAGGGTAGCTGAGGCCATACTATTATTATTATTACCCCCTTCCTAGCTGATTGTCATCACATTCAGACATATAGCTCTGAAAGAGCTAGAAAGACCTGCGCTAGGCATTTGCTGAGCCGCGTGACATCAACATCACATCACATTATTACCTCAACGTTAGCAATCATATATTCAGTGTCATCCTGCCCGCGGGTAATATTACGAATGAGGTGGTAGAAAGTAGGGTCTCTCTTGTTTACTTTGCGCTGGAATTTATTGTGCCAGCTCTCTTTTAAATGTTGTGTTGTCTTTTCGCCGTGCTGCGCAGCGTGGAACTGAGTATTCTAATGAGTTGGTGCTGCCCTTTGACCAGTCGCCCTCTGACCGCCTGCGCGTGGAGTTTGTCCACGTTACGTGCGTTGAAAGTACATTGCATTGCATCGCATCAGGCGTCAAGGATGTCCTCCAAGCCTTCCGGTGTGACAAATACTAGGGTCACTTGTTGGCGCACTGCCCTCATAATGCTTCAGTCTTCTGGATTAACATATTCACTTCGTAGCTTGACTCTGCACCTCTCTCCAGAATAACAGAAACAGAGCTGACCAAAGTTTGAAATAAATAAGCGTGGTAATTGGTGAACCAAGACATGGGGTGAGCGTGGTGAATGTTGAAATAAATAATCGTGAAAGTCAAGGATAAAAGTCTCCTTCTGCTGGGCAGAGTGACTCAGACGGTTAAAGAGCTGGCTTTCTGAGCACGGGTTGACATGTTCGATCCTGGCTCAGTTCGGTGGTGTTTGAAGATTCTCAAATACGTCAGTCCCGTGTTGGTGGATTTACCGGCACGTAAAATAACTCCCGCTGGACAAAATTCCGGCACCTCGGCGTCTCCGAAAACCGTAAAAGTCGTTTGTGGAACGTCAAAACTATAACTTTATTATTATTATTATTATTATTATTATTATTATTATTATTATTATTATTATTATTATTATTATTACTTATTCCCAATTTATTCAGTTCGGCATTCGATGGAAATTTGGCCCAGTGTTACAGCCGGATGCCCTTCCTAACGCCAACAATATGTGGTGGGATATAGGCTATTCACTATTGCGTGTTTCTGTGGAGGTTAGTAATGTAGTGTAGTGCATGTATATGAAAAAAGTCTATTGAGACTATCAGAGTCATTCACTCTTCAATCCAGAGGAATTAACAACACGCAGTTAAATTCTTGAGCTGGCCGGGAATCGAACCTGTGTCCCACTGAACTGAAGACAAGTACGCTAACCATTCATCCAAGGAGCTGTAACGTCCAAGGTGAAAGTGACTTGGGTGAATTTTTACTAGGGTGGAAAAGATAGGATGAACCATTCGGGTGTCAATTTCATGTACAGTAATGTTGTGTATGAGCTCCATTATAGAGTTCATAGCTGGTGATTCGACTACATTAATGTGAGCCTAGGGTTCCTTGGCATTTAAGTGTATAATAATAACAATAATAATAATAATAATAATAATAATAATATTATTATTATTATTTGCTTTTCGTCTCACTAACTAATTTTCGGTTTTTAGAGACGCCGAGGTGCCGGAACCTTTCTAATAGCAAATTCATTATTGATAAATGGTTTCTTCCTTGCGCAAATACCAAGGAGAAAGAATCTCTCTAGGACCAGACATAATGAAATAAATTTTGACAAAATTTTGTAAATCGGAAAACCGAAAAATCTCTATTGTTCAAATCCAAATTTTAGAGAAAACCGTCAAAATTTCTATAGTTGGTGGTTTAAATGTAGAATTTTCGGCAAGCCTGAGGACAATATCCAATTTCCTACTGTAAACGTTCATGACATCGTCATATGTATATAGAGACATCCTGCATAGAGAATCTGCCGTTTTCCGCGCAGTTCTACATTAAATAGCCGCCAAACCAGGATATTCTTGACGGTTGCGGGACTCGAGCTGCCCGCCGTAGAGTCGCGCGCCCCTCCTCTCGTTGCGCGCAATTGGGAAAAAGAGGGTGTACAAGCCCTTGTAAGTGGAGTTCGCTCTCTCTCTCTCTCTCTCTCTCTCTCTGAGCGAGAGAGTTGGAACGAGAAGGATGTCACGTGACTGAGAAGTGAGGTCACGAAACAACCTGAAAGAAGTCGTCTCAACATATGAGACGATATCACCCCATGTATTCCCCTAACTATCTAGTGGTACCAATGCTTAGCTTTCAACTGTTTCGATGATATTAACATTAATAACTCGGAAATACTTGCTGGATAATTTCGAGTTACGACTTCGATGAATGAGGAGATTTTATGCGGATTTATCATGCCAAGAACCATTCTACATAATAAGAATAATAGGAAGTACGCAGATAGTTGATGGCATGAAGAGAGGGAAACAAGATGCCCGACTCTGACAGGACCAGGAAAACTTAAAAATCCCCGGAGTCAGGCTTCACCTACTGAGAATTGATACTGACGCTTTGATGATTGCAGACGAACCCGCGAAGGACTCGGAACGAAAATTGATCTGTGGAAAGAAGGATGTACATGCTTTAATTTGATATCAAATTCAACGTTTAAATATACCTCCCAACGGATCGTTGTTTGACAAGGGGGCGTGGTCTGACTCCCCCTCCAAGAAATAATGTTTCTCACTATAAAGGTGAGTGGCAAGAAGGCAGTATACACAGTACATCCAGTGCATTCGGTCTAATCATAGACCCATTCTTTAGTGAACAGTTAGTTTCAATATTCAGTGTTTCACATTGCGAAGAGCCTTATTGTGTAGTGGTAAATGACAACACATAGTGAGTGACAGTGCGCTGAGTACCAAATATTCGTAACGTCTTTAATTCAGTTCGCTATGACCCGTATGTGATTTAAAAAAAATTACTTCGATTATGTGTCAGAGCGGCACGGGGTTGTAAAAAGAAAAGGAGGTGGTCGATTGAAGTGAATTATTCGTGTGCAGTTATGAAATTGATCTGAGTGAATGTGGTGGATTATGTCAAATTATGCGAATTATATAAATGAGGTTAAATGAAAGAAGTAATTAAATACAAGGATAGTCCAGTAGCAGTGTTACAGTAAGGCTTGAACCTACAATAACAGTGAGCTATCATTTTAGTAGATCGGGCGGCACTCTCCGTATTCTCTCAAACGCAGTGAGTTGTATATCGCCTCAATGATGAGTGAAATGGAGTGGGTCGACTAATGACCAGTAAAAAATATTAATACCTAACATTCATATCCTGTGATGGTAACCGGCTAGTGTGTGATGCTCCGAGATTAAATTATTTGTGGAGAACTGGAGTATGCAAATGAAAGTATCGATATCGGGCGACAGGACAAATACCGATATAGGGCTAGGATACTTGAGTTTATAAATATCCTTAGTCATAACACAGTTATAATGCATGACACAATTAGTGCATTTATGACAAATTAGTTCTTCCTCATTTGCATATTTGACCTTCGAGAGCTTCGGGTTTGAAGAGGGCCTGTGAGCAGTCCGCTGTACAATCACTCAAACGCAGCAGAGATATTCCAGAGCTTCCGACGCCAGACGAGGATCCAACCAACATGCAAGAGAATCGATAGAGAATGATTCTGGGAGCCACCGCAAGTGAAGGCATGCTGATGGCAGCTTAAATATATGGCTGTACTCCCTGAGGAAAGCTGATTGCAGATATCTGAGTGTTGAGTACATTTTAACTTACTATCATGACAGTTAAAGTCACATTCATATAAACAAGTGACTTGCATGTAAATAAGTTGAATATTATTTGACCATGACGGCGTTCAGAGGGATTATAGTTTTTTTGTAAAATTTTCTGTGAGATTTTCTTCGTGGTGTTGAACCACTAATTTCACTCATTATGGGAAAATATTGCATGATAGTTATAAGACCGTAGCATAATTTATAGGTGACGTGACGTAATGTAATAAATTTTCGTCGTATGACACAATCGTCTTGAAGTTACAATTAAATGTTATGATTAATCATAAAATTTCCGATTATTCATTCTTTATTGCACGTCACATAATGATAGAACCTCCTCCTGTCTAGATTTAAGACTGCAAACTCCACGATAAATGAATTATGTAGATCGCGAATAGCCATGTTTTTTTTTCTCCCTCTCTGAAGATTACTGTAGGATCCTCTATTTAAATAGGCATGTCTTGCGGGATATGAGGGATGAGAAGACGGAACCTGATATGTGACCTTCTAATTTTGAGAGTGTAGTGGAACTTGGCATGGGATGACTAAAGATTCCAAACCTAAATTCTTATCAATTATTCGGTATTTAATGTTTCTTATTTAGTTACCGCGGTGTAGAATAGGCTTAACCTCTTTATCATTGTGCCATAAGCCCACTTACCCCGGCTTTCCGAAAATGAAGGTACCTTCAAAGGAAAGACGAGGGCCACGAAGGGCGTGAAAATGAAAAACTACCTAGGCCTCGCAAATCATAAACCATCGGGGTCAGAATAAATAAAAGTTAGCCAAGGATAGGATAGATGAAAGCGAGGAGCCTAGCACAAGCAAGTGGAGGCTACACCAGGGCTCAGCTAGAGGTCCTGTGGTCGCTAACCCAGCTGGAAAATTAAGAGCCTCTGGGGCCCATTTAGTCCCCTCATACAACAGGCAGGGGATACCGTTGATGTTATTCTACCACTCCCATCCACAGGAGGATCCTAAATTTTGAACCTGTTGGGGTTACACCTTACAGTCCTTTCTTACAACAGGTAACGTGCATGTAGTATCCTGCCTCCCTCCGAGCGAGTTAGACGTGCGGTTAGAGTAGCTTACCTATGAGCTTCCATTCAGAAGACGGTGGGTTCGAATCCCACCGTCGGCAACCCTGAAGATGATTTTCCATGGTTTCTAATTTTAACACCAGGAAAATGCTGGGGTTGTACCTTCATTAAGATTATGAACGCTATCTTCCCAATACTTGCGTCACCGAAAACCTTCGATGTATTAGTGCGACATTAAACAATTAGCAGTTCTACTGTCCACAACCATAGGAGAGATCCAAATAGTTGTTACTTGTTACTTTCTATCATAGATTGTTATTATTTTTAAAGTCATTATTAACTACATTTTGACGTTTTTAGGAGACGCCGAGTTGCCGTAAATTTGGCCCGAAATAGTTTTTTTACGTGCCAGTAAATCTACCGACACGAGGCTGACATACTTGAGCATCTGGAAATAGCACCGGACTGAGCCAGGATCGAAAATGAGGAGTTGGGGTCAAAAGGCCAGCGCCTCAACCGTCTGAGACACTTAGACCGGCTATTATTTTTTTTTTCCTTGGCTGAACGGTTAGCGTTGATGCAATCAGTTCAGAGGAACCGAGTTCAATTTCCAACCGC
This sequence comes from Anabrus simplex, assembly GCF_040414725.1. Classification (NCBI taxonomy): domain Eukaryota; kingdom Metazoa; phylum Arthropoda; class Insecta; order Orthoptera; family Tettigoniidae; genus Anabrus; species Anabrus simplex. The sequence continues at coordinate 208,645,976 of NC_090271.1, read as the reverse complement.
TTCTGGTTAATTCCATTAACTTGGGGACTGGGTGTTTGTGTTTATACCAACATACACCTCATCATAGGCGTACAGAACAGTACACTACCAACCTCCACTAGGCGTACAAAACAGCACACTACCAACCTCCACAGAAGCACACAATAGTGAAAACATCCCTCTATACATTGTTGTAATCATGAAGGGCATACGGTCGTAAAGTAGGGCCAAATCCATAAGTGCGACACAGTTTGTACCCGTGACCCGACCAGTGGTATGGTAAAAACTGGAGAGTATTATTATTATTATTATTATTATTATTATTATTATTATTATTATTATTATTATTGTACCGGGCGGTACACCTCCACGCCGCTAATTTAAAATGTGCGCCAATTGAAACTCCTCTGCTGGAGGAAGTCTGAACTTTATCGACGGTATTAATTTTCAAGTTTTTCGGAAGATGTCACTACGTGGAAAGTTTGGAGTTTTTGAACTGTGCCACTTTTGATGTATTTTTGTTTTACCGGTAGTAAGAAGTGTGAACTTTCTCTTCTAGAGGACACTACTGAAAAACTACAATGGTGCACTCTAGTGCGACGTGAAAGAACTATTTTTTGGAGAAATTTTTATTTCAAAAGTTTGTTTCTTGTTAAATTTCTTTCTGTTATTGTTTAAGTTGGCTGTATACCCCTCTCTTTCCCCTCGTTTTGTATTTAGCCAATCCCGAATTTCTTTTATTAATTTCTGACCAATCGGATGTATCTTCCCCCAACTTGAATATGTTGCTGTATCCTACCCAATAAAGTGTTTGTGGGAGGGTGTTCTCATTCCCCTAACGCCTCGAACTTTCCGCGAGAGTATATAAACTGCTGATTTTAGGGTCTCCGGGCCACTTCTGTTCCATCTTTTCGTGTGTAAAGTACATAGCAGGGGGCGGGAAGCGCCTCTTTCTCCGGCAGCGGTCAACAACCAGGTAATGGCCGATTAATTACTTATTTTCTTGCTTGCTCAGCAGTTTAACTCTCGGGGCGGGTCCGAAGTTTTTCCATTATGTAACCTTCCTTAAAATGTAAAGAAACTTGTATCTATTCTATCTTTTAAACTACATATTGGGATAGAGAGTGCTTAACCCTCTCGAGCTCCCACTCATATTGTTTTGAGGGGAACTTATTTTCTCAACCTATTCTTCCTTAACATTATGTAAATTTGTTTCTTTTCTAAAGTCACCTCCGTAGTATGGGATTAGCCCTTGCATCAGTGGCCTAGAGCCAAATTAGGTTTTGAAACAAATACATTAGGAGTGCAGATCGCCTCCTCTCAAATTGTTATTTTAGAGGTCATTGTAATTACCCTTTTTCATTTAATAGACCTCAGTAGGTTGGGTATGTTACCCCTGTGTCTATGTCCTGAGAGGACAACTTGAAGGTGGAGTTTGGTGTGGCCTTTGAGAGGCTTAAAGTTTGAGAGCGTGTGGCTCTTTCTTGAAAATTAAGTGTTGTATGCCTCGAGGAGGCTTTTCTGTGTAATTTGGAGCAAGTGCTCTTGAACATGAATGGGGTTTTCTGCCCCTCTGGTAAAACTTATTTTGGAGTAAAGTTGGGCTTATTGCCCTATAAGTGTGAATTCGGGGCTCGAAGCCCAAATACTGTAAATACTGTAATTGCACCTTTTGTTGCCTTGCTACTCTGTACCTGCCGTACTTGTTATTTCTTAATTTTGAAAAGAAAATATAACCTTGTTAAATTTTAAATTAATTTTACTTTCGTAGCTTGAGACCTGTTCACCACCCCGCACCTTCTTTCACGCATAACTACCACAAAAACACGGTAACAAGTGGTAGCAGAGCGTGGTTGAATGGGTCTCAATTTAGCCCTTTTTGACGGCTAAACATTGCTTTGATTCAAACTCTAACAATTTTCTCAGTTGCTGGAATTTTCTGATTTCTTCAAAATTGTTCGGTCATCATGCCCGGCCCTCGCGATGTTCTCCATCTTAACTATTTGCGCAAAGAGGAGTTGATCTATGAGTTAACTATCAGACATGTGCAATCTGGAGGCACGGTTGCCGTAGACACAAATAAGCTTAGAGAGTCCCTTGATTTGCCCATTTCCATCCCCACCTTGGGAGAGAAAGAAATTGACGACTCTCTTTCCACGATCGTCGAGAATATTACTGGGCTAGCCTCTGTAGTTAGTTTTTTTGATGAAAATGATCCTTCTCCTAATCAAATTAAGCGTGTGCAAGCCAGGCTGTTTCATTTTTCAAATAGAGTTAACGATCTGTTGTCTCTAAAGTTGAATGACGTTCAGAAGAAGGAAGCTAGTACGCTGCTTGAAAATATTTCTGAATTATCTAGCAAGGTCACTCAATTGTTAACTGGGGAGGTTCCTCCCAAAGCGATCTACCCACTACAGTGAATGTAGGTAGCGAGGAAGAGCCTCCTAAGGGAGAAGTAAATAGGAAAACCATCGCTGCTCAAACAACCTCTGCCCCATTGGACAAGTCTGAACGCTGTGCATCGTTGAATAATATACGTTCGGAATTAACTTCCTTGCCATTGAAACCTTTACCTACTATGTCACCCGGGTTTAGCAGCTTGCCTCATCCATTGGCAATGTTGCTCAGAGGTATCTCTAAGTTTTCCGTTAATACCACCAGTGACGTAATTTCATTTTTAAGGTTTTTAGTTGAATTTAGGGATCATGCTCTTGTGTTTTCTCTTTCTCCATGTCAAATTTTGCAAATCATCTATCCTTATGCTATTGGTGTTCTCTCTGACAAAATAGTAAGAGCCATAGCCGAACAGTCATCTATTGAAGATTTTCATGCACACTTGCTTGCAAATTTTATTCCTGCCCGCGCGAGGTCATCTCTGATTCAGTAGTACTATTATCGAGTACAGAGATTGGATGAAAATCTGGCTGATTTCATACAAGACATTAAGTTTTATACTAGGGTGTTTGCCCTTCATTTTCCTGAAGATCAGATTGTACAGGCTATTGTAGAAGGAATTTCACCACCCTATAGGTCATATTTGTTTTTCGCGGCGTGCCCACAAACTTTCTCTGAACTTGAAGCGTTGGCCGTCTCAGCGGAAGGAGTGAGGTACGCTGATTCCTTGCGTGTCGCGAAAGAACCCCCGCCTTCTTTTAGTAATACTCGGCCTCCACCTCGCCGATCAGTCACACCTCGTAAATGTTATGCTTGCGGGTCGCCTGACCATCTTCGCAATAAATGTCCACTGATCAAGTCTAGTAGGGCAAATAATGGAGCTGGTTCATCACAAGGCTGTTTTAAATGTGGGGCTTTCTCACATATCGCCAAAAATTGCCCAAATTCAAATAGCACCCCCTCCTGCTCAACTTCTGGTGCAAACTCCACCTATGCCAATAATAAAGAAATGACTAGTGGCTTCGGCTGAGTCGACTAATCCCTCTTCCCGAGGCTCAGCCCCTGGTAAACAGGTCGAAAATTCAGGGAATGTTCTATCTTCAAATTCATCTTTCGAATGCCCCAAAGAATGTCTTAGGATTGCGGCGGATACCCCCGCACCTGTTCCTTTTCTTAAGATTGAGTTAAATAACGAGCCTATAACCGCTCTATTAGATTCAGGCAGTGTTTGTTCAATTATTTCGGACCAATGGTATTCAAAATTGAAGTCTGTTTGTAAATTACCTGACTATGGCTCATCTACTGTTCAATATGTTTCGGCTAATTCACCTCCATTAGAAATTCTAGGTTCTGTACAGGTCAAAATTCGTATTTTTAAATTTACATGGAAAACTAAACTGTTTGTGGCTAAGCACTTGTCTTGCCCCATCATACTGGGAGCGGACTTCATTTCTCACACTGGTCTTGTGCTCGATCTTCAGAGTAAGTCGTGCACATTCAAATTTGCGTCCAATTGTAAAATTCCCTTATTGAAATGTAATTCTGTATCATGTTCATCTATTTCGCCTACCCAGGATGAGATGTTGTTAGACCTTAGACATCTACCTGAGGAGCAGGCTGATAGTATCCGGAAATTATGTCAGTCATTTCCAGAGGTGTTCTCTGATACTCTTGGTGTTACTGACCTTATCGAATACAAAATTAAGGTCACGGATTCGATTCCTGTCCGTTTTCCACCTTATAGGCTATCTCCACCTAAAATGTAGGCTCTGAAAGAAATCATCGATCAAATGTTGAAGGACGGTATTATTAGGCCCTCTAAGTCGGCGTATTCGTCACCTATTTTTCTAGTCCCGAAACCCAAAGGAGGCTCCAGGCCGGTCATTGATTATAGGGCTCTCAATCGGAAGGTGGTGTTGCAATCCGTGCCCCTTCCTGACCTTCATTCTTGTTTTTCATGGTTTCGTAAGGCCAAGTTCTTTACTATCTTGGACTTGAATCAAGCCTACAATCAAATTCCTCTAGCCGAAGAGTCTAAACATCTTACAGCGTTTGCCACGGACTGGAACTTGTATGAATACAACCGCGTGCCGTTCGGGCTCCCCACGGGAGCAGCTGTACTCACTAGGCTACTAGATAGGGTCTTCTCCGACATCAAATTTGAGTACTTATATCACTACTTGGATGATGTCGTCGTATTTTCAGAGACTTTTGAAGAACATCTAGATCATCTGCGAGAAGTTCTCGATCGCCTTCGTAAGGCTGGGTTAACTGTCAAGTTGTCCAAGGTTGCCTTTGCTAAGCCCTCTATGTCATTCCTAGGGCATATTGTGTCACCTGATGGTGTAGCAGTCGATCATTCTAGAACACAGGCCATCCGTGATTTTAAACCTCCCAAGGACATTAAAGGTATCGCCAGGTTCATTGGTATGGTGAATTTCTTCAGGAAGTTTATTCCTAACTTCGCTAATAGAGCGGCGCCCTTAAACCTTCTTCGTAGGAAATGCATCAAATTCGAGTGGGGACCTTCTCAACAAGCCGCTTTTGAAGATCTTAAATTAGCTCCCTGTAATGCCCCTGTCCTTGCTATGCCTGATTTCTCAAAGAAATTCATCGTCCAAACCGACGCGTCTTCGTCAGCAGTAGCTGCAGTCCTTCTTCAAGAGACTGAACTAGGGAGGCGACCCATCGCCTATGCATCTAGGACCTTGTCGGCTCAAGAAGCCAAGTATTCCATCTATGAGCTCGAAGGTTTGGCAGTCTTATTTGCCTTAGAAAAGTTCCGTCTCTATCTGGAACATGTCAAATTCGACTTGGAGACAGATAATCAAGCCTTAAGCTGGGTCTTAGGTAGGCCGCGTCGTTCTGGTCGTATAGCCCGTTGGGCCATCCGTATTTCTGCCTTCCAATTCGATGTCAGGCATATCAGAGGTACCGAAAATGTTGTTGCTGATGGACTCAGCCGTATGTTTTCCAACGACGTCGAGACCCATGAATCGGTCGACAGTTCATCTCCTTCCGAGTCCATACTATCTGATGTTAATGCCATCTTAACAGATGCTCCCATGCTCTTTAGGGATATCGAGAAATACCAACGTGAAGATCCGACGCTGGCTCCGATAATGGAAATCCTTTCTTCTGGGGAACATGTTGTCCCTTATGTTCTGAGGAATGGTGTTTTATGTTGCCCATCGAGGCATGATAAGATGATGAAAGTTGTCGTTCCAGCTGTTCTTGTACCTATGATCTTCAAGTATTATCATGAGACCCCATTAGGAGGGCATCTTGGTATCTTTAAAACTCGTGAGAAGATTCGTGAAATGTTCATCTGGAAAGGTATGGACGGTGAAATCCGTGAACTAGTAAAAGCTTGTAAATCTTGTTTGCTCAGTAAACCCACCATGTCCACCAAGGTAGGCCTTTTGTCTTCGCATCAAGCGTCGCGCCCCATGGAACGCCTGTATATTGATTATGTAGGACCCTTCCCCCAGTCAAAGGGAAATGCCAACAAGTTCATCTTTGTATGCGTAGATGGCTTTACTAGATTTTCCTGGTTATTTCCGACTAAGCTGGCTACCGCTCAGTCCACCATTACTTGCCTAAATTCTATTTTTGCTTCTTTTGGTCCGTGCCAATATATTGTATCTGATAATGCTAAGGCTTTTACATCTAATTTATTTCGTAAATTCTGCTTTGACTTGTCCATCTCTCATGTAACTACTTCTGCTTATTACCCTCAACCATCTCTGGCTGAACGGGTTAACCGTAATCTCAGGTCCGCGCTTATTGCCTATCACCATGAAGATCATTCCAGGTGGGACACGTCCCTGCATTGGTTAGCTTTTGCTTTGAATTCGGCGGTTCATGAATCACATAAATTTACTCCAGCCTCTTTGATGTTCAAGTTTGTTCCCAACACGCCGCTCTCTAACCTCTGGTCTCTGAGTGACATTCTACCTGAGACAATAGATCCGGACAACATTAAAGATCTTTGGAAGAAGGCTAAAGCTAATCTTAAAGTGTCTCATGAAAAGGTTAGGGAAAGGTATGATCGTGGACGGAGATCCACCCCTTTGAAGGTAGGTGACCAGGTGATGGTCAAGAATTTTGTTCCCGCGGGCAAGCTTGCCCCCAGATTTCATGGGCCGTGTATCATTCTAGATTTCCTTACGCCGGTCACATTATTATTAAGCAATCCAGCCACCGAGAGGATATTTAGGGTTCACCTGTCTCAGGTGAAACCGGTGTAATTTCTGGGTTAACTTGCTTCATATAATCGTGAAAGGAATATGAAGGTTATATATATTTTTTTTTTTGAGTTTTCACTTTTAAGGCATTCTGCCCCTTCTATAATATTTTGTTTCATATGTAAGTTTTTGTAAACCTTCCCCGCACGGTTAAACTGCCGTCCTATCCTTGCCACGGCCATTACCACGCTCCCGTCTCCTGCTCCTCTACACACAGTGGCTCGCATCTGAAATGAATTTCTGCACGCCGCTGGCCCCTCAACTTCCCCACAAAGCCTGTGCCCTCAAAAAATGATGATGGTTCAACAATTCTGCCGCCTAGCTTTAATGTTTCAGTGCCCCCGCAGCCGCGCGGCGTCGTGCTGCGACTGGGTTAGAGGAAGGGCCCCCTCTTCCCCAGCGAGGACCACATGTGCACGGCGAGCCGGAGCTCTCCTCCCGGCCAAGGCTGATGTGCGGCGCACGACCTGCTACTTGCCCGCAGCCTGTATATGTTCACCGCGGGCGCGGCGTGCTTCAACACCACTGCTCCCCTCATAGTGCGGGCGAGCGGTATCTCAGGGTACTTGTGGGGTCCGAGCGGCCGCCTTTGGACGCAAGCTGCAACGGCCGGTCTGGCCATCCAACTTAATCAACATCAACTACATGGACAGTTACTATCAGCAATTACTGCACTTGGGAATTCAACAGCAATATTTGGTGGACCTTGCAAAATTTTTCTTCACTTTCAAGTATTAAAAGTTTATCTTCTGAATTCAACTTCTACAAACATAAATACTTTACTTCAACAAGTTACAACAAAAATTTTGAAACTGAATCAAACCACATTAAGAAAATCTTATAAATACTTCTGCAATTAATCTTCATATCAAAATCAAAACTTGGACCTTTCCAAACAAATTGCATGTGTCACCCCTGGAGGAACTTTTGGGGGGGGGAGGTCTGTACCGGGCGGTACACCTCCACGCCGCTAATTTAAAATGTGCGCCAATTGAAACTCCTCTGCTGGAGGAAGTCTGAACTTTATCGACGGTATTAATTTTCAAGTTTTTCGGAAGATGTCACTACGTGGAAAGTTTGGAGTTTTTGAACTGTGCCACTTTTGATGTATTTTTGTTTTACCGGTAGTAAGAAGTGTGAACTTTCTCTTCTAGGGGACACTACTGAAAAACTACAATGGTGCACCCTAGTGCGACGTGAAAGAACTATTTTTTTGGAGAAATTTTTATTTCAAAAGTTTGTTTCTTGTTAAATTTCTTTCTGTTATTGTTTAAGTTGGCTGTATACCCCTCTCTTTCCCCTCGTTTTGTATTTAGCCAATCCCGAATTTCTTTTATTAATTTCTGACCAATCGGATGTATCTTCCCCCAACTTGAATATGTTGCTGTATCCTACCCAATAAAGTGTTTGTGGGAGGGTGTTCTCATTCCCCTAACGCCTCGAACTTTCCGCGAGAGTATATAAACTGCTGATTTTAGGGTCTCCGGGCCACTTCTGTTCCATCTTTTCGTGTGTAAAGTACATAGCAGGGGGCGGGAAGCGCCTCTTTCTCCGGCAGCGGTCAACAACCAGGTAATGGCCGATTAATTACTTATTTTCTTGCTTGCTCAGCAGTTTAACTCTCGGGGCGGGTCCGAAGTTTTTCCATTATGTAACCTTCCTTAAAATGTAAAGAAACTTGTATCTATTCTATCTTTTAAACTACATATTGGGATAGAGAGTGCTTAACCCTCTCGAGCTCCCACTCATATTGTTTTGAGGGGAACTTATTTTCTCAACCTATTCTTCCTTAACATTATGTAAATTTGTTTCTTTTCTAAAGTCACCTCCGTAGTATGGGATTAGCCCTTGCATCAGTGGCCTAGAGCCAAATTAGGTTTTGAAACAAATACATTAGGAGTGCAGATCGCCTCCTCTCAAATTGTTATTTTAGAGGTCATTGTAATTACCCTTTTTCATTTAATAGACCTCAGTAGGTTGGGTATGTTACCCCTGTGTCTATGTCCTGAGAGGACAACTTGAAGGTGGAGTTTGGTGTGGCCTTTGAGAGGCTTAAAGTTTGAGAGCGTGTGGCTCTTTCTTGAAAATTAAGTGTTGTATGCCTCGAGGAGGCTTTTCTGTGTAATTTGGAGCAAGTGCTCTTGAACATGAATGGGGTTTTCTGCCCCTCTGGTAAAACTTATTTTGGAGTAAAGTTGGGCTTATTGCCCTATAAGTGTGAATTCGGGGCTCGAAGCCCAAATACTGTAAATACTGTAATTGCACCTTTTGTTGCCTTGCTACTCTGTACCTGCCGTACTTGTTATTTCTTAATTTTGAAAAGAAAATATAACCTTGTTAAATTTTAAATTAATTTTACTTTCGTAGCTTGAGACCTGTTCACCACCCCGCACCTTCTTTCACGCATAACTACCACAAAAACACGGTAACAATTATTATTATTATTATTATTATTATTATTATTATTGTTATTATTATTATTATTATTATTATTATTATTATTATTATTATTATTATTATTATTATTATTATTATTACAAGATCTTTCACGTCGCACTGCGACACAGATAGGTCTTACAGCGATGGTGGTGTAAGAAAGGGCTAGGAGTGGTAAGGAAGCGGCCGTGGCCTTAGGTACAACCCCAGCATCTGCTTGGTGTGGAAATTGGGAAACCATGGAAAACCACCTTCAGGGCTGCCGACAGTGGTGTTCGAACCCACTATCTCCCGGATGCATGCGCACAGCTTCGCGCCCCTTACGGCACGTCCAACTCATTCGGTATTATTATTATTATTATTATTATTATTGTTATTATTATTATTATTATTATTATTATTATTATTATTATTATTATTATTATTATTATTATTATTATTATTAATTATCTCTTATCTGACCATTAGTTCGAAGTAATTATTATTATTATTATTATTATTATTATTATTATTATTATTATTATTATTATTATTATTATTATTAATTGTCTCTTATCTGACCATTAGTTCGAAGTAACAGTTAAAAAGTGGCATTATCAGTTAAAATTGTATTTACGACTGTGTAAGATGAGAATTGTACTGCGAATATCGAGCAGCAATTGAAGGTTTTATGACGTTCTACTTATAGAAATCCAAACATTCTGTATAAGCCGTCAGATTCCCGACCTGAAGGATAAAATCAGGAGAATATAAATCCGCACGTTCTCGAAGTACGAATACATAGGCGGCAGGAGTAGCGGCTTTAGCAAACATGCATGTATCATAGCATTCAGGAGATAAGGCGCAATAATAATATAGACGACCTGTACGGAATAATTCAGCCGTGGGAGGAGAGTAAGCTGGTACGGGGGCGTGCATAAAACTCTCGCGATGAAAATACATTCGCCCAGGTTTAGAGAAATATAACCCTATTCAAATCAAGAGCTGATGAAAAATGAGTGCGTGAGCCAAATGTGTAACTTGTGCCAACATCGGTGATAGCTCTTCAAAGCCACTTCAGAGACTCATATTTCATACTTGAAGCCTCCCCTTCACGGGAAAGTACAAAGTAAATGAGAACATGTCGGCCTTAAGTGGCGTGACTTATCTTGTGTTTGTCGTTATCTTATAGCCACTCCTCCTCGCATCAATGGCCAAATATATTCATTAAAGTGTCCGGATAGAGATATTTACGTAAATATTCCCTCCTCACGTATAATTCCACAGAATATTGTATTTACCAATTACGATGAACGATAAATACTGGATAACAAACAGCTTGGTCGTGTTGAATCATCGGATACCACCAGGGCTCCCCATTCACATAATGTTGAGCATTATGAGTTGAAATTCCTATTTCGTCCAATTTTACTATAGTAAGCCAACAAGTTAGTTGTTGTGAAGTAAAGGGAATTTCAGTCTTGTAAAGATCGGGTTGCTGCCTGAGGTTTTCATTAATGGGATTAATTTGTGCACGTCTAGTTGTAATGAGTGCCTTGTTTCGAATTATCATGGTAATCCGCTTATTGATAATCCATTTATTCGAGCGGATGCGCAGTATCCCAAGAGTCTTAGACTGACGCTTCTTGACTATTATTATTTTGGTCTATTGAGATGATTGCCAAGTCATACTGTACCGTGGATCGGATTGATTGTCATACTGGTTTTCTTTGTTAGGAAAGTTAGGCTGTACCATGGATCAGATTGGTCTTCAAACTGTTTTTCTTTGTTAAGCATGGTGTGATAATGGCGCCAACTGCTGCTGTTGTGTGAAACGCCTCTCCAGTAAATCTCGTTAATTAGCAAGATTAACAGCCAACAAGTGCCATTTGTGACTTTCTCAGTGTAACTAAACTGTCATTGACCTAAAGCATCTTTCAGTATGTCCGCTAAAGAAGCTATTCGTCGTGTAGCGTCTATTGAAGATGTTATGAAGGACTTCCAAGGCCGCCTGGAACACGTCGCAAGCTGCACCTGCCGCGCGGATGAGCTACAGCGGCTAAAGACTGAGTTCTCTCAGTTCCAAGAAAAGGTGTCTAGTGAGCTGAAAGACATAACAAAAAAACTGGAATTTACTGAACAGCGCCTCGGACAACAGGCCGAACTGCTTGATGAAGCTGAACAGTACAGCCGGCGGAACTGCTTAGTGCTGCATGGTATTCCAGAGGAGCCGGCAGAGAACGTTTACGATAAAGTTATCAACACGATGAAGGGCAAGTTAAATGTAGATATAACTATGTCTGATATAGATCGTTGCCTGCCATCGTTTAGGGGTGCTAAAACGAACCGCAGCTCAGGTTGTTGCTTCGGGTAAGCGCCCTATAATTATAAAATTCATGCGTTATCATGACCGGGACAGAGTTTGGAGGGCCAAGCGGCTGTTAAAAGGAACTGGCCTTCTACTGACTGAATCCCTGACAGGTATCAGAAAAACTATTCTAAACAGGGCACGTGATCACTTCGGACTCCGACGGGTGTGGACACAGGACGGCCGCATTGTTGTTTTGAAAGACAATGGACAGAAAATGTTTGTTAGCAGCATGGCACAATTAATAAGCCTTATGTGAGCGACGAGATTGACTAGGAAAAAAAATGAGTGATATAATAGCTAATAATGTTTGTGTATTTGAATGTGATTGTGTGTGCGAGAGTGATTGTGTAAATATTTCTGGAGGTGCTTATGAAACAACTAGGGTGAGTAGTTAGAATTTTTCTGTTGACAATGGCTAATGTAAATGAGTCAATTATTTATATCGAACAGCATGTCCGTGATGTCATTGACCCTATCCCTCTTCATTGTCGTCCGCCTTCACCCTTACCTTCCCCTTCACCAGCCGTGGCAGGAGACATTCTTAAGGAAAGGTTAGCTCCCCACCAACAATATTTTCAGTGTTGTCATATCAATGCAAAATCGCTTCTTTGTCACTTCGACGAAATACAGGCTCTATTTAGTAACAGTAACTTGCATTGTATTTGTGTAACAGAGACATAGTTACAGCAGTCACTCAAATCTGATCTCGTAAAGCTGAATAACATGACGTTACATCGCCTAGATCGTTTAAATCGTGTAGGGGGCGGTTGCGCTATATATTGCCGTAGCGACTTAAAAAGTAAAATAATTATGACCTCAGATCCTAAGACTCGATTTCGACCTGAATTCATGTTTGTTGAACTCTTGGTTAATAATCAAAAACTACTGATCGGAGTGGTATACAAGACGCCGGACATACGACACATACCTGACCTAGAGATGGCATTATCGAAGTTAACTCCGCTGTACGAAAACATAATCATTCTTGGTGACTTCAATACTAATCTCCTAGTTACAAGTAATGAATCAACATACTTACAAAACTTATTCCATGGCATGGATTACAATATACTGACACTAGACGCGACTAACCATGTTCACAGAATAAACCACACGTCTCACACACTGATTGACCTTATTATAACAAACAATCCGCAGAAAGTGGTAAAACATGGACAGCTTGCTGTACCAGGTATTTCGACCCACGATCTAATATACTTACGTTACTCTCTCAAGGCACCAAAGTACAAAACCAGGTACATAATGCGAAGGGACTTCAAGCATTTTAATACTGAGATAATACGAAATGAAGCATATCAATTGCCGTGGAATGACATTCTACTGACTAATGACATTGATGATAAGGTTGACAGACTGAACTCTTTAATATTAGGACTGTATGACAAACACGCTCCGAAGAAGCAAATTCGAGTTCCTCACCCTTCGTCTCCTTGGCTAACAAATGAAATTAAGTCGGTCATGGCAAATCGTGATGCTTCGTATAGGCGATTTAGGCGAACTGAAAGCACTAGTGATTTCGAAAATTACCGTATTCTTCGAAATCAAGTTAAGAAATTAATTCGTAACAGCAAGTATAAATATATTCAAGAGATAACAAACAGAAATGCTTCGTCCACGGTGTTGGCTCGACGTTAGGGCACTGCAAGGGGGTGAGGATGTCTGCATCGACGGTTCGACGCCGTATTCTGAGGGCCGGACTGGTGGCACGCATGCCATTGCGCCGGCTTCCATTGACCGGCAACCACCAACGCCTTAGACTGCAGTGGGCACGTGAACACCGACACTGGCGTGCTGAGTGGCAAAATGTAGTGTTTATCGGACGAGTCCCTCTTCAACTTGTCCTACAGGGATGGCCGCATGCGCGTTAGCCGCCGCCGTGGTGAACTCCATCGGGCAGACTGTACTGTTGAGCGGCACAGCGGACAAACGCCAAGTGTGATGGTTTGGGGCGCAGTTGCCTATAACGTGCGATCTCACCTCCTACGTCTTGAGGGCAATCTGAACAGCTACCGCTACAGCAGGGAGGTTTTATAGCTCGAGGCACTGAACCTCTTGCAGGCCGTTCCAGACGCCATATTCCAGCAGGACATTGCCCGGCCGCATGTGGCGAGGAATGTGCAAGTCTTCCTTGAAGAACAACGGATACCACTGCTTCCCTGGCCAGGCCGTTCGCCGGATATGTCACCCATTGAACATGTCTGGGATATAATCGGTCGGCACCTTGGTCGTTCAGGTCCTCCTGCAGCCACTGTTGATGATTTATGGTCGCGCCTACAAACCGAGTGGCAGAGTATTCCCCAGCAGCACATCCAGGAGCTCTTTGATTCCATGCCACGACGGCTAGCGGCTCTGATTGCAGCGCATGGTGGTGCTACGCCGTACTGAATTTCCACGGTCACCGTGCATGTACAGTTCTGTAATTGTAATCATTTGTGTCTTGTCATGTCCCTAATATATGGCATAAATTGTATTGTGATCACAGCACTCGGTCTTGGTGTTTCACTTTCTACAAACAGCAGTGTATAAAGAACCCAGGCAAATGTACACATGCAGTGAAACTTTTCCGGCATGATCTACATGGAACTAGTTATCGGCTCTTAGAAATGAACATCCAAACAATCACCACTGACATTACCCTCATTTTTCACTGTATCGGAAAAAGGTATAGATCGAGCTGATTTTCTTTGGATTTCTTTCGAAAACTGGAAAAAATGCAAAAAAAAACACACCCCGATTTGTTCTGGTTGATTTCCGACAAAAGAGTAGCGTTACGAAAACGTTACAAAGTTTGGGCTAGGAAGACTTGGGAGAAAGGAGACGAGCTGCTCAACTAATTGGGATGTTCTGAGCTGTCAGTGGAGAGATGGCGTGGAACGACATTAGTAGACGATTTTTTTAAAGTAGGAAAGATTACAATATGAAGATAAAGTTGGAATTGAAGAGGATAAATTGGGGCAAATATCGTTTATAGGTTGGGGATTGGAATAATTTACCAAAGGAGATGTTCAATAAATTTCCAAATTCTTGCCAATCATTTAAGAAAAGGTTAGGAAAACAACAGATAGGAAATCTGCCACTTCTCTAAATGTAGATCAATATTGATTGATCAGTATATTTCGTACGTACGATTCTAAATCATTTTCCTTCAGGAACAATTTTCTAATAATTTTATTTGCTTTACGTCCTACTAAAGTTCTTTTATGGTTTTCGGAGAACAAATTTCTTTTAATTCCAATCATAAGAGATATAAACAGTGTTTCATATTTTAGGACCAAACTGAAGACACCCTCACACCCCCACCCCCACCTCACCGTCTTTCGGCTGAATTTTCTCAACAGCACTGTAGCGATGATTCCCTTTTACCTTTTCCCAAATTTACACATAAAATTTCATGAAAATCCACCAGTCTCTTCTCCCTTGGTACTATAAAATATAAAAAGACAGATAAAAATTAAAATATCATCAAACTGTTTACGTTTCCCTTTGGTTTTCATTACCTCTGTTGACGGTCGTGATAGATAATAAATTACTGTGCCTGTTAGGTCTTCAATAGCATCACCCTCAGTGTAAGATCACATGCTTATACTCTCCAATGATTTATTCTTCACTCCGAAAGAAGTAAAATCAAGCTTGCAGTATTACGTAACGGTTGATATTTTTGACAATCATGTCCGAGATTGTTGGTGGTCAATGGGAGACAACAATATTGGAGGACCAGGAGCGAGCAAATCATTAGCACCAGTGAATTTTTGAGGCTTACGATAACGCATCTCCTAGAAGAATCTGCTACCTGATTGACAAAAGGGCAAGTGCTGAAAATGATCTGGAAGTGTGAACTGCCCAAATCGTCTGTGGGTGCATATAAAGGGAATACATGGCGAGTCAGTCTATTTCGAGCGAGTAAATGGCGAGTGAACGCAAATATTTACAAGATGGTCGCGAGTCCATGACGATTCATTTCAGCGTGGAGTGAGTACATCAGACGGATACGCGGAGTTCTGTTTGGCTCGTTAGTTGTGAAATGAACTGTTCTGGAACGACACTGCGCCGTGAAGTTCGTGTTGGAGAACACGAATTAGAAGCACCACCGTGATGTATGTTATAAGAGTTAAAACTGTCGAGTGGAGAGCTCTAACGCGAGTGATCATTTAGGTAATTATTATTTTTAATTTAATAAATTTAGTCCATAAAAAACAATCTAAGTCTTTGTGTAGTAGTTTTAGTTTTAAGAATCGTAATACCCGGCAAAAAAGTGTGATTATGGCCTTGGGGCCTTCGGTTTTATATGGAATCCGATCTGTTGGACGTGATATTTAAATTCAAAAGCACACGATTTAGTCAGTACACAGCCCCTTCAATGTAATGACTGAATTTGAAAATCACGTAACAGCTTCGCTTGGCGGAGGCATGTCATCAATGTTAAATTTTAATATAATACTAAAGGTAAAAATCAATTTCCCCTATTACTCGACGAATCAAAGCAGGCATCATAATATGTTGTTGTTCAATCCTCACGTATACCCGACTTTTTCCTAGGTGTCTGTAACCTTGTAGACTCCCTAGTCAAGGTAGCATAATATGTTTCTTATATCTGAAATATCAATTTCTGGTTAAAATCACTTTTTTCTTTCTTAGTTTCGTAGTTACCATGCTCAGTAACAGAGTGTTCTGAATCTTTGTAACACAGATACCTTTGAACGATTAATGGTACCGTACAGGAACATTTCCATCAGTAACTATTTAAAGAAAGTACTTCATTTCTTTTATTTATCGTATGATGTAGTATTGTTAAGAGCTACATTGACTGGATATATACAAACTGTAAACAAATTGTGTAACTTTGAAATTCGTGCAGCCTTATATAATCACTGTCCAGGTCGCTAATCCATTAAACCGCTTCTGCAGACGTATAGTGGCTGTCCACCACTGAGCTGTTAAATGCTCATATCCGGCAGCCTGAGACAGTATATTGTAATGTTTGCAGGGTGGCCCCACAGTCACAGCATAAAGAAAAGTCCAGCCATTTTTTTTTTCAGGAGATGTCCATATCTGCATTGTCATGTGCATATCTGGTTGATGATCCTCCACTGGCGTCTGGGAAGTTCGAAGCCTAATACACACATAGAGGGATTTCCAATCCAATACTAAATAATAATGACGAATGTCCCCATTGGATATTCCATGCTTTAGTGGCGCTGCTCTTCAAGTTGAACTGCTGTACACAATAGTGGTTGCTGTTGCTTTATATCCATAGGTTTAACCTCAAAGTACCCTACACGTGACTCCCGGGTGGTGCTAAGTAAACACCGATACGTTGAGAATGAATTGTCCGAAAATATCTCCTGGATGGAGAATGCTGAAAAACCATTAGAAGGGCGTCTTCAGAACCCTCAAATTCGTCGAATGGAACAATCTCTCTGCATCTGTCAGCTCTATATTGAAAGCATAAG
Organism: Anabrus simplex; assembly: GCF_040414725.1. Taxonomy (NCBI): domain Eukaryota; kingdom Metazoa; phylum Arthropoda; class Insecta; order Orthoptera; family Tettigoniidae; genus Anabrus; species Anabrus simplex. The sequence continues at coordinate 208,629,099 of NC_090271.1, read as the reverse complement.
GTGGGCGAAATGTGACTATCTATCTACACTTTCATAGAAACGTGCATATAGGGAGCGTGCACAGTACTAGTAACAGAGCGCTCTGGCGGAGTTCCGAGAATTAATACGGTGAGAGTGCATTCCACTGAAGTGAAGACTTGCGTCATAGCTACGGCAAAAATATATTGTTGCATCTTGTTGGAATACAACATGGGTTTGAGTACATACACTTCCAAAATAGTCGCAAGTCAACAGTGAATAAAGCGCAGAAACTAGTTGACAGTTGCCAAGTGTTACAAGTTGAAGAAAAGCGAACTGTTTCCAGTTGCACACTTACTGGCTTCGTCATAAGACAGACGAGTGTTAGCAAAAGCCCGTACAAGGTTACAATTGAGGTAAATACGTTAGCTAATTATCGTTAATCATACAGTGTTATATTTTACATTTTAATTTTATGCGATTCAGTGAAGTCTGCAATACTTCGAATTTCTATTACAGCTTCGCAGTTAACGAAATTGTGTTGAATCAAACTGTAACTCTGTGGCTGATGCCGGAGGGCGCTGTAAACACGTATGTGCCATTATACAGTACTGCAATTCTGATTCAGAATTTAGTACGACAAATTTGCCGCAAGAATGGGCGAAACCAAATTTGAAAACATCCGGTATGTAATATTATCGCTGTTAATTATGCAATAAATTTAAGTGCTCACAATATGATTAATACAGTGTAGATTTTATATCTTCTAGGGTACGTAAAATATGCGAAAGGGAAGAAGTATGAAGATCTATTTTCCAAGAAGAGGGCGAGAACTGACAAGGGTGCTGTTATTACCATCGATGAACTAGGAAAAACAGATCTAGATAATTCGCCTTGGGACTGATATTATTAGAGCGGAGCTGAAAACAAGGTCTTAATCGGTAGCTAAAAGTTTGTGTGAAGAGTTATGCAACAATGGCGTCAGTATTGGCATAAGAACAAATTTTAATAAACTCATGAACGAGTTGCTTCAACTTCAAGACGATGCATGAGCTCTTGCCTTACGCATACTCGTATGTACACGCAACTCGACCGTACTGAGCGCCGTTTATATTTTTTAAAGTTATAACAATATTTTCATTTCACCCCAGTTTTCAAACTGGCAGTGAGAATTTTAAGCTTCTCAAATAATTCCCCTTATTATCCTACATAAGGTTACATAGAATGATACTATCCTATTACGCCAGGTGTGATAGAAGAATCAGAATATGAGACGTACTGCAAAGTACTAACTACCCTGCGAACTAGTTTTTATGTGCCACAATGAAGCAACTACTTCTCCAAATATTAAAACCATGTCGATAAAACATAAAAGAGTAGTAAATAATTTACTAAATAATAAAACTCCTCTGTGTGTGCTTCTAAATGAAAACATCAAAATACATGGTCCATGAAAGTCCAGGCATAAAACCGTGCTCTTTAGTTCGCCATAAAGCGACAAACTGCTTAGGACTGCATTTTAAAGTAATCTTGCTAATAGAAACTTCAAATAAAACTCTTTTATTGAGCAGTTTTCAAGAAGGGGTAGGGCCTCGTATAGCGAAAAATTCGCAGGACATACGATGTTTTTTACAGGGGATTTCAGAAAGTCTGTGACACATCACATCACGAAATACAAAAGGGCGTATGTCCAGGTTGTATATTTTACATTCTATCCTGAATTTCTAATTATCTCGCTCAATTAAACAAGTAAATAATAAGGTTTATCTTTCACTATAAAAGCAATGAATTATTTTATTTGTTTATTTACTGGTTGTGTAACCCGGCGTTGCCCCGGTATTTTATTGAATGTTTACATTTAGGAAATATATTAACTGTTAATTATGTGAGAAGTGAATTTTTGTAGATTGATTTATCGTGGCGTTGACTGATATTTTACGAACTAAATTGAAGTTTTACAGTTACATTACCTACTTACTTACTGGTCGGCGCTACAGTCCTTGTAGGTCCTTGGCCTCCTTTATCACCTGCCTCCATTCATCTCGGTCCTCAGCTTTTCTTCTCCAACGTTTAACTCCTAACTTTCTAAGGTCATCCTCAACATCATCAATCCATCTTTTCCTGGGTCTTCCTCTCCTTCTCCTTCCATCAAGTTTACTCCATACTTATCCATTTCATTCCTTAATTCATTCAACTTGCCAGGTCTCTTCAATGTCTTAACATTCCACGTTGCTAATATAATATCCTTTTTCCTTCTCTTTAGCCGTTTTTCTCGCCGGTTCGTCAGCAAGTTTTCCGGTCCTGCTTTATTCATTCTTAAGGTATCCGTAACAGTTGTTTCTTTTACGAGGTAAGGGAGTTAACCCTACGCTCAACCCCCAACCTGGAGGACCAGGGTTCACTTTTAGTCTGGATCATCACCTTAGATCTGTCAGGCTTGGGTGGCCCTACCAGGAGCAGATGCTCCCGCCGGCATAGCTCCTAGGATCATTTGACTACGCAAGCCTCCAATAAACACCCGGCAAAATATATTTTGCCTTCGTCAAGGTGGTGATACCTTCGGGAGGTTACAGTTACATTAGTCTGTTTAATTTTAAGTTAAATTTTTAAGTTACTTTGTTTCACTTTAAATATCTTTGTCCATGTGGCAACCCGGATTGTATGGGGATGTAGCTTACCCTTTTAAGTAAGTAGATAATAAAAATAAGTCTCGCAAGATATGATGTACACGATCCTACTGTCAATAGCACGGTCACCAATCAGCCTAGGGACCACGAAAACTCTGGATTCAGCACTGATATCGGCGAATTTGGATATTTTTCACACTTTATCTTCTCTCCCCTCATCGCCATAACGAAGGAGACTGAACTTGTACTTAAAGCCATTCAGAGTATCATAATCCATCACAGCGACCCCGAAAAGTATGGATTCATCACAAATACCCGTCGTTTCGATTATTACTACATGTTACCCATTCCCGAAGTGGTAATTTAATAAATTGACAGTAATTATTATTCCCCCTTATCGATACAATATGTTGTGTGCCTTAAGCAAATTCAAAAATTAATAGTGCGGCATATTTTGTTTTGTTATAAACATCATCAGCAACAAACATCTTTGTTTAGGTAAAAACATTAGATGTGAAAAGACATAGTCTTCCTATGATAATTTTAAAAACAAACTTAAATACTTAGAAATATTGTAATATATTTGGCTAAGGGGAAGGAGGCGAAAAGAATTACAAATTATTACAAACATAAAAACCGTATGTAAACTGTGACAGTTTGCCATAATGTTCATCTAAAAAGTCTTTGAATACACTTATACACCGCGATCAATAAAACATAGGATAAAATGTGTCTTCTTATTGCACTATGTTCTTGAAAAACTCATTAGGAGATATCGAAAGATGATTACCTGCAATCCTATAGGGGTGTTATGGATGTCTAATCTCACAGAAGATTTTTTAGAGGTAGTAAGTCATGTGTGTACCAAGTTTGGTTGAGAGTTATGCTAGAACATACGCATAAAAATCCCATAATCTCGGTTATTTTGGATTTCTCCTCTTTCACCCCTCTTCATCCTCCATGGCGATGGGGGCTGAACGTGCATTTAAAAGGCATCCAGAGTGTCACTATTCATCTCAGCGACCCCAAAAGCTATGGATTCTACAATAACATCGGAGGTTCGGAAGGCTAGCGTTCTACCGTCTGAGTTGCGCTGTTCGACGCATGCACCTCCCTCCCTGACTCTCAATTCAGACTTAAATTCCTAGCGGAATCGGGAATTGTCCACCAACTCACTAAAGTTTGAAGTTTAGTTAACCCTTAGACCATGCCAATATCTGGTTGTTAGAGGCTGAAACAGAAGCAATTCCATTTTCTAACTCTATCCATCCTTTCTTCTTCTTCTTCTTCTTCCTTCGTTTTGGCCGAATATGGACCACGTTAATTCGAATTAATCTTCATCTGTTTCTGGGATTTAATCCTCATCCAATACTTCTTCATCCTTTCACTCAGCAATCTCCTCCTTTCTTCCATCCATGGCGCTAGGGTACGGGATCTAACACTTCCTTGAAATCTCTTCGTGACCTTCATTCTCGACTTGTACGCCTTCCTGATGCCAATTTGCGTTCCATGTATTCCCATTTCTTTCAGGTCCTTCTTCCCCTCTTGATACCAGCGCACCGTAGTTTTCCTGGTTTCAGAAATTCTTCTCTGACTGGCCAATCTTCCTGAGTTCATTCTGTAAATATGTCAAAATATGTCTTCTTTCGGATGGTATCTGAGATCTTTTCCACCTTGAAATGTAATTCCTTGTTTCCTTTCTTTCTATATAATCCATCCTCTGTTCTCTGGGGTCCCAGTATATTTCTCAGAATATGTCTCTCCACTAGTTCCAACGTCTTGACCAATCCTTTTTTTTTTTTTCAGTTCCAAACATTTACCGGCATATAAAGCCTGCGGGTGGATTACTGCCTGTTAGTGTCTGAGTTATGCATTGTTCGAGATATTATTCTTGTTGTAAGTCCTTTAACACTTTCCAATTAAACCATATTTGTTTTTCGGAACTACGAGAAACATTGATTATCAGCAAAATGATTGTGTTAAACACAGCTGACATAACCCCCAGTCACCTTAGCAGCGAGTATATCGTTACAAAGTAGTTTAAAAGTAAATATTAGCTATGATATTGTAAATTAAACAGAGGCTAGTCCATTCACATTCCCCAGGGGAAGAGATTTTATGAAACGCTTTTTGGACGGCGAATCTGCTCTAAACTATATGTATCCCCTCAGAGGGCTCACATTACGGTCAATATCCTATCGAGGCCTGTTATAGAATTAACGATTTCTAGTAACGATTCCCTAAATAACAATGTATAGCCCAACAGTGACGCATACTGCGTTTAGAGTGCTTCATGTTGGTGAAAAAGTCATGAAAGAGTCGGTGATGGAGTTGAAAGTACAGTAAAGGCTTCCATTGTCGTATCCTCGGTACTAAGTCGAATAGAATGTTCCAGTCCGTATCGTACCTCCTATTTTTACCCGAAAACTAACCTGATGCACATTTTAATTTCTGGTGCAGACTGTGCGAACACCAGGATCACGTTCCTCTTCAGAAGTGGACGTATCCTGGTAGAGAATCGAACGCACGCCCTTCTGGTTGCACTAAGCACAACTTTACCTGTTCGATTAGACAGCTCCTGAACTTCTCCTTGGTAAACTGAATCATTTTGAACTAAAAGGAGACAGACAAGTAATGAGGGCCAGGAATTTTCGTAGTTATGGGGGCTACATATTGTTTACCATTATCAGAAAGCTACTCAGTGGCTTAGGCATTGATGTGTCGCACCACTAAATAATTAAAGTACGTAACTTACTAACAAGATAAATAAATATATGCATAAATAAATAGGAATACGTGCCAATAGTTCAATAATCTGTAAAATCCTACTCTTCGTCATCCATTTCCGATGGAATAACAACAAGAAGAAGAACCATCATATTGCTGTTATCGGCCAGATGATCATGTTAATATCCCTTAAACTGAACTCTCATATTTATTATTATTATTATTATTATTATTATTATTATTATTATTATTATTATTATTATTATTATTATTATTGTTTCGAGGTATCTGTGGAACAGCAGAGGTGAAAGAAGGTGCCGGGGTGAATGGCTCTAACTACAAGGCCGAGATATGAATTAAAATTGTATTAAAGGTTATATTTTCGAAAATAGCAAAACTTAACAATTTTAACAGAGAATTTCAAAAGTTTAACAAATAACAACAAGTCAACAAATAACCGACAATCAGGTACAAGGCAGGAAAAGCCAAGATTTAGAGACAATATAACAATATGGGCTTCAAGCCCCAAGTTTTACACTTTCTGAGCTCTCAGCTCACAAACACATATCTACCAAAGGGCAGAAAACCCCTAATAACATCGAGCACATGCTCCCACCTAGTAATGTCAAGCCTCCTAGCGGCACATTTCCAATACTTAAAAGAGCTGACCCGCTCTCAGTTTTCCAAGCCTATTAAAGGTAATACCAGGCTTTACCCTAAATTGCCATCAAGGCACAACTTACACAAAATGAACCGGGGGTATTTTGTACGCAGCCTACTGAGCCTTAGTAGAAAAATAATAGGTTAAGTAAATGGCCCAAAATGCAGAAATGAATGGAGGCGTGAATTTGCACTCCTACATGAAACTTCTTAAAACCTAAGAGGCACTAGGCCGATGAAACAGGGGCTATTCCCAAACTATGGAGGTGACTCGTATAATGAATAAATTTAACACATTAAGGAAGAGTAGAAAATCAATTACCAAAACGTAGTCACCTCAAGACAAAATGAAAGGGAGGTCGAGAGGGTAATGCACTCTCTATCCCAGATTTACAGTTACAGATATATGCAGTTTTACATAAACTGGAAGAAATTTACATGTTTATAGAGATGGCTTACATGGTAAAGTTTTCGGACCTCCCCCGTAGGTTAAACTGCTGAGCTAGCAAGAAATAAATATGGTAAGCGGCCTTTACCTTACTGAATAACAGCTGCCTCCTGCTACACGTCCATACACTAAGTTAGATGTAGATGAAGTGGCCAAGAGACAAGAAAATCAGCAGTTTTTATACCCTCGGGGAAGATTCGAGACCTTTTATGAATAATTAAGACACACCCGCAGGCTTTTATTGGCTACAGTACACAGTTACACACAAAATCGAAGAAGAAACCTATGATTGGTGGGAAATTAATTACAGAAATTCTGGATTGGCTAAGTTCAAAACTGGCGGAAAGAAAGATTAATCTTGCCAACCCACAAGTGAAAGAACGAAATTTAGCAAGGACAAAACTTATGAGTACAGAATTTCTTCAAGAAAGTTCCTTCACTTCGCACCAGGTTGCATGATCACAGTTCTTAGGCAGTGACATCTATGAGAGAATGTCCAAACTTCTTGATAAATAGTAAACAAAAACACGTCGAAATTCGTACAGTCACATCTTCAGAGGAAAGGTTTAAGTAGATCCAGTTTTAAGTTCACAGTTTCTCCTGTAGAGGAGTACTTTAAGGCGGAAAATTCAAATGTGCGGCGTAGAGGTGTACCAGCCGGTACAATTATTATTATTATTATTATTATTATTATTATTATTATTATTATTATTATTATTATTATTATTATTATTATTATTATTATTATTATTATGATCATTATTATTATTACTTGGCACCCTGTACTAATTTTGTTGAATTTTGGAAAGGAAGTAGGAAATTAAAAAATACGGCATACTGTACGAATTTTTGTGGATAAAAATTTTTGTGGATAAAATTGTGAGGGGGTTGAAATAACCTCCATTCTCACCTGAATTGGGACATATACAGAAGATTTTACTCTCTCACATAGAACCATATTGCCTTTTCGAAGAAAAGCAATTGCAAAATATATTGCCAGTTAGACTACATGTAAAATTCACTTTAGTTGATTTTACTGTTCAGTGGTATAAGGGGTGAACTACTCCGGAATATAAAATACTTGTCTTAATTCTTGACTTCCTACAGCATATCGATATTTGAGTGAAATCAATAGACGACACCTGGGTATCTTTCCTTTTCGGTCTCATCTTTGGCGTTGACGATATGTAAGTTACTTAATAGAGATACAATTAATAGCGTATCATATGCAGCCAACTAATGCAATTGTGTCGCATGTCGGTCGGTTTGATGTATATGTCTACAATTAATCTCTTTAGGTTGGAAAAGGTCAATTGCAATGAAATTTGGTAGCATGATCAATTAAAAAGATATAACATCTCTGTAGTTCTGCCATTGTCCACACAGCATGACAAAAGGAGTGATTTTGATCAGGAATCTGTTCATGCTAGTAAAATAATATTCATTTCATTTCCAGCCGTGTCTTGACCTAGATTTGATACTAATATTAATTTGTCTTCCATTATAAACTGTACAGAAGTAAAGCCTAATATTTTGATTTTAACAAATAGATTTTAGAGTGTATTTTTTCGTGTTTTCAAAATCTCATTTTCGGTATAAATTACTTAATACAACTTTCAAATTGAACTATCGGTGTATTTCTCTAGCCCATGCGCAAGGTCGTTCTAGACATCTTCACCTAACTGCTCCGCGCTGCCCAACTATTTTCCAGCAATTTATTGCAACTCTACTGTTTATTTTAAGGCAAAGTGACCTTTACCATTACCAAGTGAGCTGTCTATGTAGTTTGAGTCACATATCTGTGACCATGAATTCGGACAACTCTGCAAGCAGCCATGAAGATGCCTTTCCGAGGTTTCCCGCTTTCAGACCAGATATTCAACACATGTAACATAAGAATTAAGGCCACGGTCACTTCCTTCCCAGTTCAAGTACTGCTCTATCCCGTCGTTGCCTTAAGACATGTGTGTGTCGGTGCGACGTGAAACTAGTAAAGAAACTACCGTATTACGATTATATGGAGACTTAGACAGACTGATATGTAATAACTGTAGAGAGAATTTGTGAGCAGTAACAGCTTAGAAAGCTTTTCCAATGCTGCACAAAGCTCATGTTTAAAGACAAGTATACAAATTAGGAGCAAGCCCTTTCAAACCCCTACTATTTATGCAACTCTTCCTACAGGTCTTGTATGCCGGGGAGAAGAAGCTTTCTACTCACTGAAATCTAACCTATTACAGCATGGAAATCCGCTCACTAGTAAAAAAACATCTGATTCCGTAAGGAAAACAAACGGTAAAATACATCACTCATCAGTTAACAGGTTCCGGTACCATTATTCAGGGACGCCAAGAATTTTTAAGACTTTTGATAACGGAACTACTGGAGCTACAATAGTCTTCGAATAGAACATTCAACATAATAACATAAGAACATAAGAACTTTCTTTTAGAGATGTTCTCGTAGAGTACAGTATTCCCTTAAGTGTGGCTGTATTGTCAGCGTGCCAGCCTTCGGTTCAGGGAATACCGAGTTTAATTCTCATCGGGGCTAAGGATTTTAGCTGTGTCTAGTTTATCCACCCACCTAGAACGACAACAACAACCTTTTGTGAAGTATTTTTCCAGGCAATAATGCCTTTGTCTTCCTGCTTCAATTACAGTAGGTACATTATTTATTTATATGGATCTGGTAAGTTGATGGTAACGAAGTATTGCATGCTATACTTTTACTTACGTGCGCCAGATCTTCGCGTAATTTCGTCCTTTGTAACATTCCTTTAGCAAATTAGATTTCATTTCCAACGTCGGCATAATTAGACACGAGGATTTAAGAGTATTCTATGCATCCGTTTATCATTATACGCGTTTCCGTTCATCAGTTGGCACCTTCATTATTTGGAAAGCCAATACCACTACTACTAATACCACTACTAACACCGAGCTCCAGTATCCAGTATTCGGGAGATAGTGGGTTCGAACCCCACTGTCAGCAGCCCTGAAGATGGTTTTCCGTGGTTTCCCATTTTTACACAAGGAAAATACAGGGGATGTACCTCAATTAAGGCCACGGCCGCTTCCTTCCCACTCCTAGGCCTTTCCCATCCCATCTTCACCATAAGACCTATCTGTGTCGGTGTGACGTAAAACAAATTGTAAAAACTGCTATTACTACTACTACTGCTACTTATGTTCCTTATGGTAAGCCATCGTCATCACCAGAATTAAGCATGAAAAATTATGCTTTAAGTATATTTAGAGTGTCTTCTTTAGAATATCCACCTTTATTATGTATAAACATCCCAAGTGTAAAGGGGCATGCAACTCGGGTAGATCTATCTATCTTTACTGTGCCAATTCCTGTATGTCATTCCTTCAAACTCTAAAACTTTCTCCACCCACCAGTTTCTTCCTTTGTCGAGCGCTCCGCCAGCCTTCGCCATTTTTACCTGTCACTAGCAACTCCTCTCGCATTTCTTAACTCGCGTCACTCCCTCACACCCCGCGTGGCTGGCTTTATGCACTTCAAACTTCATATCTTATATGCCATTAAAGACGTTGTGGCATTCTTATACATTAGAAATATTTCTTCTGATGGAGTCAATCGCATTACAATATGAATTGTATCAAATACATGTCCGTACGTTATTCACTAGGCATTTCTCACTATAATTAAATGCATAAATTGTATAAATATTATTCTAATGAAGAATGCTTTATTTTATGTACGTAAGTTTATACAAAAGCCAGTCGCACAATATATTGGTATCGAGCATGCGTCTTATTGGGAGGACTCGGGTTCGGAATTTTTACCTGCATTTGAGGTCTGGTGAGCCTTCATGAGAATAACTGTGATGCCATCCGACGGTGAAATAGCAGCCGCGGTCTAGAAAACCAGAATAACGCCACAGAGGATTCACGACGCTGAACACGCGTCGCCCTGTAATATGCTGGTTTGTGGGTCGAGGCCTATCAGGGTTGTAGAGCTATGGAATTGGTCTGTTTGTTTTTGTTTGTTTTTTGTTTTTTGTTTGTTTGTTTGTTGAACAAATAAACGTTGTAACACATACAGCCCATTACCAGTCTTGGCTTGCCAAGTCGACTGCTGCCCATCCAAATGACCTACACGTATCGGGAATGCTATGCGGTCAAACGTACTGCTTGGCTTTCATGACGGATTTCTTTGTCTTTCCTATCAGACAGCTCTTCAGGATTTGGCTGAGTGAACTATATTTGTTCTACAGTGACTGTGTCGACAATGTATACACCAGGTGTCCGTGGTGCGAATCCCAGTCGATATAAAACATGTTTACTAAATATAACGTTACTTCGCTCTGTCCAGAATTATTAAAATCCTGTCACTGACTGAGATTCTAAACCGACGCCTTCAAACAAGAGAAATACATCCTACTCCTATGTAACGATGCTGTCTTCGTTTATATTTGTGTAGGTCTCAGTCATGGTCGAAGGGACCAGATCTGCCCATTTTCAAATCCCGACTCAGTTTCTTGCTGCGGCTTTACGTCGCACCGACACAGATAAGTCTTATGTCGACGATGGGATAGGAAAGGCCTACGAGTTGGAAGGAAGCGGGCTTAATTAAGGTGCAGCTCCAGCATTTGCTTGGTGTGAAAATGGGAAAGCACGGAAAACCATCTTCGGGGCTGCCGACAGTGGGATTCGAACCCACTATCTCCTGGTTGCAAGCTCACAGCCGCGTGCCCCTAACCGCACAGCCAACTCGCCCGGTAATCCCGACACTGCCAAAAAGGAAAACAATTTAAACTTCACAGCTAGGTACACTCACTGAGAAGTGAAGTGGGTTCAAATTCCACTCCCGGTTATACAAGAAAGGATTCTTGGATAAATATCACAGTCGGTTAACTGCTCGCCTTTTCGTATACCGTTACAGAATCAAATCCCAGAACATACAGTTGGCAGACAAGCCGTCGTCGTTAAATGTTAAATGCAATGGTAAAAAATTCCTAAATTTTACGTTCTCTTAGCAACCGTGGCGTCGAATGGGCTTGTTAGTTAGCTGAGTCCGCTGATTTTTCAACAAGGTGGCATTGATTCAAACAAGCTTGTAGTTTAACGTGACTATTGATATTGCGATCATAGCAGAAACTTTCCTGTTTGACGAGGAATCCGAACCCGAGGGATGATACATTTTAGAAACACCACATGCATTGGCTGGGATTCGAACAGCGTGAGTGTATTATCCGTGTAACGTGAGCAAAGAGTCCGTTTTCAATTATTTCCCAAGTTTGAAGAAATTAATTAACAATAGACTTCTTCTAATTCCGAGATTGTTTGGTTAATCTTGACTAATTTAAAGTTGCATATCTGCTAAGCGTAGCCTACACCAGGGGAATCATGAGGGAAATATCGGTAGTCATATTACGTCGAGACGGGGATCGTTCAGACGAACAGTTGACCAGAAGATCATATCCAAGTGCGGTCTGGGATTATATTTGTATATGGTCCATGTGCGGCTCGACGCTAAATACGGGAAGAGCTCATCGCTTCGGTCATGCCAAACAAGAAACATCTATTCATAATTTGATTCACGTCTAAATGTGCTATTTTGTTTAAATCATTCTAATATCACGTAGTTAGAGTCCCAGAGTAGGATCTGCAGCAGAACTCCACTAAAATCGTAAACACAAATTTTCTGCTGGTGTAAATGAGTAGAATATATCTTTTGTGCGTCACACATGCTAGTCACGGTTTAAAATCTTGACAAATAACATTTAACCATATTTGCAAAGTATGTTACATAGAGAATATTATTATATGTAAATTATACCTATTCCTTTGATACGGAGTCGGGAATGAGCAGAGTTGAATTTATATGTCGTGTCTCTACGCCCGTATGCCCTTCCTGACGCCAATCTCAGTTGAGGTGCTAATGAAGATGAAATGAATGTTGGCGAATGAAATTGAGCAAAGAGGTGGAAGAAATCGGCTGTGGCCTATGAAAAGGAATCGTCCCGGCATTTTCCTGAAAGTGAAAATGAGAAACCACCGAAAACCATTGTCAGGACAGCCGACGGTGGGGTCTGAACCCACTCGTCTCCCGAATGCGGAGTTTGGCTCTGTAGTCGTAGCGCATTAACAGGCGTGGTCATTCCGCTCGGTACAGCTAATATTATAACACCCTGCTAATATTTTTACTCTGCTGCGACTTCAAATGCTATTTTGCATTTCGGAGACAGTAGATTCGAACCCTAATGTTGGTAGCCCAAAAGATCGTTTTTCACTGTTTCCCATTTTCATACTAGTAAAATGCTCTGGCTGTACATTAATTAAGACTGCGGTCGCTTCTTTCCAGTTCTGTTCTAGCCCATAGTCACAATAAGAACTGTCCGTGTCTGCGCGACGTAAAATAAATTATTAAAAACTGCTACTTCATCGGTAACTCAGGTATTTCCAAGTCGCAGACGGACGGTAATCAAAAACTTTTTAGACCGCATCTATACTAGAAATGCGATTCTGAGCCGTGCATGGTTATCTCTGCTCGAAACATCACGGCTTATGTAGAGAACTCCTTGATATACTTCCATGACGAAGAAAAGAGTTGCAGTTAGTTGTGTGAGAACCTCTGCACGTTACACTATGTCTCAGTTTATGTTTTAGAACCATTCATTAAGAAATTGCTCTACTTACAGCTGAACATATACTTCCACTTAGATACCCATGTCTCTGCAATGTCACTCGTCAGTTCACAGACTGGTTTCGATGTTACAGCTGCCTGTCACCGGACGGCAGGTGTTCAGTCCAACAAATGCAGTAAAAAGATGCATTGTGACCATGTGGGATATTGCTATGAAACAATAGTAGTTTTTCCTAACAATATACGCAAAATTTACTATTTTCAAAGAAATATCTCGTGTCACTGGAGAAATGCAGTTTTAATTGACACGAAGTGGAAAATAACACGTTTGCATATAGATCATTAAACTTATATACTGTATATATTGATATGAACGCGATATGACGTTTAAAATTGGTAGTTATAACATTTTTTTCAGTTCACCATTAGCTTTTATGAATGCTTGCACCCTGAATTTAAATGATGCAATTTACCTTCCTTTGTGATTCTAATGAAGAACCATACAGTTTCAAGTTATTGGAGTTCAGCATTAAGACATTCGTTATCAGTTTTCTGTTTTAAAAATTGTCAATATTTTATATCGGCTGAACTATAATCCGGCCAGTACAGAAGAGTACACCACACTAAATCAGATGACAAGATGACTTTGAGCCACTTACCCAAAATTCAGTTTCCGTATTGAGCCACTTTATGAAGAGTGGAGAAGACGCTTGTAGAATATTATTTTTGTTATGCTAGCAGCAAATTTATATAGCACAAGTTCCCCATCCAACGTATTAAATTCAGACCGCAGACTGGTGGTCTAATACTGTAAATTATATTACTGTAGTTACTCCAGAGTTATCAATAATGGATCACAAAAGGAAGGAAACGACCGTGGAGAAAATAAATATTGTCTCCAAATATTTTCAACACAAATCATATTCTGAAATTGCAAGTATAATTGGAATAATTCAAGCGAATGTGGAATCCATCATTAAGCCATTTAAGGACAGAAAAACATTAATCAACGGTGAAAGGAGAGGTCGTTCACAGAAGCTTATGATAAGAGAGACAATAATATTTTGTTAAAAGAAATGCCCTAACTTGACAGTTTCTGCACTATCTTCACATGAACATGAGCAGTTCAGAAAGAATATCACTCAAGGAACAATCCGTAACTTTTTCAACGTTCGGGCTACAGAGCCAGGGTACCTAGGCGAAAACCCAAACTTAGTAGAGATAACAAGAAATTGAGATTGGAATTCGCACAGCAGTCCGCATTCAAGACAGCAGATTCCTGGGTTACGCTATTATTTACGCATGAGAGTAAATTTAATCTTTCACAAGGATGATAGGGTATTGGTCTGGAGGAGACCGAGTACAGTACTATAGTAGACCCTCAAAACCTTCAAGCCACGGTAAAGCATAAAGGTAGTGGAGCATAGTGTGGTAAAGTTAGGCAGACTCCGATGTTGATAAACTTGTGCTTATTGAAGGTAACATGGACAGATTTGTGAATTTGAATATTCTCAATGAGAACATATGACAGTGTTGATGACTTGAACCTTACGATAAATTGTTACTTTCAGCAAGATAATGTCCCAAAACTACATCGGGCATTGTACGTCTCTGGTTGATGTACCACGTTCCACACACTCTCAGAACACCAACTCAACGTCCGAACCTAAACATACACCTGTAAAGAGAACTTGAATCACGTGTGTGAAAACAGGACATCAGAAGCAAGACAGCTTTGAAAGAATGTCTGTTTAGGGAATGGCAAAGTTTTACGAGACCGTGTACCGTAACCTGTCCTAATTTCAGCCTAGCTCAGGGGTAGAAGCGTACGGTGCGTCTGGATGTGGCAATAAATAATATCTAACTAATAAAGTATATCAAACTATATGGACAGGTAATACGTACATATAAATCTAGTGAATGAGAACTCAAGTAATCGGGTAAAATGGATTTATTAAACTAAAAACACGAAGTGAAATAATACTTAAAAATATATATAAATCAAATGAACTACCGACTATTGTTTGTGTAAGTCGAAGCAGAGTTACACGTATATTGCATAATTAAACATTACTAAACAAAACGTTTACAACAAAGCGGGTAACGAATCAGAAATATCAAAAAGAAAACTTTGTTACAAGGATTATGTCTGAATTACCGGTACATTTTATTTAGTTATGTTGCTTTAGTTAAGTCCTTATTTCATTACCCGAGGGCTTGATTTCCAACCGTTCATGATATGCGATAGTAATACCCGATACACTAGTAATTGGCCTAAATTTCATATATATGTACATTCCGATCACTCGGACACAAACATATATAGCACTTGTTCAGGACTGCGTTTGAATTACCCTTACAAAGTAGTCACCGATTATAATCATATGGGTCCGAATCCATGATCACGTATAAGGTCAGAACCTTTCTTCCCAGAAATAGCCATCGGACTATGTCTCCCCGTTAACAAACAAAAGACAACCTCACAACAAAAGGATTCACTGGAAACAACAATACAAATCACAAAATAAATAAACCATACCTGTAAACAAAACATACAGAATATACACATTGAAGTTGATAGAGCTGTCGGGTCCAGAACCCAACATATCCGGACACTGGACATCGCATATCTCACATATAGACACAGTATAACAGTAGCATTTGACACGACAGGGAAATCAGCTGGTTGGCAACGTAAATATCAGAATAACTGGGCTCCGTGGTCAGTCAATTCATAAGGATAATGGGATCATTTGTAACAACTTTCACTCTCTTTATATGTGGGCTCAGACTACACCTGAGTCGAAGGGCTTCTACCTGTAAAGGAACAATGACACGTCGGCCCTCAACAGCATTCTATATGATTCAGAATAGGATGCAATTCTGTCCAGCAAAAATACACCTCACAGACTTACATAATCTCGTATAAAACAGGATGGCTTATTGACTCATCTATATCGCAGTTCCAAATATAACATCATGGCTTTAATTCCCTATCTCTTTTCATTTCCGCCCCTTGAATACCCATAGGTGATTCTCTAGCCTCACATATAAATAATCCTCGGTTCGACGTCCAGTACCTTCATGAATTTGCCCGCCACCACATTTAAAGACCCTATTCTACTCTCGACGTTGAAAGTTATTGCGACTTATCACAGCTGAAATTCACGTACCATGCAATAAAGCAACGTAACATATACTGTCTCTAGTCTAACCCTCTTTAAAATTACGACGCTGATAGTGTACATGCCATTAGGTTTTTATGAAGAATCTGCCCACACAGCTCTATCTAAAATCATCACACACTGGAATAAAATGCAAATAACCATTACACACACCTATATCTTACCTATTCTCTCCCGTATTCCCATCTAAATATATACAGCACATGGCTCGGAGACTTGAATGCAAGCAATCCTGAACGTATTTAATTTTACTAAAATAAGCAATACAGATGCCACTCTGGCTTACATTTAAACATTAATTTACTTGCTTAAAGCGGCCCTAAACTAGTGCATCTAGATATCGCCTCAATGCTTATATAACAAAAGGACTTAACTTGGCAGCAACCTTTTCATCAGCGACGACTCATATAACCGCTATTTCATGCGTGCTTAGCCCATGACTGCGGTTCACAGCACAGGGATGAATGTCCTCTTGTAGACTTCTGGGTACTTCATGGTTGCTGTCTCCTTGATGTCGGTTGTATATGGAACTGTTAAGTTAGAACCATCTACTTCTCTGCTTAGCGTGCTCGAATGCACGATTAAAACATTAGTATTAGCTATTATTTGAATATAGCCTCCGCTCAGATATAAGTCCAATCCACGCGGCATTAAACTAAGGGAAATGGCCCAGTTGTAATCAGTCCTTGTTACCGGTTGTATTTTAAACAGCTCGCACACGTTAATAACACAGTTCGCGCACGCGTTAGATATTGTTTATAAATACATACCGTCACTAGCTCTTGTGAGCCAAATTACAGCGATTCTACTTCAGTTTAACAAAACTTCACAAAGAAAGTGCCTTGTCGGCTCGCGAATGGCATCACGTCATACTTGGCGTTGAAAAGCATAACGAGAGCCCTTCCCTTATCAGCGCATATTTTATAGTCTCTCGATGTCGCCAGCTCCAACGGAAACCACACGCAAACATACGCTCTTTCTTTGTAAGAGCTCGCCAGATGTTAACGGCTGCTCGCGTTAATACGCACATATTTCAGTTTAGCACAAGTAAATAGTTTTATCGGCACCTGTTACTATATAATTACAATCTTAATTATGTGCAGTGTCAGATTTGTTGAATTTAGCTTAGTGGCGGATTCATTGATTAAAATCCAGGTGATCCCAGCCCTGGAAAAGAGATGTTTGTCCACCTGTGGAAAATATTAGGTACATCCCCTCGTTTAAATCTCACCCCCTCCAGGTTTGCTGTGCGCTTGGGTACACCGCTATTGGGGTCTACATGACTTAAATCGAGGCTTACGGCTCAAGTCCAACTAGACGAATTCGTTCTTACCGGAGCGCTACGGGGTTCTCACATCCTATGACACGGCCATCCAAGGCTCATTCCTTCATTCTCCGCGACTATATTGAGCGCTTGAAAGAATTCTGCCACAGTGTTATAATAAACTAGCAAATGTACCCGTGCTTCGCTACGGTATTCTACATTGTATACGGATATCGACGTAAATACTGTGCGTGCAGCAAATGAGATTGCATGTCTCTTAGCCTTATCCGAGAAATAGCATGGGGAGGTCCACATACGTTGTTTCCAATGTAAAGTGAGGGTTGCGGAGTTGTGACGATAACGCCAGGCTCACTTGCCTACTGCCATTCACAATCGAGTTGGCAAGTTTACATTATAATTGCAGGCCCCAATGCCTACTGCGCGGTCACAATCGATTTGGGGAGTTTTAGTTACAATGGCAGACCCATTTCCTACTTTCAGACAGGTTACAGTTGAGGAGTTTTTATTATAATACCAGGCAACTTCCCTACCACCAGTCAAAATTGAGTTGTGCAGTTATCATTATAATGACAGTCCCTTTTTACTGCTGCTAGCCAGCTTACTGCCAGTCACACAGAATTAGTGAGTTTCCATGAAAATAGCAGGCCACTATGCCTAATGCTAGTCAAATTTTAGATTGGAACATTTGTTTATAATGGCGGGCACACTGGCCTAGAGCCAAACACAATAGAGTAGGGGACTTTCGAACAAAACTGCATGATCCCTTGCCTTCTGCAAGACAAATCGAAAAGTGAATTATTCATTAAAATCGTAGGCCCTCCTTACTAATGCCAGTTACACAGGAGTTGGAGAAGGACCACATTCCTACTGCCAGCAGTCAAAGTCGGTGTAGGGAGTACTGATTACAATAGCAGACACATCCTTTCTCGATCGCTACAAATCGACATCAATGAATATATATACAGATGGACATACGAAAGTATATGAATGTTTGCAATATTGCAGACCTTCATTTACAGATTAACTGCTGCTAAACGGCACGTCATATCGACAAAGGATTGTACCGTAAGGCGCAGTATTTAGCGATCTAAATGGCTGGTCCTATGATATTTTCTCGCATCTAATCTATTCATGGGTCAGATTGAACCAAAAACGTTGAATAGGTTGAAATTTGTGTAAGAATATCTTACATTGCATTACTTTTCGGATAATTATGTGACATAGCATTTGGCTCACATATGGGTACTGGGTGGGCCAATGTTCGTGTAGAGTTTGATCATACTATCTTTCCTGTACGTGATTGAAATGATGCACATGAGAAGAAAAGGTTTAGAAATTAATTTCCATTAAGGCAGGTAGATTTCCATAAAGTTTGGTTGTGTGTATTTTGAGGGAGTGCAAAATCACAGTTTCGGTTTCGTATACACCCCCAATTAGTTCAGGGATTTAGAAACAATATTTGCCCTAAAACCTCCCCAAAGGACAGGTGGATTATAAATATGAAGTTTCGTGGAAATATATCCAGTAGTTTTCAAGTTAGAGAAAGACAAACAGACCAACAAACAAACAAACAAACAAACAAACAAACAAACAAACTAACTAACTAACTAACTAACTAACTAACTAACTAACTAACTAACTAACAGACACCAAGGAAACCTACCCTTGGACAGATGGATGCTATATATAAAATTTGGTTCAAATATCTTGTTAGTTTTCAAGTTGTAAGAAGTACGCTTTACACGCACCCGCTCTTGCGTTAAGTCCGCTGGGATTTGTACCGAAAAACGGTCCGTTAATGATATCTCCCTTACTAAATCCTGTTATCGAAATGATGCACATGAGAAAAAAAGGTTTAGAAATTCATTTTCATTAAGGCAGGTTGATTTCCATTAAGTTCGGTTGTGTATACTTTGAGGGAGTGCAAAAACACGGTTTCGGTTTCGTAAAAATCCCCACTCAGTTCAGGGATTTAGAAACAATATTTGCGCTAAAACCTACCCAAGGAGAGGTGGATTCTAAATATGAAGTTTGGTGGAAATATATATTTAGTAGTTTTCAAGTTATAGAAGGACAGACAAACAGACAAACAGACAAACAAACAGACAAACAGACAAACAGACACCAAAGCTAAAAATGATGCAGATGGTCATTATTACACCTGAAACGGATAACTGTACGGAAATTTCGCCAAAATAATCAATGTATAAACACACGGTCGTTACGATTTTATTTTTTTCGCTAAAACCTACCCAACGACAGGTGGATTCTAAATATGAAGTCTGGTGGAAATATATCCAGTAGTTTTCAAGTTATAGAAGGACAGACAAACAGACAAACAAACAGACAAACGGACACCAAAGCAAAAAATGATGCAGATGGTCATAATTACACCTGAAACGGATAACTGTACGGAAATTTCGCCAAAATAATCAATGTACAGACACACGGTCGTTACGATTTTATTTATATAGATGACGGATAAGCATGAGCACGTTGAAAAGTGCAGACTTCCACTTCGAGATTCATATCTCCTAAACGGTTTATGATATTAAGAAACGGTTTGCGCCATCAGACGCCTCATTTATCGCTCTACATGTCGGTTACTAAACCACTTCCTCGTATCTCCCATATTAAGGGGGTAAATTGAGTTCAAATTTTGAATAGGGTGAAATTGGGGTGCATTTTTAACATTTTACATTACATTTTGCCTACTTATGTATAAGCTAGAATCATGAAATTTGGCACACATAAGTCCCTCAATCGCGCCAATGTGCGCACCTAACGCGATGATCCTATCATTCTTATAAGTGTGTCAAACAATGAAATATACTTGTAAAAATCACCAAATTTACGAACAATCCAGAAATACGGCCAAATTTAACGTATAAGGGAGAGAGATACGACAAAATGTCACAGGATCAAAGTTGTAGATCACTCCGAATTGAAGGGACAATGTGCCATCCGTTTTGTCATACGACTTACCGTTTAGCCAAAAAATAGCTCAAAAGGAATGTCTGCACAGTCATTAAAATTGCCTCCATATTTCCATATCTTTGGGGGGTAAAAAGTGAAAAATTTGAACATCTTGGAATTTTCCCGTCGGTTAGGGACCAAAAGCTGTAATTTCACCAAATTTCAATTGTCTACCTCGTCTGGCAGGTTGTGCCGCCATTTTGATGTGGGGGGATAGGGGATAAAAATGAGGAAATTCCCGAAAATTTTTAAGCCCACGAAACCTATAGGTTATCGTTTTGGATATACTATACGACTGTGTTCTTATGCTGAGCCCAAAATTTGAGCCCCCCCCCAGCGTGCCCCCTTCAGGGAATTTTGAGAATTTCCGATTTTTCTAGGGATCCTGGGGTCATCAGTTTCCTCCGTACCAAGTTTCAAATTTCTGAGATTTCTGGAAGTGCCTCATTAATTCACGTCTTTTTTCATTTTTAAATATTTATATATACATCGCTCCAGCCCGACTTGCTTTTATATATATAGATGACGGATAAGCATGAGCACGTTGAAAAGTGCAGACTTCCACTTCGAGATTCATATCTCCTAAACGGTTTATGATATTAAGAAACGGTTTGCGCCATCAGACGCCTCATTTATCGCTCTACATGTTTGTTTCTAAACCATTTCCTCGTATCTCCCATATTAAGGAGGTAAATTGAGTTCACATTTTGAATAGGGTGAAATTTGGGTGCATTTTTAACATTTTACATTACTTTTTGCCTACGTATGTAAAAGCTAGAATCATGAAATTTGGTACACATATGTCCCTTAATCGTGCCAATGTGCGCACACAACGTGATGATCCTATCATTCTTATAAGTGTGTCAAACAATGAAATATACTTGTAAAAATCACCAAATTTACGAACAATCCAGAAATACGGCCAAATTTACCGTATAAGGGAGAGAGATACGACAAAATGTCACAGGACCAAAGTTGTAGATCACTCCGAATTGAAGTGACATTGTGCCATCCGTTTTGTGATACGACTTACCGTTTAGCCAAAAAATAGCTCAAAAGGAATGTCTGCACAGTCATTAAAATTGCCTCCATATTTCGATATCTTTGGGGGGTAAAAAGTGAAAAATTTGAACATCTTGGAATTTTGCCGTCGGTTAGGGACCAAAAGCTATAATTTCACCAAATTTCAATTGTCTACCTCGTCTGGCAGGTTGTGCCGCCATTTTGATTTGGGGGGATAGGGGATAAAAATGAGGAAATTCCCGAAAATTTTTAAGCCCACGAAACCTATAGGTTATCGTTTTGGATATACTATACGACTGTGTTCTTATGCTGAGCCCAAAATTTGAGCCCCCCAGCGTGCCCCCTTCAGGGAATTTTGAGAATTTCCGATTTTTCTAGGGATCCTGGGGTCATCAGTTTCCTCCGTACCAAGTTTCAAATTTCTGAGATTTCTGGAAGTGCCTCATTAATTCACGTCTTTTTTCATTTTTAAATATTTATATATACATCGCTCCAGCCCGACTTGCTTTTATATATATAGATGACGGATAAGCATGAGCACGTTGAAAAGTGCAGACTTCCACTTCGAGATTCATATCTCCTAAACGGTTTATGATATTAAGAAACGCTTTGCGCCATCAGACGCCACATTTATCGCTCTACATGTTTGTTTCTAAACCATTTCCTCGTATCTCCCATATTAAGGGGGTAAATTGAGTTCACATTTTGAATAGGGTGAAATTTGGGTGCATTTTTAACATTTTACATTACTTTTTGCCTACTTATGTATAAGCTAGAATCATGAAATTTGGTACACATATGTCCCTTAATCGTGCCAATGTGCGCACACAACGTGATGATCCTATCATTCTTATAAGTGTGTCAAACAATGAAATATACTTGTAAAAATCACCAAATTTACGAACAATCCAGAAATACGGCCAAATTTAACGTATAAGGGAGAGAGATACGACAAAATGTCACAGGACCAAAGTTGTAGATCACTCCGAATTGAAGTGACATTGTGCCATCCGTTTTGTGATACGACTTACCGTTTAGCCAAAAAATAGCTCAAAAGGAATGTCTGCACAGTCATTAAAATTGCCTCCATATTTCGATATCTTTGGGGGGTAAAAAGTGAAAAATTTGAACATCTTGGAATTTTGCCGTCGGTTAGGGACCAAAAGCTATAATTTCACCAAATTTCAATTGTCTACCTCGTCTGGCAGGTTGTGCCGCCATTTTGATTTGGGGGGATAGGGGATAAAAATGAGGAAATTCCCGAAAATTTTTAAGCCCACGAAACCTATAGGTTATCGTTTTGGATATGCTATACGACTGTGTTCTTATGCTGAGCCCAAAATTTGAGCCCCCCAGCGTGCCCCCTTCAGGGAACTTTGAGAATTTCAGATTTTTCTAGGGATCCTGGGGTTATCAGTTTCCTCCGTACCAAGTTTCAAATTTCTGAGATTTCTGGAAGTGCCTCATTAATTCACGTCTTTTTTCATTTTTAAATATTTATATATACATCGCTCCAGCCCGACTTGCTTTTATATATCTATATATATAGATGACGGATTAGCATGAGCACGTTGAAAAGTGCAGACTTCCACTTCGAGATTCATATCTCCTAAACGGTTTATGATATTAAGAAACGGTTTGCGCCATCAGACGCCTCATTTATCGCTCTACATGTTTGTTTCTAAACCATTTCCTCGTATCTCCCATATTAAGGGGGTAAATTGAGTTCACATTTTGAATAGGGTGAAATTTGGGTGCATTTTTAACATTTTACATTACTTTTTGCCTACTTATGTATAAGCTGGAATCATGAAATTTGGTACACATATGTCCCTTAATCGTGCGAATGTGCGCACACAACGTGATGATCCTATCATTCTTATAAGTGTGTCAAACAATGAAATATACTTGTAAAAATCACCAAATTTACGACCAATTCAGAAATACGGCCAAATTTAACGTATAAGGGAGAGAGATACGACAAAATGTCACAGGACCAAAGTTGTAGATCACTCCGAATTGAAGTGACATTGTGCCATCCGTTTTGTGATACGACTTACCGTTTAGCCAAAAAATAGCTCAAAAGGAATGTCTGCACAGTCATTAAAATTGCCTCCATATTTCGATATCTTTGGGGGGTAAAAAGTGAAAAATTTGAACATCTTGGAATTTTGCCGTCGGTTAGGGACCAAAAGCTATAATTTCACCAAATTTCAATTGTCTACCTCGTCTGGCAGGTTGTGCCGCCATTTTGATTTGGGGGGATAGGGGATAAAAATGAGGAAATTCCCGAAAATTTTTAAGCCCACGAAACCTATAGGTTATCGTTTTGGATATACTATACGACTGTGTTCTTATGCTGAGCCCAAAATTTGAGCCCCCCAGCGTGCCCCCTTCAGGGAATTTTGAGAATTTCCGATTTTTCTAGGGATCCTGGGGTCATCTGTTTCCTCCGTACCAAGTTTCAAATTTCTGCGATTTCTGGAAGTGCCTCATTAATTCACGTCTTTTTTCATTTTTAAATATTTATATATACATCGCTCCAGCCCGACTTGCTTTTATATATCTATATATATAGATGACGGATAAGCATGAGCACGTTGAAAAGTGCAGACTTCCACTTCGAGATTCATATCTCCTAAACGGTTTATGATATTAAGAAACGGTTTGCGCCATCAGACGCCTCATTTATCGCTCTACATGTTTGTTTCTAAACCATTTCCTCGTATCTCCCATATTAAGGGGGTAAATTGAGTTCACATTTTGAATAGGGTGAAATTTGGGTGCATTTTTAACATTTTACATTACTTTTTGCCTACTTATGTATAAGCTAGAATCATGAAATTTGGTACACATATGTCCCTTAATCGTGCCAATGTGCGCACACAACGTGATGATCCTATCATTCTTATAAGTGTGTCAAACAATGAAATATACTTGTAAAAATCACCAAATTTACGAACAATCCAGAGATACGGCCAAATTTAACGTATAAGGGAGAGAGATACGACAAAATGTCACAGGACCAAAGTTGTAGATCACTCCGAATTGAAGTGACATTGTGCCATCCGTTTTGTGATACGACTTACCGTTTAGCCAAAAAATAGCTCAAAAGGAATGTCTGCACAGTCATTAAAATTGCCTCCATATTTCGATATCTTTGGGGGGTAAAAAGTGAAAAATTTGAACATCTTGGAATTTTGCCGTCGGTTAGGGACCAAAAGCTATAATTTCACCAAATTTCAATTGTCTACCTCGTCTGGCAGGTTGTGCCGCCATTTTGATTTGGGGGATAGGGGATAAAAATGATGAAATTCCCGAAAATTTTTAAGCCCACGAAACCTATAGGTTATCGTTTTGGATATACTATACGACTGTGTTCTTATGCTGAGCCCAAAATTTGAGCCCCCCCAGCGTGCCCCCTTCAGGGAATTTTGAGAATTTCCGATTTTTCTAGGGATCCTGGGGTCATCAGTTTCCTCCGTACCAAGTTTCAAATTTCTGAGATTTCTGGAAGTGCCTCATTAATTCACGTCTTTTTTCATTTTTAAATATTTATATATACATCGCTCGAGCCCGACTTGCTTTTATATATATAGACTAGCAAATGTACCCGTGCTTCGCTACGGTATTCTACATTGTACACGGATATCGACGTAAAGACTGTGCGTGCAGCAAATGAGATTATTTTAAAATTGCATGTCTCTTAGCCTTATCCGAGAAATAGCATGGGGAGGTCCACATACGTTGTTTCCAATGTAAAGTGAGGGTTGCGGAGTTGTGATGATAACGGCAGGCTCACTTGCCTACTGCCATTCACAATCGAGTTGGCAAGTTTACATTATAATTGCAGGCCCCAATGCCTACTGCGCGGTCACAATCGATTTGGGGAGTTTTAGTTACAATGGCAGACCCATTTCCTACTTTCAGACAGGTTACAGTTGAGGAGTTTTTATTATAATACCAGGCAACTTCCCTACCACCAGTCAAAATTGAGTTGTGCAGTTATCATTATAATGACAGTCCCTTTTTACTGCTGCTAGCCAGCTTACTGCCAGTCACACAGAATTAGTGAGTTTCCATGAAAATAGCAGGCCACTATGCCTAATGCTAGTCAAATTTTAGATTGGAACATTTGTTTATAATGGCGGGCACCCTGGCCTAGAGCCACACACAATAGAGTAGGGGACTTTCGAACAAAACTGCATGATCCCTTGCCTTCTGCAAGACAAATCGAAAAGTGAATTATTCGTTAAAATGGTAGGCCCTCCTTACTAATGCCAGTTACACAGGAGTTGGAGAAGGACCCTATTCCTACTGCCAGCAGTCAAAGTCGGTGTAGGGAGTACTGATTACAATAGCAGACACACCCTTCCTCGATCGCTACAAATCGACATCAATGAATATATACAGATGGACATACGAAAGTATATAAATGTTTACAATATTGCAGACCTTCCTTTACAGATTAACTGCTGCTAAACGGTACGTCATATCGACAAAGGATTGTACCGTAAGGCACAGTATTTAGCGATCTAAATGGCTGGTTTTATGATATTTTTTCGCATCTAATCTATTCATGGGTCACATTGAATCAGAAACGTTGAATAGGTTGAAATTTGTGTAAGAATATCTTACATTGCATTACTTTTCGGATAATTATGTGACATAGCATTTGGCTCACATATGGGTACTGGGTGGGCCAATGTTCGTGTAGACTTTGATCATACCATCTTTCGTGTAAGTGATTGAAATGATGCACATGAGAAGAAAAGGTTTAGAAATTAATTTCCATTAAGGCAGGTAGATTTCCATGAAGTTTGGTTGTGTATACATTGAGGGAGTGCAAAATCACGCTTTCCGTTTCGTAAAAATCCCCACTCAGTTCAGGGATTTAGAAACGATATTTGCGCTAAAACCTACCCAAGGACAGGTGGATTCTAAATATGAAGTTTGGTGGAAATATATATTTAGTAGTTTTCAAGTTATAGAAGGACAGACCAACAGACAAACAGACAACAGACAAAAAACAGACAGACACCAAAGCTAAAAATGATGCAGATGGCCATTATTTCACCTGAAACAGATAACTGTACGGAAATCAATGTACAGACACACGGTCGTTACGATTTTATTTTTTTGTGCTAAAACCTACCCAAGGACAGGTGGATTCTAAATATGAAGTTTGGTGGAAATATATCCAGTAGTTTTCAAGTTATAGAAGGACAAACAGACAAACAGATACCAAAGTTAAAAATGATGCAGATGGTCATTATTACACCTGAAACGGATAACTGTATGGAAATTTCGCCAAAATAATCAATGTACAGACACACGGTCGTTACAATTTTATTTATATAGATGACGGATAAGCATGAGCACGTTCAAAAGTGCAGACTTACACTTCGAGATTCATATCTCCTAAACGGTTTATGATATTAAGAAACGGTTTACGCCATCAGACGCCTCATTCATCGCTCTAAATGTTCGTTTCTAAACCATATCCTCGTATCTCCCATATTAAGGGCGTAAATTGAGTTCAAATTTCGAATAGGGTGAAATTTGGGTGCATTTTTAACATTTTACATTACATTTTGCCTACTTATGTATAAGCTAGAATCATGAAAATTGGTACACATATGTCCCTTAATCGTGCCAATGTGCGCACCTAACGCGATGATCCTATCATTCTTATAAGTGTGTCAAACAATGAAATATACTTGTAAAAATCACCAAATTTACGAACAATCCAGAAATACGGCCAAATTTAACGTATAAGGGAGAGAGATACGACAAAATGTCACAGGGCCAAAGTTGTAGATCACTCCGAAAAATAGCTCAAAAGGAATGTCTGCTCAGTCATTAAAATTGCCTCAATATTTCGATATCTTTGGGGGTATAAAGTGAAAAAATTGAACATCTGGGAATTTTCCCGTCGGTTAGGGACCAAAAGCTATAATTTCACCAAATTTCAATTGTCTACCTCGTCTGGCAGGTTGTGCCGCCATCTTGATTTGGGGGGATAGGGGATAAACATGAGCAAATTCCCGAAAATTTTTAAGCCCACGAAACCTATAGGTTATCGTTTTGGATATACTATACGACTGTGCTCTTATGCTGAGCCCATAATTTGAGCCCCCCCAGCGTGCCCCCTTCAGGGAATTTTGAGAATTTCCGATTTTTCTAGGGATCCTGGGGTCATCAGTTTCCCTCGTACCAAGTTTCAAATTTCTGAGATTTCTGGAAGTGCCTCATTAATTCACGTCTTCTTCATTTCTAAATATTTATATATACATCGCTCCAGCCCGACTTGCTTTTATATACATAGATGACGGTTAAGCATGTGCACGTTGAAAAATGCAGACTTCCACTTCGAGATTCATATCTCCTAAACGGTTTATGATATTAAGAAACGGTTTGCGCCATCAGACGCCTCATGTATCGCTCTAAATATTTATTTCTAAACCATGTCCTCGTATCTCCCATATTAAGGGGGTAAATTGAGTTCAAATTTTGAATAGGGTGAAATTTGGGTGCATTTTTAACATATTACATTACATTTTGCCTACTTATGTATAAGCTAGAATCATGCAATTTGGTACACATATGTCCCTTATACGTGCCAATGTGCGCACCTAACGCGATGATCCTATCATTCTTATAAGTGTGTCAAACAATGATATATACTTGTAAAAATCACCAAATTTACGAACAATGCAGAAATACGGCCAAATTTAACGTATAAGGGAGAGAGATACGACAAAATGTCACAGGACCAAAGTTGTAGATCACTCCGAATTGAAGCGACATTGTGCCATCCGTTTTGTCATACGACTTACCGTTTAGCCAAAAAATAGCTCAAAAGGAATGTCTGCAGAGTCATTAAAATTGCCTCAATATTTCGATATCTTTGGGGGTAAAAGGTGAAAAATTTGAACATCTTGGAATTTTCCCGCCGGTTAGGGACCAAAAGCTATAATTTCACCAAATTTCAATTGTCTACCTCGTCTCGCAGATTGTGCCGCCATCTTGATTCGGGGGGATGGGGGATAAAAATGAGGATATTCCCGAAAATTTTTAAGCCCACGAAACCTATAGGTTATCGTTTGGATATACTATACGACTGTGTTCTTATGCTGAGCCCAAAATTGGAGCCCCCCCAGCGTGCCCCCTTCAGGGAATTTTGAGAATTTCCGATTTTTCTAGGGATCCTGGGGTCATCAGTTTCCCTCGTACCAAGTTTCAAATTTCAGTGATTTCTGGAAGTGCCTCATTAATTCACGTCTTTTTTCATTTTTAAATATCTATATATATAAAAGCAAGTCGGGCTGGAGCGATGTATATATAAATATTTAAAAATGAAAAAAGACGTGAATTAATGAGGCACTTCCAGAAATCTCAGAAATTTGAAACTTTGTACGGAGGAAACTGATGACCCCAGGATCCCTAGAAAAATCGGAAATTCTCAAAATTCCCTGAAGGGGGCACGCTGGGGGGGCTAAATTTTGGGCTCAGCATAAGAACACAGTCGTATAGTATATCCAAAACGATAACCTATAGGTTTCGTGTTCTTAAAAATTTTCGAGAATTTCCTCATTTTTATCCCCTATCCCCCCAAATCAAAATGGCGGCACAACCTGCCAGACGAAGTAGACAATTGAAATTTGGTGAAATTATAGCTTTTGGTCCCTAACCGACGGGAAAATTCCAAGATGTTCAAATTTTTCACTTTTTACCCCCCAAAGATATCGAAATATGGAGGCAATTTTAATGACTGTGCAGACATTCCTTTTGAGCTATTTTTTGGCTAAACGGTAAGTCGTATCACAAAACGGATGGCACAATGTCTCTTCAATTCGGAGTGATCTACAACTTTGGTCCTGTGACATTTTGTCGTATCTCTCTCCCTTATACGTTAAATTTGGCCGTATTTCTGGATTGTTCGTAAATTTGGTGATTTTTACAAGTATATTTCATTGTTTGACACACTTATAAGAATGATAGGATCATCACGTTATGTGCGCACGTTGGCACGATTAAGGGACATGTGTGTACCAAATTCCATGATTCTAGCTTATACATAAGTAGGCAAAACGTAATGTAAAATGTTAAAAATGCACCCAAATTTCACCGTATTCAAAATTTGATCTCAATTTACCCCCTTAATATGGGAGATACGAGGAAATGGTTTAGAAACAAATATGTAGAGCGATAAATGAGGCGTCTGATGGCGCAAACCGTTTCTTAATATCATAAACCGTTTAGGAGATATGAATCTCGAAGTGGAAGTCTGCACTTTTCAACGTGCTCATGCTTATCCGTCATCTATATATATAAAAGCAAGTCGGGCTGGAGCGATGTATATATAAATATTTAAAAATGAAAAAAGACGTGAATTAATGAGGCACTTCCAGAAATCTCAGAAATTTGAAACTTTGTACGGAGGAAACTGATGACCCCAGGATCCCTAGAAAAATCGGAAATTCTCAAAATTCCCTGAAGGGGGCACGCGGGGGGGGGCTCAAATTTTGGGCTCAGCATAAGAACACAGTCGTATAGTATATCCAAAACGATAACCTATAGGTTTCGTGGGCTTAAAAATTTTCGAGAATTTCCTCATTTTTATCCCCTATCCCCCCAAATCAAAATGGCGGCACAACCTGCCAGACGAAGTAGACAATTGAAATTTGGTGAAATTATAGCTTTTGGTCCCTAACCGACGGGAAAATTCCAAGATGTTCAAATTTTTCACTTTTTACCCCCCAAAGATATCGAAATATGGAGGCATTTTTAATGACTGTGCAGACATTCCTTTTGAGCTATTTTTTGGCTAAACGGTAAGTCGTATCACAAAACGGATGGCACAATGTCCCTTCAATTTGGAGTGATCTACAACTTTGGTCCTGTGACATTTTGTCGTATCTCTCTCCCTTATACGTTAAATTTGGCCGTATTTCTGGATTGTTCGTAAATTTGGTGATTTTTACAAGTATATTTCATTGTTTGACACACTTATAAGAATGATAGGATCATCACGTTGTGTGCGCACGTTGGCACGATTAAGGGACATGTGTGTACCAAAATTCATGATTCTTGCTTATACATAAGTAGGCAAAACGTAATGCAAAATGTTAAAAATGCACCCAAATTTCACCGTATTCAAAATTTGATCTCAATTTACCCCCTTAATATGGGAGATACGAGGAAATGGTTTAGAAACAAATATGTAGAGCGATAAATGAGACGTCTGATGGCGCAAACCGTTTCTTAATATCATAAACCGTTTAGGAGATATGAATCTCGAAGTGGAAGTCTGCACTTTTCAACGTGCTCATGCTTATCCGTGATCTATATAAATAAAATTGTTTCTGTTTGTCTGTTTGTCTGTTTGTCTGTCTGTTTGTCTGTTCCACCATCACGTCGAAACGGCTGGATAGATCTCAACCAAACTTCATATTTAGAGTATACTGACCCCGGGGAAGGTTTCGATATGCATATCATTTTAAAATCTTTGAAAAGACGGGGGTTTTATAGGAAAAACGGTTTTCCTCCATTTTCTCTTATACTATTATAGGCAAAATATCGAATTTGTCGTATAAGGACGAGACAAAGCTCAATTTAATCCTCTTGACGCAAAGAACAAAACTCGGTAAGCCCTACGGGCCCGAAAACCATGTTTTAAGGTCCTAAAACCAACCGTTACGGAGATATTGGCACCACACTACCCCTGCTCTAGGAATCGGATAAAGAAATGAACTGCCGTAACCATGGCAACGTCAGCTCCAGGATTCTAGAGCAGTGAGATTATGCATGTACGTTTGGGCATAGCTGTCAACCAAAATAGGTACAAATAAGACTTAATATCTGGGAAAAAAAATATACTGTTGTGTAAGGCACTCATAGGACTCCTTTGGGCGGGGATGGAAAGGGGGGTGAAGAACGAGTGTAAAAATCTATATAAATAAAATTGTTTCTGTTTGTCTGTCTGTTTGTCTGTTCCACCATCACGTCGAAACGGCTGGATAGATCTCAACCAAACTTCATATTTAGGGTATACTCATCCCGGAGAAGGTTTTGATATGCATATCATTTTAAAATCCTTGAATAAACAGGGGGTTTATAGGAAAACCAGAATGGTTTTTCCACCATCACGTCGAAACGGCTGGATAGATCTCAACCAAACTTCATATTTAGAGGATACTCATCGCGGGGAAGTTTTCCATATGCATATCATTTTAAAATATTTGAATATATGGGGGGTTTATAGGAAAATCAGAATGGTTTTTCCACCATCACGTTGAAACGGCTGGATGGATCTCAACCAAACATTGTATTTAGAGTATACTAATCCCGGGGAAGGTTTAGATATGCATATCATTTTAAAATCCTTGAATAGACGGGGGGTTTATAGGAAAACCAGAGTGGTTTTCCCACCATCACGTCGAAACGGCTGGATAGATCTCAACCAAACTTCATATTTGGAGGATACTCATCGCGGGGAAGTTTTCCATATGCATATCATTTTAAAATATTTGAATATATGGGGGGTTTATAGGAAAATCAGAATGGTTTTTCCACCATCACGTCGAAACGGCTGGATGGATCTCAACCAAACATTGTATTTAGAGTATACTAATCCCGGGGAAGGTTTAGATATGCATATCATTTTAAAATCCTTGAATAGACGGGGGGTTTATAGGAAAACCAGAGTGGTTTTCCCACCATCACGTCGAAACGGCTGGATAGATCTCAGCCAAACTTCATATTTAGAGTATACTCATCCCAGGAAAGGTTCCGATATGCATATAATTTTAAAATCTTTGAATAGACGGGGTGTTTATAGGAAAACCACAGTGGTTTTCCTCTATTTTATCTTATACTATTGATTTTCTGTAAACTTCGTTTACCGTACGTGAAACGTCTCTTCATTATAAACAACTTTCGATATGTTCATAATTTACCTTACTCTTCACATGACGGAGAAATTTACAATTTTCTGCTGGTATCATGCTCTGCATTTAGTGACCGACAGACCGACAACGAACCTACAGGTTACCATGGCAACGTCTCTGACTGCATGCCAGTAGGGAAGTAACGTATTGCCATTTTCCTCATCATGCTTTTAAATTCGTGGTTGTTCCTTGGGTAGATGGCAAGAGAGGCATCAATCGGCTCATCTGCGGGATATTGGCGGAATATCGTTGGAGGTTATAACCGCCCTCGAATAGATTAAGTAATAACACCATTAGTCATCTTCATATTTGTTTACCTAAGAATCACTGAACCTAAATTTCTCCTCTGTTAGCGCTTTATTATATCCATAACTCACGGCATTTATTTATTTGTCGTTATCCGGCTGTCCTCAGTTATAATCCATTTTCTATTAGTTTCAACATTCTTAACTGTATTATTTTCTTCCTTAATTACGCCGTATGTACGTGAATGCTAGAAACTACTGGATGCATTTCCACCAAGATTCGTATTTAGAATACACCTGTCCTTGATAGGTTTCAGGGCAAATATTGTTTCTAAATCCCTGAACTAACTGGGGGTTTATACGAAACCGAAACAGTGATTTTGCACTTCCAAAAAATATACACAACAAAAGTTTATGGAAGTCTACCTACCTTGGTAGAAATTAATGTCTAAACCTTTTTTTCTCATGTGCATCATTTCGATACGAGGATCAATAAGGGAGATATCATTAAAGGACCGTTTTTCTGTACAAGTCCCATCGGACTTAACTCACGAGCGGGTGCGTGTAAAGCGTATTCCTTACAACTTGAAAACTACTGAAGACATTCGAAACAAAATTTATATTTAGCATCCACCTGTCCAAAGGTAGGTTTTAAACGTAAATAACATTTCATGTTCCGGAATGGACTGGCGGTTTATAAGGAACCGAAATGGTGATTTTACTCTTCCACAATATATACAGAACAAGACCAACCTGACTGGAAATCGACCAAACCTGATGGAATTCCACCTCTAAACCTTTTTTTTCATGTGCATTTTTTCGTCAGGAGGATTAATAAGGGAGATATCATGAATGGTCACTTTTGCAGGTTAAGTCCAGCGGACATAGCCCAAAAGGTGTTTTACATGGAGCAGATTCCTTATCTATATAAATCAAATCGTAACGACTGTGTACCTCTACACTGACTATTTTGGCGAAATTTTCGTACAGCTTTCCGTTTAAGGGGTAATAATAACAATCTCCATAATTTTTGATTTCCTGAAAGTCCTAATTTTTACCCGCCTCGCCCAAAATCCACATTGTGGCATAATCTGCCAGAAGAATAAGAAGATAATTGAAATTTGACAAAATTATACGTTTTAGCCTGTAACGAATGAAAAATCCTATATCATTAAATTTTTCATTTTTTATCCCCGAAGAATATCGAAATATGCAGGCAATTTTAATGATGGTGCAGACCTTCGGAAATTCCTATCACGTAACGGATTGCACAATCTCCGTTCAATTTGGAATGATCTACAACCTTGGTCTTATGACTTTATGCCGTATCTGTATCCCTTTTACGTTTGATTTTTCTCTATTAATCGATGTTAAGTCAATTTGGAATTTTCACATGCATTATTCATACTTTCAATTACTTATATGAAATACAGAATCATCAAACTCTTCACGAAAATTGGCCCACTCAGTAGCCATATGTGAGCCAAATGCTACGTATGTAGCTGTCACATTATTATCCGAAAAGTAATGTAATGTGAGATGATCTTACAAAACCTTTACCCTGTTCCACGTTTCTAAACCTGACCCAAGAATAGATGACATATCATTGGACCAGCCATTTAGGCCACTAAATCCGGCGTGTCTTATGGTATAATCCTTTGTCGATATGACGTACGTTTAGTAGCAGTTAATCTGTAAATGAAGGTCTTCAATATTGTAAACACGCATATACTTTCGTATGTCGATCTATATATATTCACTGATGTCGATTTAGCGATCGAGAAAGGGTCGGTCTGCTATTGTAATCAGTACTCCCCACACCGACTTTGACTGGCAGTAGGAAAGGGTTCCTTCTCCAACTCCTGTGTAACTGTCATTAGTAAGGAAGGCCTACAATTGTAATGAATAGTTCCCTTCTCGATTTGACTTGCAGAAGGTAAGTGAGCATGCAGTTTTGTTTAAAACTCCCCTACCCGATTGTGTTTGGCAGTAGGCAAGGGTGCCCGCCATTATAAAGAAATGTACTCATCTAAAATGTGACTGGCATTAGGCATAGTGGCCTGCTATTTTGATGGAAACTCACCAACTTGGTGTGACTGGCAGTACGCTGGCTGGCAGTAGGAAAAGGGGCCTGTCATTATAATGATAACTGCACAACTCAATTTCGAGTGATAGTAGGGTAATTGCCTGCCATTATAATAAAAACTGTAATCTGTCTGGAGGTAGGAAAGGGGGGCTGCCATTTTAACGGAAACTCCCCAAATCGATTCTGTCCGCATAGTAGGCAATGGGGCCTGCAATTATAATGTAAACTTCCCAACCTGATTGTGAATGCCAGTAGGCAAGTGAGCCTGCCGTTATATCACAAATCCGTAACAAACACTTTACATTGGAAACGTACGGGGACCTCCCCATGCTCTTTCTCGGATAACGCTAAGAGACATGCAATTTTAAAACTATCTTATTTACTGCATGTACACTATTTACTTCGATATTCGAATACAATGTAGAATACCGTAGCGAAGCACGGGTACATTCGCTAGTTTATATATACATCGCTCCAGCCCGACTTGCTTTTATATATATAGATGACGGATAAGCATTAGAACGTTGAAAAGTGCAGACTTCCACTTCGAGATTCATATCTCCTAAACGGTTTACGATATTAAGAAACGGTTTGCGCCATCAGACGCCTCATTTATCTCTCTACATGTTTGTTTCTAAACCATTTCCTCGTATCTCCTATATTAAGGGGGTATATTGAGTTTAAGATTTGAATAGGGTGAAATTTGGGTGCATTTTTTACATTTTACATTACATTTTGCCTACTTATGTATAAGCTAGAATCATGAAATTTGGTACACATATGTCCCTTATACGTGCCAATGTGCGCACACAACGTGATGATCCTATCATTCTTATAAGTGTGTCAAACAATAAAATATACTTGTAAAAATCACCAAATTTACGAACAATCCAGAAATACGGCCAAATTTAACGTATAAGGGAGAGAGATACGACAAAATGTCACAGGACCAAAGTTGTAGATCACTCCGAATTGAAGGGACATTGTGCCATCCGTTTTGTCATACGACTTACCGTTTAGCCAAAAAATAGCTCAAAAGGAATGTCTGCAGAGTCATTATAATTGCCTCAATATTTCGATATCTTTGGGGGTAAAAGGTGAACAATTTGAACATCTTGGAATTTTCCCGCCGGTTAGGGACCAAAAGCTATAATTTCACCAAATTTCAATTGTCTACCTCGTCTCGCAGGTTGTGCCGCCATCTTGATTCGGGGGGATGGGGGATAAAAATGAGGATATTCCCGAAAATTTTTAAGCCCACGAAACCTATAGGTTATCGTTTTGGATATACTATACGACTGTGTTCTTATGCTGAGCCCAAAATTGGAGCCCCCCCAGCGTGCCCCCTTCAGGGAATTTTGAGAATTTCCGATTTTTCTAGGGATCCTGGGGTCATCAGTTTCCCTCGTACCAAGTTTCAAATTTCAGAGATTTCTGGAAGTGCCTCATTAATTCACGTCTTTTTTCATTTTTAAATATTTATATATACATCGCTCCAGCCCGACTTGCTTTTATATATCTATATATATAGATGACGGATAAGCATGAGCACGTTGAAAAGTGCAGACTTCCACTTCGAGATTCATATCTCCTAAACGGTTTACGATATTAAGAAACGGTTTGCGCCATCAGACGCCTCATTTATCGCTCTACATGTTTGTTTCTAAACCATTTCCTCGTATCTCCTATATTAAGGGGGTATATTGAGTTTAAGATTTGAATAGGGTGAAATTTGGGTGCATTTTTTACATTTTACATTACATTTTGCCTACTTATGTATAAGCTAGGATCATGAAATTTGGTACACATATGTCCCTTATACGTGCCAATGTGCGCACACAACGTGATGATCCTATCATTCTTATAAGTGTGTCAAACAATAAAATATACTTGTAAAAATCACCAAATTTACGAACAATCCAGAAATACGGCCAAATTTAACGTATAAGGGAGAGAGATACGACAAAATGTCACAGGACCAAAGTTGTAGATCACTCCGAATTGAAGTGACATTGTGCCATCCGTTTTGTCATACGACTTACCGTTTAGCCAAAAAATAGCTCAAAAGGAATGTCTGCAGAGTCATTAAAATTGCCTCAATATTTCGATATCTTTGGGGGTAAAAGGTGAACAATTTGAACATCTTGGAATTTTCCCGCCGGTTAGGGACCAAAAGCTATAATTTCACCAAATTTCAATTGTCTACCTCGTCTCGCAGGTTGTGCCGCCATCTTGATTCGGGGGGATGGGGGATAAAAATGAGGATATTCCCGAAAATTTTTAAGCCCACGAAACCTATAGGTTATCGTTTTGGATATACTATACGACTGTGTTCTTATGCTGAGCCCAAAATTGGAGCCCCCCCAGCGTGCCCCCTTCAGGGAATTTTGAGAATTTCCGATTTTTCTAGGGATCCTGGGGTCATCAGTTTCCCTCGTACCAAGTTTCAAATTTCAGAGATTTCTGGAAGTGCCTCATTAATTCACGTCTTTTTTCATTTTTAAATATTTATATATACATCGCTCCAGCCCGACTTGCTTTTATATATATAGATAAATTATTGAAGCATATTATGATATGGTTCAACAGAATACAGGAAAATTGGTCCATTCCATGTCAGAGAGGTTGAGATAGTTGG
The DNA here is from genome assembly GCF_040414725.1 of Anabrus simplex. NCBI lineage: Eukaryota > Metazoa > Arthropoda > Insecta > Orthoptera > Tettigoniidae > Anabrus > Anabrus simplex. Next base: position 208,591,674 of record NC_090271.1, on the reverse strand, counting down.
CACATATGAGGGAAGTGCATACGAAATATTAAACCAGTTGTGGCTTTGTAATAAGTGTTATTTTCAGTCAGTGTATGAATACTTATTTTGCAGTGGAAAAGAGCACTTGACAGTATGTTTTGTAAATGCTTGCTTTTATACTTGCATAACTAAACTTATGAATGAAGAGTACATATGTTACAAATCCAATGAGTATTTCTGTTTTCGTAATGACAAAAATAAAGTTTACGTTTCTACGCTGTAGTGTATGAAATTTCCATGACTGTGTGTTTTGTCTAAGCAAAGCGCGCGTTAACGGCAGGATTTAACACTTTGATGGCAACATTAATTCAATGGGTTCATAAAAAATGTCATTAAAATTACTTTATATAAGTTCAGTTTGTTATATTATTCTCCAGTTGAACTCTACAGTAGTCGAAATGCCTGGCAGGAATGAGAGGATTAGACCGCGGCAGAATAGCCCGGAAGACTTTTATCATATCGACTTCGGCTGTGAAAGCCTTCATACCTTGATGAAAACTCTACAGTAGTTTTGAGTATTTGACATTTAATGTTACATGTTTGTGACAATGAAAAATAAATTTCGTAAGTACAAATGTAATCATGAGTTCATCAGGAGTATGTGGATTCACTACATTATTGAAAAAGTTCGAAGCAAAGTATCATAAGTTTACTGTACATAAGAAGCACGGATATGAAATGATCTGCACTACGTGACAAATCAATGATCAGGAATATTAGTTACACAGGTCTTACAATTCAATTGTATCTATTGAGCCTTCTCAATAAACTATGAGCATTCTGAAATAATATTTGTTTTCGATATAGCATATCAATACCTTCTGATTACACTACGTAATAAAAAAGAAATATATGCGAATTGCCTAAGAGAACATTTTAGAAAATTCAACAAGGTAATTAATTAATCTGTCAGTATATTCAATTATGCCTGGATCACTATCAGCCCTCTCTTCGCGTCCATGCAGTTAGCGAAGCTTCAGGGCAGCTCCCATGGACACTCCTGCTCTATAATCCAACTACACACTCATGAACACAAGTTACATTATCACAGTCATATGGATGTGGAGATTAGCACAGACGCCGGCAATAATTAGGGCAATGGAGGAAAGAATTAAGACTCAGAAGTGGTTGAGGAAGAAGAAAAGGAAAACTACAAGCAAAGGATTATTGAGGGTTCTTTTTGTTTGTTCACAGATATAGGAGTGTAGAATAGTGAATATATAATGCATCTCAAAACTATAGCAATGTAATAGGCCTATGTAAAATGATACCTAAATGTGCATATATATTTTCTGTAATAAACTCACTAACTTGATACATTATTTTGCTTTAATAATCTTAGTAATTTTATACGCAATTGATTCTCTCGAATAAACCCCCTAACCGTGAAAACTGGAAATATACTGACAATTACATTTTTCAAATACACAACTGTGTTTTTCAGAGATAAGAGCTAGAACTAATTAGTAAAACACGTAAACAAAGAAAGAGGGTGTTTTATCATTTCATTTCTAAAAAACACTGATGAATTAGGACCGGAAAATTAAGGGGTTCTTGTATAGACATCTGGAGATTCCATTTACTCATTTCAAATCTATACATTTTTCTTTTCATTTTCGGCGAAATGGATGTAGAAGTTAACGAAAATAAGTTTAGGAGTAATACAAATCGCTTTTACATTTTGTTTTAATGTTTGAATGACAAATTTTCATGCTAATTCAATTAATTCCATTGTAGTTTATGCAACCAAACTAACGTGCAACATGGTTATAAGGTGGCTAATCCCCTGCAGGCATACTGTATGATACTCATGTAAAGTGAGCACATTTTGCACACAATTCTGAACTCTACCGACAGGTTATATCGTCCGCCCGGAAAACATGACGCATTAAAATCATGTAGCGATGTCCTTTTACCCCGTAATTATGTTTAATGTGTTGTGCCTCGTGGTCGGGTGTAACGAAGAGGAGAATCAATGCATGAAATTAGGTAACAGTGCAGTAATCAATGTCTTAAACAGCGAACCGGATGGCGTATGTACTCTACTGTACTCTCGTCGTGCTACCAGCATGTCCCCAGCAGTGTAGCGTAGCGGATGTGGCTAGGCGTTAGCCTAGTAATCGACGGAATGTGACATCGGCGGTTCGAATTCTGAATCGTTCAAATGTTCTTCTACCGGTTTGATGTTTCTGTACGTAAACGCAGGCCCACGTTTTCCACATTCAAAGGAGTATAACGACACTGTTATTCATCTTGTGCCCCGCGCATACTTCACTAGTTAGGGCCTGGATGTACTGTAATCTCTGCTGTCATTCAGCATGTTTCCCACAGGATAATACGTTGACATGCTCCTCATTTGTGGGGAAGCAAGACAAAATCCGTGCGAAGCACTACGTATGTACGAGGAACGATATCCCGACAGGTGACACCCACGACATTCCACTGTGTTGAAAGACGTCTAAGGACAATAGGCGTGATTTCCAAGCAGCTACCAGATCGCGATAGGCCCGTTACATCGGGTGAAACCGAAAGTCATGCCCCGGAGGTAAATGACACTATGTTACAAATACGCAACTCTACACGAGAGCCAAGAAAATGTATATAAGTTTTACACTTGCTCGCATTTTAATGAAAGGTTTTGTAAACTTCGTTTTAGTAACCACTCTTCAAATGTTGATGTCTTAATTGGTTTTGGAAGTATACTAGACTAGATGCCTTTTATCTCAAACTGGCTTGATCGTTTCTATTACTGTAAAATATTGTTTTTCTAACGGTATATGGCGGGCCTCTTAGAAGGTGACGCCGTCTCTCAGGCGACGAGATTTGGAGCGGTGAAGATGTGGAAATTGGTGGCCGTGGCATAGGAGCTGTCTCGCCATTCGCTTTAGTGCAAGAGAATGTAAAACCACAAAGGACCATTCTCAGGGCAGCCTAAGATGGGGACCAGCTCCTCTCCATCTCCTGAATGTAGAGCTGTGGAGTCACGACAGAGCCGTGGCCACTACTACGGCCGAAACTGACTCAATATCCGCTTATCTACTTTACTACTACTACTACTACTACTACTACTACTACTACTACTATTACTAAACATCATTCTGTAGAGCAGGCATCTTAGAAGATGACGCCTTCTCTCAGGCCAAGTTGATTTGAATTGGTGAAGGAGATATATACGGTGAAGGTGGGAAGGATGGCGGCGGCCGTGGCCTGTACTAGGAACTCCCGTCATTCTCCCTAGTGCAGGAGAATGCAAAACCACGAAAATCCATTATCAGGACAGCCGACGGTGCGGACCACCGTCTCCCGAGTGCAGGGCTTTAGACCCGCGGTAAAACCGTGGCCACTTATACTGTAGACCAGGGCCTCTCAAACGCTCAAGATCTTACGCGTGCAAACTGACGCGCAGAGGTCCTGTCCACAGTACATCGGTCTCACTCGGCTCGGCTCGAACCAGCGCGTCGTCTCGGGGCGATTCGGCTAAGCTCGGCTCAACTCGACTCGGAATTGGAACGCTATTGAGCAAGTGAGAAAGAGGGAGACAGGTGGAGCGAGCGAGACAGGCGAGCGGAAAGAGAGAGACACCGGTATTGCTCCAAATCGAGGAGTGGGGATCTGCACTCTACTCAACAAAGCAAAGTCGTTCTTTGCACCTTGCCACGCGCAATGCACTGGTGCATGCACCCTGAGAGGACCTGATGTAGACCGAAGCCTAATCTGCATCCGCTTTTGATAGCTTAATATTGGGCGTAGAGGATATTATTTTGCAAATGCACTGGTGCATGCAACCTGAGAGGACCTGCTGTAGACCGAAGCCTAATCTGCATCCGCTCTTGATAGCTTAATATTGCGCTTAGAAGATATTTAGAAATAAAAGTTATATTTAATACCTTTATAAAGATTATCAGGCAATGTGAACTCTCCACTGTGTAACTGAGTATTCTTTATTTCTTGAAGTAAACCATACGCGGGAACTAGGAATGAAGTTTCAAACTTTCCATTTTATGTGGACCTCTGCTGTACAAGGCGAGAATTTTGGCGTCCCTTCAATGGGCTGATATGTTTGATCACACTGTCTGTCATACCTTCCGGATTTCGCAATATTTGCAGTCAAATTTGCCTTGCTGAACTTTTGGTGCTGTCGCAGTTGTTTCTGGAGTTTTCTAAAGAGTTTCAATGCGTTTCTTGGTTATGTCATGGAAAGACATGAATACCTTATAGGTATAGCACAGGGCTATAACCTTGGCATCATCTTCCTCGATGATTCTCACCCTGCAGGAATAATCCTTATCACAGAATAACGTATTTTCTTCTGGCTTTTGAGGCCTACGATCCTGAATCCAATGAACTGTTATTAAACCACTCAGGTATTTCGTTCACCAACAGAGCGCAAGCCATTGAAGTCTTCAATAATGAGTTTCATTTCCTGTAGCAGAATGACCTGAAAATAACGATCACGTTTACGCTTACAGCCCGGTCCAGTTTCATGCGTAGATAACCTTCATTACATCATTACAGTAACTTTATCGTACCTCTTACGTTTCCTTTTGCCTGCATTTATTTTCTTCAAACCGAGCAAGTTGGCCGTGCGGTTAGGGGCGCGCAGCTGTGAGCACGCATCCGGGAGATAGTGGATTCGAACCACATTGTCGGCAACACTGAAGATGTTACTCCGTAGTTTCCCATTTCCACACTAGGCAAAGGCTGGAGATGTACCTTACTTAAGGCCACGGCCGCTTCCTTCCCATTCCTAGGCCTTTCCTGTCCCATCGTCGCCATAAGACCTATCTGTGTCGGTGCGACGTAATGCAAATAGCAAAAAATATCTTCTTCACACAAGAACCTTCACAGACTTCCGAAAATACCATCATCAGACGTGATTTTGAAACCATCCAAACGGCAATAAATCACACAACACCAATAGGAAAGCGTAGCAACCACTAACAACAAACGATTTTCGGAAACAAATGAATGCTTAGTTGCATGGTGCAGCGATACCAACATTAATGTGTGACATTCCCCCTTTTTGGACTGTTTTTCTCTGTCATTGCCCCTTTTCGTGTTGTATACCAACTTTCAAAGTGCTACAGATAGGTCACTATCATCCTTTTAGCAGTGGAACGAAGTGTATTGTATTCTACCCCCAATGATGTATAGTACTGAACGTTGATTTCATTTTTTAAATAGATGACATTCCCCCTTTTTTGTAGCGGACTCTTCAAATACTCCGGTCTCGCAAGCCAATGAACGTAACGCATGCTGTCGACTGCATGCAATAAACCCCTAAATGATCTGCAAACATGAGGTTCCATTTCGCGGTCTATACTAACAGTAGAATAAAATTATTAATTTCCTAATTTTATTCGCACGTGAATGTCAGTGATGATGGAAACGGTAAAAGACTAATGAGAGTTACAGTATTCTTACAGCAAGCTCTTCGCGTTGTCTATATATATATAAAATAAGAGTTTTGTCTGTACATTGATCAGAATTTGAAAAGAATGGTATTTCTGTATCGGTCATGGCATCAGGAACAAGGAAATGCATATTTTACTTTTCCGTACTTTCTGTCTGTCTGTATGTATGTATGTATCTATGTATGTATGTGTGTATGTATGTATGTATGTGTGTATGTATGTATTTATGTATGTACACGCATCACGAGAAAACGGCTGAAGATAATTTAACGAAAATCGGTATGTAAAGTCGAATGATGAACCACTACAATCGAGGCTATAAATTATTTTATTCACGCTGAGTGAAATGGTAGTTTAGGGGCAGGCCTGAAATCTAATTCTCAAATAAGTTATTTAATTATTTATGTTATTAGTGGTCGTATCGATAAATACTACATAACTAACATAACTTTAGTTATGTCGTTTGCATCCGGGAGATAGTAGGTTCGAATCCCACTATCGGCAGCCCTGAAAATGGTTTTCCGTGTTTTCCCATTTTCACACCAGGCAAATGTTGGGGCTGTACCTTAATTAAAGCCACGGCCGCTTCCTTCCAACTCCTAGGCCTTTCCTATCCCATCGTCGCCATAAGACCTATCTGTGTCGGTGCGACGTAAAGCCCCTAGCAAAAAAAAGTTATGTCGTAAGTTAGTAGTAGTTATGTAAGAATTTATTAAATTTCCGATCACTTATGTCTTATACAGTGTTACCGTACCGCATATTATCACAGCGATATTCATGAATTTGGATTTTTGTTACTAAGTCCATATCAGCGCCGAGTCACGAGAAAATGGGTAAATAGAATTTAGTGAAAATAGGTATGTAAAGTCTGAGAATAAGGAACTGCAGTCTACGATATAAATAATTTTGTAAGACGCCCTAATTTAACAGAGTCGAAAGAAAACTAATGTGAAGGCCTGAAATATAGAAAGGTCATAAACTTTATCAACAATAACATTACATTGACCATTGTTTGTTGTTATGTGCTTTTTATCTTCTGTTTCCACTCATCCCCGATAGATAGGATTACTGCAGCGTACCGAGGTTTTTTAAAATTTGCTTTACGTCGCACCGACACAGGTAGGTCTTATGGCGACGATGGGATAGGAAAGTAATAGGGGTGTGAAGGACGCGGCCTAGGCTTCAATTAAGGTACAGCCTGGTGTGACTGGTGTGAAAATGGGAAAAAAAGGAATACCATCTTCAGGAATGCCGACAGTGGGATTCGAATCCACTATCTCCCGGATGCAAGCTCACAGCTGCGCGCCTCTAACCACACGGGCAACTCGCCTGGTCGTACCGAGTGTAACAGCCTGCCTGTATATTGGCGGGAAGTAGCTGGGGAGTTAGATAAATATTTTCTTTAGCATGTCATTCCTCTGGTTCATACTCAGATATTACTGGCACGTAACACACTGGTTCATCATAGCATTCGAGCTATTCAATCCCTACTCTGAGGCACTGATTGGAACGAGTAGTGTGCATATTTAACGGAATAATGACAGAGGAGTGTTCACGACTGTCTGCGGCCTGGTTATTCCAGCTCTGGAAGTTTGGACTGTTAGATCGGCACTGTAGTACTGTTCGTTGAAAGTGAGAAATTTTGCGTTTTTTTCATTTGATCGAGTATTTTATATGATATCATTGCTTTCAATCGCTACATTCCTACTGAAATTTTTGTTATGACCTATGTTGAATTCAGTTAGAAAAACCACCAAGTCAGTCTTTCTGAGAATCCCGTAGCGAAGCACAGGTACATCAGCTAGTTTCTAATAAAACTGTATGTAGCCTATTTTGTTGATTAGTGATGATGATGCTTATTGTTTTAAGGGGCCTAACATCGAAGGTCATCGCCCATTGTTGATTAGTACGGGACCAACAATGGCATCGGGGATCATATTATAATTAGATAGGTATTGGTTTGGGTTACTGTAGTCACGTCTTAGTTCGTGAACCATGTGCGACGGCTGAGTGGCCTAGTAAATTATGATGATGCTTGTTGTTTTAAGTGGCCTAACATCGAAGATCATCGGCCCGACCTAGTAAATGGTCCTGAGAGTCGGGATACCAGTTGCTTTGGAATGGGAGTGCGCATTTGGGACATATTCTGTGTCATGACCATCTTTGTGCTCAGGCGGCTAGGACCATATAATCCACCGGTGGTCCCTAACCCGTTTGAGGAGAGATCCCCACTTGGACTATGTGTAAGTAATGTAGCATCCTGCTTCATGACTTTACCGACGGTTACGATAAATTGGTAATTTTTATCAGCTATGATTTGAATAATCAATCATTTAGGGAAAAATCCGAGGAAGGGAGGCAACCCACCGAGGGATAATAGAAGAAAGAATATACAAGATTTTGTGACCCGGTCGTTGGTTATCTTTAAGACGTTTTGACTGATGTGGTAAATGCGGTTTGTGTTGAATACTAAAACGATAAACTGAGGAAATAATAAAATATAGTTCTCAGAAGTTTTCTCCGACTGCCATAGCGCCAATTATCCAACCAATGCGATTAATAGAAGAATAAGCTATTAATTTTCGTAAGGAAATCTGACTGAGACCATCTAGTGATCCAATTAAAACTGAGGTGTTATTAATTGTACTACTGAAGGTATTTGTTTCAATAACATAGGCCAAAAGTATTAAAGGGGCGATTTTTTGTCAAGTTATCAGAACCTCCCCTGCGAACCATGTGACCTTGCCGCGGTGGGGACGCTTGCGTGTCCCAATGAAGCAGATAGCCGAACCGCAGGTGCAACCATATCGGATGGGTATCTGCTGAGAGACCAGACTAAGGAACGGTTCATCGAAAGGGGGAAGGGGGGTAGCAGCCTTTCGGTAGTTGCAAGTGCGACAGTCTGTATGATTGACTGATACAGCCTTGTAATAATACTCAACATGGCTTAGCTGTATTGATACTGCTACACGGCTGAAAGCAACGGGAAACTACAGCCGTAACTAACTCCCGAGGACATGCAGCTCTCTCTCTCTCTCTCTCTCTCTGTATGATTAATGTACTGACGATGGCTTCATCCCGGGTAAAATATTCCGGAGGTAAACTAGTCCCCCATTCGGATCTCCGGGTAGGGACCACACGAGAGGGGGCGATCATCAGGAAGATGGATACTGACATTCTGCAAGTCGGAGTGTGGAATGTTACAACTATGCATCGTTTTGGTAGGTTGGAAAATCTCTAAAAGGGGATGGATAAACTAAAGTTAGATGTAGTTGGTATAAGTGAAGTACGTTGGCAGGAAGAACAGGATTTTTGGTTAGGCGACTACCGAAATATCAACACAAAATCAAACAGAGGAAATGCAGGTTTTGGTTTAATAATGAATAAGAAAATAGTACAGCGGGTAAGCTACTACGACCAGCATTATGAAAGAATTATTGTCGCCAAGATAGACACCAATCCAATGCCCACCACAATAGTGCAGGTCTATATGCCAACTAGTTCAGCGGATGATGAGGAAATCGAAAGAATATATGAAGAGATAGAAGATTTAATACAATATGTAAAAGGTGACGAGAATCTAATTGTTATGGGAGACTGGAATGCAGGGGTAGGCCAAGGAAGAGAAGGTAATACAGTAGGAGAATTTGAATTGGTACAAAGGAACGAAAGAGGAATTCGGCTAGTTGAATTCTGCACTGATCATAATTTAGTCCTTGCCAATACTTGGTTTAAACACCAGAAACGACGGCTGTATACATCGACGAGACCTGGAGACATCGGAAGGTATCAAATAGACTTCATTATGATTAGGCAGAGATTCAGAAACCAGGTGTTGGATTGCAAAACCTTCCCAGAAGCAGACGTGGACTCTGACCACAACTTGTTGGTCATGAAATGCCATTTGAAGTTGAAGGAAATGAAGAAAGGAAAGAAGGCAAAAAGATGGGATCTAGACAAGTCGAAAGAAAAGAGTGTGAGGGATTGTTTCAAGTAACATGTTGCACAAGGGCTGAATGAAAAGGCTGAAGGAAACACAATAGAGGAAGAGTGGATAGTCATGAAAAATGTAGTAGGGCTGCTGAAGAAAAGTTAGGAAGGAAGAAAACATCAACTAAGAATCAGTGGATAACGCAGGTGATATTGGACCTGATTGATGAACGACAAAAATACAAGAATGCTAGGAATGAAGATGGCAGAAAGTAATACAGGCGATTAAAACAAGAAGTGGATAGAAAGTGCAAGGAAGCTAAGGAAGAATGGCTGAAGGAGAAGTGCAAGGATCTTGAAGGTTGTATGGTCCTAGGAAAGGTAGATGCTGAATACAGAAAAATCAAGGAACCCTTTGCAGAAAGGAAATCTAGGTGTATGAATATTAAGAGCTCTGAACGAAAGCCACTTCTAGGGAAAGAAGACAAAGCAGAAAGATGGCAGGAACATATCCAACAATTGTATCAAGGTAAAGATGTAGATCATTTGGTTCTGGAACATGAAGAGGCTGTTGATGCTGAAGAAATGGGAGACCCAATTTTGAGGTCAGAGTTTGACAGAGCTGTGAGAGACCTAAAGAGGAACAAGGCACCTGGAATTGATGACATTCCCTCTGAATTACTGACTACCTTAGGAGAAACCAGCATGACAAGGTTATTCCATTTAGTGTGTAAGATGTATGAGACAGGAGAAGTCCCATCTGATTTTCGGCAGAATGTTGTTATACCAATTACCAAGAAAGCCGGTGCTGACAGGTGTGAAAACCACCGCACCATTAGTTTAGTATCTCATGCCTGCAAAATTTTAACACGTATTATTCTTGGTACACTTATTGTCACTATATCTACTTCGTGGTTGGGAGTGTGAATAGGACTGGAATTTAATATATTATACTCCATCCCTCTAATAACCAACACAAAAATATATTATATCAACTGAAGCTTCTCTACGTTGCTCCTCTCTATTATTTTGATAATTACATTTTCACATCACCCTTTTATTATAAGTACTACAATCTTTCCAACTCTAATATGTTCAGCATTGTTACTAAAAATGTGAGCCGCCCCCTTCCACTTCTGGTTTCCGGAGACAATAGAAGAATTAGGATGAAAGAACTGTTTTATTCTGAGGTTGTCTGAGTCATCAGTCCATAGACTGGTTTGGTGCAGCTTTCCATGAAACCCTATCCTGTGCTAACCTTTTCATTTTTGCGTAACTATTGCATCCTACATCTGCTCTAATCTGCTTGTCATATTCATACCTTGGTCTACCCCTACCATTCCTACCGCCTACACTTCCTTCAAAAACCAACTGAACAAGTTCTGGGTGTCTTAAAATGTGTACTATCATTCTATCTCTTCTTCTCGTCAAGTTTAGCCAAATCGATCTCCTTTCACCAATTCGATTCAGTATCTCTTCATTTATGATTCAATCTATCCATCTCACCTTCAGCATTCTTCTGTAACACCACTTTTCAAAAGCTTCTATTCTCTTTCTTTCTGAGCTAGTTATCGTCCATGTTTCACTTCCATACAATGCCACGCTCCACACGAAAGTCTTCAAAAACATCTTTCTAATTCCGATATCAATGTTTGAATTGAGCAAATTTCTTTTCTTAAGAAAGCTCTTCCTTGCTTGTGCTAGTCTGCATTTGTTGTCCTCCTTACTTCTGCCATCGTTAGTTATTTTACTACCTAAGTAGCAATATTCATCTACTTCCTTTAAGACTTAATTTCCTAATCTAATATTTCCTGCGTCACCTGCCTTCATTCGACTGCACTCCATTACTTTTGTTTTGGACTTATTTATTTTCATCTTGTACTCCTTACCCAAGACTTCGTCTGCCTCGGCCCTTGTTTGGAGCCATTTCTGATAAGCCTTCTTTTTACGTTTGCAGGCTGAAATCACTTCATCATTCCACCAATATGTTCGCCTTTTCCCATCTTTACACACTGTTCTTCCTAGGCATTCCCTTGCTGTTTCTACTACAGCATCCCTGTATGCCACCCATTCACTTTCTATATCCTGAACCTGCTTACTGTCTACTGTCCGAAACTTCTCACTAATCACATCCATGTACTTCTGTCTAATTTCCTCGCCCTGGAGATTTTCTACCCATATTCGTTTGCAGACAGAGTTCACTTTCTCTACCCTAGGCCTAGAGATACTTAGTTCACTGCAGATCAGATAGTGGTCTGTATCACCGAAAAATCCGCGAAAAACTCTTACATTCCTAACAGTTTTCCTGAATTCAAAATCGGTTAAGATATAGTCTATTATGGATCCGGTACCTCTAGCCTCCCATGTGTAGCGGTGAATAGCCTTATGCTTGAATAATGTATTCGTAACTGCTAAGCCCATACCAGCACAGAAGTTCAGCAAACGCTTTCCATTCCCAATATCTTACATATCTTCGCCACATTTACTAATAACCCTTTCGTATCCTTCAGTTCTATTTCCAACTCTCGCATTGAAATCACCCATTAGCACTTTCCTATCCTTGCTGTTGACCCTGACTACGATGCCACTCAAAGCTTCATAAAACGTGTCAACTTCATCCCCATCTGCACCAAGAATTAAAGTTACAGTAAACAAAAACTGTGCAGGAGTATTAAAGATTAAAAAGGAGGAGAATCCTATTTACGGGGTATGAACCCATTAACTAATATTTAGCTTACCTTTTTCAGACCACAGATGGGCTGTCAGGATCAAATTTTCAGTATGCTCTAGGCAATTTAAAAATGTTATGAGAGGAAATAATACAGTTGTGTTTATGTTTCGTAGATCTAGAGAAAGCATACGACAGGGTACCGAGGGATAAGATGTTCGCTATACTGGGGGGGCTATAGAATTAAGGGTAGATTATTAAAATCAACCAAAGGTATTTATGTTGAGAACTGGGCTGTAGTGAGAATTGATGGTAGAATGAGTTTTTGGTTCAGGGTACTTACAGGGGTTAGGCAAGGCAGTAATCTTTCACCTTTGCTGTTCATAGTTTACATGGATCATCTGATGAAAGATATAAAGTGGCAGGGAGGAATTCGGGAAGGCGGAAATGTAGTAAGCAGTCTGGCTTATGCTGACGACTTGGTCTTAATGGCAGATTGTGCCTAAAGCCTGCAGTCTAATATCTTGGAACGTGAAAACAGGTGCAATGACTATGGTTAAGAATTAGCCTTTCGAAGACTAAATTGATGTCAGCAGGTAAGAAATCCAAGAGAAATGAATGTCAGATTGGTGAAACAAAGTTGGAACAGGTAAGTATTTAGGTTGTGTGTTCTCCCAGAATGGTAATATAGTAGGTGAGATTGAATGAAGGTGTAGTAAAGCTAATTGAGTGAGCTCGCTGTTGTGATCAACAGCGTTCTGTAAGAAGGAAATCAGCTCCCGGACGAAACTATCTTTACATCAGTCTCTTTTCATACCTACCGAGCTCGATAGCTGCAGTCACTTAAGTGCAGCCAATATCCAGTAATCGGGAGATAGTGGGTTCTTGCCCCACTGTCGGCAGCCCTGAAGATGGTTTTCCGTGGTTTCCCATTTTCACACCAGGCAAATGCCGGGGCTGTACCTTAATTAAGGCCACGGCCGCTTCCTTCCAATTCCTAGTCCTATCCTATCCCATCGTCGCCATAAGACTTATCTGTGTCGGTGCGACGTAAAAACATAGCTTTTCATACCAACTACGCTTGCGGAAATGTGATGAGGAAGGAATTATTTTAATTGCTGACCTTACGAACTACGACACCACAATATGATGAAGGAAGTGAAGCAATATCTTGTATGAAAAATGGGGTTTGACTTACAGAAAACTGTGGCTGTGTCAATTAACACTGCCCCAAGTACGGTAAGTATTCATAATGGGTTTGTGAAATTTCTTCAAGAAGACGTTAACACCCTATTATACAGTTCCATCGTTTGTTACACCAGGAAGCTCTGCGAAGGAAGGTATGAAGTCATTTGAAAGTGTACCCTCGGTGGTAATTAAATTTTTGAACTTCGTATCTACACGTGCTCTAAATAATTGCTAGTATACGTGAAGTGGAATCTCAAAATGGCGGACTTGAAATGTACATTAATGTTCGCTATCTGAGTCGTGGGCAAGAACTCCAGAGGTTTGTCGAGCTCTTGGACGAAATTCGCTTCTTCATGATAGAAGAACAGGAAGAATTCCCAGAAGTTACGGACCCTATTTGTCTGTGCGATTGAATCATTCCCCGTGATTTTACAGAAATATACAATGATGTGAATAATGAAGAGAAAGGAAAGGGGCATACTGTAGACATATTGTTTGAGATCATAAAATCGTTCCAGAAAAACGTGAAGTATTCCTCAGGGATGTTGAAATAAAGACATTTAAGTACATTCCTTCACTTAGAGTACAACTAGAATTGATGTTAAATTTTGCAGATCAATTCACTTTTGAAGACACAAAGAGTATTTGTAAGAAGTATGTGGACGTATTACAGAATTCGAAAAAAAAATTTCCAAGATGTTTTCCCTATTTCGAGATTTGAAGAAAATATTGGTCGTTATTTCATAAACCTCATAATACACAAATGAATGACATAATTTTTAGCTGATGATATGGAAATGGAGTTAATTTCAATAAAGAGCTACATGGGTGAACAAATTGGTATAACTTGGTGAAGCATTGATGAAGATCGAGTGTGCTGTTGATGGGAAATACACCCTCCAGAAGCTAGAGAACTTAATACTTGAACAGTGGAACAGGCTCCCACAACTGTTTTAGGCCATTAAGGAACTTGCTACAGGGTTACTTACTTTGTTGCAAGTTTCACACTAAATGTGAGAACGATATTTCACTTGAAGTCCATTGACAATATTAGTATTTTTGATTTTTATATCCAATAATACTTAGTGATGAAGTACGTTATAACGGGAGCTTATTATATATTTTTTACAAAATTATATATATTCTTAAAACTAACAAATTTAAAAATGTATATTTTGCAGTATTCCATGTTGATACAATAATTAATAGTTTTCCAGTAATTTTTCTTTATCTGTATAAAATGTATGAAAACCCATCCTGCCTAGGCGGAAAGCTAATATATGACATATTACATTTCATTCGAAAAATAGCGTGTACTTCGTAAGAATGAAACGGACCAACAAAAGTTTTTTCAGATATATCAGGAGAGAGAAAGAATCACTACACAACGACTTCTCCAAATTCACTCCTCTTGTTCAGGTATATTACTCCCGTGGTTTCGCATTTTCAAGCCATACAAATGCTGGGACTGTACCTAAATTAAGACCATGGCCCCTTCCTTGCCACTCCTAGGCCTTCCGTATCCCGTCGTCACCATAAGACCTATCTGTGTCAGTGCGACGTCAAGCGAACTGTAAAGGAAAAAGTTCATTACTCAGTACACACAGCGGTCGATAGCGAAGAAGCTGTTCATTACTCTACAGAATTTCTAAATTCATTTCATCCTTCCGGCTTTCCAACACACGAGGTGATTTTGAAAGTAGAGGGTGCCTACAGTATCCACATCCGCCATTGGGACGCGATTGGTAGTAAACATTTTGAAAAACTGCTTAAAGCTACTAATTTAACTGGCCGTGGTGCAGTCAAAGTTGTCTTTATACCGATAATTCCTATGAATGCTTCATATTTTCCTTTTGTTCTCAAAAGATTCCGTAGTCCAATTCCCGGCAAGTGTCTCCTTTGGCATGACAATAAACAAAGCACAGTGTGGCTGGAATTGATCTCAGTGGAGAATGCTTTTCTCATGGACAGTTTTGCATGTCTCTTTCGCGTGTTACAAAAAAAAAATATTTCCGTGTTCATTACTGAAAATAAACACGACTATTTTTTTACTATTTGCCTTACGTCGCACCGACACAGATATGTCTTATGGCGACGATGGGAGAGGAAAGGCATAGGAACGGGAAGGAAGCGGCCGTGGCCTTAATTAAGGTACAGCCCCAGCATTTGCCTTGTGTGAAAATGGGAAACCACGGAAAACCATCTTCAGGGCTGCCGATAGTGAGGCTCAACCCCACGATCTCCCGGATGGAAGCTCACGGCTGCGCGACTCTAACCGCAAGGCCAACTCGCCCGGTTGATTAATGTCTTACACAAGGGAATCTTATAAGTTCTCTGTTAAAAAGTAACCTATCGCCTTAAATTCATTACTGCTCTCGTGAGACGTCGGGGTGGGTTGCGAGTTTTGGTACATTATTTATAACTTTATGCCTGATACGTTGAGATTGAATAAAAAAACTCTATGCTTGCAGCTAAATAACTCAACCAAAACTTCTTAAAAGTGCAATCTGAAATTGCTCTTTGTGCTTTTGTAAATAACTGACGAGCAATTCCTGAATTCTTTTCTAGAATCTGTTTATTTACACGTGTTTTCCCTCATAGCTCATTGAGATGACCATCATCTCCGGCATGCTTAAAGAAGGTTTCGAAATTGCTTTTCTTCTCTGGTAGACCATATTCTGACGAAGGTAAATAGTTATACGAAGTCCCTATCTGTTTTTCACGCTTTCGCTTAAATTTGACTTGCCTTTGCCACTGTAAGTATTAAATGCGCGAGTCAGTCAATAATACGTTTCCGCCAAATGGTTCAGGGAGGTAAGAAAGTATCTTCGCAGTACGGATTAAATCGAGAAGACACCCTAAGACGAACCAGTGATAGACTGCTTCAGAGGCTTTCATGGCGAACAGAAACTGAATAGGGGATGGACAGAGGAAAGAATGCAAAGATTTTGGTTTGCAAATAGGGCTTCCAGTAATGTGTGATTCTTGCTTAACGTGGTCTCAAATAGCCGTAGAGGACCTAGTTGTAGGCAAACCTTCTAACACCTGAAATGGGTGAAGTCTTACAGAGACAAGCTGAACTGGATTATGTCCACTTAATTTAATGGGTCATTACTATACTGTCACTACCGTCACGTTCAACTGAGAGGAGAATTATTGCCTCTGTACTTGGGTGGCATCTACTGAGCTACTGTCCTTTATTTATAAGTTGCTACTAGTGTCTGGCTATATCGTTAACAACCAATCTTCCTACTGCCTGTATGTGTCATGATCAATCTGTCAGCACCCAACTCGTCCCTTCATACACTGTGATTGGAACCTAATGTATCTATCTCGACCTGAACTTTGAGTGTGCCACGTAAGGGAGGCTCTCCTCCCAGAAGACGACGACCAGGCAGGGGCAGCGGCGATACGGTAAGGAAAGTCTTTGAAATAACATGTAAAACTTATCTGCGAGTGGCAAAGGGAAGATACCAGTGTTCCCTTCTATCATTCAACTGTTAGGGCATGCTGCGATTACTTTTAATCTTAATGTAGGGTTTTCTTATTGTCAGTTAGGTTATGTTATGTACCTTTCTACGCTGCCTCCAGACGGAATTTAAGAACCCCTTATGGAGACTAGGTAATTTTAAGGACGTACGAGTCTGTACCCTCGTTTCCGTTATTCACTTTGATTTCTGGTGACTAAGTTTCCTAACTCTAAATTTCTATTCTCTATTTCTGACTTTAAGTTCTTACGGTCTTAGTAACCTTGTAGTATGGCTTATCCTCTGTGTCACCGAACCTTTTGTCTCGTTAGGTTTTACGGCAAGTCATGTAACGGGATCGCTTGAGGTGTTCAGCAACTTTTTCATTTCGACCTCGACCTTTCGACTTAACCTACTTTTTAAGTTTTACGTGACCGACTTGTATGAGCTTCGACTCCTGTGTTTCTGGATCGATCCGCAGTTTATTTGAGGCTCCCCTATTGAGTAAGGGTAGCGGGTGTTCAAGCTAATTAGCCTTTAAGATTAATAAGATGTGTTCTGATGTGAACTCTTAAATATAAATTGAGTTTCTTGATGTATATCCTTGGCCCATTAGGCCGCTGAAAATTGAAATATTGTAGTCCAGGGTTCGAGACACTTCTGACATGTCATTCCCTTTCCTCGTAACTTTGTTATGGAAGTTCTAGCTTCTTTCTCTATTCAGAAAAAAGTAATGTTCGATTTTCCCTCTGCTGGGGAACTTCTTTTGTAAAGGCTGATGCCTCTTTGTTCTCTTTCCCAAGCTATGAGTAAAAACCGTTGTTCCTGTGAAGACATTAAATTATATGGTAAGTTGGGGACTTCTTCCCCCTAGGTAAAACTAATGATATTGTAAATATATTACCGAATTCTACTTGTTGTTACTATTTGTTAAATTGTTGCTTTGAAAACATCATCAAGACAAAGAAAAGGAAAGGAAACTTGAAAATATATCCTAAATGTAAAGTTTTAGTGCTGTGCTTTTGTCCAGGGTTTGGCCTTGCCGCTTCTTTCCTCATCATGCACGTGGTAATAATAATAATAATAATAATAATAATAATAATAATAATAATAATAATAATAATAATAATAATAATAATAATGATAACAAGATTATCAGACGTATCCCATTTGAATGATCTGTCAGATCTTATGCAGGCAAAAAGGAAGACTTTGTTGATATCTCCACTGAGGTAGTTGACTGGCTGGAGAATCTTGATTGTCAGCTGTGAAGGCAACTGCGCCACTGTTCCCTGAACTTGATCCTTTTCTTGTTAAACATGTTTAAATCTTTTACAGTTTTACTGTCTCTATATGATTGGTGTACCACACGCTAAATAAATAAAATTGGTTGTATTGGGAACACTTCCTAATGGAAGAAGAACCAAAATACAGTTTCTGTAACGATTAGCAGTAGGAACTTTATGGAGCTCAATTCGACCTAAAGACCACTTATTGAACAAACACTGAAGAAAACAAACAAAAAAATATTATAAAATTATGGAAACAATAGATACTCCCAACATATTACTCAATCATTAATATTGCAATTGAAAATCAAATCAAAATACACAGAATGATAACAAGGCAGAATATTAAATATGTATGCCTCCATCAATTGTTAATTTCATTACTCTTCTTATTTCATCCACAGAGTAATCCGTTTTTTCTCATTTTCCAGCGGAAAGAAGAGCCTCGATTGTGGCACCAACCTACGACCTCATTTTATTTTTTACCATTAAATTACAATATATTAATCATGACAGAACTCTGACGTCATGATTCTGACGCACTCTCTCTCTCCCTCTTTTTTAGGGAAACGAAAGACCTGCTGCCTGTTAAGCACACTGAACTTTTAAAGACCAGCTTAGCGGTCAGGCCGTGATTCCAGGAGGCCATGTTGTCCTCATCATGTCAATATCAACCCATTTATCATCTCTACAAGAGCACTATCCGAGCGCACTTAAAACGAACGTGTCATTAATCAATTCAAATCATTACTTCACTATATGTGTTGCTCTCTTCTTCCAGTTCGCTGTTAATCACAGTAAAGGGAGTAGTCAATTTATCTCTCTCAGTAAAGAAGGATTTAGAAATTATATGCATTGTCAGACAATTACTGTGTGCTGGATTGAGAGGATAAAACAGTAAAGCGCTAGCTTTCTAAGCTCAAGATCACGAGTTCAATATCAGCTAAGTCCGGTGGTACTTTAAAGTACCCAAATGGGTCAGCCATTTACAGTGCATATTAATCAATATTATATGTTTTGTTCGACCGTACTATAATACGCTAATTTCATCTGACGTCACTGCATCTTAATAATATGCATTAAAGTACTGTTGTTATTCCACCTATCGATTTCCAACTAACCATATCCGATATAAATTGGTATCGTACGTAGAACAATACTCCAGCCTTGAAAGGAGAAATCACAACAATCCAAGATGGCAACCACGAGTTTTGAAGGAACACTAATTTCGAATCAGAATCACCGCCGTATATTCGTTGTCCTGTGTTTTAATATTTCTTGCTTTGGGGCTAAAATCTCCAAACTACAGCTCTACTCCATACATTCCATCTGTTGAACTAGTCGGGAACACTCATGGGTTTTAATATGTCTTCCTCTCAGGTTAAAATCTCCAAACCACAGCCCAACTCCATTAACACCATCTGTTGAACTAGTCGTAAATACTTATAGTCAATATTGTGCCCGTTCGCATCTCGTAGACCATTTATAAAATGGCGGCGTAGAAAGGTATGGCCCATGCGATCTATTAAGGCAATGAACTTCTTATTAACACAGCATATAGGAGACCATGCACGTCACGGAACGGACTGATTTGGAAGACACTGCAGGACAGTAGAGGCTCATTTTGAATTGTTTTGAAAAAAATATAGCAGCGGAATGATTGTTTAAAAATATACTCTAAAAATTTCAACTGCAGAAGTAAGACGCAAATACAAGCGAAGCTTTACATCTGAAGATTATTCTAAACTCCTGAGGAAGATATTGACTGTTTACAATCGGCGATAACATCCGATAAAATAATTCACCTACGCATGTTATAAAGAGACGAGATATTATAGAAATAAATAATTTGTGGTGAGATACGTCTGACTTGGGTCCGGTGAGCAACCACTCTGCGATTGAAGAATAAGGACTCACCATATTGCAGAACCGACAATTTCGTATGAGAAGAAAGTTACCCCTGTGGTTATAAACTTAATATCTATATACGGAGAACTTATTCCAACCGAAGAAAACTTCGTCGTTTAGAATATCAGTAGAACTGTGGAATATATCCTGACTGATTGCTCCGCAAAAGGAATTTTCTACGCTGTCTGCAGATTTGGAATGATGACTGTTTGCTAAATCTACATGATGGACTGAACTGGGGATATGCACCGGCGAGCCAGAGGACAAGCTGATGATGATTGGACCGGCCAGCCAGAGGACAGTATGATGAGGATGAGCATCGGCGAGCCAGAGGACCGGCCGATGAGGATTGGACCGGCGAGCCATGTGACCAGCTGATGACCAGGAAGACGTTATCCAACCAGAGATCCAGATCCTAACAGAGGGTCTAACCACAATCAAGGAATGGAGCGACAACCAGACCAAACGTAGCATCTGACAAGCTAAGTCCATACATATTTTTAGTAGAGTAGTTTCTTGCAATCTACACCCTCAATCTAACTTCGGCATGTGCTGAATAATTGGTGATGTTTATGAATTAATTAAGAACGTGTGTGAAACATAAAGTGAAGTGTGAGATATTTAAGGCTATAAGATAAGATGGCAGTGTAGAATTAGAATTCTATTATATCATATACAGGCTACCGCACTTGCATACATACAGTAGAAACTAGCATGAGTAAATGAAAGAAGTGTTACTTGTGAAGACCTAATAGCAATGAGTCTATATAACTAGTGAAATTTCGATTAATCTCGTTTGCCTGTACAAAGATTACGTCACGAATTTACCTACGCGACACAGATGAATATAGTCAAGTTACGTATTCCTTTCTTCATAGAAAGAGGGCATTGAACTCAAACTGCTGTTTTTAAGATAAAAGGTTATTAAAATGCGTTTATTACAAGGCAATTCTAAAATGTTTGGCATATAGTTTTGGGTGTATTCGGCTATATGCGTACGGCAATATGTATGCCGGTGGTATGATAATGTATATTTGAATGGTGTTGAAATGTGGTTATTTCTTGGAGCATATTAAGGAATACTTGAAATATAGATGTTTGTTTATATTCTGCGGTAAGAGAAAGAATTGCTATTCGCCGAGGAAACGTTGTGTTAGATTTACATGAGGTGAGTTTCTGTGTCAAATGGAAAGAATATGTCAAAGTGTGAATATCGCGCAGATGACCATTTTAAGGTAAGATTGACATGTATTGTGGTAGAACTGTGAATCGTGACAGTTTTTTATCTGACATTGGTAAATGGCATGTACCGAGTATAAGAGAGTTCTTTAATATACGGTTTACTAGGCTCATGACTAAGTATACATGTGATATTCTTTGGTGTGGTGATGTTTCAATATAATACGTATTAATTTCATTCTGTACTGTCCCTACGAGTTGAGTAGCTCGTACACATAACAGATATTGAGTAAGAGCAGTTAGCTAAAGCACATTGAGCCGTTGATGGAGGAGTGTGTGGATCGGAAACTACTTGAACAGTTAGATAGATGTTCATTTCTTTTCACGCAGATATGATTTCAATTGAAGTGTTTTAAATATAAAGAATAGGATAATGGTTAGTTAGGAGCCATATGTCGTAGGCTCTAGGGAGGTATTGTCTTAGCCCGTAAGTTGTTATTTATGCGTATTCAAGATAAGTGACCAAATAATCAGAGTTCAGATTTATGAATGGAAAATTTGGAGAGCAGTTTTACGATTTCACACTCACGCAAGAGTTTGTTTGGGAAACACATACGTAAAGATATGATCAGATTTACATTCGCAATCTGACTTTATCCCATTTAATTTTTATTACGTTTCAATTTAGCGAACCATCCATTCTGTCACAGTGAGATGACTTATATGTGGTGAGAATAATTTATATAATTAGCGTGAAAGTATTCACAACGAGTATTTATATGGAGACCGTGATTGCTCAGTGATCTCTTGAATATAATTGGAGAAAATCAATTACATTTCGGAACATGGCTACGAATATAGAAGTAAATAACTAATATGAATTTGAACATTAAATGAGAAAGAATGTAAATAATTTAAAGCTTAATTATTTTACTTTTATTTGAGCCAGCGCTGACTCTAATCCTTTATGCTTAAATATTATTAAGATAATACTACCCAGAATTCACATTAACTTACATTGAACATGATTTATTCATTAAATTTTCTTATATTTTTCTTTTAGAAAGTGCCTGTGTTTTGAATTCCTTTTGGGTAACGGCTAGTTTGTAAGTTAGCTAATAAGTTTTGTAGATATAAGTAATTGATGAGTTTGACAAAAAGAAAGAGATTCTGTTTTGAGGTTATCGGCCACAGGTCCTTACTTGAGCGTATAGGTATTCCCATGATGTGCATCTCAACAGACCGAGTCTCTTGCGAAACCACGTAAAAAAACTACCATATTAAATCACAGATTTTATGAGCGATAGATGGAATACCCTGAGAAGAAATTGAGTTACCGAGAGAACTTGGCACTGACCGCTCGATAGGCGGGTGCAATATATAGTATGCCTGTCATCTGTCGCAATAGTCATAAAGAACCGCAATAGTCGTGGTATCATTATAAATAACGTGACAAGGTAAGAAATATTGTAGAAATTCAAAACTATAGGCATTTCATTATGGCCAAAACAAGAAACTTACACATCTAGTCTATAAAACGCTTGTATGAATGTTATGAAACTCGCTAATATACTTGCGTCTATATGTCATTACAGGCTCGATGCATTATATACTAATCATAGATTTTACATAGGTATAACACAATATGCACTGTGTTCCTCATATAATACTTTATTTCCCCACATAGTCTCCATAGCGATTGTAGCATTTGTCTAACCGTGGGGAAGCTATTTGACGTCGCTCTTGTAAAATGTGGTGTCTTGACCGCTGAGGCAGCGCTTTTCTGACATTATCATCAACCTCATTACTTTGAAATCTTTGGGCCCGTAAGGCATTCCTTCAAAGCTATAAAGAGGAGAAAATTACTTGACGCTAGATGAGGACTACACGGTCAATGTTCAAAAATCGCTAACCGAAATTCGGGGCACTGTTTTGAAAAACTCTGATGACTCATCATACTTCCATACGCGACCATCGGTAAGTGTCTGCGCTTTTTCTGAGTACCAGGATTATTCTTCTTTCTCCTCTAGGGTTTCTAGGGACCACGTGCCGATTTCAATGCTTCATACTTTTTATGTTCCTTCTTCATGCAATAGGCTACTCCTTCATCTTCTCACTGTGCCTTATTTTCCTTTCCTTGGACGATTTTGAGCCTGTTTTTTTTTCTCTTCCGACCTTGGAATCCTTCCATTTTAACACTTTATTTCTAAAAATATCCCTCTCGGTTGCTTCTTCACATTCTTCTTCTTCTTCTCCTTCTCCTTCTCCTTCTCCTTCTCCTTCTCCTTCTCCTTCTCCGTCTTTTATATTGTTTATTTCCAAACCTTTCTTGACATTATTAATCCAGTTTGTTGTTGACTTCTTGTTCCAAACATATTGAAATATATGTTTGGTTGACCTGTTGTCATCCATTAGGTATAAATGTCCAAAAAAATATCAACCAGGAATATTATTATTAGTTGTAGTAATAGGTTGCCTTTGTTGTGTAGTGATTAGCGTGATTAGCTGCCACCCCCAGAGGCACGGGTTGGCTCTGCCACGAAATTTGAAAAGTGGTACGAGGGCTGAAAGGGGGTCCACTCAGCCGCGGGAGATCAACTAAGCAGATGGGGTATCCGATTCCCACCTCAGCCATCCTCGAAGTGGCTTTCCGTGGATTCCCACGTTTCCTCCAGGCAAATACCGGGATGGTACCTAACATACGGCCACGGCCTCTTCGTTCTCTGTTCCTAGTCTATCCCTTCTTGGGGGCGATGACCTAGATGTTAGGCCCCTTTAAACAACAACCACCATCATCATCAGTCTAACCCTTCCAATGTACCTCTCCCCCATAAGGGCCCTGTTCAGCATGGCAGGTGAGGCCGCCTAAACGAGGTACTGGTCTTCCTCCCCAGCTTCATCCCCCTGACCCAAAGTCTCCTGCTCCAGGACACTGCCCTTGAAGCGGTAGAGGTGGGATCCCCTCGATTAGTCCGAGGAAAAAACAACCTTGGAGGGTAAACAGATTAAGAGAGAAAGAAAGAGAGAGAGATTGTTTGTAGTAGTAGTAGTAGTAGTAGTAGTAGTAGTAGTAGTAGTAGTAGTAGTAGTAGTAGACACCGAATACTTTTTTAAGGTTTGGCTGTATTATATATTTTTTTCTAGTCTGGGATAAGATTTAACTGCTGAGCGATTGTTGTAGATATTTAATCCTGTGAAGAGAAAATAATATGGGACGTTCAACTCACTATGGTTTCATTCCTGTTTCTATTTTTGCTAAAGAAGAAATGACGTTGCATGCACCTAGTGTACATGTCACCTGTCAGATGAGCGAAATTTTCATCTCGCTGCCTTTGGAGCGAACAATGGTCTTGTTGTTGTATGTGATCCGGTACAGAATACGTGATGAATTAAAAAGTCTCAGGAAGTCCTTTTATAGGTGGCTCTGTCGTCCCCTCATTCATACATCACAGGGGAGGGTCGGTGAAAAATATAAAAATAGCATCCATAAATCATGTGATGAATTATTACCCGGGAAAAAATATACAAATATATGGAGGTAGACAATTCATAACGGAAAGCCAAGCCAAGGCGAGGCAAAGAGGAGTGAGGAGAGGTGCTGCAATCTCTCTGCCTGGAAAGAGACAGCAGTGAAGCTTCCGGCAATTGGGGTACGTAGCTCAACAAACTGCTCCCAAGGAACGGAGAAAATCTGTTGTCTCTTTAGGAATGTACAGTTAGAAGCGTCCATCAAACCAGAAGAATATGTTGAGATACTGCTCTCTCAGAACTCAGTAAATTCTCAAATGTATTTAAATAAAATTAATTCGTTTCGATGTGTCAAAAACTATAAAATCATGTGACGTACTTTTGGACCCTACCGTAACGAAATCACGTGCTCTCATTCGGGATTATACTGTTGCTCCGGAGCTAAAGATAGAAAAAGATAGAATATCTTACTTTGTTTCATATAGACTTCTCACTTTTGACCCTTAGTAGGCCTATATCACTGGATGAGATTATCTTGCAAACATCGTCTGGGGCTCAGACAGGGATTTTTAACGTTACCCTTCACGGAGATAATAATAATAATTTTTATTTATTTATTTATTTATTTATTTATTTATTTATTTATTTATTTATTTATTTATTTATTTATTTATTTATTTATTTATTTATTTATTATATGCCTTTGTATGTGGCGAAGTTAGGGCTCACGGCCCTCTCTTACCCTTAACCACAACATACAGTGCATAGTCAGGAATTTGAAAAATAGCACTCTATACAGTCTCTAGAAACCTCCTAAATTAATGGAATAAAATAGTATTATAATAGTTACTTTGTTAATGATTTATATCATCGATCTACATTACCTAACAGTAGCTCTAAATCATATTTTCACTCATTCACACTAACATTCATACAAACTGTTCACGTTTTTGAGAGGAAATCTCGACAAGACCGTTTTTTAAAGGTATTCAGGTGTAGATGAGTTCAAAAGTCGAAAAATTAGTGTCGCAGTATGTAGGTTTCTTAGTTTAACGATTTTTCATCCGGGATGTCTTTTCATAACAAGAGAAAATATGTATTCTAAAGTTCAAAGAAAATATAAATCGTATACAAGAGTTCATTGCCCTTTGAAGTTTCATTGCTTGTTCTACAGTTGCATAGTTAGTACAACATAACAGTAATAAATGATTGGAAAAATGAGAGTTTGGATAACATTATTATTATTATTATTATTATTATTATTATTATTATTATTATTATTATTATTATTATTATTATTATTATTATTATTATTATTATTATTATTATTATTATTTTACATCCCACTAACTACTTTTATGGTTTTCAAAGATTTCGAGGTTCCGGAATTTGGTCTCGCAGGAGTTCTCTTATGTGCAGTAAACCTACCGATACGAGGCTGCCTTATTTTAACACCTTCTAATACCACCGGACTGAGCTAGGATCCAACCTGCCAAGTTGGGATCAGAAGGCCAGCGATCTACCATCCCAGTTGATTAATAATAATTAAGAACTGTAGTTGAAGCAGAATGAATAGGTCAGGGTAATTCACCAACATCGAGTGTGACCTGGTTAATGCGTTCTACATCTATAATCATTACAACAATATATACAGCCTACCAGATGTTATGACATCTGTCCGTCTGCTTTCAGAGGAGTTTAATCTTGATATGAGCCCATCATTTACACGCACGGCGAATAGAGCGTTTCAATGTAAATGTAATCTCTACGCAATACTGACGGTCGTTAACCACCACGCTTAGGTTGAAATGGATTGGGGAGGTCAAACTAAGCGGGGAGCGTATGTGAGTGAAAGGTATGTACCGTCAACTCAGTGCGAAATACCATGGAAGACAGCTTGCTCGGCATTTTGAAGGGGTATGAAGAGCTAAGTGTGGAACAGATGTGAAGTTCGGGACGTTATGCATACTGATGCTCAGTGGTGATCCACGTTTTTCTCACACCACATCATGTTCAAACCCAGTCAGTATGTAATTAGTTTTGAATATTATTATAGTATAGCATATTATTGGTGTTAAATTAATGTAAACTGAGAGTGAAACACTGCAAGTGGGGCGAAGAAACCTTGTAGTGTACAATAAATAAATAAAAATGGAAACCTACAACCTGTTTTCCAGTCTTTAACTGAGTCAGGGATGTAATGAATGAACCACATATAGGCTATTATTACAATGGGGTCGCCACTCCCAAAGTGATATAATCATGGCTGAGAAATGCTACGAAATTATAATGGAAAGTGTTTCTGGAATGAAAGATGACAGGGAAAACCGGAGTACCAAGAGAAAAACCTGTCTCGCCTCCGCTTTGTCCAGCACAAATCACACATGGAGTGACCTGGATTTGAACCACGGTATCCAGCGGTGAAAGGCCGACGCGCTGCCGTCTGAGCCATGGATGCTCAGTAAATAATTTTTTTTTTTTTGCTACGGGCTTTACGTCGCACCGACACAGATAGGTCTTATGGCGACGATGGGATTGGAAAGGCCTAGGAGTTGGAAGGAAGCGGCCGTGGTCTTAATTAAGGTACAGCCCCAGCATTTGCCTGGTGTGGAAATGGGAAACCACGGAAAACCATCTTCAGGGCTGCTGACAGTGGGATTCGAACTCACTATCTCCCGGATGCAAGCTCACAGCCGCGCGCCTCTATAGCGCACGGCCAACTCGCCCGGTAGTAAATAAATATAATACATAAATAAGCTTCAATTCACCACGGAAGGTAGTATTGCACAGCGTAGACCATTGACGTTATCAAGTATCAACCCTGAGGAAGATTATTTAATATTACAATAAAATTAAACAGCAAAATGTTTCATGCACAATCAAATATGAAATTACGGAGCAAGTGGTGGCCGGGTTTGAGTCACTGAACTGTCAGCTTACATTCGGGAGATTGTGCATTCGAACTCTTCTGTCGGCTGCTCTGAAGGTTTTCAGTGGTTTCCGATTTTGAAACCAGGCAAATGCTGAGGCTGTACCTTAATTAAGGCCACGAGCACTTCCTTCCCACTCCTAGTCCTTTCCTATCCCATCGTCGCCATGAGACGATATATCGGTATCGGTGCGGTGTAAAGCAAAATTCTAAATATATATGTAAATTTAAATTTTGAAAATTCGAGTGAGGCTGTACTGGGGTCACGGCCAAAAATTTCAACGTAA
This sequence comes from Anabrus simplex, assembly GCF_040414725.1. Taxonomy (NCBI): domain Eukaryota; kingdom Metazoa; phylum Arthropoda; class Insecta; order Orthoptera; family Tettigoniidae; genus Anabrus; species Anabrus simplex. Next base: position 208,563,926 of record NC_090271.1, on the reverse strand, counting down.
AATTTTATTGACTAATTAATTTCTCTGGCACGCGAATGTGCTTCTCATTGCCACTTTGATTCTACAGTGTTGAGACAAGTTATAGGTAGTGAGATCGAGGACGGCATAGTTTCATCTTGTGCATTGTATCGTGAACTTATCCTCTAGAGACCCAAGGTCAAATTTGTTTCGTGAAATATGATTCTCTGAATTAATTTTACTCTTTCAGGCTTGAAAATGGTACTTTCACTAAAAAGAATTTTTTTAGGGTTTCCATAGTGGCAGGAGGGGATGTATCATATATGATACAGTGGGTCTGTATCGAGAACATACATTTATTGTAAGAAAATTTATTTACATGATAATACAAGTTAAAATAAGCTCTTTCATAGCCTTTTACTTGTTAGAACTATTAGACATTGAAAGAATGAATTTTAGGGTTGCTTTTCCATACCCATCCAACAGGCAACTTCCTCTTGTGGTATGGAAATCACGGAAGCAGTTCCTTTGGGAAGTGAAACATAGAAACACGTTACAATCTATGCATCTGACATATGTTAGTGCAGATCATCCGGGAGCTCTACACCTTGATCTTGACTTCTGTTGAGTCATCATTTCTGGTAAATGCATGGCATTTCTTGGTCTTTTTGCCAATGGTGGAAGTGGCTGGGTTGGGGTTCGTTTTCTTTGTTCTTCTGCTAATTCGTCATCTTCGTCTTCACTTTCACTTTCTACACTTTTCCTAGTGACATGAGAGTAGATGAGATGCTCTGCAATACATAGCTTGAATGAGAAATAGGTTAGAATGACTTTCCTTAGCCACTTATTTTGCACAGCAGCCATTCGATACTCGATCCAAGCGGCTGCCAACATAAAATCGAAAAAATTGTGGATTGTTTTAATTGTCCACTTATTAGTCTTGTTTCTCATAGCATACCTGCTGAGGATTCTATCCAAGAGATCAACACCTCCCACGATGTTGTTGTACATTTTGACTAGGAATGGTCGAGGAATACGTATGTACTGATCATCTTTCTTTGACCAACGCCTGCAGTCTTCAATGGGAGCAACACCGTAGTCTGCTGAAATTAATTTACTATAACCATCTTTACATCTGCTCTTACAACTTGGTCACTTCCACCTCTCCCTTCGCGCCTCATATCACCATCTTGTTCCAGTGTCACAGATTTTGGAATCCTGTTTACCATGATTGTACCACAAGCTAAAATGGACCTGTGGGTAAACAAAGCATCAAAGAGAGTCACAGATAATAAATATCTGTCCATAAAAATGGTTGAACCAGAAGGAAGAGAGTCCAAGAGTTTAAGTACAACCCTTCATCCAATGTCCATTTTCTCAGGGAGAGGAACCTTTTCCAACACAATTTCCCTTCTAACTCCTTCGTACAAGGTAAAATCTAAGGGAAGGCCACTGGTACTTGTCATAACAAAGTTTTTTAACCCAACAGGTTGGGGTTTTCCTTTCACATACTGTTTCATCTTCACCTGGCCATGACAGGGGCATGAGATGGCCCCAGAAACCTGAAAAGAAAAACAAACCATAAAATTAGTAACAAGATACTTTTTACTGTTTGAACTACAACACACAATGAGATAATCTGTGGAAATTAGCTTTTATGTGGGTTGATTATTTATTAAATGGACCAGTTGACAAAATTACTCACTCTGTTTTGTGGCGCCATCGCTGAGTAGGATCCCTTCTGGCAGAAACGTCACCATTGGAAACTGTTCCATCATTAGCATCATCATCATCATCATCATCAGAAGCTCCTTCTTCCAGAACGCCAGTACTAACTGCTGGAGCTTGAATATCAGCCTCAACATCCTCATCTTCAATTTCAATATCTGAATTGTTTGGATCTACGCCATCCAACATCTCAAAAATCTCATCATCATCCAGCCCTAACAAAAGAAATCGGAAGATCATGTGTAACATAACCTTAAAATATCGATATATTTTTATTTTTAATACGTCTGTATGGGCTTACATATCTGATATGTATTTACCTCACCGTTCTATTGCATTAAAGCCAAAAACATGACGATTCCGAGAATAAAAATCTAAATACTAAATCACAGACAACCCATGAGAAAACTGCCTGAAAAGTAGTTATAGAAACCCAATGTATCATATATGATACATAAGATATATCTTCGTGTTACACATTGAAATTTTATTGAAAATTTTGTTACTATGATAAAAATATGATCTCCAGACTTGGAGCACAATTAGCAAACAATCTTACGTTATAAAGTACGTAATAACTTAACTTACCGTGTTTATTATGCAGCATTGTTGTGATGGTTCAATCTCCACCTGATTACAACCTCCCCTGCCATCTACCGGGACAGTGAGCAATGAAAAACAAGCGACGGTTGAATAGCGTAGAGTGTAACGAATGTGATACAATGGGTGCAACCTTCCCAACATACATACGAAGCGCCAGAGAAAATAAATTCCCAGTGTATCACATATGATACAAGGGGTCGCTAGAGGTTAAACACAGATCAATATTGTTTACTTCTCATTCTGTTAATTAAACTCGGATACTGGAAAGAAGAAAAAATTTGTACGAGGATAATTGAACATTTTTTGATAATTCAGAAATGTACCTACATAATATTGACAAAGATTTTGAACTCGAAAGAAGCGACATAAATTGAAATCTGCATGCGTATATACATACTGTGCATACATACCAATAGTGTAGCCAAGATCGGCCTATGGGGGAGTGGGGGATTATAGTAACAAAATTGTGGTAGAACATACTGAAGGTGTTTGTGCGTGTGTGGTGCGCGCATGCATGAGTGTCATTATTGTACTCTTGAAACAAGAGTGCATTATAAGAACACTGATACGATTGAATTATATTGATATTCAGATTGCAGTACCGATACACTACAGAATCTTACATTAAAATATAGAACATGAACAACATGATCAAGTTCAACAGATTTTACAGTGAATGGTATGTTCATTTTACAATCTAAAATCCAACTACCAAGCACGCTGGCCATACGGATAGAGGTGCGCAGTTGTGAGCTTCCATCCGGGAGTTATTGGGTTTGAATCCCGCTGTTGGCAGCTCTGAAGATGGATTTCCGTAGTTTTCAATTTTCACATCAGTCAAATGCTGGGGCTGTACCTTAATTATGGCTACGGTCGCTTCCTTCCCACTCATAGCCCTTTCCTATCTCACCGTCGCCATAAGACCTATCTGTATCGGTGCGACGTAAGGCAACGTGTAAAAAATTCCAACTTTCGGGGCTTCTTAGAAAAAAGATTCAAGATATCTGTTGGTCTTACAATTATGTGTCTGTACATGTTCAAAACAGCCAACCCACTGAGTCGACTTTGACTTGTTTATTGCCAGGTTCCCTTTATGTTCGACTGTAAAATTTCACTTTGGGTGTTCTAACCCCCAGAATCGTAAATGCGTACTATTAAGTCATTAAGAAGTGAATCTATCCATCGTCGCCTTGGTCTCCCTCTCTACTTCTCTTTATTTCTTAATCTGCTTACCCTCCAGGGTTGGCTTTTCCCTCGGACTCAGCGACAGATCCCACCTCTACCGCCTCAAGGGCAGTGTCCTGGAGCTTCAGACTTGGCTCGGGGGATACAACTGGGGAGGATAACCAGTACCTCGCCCAGGTGGCCTCACCTGCTATGCTGAACAGGGGCCTTGCGGGGGGATGGGAAGATTGGAAGGGATAGACAAGGAAGAGGGAAGGAAGCGCCCGTGGCCTTAATTTAGGTACCATCCCGGCATTTGCCTGGGGGAGAAGTAGGAAACGACGGAAAACCACTTCCAGGATGGCTGAAGTGGGAATCGAACCCACATCTACTCAGTTGACCTCCAGAGGCTGGGTGGACCACGTTCCAACCTCGTACCACTTTTCAAATTTCGTAGCAGAGCCGGGAATCGAACCCGGATCTCCGGAGGTGGCAACTAATCACACTAACCACTACACAACAGAGGTGAAATCTACTTCTCTTACTCGACATAACCCAGTTCTCCTAGGTAATCTACCCTCGTCCATTTACCTAACATGACCACACGACCGAGCCGGTTTATAGGAAACTTATATTTTCTTGTAGAAGTATAAGAAAATATAACTCCGTTGAACATTAGAGCAGTTAGGTACGTAGATTATAGATATAGTGAACCCTTTGGTCCATATTGAGGGATACCTACCTTTCTTACCTATCAGCAAACTTCATGAGATCTGTCTCTTGGGTCGCATCGGGTTCTTCGTCACTTGCTGAGGTAAAGGTAGGGTTCAGTAATTCTAATCTATCTACTGGAATGAAAGGTCTATTTAAAAAATTCCTATTTATTCAGGTAAATTCTGAAGCAATCTGATATGCCAACGGTGTCATAGAAGTCAATTGTGTCCACTGGACACCACAATCATTTTTACATAAAGGTCAGAACACTGGTGTGAGACTTTAACGTAACTGCCTGATGGGCATTCTTACTAGAAACCATTGTCTCAATTATTAATCATTTAAGAAAGGAAAGTCTGGAAATCCTTAAATTCGGCTTCCATGTGAGACCACATGTACCATCATAGTGATTCGTTATGGTCCAGCCCTCGTAACACGAACTCTGGACTCTGGGTATAATTAAGGCAGTCCAATTGGTGTGTGCCACACAGTGGTTCTACGGCATGGACCCTTAATTGAATCGATGTGACCTGCGTCTATGTCATGGACCGACATCTAAACTTCTAAGTTACTTTAAAGTCATTGTGGATGATGACCGCAAGGAAATGATGCTACAATGGCATATGGCCCTAATCCAAGTCACTGAGGTTGATGACCCCCTGACCATCCAAGTTTCTAGGCTGAAGGCTAAACACAATTAAGTTACATCGGTTGATGACCAAAGTTTCCACTTTACTATCCCCAGCACATTCACTGCTCAATCAATCAAAGTTCAATAATTACAACAATAGCAATGCTCACAAACTTTGTGGCAGTAAAATCCATTTCCTTCGGATATGTCCCCTTAATCGTTACTTTATATTTAAATATTCCCCCAGAAAAACAAACTAAAATTTCCAGAATGCATCTCCAAGTAATTCGCTTGATTAAAGTTATTTCAAAATGCGGTTTCACTGGATTTAATAATTTAATAAATTTAAATGATTTGACGAAATGTTAACGAACAACAAATTTTATCTCCGCGGACTCTGGTTTCTTCACAAATTCCTACGCAGCTGTGACGTAAATTCAATCTTGTGATGTTTATCTGGCTGGAAGAGAATTGTTACATAATTCATGTCCAGTTATATATCTTGTCTCCTGATCTCACACTTTTAAAATCTAATCTAGCCCTAACCGTTATTAACACTTGGATATCCTAATAATCTACGTACAAACCAAACAACTCGCCATATAATTACGATGTCATATCTCGTCATACCATTTATGAATTTTGCACACCCCTCACAAACAAACCGATCATCACAACCATCGCTCTATATTTTGGACAACCCTGAATTCGGTTACTCTGTTCCTTATACTCAAAGTTCGTGATTTCAAATGTTCATTACGTCCCAAATTAAACAAATTTTACAGTATTTCACAATACTCAGATCATTACCGGCTATGAATTTCAACTAAATCCAGCATTTTAACGTTTTCCCCGGCCGAGAATACAGTACAATCTCAATTCCACGCCTGTCCCGTTATCACAGCTGAGGCCTCTCGTCCCCAAGTTCGCTTGCAGTAACATGAAACACCTGGTTTATTCCAGTTGACTGGCTTCTCAACATGCTCATCTTTTAAACTCTGCCGACATAATTAAACAAATACGATATTCTATCCAAAAAAATGCACAGATTATGCTTCAAGATGCCCACACTACTTATACGCGTCGCCAATTAATACCGCTATGGATTTCTATGAATTTCTTTCCATTCCCAACATTATAAAATATACCTCGGGCTATCGTGTCCCGGCTTCAATGACAGGACTCTAACCTGATTCGCACATCTGATCTCAACTCGTATAAAACATTCCTCGGGCTTCCATGTCCCGGCTTCAATGACAGGTCCAACCTGATTCACAAATCTCATATCAACAAAACTAACCTCTGTTTCCCAGCTCCACAATTATCATCGACAAAGAACTGGAATAAAATCCTCACTAGAAATCTCGACGTCTAATATCGCACAATGCATTAATCATGAATAACTTCGCATAACGGATATCGTATTTAATAACTTGATTTTTACGAGAAAATGACTGAAACATTCTACTAGATCTTTTATTGTCAGTCAGACACAGTTTAAAATGGGCCTAGAAAAACGTTTCTCTCCGTGACCAAATTCTTCACCCTAGGTTCTCACCCGACAGCGCGCTTCCACTCGATTGAAAATGAGTGACCATGGATTTCAAAATTATTAACGTCAAATTGCAGACAGAAAAATTTTACGTCGACTGAACATCTTAATTTGGCATCACAAAATATAGGCAGTACACTCACACGGATGACGATCTACATTGAACGTGATATCACTTCGGAACCCTATTCAATAACTTTTTACAACATTATACGGCACTCGCAAGACTTTATCCAAGTGGAAAATAAAACAAATGACTCTTTTAGTCGTACTCTCACATTTACAAAAATTAGTAGGGGTGACCACTGCGTATATCCCCATTCAAATACACTTTTAGAGATCATGAGACAAGATATAAGAGGTAGTAAGATGGAAAGTCACCTACCTCATGTAGTCATAGGGCTCACCTGCGACCCTGGCATTTTATTTAGCCATTTTTACATTCATGGCTGTACATATCATTATGTTTCTTCAGGTTTCCTGGAATAAAGCATAAAAAAAGAATATACCCTTCACTTGTTTGCTGAGCGCACACGATGGACTATAATTATTTCCGCACACGAATTACTTAATCACATTAGAATTTATTCAGTACTTTGACCGTCCTATCTGGTACAATTATTTCACTCAAGAAAACTATCTCCTCATGGAGACAAGACCTAGCCACAATGGCTAAAGTCTGCAGTTGAACTCAGTCTACTTTCGTTGGTTGGATTTCGCAGAGCACCTCAACAATTTCTCGTCCGCTTTGTATCACAAATGCCGGGGAAGGAGACTTCGTCATGGCGTCCCTTCATATTTATAGCAGTTACCCCCTCTCTTCGGATATCTCCCTTTGCCGCCAAGAAAATTTCTATAAATTTTCTGACTTACCTAAACTGTTATTTCAAGAGTTTTGAAAGTGACTATATGCTTGCTAAATTTCTGGCGGTAGTGTTCATGGACATTTAAAATGTATACGGGTTCGATTTGTGAGATGATTGACCTCCTTTGATAGGCACTATATTTTTTGACTTGGCTTGGATCACGCCATGTACACGCGCTTTGAAATAATTCACAAAAATGACTTGAGATTCTTCCGCCGTCGACACGTGTGGCTGACGTCACGTATCCCAGAGCGTGGGACCGAAGGTAATCACCCCCTCGTCACGTGTCAAATCCATGCTATCAAGAATCCAACTTTTAGTTTAATTGTTAATTTATACATAATGTTCTTAGGGCACAAAGTTCATGGGTTCAATAGCATATAATAATTTTATCGTAATAGTTCTATTAATCCGCACGTTTTTTCTTTGTTTTTCTTTCGAGAGTCAATATTAATATTCATTTCAGGAGTCAGACATATGGAGGGACTGAGGATAACTACTGTGTTGACCTCTTTGGGGCGGGTGCCATGTTTCCTCGATAGCATGTCCGAGAAGTTCCATTTCTTGCAATAATATTTCTAACACACTTTTCAGGCCATTCTATTTTCTGTTCAACTTCTAAATTACTCACAAGTACTTGTATTAAATTTTTATTCATCATATTTCCGGACAGGCTATTCTTTGTTTGTGCTTTTAGTGAACGTTTTTCAATTATACTATAATCATTTTTGTAAACTGCATGTATCGAAAATTAAGATTAAAGTAATCAATACCATCTCCCGGCTCTATGATTTCCGAAATTATGGGAGGTGTATGTTATCTTATCTTAAATCTCCCGTTAACACTATAGTTGTGAACTTTTCAATAACCCATCAGTGTAAATACATTTAGCCTTCTTTATTTGATTGAATATTAAAAAATACTGCAGTTAACAACAGTGATGAATTTTATTTAGCGAATATCATAGGGATATACAAAATCATCCATTCATAGATTTTATTACCATCCATTGATACCAACATTTTACAATTGAAACTCTTCACATCAACTGAACATGCGTCATTTTGTCGATTCACCGCACGTTTCTTCTTTCTTGTCAGATAGTGGGTGGAACTTCTCCACCATGCTTCCTTGACCTAACGCAGGACGCTTTCGTAGAGGTGATGGCTCCTCCCCGCCATCACCCGTGGCGACCATCCAGTAAGTCGATGCGCTTTGTCGCCCCCGGAATCCTTTCGGACGCGCACCTCATCCCGCGTATATGTTAATATCTCCGAAGTTTCAGTCGTTTCCGACACTCGGGACTGAATCCCCAAACAGAGAAAACCCCTATTCTGAGGAGCAGTACCTCGTGTCGAGTTCGACTGTCACCCCGACGATATTAACAAATACAGTGGGGTAGTACCAACTGCGATCGCAGCAGGCTTCCCCGTAGTGATGGCCCCTCCCCGCCATCACCCGTGGCAACCATCCAGAGAGTCAGCACGCTTGATCGCCCCCGAAATCCTTACGGACGCGTGCTGGGTGAACGGGGAATAGCGACAACTTTTCTTATCCTTCTTATATGAACTGAATGCGGACTGCACAGTAAGCGACCTGTTCAACAATAGTATGTTTCTGTCGTATCTTATTGTTGACAGTGCACCGAATGTGTTGCGATTATGGAGCAGAATGAAGGCTTCTCCCAATTCCATTATTTCCTACCAGAACTTATATAGGTATATTACACTAAGGAATAAGGTCGTAAGAAAATAGAACTCAGTTTCTCTCGTATATTATATTGCTTCCTTCCAGAGGATTGTTGAATTGGGCTGTGAAACTCTGCCCTCGCATTCTGTTCTGGACACTTTTTTCTTTAATACTGTAGTTATGTTTCTACCTCAGACCTGGAGATTGTGCATCACGCTCAATGATCAGTGATTACTATGTGTCGCATGTATGAGAAGCTGCCACTTTCTCATATATTAATATGTTTTCGTGACAATAATGAGAGTATACGTTTCCTTAGAAACAAATCCGACATGTCAAGCTTCCAAAAACTGAACCGTAATATCATTTCCAGTTATTCAGAAAACTTCCTTCGTGATATACAGGCCGTATCGAGGCTTTCATCCACCCGAGAGTCCACATGCATGTCCCATAAATTCTAAATACTACCTTACATTGCTATATAAAATCTTCACCCACGAGCTTCATCTAATATTAATATAACAGTTTTTTTTAACTCTGCATCACATACTTGCACAATTTCTGTGAAGCTTATACAAGAACATGAAAGCCCCAGGGTTCTTAACTTGGAAGCGTGGGTTGGCGACCAGGAGGCCTTTTGATATATTACACAACTTTAAGTCACAAAATAAATCCAGTGCTTTTTCTAAATCTGGAGTATACAGATTCAAATGTAACAACTGAAGCTCCTCGTACATCAATCAAACTGGACGCAACTTTAATATTAGATACTCCGATTAATCAACGCCATTAAATACAACAGATTCTCTGTTATAGGACAACACATACGAGACTCCAAACATAATTTCACCAATATTGAAAAAGACATAAAAATACTTAGAATCATTAACAAACGCCCCTTTCTAAACACTACTGAAAATCGTTTTATTCACCTTGACCAATACTTCAACCCTAATTTCAATTTAAACGACATATCTGTAAAACCCAATATTCTTTTCGACTTCCTAATCCTTCTCAAAAATGCTAAATTTCTAAACACGAATTCAATTTCCCATGCTTTACACAGTTCCTACCCACGTTGTCTACCTCCAATAATTCATCCTCCTAACCCACTCTAAACTACCCCTCCTTTATTTCCCTATCCTATCTTTTCACATTTTCTTTTAACGTCCATTTCTTTTAATCATCTCGTATCTACTAATCCTCCTCCTTTATTACCTTATCCTTTCTTTTCACCTCTCCTCTCGAAAAAAAGTATATTTTCCTAATTGAACTCTATACTATACTAGCTGACTACCCGGCGTAGCCCGGTTTGTTTAGGATGTTTACTTTTATGATTAGTATCACCAGTTAGTTATGTTAAAGTGAGTTTTTATAGAATTCCTTTCTGGGATATGGATTTTTACCATCTATTATAGAGTTTTGGAGTTATTTAGATGTGTTTGATTTTAAGTTTTAAATGATTTCATTTTTTGGGTAAAATTATATCCTTGTGGAAGCTCGAATTGATTGGGAAGTATTTGATCCTTTCAAAAAAATAATAAGTGATAACTTCATGTATTTATCAGTCACGGTATAGATATGATCTACACGATTTCAACTGTCATTGAGACTCTCATCAATCAGCCTTGAGACCCCAAACGCAGTGGATTCACCACTAATCTCGGTCATTTTATACTATACACTACAAAACCCCTTTCAGTGCACCGTCCCAATGGAGGCTGAACGTCGACTTAAACGATATTCAGGGAGTCACAACAATGAATTCGACATTAATATCGGTTATTTTCTATTATTTTTAAATTGTTGACGGTTATTTTTACATCCCTCCTCTGAGAACCATGTGACCTTGCCGCGGTGGGGAGGCTTGCGTGTCCCAATGATGCAGATAGCCGCGCCACAGGTGCAACCATATCGGATGGGTATCTGTTGACTAACGAATGGTTCATCGAAAGGGGAGTAGCAGCCTTTCGGTAGTTGCAAGGGCGGCAGTCTAGATGATTGACTGATACGGCCTTGTAATAATACTCAACATGGTTTAGCTGTGTTGATACTGCTACACGGCTGAAAGCAACGGGAAACTACAACCGTAACTAACTCCCGAGGACATGCAGCTCTCTCTGTATGAATGATGTACTGATGATGGCTTCATCCCGGGTAAAATATTCCGGAGGTAAACTAGTCCCCCATTCGGATCTCCGGGTGGGGACTACACGAGAGGGGGCGATCATCAGGAAGATGGATACTGACATTCTGCGAGTCGAAGCTTGGAGTGTTAGAAGTTTGAATCGTTGTGGTAGGTTAGAGAATCTGAAAAGGGAGATGGATAGGCTAAAGTTTGATGCAGTTGGTATGAGTGAAGTACGTTGGCAGGAAGAACAAGATTTTTGGTCAGGCGACTACCGAATTATCAACACAAACAGGGGAAATGCAGAAGTTGGTTTAATAATGAATAAGAAAATAGCTCAGCGGGTACGCTACTACGACCAGCATAGTGAAAGAATTATTGTCGTCAAGATAGACACCAAACCAATGCTCACCACAATAGTGCAGCTCTATATGCCTACTAGTTCAGCGGATGATGTAGAAATTGAAAGAATATATGAGGAGATAGAAGATTTAATACAATATGTAAAAGGTGACGAGAATATAATTGCGATGGGAGACTGGAATGCAGTGGTAGGCCAAGGAAGAGAAGGTAGTACAGTAGGAGAATTTGGATTGGGACAAAGGAACGAAAGAGGAACTCGGCTGGTTGAATTCTGCACTGATCATAATTTAGTCCTTGCCAATACTTGGTTCAAACACCACAAACGACGGCTATATACATGGACGAGACCTGGAGACACTGGAAGGTATCAAATAGACTTCATTATGATTATGCAGAGATTCAGAAACCAGGTGTTGGAATGCAAAACTTTCCCAGGAGTAGACGTGGACTCTGACCACAACTTGTTGGTCATAAAATGCCATCTGAAGTTGAAGAAATTGAAGAAATGAAAGAATGCAAAAAGATGGGATCTAGACAAGTTGAAAGAAAAGAGTGTGAGGGATTGTTTCAAGGAACATGTTGCACAAGGACTAAATGAAAAGGCTGAAGGAAACACTATGGAGGAAGAGTGAAGAGTCATGAAAAATGAAGTCAGTAGGGCTGCTGAAGAAATGTTAGGAAGGAAGAAAAGATCAACTAAGAATCAGTGGATAACTCAGGAGATACTAGACCTGATTGATGAACGACGAAATTACAAGAATGCTAGAAATGAACACGGTAGAAAAGAATACAGGCGATTAAAGAATCAAGTGGATAGAAAGTGCAAGGTAGCTAAGGAAGAATGGCTGAAGGAGAAGTGCAAGGATGTCGAAGGCTGTATTGTCCTGGGAAAGGTAGATGCTGCATACAGGAAAATCAAGGAAACCTTTGGAGAAAGGAAATCTAGGTATATAAATATTAAGAGCTCAGATGGAAAGCCACTTCTAGGGAAAGAAAAAGCAGAAAGATGGCAAGAATATATCCAACAGTTCTATCAAGGTAAAGATATAGATAATTTGGTTCTGGAACATGAAGAGGCTGTTGATGCTGATGAAATGGGAGACCCAATTTTGAGGTCAGAGTTTGACAGAGCTGTGAGTGACCTAAATAGGAACAAGGCACCTGGAATTGTTGATATTCCCTCTGAATTACTGACTGCCTTAGGAGAAACCAGCACGGCAAGGTTATTTCATTTAGTGTGCAAGATGTATGAGACAGGAGAAGTCCCATCCGATTTTCGGCAGAATGTTCTTCTACCTATTTCCAAGAAAGCCGGTGCTGACAGGTGTGAAAACTACCGCACCATTAGTTTAGTATCTCATGCCTGCCAAATTTTAATACGTATTATTTACAGAAGAATGGAAAAACAAGTTGAAGCTGAGTTGGGACAAGATTAGTTGGCTTCAGAAGAAATGTAGGAACACGTGAAGCAATCCTGACTTTACGTATGATAGAGGATCGAATCAAGAAGGACAAGTCCACGTACATGGCATTCGTAGATCTAGAAAAGGCATTCGATAATGTTGACTGGAACAAGCTATTTATGATTCTGAAGATGATAGGGATCAGATACCGAGAACGAAGAATTATCTAAAATCTGTATAAAAATCAGTCTGCAGTGATAAGAATCGAGGGCTTTGAAAAAGAAGCAGCAATCCAGAAAGGAGTGAGGCAAGGCTACAGTTTGTCCTCTCTCCTTTTCAATGTTTACATAGAACAGGCAGTAGAGGAAATCAAAGAGAAATTTGGAAAGGGAATCACAGTCCATGGAGAGGAAATCAAAACCTTGAGATTTGCCCATTATATTGTTATTTTATCTGAGACTGCAGAAGATCTCGAGAAGTTGCTGAATGGTATGGATGAAGTCTTGGGTAAGGAGTACAAGATGAAAATAAATAAGTCCAAAACAAAAGTAATGAAGTGCAGTCGAACAAAAGCAGGTGATGTAGGAAATATTAGATTTGGAAACGAAGTCTTAAAGGAAGTAGATGAATATTGTTACTTGGGTAGTAAAATAACTAACGATGGCAGAAGTAAGGAGGACATAAAATGCAGACTAGCACAAGCAAGGAAGAGCTTTCTTAAGAAAAGAAATCTGCTCACTTCAAACATTGATATCAGAATTAGAAAGATGTTTTTGAAGACTTTCGTGTGGAGCGTGGCATTGTATGGAAGTGAAACATGGACGATAGCTGGCTCAGAAAGAAAGAGAATAGAAGCTTTTGAAATGAGGTGTTACAGAAGAATGCTGAAGGTGAGATGGATAGATCGGATCACGAATGAAGAGATACTGAATCGAATTGGTGAGAGGAGATCGATTTGGCTAAATTTGACGAGAAGAAGGGATAGAATGATTGGGCACATCTTAAGACACCCAGGACTTGTTCAGTTGGTTTTTGAAAGAAGTGTAGGTTGTAAGAACGGTAGGGGTAGACCAAGGTATGAATAAGACAAGCAGATTAGAGCAGATGTAGGATGCAATAGTTACATAGAAATGAAAAGGTTAGTAAGGGATAGGGTGGCATGAAGAGCTGCATCAAACCAGTCTATGGACTGATGACTCAAACAACATTATACATTCATTTTTACCCCTTCTCAACCTCCATACCAATTGCGGTGAAGTATGACTTATCCATCCAGAGTGTCACAGTTCAACTCAGCGAACTCGTAAACATTAATATAAGTCATTTTCGTTTATTTTTATATTTCACCACCTCCACGAGGAGTGCTACTGGTGTTTTACCCAATAGTATTTTTTTTCAGATAGTAAGTCATATGTGTACCAATTTTGTATGAGGGCTATGTTGGAAGAAACATACACAGAACGACGCCCGGAGTATCAATATTCGTCTCACTACTCCACACTATTTTCGATTATTTTTACATCTCAGCCCTTCCCACCCCACCCCTAGCGTGCTAGGTCTACCATACCTCCTCGCAGTTTGTCTCACGATAGCAAGTCATAAACGTAACAAGTTTGGCTGAAATCTCTCCCGTAGTTCAGAAAAGTATGGATTTAACACTAATATCGGTCGTTTTTAGTTATAATTATATTTCGTCCCCTTCCCTAGGGCTTCTAGGAGTGTCATTCCCCTGCAGTATTTTTTACAGATAGTGTGAATTTATTAAATCAATTTAGTATTGTACCAAGTTTAGTTGACACTATGCTGGAACATGCATACAAACACCCAAAATCTCGGTCATTTGCACATTTTCTTTTCTTCACCCCTTCTCACAGCCCTGCTTACTGGGGCTCAACTTGGACTTAAACGACATCCGGAGTGTCACTATTCATTTCAGCCATCCATAAAAGTATGGACTCGACACTATTTTCGATTAATTTTATGTCTCACTCCCACCCCCCACCCTACCCCAAGGTCGCTGAACTCACTTCAATAGGGTACACTACGAAATTCTTATCTCTTAATGCTGAACATGGACTTTTAAAAATCCGGAGTCACTATACATCTCAGCGACGCCGAACACTATAGATTCATCACTATTTCCGATTAATTTTATATCTCATTACCCCTCGCCTCCCCATCCCAAGGGGTGATGAACTTTGAATTTAAAAAATTCCGGAGTGCCACTATTCATCTTATATTTTCTATTACTATAATTATTATATCTCACTCCCTCTCGTCCCCCCACTTAGGGTGCTGAATATGAACTTTAAAAAATCCGGAGTGTCACTATTCATCTCAGCGACCCCGAAAACTATGGATTCGACACTATTTCCGATTATTTTTATATATCATTCCCCCCCTCGTCCCTACCACCACAAAGGGTGATGAACTTGGACTTCAACAAATTCCGGAGTATCACTGTTCATCTCAGCCACCCTGAAAATTATGAATTCGGCTCTATTTTCTAGTCTTCTTCTTCTTCTTCTTCTTCTTATTATTATTATTATTATTAATATAATAATTATTATTTCTCACTCCCCCTCGCTCCCGCCCCGAAGGGGAGTGAAATTGGACTTTAAAATCCGGAGTGTCACTATTTATCTCAGCGACCCCGAAAACTATGAATTCAACACTATTTTCGATTATTTTTTTTACTCGTCCCCCAAGCCCCCCCCCCTTTAAGGGTGCTTGTGGTGTCTTTCCCCCACGAGGTTTTTTTTTACTGATAGTAAGTCATAAGTCATCGCTCGAGTGGTATAGGAGGAGATGCAGTACCTGCATACCCACCTATAGACCTATAGATTACATAGACTCGCCTTTGTTCGTTGGGAACCCCCAGTTGCTCTTTGTTAGGAGGGGGGTGATAACTCTTGTCATTCCACTGTTGATATTCTATATTTTTAAAAGTTTCTTAAATATTTTACACGTCTAATACACAGCTACATTCTTCAAAATGGGCAGACCGATCAATGTTGGTACTATGACATGAAAGTACATCTCGATCACGGCATGTTGGATTGCTATTTCAAAATAATAGGCATAAGAATGCACCTCCTATCAAGAAAGGTACTTTGTAAGTCAATGCGGCGTGTTTTCATCCTCCTCTATACAGCAAATATTATCCTCATCACGACGTGCGGGTCGCCTACGGGAGTCAAATCACAAGACCTGCACGTGGCGAGCCGAACATGTCCTCGGGCACTCCCGGCACTAAAAACCATACGCCATTTCATTTAGCGGACTATCATGGTATAACGTAAGCTGCTGTCGCCTAGCAACAATCTGTCCATCAAGTGGATCCAATCTTGGTGCGGCTTTGCAATTTAATAGAATTACATAAAATTACTCATAATAATAAAACTACCTTACCGATTTCGTTCAAACCACTTCATAATCCCTTTCAAACGAAATAAGAACAAATTGTGAAAATTTCAGCGAAATCGGTCCAGTAGTTTTTGAGTCTATTAACGTCAAATATACCAACATCCAATTATATATATATATATATATATATATATTATATATATATATATATTTATTTATTTTATAGATATATGGAGTTCATTCCTAACTTAACATCTTTTCATTCTGAGAAACCTCCTGCCATTTTTCCCACCGGCTTGTACATTCTTGCTACTTCCATGTCTATTTTTTCAACACAGTGTAGGGGAGCCAATACCCGGATAACTATTTCCGGACACTCGTAACGCCTATGCGGTTTAAATTCGAAATAAGCGTCAGATGTGTTTTCGAAACAGTTATCTAGACGGAAACACCCTCTTGCAGTAGAGTAAAGCGGTAATGAATGGCAGGACTCGCGCGGTTCTTTCTCCAGACAATATCAAAAGAAACAGGGTACGTTTCCTTGACTGTATATTTACTCTGATCTTCCGTTTCATTTAAATTCAGAAAATTTACAACCTGGGAGTAAGAGAGTCTGTAGTATTGAAGATGAAAGCTTTAGGCCTAACCATGCAATGTGTGGGTGGTAATATGTAGGTCATGGCGCGAAATTTGAATGATGGAGAAACTTGTTCCTATTTCCGGACGCTCAATTGTGCCCAATTCCAGACACCAGTACAGACCAACGATATAGGCCTATTCAAAGCTGGTAACTTGAACAGGTTAGAGAGACCATCGACATATATAAAGGCATAATTATTAAAAATTATTACCCTTTTACGTTTGATAACTTTGGTTCTCAGAAGTGTCAGTTCACCTTAAGGGGGTGCCCGAGACAAATGGATCTGGTTTTACCTTTATATATCAGTAAAGTAGCGCTGTAGATACATTCTGAGATGACGAAATTACAATGTAAACACAAGATACTAACTGCGTCTGACGGGAAGCTTGTAAGTACGGCAGGAGTAAAAGATACTCTTAAAAGCAAAACCAGGCCATGAAGGCCCTTGGAGGGATGAAGGTAAAGGCTTCCACTAACCGTAACCTCGGCACTTTATGGGGTACAGTGGTTAGCTCTACCCCCAGCAGCCTTTGCCCCCAGAAATTAACCTGATACTCATTTTTGGTGTAGGGTGAGTGTAACTCGGCGCCATGTGCACCTCCGGAAGTGCAACATTCTAACGGGGATTCGAACTTCCGTCTTTCCGGGCGAACCGAGCACGTCTTTACCGCCTCGACCAGGCAGCCCCTTAAAGAGAGAGTACTCATTACAATTACAGAAAAAAACAGATCCATGTGCATTATTAAGCTGTTCATTCTGCAGTACATGTAGTAAATGTGTTACTAAGGGACATTCGTACCACCACTTTGAAACTTCACAATAGCACCTAAATTCGCAAGTCACCACGGACGGAACATGTGTTTCTTGTCAGGCCTTGAGACTTGAGATATGCACGTGCGCAGTGGGAATGCTTACCCCTCGCACACCTTACTGCGCAACCACAAGACTTCCCTCACCCTGCGTCTTATTCGAATGCCAGGTGGAATGAGGAATATGCAGTTACAGGGAATACCCACCCTCTCAAGCTATTTCTCTAAGCGCTTTGTGTATTGCGTTCATGACCAAGGCCCCACACCGCTGGCTGCGCAGAAGCGTGTGACTGGGGAAGACATGTCCATGCACGTATCGCCATGTTGCTTGACGCGGAGATCGTATGGAATTCATGCTTTAACTTACATTTGGCACACATGAAAGCATCCACCCTATAAAATTAATGACAACCAAAACCGGCTACACACAATAAATATAAATAATATTAAAATATACTTCTGTATAAATACTGAATAATCTACAGAAATCCTTTGGGTAGCCCGTAGGTGGCGCACCTAAAAAAAACTTCAGCAGACTGAATAATCCTGAAAAGTACACTACTACAAAAATACACTAGCTGTGCCTCGGAATTGATCATGTCACTCACTTTAGTATAAGGGTCATGTGTGTACCAGATGTGTTTGAACATTGTACGTATGGCAAGAAGGCCAAACTCAAAGGACGAGAATCACGTGACAATCTGTCTCTTGAGTAATCTAGGCTCTACAATTTAGCTTTATTGAAAATATGAAAACATGTTCAGAAAGCAGTCTACAACTTAAGATTACATATCGTGAGATAAAAACTGCCTGTCTCTCAGCAAACCGGAGAACACAAATTAAATATTTAAAAACTCCTGTACGGATAACAATAATCTTCAGTATCAACAAAAAACGAAACCTGTGAAATAAAATCTTTCTCTGATAAGTCATTACAGAGCAAATTTTACTCAATTGTCTGAACACGTTATTTAAAAAGTACATGACTGCAGAAATCTTTCTAAAACAATCGGATACGTGTTTTATCATTTTCTGAATATGAAATGCCGGCTCTGCGGTGTAGGGGTAGCGTGTCTACTTCTTACCCGCAGGCCCCGGGTTCAATCCCCGGCCAGGTCAGAGGTTTATACCTGGATCTGAGTGCTGGTTCGAGGTCCACTCAGCCTACGTGATTACAATTGCGGAGCTATCTGACGGTGACATAACGGCCGAGAGGATTCGCCGTGCTGATCACATGACCCCTCGTATTCTGCAGGCCTTCAGGCTGAGCAGCGGTCACTTGGTATGTATGCCATGGCCTTTCGGGCCTGTTGTGCCATGGGGTTACATTTGGTTTGGATATTAAATAACGTAATTGGATGATAAGTTAAATTATTATTTTTGTGTGATTTGTATATCAGTAAATGATCCCTGACATTCGTTACAATGGTGCTATCTTCTATTGTGTATTTCTTAAAATGAAATGAATGTCTAAGGTTAGTTTGAGTTTCTTTTAGGCTTAATTTTTACTTTTCTTATAATTTGCTTTACATCGCACCGACACAGATAAGTCTTACGGCGATGATGGGATAGGAAAGGTTTAGGAATATGAAGAAAGAGCCCGTGGCCTTAACTAAAGTACAGCCTGGTGTGAAAATGGGAAACCACGGAAAACCATCTTCAGGGCTGCCGACAGTGGGATTCGAACCCACTATATCCCGGATGTAAGCTCACAGCCGCGCGCCCCTAACCGCATGGCCAACTCGCCCGGTTAGGCTTAAGTAAGAATGTTATCATTTAAGATGTAAACCCTCCTTATAATATTCTCTTCTGAAATATTACTGCGTTTACAAACTCATTCTGAATTAATATTATCTGAGCACATAAAAGTTGAAAGTGCGTTCTAATTTTTCCCTAATATGAGCACCATGATTTACACCAGAAAGAAAATAAAATGAAACTGAAAGTAAAGCACTTGCAAACAAAGAGATTAATATCATAGTGAACAGTTAATTTGATTGGCGTTTTCTACTGCAGACTAGGATTGACAAGATTGTAATGAGCTTTGTTTAGACTTCATACTGTCGGATTTTTCTGGAATAGCGTATTAACAATTGTATTCTCTTATTATAAAGCAAATGGGAAAAATTGGTGAAATGAAGGCATACGATACTAATAAATCATTTTTCAGATAATTGATCATTTGAAGCAATACCTTACCCTAATATTAAAAGGTTTTATCAAGTTGTATCAATCATATGTTACGGATTCTAGGCCCAGGTTTATCAAATTTGTAATACCGCTACACAGTTCGTATGAAAAAATGTAGTCATTTTTAAAACAGCTGTTTTGTTCTAAACAATTATCCCCGATGAATTGGAAAAAGGCAAACAAGAAAAAGAAGTTTAAATATTCTAAATTTCATGTCCATGCGTTCTCTGAATCAGTCACCCTATAATCTGTTTAGTTCTCGATTATGGTAAATGAAAGTTATTTTTTAACAGTTCAATTCCTTCTCACATGTGAAAAGAAATACCAGATCCCTTCTGATAGCAATCTGTACAAATGAAGGCTGCACACGAATTCACTCTCGTGAATATCTTTCCATTCCACAGGTAAGGCTTAACTTTAGGCCCAATATTGCCGATCAATTTAACTACCGTAATGCATCAGCTCCCACATTCCTTGAAAATATTTGACAATATATTATCACTCCGTCACATATAATATTAAAACAAATCCACTAACAGGCATGATTCAAATCGAAAACATGCAAGGGTCCGTAAACATTACCACGTGCTATTCATGCATTCGAAGCTGAAGCGCCCGCAACATGGCGATGCGCGAAAGTGTTCAATATTCCACTTAGCATCAGCGCGCTCTGTGAGTCTAGATAAGTAATATTAAAGTCTTTGTTCATGACAACTGAACCCTTATCAGGCAATTTAGAACTCTTAACAGGACACACTTGATATGACTCTCAGGGCTGACCAGCTTCTATTTTAAAGGGGTGTCCAAGATAGAGGGGAATGAGGCACTACCTCAACCCCGTCCTGAAAAATTAAAAAATGATAAGAACAATACATGTTTATGTGGCATTTGTGGTACTGACAGTTTCTGTGACGTTTCTGCACGAATGGGATCATGGATTTAGTGCGGTCTGTGCCAAGTACATATGTTTCACGAAGTATGTGTGAGTGTTGTAAGACGATATGAAATGTAAATAGTAATGTTCGGGGAACGAAACCGTCGTAACTGGTAAAAATATAATGTCCGCGAAATGGCACACTATGTTACAGTGATGTCTGGATTTAATAACATCTGTTCCAATTATCGGATGTTTACAATTAATTTTTAAAATATTGTTTTTATGTATGTGTGTAATATTATCTAAATGTTATTAATTCCACTAATATCACTAAAGCATATAATATGAAACTGTACATATTGCAGTGATAGAAATATTTACTGCCATGTGCTATATCAAAAAACATCTGAATCGTCCGGATATAGGGCCCCCTACCCTATTCATAATGTATCCTGATCCATCCAATTTTCGCTTCCCTGCAGCAGAGTCAGTCTGAAACCACACCATAGATGTATTTTCGTCCGTAAGATCACTTCAGTCCGCCTCTTTGGTGTAGTGGTTATTGTGATTAGCTCCCATCCCCTGAGGCCCGGGTTCCATTCCCAGCTCTGCCACGAAATTTGAAAAGTGGTACGAGGGCTGGAACAGACACCACACAGCCTCGGGAGATCAACTGAGTAGAGGTGGGTTCGATTCCAACCTCAGCCACCCTGGAAGTGTTTTTCCGTGGTTTCCCACTTCTCCTCCAGGCAAATGCCAGGATGGTGCCTAACTTAAGGTCACGGCCGCTACCTTCCCTCTTCCTTGTCTATTCCTTACAATCTTCCCATCCCCCACCAAGGTTCCTGTTCAGCATAGCAGGTGAGGCCGCCTGGGCGAGGTACTAGTCATCCTCCCCAGTTGTATCCCCCGATCCAATGTCTCACGCTCCAGGACACTGCTCTTGAGGCGGTAGAGGTGGGATCCCTCGCTGAGTCCGAGGGAAAGACCAACCCTGGAGAAAGAAAGAAAGAAAGAAAGAAAGAAAGAAAGAAAGAAAGCTCTCTTCAATTATATAGAAAACAGTTTATCGTACCTATCAGCTAACAGCAATTAATTTGCGGCACTTCGAAAAACCATGCCTAAATTTAAGATACAAGCAATTTATACTTGTACAAGATAAGCATACTTTTGTTAAAGTAAAAACCCTGAATATCCGCCTCTGTGGTGTAGTAGGCTAGTTAGTGTGATTAGCTGCTACCTCCAGAGGTCCGGGTTCGATTCGCGGGTCTACCACGAAATTTGAAACGTGGGGCGAGGACTGGAACGGAGTCCACTCAGCCTCGGGAGATCAACTGAGTAGAGGTATTTCGATTGCCTCCTCAGCCAGAAAAGGATTTTCGTGGTTTCCCAATTTCCCTCCAGACAAATGCCGGTACGATACCTAGCTTAAGGCCACAGCCGCTTCCTTCCCTTGCCTATCCCTTCCAATCTTCCCATCCCCCGGCAAGGCCCCTGTCCAGCATAGCAGATGAGGCCGCCAGGGCGAGGTACTGGTCCTCCTCCTCAGTTGTAACCCCAACCTAAAGTCTCACGCTCCAGGACACTGCCCTTGGGGCGGAAGAGGGTAACTCTCACGGAGTCCGAGAAAAAAAAACTAACCTTAGGCGGTAAACAGATTAAGAAAGAAAAAAAGAAGAAAAATCTGAATTTGTAATCAAATCTGAAAATCCGTTCTCTGGATACGGCCAAAGCTTGCTCCATTGTCTTAATCGGAGTTAGCCACGTGAGATCCTGTTTCCAGTTCCTAATGTTCATAAAGAATATGAGTCTGTTAGTGGGGTTCTGTGGTTTGTGTCTCTCTGAGGTATAATTATCCGTGATGTATGTGGTTTCTCACGGGAGAAAACATTTTAGGGGGATGACAATTGCAACTATAAATGTCTCTTCTGTGTTGGAGAGAACTATACAAGATCATGAATCTCTGAGTACTGTATATAAGACAGCTCCGCGAAAATACATGAAATGCTTTCGTTACAGTCATTACTAAACTGTTGTCTTTCCCTAACGAACGTAGCAAACAAACTTTGCAACAGTCGGTGTCAACAGACATCTAAAGTGTTTACCATTTTAACTAAGAGCGAAATTTTAAGAAATTGTTTTTCAAGCAGACAATGAATATAAATATATTTAATTTAAATGCTTTCATATAAAAATAACTTTTAAAAACAAACCCCATCGCGGAACAGCCCCGAAGGGCCATGGCCTACGAGGCGACCGCTGCTCAGCCCGAAAGCCTGCGGATTATGAGGTGACGTGTGGTCAGCACGATGAATCTCTCGACCTTATTCTTGGCTTTCTAGACCGGGGCTGCTGTTTAAGCTCGAACCAGCCCTCACTTACAGGTAAAAATCCATGTCCTGGCCGGAAATCGAACCCGGGGCCTACGGATAAGAGTCAGGCACGCTTCCGCTATACCCCTGGGTCTGCTTCTGTAAATCACAGTTTTTATACGTAAAATTAAAGTGAATTTGTTTCTATGTTGAGTATTAAATATTGAAATTTGGATTGCCTAATGTACAACACACTGTTATATTTTGATTTAGATTAAAATATGTACCAGGAAGCCATGTTTAAACAGGTTTTGTTAAATAATTCTGGAGCTCCGCGAAATAAGACATCTGGAGATAACTTGCCTAGGAGCATGATCTACCTTGCCAGGACTACGTTTACCAAGGTACCGGGCTGAGTGGCTCAGACGGTAGATGCTGGCCTTCCGATCTCAAGTTAGCGGGTTCGATTCCGGTTCATTGCGCTGCTATTTGAAAGTGTTCAAATACGTTAGCCTCGTGTCGGTAGATTTACCAGCACGTAAAAGAACTCCTGCGGGACAAACTTCTGGCACCTAGACGTCTCCGAAAACCGTAAAAATATTTATTGGGACGTAGAAAACTAGTGGCATTAATGATTATTATTATTATTTTACCAAGGTACTTTTGAGTTCTGCAGTGTACGGAAAGGAAAGAAATAAGTCTTATATCACACTAACTCTTTGAACGGTTCTCTGAGACGCTAAGATGGCGTTAGTTTATCCCGCCGGAGTTCTTTAACGTGCCAGTAAATGTGCTGACACGAGGCAGGCGTATTTGAGCAACTTCAAATAAAGCTGAACTGCGTGGCATCGAACCAGCCAAACTGGGTTTAGAAAATCAGCGCTTTACCATCTGACCTACTCAGTTCGGCAAGAAATAATGAGAAATGGAACGTACCTTCCCACTCTACTCGTCCTGAACTGTCAAAATTACACTCCTTAATGTGATTGGCAAGGGAATCAGGAAGAACCATCTCTGATCTTCTTCTTCTTCTTCTACTTCTTCTTCTTCTTCAAATGCCTTGCCTTTAATACGCATTGACAGTCATATTGGCCCATAACACTTTGTTGGTGCTCCTTAGAATGAAATCAGAAGATGTCAAATCGGAGCAATAACACATGTTCCTCAGTCACGAAGTTTATCTTCTTCCAGATCTTCTCTTTCTTGTTATTTTCCCCTCAATAACCAGTTTGAGGAGGCGGTGTTTCTCATTCTGTATTACATGGCCAAAGTAAGCTACTTTCTCTTTATATATTTTATAGCCTCGATTCCTTCATTCTTACGAGACAATATTGTTTCATTTGAGGCATGGTATATCCATACACAGCATACTTCCATAACACCATAGCTCAAAATTACCTACCTATTCTCTCTGTCGTCTACTCAGTAAGGAACCATGCATCCACTCCGTAGAAAAGGACCGAAAATGCATAAAATCTCAACATTCTCGTTATGCAATGGATGTTAAGTTTGATGTTGCACAAAGCATTCTTCAGTGTAATGAATGCATGTCTGGGTTCGTCAATATCCTTGCAGTTATTAAGTGTACATCCTACGTATGAAATAGTTGATTTTTCCTGAAATACTGTCAGGAAGATATTTATTATAATAGAGCGTGTAGGGATTTTAATTATTACCCTTACTTTATTTTATTGCACTAATCTTCATCCTGCATTCTTTACACACTCCAGCTACATGGTCCTCTACTCTTTCTGCAAAACTTATTCGTTTTTAGCCGACATTATCATCTGAATATCAGAGGTTATGTGCTAATTGATTACGTTGCCATCCTCTATAATATCAACATTTTTGAAGACTGCTTGATAGTATTTTATTAAACAAGAAATGTGACAGTGCACATCCTTGCCATACTCCTCTCCGAATGTTGAACTCATTCAATGGAAGGTTTTCAATCCACACAGTGATCCTGGTGAATTTTGATGAGAATTTGATTATCTCTGTCATCAACGCCACTAGATTTTATGATTTCCATGAGGCTTTGCCCCTGTACAGCATACAAGGAGTACTTATAAATCTGAAGAACAAAGAAAACAAACTGATTCTTAAGAAGCAATTAGAAGAGATTTAAGGTACACTGTTGGAATTGGAAAATAATATCCACAATTCAACTGATATGATAGCCTTTGAAACAATCTGTGTTAGTTTTCAAACACAGCCCTGCTTTGCAATTTCCCTCATTCAGTAACTGTGAATCCTTTGCATCAAGGACGCTAGAGTAGCGTTGCCTTTTCTGAATGACGCGTGGCCAGTAGTTAAAGCCATTCCTTGTCCGGCTCCATGGTTAAATGGTTAGTGTGCTAGCCGTTGGTCACAGGAGCCCGGGTTCGATTTCAGGCGGGATCGGGAATTTTAACCATAATTGGTTCATTTCGCTGACTAGGGAGCTCGGTGTATGTATCATCCTCATCATCATTTCATCTTCATCACGACGCACAGGTCGCCTACGGACGTCACATCAAAAGTCCTGCACCTGGCGAGCCGAACTAGTCCTCGGACAATCCCGGCAATAAAAGCCATACGCCATTTCATTTCAATGCCATCCATTCTCACATCCGCTGCTGTCACTGCTGAAGCACACTTTTCTTGTGCATTCCAGTCTGTGGGTTGGGGCTTTCTCTACGTAGGCTTCTGTTCACTCTCATTCCGCAACTATTATTATTATTATTATTATTATTATTATTATTATTATTATTATTAATAATAATAATAATGTATCGATAGGTACACCCTACCGGGCGAGTTGGCCGTGCGCGTAGAGGCGCGCGGCTGTGAGCTTGCATCCGGGAGATAGTAGGTTCGAATCCCACTATCGGCAGCCCTGAAGATGGTTTTCCGTGGTTTCCCATTTTCACACCAGGCAAATGCTGGGGCTGTACCTTAAATAAGGCCACGGCCGCTTCCTTCCAACTCCTAGGCCTTTCCTATCCCATCGTCGCCATAAGACCTATCTGTGTTGGTGCGACGTAAAGCCCCTAGCAAAAAAAATAATAGGTACACCTTAACGCCGCGCATTCAAATCTAGTGCCCAAATGAACTTTTCTATTGGTAAAACAGTGAAACTGAAACTAGACCAACTTGGAACTTTAATCATAAGAGGTCACCACTAAAATATTGAGTAATTTTGTTATTGTACTGTTTCCTAACCTGAGTGAATTTCTACTTGTTTTGTTTGACATTCATCAAGAAGTTTGGACATTCTTCCACAGAAGATACCACTAAAAACTATATTCATGCACCCTGGTGCGAGGTATAAGAAGTTATAATTCAAAGAAGTTTTGTATTCATAAGTTTTTTTCTGATTGATGTTCATTTATTTTTGGGTTGGCAATATTTCCTTCTATTTCCGCCAGGTTTGAATTTAGCCCATCCCAAATATCTGTAATTAATTTTCAACCTATCACAGTCTTCGATTTTGAGTGTAACTTTTAAATTGACCAATTTCGTCGGCCAAGCGCCCTATAGGTTTTACATTTTTGGAGCTCATTCTTCGCCTCCATTCAAATTGTACTCGGGCCGTTTATTTAACCTGTTCTTTTTCACTAAGGCCCTGTAGGTTGGGTACTAGATACCTCTGTGTAATAAGATTTCTATTTGTAAATAGTGACTTGTAAGGCCAGAGATTATCAGATTTTCATGCAATGTTGCCTTGAGTAGGCTTGGAAAACTGAGAGCCTGTTAGCTTTTTTTTCAAAATAAGATTAATTAATGCCTCCTGAAGGTTAGATGTTGTAATGTTGGGAGCAACTGCTCTTTGAATTAGGGGATTTTTGCCCTTGAGTAAATTTGTGCTCTTTGTAAATTTGAGCCTGTAGCTCAGGAAATGTAAAGATAGAAGCTTAAAGCCTAAGGTGTTAAGGTTCTGAATCTTAGATTTTTTTCACAATCTTGTTTAATGTTTGCTACTTGTACCTGTAAAAATTGTTAAATTTTGAGTTCTGAAAATATAACCTTCAGTTTAAGTGTTTAATTAATGTTGACATTGTAGTTAGACCCATTCACCCAGAGCACCTTATTTAACCTCTTTCTGCTCCACGGGTAACCCCGTAACAATTATTATTATTATTACTATTATTATTATCATTATTATTATTATTATTGTTGTTGTTGTTGTTACGGGGTTACCCGTGGACCAGCAGAGGTGAAATAAGGTGCCGGGGTGAATGGGTCAAACTACTATGTCAAGAAGGAATTTAAACTGAAATGGAAGGTTATATTTTCAAAAAGCAACAAGTTAACAAATTCTCAATTAGTAAAATAACAATGACATAGCAATTTCAAAACAAGACTTATAAAGGTCCAAGATTTCAGAATGTTCACGCTTTGGGCTACAAGCCTCTCGTTTTACAATTTTTGAGTTCCCAGCTCACAATTACAAAATAGTACAAATTTATATCAGGGCAGAAATCCCTCAATACATGGAGCACCGGCTCCCAACTCACAATATCAAGCCTTCAAAAGGCATTCAGCAATCTTACTTTGAAAAAGAGCTAACAGGCTCTCAGTTTTCCGCTTCAAAGCAACACCAAAAATATCTTACACCTTTTTTCCTTCCATGGCCCAGCTTACAAACTGATACAGGGGTATCTCGTACCCAACCTATAGGGCCTTCGTGTAAAAGAAATAACAGTTAAATAAATGGCCCGAACACAAAATGAATGGAGGCGTGTACTTGCACTCCTAAATATGCATTCTTAAAACCTAAAGGGCACTAGGCCGATGAAACAGGGGCTATTCCCAAACTATGGAGGTGACTCGTATAAGAATAAATTAAGACTATACGGAAAGGAAGAAAACCAGTTACAAAACGTAGTCACCTCAAACCAATATAAATGGGAGCTCGAGGGGGTACATCACTCTCTATCCCCGATTTACAGTTAAAGATTTTATGAAAAAATTACATAAGCTGGCAGAAATTACATTTTCAGAAAAGTAGGTTACATAGTTAAGGTTTCGGACCTCCTCCTCGGGTTAAACCGCAGAGCTAGCAACAAATAAAGATGTTAATAGGCCATTACCTTGCTGAAGAACTGCTGCCTGATGAAAGAGGCGCCTCCCATCTCCTGCTTGACACACACACACACACACACACACACACACACACACACACACTTAGCTAGATGTTGATCAAATGGCCAAGAGACGTGAAAATCCGCAGTTTATAAACCCTCGGGGAAAGTTCGAGACCTTTCATGAATAAACTAGCCCCACCCTCTCAATTTTATTGGAGAATTTAAAAGTTACACTCAAAATCGAAGAATAAGATGGTGATTAGTAGAAAATTAATTACGGAAATTCTTGATTGGTTGGATTCAAAACTGGCGGAAAGAAAAGATCAATGTTGCCAACCCATAAATGAATGAACATAATTTAGTAAAAAAAAAAATTACTTATGAATACAATACTTCTTTCAATCAAAGTTCATCCACTTTGCACCAGGGTGCATGATCACAGTTTTTTAGCAGTGACCTCTGTTGAAAAACGTCCAAACTTCTTGATGACTGGTAAACAAAACACGTAGAATTTCATACAGTACATGGAACTTCACAATAAGAAAATTACGTCAAATTACTGTAGTGACAACTTCTGAGTAAAGGTTTAACTAGGTCTAGTTTCAAGTTCACTGTTTCTCCAGTAGAGGAGTTCTATTAGGCGCAACATTTAAATGTGCGGCTTAGAGGTGTACCTCCCGGTACAATTATTATTATTATTATTATTATTATTATTATTATTATTATTATTATTATTATTATTATTATTATTATTATTATTATTATTATTATTAATTTTTTTCATTCATTCATTCAGTTCCTCGATTAGACTTGCTGTGTCCGGTATTTGCTTGAACATATTTGTACAGAATCCAGGAGTTGATTACTGCGACATCTAGTAAGTGACAAGAAAGTTTCAAGTACCACTTGTGGCCCCGAATGATAATCGTGTACCGCCCAAGGGGATTGTCGTGTAGATCTGCACTCCCGCACCCCC
This sequence comes from Anabrus simplex, assembly GCF_040414725.1. Lineage (NCBI taxonomy): Eukaryota > Metazoa > Arthropoda > Insecta > Orthoptera > Tettigoniidae > Anabrus > Anabrus simplex. The sequence continues at coordinate 208,534,888 of NC_090271.1, read as the reverse complement.
ATGTGCTTGTTGTATTCTCTAATGATGCAGGAAACACTTACAACTTCACGTTCTTGCTTCGTGCCATTATACCTTACGGCTGTGGTTTTCGGCAAATCCCCAGTCATAGCTAGACAAAAGTGTTGCAGATTTGTTATCCTTCCATACAACATAAGATTCTTCTTCTTTATCTGTTTACCCTGCAGGGTTGGTTTTTCCCTAGAACTCAGCGAGGGATCCCACCTCTACCGCCTCAAGGTCAGTGTCCTGGAGCTTCAGACTGTGGATCGGGGATACAACTGGGGAGGATGACCAGAACCTCCCAAGTGGCCTCACATGCTATGCTGGACAGGGGCCTTGTGGGGAGACGGAAAGATTAGAAGGGATAGACAAGGAAGAGGGAAGGAAGGGGCCGTGGCCTTAATTTAGGTACCATCCCGGATTTTGCCTGGAGGAGGAGTGGGAAACCACAGAAAACGTCTTCCATGATGGCTGAGATGGGAATCGAACGCACCTCTACTCAGTTGACCTCCCGAGACTGAGTGGACCCCTTTCCAGCCCTCGTACCACTTTTCAAATTTCGTGGCAGAGACGCGAATCGAACCCGGAGCTCCGGGGGGTGGCAGCTAATTACACTAACCACTACACCACAGAGACGAAATAAAACACTTCTCTTTCATTAACTGCTGTTGTATATCCAACGGATGTATCCCGAATTCTATCTTTCATCTTGGCTTCGTCTGGAAGCTTGCAGTCAGGAATCCTATTTATTTTAACAGTACTCTTACCGGGCGAGTTGGCCGTGCGGTTAGGGGCGCGCAGCTGTACGTTTGCATCCGGGAGATAGTGGGTTCGAATCCCACTGTCGGCAGCCCTCAAGATGTTTTTCCGTGGTTTCCCATTTTTACACCTGGCATATGCCGGGGCTGTACCTTAAATAAGTCCACGGCCTCTTCCTTCTCACTCCTAGCCCTTTGCTATTGCTATTTGTTTTACGTCGCACCGACACAGATACGTCGTATGGCGACGATAGGATAGGAAAGGCCTAGGCAGTGGAACGAAGCAGCAGTGGCCTTAATTAAGATACAGCCCCGGTATTTGTCTAGTGTGAAAATGGGAAACCACGGAAAACCATCTTCAGGGCTACCGACAGTGGGGCTCGAACCCACTATCTCCCGATTACTGGATACTGGCAGCACTTAAGCGACTGCAGCTATCGAGCTCGGTCCTAGCCCTTTCCTATCACATCGGCGCCATAAGATCTGTCTGTGTCGGTGCGTCGTACAGCCACTAACAAAAAAAAGTACCAGTTCCTGAGTCGACAGATGCACCATCAGGGGTACAGGTGTGTAATAGTTAGGACTCGGAAGTTGAAGGTATATAAATGGCCAAAAAAATACCTTTAACAAAGCCTAAAAATATCAAAAAGGGGCGTCAAAGGTGGCAAAAAGAGCGAAAAATTGCGATCAAAATCCTTTCATAATTTCAATTTCAATGAATGAATATAATGTTTAAAAATTAAAAATTTTTGTGGAATGCAATATATATGAGTGAAATATTTCTTCTTTCAGACATTACATATTTAAAGATCAACATAATTTAAAAAGGAATTCCGTGCGTGTTAAAAAATGTACTTGCAGAATTTAGAATAAAATTGTTGTTGCACCTAGAATAAATTCAGCGAACCCGCAGCAGACATCTTGGAGAAGGAAATTAATATAACTGGAATCACATTTGACATTACCACACTCGGGTTACAGAAATTGGAATTAGGAAACATCACCTCAGTTGGCCTTGCAGTATATCGCAGTGGTCACCTCCAGGTTATTAGGTGTAAAAGATCGTCGGTTTTCAGACAGCACGTTGTGAAACATCGAGAAACTTATCTCCACATCAGAGGATATTAAGGGTTCATACGTGAGCCAAAAAAAAAAAAAAAAACTCATATCAGAATGTTCTCCTTTTAATATTTTATTATCTTGCACGTAATATGACACCCCTGTTTATTTTAACACCAGTTTCATTTTTCATTTTATTTTCATTTTCTTTCTTTTCAGATATGCTTCAATTAGATGTATTTAGTAGAGAAATGTTAAGTGGATGAACTATTGATTATCCTTAAGGTCCTGGTAGAAGATAAAATACAGATTCCAATGAACCGAGATATTTCTTCTGCATCCGTACTGTATGGTTTTCCAAGATTCGTTTGCGTGTAATTGAGCAATGTTTGTTCCGCAATCTTCTTCTTATTTTTGTACCGCTTTTCCCCACACCTGTGCGAACTGTGTCACACATATGTGCATTTGGCCCTGTTTTACGGCCGGATGCCCTTCGTGATGCCAGCCCTATATGGAGGGATGTAATAAGAAGAGGAAAGCGTTGGGACGAACACAAACACCCAGAAGAATTAATCAGAGGCGATTAAAATCCCCGACCCGGCCGGAAATCGAACCCGGAACCCTGTGAACCGAAAGCGTCAACGCTGACCATTCAGCCAATGAGTCGTAATAATGTTTGTTCTGCAATATGATTCACCAAATGGTCAGTGAAAAAGTATTTTTTTAAAGGGCTTTTCTAATTCGCAAAACGCCAATGGCCGTAGCTGTGTTGAAACACGGGATACCGTGAGATCTCCGAAGTTAAGTAACGTTGGACGTGGTCAAGATTTGGATCGGTTGTCACGCGCTGTTGGTGGGGGGTAAGGGAATGGAGGAGTGGAAAGGAACTGCCCACCCTACCGTACGTAAACTCTGGCTCAGGCACACCACTGCGGAGGTTTGGACCTGCCTTCGGGCAGAATACACCCTTACCTTTAATTCGAACACAGCATCTGGTAAAGGAAGACTGCCTCTGAACTTTTCACAGACTGATAACTGAATATGACCTAACTTCCAAAGCGCATGACGCCTTCCCTCTTGTGCATCTGAAATCTGACATTTCTTCCCAATGTTTTCAAATGAAATGCTTTAGTTGCATGAAGTAAGAAAATCGCTACTCTCATATTTCGTGACCTTTTTAGTAACAAAATATTGTAAATTGAGCATTATCAGATATTATGCTAAAATATAAATACCATGAGGACAGGGCAGTATATTTCCTGAACTACAGTCAACAGCAAATCACCTAGTAATATATTTTAATGCTGCTCATACATTTACAGTCGTCATGGCACATTTCCAACTGCCTCAGACAAAGGTAAAATAAATAAAGTTCATCACGTATAGTATTTCTTCCTTTCTTAATCTGTTTACCCACCACCCTCCAGGGTCGGTTTTCCCCTCGGACTCAGCGAGGGATCCCACCTCTAACACTTCAAGGGCAGTGTCCTGGAGACTGAGACTTTGGGTTGGGGATACAACTGGCGAGGATGACCAGTACCTCACACAGGCGACCTCACCTGTTATGCTGAACAGGGGCCTTGTGGGGGATGGGAAACTTGGAAGGGATAGACAAGGAAGAGAGAAGGAAGCGGCCGTGGCCTAAGTTAGGTACCATCGCGGCATTTGCCTGGAGGAGAAGTAGGATACCATAGAAAACCACTTCGAGGATGCCTGAAGTGGGAATCGAATCAGTTGACCTCCCGAGGTCTAGTGGACCCCATTCAACCTCTCGTACAACTTTTGAAATGTCATGGCAGAGCCGTGAATCGAACCTGGACCTCCGGGGATGGCTGCTAATCACGCTAACCACTACACCATAGAGGCGGATCACCTATATTGTTACGTTTTCTGTGTTTTTTGTTTTTTGTTTTTTTACAGTTGAACGGACACAGATAGGTCTTATGGTGACAATGAGATAGGAAAGGGCTGGGAGTATGAAGGAAGCGTCCGTATCTGGTGTGAAAATGGGAAGCCACGGAAAACTATCTTCAGGACTGCCGACAGTGGCGTTCGAACGCAATATCACCCGAATGTAAGCTCACAACTGCGCGCCCCTAACCGCGCGACCAACTCACCCGGTATAGCGCCAAGTAACATCATTCCTGGAAGAACAGATGTCTGCTATTTGCTTTACGTCGCACCGACACAGATAGGTCTTATAGCACCGATGGGATAGGAAAGACCTAGGAAGTGGAAGAAAGCGGCCGTTGCCTTAATTAATGTACAGCCCCGGCATTTGCCTGGTGTGAAAATGGGAAACCACGGAAAACCATCTTCAGGACTGCCGACAGTGGGGCTCGAACTCACTATCTCCCGATTACTGGATAATGGCCGCACTTAAGCGACTGCAGCTATCGAGCTCGGTGAATGTAGCTTCTCGTGTCAGGGATCGAAAATGGCTTCCGACGCCCTGAACTTAAAATGGCTCCTTAATTTGTGTTTACCTATCTTATATGCAGCCGGCCCCGTGGTGTAGGGGTAACGTGCCTGCCTCTTACCCGGAGGCCCCGGGTTCGATTCCCGGCCAGGTCAGGGATTTTTACCTGGACCTGAGGGCTGGTTCGAGGTCCACTCAGCCTACGTGATTAGAATTGAGGAGCTATCTGCCGGTGAGATGGCGGCCCCGGTCTAGAAAGCCAAGAATAACGGCCGAGAGGATTCGTCGTGTTGACCACACGACACCTCGTAATCTGCAGGCCCTCGGGCTGAGCAGCGGTCGCTTGGTAGGCCAAGGCCCTTCAAGGGCTGTAGTGCCATGGGGTTTGGTTTGGTTTGGTTATCTTATATGCGTTGCCTAGCAACAGTAAATGTATGCTTTAAACCCTAGCAACAGCACGATGTATTATCCCATCCAAACACAAGTCTTCCGTCAGTTTTTCGTTCAATACTCACCAGCGGAAGCGATAATTAAAAATCCGACTTCGAGGAGCATTCGGACCCCTTTCTGTCTACCTATGTTAAACATTTCAGATCTCTGCTAGCCGCAGATTTGACTGGGCATCGCGCGCAGACTACCACTTTATTTTATCATTTTATTATTATTACAAGTACATAGAATGATTGTTATAAACAGATTGATTGGTATTTCCTGCAGTGAGAGTGGTAAAACAGTATTTTGGTCGAGAAATGCCGCAAGATGTGTGGTGACCTTGGAAGGGGAAAAAAGTCTATTAGGAAAGCGGTGGGTTCAAAGATGCAAAACACATACCATATGGTGTTCGGTCTACCGCAAGAGGTGGCAATCACCGTTCACAAAAGGGAACTCCAGGCCTTGCTGGTTCTACACAGTTTTCTCACGGGATAATAATTACCGTCCAATTCACAACGGCTGGAAAAGCTACTGGCAAGCACACTGCTCCAGAATAAACTATTCTACCAATGCTCAGGTATTTTTGATTGCCATGAGAGATATTGACTGCTGTGACTGCAGACTGACTTCCTAGTTGGCACGAATTTGATCCTCAAAATTTTGTTTTCAATGAAACCTTCATACTGGCAATTCATGACATCAGAGAGAATTTGTGAAACCACGGACAATAAACTTTTCGTTAAGAAGGAGTGCATATTAAGATGTACAAATACTTTTTCATGAACATAGACCATCGTTAATGAGAATTTACGCCATACATGAACTGCATTATCAATTTATGAAACACAGCTAAAATTATGGTTGTTGATCCAACAGTCATGGAAGCAGAAATATTATTCATAACGCCCGTATCTTAAAGAAACAGGGATTAATTCACTGATTCACCTGATGGTCTCCTGTCAGTTAAGAACCGTGTACATTTTTAGTTGAGTTTGTAGTCGTTCTCGATGACGCTCTACATTTCCTGAAAATGTAAATTCACAGCCTTTTTCCAGTCGTTCTACCGGGCCAGGATTGTTATGAATGAAGCCCCCATCTAGCGATGAGGATAGGATTTGTGCCGGCTGCCGAAGCCTGTCGCACTCCTCTGGGGTAATGATTAATGACTGACAGATGAAATGAAATGATATTGGAGAGTGTTGCTGAAATGATAGATGACAGGGAAAAGCGGAGTACCAAGAGAAATACCTGCCCCTTCTCCGCTTTGTCCAGCACATATCTCACATGGAGTGACCGGGATTTGAACCACGGAACCCAGTGGTGAGAGTGCGGTGCGCTGCCACCTGAGCCACGGAGAGTTTCTAAGTCTTCTAACAAAAGGGAAAAAAGTATTTAATAATGCTACCTTCTTATGACTCTCACAACACTCCCTCTCCCATTCAGCATTTACAATGCTGTAATCTTCTCCCTTTTCTTGTGATGACCTCCTCACAAAACGTTGACGAAATCGTGCAGCAACTTTTCCTATTTTGCGTTTTCCGTCTCAGGATTGATTTGTCGTAGATATCAAACAACTGTCAGAGATTCCGCGTTGATGGTAATCCTCCCCGCCTACCCCAAATTTCTGTTATCTGTTGCATCGGGCTGTATTTGTTATTTCAATAATAATTTTGCATATTTACATCCATGGAATCTGTTTTAAATAGTGAGAGAACTGGGAATCGAATCCCAGTCGATTCAACGTTAATTTATCTCGGTACATCTATACCACACTGACGTTGGAATTTATAAACTGATAATCATGATAAAAAATAATGGAATATAATTTATTCATTCATTAAGTATGATAGCCGGCTTCGCGATGTAGCGGTAGCGTGCCTTCCTCTTACCCGCAGACACCGGGTTCGAGTCCCGGCCTGTTCAGGGACTTTTATCTGGGTCTGAGGGCTCGTTTGGTTCGAGGTCCACTCAGCCTACGTGATTACAATTGAGGACCAAAGATGGAAAAGGCTGAAAGTGACGAAATATGAAAAATGCTACATTTAGTGGTAACTTGTGCATGTGCCTGAGGTCATTAGTATAGTCGATAGGAAGTTCACAGTCCAATGTGGCCAGCTTAGTTTGCTGGGGAAGGGTGAATGTGCCAGCGTCTCGCGCTGCAATTCTTCTGTGCTGTCCATTGGGTCAGTGTGCTATCACTTGTGTATTTTCTAATTTCTGAGCCACTTAAATGAAGAAATAAAATTTATAGAAAGTAAATATTGTTACGTAATTATATGAAATGTATTGGATATAGTATACTTGCACGTTAAAAGCTATAGGTTATAATTATTAATTCCTGGTTTCCTTTCGGAGCTGTTGCACCTTAAGGTTGGTTTGGGTTTTCATTTTATTAATTGTGTTATATACAATGGGTATTGCCAAAGAAAATCAAACCACAAATATATACTCACACTAAAATTCCAAACCATACCCCATGGCACAACAGCCCCGAAGGGCCATGGCCTACCAAGCGTCCGCTGTTCAGCCCGAGGGCCTGCATATTATGAGGTGTCGTGTGGTCAGCACGACGAATCCTCTCGGCAGTTATTCTTTGATTCCTAGACCACGGCCACCATCTCATCGTCAGATAGATCCTCAGATAGCTCCTGAACTGCAATCACGTAGGCTGAGCGGACCTCGTACCAGCCCTCAGATCCAGGTAAAAATCCCTGACCTGGCCAGGAATCGAACCCGGGGCCTCCAGGTAAGAATCAAGCACGCTACTCCTACAACGTGCGGCCGGCTCTCAGAATAATATGCAATTTCAGTACATAAAATCTCGTAAATAAAAGCAACGCATATAACAGCCTTTAACTTACATCTGAATATATTTAATGGTAGTTCATTTAGAATAATTACAAGTTATTAAACAATGCAACACCTGTGGGTGGGGGACGCAGACGAATACCACACCCACAGTATCCCCTGCCTGTCGTAAGAGGCGAAAAAAGGGGCGACAAAGGGTTGATGGACGTAGAACCATTACGCGAGGAACACCATGGATCGACATTACCTCCGATTAGTACCACCATATGAGGAACACCATGGGTCTGAGTTACCTGCGGACGGTACAATAATGTGTGATGCAGCGTGGGTCTGCGTTTCCTATGACAGGCTGTTCCAAATCCATGAGTTTGAATATGCGTAAGCGTGAGTACGCAGGCACGCAGCATTGTTTCTCGGAGCACGGTTGGAGAGCGATTGGAGGCGGAGGGTGATACTTGGCGAAGGTCATAGCACAAGTCCATGCGCTTCCTGTCAGTCTTGATGTTGTGTTGTTCCTCATCACTACATAACATACTATTCTGTCACTATGTCAAGCCGGAGAGACCCGCTGCCTAATTTGTGGGAAGATTCCTCTTTACCGTAAAGGACGGACTTCCGCACTGTTTGGTGTGTCAAAAAGTGCTACATTCAATGAGGAAATGGAATTTACAGCGTCATTACACAACACTTTCTTCAGCTCTCTATGAACAGATGAAAGGCGAAGCACGGCAGATCATAGCTAGACTGAAACCCGACATACAAAAATACGTACGTTTTAGACAAATATCACTGTAGATTCGTTTGACATAAACCGTAACAGATTAAACATACTAACAATTCGAGCAAGTTATAAGGTCGCCCACACCAATGTGATGAATGGGAAATCGTTCTCGGTGGGGCCTATCATTAAGTATGACTTGGTCGCTGTTGCGGAATATTTAACTACAGGGGAGAGGAAGAAATTTGAACCGGTCTGTCTCAAGACAGACGTCTCGTCACATTCGTGCCATGGGATGGGATTTGGAGAGACAGCTCAAGTGTAGAATTCAAAACATGGTAGCCTTTCGCTCGCACTTGATGAAAATACGGATGTAGTTGATTACGGTCAGCTAACTGTATTTGTGCGCGGTGTCGACCTGATACTGCAGGTTATGGAGGAACCCTTAGATTTGGTACCGCTGGATTACACCGCTACTGGTAAAGATACATTTGAGGCGGTTTGTGAATCTGTGGAAAACTTGAGGTTACGATTGGAAAAGCTCGCAAATGATTGACGAGAGCAGGACTTCGTCTCTCGGTTAAAAAATAAGGTTAAATATGAGTTCGGGAAAGACGTAGCAACTATTTCCTGTTTGATTCACCAAGATGAATTTTGTGCCGCAACACTGGAACTGGAAACTGTTATAAAAGTTTTAGTAACGTGTGCAAATTTTGTCCGGCATCATGGTGTTAATCATAGTCAGTTCAAATGGTTTTTAAAAAACGGTGATATATCCTACCACAGCTGGCTAAGTCGGGGAAAAGTTCTTGACGTGTTGAACCCATAATTCTACGGTGAGAAAAAAAAAATTTTCTCAATATTTATTTCGTATCAACAAGCTACTTTTATTTTTGAGGGCAGCCATGTTGCGCTCCTAAGAGCCCCGATGTCGCGTGGGAAAGATCTCACTCGCGGCAAGCTCATGAAATACCGTGACACCTCGGCGAACTTCGAGTGCCCGATAATTCTTTAAATTCACGGAATTCTGCGTAACGAGGAATTTTGGCAATACAGCAAATAAAGAAATAAATAAGTTAAATTATTCGTAAACCCTACGTGAAGACAGAGCCCCCAGGGAAAAACATAAATGCAGTTAAGCCTAAGTACATGTCAGCGTCAGATCAGTGAACTAGCTCCACGTGCCAAGGTCAATGGATGAAGAAAACGCGCGAAACGCACGGGCAGAAATAATTTATTTCCCCTGTTGTGAGTGTGGTAAAATTATAAGATTAACATCTAAAATAATTACAAGCCTGTCCGGAATTCTGGGACAAGTCTCATAAAAATCGGTCTATTGGACGCAAAATTGGCAGATTACGCAATCAAGCTTAATAGTGTGGATAGCGTCCCTCCTGAGATTATAAAAGGAACCCTCCCACCGTATATTTTTCAGTGTCGATCTGGGTCTTGAAGCAGCGGGAGCTTACGCCCGTCGTCAGTGAAAAATTGCACCAGACTGATCCACAAACAACTAAATACATGTCCGTGGCTGAGGTCCACATACTCGGTTAGCAAGAGAAGGTGACTGAAAGGTTCTGAACGTTTGCCGACGAACTATGAAAGTGTAGGCGTTTGTTAAAATATACACAGCAGATTTTATTATATCACCTCATGTACGTTTGAAAGTGGTAAGAGAGTTGGGGAAGCTATTCAAAGTAGTTCTGATTTCTTTATCTGTTGAACACCTGTTTTGTTGGAGTAACAGAGAGAGACAACTTTGGGAACGAACCAGACAGTCGCAGTTGACTGCAGAACGAGGGAAGTTCGTGGTGTAAATTATAGAGAAAAGTGCGTGATTTGTGTGGTAATTTAATATCGTGTGAAAAAGGCAGTGTTTGTAAGAGTGAGATGTTGGAAATGATAATGTTATTTGTGCAAATGTACGGCTAAAGGCACGAGGTCAGCTGGCGACGATGTAGCCAGAATACTGGGAATGACTCCATTGTGCAGGTCTGTCTATATTTGTATTATGTCGTAGTTAGATTTTATTGTTCTATCCCAACAAATTTTTCAAGATGATTGTCGGGTTGATATTTGTAATTATCAGGCGAAAGGTGTTGTAATTTTTGGTCAGCGTGTGAAAATTTTAGTGTGTAAATTTCACGTCAAGAAACTGTAAAATGCGACGTTTAAATTTGGTGTTAATGTTCGATGAGATACTGTCCAAAACGAGGAATTTTTGGGAGGTTATAAGTGTAAATTAGTCGTGGCGAATATCTTAATTTCAAATATCAGTTGAATTCGGAAATGTTTGTCGATAATAATAATAATAATAATAATAATAATAATAATAATAATAATAATAATAATAATAATAATAATAATAATAATAATAATAATAATAATAATAATAGTAATAATAATAATAATAATAATGTATACCGCGGGATAAAGAAATTTTTCTATGTTAAAAGTGCATTTAACCTGTATATTTTACAAGGATCGCAGGCATTTAGAAAATTTCAGTGAAATTCGATAGAGTTACATTTATTCATGGGAAGTAAAATTTCGAGATATCGTGTATATCAATGATACGAAAAATCGCGGTGTGTTCTTGGATTCTCGAGGTCCGAAAGTCGTAATAACAGTAAATTATGAAGAGGTGTGTTTTACACTGACTGACAGAGCAAATGAAACACCAAGAAGGAGTGGTCAGGACTTTATGCCAATTGCAGGGTAGACTGACGTCACTGAGGTATGCTCATGATGTGAAATGCGCCGCTGTGCTGCGCACGTAGCGAACGATAAATGGGACACGGCGTTGGCGAATGGCCCACTTCGTACCGTGATTTCTCAGCCGACAGTCATTGTAGAACGTGTTGTTGTGTGCCACAGGACACGTGTATAGCTAAGAATGCCAGGCCGCCGTCAACGGAGGCATTTCCAGCAGACAGACGACTTTACCAGGGGTATGGTGATCGGGCTGAGAAGGGCAGGTTGGTCGCTTCGTCAAATCGCAGCCGATACCCATAGGGATGTGTCCACGGTGCAGCGCCTGTGGCGAAGATGGTTGGCGCAGGGACATGTGGCACGTGCGAGGGGTCCAGGCGCAGCCCGAGTGACGTCAGCACGCGAGAATCGGCGCATCCGCCGCCAAGCGGTGGCAGCCCCGCACGCCACGTCAACCGCCATTCTTCAGCATGTGCAAGACACCCTTGCTGTTCCAATATCGACCAGAACAATTTCCCCTCGATTGGTTGAAGGAGGCCTGCACTCCCGGCGTCCGCTCAGAAGACTACCATTGACTCCACAGCATAGACGTGCACGCCTGGCATGGTGCCGGGCTAGAGCGACTTGGATGAGGGAATGGCGGAACGTCGTGTTCTCCGATGAGTCACGCTTCTGTTCTGTCAGTGATAGTCACCGCAGACGAGTGTGGCGTCGGCGTGGAGAAAGGTCAAATCCGGCAGTAACTGTGGAGCGCCCTACCGCTAGACAACGCGGCATCATGGTTTGGGGCGCTATTCCGTATGATTCCACGTCACCTCTAGTGCGTATTCAAGGCACGTTAAATGCCCACCGCTACGTGCAGCATGTGCTGCGGCCGGTGGCACTCCCGTACCTTCAGGGGCTGCCCAATGCTCTGTTTCAGCAGGATAATGCCCGCCCACACACTGCTCGCATCTCCCAACAGGCTCTACTAGGTGTACAGATGCTTCCGTGGCCAGCGTACTCTCCGGATCTCTCACCAATCGAACACGTGTGGGATCTCATTGGACGCCGTTTGCAAACTCTGCCCCAGCCTCGTACGGACGACCAACTGTGGCAAATGGTTGACAGAGAATGGAGAACCATCCCTCAGGACACCATCCGCACTCTTATTGACTCTGTACCTCGACGTGTTTCTGCGTGCATCGCCGCTCGCGGTGGTCCTACATCCTACTGAGTCGATGCCGTGCGCATTGTGTAACCTGCATATCGGTTTGAAATAAACATCAATTATTCTTCCGTGCCGACTCTGTGTTTTCCCCAACTTTCATCCCTTTCGAACCACTCCTCTTTGGTGTTGCATTTGCTCTGTCAGTCAGTGTATAACAGTTGTTGTTTTCACCAGAGGATTGAATTATGAAAAAGGGTCTTGGAAATATAAGAAAAAAGGATTGAGAGTGAAGAATTTATATGTATGTGGAGATGAGAGGGATAGGAATATTGAAGATGAAATGAAGCCTGGATTTTAAGTGATACCGCTGGGATAAGGCGAGGAGAATGAGTTTGAGACAGGCTATATTTTGCCGAGGAAGTATTTAGGAAACAGGCTGTATTGAGACAGGCTGTAGTGTTTTCCGCTACCAATCCGAAATTTGAGACGACTACTGTGTGAAGCACCGTAGATTTCTAGTAAGATCCCAAGTGAAAACGACTCTAGTAAAGGTTAAAAATCATGGTAGTAAACGTCCAGTGTCTTGTTACGTAAAGCCCGTATGAATATTAAGATAATGTGACCTCAAGGATAAAAGAGCATTTAGAACACATGGTTGGTGTTGTATTGAATTTCGTTTCACTGGATATGTCATTGATATAAATAGTTGGAATTGACGATAGGCGATTTGAGAGTTTCTAATGCGGTAGTGATGATTATTATTTTGAAGGCATCCACTAAATGGTAGACGTGTGTTGGGAATTATCATTGCTTCCCTAAAACTTCATTGCACAGTCTGAGATTATGTTTGAGGTGGAGAATTGTTCGTCACGTATATTTATTTTCGAGTTCACGTATTGTAACGAGGTAGAGACTTACTGTATTTTTCGACTTGCATTCGTTTAATAGTAAGAGACGTTGTTCCGTTGTGTGTTATTAGTCTGACCAGGTTTAGTATTGAAATGTCAGAGTTTGTCTGAAATTGCTAGTTCGCCTGATATGTTAAGGAATGCGTAGTACGACCCATTTAGACGCCCGACGATAGATTTAGGACGTCACATGTTATCCTTGGAGTTACTGATGATGAGACGTCCTAGTTCACGCCCGACGATAGAATTTGGAAGGTATCATGTACATAGAGATTAGTGTTAGGATGTACAGATTTTAAGTGAGCCCGACGATAGGTTTGGGATGTCAGCTGTACACACTCAAGTCTCAGATTAGATGTTTCTTTTGTTTTTGCGAAGTGGCCTGGACGAAGGTAGTACCTACAGTAAAATATAAATTATGAAGAGGGTCAGATCGGTAATGATGAGGCCAACTAGTGCGTAGCTCCAACAGCTGTTGGTGTTCCTTAAGATAACAGGGCCGCTATCGGCGAATGAGGGCTGCCCAAAAGATTGGATATAGACCTGATGGAGATTAAATATTTTTACTGTAATTCTCCGTGCGTGTTGAGTTTTAATGACTTCGATATGTTATTTTATTTTACGGACTTAATTGTTTTATCGTTCTGACGTCCCTTTCGTTTTGATAGTGTGCATATTGACACTCAATGTATTAGTGTGAGACTCGAGTTGCGAATGCGGTTTCGATTCGTCAGCTAGTAATACTATTTTATTTTCAATCTTTGTCGTACTGTCATTTTATTCGTAGTTGAATTTAATTAAGTAATCACTTTATAAGTAGTGTGTTGGGACAGACAATAAATAGATAGATCTGTAATGGTAGTCATTGTTTTTCAAGGGAAAGAATTCCTTAAAGTTGTAATATTTTTCAATGTGGACTGGTAATTTTATTAAGCGTAACAAAACAATTTCTAACCTGAAAATCGGTTCAATAATAATACTTTTCAAGTGACTTTCCACTTTTTTTATTAACTTCAGTGTTTGGCATTTCTTCTAAATGCATGATGAATAAGTGTTTCCTGCATTTCGCAGTTTTGTTCCTTTAGAACGACATAACGTAAGTTCCTCGCGGATCATGTTGTTGTTGGTTCCTTCCGAACAGCTGTTTGGGTGATGCACATTTAGCATCGGGATTACCTTATCACTTAAGGGTGTCATGAATGACAAATACATGGTGGAATTTTATTTCAATCGTGAATGATGCTGTTAACTCGTAGTGAACACCATGCTTTCCCATAATATTTCGCAACCTATCCAAAGCAACTGATAGTCAATTTGGTTCGATTAAGGGTCCATTCGGCGGGTGTTCCGTATCCGTAAAGGGTATTCGACTGGTGGATAACCTTAATTGAGAGAAAATCAGGCGTTCTACTTGTTGAAAGTCAGATTTTCCACGGATCGTGTGGATTAACTCTCAGTTCTCGTTTGGAATAATAGGTGCCCGGTTTTCAGGTCTTCCCTTTTTCAGTTTTTCAGTTTCGCTGTCCACTAATGTACTAAATTCTCCGAAGCAACTCTTCGATATTGTAAGAAATAAATCTACGCTATGCAATGTGACTGTGTTTGAAACATTCAATAATAAATAATTCATAATTATTTTTATTTCAAGAATGTATATTAAATTAATAATGTTGTGCTATTTCGATTTAATAAAAGTTAGTAAGCACATTTTGCTCCTCATTTCAAGTAGTTAGGCTCTCTTTTGAACCCCATAGTTTGGTTAAGATCGTGACCGAATTTATTCCCGCAACGATCCATGATTTAAGAGTTCTAGATTGTTCTACTGTAGCAGCCGTGGCCGACCAACGATGGAATGGTAAGTTCAAGGGTTCAGTGTCTCTTGCCATTCGCGAGGAAATCACTCATTTCCTGAAAGTGAATGAACAGGCAGAGCAATGTCTGTCTGATCCAACATGGATAGCATACTTTGCTTTTCTTGCAGATAAGACAATGCACCTGAACCACCTGAATACATCATTGCAAGTAAAAGATCTATTAATCGTAGATATGTACGAAGAACTCAGAGCGTTCACAGGAGCGTTTGTTTGAGCGGCAGATACAGATGTAACGTTTTTTCACTCGTCTTGCCTCTTAATCCATTAGCGCATAAAGTTAAATCTTTTGTGTTTTATTTAAATTTATATACACATTTCTACTATTAATCATTTCCGAAACACGTTCCAACAATCGGAAAGTTCATTCATGATATTTTTTATGTACACAGGCCGTCCGTTATGTTGGACGCTATGCACTCAGGTCAGTGCAGCAACACTTTACTCATCATTATATTATACAGTAATGTTGCAAGCTACGTAGTGTTAGAGAGTTGGATTACCTTATCCAATTTACACTGTAAAGTACGTCTACAATTTCCACTAAAAACTTATCAACACACTATATAGGTACGCTATTTACGGTTATATATTTACTGATTATGATATCCACAGAAGCATTTCAGGTGTTCAAACTTGTCAAGCTGATCAACTCTTCGGATGCCACTATAGGACTTGAACAGATTTCATTGTGGTACAGATACTTAGCATATTTTTTTACGCTGGACCACCTTGATGCACCGTTTATCTCCATCTGTTTTCAGTTCATACCAGCGGTGACAACACTGTTGTCCAGTGCACTACCAAAACTCCTGCAGTCATTTGATCCCTTCTTCTTTTTTTGTCTGCCTTTCTTTGAAGGGGGCATTTATCTGTCTCGTTTTCTTGAAATGTCCCTGTTGCATTTATATCCTTTGAAGCCGGATGTCTTACCAATTTCAGGAATGTAAATTGATCGTCAAATAATATTGTATGCCCCCTGTTTGATTCGGTTCAACCTGCACCAATAAGAGGTGGGACTACACTTCTTCCAAGTAAAAATTCTTTCAGTACTTCATTTTATATTGCTGTATACACATGGAAAGGTATCCTATAGCCACTGGCGGAGAAAGAAGTCTAGCGGAATTTCACAATTCTGTGCATCATCTGACTGGGGGTAGGGAGGGGCGGGGGAAGAGAGACAGGAAAAGAGTCAGTCACTAAATGAGATGTAGACTGTGATCCTGACCACTCTGGGGTTGTCCTTTTGTGTTACATTTTGACTTAAAAATGCTTTTGAATTTTCTATAAGGGATATCACAAACAGGGGTACTGGCCCAAACTTATGTATATATGAGAGTCTCCTTTTGCACGTTTTTATAGTTTTTCAGTCCCATCTGTAAACTTTCAGTAATATTTTGACTACCACTGGACATAGCCTTCCCTTTTCCATGTTTTGTTGTAGCAAGTTGCCCTTCACATTTACTCAGAAATAGGTTTTTACAGAGGTAATTTAGATTATTCTCATTCTCATCTGTCATTATAATCAATAGTTTCACACCCGCCATCAGGAGGCTTGATGTGCTGCTCCTTTCCAAATGTCGGTTCTTGCTCCAAAACTTCCAATATTTCACTCACCATCAAACTAGTAAGGGAATACAAATGTCTGCGACAGTAAGACTCCTTGTGCATAGCGTCCGATTTTCAGGACAGCTATATTTACAAGCCTCTATCTCATCAATAATAAGACATAATTGACATCTTTGTGTATCAACAGATTCATAGGAGTCTTAAAAATATAGTACATACCAAAATTTAGAATTATTTGTAATATTTGTTAATTCATAAATACAAAATTTGACTGTTATACAAAATTCTGTACTATCTTGCCGCCTTGCTCTCAATAAGTGTAATTCAACAGTAAGTGGTAAGTATAAAGAATGATGTATTCTTGGTTCTTGTTAGCTACAGACTTTCTGAAGCACAAAAAAGTATCGCAGGCTAAACACCATGCATAAATATCACACAATTTTATTTTTTATGACGTCCGTTTTTTCGGACGCTATGCACCAATGGGTTAAACATGCCTCCCGAGAGATCTTTGGAGCAGTATATAAATAAGATCATGAGTCTTCTCCAGTCTTTTTAAATGAGGTCCCAAGATTTCAATATTTGTGAAAGAAGAAATGCGATTATTCAGCACTCTTTTATCTGTTACCCTGACGACTACCTGCCGTCAATGCAGTTGAAAATAATAGACTTACAGAATTCTATCCTACATACATAGCCTACATAATTATAGACCTGCACCAAGCTCGATAGCTGCAGTCGCTTAAGTGCGGCCAGTATCCAGTAATCGGGAGATAGTGGGTTCGAGCCCCACTGTCGGCAGCCCTGAAGATGATTAAGCGTGGTTTCCCATTTTCACACCAGGCAAATGCTGTACCTTAATTAAGGCCACGGCCGCTTCCTTCCACTTCCTAGCCCTTTCCTATCCCATCGCCGCCTTAAGACATATCTGTGTCGGTGCGACGTTAAGCAAAACAGTAGAAAAAGTCCTTTATGCCTTTCAGCGTTCAGTCTGCAAGCCTCTGTAAATTTACTAAACGTCGCCACAATCCTTTATTTGCAACTATTGCTGTGGTCTCATTTAGTTCTATACCTCTTATCTTTAAATCGTTAGAAACTGAGTCTAACCATCGTCGTCTTGGTCATCCTCTACTTCACTTACCCTCCATAACAGAGTCCATCTTTCTCCTAGAAGTCTCCGCCAGTATCCCCCGCGCCGTGACCCCAGAACAGAGCTGTATTGCATGTTGCAGGCTTACTCCCGCAAGGCGGCAAGTACGCATACTTGTATATAGTTTTGCTAGTGGTTTTTCGTCGCATCGACACAACTCGCCCGGTATACTTCTATATATACGAGGCCTGTGATTAGTACCATTATGAGAGGAACACCACGAATCTAGGCGGCTCCCGTGATTAATCCCACAATATAAGGAATACCATGGGTCTACATTGCTTGTGTGTAGTACCCTTATGTGAGGAACACTCTGGGTCTATGTTGCCTGTGAAAGGTGACATTTGATTAATACCACCATAGGAGGATCACCATTGTTCTGCTTTCCCAGTGATTAGTACCATTATGAGAGGCCAATGAACTAGGCATTAAACCCATATAGAGAACAAGCATCATCTCAGAAAAAAAAAAAATGTACGGCTCCAATAAGGAATACCATGGGTCTACATTGCTTGTGTGTAGTACCCTTATGTGAGGAACACCCTGGGTCTATGTTGCCTGTGAGTGGTGACATTTGATTAATACCACCATAGGAGGATCACCATTGTTCTGCTTTCCCAGTGATTAGTACCATTATGAGAGGCCAATGAACTAGGCATTAAACCCATATAGACAAAAAGCATCATCTCAGAAAAAAATTTACGGCTCCATGGCTAAATGGTTAGCGCGCTGGCCTTTGGCCACAGGGGTCCCGGGTTCGATTCCCGGCACGGTCGGGAATTTTAACCTTAATTATTTAATTTCGCTGGCACGGGGGCTGGGTGTATGTGTCGTCTTCACCATCATTTCATCCTCATCACGACGCGCAGGTCGCCTACGGGTGTCAAATCAATAGACCTGCATCTGGCGAGCCGAACTTGTCCTCGGACATTCCCGGCACTAAAAGCCATACGCCATTTCATGTTTTTCATCTCAGAAAATAAGGTATTGTGAAATGGGTCACTGATTGTTTTGGATTCACGATCATTCTTCCACCATTATTCGTTTTGGATTCTAGTCTGTGTATACAGTTTGAGGTTTTAATTACAGTTTCGGTTCGTTGCACATCGTACCATTAGGGGCCGATGACCTAAATGTTAGGCCCCTTTAAACAACAAAAATCATCATAATCATCATCAAGGAACAATGCTATGGTCTGAACCATTATTTTTCGGACGCTAAAGAGGTACATCGATTTGGTTAGATGATTTGGAATTATATTTTTTTAATACATCTGAATTTGATTTTATCACTTTCTCCATTATCAATGTGTGTATTATAAATATAATAAATATTATAAAAGTATGCACTATAATTATGTTTTCACAAGCCATGGCAAACAGTTTAACAAACAGATTATGTTACATTGTGTAATGCTACACCTTTTGACGCAGAATACAGTAGGTCTATAGTTTCTGAACCGTACTTGCGCCGGTGAGCGTTACAAATATAAAATGTTTTCAAATTAAAATAATTTTTAGACACCATATGTGACGACAGTGTTCAATATTTCATTGAAAATGTGAAGGACCTATGTATTTTGCAACAAGAGTCTGACGTCGGGTGATCCAACAGGTAATAACGTCGCCCTGCCGCGCGACTGCGCGACTGGAGTAGTCGCGATGGGTCTACCAGACCCGGGCGGACATACTTATTGCTGTTTCTGTTGTTGGAACGCACCGAGCGCTTCCCCATCCCTAGTAGCTTCTTGGCTCCTGACCTTCAAACGAACACAGTAGCCCGCTCTCAGTTGCCTTGCAAATTTTGCGCGTACAGGCTGTTCAGGGTCTCGCAGACCCGGTGCGACTGTTAACGTTGGTCTTTATTGTCGAACTTCGCATTGTTAGTTTAGTACACTTTTTCTTCTGTGTAATAATGGATGAAGCTAATTCTGCATGGATTCGTTTCATATTTGGAGGAATCTGAAGATGAATAAGCTCTTGGTCATTTCTGTCCAACAAACAAAGACAGGAAGACATCCTTCATCTGCCCCAAGTGCTAAAATTTCATTTGCGGAGAACATGGACAACTTGTCTGCAAGGATGTGCATAGAAATTGGTTACAGTGATGTTTCCCTGTACTTGGATGTGTTACTAAAACTAATTTGATTTTTATTATATGAATTATGACACATAATTCAGATACCTAAAAAAATCCATATTTTTGTACCAATAGTTCAAGTGTCAAATTCTCAAAAATATGTTTTATTAAGACTGTGTAGAAAATAGATGAAAGTGTTGCATTTGTGCATGTAGATGCAGGAAAAAGTGAAAAAATATGTAAAATACGTTTTACCGTTACCATGTTTTACCTTTCACAAGTTAACAGAAAACAATCAGTTTTTCAGTGTAATTATAAAAAGACATTTTTGGTTAAGAAACGTGATAGTTAAATAGTGTAGTCATTTAAACTGCATTAAAATAAATGAAATAATTTCCTATAATACTGTAATTGGAAATGAAGTATAAAAATCTAATAGTAAAACACTGAGAAAAAATGGGTCTGAGAGACCCGGTGTGACCATTAGTATTGACAAAACCCATGCGACGAGTCCAGGGTTAATATAGCTCTTGACTCCGGCGTGGCACCGCATCCTGTGAAGTGTCGTTTGATTCGCCTCAGTGGTTTACGTATGCAAGAATATGGCAAGAAAAAATCAAACGGTGAACACCTGAGAATATTGTGTTCTGAAGAATTGTGTAATAATTCTATCTTCAAAATATTCAAAATATCGCAACTTATGGTTAACAAATGTCTTTAGAATTATCGGAGACGCATTCGAGAGGATATAACGGCTTGCTAGAATTTCAAAACGTCCAAATTGATTGTGAAAACCTTATCGAAAGCGTGTCAAAGTTCAGGCGGCCGAGCATCTTGGGGCGAGTTCCATGCTACTGGTGCCCAAGCCGAGCACATCTACAGTTCCAGGAGCGGAAAATAATTTGGAACTCATGGATGTAAATGATGATCACCCGGCCTTATTGACTTTGTCTTGAAAATGTGCCGGTATTAATTAGTTTATAATTAAGATGTCAACAATAAAATCTCAAACCCATATTGACTAGATACTTTATTTAGATATTACCTACAACGCGGTACGTATTCTACATCAAAACTCTCAGCCACGACCCAAACACTGCACCTGTCGACATTTCTGGAGGAGCTAAACTGCAGAAATTCAGCTACAGTTTTTCCAAAATGAAATTCCATACTGCAAATACTGTGGAAGAATACAAAATAAGAATTTAAATGATAAAATCTCGGAACGTCATATCTACACTGCTATTGAGAGTTTACTTGAAATAAAAATAAAAATCTGTATGAGTACACTTCTTTCTTTCTTTCTTTCTTTCTTTCTTTCTTTCTTTCTTTCTTTCTTTCTTTCTTAATCCGTTTACCCTCCAGGGTTGGTTTTTCCTAGGACTCGGCGAGGGTTCCCACATCCACCGCCTCAAGGGCAGCGTCCTAGAGCGTAAGACCGTGTCGTGAGGATGCGACTGGGTAGGAGGTCAGTACCTCGACCAGGCGTCCTCACCTGCTGTGTTCAACAAGAACATTGTGGGGGATGGGGAGACTGGAAGGGATAGGAAAGGAAGAGGGAAGGAAGCCGTGGACGTAAGTTAGGTACCACCCGGCATTTGCTTGGAGGAGAAGTGAGCAACCACGGTAAACCACTTCGAGGATGGCTGAGGTGGGAATCGAACCCCCTCTATTCAGTTGATCACCAGAGGCTGAGTGGACCCCGTTCCAGCCCTAGTACCACTTTTCAAATTTCGTCGCAGAGCTGGGAATCGAACCCGGGCCTCCAGGGGTGGCAGATAATCACACTAACTACTACACCACAGAGGCGGACATGAGTATACTAATGAGCATAATAATCTTTGCGTTATTTATCATAATTTAATCGAGCAATTTTATTTAAATTACATGATATTGGTTGAATCTTTTTGTCATTCCTTATGGATGTATTTGCAGAGAATTATTTAGCTGTCCGATTCAATGATTCCCTTTATATTACATTGTGCTCTTCGACTAAACTGGCCTCATTTAGAAATGTAGTAATAATAATCCTGGCGTATGGCGTCCGGAGAGGTGTGGTACATGTCTTTTGAATTGACACCTATAGGCGGTCTGCGCGTCTGTGAAGATGCGGCCCTACATAAGTGAATTCCAGTGCTGAAGCTGTACACACCTACCCAAACCGGATAAACCAATAAACGTTAAAATTCCTGAAATGACCAGTAATCGGGCCCAGGTCCCCTGGGACCAAATGCCAGCATCCTAACCATCTAGCCATGGAGTCAGACTAATTCATTTTCTTGTCCCGAGCTGGTGCAGCTCTTTTCAGGCATTACTCCGATGGAGGTGAGCTGAATGTACCTTATAAACCACATACCAGCCCTCATATTAACCTTAAATTTCTGCTAGTACCGGAAATCGAACCTGCGCCTCGAGGATGGTAGCTAGCGTGGTGTGATATAATACAGTGTTATGTATATAAAATAAGAGTTTTGTCTGTACATTGCTCAGAATTTTAAAAGAATGGTATTTCTACATCTGTTGTGTCCACAGTAACAAGGAAATGCATTTTTTAATTTTCCGTAATGTCTGTCTGTCTGTCTGTCTGTCCGTCTGTCTGTCTGTACGCACACCACGAGAAAACGGCTGAAGAGAATTTAATGAAAATCGATATGTAAAGTTGGGAAATGAGCCACTACAATCTAGGATATAAATAATTGTACTCAGCCTAAGTGAAATGGTAGTTTTGTGGAAGGTCTAAAATGTAATTCTCAATTATTCATGTTATTAGTGGCCTTATTGATAACCACTGCATAACTAAAGTTATACAGAATAAAATTTTCGATCATTTGTCTTATACATTTTTACCGTACCGGGTATGATAACAGAAATATTCATGAATTTCGATTTCTTTTTCTGCTAAGTCCGTATCAAAGTTGAGATACGAGAAAGTGGATAAACAGAATTTAATGAAACTCAGTATGTAAAATCAGTTAATAAGGAACCACAATCTAGGCTATAAATAATTTTCTTCACACTGGATGAAATGATAGTTACTACATAACAAAAGTTATAGAGAATACAATATGCTTAGACACTTATATTGCCACTGATTTCCGATAAATGGGATTACTGGTGCGTACGGAGGATAACAGCCTGCCTGAATATTGGCGGGAAGTAGCTATTTTTTTTTTTTTTTTTTGCTAGTTGCTTTACGTCGCAGCGACACAGATATGTCTTATGGCGACGATGGGACAGGAAAGGGCTAGGAGTGGGAAGGAAGCGGCCGTGGCCTTAATTAAGGTACATCCCCAGCATTTGCCTGGTGTGAAAATGGGAAACCACGGAAAACAATTTTCAGGGCTGCCGACAGTGGGGTTCGAACCTACTGTCTCCCAAATACTGGATACTGGCCGCACTAAAGCGACTGCAGCTATCGAGCTCGGTGGGGAAGTAGCTGGGGAGTTAGATAACTTTCTTCTCTAGCATGCCATTCCGCTGGTTCAAAAATATAGTACTGGTACGTAACACACTGGTTCATCGTAGTATTCCAGGTATTGGATACCTACTCTGGGGCGCTGATTGGAATGAGCAGTGTACACACTAAAAGGAAAGAAAGACAAAGACCACGATGGGCGTGAAAATGAAAGACTTCCTACGTAATACTGTCGGTGTCAGAAAAAGACAATAGTTCACCAAGGGAGATCGTAAAAGAACCCATCAGCAAGCTTCAAAATGCCTAGCAGAACTCCTAAAGCTATGTATTTTCCTTCACAATAGATGGCGCTTCAATTTGCTAGCCACACCAAAATGTTCGTACATTACTGCTTCAACTTTGATCCCACAATAACTTGATGAGAACTCAGTACTGGAATCAGAGGAGTGTTCATGGCTGTATGCGGCCTGGTGATTCCAACTCAGTAACTTTGGACTGTTAAATCGGCAGCGTAGTACTGTTCGTGAAAAGTGAGAAAATGTGCGTTTTTCCCATTTGATCGAGTATTCCATATGATAGCATTGCTTTCAATTGCGACATTCCTACTGATGTCATTGTAATGACCTATGTTGATTTCAGTTGGGAAAACCACAAAAACAGTCTTCTGAAGATGTAAAAATTCACGTGGAGTGTGAGTGTCTGCCATCATAAAGAAAAATACCCAACTCGATGTACTGGCCGTAGGCAAGTGGGCTTGCCATCATAATGAAAACTCCACAACCTGATTGTGATTAATAGTAGGCAGGAGGGTCTGCCATTACACTGAAAATTCCATAACCCAGCCCACATGAGAAAAGACGTACGGTGACTTTCCCATCGCAGTTCTGGGGTGATGTACGGCACTAGATTAATGATTTCACTCTTAGAAGAAAATGTAGAAAATTACGAATCGAAATTAATAATTCGTAGGAAGTTCAAAACGTTATCAAAATGCTGAAAATCAATGGAATCCCATTTCCATCTGTGATATATTTTGTAGATCCACCAACTATAAGCAATCATTCGATACTCATTTATAGAATTAAAGTTAATTTTCCTGAAAATAAATCGCTAGATTGTATCATAGATATTCCTGGCTATTTTAAGTTCCATGCTATTCGTTTTGTCCAATCTATCCGTTAAGAGTTTTGGTAGGCCTATCAAAAATGGTGTCAGCACACGAGATCTTCAACCCGTATATCACATATTGTGACCAATGTTATTTGATTAAATCTGACGCTTATCAGTTAATCAATAATGCAAACAGGTCACACATAACAATAAGCGATAACACGAAAAGCACACAAAGATCAAGTAAGCTATTACTTATATCACAGCTTAGTCTAGGTTAACACATTAAAACACTTCATGTATTTTGCATGAATTACATTTCTCTCTTGAGGTTTAGCGTTAAAATAAGAAAGTTCTGTAGATTTTTTGCTAGTGGCTTTACGTCACACCGACACAGATAGGTCTTAAGGCGACGATGGAATAGCAAGGGCCTAGGAGTTGGAAGGAAGCGGCCGTGGCCTTAATTAAGGTACAGCCCCAGCATTTTCCTGGTGTGAAAATGGGAAACCACGGAAAACCATCTTCAGGGCTGCTGACAGTGGGATTGGAACCTACTATCTCCCGGGTGTAAGCTAACAGCCGCGCGCCCCTAACCGCACGACCAACTCACCCGGTAACTTTTGTAGTCAAAATGGCCACGTACGACATAATAGACTTAGGTATGTTCTACAATAAAACCATTTTAGCAATACTACTACTACTACTTTTTTTTTTGCTAGGGGCTTTACGTCGCGCCGACACAGATAGGTATTATGGCGACGATGGGATAGGAAAGGCCTAGGAGTTGGAAGGAAGCGGCCGTGGCCTTAATTAAGGTACAGCCCCAGCATTTGCCTGGTGTGAAAATGGGAAACCACGGAAAACCATTTTCAGGGCTGCCGATAGTGGGATTCGAACCTACTATCTCCCGGATGACTACTACTACTAATACTACTACTACTACTACTACTAACTAGAGGACCCGTGCTGCTACGCAGCACTCGTTATAAATAGGACAAATAACGAGTCTCGATATGAAACTGCTCCGTACGTTGCCTGGTTTACTTTCGGGATTAAATATGTTTCGAGTTACTTTTTGTAGATTTCTTTATTGTGACGTTGATTGATAGTTTAGGAACTATTTTGTGGTTTAGAGTTTCTATTATGTGTTTAATTTAAAGTTTTAGGTTTTTTTCGCGTGGAAGTTTGTCCTTGTTGCAGCCCATAATATCTGGGAAGTAGTTTGTCGTTTGAGAGAAATAATAAACATAGCAATATTTGTCTGTATTTACGCGTCGGCTATAGATATGATGTACACGATTCCAAATGTCATTGGGATTGTCACCAATTAGCCTAGTGAAACTCAGAACTGTGGATTCAACAATAATCTAGGTCATTTTTGGACATTTTTCCTTTCAACCCTTCTGAGCCTCATGCCGATGGAGGCTTAACTTAAACGGCATCCAAATTGTCAGAATTCATCTCAGCGATCCAAAAAACAATGGTTCAACACTAATATAGGTCGTTTTAATTTTTTTCTACATTTCAC
The DNA here is from genome assembly GCF_040414725.1 of Anabrus simplex. NCBI lineage: Eukaryota > Metazoa > Arthropoda > Insecta > Orthoptera > Tettigoniidae > Anabrus > Anabrus simplex. The sequence goes on along the minus strand of NC_090271.1, from coordinate 208,509,202 downwards.
TCTCTCTTCATTCCAGCCCTAGGTGTGCTACGGTTGTCTTACCCCACAGTATTTCTTCCCAGATACTGTTAAGTCATATGGGTGTACCAAGTTTGGTTGAAATTGCTGGTTTGCCTATAGACCCTGCCGATACATTTGCGTAAAGGTATTACTCCTTAATTGTATGCAACCCGCTAAGTACAGTCATTTAGTGATTTTATTGTATCATTACTCAACGCTAACTGAACTTACAGACCTACCAACGGCTGATTATTCACTGGCAGGTAATTCTGGAGGGAATAAAAAAAGAATTAAGCAAATCGATCCAATAGAACGGACGGACGGACTGGACAAAGCTGTTTTTAGGAAACTTTTTAAATATATAGATAATCTTATTACTTAAGCTTCTATTGTCTCGATAACTATAGGAATAATATCAGCCTTTTTTATTTTTATACATTCTATTCCTGGTATTTTAGAGGGAATACTAGTCGTATTCATCTTCATTACAACAATGAGCTATGTACGCCTTAAGAAAAACGTATAATTTTGTCCTCTTACTTATTACCGCCATCTTATCAGCTGCTTCCATTAAAGATCTATTGAAATATACTTACTAAAATATTAATATTATATCAATTAACCTCACAACTAATGCTTTAAACAGTGGGGAAACACCCCACCTAATTAAAGTGTATAACGAGCCCAACCATGCCAACTTGTCAAGTACCTATTCCTCACTCTAATCGTGATTGTAAAAATCACAAATATCTCTCAAGGACCTTTATAATATATATATATATATATATATATATATATATATATATATATATATATATGGCCAAACCATTACATGTGTCTCATCCTTTATTAAAAATCGCAAACAACGCTCCCGTCGACCTGCCTGCTCCTTCTAATATTTTTGCTTGATGAAACTTCGGATCACTCCTTGGGTATGATTAATAATCCAGTTTGCAAACGGGCTATTTTTAGCTATACACTACACTGCCAACATAGACGTAGCGTTTTCTAATGTAGTTCTTATCTGTTGAGACCTCAGCTATGGTTGACTCTTACGAACTTTTTCACGCAAATGGGGCTTTCTTATTTTTGTATTTGTGTATAGGCCTACTTACACGCAGGACGAGCAATATAATTATGGCCTTTATAATCACATCCAATCCACAGAGCGAAATAAATCACAGACGTTTGTGTGAAAATGTAAATAGAATCAAAAACACGGAATGCATTTCCCTTATAAAACCACAATATAATCTCTTTACGTGTATTCGTCCTTGACCTCCGTCATTACAGTGACCCATTTCGGCATCTTGGTTCTGCTGTCCAGAATATTGTACGGTATGTTCCCAAAGGGCTTTTTCTCTTCATTAGATGCTGTTTGTGTGCGAGATGATATTTTAACTAATGGTCCCTTTGCTTCTGTGTTTGCTATGTATGGATGTTAATTTTGCAAGTTGCCCCAAGAGAGTTTAGGAAACACCGCTTAGTTTGAAATTGGGGATCCTGGTAATAATTTAAATGCTGTCTTCAAAGGAGAGCTGAAAGTGGAGGATGACAAAAGTATCCAACTCGTTCTCATTTTAGGGAAAGTAAAATAATAAAATAAATGACAAAATGTGTTTTAGTTGAAATATTTCGGTATCGATTTTGAGTAATTTGCATTCAACAATATACACTCGTTGACAAAAATAACAAACCAAGAATGAATTGTATGTATTTCTCGAAAAAGGATAATATGCGTGATTGTAAATGATTATATCAGTGCGAAAGGTTGTTTATAGCAGAAAACTTCAAAGGAGATTGTAGTACAATGTGGGTGCATCTCTACCTAGGATACAAGATGTGATACGAACGGGCATTGAGGCACGTGGTATCTTCTAGCATATCTATCCCCATTTACTGCAACTGGTCCACTGGATCGAATTGACGTCCTTGCTGCTGAAGTTTGCGCCCCGGGTTATCCAAGTATGTTCGTAGGGTTACAAATTTGGCGATCGAGCGGGCTACGGAAGTGCGGTAAATTTACGGAGGCATTTCTCTGATACCCTTGCTCTTTGCGGCCGAGCAATTTTCCGCTGGAAAATTCCTTCTGGAAGCCTGGCATGAAGGGTAACACATTTGCCCGTGGGATGTTCCGTACATAACTCTGTGCAGTGCCCTTCGTATCACTTCTTAGGGAGACGGGCTGTCGTGTGCGTTACCCCGCGTCCTACTCCTCCGAAGGCCAGCAGTGTGGCGCGTCTTCAGAGGAAAATCTCGTCTGCTCACGAGCAAGAATTCTCTAACTTGCATCAAAGTTCTCTGTGGAACATAAAGAATTTTCGTCGTTTTCTGACATAACAAAAGCCCAAAAGATTGTTATCATATCTACAATTACAGGCCGCTACAGAGGTAGCATGTCTGACTCTTTCGCTGATAAACTAGATTTGATACCATGCTCATCTAAGGAGAATAATCCCACATTGAACACTGGTACGGGCATCATTCAGACTAGAAAGTTCAACTGAAGAGCTGCCTGATTTTAGAGGCTGAGGATCAGGTCACGAGATCCAAACAATACGGCTTAGGGAATCGTTACGCTGACCACGTAACAGTCCAATATTTTCAGGCCATTTGACTGGGTAATGATTGTTATGGCAGAAGCAGAATGCGCCATATGGTTTGGTTTTTGGAATGAAGAAAAATGTAAAGAGGATCATAATCAAGGGAACGACAAAATATCATATTTGTACGAACTAAACTAACTAAGCCTTTAATTCCCACACCTATCGTGGAGGGTTGCTTAAATGCCTCCAGTTTCATTTAACTGAAAATGTACACATATTTCGACACTTTTTTATAGTATTCGAACAAGCAAACGTTCCTGGTACGTCTCTGGTCTCTTCCTCGTCCCTTAAACATGTAAGACCAATGGAAATTGCTTTTTCAATGAAAGAAAATTCTCACCTTTTGTGTGAATTTAATAGTGTTGCTTCCATATTATGCTAAGAATTCGACTGAATTTGTTAAACTAAATTAATTTCAATGAGATTTATTTTTTTCTGGGGGTTTGCATTCGCAGTAATTCAGAAACTTTTTCAGCGACGATGACCCAGGACAGGGAGAAGGAGCCGTGGCCTTAACCAAATTACGGACTCAGCATTTTCCTGGTGTGAAAATAGGGAAACGATGGACAATCATCTTCAGGGTTGTCGACGGTGAGATTCGAACCCACTATCTCCCAAATGTAAGCTTACAGCTGCACGGCTCGTACCACGAAGCCATTTTCCTCATTTTTTAGAAATTTTGAAATCATCGCAATTTTGACTGACTCTAAGTGATAATAGTTTTATACTCTGCTATTTTTCTTCTTTTTAAGCTACGGTCGTTGAGTAGGATACGTTTGCTAGTTTTATATTTCTTCTTGGTTTGTGGCAAATCTAGACCCAGCAACAAGAATTTATTGAGCCTGGATCTATATTCTGATTTGATGGCTACGAGAAAGATAATTTAGTGGAAAGCATAGTTACTTGAATGACTCGGTTAACTACTTCTGCGTATTCTTACCTCAAGTAGAAATTGATAACTGGGATGCTGATGAATTATAGAAGTTTTTCTTCAAAGGCAGTGGTGGTGGTGAGGCGGTAGGTTTTAATCTTACCAAGCTTCCATGAAGCACCAGATCAAAGACAGTGACGCCGCGGGGATCCGCGACGTACAGTTTGAAAACCTCTCAAAGCTAAATGCGTCAGAAAAACTCAGTTTGGCTTCTATTGAAGGTAAAGAAGAGCGTCACCTAACAGCATCGTAGAATGTCTCTGTACCTATGAAAAAAGTGAGCTATAGTAGATAAATGTTGTAACAAAGGAATTTTGAAATTTGCTCTTACAGTACATCCCTGTAGCAGGTGCGCTGGAATATAAAGTCCTCAAACTCAAAATACCACTGCTGTTAACCTCTACCCTCCAGGCTGTCGACAAAGACACTTCTACTATTTCTTCATTTTGTCGTTGTGAACATATTCATTGCGTAGGATGAAAGTTGTAACGGTTCAAATCCCGTTACAAGGTGATATCTGTATTTTTATTATTTTATCTGTATTATTATTATTATTATTATTATTATTATTATTATTATTATTATTATTATTATTATTATTATTATTATTATTATTATGTCCGTATTATTATTATTTTATCTGTGAGATTACTATTATTTTGTTATAATTATTATTCAATTCCAGTATGCAAAGCTTGTCGCATGCATATTTGTAATTGAGTGTATGCATATATACGTATATGTAGATTAATATTAAATACCTGTACAGTGAGAGTTTCGATATATCAGATTTTGAGCGTGACATCCTTACATTGTGCAATATTGCTGGCATTTCTGCCAAGTCATTGCCAAGTCATGGCTACGTCATCGTGAGCTTTTAGAATATTCGCACAGAGACCCAGCCGCCCCGGGGGATTTCACCATTACATGCAACGGTTTGTGGCGTTGTGGGAGTATGTCATTGTTATTTCTGGAGATTACGTAGCTGTGTCAACCAACGTCTATAAAAGGTGGGTGCATATTGTAGCGTCAGTCATTATTTAAACGGAAGCAGTACAGTGAACAAGTCAACTAGATGAAGAGGCCTCAGTCGGTCAGTCAACGAGTGTGAACGAGAGATGGAGAAGACTCAGTGAGCCATTAATTATCGGTCATTGAGAGAGTGAGGCCAAAGTTGGTCCGTCACTTAGTGGAAGACACGGACGCAAGGCTTACCACGGAGTCAGAGAGGGCAACCCTGGACCTGCCAAAAGGTAATACCATATTGACTTACAAAGAAGTCAGAAGATATGGAGAAGAAGCAGTCACAAGGATGTATCACCACGTTAGGCGTGACACATCTGCAGTAAACACCAGATCAAAGGATTACGTCGTAATTACACTCAAAGTGTTGAAGGTACAGTCAAGTGAATCAGTGAGGGAAATATTTCGTATAAATTGTTAAATGTCCGGTCAAGAAGAATTCAAATTCATGCCTAGTTTCTTTCAGTTGCAATGTCATAATTTCATATTCTCATCTGTTTTATCGCAACAAGACTCACTATTTTTTGATATATTATTTAAAGAATATATATTGTTCTATCAAACGAATTCATAGTTTCATTTCATTGACAGTAAACTACCTTAACCTCAAAATTAGTGGGGAAACCGAACGCCAATCTCCTTTTCCCAGAACTTATATGGTATGTTGTCAAAAGTAAGCTTATTACCCCACACCCTAGAGATAGTCAAGAGTCTCATTCTATTATTGCTGTACTGAGTGGCAGCTGGTGCCCTTCAAATAACGTATGTGTAAGTAAGCAGGTAACAAGTAAGTGTGAGTATAAGGTCCAACGAGTGTGTATTTTATTTAATGAATGTTAATTTTCAGATTTTCCATTTTAAATGCAGATATTCAGATTTTTAAATTTAAATTCAGATTTATATGCTTCAAAAGATTGTCAGCGACATAGGAAGTTCACAATGTGTCGACGCAACGTGGGACTCGAATAATTTCAGAATCTGTTCTGAATGACAGCATATCATAGGTTCATTTTGAGAGGAGTATGCACAATTTAAGCCAACGGAAATTATTACCGGTAAATGTAAGGAGTGTAAGTTTGTGATATATATTTGTATTTTTGGGATATGTCAAAGGAATTGAAGAGGGAAATTAATTTGAGATCGCGTACTATCACTAGTGAACCAAAGATGGACAAGGAAGACAGTAACAAGTCATGTGACGACGAGGTCATTGCTTCTGCGTACATCCAGGGTGAAATTCAGAGTAGGGAGCAGGTGAATACGATGGAAGCTTCTGAGGTAATTCAGGAAAGTGCAGAAATTGAGAAGCACACTGAAAATCAAAAAGAAATCGCGGGGGGGAATGAACCAAGATATTCTAAATTTGTTGATGGCCAGATTTACCGAGCTCAGTAATGAAAATAAGAAAGAGAAGAAAGAGATGAAATAATTTTTAGTAGTAGTAGTAGTGAAAATAATAAAGAGATGAAAGAGATGAAAGAATTAATTAATACTAATAATGAAAATTGTAAGAAACTGATTGAAAATAGTAAGGAAGAGATGAAAGAGATGAAAGAATTATTTAGTAGTAGTAGTGAAAATAATAAGAAAGAGATGAAAGAATTAATTAGTATTAATAATGAAAATTGTAATAAACAGATTAACTCTCTAAGTAGTAAAATGGAAGAATTAATTGGTAGTAATAAAGAGAATTTTAACGGGATTAATGATAAAATAGATGGGTTAAGAGAATCACTAAATTCTATAATAGATACTAAGATAGCAGAGGTAACTAGTCAAATATCTAAGTTAGAAAATAAGTTAAATGAAGAGTGCGTTGAAAATGAAGATGAAATGAAGTTGAATCGGAGCAGTCTTCATATTCAGACCGAGCAAGTCAAAGAAATATGTACAGGGGACAGTAATAATATCGTACTGTTAAGGAATAAAATTTCTAGTAATCGGGAAGAAATTTATGAGGTAGTCGAGGAAAGATTGGACAAAATTTACAATGCAGTTAGGGAAGATACGAGGGAACAGATTAGTAGAATTGAACAAATTGAAAGCAAACTTGTGGAAGTCAGTGAACTACGGAACGGACAGGAAACGCTATCACAGCAGGTGTGAGAGAGAGAGAGAGGAAGAACTGCAGGAAGAAGTGAGAATAGTGGAAGAGAATTCTGAGAGAGCAGCGGAAGAAGAAGAAGAAAAAGAAGTTGTAAACTGCCAGGAAGTGATACGGCAGGAAGGTAGAGGTGAGACGGCGGGAGAAATGATAGTAGCGAGTGGTTTGTTCAGTAGGGATCGTGATTTAACTGGGTTTTCTGGAGAACAGTTGAATTCTATAGAACTTGTAAAAGTAGTTGAGAAAATATTTGCTAGTAAGTTGAGGAATAATAATACTTAATGGGAATACGTACTGGAAATCTTGTCGAATGTTTTTATCGGTGAAAGTAGAATATGGTTTTGAGTATACTGGAATAATATGTCCAACTTAGGAGAGTTTAAAGTGCTCATTGATAGGCTTTGGAAGGAATGTGTGGAAGGGCGCGCGAGAGAGAGAGAGAGAGCATGATGGCTGGGGAAAGTAGTATAGTAGAGAGAGGGGGGGAAATGTTAGTCGTGTATCAGAGTAGTAGTAATCCTGATGAGCAGAGGATTAAGAGTTATGTCGATGGCGATAGGGGTCAGATGAGTAACCAGAGAGAATCGGAAGATGGGAGGCGTATGTACTTGAGTTGTGAGAGAGGTCAGATGAGTAACCAGAGAGAATCGGAAGATGGGAGGCGTATGTATTTGAGTTATGAGAGAGAAGGTCAGAAGAGTAATCAGAGCGAATCGGAAGATGAGAGGCGTATGTATCTGAGTTATGAGAGAGAAGGTCAGAAGAGTAATCAGAGAGAATCGGAAGATGGGAGGCGTACGGATTTGAGTTATCAGAGAGACTATGATAGTCTGAATATGAATGTTATCCAGGTGTCGTTATCGAGTCAGAGTATTTCAGATTCACAGGGAATCGGGTAAATAAAGTGAACAGTCCGAAGGTAGAAGATGAACTGGTATTTAGTATTTATTTAGTGAAAGTAGATTTAAGAGTAGTGTGATTGTGACCTAAGTAATGTTAAGTGAGATATTTAAGTAATGACGTAGTCGTAGATAATGAAGTAATTAATGGTAGCAGTAAGTTAGACGTAAGACGTGATCTGTTAAAGGGATGTAAGTACTTGTGATACCGAGAATATGATGTAAGTAGTGAAGTAGTAACTCCGATGATGGAAATTGTGATGTGAAGAAGGTAATATTATAACAGCCGTTGGGTATGTCAAAGTGAGTAAATAAAATGATAGCGGTACCAATCATAATTGAAGATAATTGTAAGTTTCAGCCACGCCTTGTTGTACCAAAACTTGTGTATTCGGTTATTTTGGGGGATGACTTGGTTGCAAATCATGGAAGTAGAATAGACTTTAATTTAGGTAGTGTGTGTTTGTTCTGGGAGAAAAACTAGCAAAGAAGTGCGTGTTAATTATGATGGTCTGAGGTAAGTGTTTGGTAACGTGTGTTCTTTGAAATATATGAGAGGTAAGTGAAGTTGTTCCCAGTGAGAGGAAATGTTTTGTTGGGTGTGTTACGTGCCTGTACGACCAGTATCCGAGGGATAGTCGGTATGAGGCAGTGACGTGAGGTAATTTGAGTGAATTACAGGAGGAGTAATTGTGTTCGATGTTAGGTAAGCATCGAGACGTATTTAGTGGTAAGTGAGGAAGAACACGTATATGAACATAAATTTGTAGTACATGACCATTCATCATTTGTGGGAGGTAAGTACCCCATTCAACTTAAATGTACTAGTGAAGTCTAAGAACAAATAAACATTATGCTGGATTGCGGAATATTTGAACCATCTTGTAGCCATAGTGTTGATTCTTTAATTATTGTTGCCAGGAAGGATGTGATCTATTGAGAGATGTAAGTTAATAAGGGCTAAATTGATTCAGTTTGAGTGACAGAGTGCTACTCAGAGTTCCATTTCATCATCTGCAGAGGCGGGAAATATCTTGAAATTATTTCTTTTTTATCAGGGGTATATCACTATTGTGAACCGTATCGGGGAGTGTGCATAGTCTTTAAATTCAGGAAGGGGATATTGTCGGTATTTATAGTATAATCAATGTAAAGAAGTACTTCACATGAGATTTGTTGAGGTATTAATAAGATGATTAATTTTGTAAGAAACTGGCAAAATAAAACTAACATATGTGAATTTGCGTGTGAACCAAGTGTCGTATTGGTGTATTGGAAGAATAAGTGCTACATTGTCATGTGTTGTGTGGCAAAAGCGGAGAACAGGACATTGGACAGTTATCTACGATAACAATATGCGAGAAAAGTTCTCATATAAGTGATATTACACAAAAAGTTTTGATATGTTAAAAAAAAGAAGAATGTAGTGTAATAATTTAAAATTATTTGTATGTGTTAAATTGAGTTCTGTACTCTTGTGATTTGTATGAGAGAAAAAGAGAATGGGACACTGAACAGTTATCTACAATGGCAATGTGCGAGAAAAATTCTCATATTTGTGATATTTTATAAAATGTATGGATGTTGAAAAAGAAAATTATTGTTGTATACTCATTTAAAGTGTTTATCTGTGTCAGTGTTATATATATAATTTTGTTCATAAATCAATCGATTCTTTGTTCTTCGATTTATTTATGAGGGAGGCGAATTGTAACTGTTCAAATCCCGTTACAAGATGATATCTGTATTTTTATTATTTTATCTGTATTATTATTATTATTATTATTATTATTATTATTATTATTATTATTATTATTATTATTATTATGTCCGTATTATTATTATTTTATCTGTGAGATTACTATTATTTTGTTATAATTATTATTCAATTCCAGTACGCAAAGCTTGTCGCATGCGTATTTGTAATTGAGTGTATGCATATATACGTATATGTAGATTAACATTAAATACCTGTACAGTGAGAGTTTCGATATATCAGATGTTGAGTGTGACATCCTTACATTGTGCAATATTGCTGGCATTTCTGCCAAGTCATTGCCAAGTCACGGCTACGTCACCGTGAGCTTTTAGAATATTCGCTCAGAGACTCAGCCGCCCCGGGGGATTTCACCATTACATGCAACGGTTTGTGGCGTTGTGGGAGTATGTCATTGTTATTTCTGGAGATTACGTAGCTGTGTCAACCAACGTCTATAAAAGGTGGGTGCATATTGTAGCGTCAGTCATTATTTAAACGGAAGCAGTACAGTGAACAAGTCTACTAGATGAAGAGGCCTCAGTCGGTCAGTCAACGAGTGTGAACGAGAGATGGAGAAGACTCAGTGAGCCATTAATTATTGTTCATTGAGAGAGTGAGGCCTATGTTGGTCCGTCACTTAGTGGAAGACACGGACGCAAGGCTTACCATGGAGTCAGAGAGGGCAACCCTGGACCTGCCAAGAGGTAATACCATATTGACTTTCAAAGAAGTCAGATGATATGGAGAAGAAGCAGTAACAAGGATGTACCACCAAGTTAGGCGTGACACATCTGCAGTAAACACCAGATCAAAGGATTACGTCGTAATTACACTCAAAGTGTTGAAGGTACAGTCAAGTGAATCAGTGAGGGAAATATTTCGTATAAATTGTTAAATGTCCGGTCAAGAAGAATTCAAATTCATGCCTAGTTTCTTTCAGTTGCAATGTCATAATTTCATATTCTCATCTGTTTTATCGCAACAAGACTCACTATTTTTTGATATATTATTTAAAGAATATATATTGTTCTATCAAACGAATTCATAGTTTCATTTCATTGACAGTAAAATATCTTAACCTCAAAATTAATGGGGAAACCGAACGCCAATCTCCTTTTCCCAGAACTTATATGGTATGTTGTCAAAAGTAAGCTTATTACCCCACACCCTAGAGATAGTCAAGAGTCTCATTCTATTATTGCTGTACTGAGTGGCAGCTGGTGCCCTTCAAATAACGTATGTGTAAGTAAGCAGGTAACAAGTAAGTGTGAGTATAAGGTCCAACGAGTGTGTATTTTATTTAATGAATGTTAATTTTCAGATTTTCCATTTTAAATGCAGATATTCAGATTTTTCAATTTAAATTCAGATTTATATGTTTCAAAAGATTGTCAGCGACATAGGAAGTTCATCCAACAATTGTGGGATATCCTTAGGCAGTTCAGACAAGTTGATACACGAATTTAAGGAATACGTCTCGTAAAGTTGTTACACGTACAATTTACTCAGTCTTCTCATTTCGGGTGTACACTGTGTCGCATGTATAGACTTGGCTTTCTATTGCGTGGCTCCATCCCTATAAGCAGGGAGGGATGCATTCACAATATCGTGTTTCTATGGTGGTTGGTAGTGTTGTGTGCTGTGTGTACATAAGAGTAGTATGTTGGGAAAAGCACAAGAAAGCAGCCCCTGAGACAAAGGAATTTACTAGATGCGGATAAAAACTCAAACCAGGCCGAGAATTGATCCTGGGACTTCCTCAACAGAAGGCTGTTCAGGCATTCTAAATACCAAATTTGCAACTAAATTAAGTTGTCTGCTAGGTTATCAAACCAGAGTGTGGTTGGATCCTATAATATCACGACCAGAGCTTACGTGGTTATAGGAAAAATGCAAGAACCGATGATAGCGCTAAGTGAGGCATGTTACGCAAGATGAGGAGCAAGGTAGTGTGCCGTTGTTTTCAACACTGAGCCAGTATGACTGATTCTAGGAGTAACACCCTTTCGTAACAATCAGACGACTGAACGAATGACTGCGTTGTTTGGGTTTCTTAGCTGTCAGTTTGTATTCGGAAGATAGTGGGTTTGAACCCCACTGTCGGCAGACCTGAAGATAGGGTTTCCCATTTTCACACCAGTCAAACACGGGGGCTATACCTTAATTATTAAAAAAAATGCCCTTTTCACATTGTGGACCACATATAAAAAGATGCTCGGGTAAAGGAAGGGAAGATGGAAGAATGATGGATTTCCTACGTCTCACAAACCTGATGAACTTCAATACAAAGGGCCATGCTTACTGGAAGTCGTGCAATGAGGACTTTCAACGTCAACAACATTATGCTTTTCCGACCTCGAAGTGCGATAGGCTTCTCGTCCATCTGAGCAACTCTGCGCATGAGAGGCAAGGTCTTAGAATCTAATGGACTGCAGATGATCGTCGGTCATCCTGAGCAGTAATTAATAAAAAGTGAACAGTGAAATTCGGACACGAAAGAGAAACGAGAAGAACATGGCAGAGGCACTTTAAATTAAAGTGTCACTGGCTCCTCCCCAAGATAGCTGCAGTTCGATTCTCGGACAATGCATGTGAGATTTTTAACATTAATATTCATTGTCGTTGTGGTTCCACGTAAACATGGAGACCTCGCAGCTGCGATCACGAAATCAACAGTCACGTGAAGCTACAGACTATGTTGGTAAATTGAAGCTTTGTCAGACTCGGCTTGGGGTTCCATTATTTTCACCTAAATGAGATGCTTTCAGTTGATAGATTAGAAAAAAATCCTTCTAGAAACCGTCTTACGTAGCTGTATTCAAGCGGGATAATTATAATATTTTAATATTCCCAATCCCCAGTTCGAGATTGCCTGAATCTGGGAACAGGGCATTCATTTACTGAAATCCAATTTTGTACATGGATTTGATTTTCCTTGTCATATTTTAAAAATTTGATCACTACATTAAATTACAGTTAAGCCCAGTAGTGTTTATTGGCCCTTCTGCTATCCCATTTAACCTGGATGTTATACAGGAGTAGCATGTATTCTACGCTTCAATAGTTAACTAATTAATAATTAAGGGCGTGTGGCCTCCAGAGAGGCCAGGGTTTTCGAGTAGGCGCCGCATTGGCGATCTGCGGGTCTGTGACGTACCTGAAATGAATTCTAATGCTGAAGATGACACAAACACCCAACCCCGAACCTGAGGAATTAACTAATAAAGTTAAAATCACCCATCCTGCCGGAAATCGAACCCAGGATCCCTTGTGCCAAACGCCAGCATGCTAAGCATGTAGCCATGGAGGCGGACAATATTTAACATAGCGCTTGTTTTGTTTTTTCTAATTTTCTTTTGCAACATATTTTTTAGAATACAACAAATGTGCTGTTCTTCCCGGTGCAATCGGTGTTTTATTTATTATTTTTACAATTGTACAGAATTTCTCTCTATTTTTGCTTTGTATTCACTACCCATATCTATAATCCTAAGTAAGTCAGTCTCCTTAAATGTTCTCAATATATGAGTCTCTTGGATTACTTTTTCAGAGAATAAACAACGAGTTTCGTCATGTTTCCCTTCTAGACCCTTATTCTTATACATCCCTCTTAATCACCACACCATGTCTCTTACTTCTCTATTAGTAAGATTTGCTTTCTTTTTGACACCTTTTGATAATTTCAAAATATTCGAATAATGTCCTTTTGGTCTTTCATTCTGCCATCATCATCTGCTTCTCAAGATCTTTCACTCTCATAGTTACTTTTTTACTCATCTTCTTACCTTCGTTCTTGATCTCTTTATCCCAAGGGTCTCCCATTCCTGTTCTGTCGAGGAACCTTTTTTATTTTGGTTAGCCAGTAATAATCATTTAATTATTTCATCTGATGTTGGTAAGCAGAGCAAAGTCACCTCCGTACAGGCCATGGAGGAGTGGAAGGTAAAAGCTTCCATCATTGTTAATCTCGGCACGTGATGGGGTAGAGTGGTTAGCTCTACGCCCGGCCGCCATTGCCCCCAGGAATTAACCTGGTAATCATTTTTGGTGTAGGCTGAGTGAACCTCAGGGCCATATGCACCTCCGGAAGTGTAAATCTCGTTTCTTAAATTTTACGACTTCCTGACGGGGATATAAACCCACGTCCTTCCGGGCGAACCGAGCACGCCTTTACCGCCTCGGCCAGACAGCCCCGATGTTGGTAAGGTAAATAGAAGATATTTCCTTCCCGTTTCGCCTTCTTAACCAATATTTTTTTGAAAGAAATAATTCGATAACTCGCAATGTTGTCATTTTATCAGCTGCTGAAGTTAGCCAATCAGATCGCTTCGCGGGTGAATTCAAATGGGCTTTGGACGGCGGTGTTGCTAAATCTGCTCATGACTTAGAACGGCATGCCAAAAAATCAATGTCAAGCAAACACAACACCGTTGCTTTCAGCCAGCGTCAACGTTGCGTATTTGCTTTGACGTGATCCAACCGCTGGAAGGTCTGTATTCAAGCCCCTCCCTTGGCGAAGTTTTATTCTTCGACTGGTGCTCTCATGCCGGTCTTAAGCCACGAACAGGTCTGAAAACATTGCCGCGCAAACCTCGTCTAAATTCGCCTGCGAAGTAATGTGATTGCCTAACTACAGCGGCTGATAAATTGACAGCAGTGCGAGATTTCTAATCATTTCTTTCAAATTATTTGCTCTAGAGCCGTGGCGACCCCTCCTCTGCTCGATTGACCGGTCAGAGTGCAGAGCTGTTGGACCGCGTTCCAGCCGTGGTTACTTATCAGCATAGACCCACTCTGCATCTACCGACAGAGATTGCAATATTTTCCTTGCCATTCGTGAAAACTGAAGGATGACGTACTGAGCAAACGATATGCCTTAGTACTAAGAGCCACGGTTACTGGAAGTCGTGGAATGAGGTGCTTTCAACGTCAACAACATTGTTGTTTTCCGACTCGAAGTTCGATAAGTTTCTCGTCATTCCGAGGAGGTTGTAGCATGATAGACATGGTCTAATGAACATATCTAATGAATTTCAGATGATCGTCGTTCAAGAGGTCATTCTGACTAGTAATGCAGCTCAAGCATACGACGATTGTATTAGAGTTATGGAAAGAGAATGCAAGGTGTGACCGTACAGGCCGTCTGATAGCCTACTATTTTTTACTGTGGCTTTACCTCACACCGAGACAGATATGTCTTATGCCGACGATCGTCTTAATTAACAAATTCATGATTTCAAGATAAATAAAGACAAGTTTGGAGTTCTGTGTGGATATAAATATCTCCGCCATAACCAGGGCACATTCAGTTTCCGCGAAAATTTTGGACCACAGCAGTGTGAATTTATATATATTTAAAATTCAAATCCATTGGTAATGCGAACGACTTCTTATCCTGTATATTGAAATTCAGTGTTATGTCATCGTATTACCGTCAGAGGTACAAACATGTACGCCAAATCAGTAAGGTCAAGAATGTACATACCGAAGTCTCAAATAAACAAATAGAGCTTATGAAGATAAACGAGCTACTAGTATTCAACGCGATAAAAAAAAAGGCGGTCGTTTTGTAGCCAGCTCAGGGAAGAATTAGTTTTGTGTGCTGGTCGGGTCACAGATGTTACCAACTGGATCCATATCTACCTGGCTATCAATTCCTTCTAATAAATTTCTAGAAATAGAACATAAAAGCAGATAAACAGTAACTGCAATAAAAGCACTGCGCATGTTAATGATATTACGACTGAAAAGAAAATACAGATGGGGACAGATGAAGGCAGGTGAGGGACTGTCACATTAGATATCTGTGACTTCGCGTCCAAAGAACAGGGTAAAAATGTCACTCCGTCTAAAATATATGGAATTCGATTTACCGATTTTATCCTTACGACGGTTACTTTATTGGTGTTGATTTTTATTAGGAAACAATTCATCTGGCTGATCGCCGAGCGATTACAGATGGTGGAGTTAATAATCAAAAACCAAATACTTGTAAATCGTCACTTTTAAACCCCTTCCTCCCATGCCATGTATTTAACAGAGGCCCATTAAGTGTCATATATTATCTTATGTCAATCCGTACCATTCCTATTCGAATACCTCTTTCTAATAATGCCAAAGAGCCCTGCGTGGATATACAAAATAGTATCCGCATCCGTGAATGGTTATCCGCGGATGTTGTAAATATTTAACTATATTACACCCAAGGTATTAATAATAATTTCGTGTGGCTATTTCTAGCCGAGTGCATCCCTTGTACGGCAGACCCTCCGATGAGGGTGGGCCCCAAGTTATTGAAACGTATAATGAAATGAATTGGTGTATGGCTTTTAGTACCGGGAGTGTCCGAGGACAAGTTCGGCTCGCCAGATGCAGGTCTTATTACTTGACTCCCGTAGGCGACCTGCGCGTCATGATGAGAATGAAATGATGATGAAGACCACACGTACACCCAGCCCCCGTGCCAGCGAAATTAACCAATTGCGGTTAAAATTCCAGACCCTGCCGTGAATCGAGCCCGGGACCCCTGTGACCAAAGGCCAGCATGCTAACCGTTTAGCCATGGAGTCAGACATTGAAACAAATAGATCTGTTAACACAATACAACAGGTCTACGATCACAGGTTTATGAGGGATTTCCGCTTGCGACAACCACCGACGTTTTGGGAGGTTCCCTTTCGGAACCTTTGTTCCTTCCTTCCACTAATTGTGGACAGGAGCCAGTTAGGCTTAGGTCAGACTTACGGCTTTACGGGCTCAAGGCTCTTTATACAGGGACATTATTTTATCTATTCGGGGGATTCTCACTCCCCGGTAGCTTGCGCTGCGAGCTTGTCTCCCGCCAAGCCCCTTGCCGTAATGCACTTCTCAGCGCCACAAGTTCCCCTCCTTTTTCAGTCTGTTGAGAGCTTTGTCAGTGTAAGGTTCAGTTTAGTGAAGTGTTCACGTGATTAGTGCCCAATATGTTGTTCCAATTATGTTTTCATTACGTGAGCATGTGTATATACATAATACCTTCGTAAAGTACAGGAAATAATGTGCAAAAGCACTATAACTCAGTGCCGGACGAGCGCTGGCCGCATTACGGCAAAGTGCTTGGCGGGAGAAAGGCTCGACAGCGCAGGCGACCAGGTGAGCGACTATCCCCGTCATAGATAAAACCATGTCCCTGTATACATATATCATGTTACACTCGTCATCAACCAAATAGTGACACAATACAATTAATGTATCCAGTGCTTCAAACGTCCGTCTCCTTGGCGGAATAGTCAGCTTTGAGGCCTTCGGTTCATTGGGACCCGGGTTCGATTTCCGACCGGACCGGGGATTTTAATCGATTCTGGCTAATTCTTCTGCCTCAGGGACTGGTTGTTTGGGTTTGTTTCAACACGTCCCTCTTCATATTCAGACAACACACCACACCACACTACGAACCACCACGAAAACACACAATAGTGATTACATCCCTTCACATGGGGCTGGCGTCAGAAAGAGTATCCGGTCGATAAACAGGGCCAAATCCACATGTACGACACAGTCACACCCGCCATCCCACAGGTGTTGGCAAAGTGGCAGAAGAAGAAGTCATTCAAACATGAAATAGATTGCAGGAATTCTAGTGTTGATAACGCCTACTGTTATGTAACTTTGTAGATCTTATAGAATTCGGCATTTCCCTTAGTACCGCTTTGATAGTCGTTAAGCATTTAGAATTGCTTAAATTTCCAACACGAATTATTTACAATATTTACAGCAAGGACACAATAGAAAATTGTAATCTCTGATTATTACAGATTACTTAATACATTGTTTTTTTCGCGGGACTCGCCCTCTCATCCGTATACCGCACGCACGAATATGAGCTAGTTGGCATCCACTTGAAATGAACGCACAAAAAAACTTGTTTGTTTTATGAAATTGAAAATCACTTAACAGCAGAAGTACGCGTACTGCATACAGATATTCATATGTACAAGAGGTGGCTGATGGTAGCTCATAATCAGTCACATACAATAACTAGTTAGATAATTTTTCCATTCACAACTTTCCGAAATGTGGAAGTTAACTAAAAGAATTGGAAAAGGAAAGCAATGGTAAGGGGATATTAAATATGTCATGGCAATGCACATAGATACATTTTGCAAGGAGACTTATGTTTAATGTGAAAATTAGCTCATGGGAAATGTTCATAACCTATACAAAACCAGAACAGCAATTTTACTTACATTGAACCTTAAGAATTTATAGTGCTCAAGTACTTTTGCGTTTTCTGGTTTAGTGTGCTGTTTATTTCGCTATACGTGTGTACGTGCATTATACATTACGAAGGGTAAAGCAAAAGAATTTGCATTCATCTATGCAGAAACGAGAGAAACGCAACAGAAGTACGAAGTTGGTGATTTGAGATTTTGGACACAAAATTATCGTTCATTGTGTGGAAGATTAGTACCGTGTATAGCCACCTCGGACCCTGAGTTGTGCTTTGACATGACGAGGCATACTCGGCGCAAAAGAATCCGACACTTCATGGGGCATATTTTCCCACTACTGGATAACAGCTTAGATCAGCTGCCAAATTTTAGCAGAAGAATTAGGACAGTGGGAAATTGCACTCTTCAGTTCACGACATCTCCACAGAATATGCGAGCCACACCATTCGCTGTACGACTTGCGTCTCAGGGAACTAATTCATCACTCTGGCTAGCAGAACACGAGTGTTATCATCCACTGATGTAAGGGCCTCGCTCATAGTGGCAGCAAATCCAGTAAGTACAGTTTGGAGGATGTTGTCTCTGTTCATCAGACTAGTCACGTTACCCTGGATAAGAAATAGAGGCGTAAGTTACATCGAACAAACATGATCCCACTCCAAAATATAATGTAAGTCCCTAGCTGCTGATGGTGCCCTGGGATGAAGGGCTCGTTCCATATCTCACCGGATTGTCTCCAGACTCTAATGCTCCTACTGTAAGAGTGCAAGCTTTTGGTGATCTCATGAGAGAAGAGCGTACACTTCCACTGTTCCTGGTACCATGAGCTACGAATTGTGCCCACCTCACACGAACTGGCCTATGGTGTGGCTTGACGAGCTTCTGGTACAGAAATCCTTGATATCAGTCCTCTTGCATGCAGCCGGTTTTTCAATGTCTGATCTGACACATTCACTCCAGTGGCACTCCTAACATCCTAGCGGAATTAGGAGATAGTAACAGTAGGCTTACGACCTGCTGAAATCAACAAATACCGAATCTGTCTTCAAGCTGACTTGCACCCCTCCGTTGTCGATTAGCGCCATTTATGTCTCCCCGTACTTTCTCCTGAACGTCAACTCCAACACGTGTGGCCACATCCAATTGACGCCATCCTTCTTGCAGCAGTGTCACAATTTGAATGCGGTCAGTAGCAGAATTGGATACCCATGCTATGTTTACCCCAGTCCTACGCGTGCTCTTTATACACCACTGACCTGTCAAGTTGTATTGTTAAGCTGATCGACATGGCAAATGACTCCAATCGGACAAATATTGATCCTGATCTGGATTTAGAGTCATTATCTGTCTCACAAGCCGGTCCCGCGGTGTAGGGGTAGTGTGCCTGCATCTTACCGGTAGACCCCGGATTCGATTACCGGCCAGGCCAGGGATTTTAACCTGGATCTGAGGGCTGCTTCGAAATCCATTCAGCCTACGTGATTACAATTGATGAGTTATATGACGGTGAGATGGCGTCCCCTGTCTATAAAACCAAGAATAATAGCCGAGAGAATTCGTCGTGCTAACCACACGACACCTCTGCAGGCCTTCGGGCTGAGCAGCGGTCGCTTGGTAGGCCATAGCTCTTCAGGGCTGTTGCGCTAAGGGGTTTGGTTGTCTATGTGTCTCACAAGAACACTGGCCTACAGTGCATATTGTAAATATGCCTGAAGTATCTTGACATATACTGTGTAAAATCCCAATGTGCAAAACTTATTTTCAGCACGGTAAAAAGAAGAAAATCTTGCTAAAATGTTTGTTGCGATGATGTTTGGATTTTTAAAAATAGGGCACTTACAGAAGACTGATTTAAGTACTGTACTGCTTCCTTCCTTCCTTCCTTCCTTCCTTCCTTCCTTCCTTCCTTCCTTCCTTCCTTCCTTCCTTTCTTTGAATGTTCGTTTCATAACCATCTATTGTCCGTTGCTCGATCCAGATAACTTTCTGCTATCGAGTGATTCGGATCGGTGGATTGTAATGACGTTAACGTTCACTTTACTTAACATATTTGACGGTTTTATACTATTATCCTGAACAGATGAAGATGTTAGGTCAACAAGAAGACATACATTCTATTGAAATTACTTTCTCCCTTATTGCTAATTTTTATGGCTAAATGGTTACCGTGCTGGCCTTTGGTCACAGGAGTCCCGGGTTCGATTCCAGGCAGGGTCGGGAATTTTAACCATGATTGGTTAATTTCCCTGGCACGGGGGCTGGGTGTATGTGTTGTCTTCATCATCATTTCATCATCACCACGACGCACAGGTCGCCTACGGGAGTCAAATCAAAAGACCTGCACCTGACGAGCCGAACCAGTCGTGGGATCTCCCGGCACTAAAAGCCATACACCATTTCATTTTTCATTTTGCTAATTTGTATTTCCAAAAGAGTCAGTTTGATCTTACTTTCCCCTTGTATCATGTCATCCATCCGACAACTCTTAGTGTTGCAAATTCTTTTAATCCTCCGTACAGGCCATGGAGGAGAATGGAAGTTAGAGGCCTGCGACAGGCATGTCCCCACTCAACCACCCTCTTCAATGCATTTTTGGAGATCTGTTGATGGAACAAGCACTAGAAGGTATGGAGATGGGCGCAAATATGAATTGAACACTGGTCAGAACATTTAAGTTGCCGATAATTGGGCTAAATTGACAGGAAGTCGGCAGTCCATTGTTCCATCACCAGTGAAAAATGGGGAAAGAATATGAACGCCCCAAAGACCAGTTCCATGGTCACGACAGTCTCCAGAGATTCTGCTGTTAACAATACATGATTCCACAATAAAACCAGTTCACCATGTTAGGCTAGAAAATGACTGAGGGATGTAGGTCTGTGACGGAAATCAAGAGCCGGATTGCTCAAGCAAAGTCTGCTTTTACGCAGAAGACTAGACTATTGTGTACCAAAAGGGACAACCTCCACTTTTTTTGTAAGGTTTCTGAACACATTCATCTGGACGGCACTGATGTATGCTTCAGAAACTTGGATTTGGAACAAAAGCCTGGAGAATTTTAAAATGTGGTGTTTCAGCGAAATGCTTAACGTTGCTTGAGCAAGCAAGGTGACAAATGCAGTGGTTTTGCGTAGAGTCAAACGAGATCTCTGCTGCGATGAATACGCAATCGACCAACTTCCTAGAAGGGTTGCCCTCAATGCCTTTCATAACTGGAAAACAACCTTTGAGAAGTTTCATAAAACAGATCACGCGTCGCCGAAAATTCTTCGATGTGTTAGTGCGATGCTAAACCACAAGGGAAAAGAAAACAGATCATAGAACAAAGCTGTTCAGCTGAGCGCCCCTTGAGTCTAGCCCAGTGCGGACGGGCTCCGGAAGTGGAAATCTCGTTTCTTAAATTTTACGACTTCCTGACGGGGATTCGAACCCACGTCCTTCCGGGCGAACCGAGTACGCCTTTACCTCCTCGTCCAGGCAGCCCCTAATTGTCAACTGTAGCATCATAATAATAAATAATAATAAATAAATAATATTAGGAATTTTTCTAAGGCATAACCCTCTTAAAATATAATAGCGAAACATTGTGATTCATTGCATACAACACAAAAATGTTTTGAGGTATCGGTAAACTCTGTATTGTACCCGGTCAGTATACGTAAACTGAACAGAAATAACTAATTTATTACAACGTACGTTATATTGGGAATTACCTGTCCACCAGAAATAAAACGTTCGCTTCTTTTTCTACCGCTTTTCCCATACCTATGGAATCGCGGATACGAGCTCTGTCGCACATGTGTATTTGGCCCTGTTTTATGGTCGGATGCCCTTTCTGACGTCAACCCTGTGTAGAGGGATGTAATCACTGTTGCGTGTTTCTGTGGCATTTGTTAGTGTGGTGTGTTGTTTGGATATAAAGGGGAGAACCCCCTGTGGGTGGGGGCGGTAGAATAACACACACGGTATTCCCTGCCTGTCGTAAGAGGCGACTAAAAGGGGCCTCAGGGGCTCTGAACTTTGAAGTGTGGGTTGGCGACCACGGGGCCCTCAGCTGAGTCCTGGCATTGCTTCCAGTTACTTGTGCCAGGCTCCTCACTTTCATCTATCTTGTACGACCGCTCTTGGTCAACTCTTGTCCTTTTCCGACCCAGACGGTATTACGTATGGAGGCCTAGGGAATTTTTTAATTTTCCCGCCCTTCGTGGCCCTTGTCTTCCTTTGGCCCATACCTTCATTTTTCGAAGTGTCGGACCCCTCTCGTTTTTTTTCTCTCTGATTAGTGTTACATAGAGGATGGTTGCCCAGTTGTACTTCCTCTTAAAACCATAATCACCACCACCACTACCATGAAGGGGAGAGTTTTGTTACAATCACAAACACCCAGTCCCGGAGCCAGAAGAATTATCCCGACGTGATTAAAACCCCGACCCGGCCGGGAATCAAAGCTGGAATCCTTTGAATCACTCGGCCAAGGAGTCGGATAAATAAAACAACAACTAACACCACCCCCTTAATATTCAAATGAACGTTCACCGTTCATTGACCTTCACGACCTGTGACCTTACTACTGACGTTGCCGTCACTGAAGCGCGCTTACTAATTCACTCGCCCGCTGGCCCGCCTATGTTCAGTATATTTTGTGTGCCCACGGGACGAACAGCCTAGCGTGAGCACCTCTGTCATAGAAGAAATTGGAGTGGAAGACTTCGTAGCAATGAAGAGCCATCAGTCTGGCAGCATGATATCATTTCTTTGCATCATATAATTCTTTGGACTGAATATTTTATTTTAATGATGGTACATATCTGTCAATAAATCAGTCAATCAGCTAAACAATAAATAAATAAAAATAAATAAGTAAATAATCAGGAGCGTTTGTGTAACAGTTTACTAATGTGTGGAATATCAACTATGAACGGTGTGTGCAATGTTTGTAGTTGACGAGGAGGATACTGTAGATAACGTATCTGCAACAAATCATTTACTAGTGGCTTCACGTGGATGGTATTGCACATGCTGGAGTATGTTTGTACACTTGAATGGTCTATGTCAGCGGTGTGCAGATGCTGGGAAACTGGCAGCGAGCGGTTCCACGGGCAGAGAGCACATCGCATTAGCATAGGGTTTTGTCGTCAGAGTCCACTGTGCTTTAGTGCACTGTAGACTGTAAGATACGAAACGGAGGCTCTCTCATTGTCGTTTCGAAGCCAAGCACGTGGCCGCGCGGTTTGGGTCACGTGGGGTCACGTAGATATTAGCTTGCATTCGGGGGATATTGAGTACGACTCCACTTTCGGTAGCCCCGAAGATGATTTTCCTTGGTTTCCCATCTTCACACCGGACAAATGCTGGGGCTGTACCTTAATTAAGGCCACGGTAGCTTCCTTCTGACTCCTAGCTCTTTCCTAGCTCATCATCACCATTAAACCTATCTGTGTCGGTGTGATATAAAGCAAATTGTATTATACTAATTCATGAGAGCCTCCGTGGCTCAGACGGCAGCGCGTCGGCCTCTCACCGCTGGATACCGTATTTCAAATCCCGGTCACTCCATGTGAGATTTGCGCTTGACAAAGCGGAGGCGGGACAGGTTTTTCTTCGGATACTCCGGTTTTCCCTGTCATCTTTCATTCCAGCAACACTCTCCATTCAAATTTCGTAGCATCTATCAGTCATTAATTACTTCACTTTGGGAGTGGCGACCCCATCATACTAACAGCCCGTATATGCTTCATTCATTACATCCTTGACCCGGTCAATGACTGGAAAACAAGTTATAGGTTTTCATTTTCACTAATTCATTAAAGCTTAAAGTATTTAATTTGGCATGAAACCTGAACCCTGGACGATACTCTAGCATTTAGCATAGTAAGAATTACAATCAATATAGAGATGATGATTGTCTAGCACAAATAAATCGAGTAAAGGAGGAAATGATGAAAAAAGAAGTAAGTATTTACACATTTCAGTATTTTTGATTCATGTCTAATCATATTAGCCTGTTGATTATGGTTTAAAACCATACAGACTAAATACCATATATATGATGTTACGTATCATTAACACATCGCTAGATGGTTCGCAAGCATGATTATTAAAAATAATTAAAATCTTAATTACCATAAGATATAAGAATTGTTTGAAGAAAGAGTAAGTAATATATTTTCTCGTATAAGATGAAACTGATAGTATAATTATTTCAGATCACAATTATTTATGGCGGTGGTAGAACAGTAGATTGAAAAACAACCCTTGAAAGGAAAACCTTTCGTGGCCGTATACAGGAGGTCATCGCTAGCGTACTGGCGGAAGCTACTCGTAGGCTGTTCTTGCGATCCAAGCATGCATATGCCTGGTTTATGGTGACTCGAACATTATAACTCTGATCTTCCGAGCCAAAGTTGACGGTTTGTTTTAGTCCTGTGGTATTTAAAGGTATTCAAATTCGCTAGCTTCGTATCAGGAGATTTACCAGCATGTAAAAGAACTGCTGTGGGAAAAACTTCTAGCACCTGGACTTCTCCGAAAGCCGTAAAGTTACCTAGTGGCAGGTAAAAGCGATAGCATAAAAATAAAGTACTCATAAAAATTGTACCACGTGGCTACACTACCAAGACACTGTTAAAGAAATGAAAATCCACAGTCAGTTTCCAGTCATTCGACCGGGTCAGTAATGGAATGAGTGAAGCCCCATAGAGCGGCGAGGATGGGAACCGTGCCGGCTGCCGAAGCCTGTCGCACTCCTCTGGGGCAATGATTAATGAATGACAGATGAAATGAAATGATATTGGAGAGTGTTTCTCGAATGAATGGTGCCAGGGAAAACCTGAGTGTCCGGAAAAAAACCTGTCCCGCCTCGGTTTGTTCCGGCACAAATCTCACATGGAGTGACCGGGATTTGAACCCCGAAATCCAGCGGTGATAGGTCGGCGCGCTGCCGCCTGAGCCATAGAGGCTTAGCCACTGTTAAATCCTACTTGAAAAAGTTTGAGTCTGCGGCTTCCTAGCTATTTAACATTTAAAAGGACAGAATTTCCATAAAATCTGGCAGATGATTGAACTTTCCACACAGTATACAGTACAATCGGCTGATACTGAGTTAACGAAGTTCATTCGCTTCTTATTCTTTTCTCTGCTAGTGGCTTTACGTCGCACCGACGATGGCGACGATGGAATAGGAAAGGCTAGAAGTTGGAAGAAATCGGCCATGGCCTTAATTAAGGTACAGACCCAGCATTTGCCTGGTGTGAAAATGGAAAACCACGGAAAACCATCTTCAAGGCTGCCGACAGTGAGATTCGAACCCACTATCTCCCGGATGCAAGCTCACAGCCGCCCGCCCTTGACCGCACGGCCAACTCGCCCGGTATATTCTTATTCTTGGCATTTTACCAATTTATTGGGGTCAACACTTGATATGGATTTGGTTCAGTTTTACGTTATCCACGGAGGGAAGTATACACTACGTCATACTGCTTGTTTCTCTGGTGGTTAATAATGTGGTTTGTGTATGTAAATGGGGGAAAGTCCATTTCAGACGAACGCGAACAATAAATCCCCGAGCAAAAGGTATTACTCATATGCAGTTAAAATTCACGGCCCACCCGAGAGTCAAACCCGGCGCTCTCCGAACCGAAGGCCAGCTAGCTGACCATGCAGCCAAGCAGCCGCACATAGCAAGTGCACACATAAGTTATTTTAAAACTAACAGAGACTAACCCGCCTCTGTAGTGTAGTATTTATTGTGATTAGCTGCCACCCTCGAAGGCCGGGGTTCGTTTCCCGGCTCTGCTACGAAATTTGAAAAGTGGTACGAGGGCTCGAAATGGATCCACTCAGCCTCGCGAGGTCAACTGAGTAGGGGTAGGTTCGATTCCCACCTCAGCCATCCTCGAAGTGGTTTTCAGTGGTTTTCCACTTCTCTTCCAGGCAAATGCCTGGGATGGTACCTAACCTAAGGCTACGGACGCTTCCTGCCCTCTTCCTTGTCTATCCTTTCCAATCTTCCCATCCCCCACAAGGACCTTGTTCAGCATAGCAATTGAGGCCGCCTGGGCGAGGTACTGGTCATTCTTCCCAGTTGTATACCTCGACCCAAAGCCCCAGGCTCCAGGCCACTCCCCTTGAGGTGGTGGAGGTGGGATCACTCACTGAGCCCGAGGGAAGAACCAACCCTAGAGGGTAAACAGATTAAGAAAGAAATAAAGAGCAGACACTAACTTTTACCGGCACATGAAATCTCGGGGGTGTGAAAGGGCAAATAAATCATATACCTAGTTTTAGGTGACTAGTGAT
This sequence comes from Anabrus simplex, assembly GCF_040414725.1. Lineage (NCBI taxonomy): Eukaryota > Metazoa > Arthropoda > Insecta > Orthoptera > Tettigoniidae > Anabrus > Anabrus simplex. The sequence continues at coordinate 208,483,372 of NC_090271.1, read as the reverse complement.
ATCGTGATCACAATTACGGGATCTCCAGTTTTACGTGGAATACAAATAGTGTCGCCAGGTGTCGCGTATTTTACGAGACTTCCCGTATTGATGGTCTGATGTATTGTCCCGTTTTAACAGCATACTGGAGAGCCTTTTTCCCCCATACTTCAACAAATCACTTCTCCTATGGTTAAAATTACCTATTTACAGTAGCATTTACCGACCCTACATTTCAGTTTATTATTATTCTTCCAGCGGTTCTGCACTATGATCGAAACGTGTAGTCGGCGAGCGAACCGGCGGCGCCGAGCCCAAGCGCGGGACTCGCGGGAACGAGACATAAAGGCATCTGATTTTTTTCAATGCAACAATTAACGAAACCCTGTATTTTAATGAAACAATACTAGAGCTTGGAAAAGAAAGCTTACCGTTGTTGAAACTTATGATAGGCTAGAATATCAAAATTGAAATCCGAGTTAATTTTTAGGAAAGATGTAATTTTTTTCGGTCGCGAAGTTAAATCATTAACATATCAACTCCTTCCAAACTTTCAGAATAAAGTGAAGTCTAACTTAAAGAGAGGTTACAATGCTGCTATAAATTATCTGGGAAAAGTTTATGACTCCAGTGATGTTAATATTTTTATGAACCTAGAGGTTCGGTGTACTTTTGAGAGATGCTACATTTTCTGGTTTTGAAGAAATGGTTCATTCTTTGAAATTTACCGAAATTTGTCCAGATTATAATTTGGATATATTTTATGAAAAAGATTCTTACCATTACAGTACATTGAATTATGTGATGCTGGAACTATATATATCCGTACTGATACTGATAGTGACCAGTGCTCAAAACGGGTAAATTTTTTCTCTAAAGTTAATTTAGATGCTGCTCCAAATATACTAGACTAATCGTGGTATCTTAAGTTCTAAATATACCTGAGTCGAGTGCGTACAATGAAGGAGTTTTCTTTAATTTTAAAGAAACGACAAGTTGAATGGTGAAAGGAAGAGGTCTTGAGCAACTCTGGTGAAGTCAGAAATTCAAGTCCCACTTAATTTTGATCATAGTTGTCAGAAATGTCACGACTAGATCAGGGGAGATTCAGCATCGTTGAAATGGCTTTACGTCGCGCCGACACAGATAGGTCTCATGGCGACTATTGGGATAGGAATGGCCTAGGGGTGGGAAGGAAGCGGCCGTGGCCTTAATTAAGGTACAGCCCCAGCATTTGCCTGGTGTGAAAGTGGGAAACCACGGAAAACAATCTTCAGGGCTGTCGACAGTGGGGCTCGAACCCACTATCTCCCGGATGCAAGCTCACAGCTGCGCGCCCCTAACCGAATGGCCAACTCGCCCGGTATTATTGAAATAAGCTAAAAGTGAGGGAAAATACGGGTTTTAAAATTTGTATGTAAAAAATGAAACAGCAAAATCCTGTAATAAAGTTTGCGTTTACAATGTAATTATAGTACAGTGGTTTTAGATGATGATGATGCTTGTTGTTTAAAAGGGCCTAACATCTAAAGTCATCGACCCACAGTGGTTTTTCGAGCAAATGTCGTTATGCCATGTCGACATGACGTGTCCCTTATCGGCATTACTAAAACCTGGTGACCCTAAATACAAACCACTGGGACGTAATTTTTCGTTAAAAATGCCACCTGCATTGAATGGGATTCGAACCGCAGTGAGAAGTCAGTTACGATGCCAGTGATCATGCTTCTTAGGTATGGGGTGCATTCCAAAGTGGAACTCTGTTAACAATGTTTCGGTGGCTGATATGAATAACAATTTATTATTTCTTGAATAACTCTGACACTTGTTCCTCGAGAGAACCCGTCTATCCTCCACTGTGTTCAAGCATAACACCAAACACACTGCAGAAGTGAAAAGCATACGTGTCATCACGCGAACCATTGTAAAGTTAAGTTTAAAATGTGATGCGTTTCTATCATTTTCTTGGTCCTGCTTGAACGGTGGCCGATGTCGTTCAAGAGCCCCGCTACAGCGAGGGCAGGACCGCTGCAGACTCCCTCGCCAGCCTTGTCACACCTTCCGTGAAGAGAGACGGCAATTTCTCAGCATCCAGCCTCGCTCTTAGGAAGGTTATTGCGTCATCAAGCCAGTATCAATAAAGTGAGCGGAATAGACAAGTACTTTTTTGAGTTTTCAGTTGGTGATCACCTGTATTTTTATTTTACGGTTATATTGATCTTTGTTCTGGTTCTGCGCGAGTGCCGCCTGGTGGCTTTGAGCGGTACTAGCGGCTGGCGATCGGTAGCAAGCATGAGCTAAAGCGCTGCACAGTGTGAACCTTGGAGGCAGCCTAGCTGCTTCGAGAGACTGGTCCTGCGCGACGCGTAATATTTTGTCCGCTCGATAGAGACAAGCACTCAACACTCTTCTCTTTTATAAATGTGTGCGCGCGTGTGGTGTTGTATGTGTGTGTGTTTTAGCTCTTACGTCTTCTTCACAAACCAATGAAATACAATAATTGTCAGTGTTGTTACAGACCGTGTGTTAAACTGGAGACAGGAGTGCTCTTCAGCCTGCAACTGTCAACTACTCTTCTTCAAGTGGTGTTCGTGTCTTGACGTGCAATGGGATACACCATGGATACTTCTACAGTAACTCTTGGATTATTGCCTCTTCGTACCGTGATATTACTTCTAGTGTTTGTGTTAGGTAAGTAGAGAAAAATATCTTTAAAGAAATAGGAGTCAACATCAGTGTGTAGTGTACCAGAAGACTGTTTAGTGCTTCGCAAAAGTTGTTCGATTGCCCCTGTATTTTTGTTTATTTTGATGTTTGTTTTTCGCCAGAGTGTGTACTTTTTTTTAATGAAGGAAAGTGATGATTTAACGTGTGAATTCAAGATAATAGTGTTCGTCGGTGGATGTTGGATTTGTCATTTCCATCGATAATGCCATAAAGATGTGTTGTGTCGTATCATATATTCAGGAAGTGCTGTGCCCGTAGTTTCACGGGGATGACCTGGACCAAACCCACCGACCGCTTGACCCGTTCATAAACATCGCTACGCTGGGACGCCCCATCTTCTGTCACGAGACTGGGGATTGTCTTTGAGGTTAAGAAGTGATGTGCTTTAGTTATCAATGTTTTCGCCCACAGTTAAAGGATTAATTGTTTTCGAATCATTTTTCGTAGTGACCTTAAATATGTATCCGTTATAAAGAAATAGTTGAATTTATGTGTGAATTTCACTGTGGTATAGATAATGATGATGAATAATCTGGTTTTGTTTACGTGCTCCAGATATAGGCAATAATTATTTCATTCAAATTTATACGAAAGAAATTTATTTAAGTTACCATTTCATCGTCTTATTTTATGTCGTGAAGTCATCGTGATTATTAGCCTCGTATACTTTTTGGATATCGGAGATCTGATGATTATTTTTGCTATTTTAGCGTCGTCACTGTGTGTGTGTTTCTAGCGAAGGCCAGAATTTTAAGAAATATTCCACCAGTGTTTCCTTGAAGATAAAACGGTTAATCACAGCATACGATTTCAGACAGATTCGACTGTTGGTTGTGAATTAATCTGTCCCCGTGTGTATAGGTGTGACAACAACTACTATCACTTACACTTTTCGCTACTTTGGCCTAATATTTGTATTGTTAATTTAATACATTAACTGTAATAGATGCCTCGCCGTGTATATATATCTCATAGCACTTATTCAGTCTGTTGTGAGAAAGTTAGGATTGTCTCAAAGTGAATTGCTAGTGCTTAAAGTATTTTTACGACATTGCACTTTTTCTTCGTTACATCTGAATTATCTGTCCGTAATATGATATAGGAATATTCTTTCGTGAATTTGTAAGCACTTCGGATGATTCTGTTTACAAATTTAACATAATTTTACAGTTCTTGAGATGTTAACTACCACATCTCTAAATCTTCACCCACAGTACAAACCGTGTTTTCTTTCAGTGTTCGGAAGTTCCTTTTATCTGTTTAACTCTGCGCAGGTATCTCTTAAGATTTTCCTTTCGTCGTAGCTATTTTGGAAATCTTTTCGTACTTTGTTTCTGCGACTTTCATCTCCAAATTGATTGTACCGCGTAATAATTGTAACGTTAATCTACTACTACAATGTTCTTTGATAGTAGCTTGTAGGCGTGTGAACGGCGTTGAACTATTTCACGTTCTATGATGCATTGCAGTTCGCTAAGTCACGCCTCTCTCTCTCTCGGCTGGCAGAGGTGACTTCGTTTCCGAACCCCAGGCAGGCTCTTCGCGGTTTGCCTTGCTTCCTGGCGTGGGATATTGATGTAGCATCTCAAACGAACATATCACTATCTGGACACATGTATTCGCACTAATCCTACTTTTATTCAGGATTAATCCACTGGCTTACGATTACATGGCCCGAAAACGTACCGTTGAATGTATTTATCTACATTGTACGTTTCAGTTGTTGCGACCAACAATATTGGATTTACATTTCTTATGCCCTTCCGTTAGATGGCGACGCTTGAGAAAGTGAATTCGTGAGCGAGTACGTGTGGTCCCCTTCCCGTTGTAAAAAATAGAAATCGTCACAATTCCTGAACGCGTTATCAGATATTTCTGAACCATCGTCTTCCCTCTGTCAATGAGAAATGGAAAAGTGTTTCCTCTTCCTCACGATGATAATATATCTCGTTTACCAGCATTTATTATTTTTATTTTATTAATAATATTATCAGGTTCGAATCCCACTGTCGGCAGCCCTGAAAATGGTTTTCCGTGGTTTCCCATTTTCACACCAGGCAAATGCTGGGGCTGTACCTTAATTAAGGCCACGGCCGCTTCCATCCAACTCCTAGGCCTATCCTATCCCATCGTCGCCATAAGACCTATCTGTGTCGGTGCGACGTAAAGCCCCTAGCAAAAAAAGATATAGTAATAATAATATTATCATCGGCTTCAGAAAACGTGATGACAAGTAGTGAGCCGGGATGAGTGGCTCAGGCGGTGAGGCGCTGGCGATCTTACCCCAACTTGGCAGGTTCAATCCTGGCTCAGTCCGGTGGTACTTGAAGTGCTCAAACACGTCAGCTTCCTGTCGGTAGATTTACTGTACTAAAAGTAACTCCCGTGGGACAAAATTCCGGTACTTCTGCGTCTCCAAAAACCGAAGTGGGACTTAAAAACAATAACATTTTTAAAATATTATTTAAAAGTAGCGACATCCAATGAACTAGACTTTCAAATTTATAAAGCAACGTATACCTTGGAGAAATGGCCTTGAAGGAAATAATATACTGGTGCTACTGGCAGTTTCTATCGGGTGGCTCAGTCCGGTGGTTTTTGAATGTGCTCAAGTACGTCAACGTCGTGTCGGTAGATTTTCTGGAGCGTAAAATAACTCCTACGGGACAAAATTCTGGCACCTCGGCATCTCCGAAAACCGTAAATATAGTTAATGAGACGTAGGCCTAACAGCAATAACATTATTTTTATTATTATTATTATTATTATTATTATTATTATTATTATTATTATTATTAACACTGGTGCTACCTACGGACGTGATATTAACTTGGAACAATCGCAATCAAAATAAATCAATAGTCACAGTAGTGCATTCCCAATTTAAATAAAATCTTCAGATGGGCCCTCATGCAAGTGAGCAATTGAAATATCTGATTTCTTCCATTACTGTGATCAATAGGCTGTCGAAGTTTTCGTGTGAGAGAAACTTCTCACGGCTATGCGAATAAATTATTTTACTTCACTGTTTCTCAATCCGTAGGTGAATTAAGTCCATGTTCTCTTCAAGTAAATGTCTTGAGTGGCTTGGGCGTAACTTGGTGTTTAGCGAGGAATATCAGGATAAGACTAAAGTTCATTTATTTTTCTGGTGTATCTCCACACAAGAGGTTGGGGACCATCATCGAGTAGTTTTGCCTAGTTTCTATTTCCTGTGTCAGAGTTGCAGTGTCATGAATGTCGGAGAATCAGCGCTCAGGATGATCTCTTTCGCCCACGCCCAAGATTCCATTCCATACTTCATTCATTGAGGAAATGTATCAGGTTGTATTCTGACGTTTGTGACCGATACGCTGTTTTGCTGCGTTTAGTGAATGTTGGAATTTCACATGACTCTCCGGTTCGACGGAGTACCTTCTCATTGGTGACTAGGTGTACCTATGGGTTCTTGAAAACTTTCTGTGATACGTACACATTTCGATGGCCTGCCGTCGGTTCATTGATATAGAGGAAATTTCCATTGACTGTTTTGCCAATTACAGAATATCAGCTGAATATGACATGTTTCGCATAATCTGTAGCGGGGTTCCTCTCATTCAATATTTCTAACGGATCTCTTCTAGTCTTCTCTTCCTGTCTCGACGGTATTATGTTTCCTCTATTTAGGAAAAGTATAGTTTTCCTACCTTTCATGAAACTTCCTTTATCACCTTCATACTTCAAGGGGTCGGAAATCTTTGCTTTCCTCCTTTTGTAGATGTTTTGAAAATTCCATCGTGCTACAGCCCAGATGGGCCTTCGCCTACCAAGCAAATGCTGTTCAACCTGAGGGCCTGCAGATTACGCGGTGACGCGTGGTCAGCGTGACGAACTTTCTCATCCGTTCTTCATGGCTTTCTAGACGGGGCCGTGCTATCAGATACCTCCTCAGTTTTTTCTCACATAGGTTTATTGGGTCTCCAACCAGCCCTTAGATCCGAGTAAAAATATCTGATCTGGCCGGGAATTGAACCAAAGGCCCCCAGTAAGAACCATGCTTGTCCATGTGACTGCCTTTGTTTGTGTTTACTAATAGATAAATAGATAATAATTCAGTTGTTTGAAACAATCATAGCTCTCATGGAATATCTTCAAAGACTGCATCGTCGTGCAAAGGAATAATATTTGATAGACCTCGTTTCATTTGTGGGAATCTACGTTACTCATATTGCCAATAAGTACCATGTCCTTCACTGTTAAGAGTTGGCGACCATCTTGCGATCTCGTACGCCAAAGATGCTGGCGCAGAAGAAGAATTGTCATTTCTACTACAATTTGTTTTACGTCGCATCGACACAGATAGGTCTTATGGTGACGATGGGATAGGAAAGGCTTAGAAGCGGGAAGGAATCTGCCGTGGTTTTAATTTATTTTTTTATTTTTTTGCTTTACGTCGCACTGACACGGATAGGTCTTATGGAGACGATGGGATGGCAAAGGCCTAGGAAGTGGAAGGAAGCGGCCGTGGCCTTAATTATGGTACAGCCCCGGCATTTGCCTTGTGTTAAAATGGGAAACCACGGAAAACCATCTTCAGGGCTGCCGACAGTGGGGCTCGAACCCACGATCTCCCGATTACTGGATACTGGCCGCACTTAAGCGACTGCAGCTATCGAGCTCGGTGGTTTTAATTAAGATACAGCCTGGTGTGAAAATGGGAAACCGCGGAAAACCATCTTCAGGGCTGCCGACAGTGGGCCTCGAACCCATTATCTCCCGAATGCAAGCTCACAGCCACGCGCCACTAACCGCACGGCTAACTCGCCCGGTAGGACATTTTGTTAACACAATACGAAATGCAGTGACACATGCTAGACCTTTTTTCGTCATCCGTATTTTTGTCTTCCCTCGTAATTTCTGACAAATATTTAAGGACTACTCAGTGAAACTCTTGCCTCAAACTCTGCAACTCTATTTATGTATAACTCTCTGCTGATACCACAGGAATTACTTCTTCTGAATTAAAAATAGGATTTTATTTCCTGCCTTGCCTAATAATAATAATAATAATAATAATAATAATAATAATAATAATAATATTATTATTTCGTGTGTCTATTTCTAGCAGAGTGCAGCCCTTGTAAGGCAGATCCCCCGCTGATGGTGGGCGGCATCTGCCATATGTAGGGAATTGCGTGTTATTGTGGTGGAGGATAGTGTTATGTGTGGTGTGTGAGTTGCAGAGATGTTGGGGACAGCACATTGGAATTAACCAACGAACGTTAAAATCCCCAACCCGGCCGGAAATCGAACCCGGGACCCTCTGAACCGAAGGCCAGTACGCTGACCAATCAGCCAACGAGTCGGATGCCTCATACTGGTGCACTGAAATAAAACAAAATTGTCGTTAAGCAAAGGGTTTATTAATGTGACTATTTCTCAATCATTAAGTTGCTATTATCAAAATAGATCAGATGGAAATGCTTGTGGTTTGGAGTGCATTTAATCGTGAATGTAAACCGAGCAAGTGGCTGCACGGTTTCGGTCACGTAGCTATCAGCTTGCATTCGGGAGATAGTGGGTTCGAACTCCACTGTCGGCAGCCGTGAACATGGTTTATCGTGGTTTCCCATTTTCACACCAGGCAAATGCTGGGTCTGTGCCCTAATTAAGGCCATGGGCGCGTCCTTCCCACTTCTAGCCCTTTGCTACCCCATCGTCGCCATGATAGCTGCCTGTGTCGATGCGACGTAAAGCGAATTGTAAATAATAACAAAAATAATGAATGTAACACTACAGAGACTCCAACCCGTGGCTATTTGTGTCAGATTAGTTCATTGAGCAAAGTTTTAACATCCTCGAGTAAATGGAGGATAGCTATCAACTCAATTAGAGGTTACGTTAGTTAATAATAATGTTATTGTTTCAATGTCCCACGAACTACTTTGACGGTTTTTGTAGACCCCTAGGTGCCGGAATTTTGTCCCGAAGGAGTTCTTTTACGTGCCAGTAAGTCTACCGACACGACGCTGACGTATTTCAACATCTTAAAATACACCGGGCTGAACCATGATCTACCCTGCCAAGTTGGGGTCAAAGGCCAGCGCTTCAGCCGTCTGAGCCACGGCCCGGTGTTGTTAGTTCGAGAGTGTTTATTGAGGGCGCTTGCTTTGCATGAGATTTTGAGTTACTTTGGTGGTATGCTGTTAAATGCCTTGAGTGTCGCTGTTAAGGCATTCTATGAAAGATAGTGTCATAAAATGTTTATAAGGAGAAATTAGGAGAAGAAATCCGTAAACAAAACCTAATTGGCACAGGATATATTTAATAATAATGCACACTTACAATCCTTCCATTCTTGTCGGAAACAACAGATTTTGAACTGCTAGATTTGGCCAGACATCGAGTTTTTCAATATACCAGTAGATCTACTGATCTACAGTCGGTCGTTTATTATTATTAGAGTACTCTTCCCGACTCATCTTTCTTTGCTTAACAAATACAAGAAAATAATACTGTACTAGTAGCAATTAAATTGCACTCATTCTAACATTATCCTTCTCATTTTACCTCCCGTAATTTCTTTTAAAGTGAACCTCACCAGTCAGGGGTCATGGTTTTTCAAATGACAAACTTCAGCAGTGCGGAACGCCTCAATTTCCGCCCTCTCTCGCACGAAACCGAGTGAAATGCAAATACATGTTCTAAGACTACTGGAACGGACAAACATAGAAATGTGTTTGCACGTGCATATTTTATCCTATAGTTTATTTTACAACCTTCAGAACATTTAATTCAGAGGAGAAATGGTTGAACATAACATTATGCAAGATTACCTCGCTTATCCATTTGGAATATAAACCGTCACTTCTGTTTTTGGTACTTAAAATCCTATTGTTGAAAAAATTTCTTACTGGATAATAAGATAAATTCGATTCCTTTTCAAAATGACGTAAGTGCAGTGTTATTCCGCTTTCATTAGGTATTGTAATTGTAAGGCCCATGTATCCATTGCGTACGTACAGTACATTGTATGTGAAAAATTTGTCTTTTATTAATGTCTAGGCCTGGTGATGAAATAACAGTGCTATTTTGAGACTTAGCATCCTAATTTTTCCTACATTTTGGAGTGAAAATCCTTTTATGCCTCCATTCCATAGACAATTATACTCTGACTGGCTTCCATTGTTCAGACTGTATTTATAACCTTCAGAAATGGTTGCCCCTACTTAGAAACTGCACAAAATAAAATAAATTGAATGGCAATTCTATTCAGATCAATTTATTAGTAGATTTCGAATTTGAGATATTGTACTACATGACTGGCAATCGTGAGATGATCAGCTTTGGAACCACCAGTATTATGTGGAATTCAAATGTGACTTTACAGTTCCGAACCATCACATATATTGTCCAGGGTTTGGACCGTGGAAACCTATTTTAGATGCTCTTTGGCAATGTCGCTCTGCTATCAACTATCTCTGTTTTATATTTTACCATCGAATATCTCTGAATCATTCTGAAGAACAGCACGTCAGTAAGAAGTGCAAATTGAAATCTTTCTGTAAGGTTGTCACAGAAGCTTCTGTTCATATTTTTTTTTCTCATTACATTAAACTTTCTCCATATTTTGTACCTTCGTGTCAAATGTCGAGTGACCGAGCTCGAAAGCTGCAGTGTCTTACGTGCCACCAGTATCCAGTATTCGGGAGATAGTGGGTTCGAACCCCACTGTCGGCAGCTCTGAAGATTGTTTTCCGTGGTTTCCCATTTTCACACCAGGAAAATGCTGGGGCTGTATCTTAGTTAAGACTACGGATGTTTTCTTCCCACTCTTAGCCCTTTCCTGTCCCATCGTCGCCGTAAGACCTGTGTGTGTTGGTGCGACGTAAAACAAATTGTAAAAAACCGTTAGGTGAAATTCCGCTACTGTAACCTTCCATCAAACCAGAATATGGACGAGAAAGTAGAGCATTTCATGGGTTTAAGGGAAAAAACATTCAGTCTAAACTCTTACTTGTGAGAAAAGTTTGAAACTTTACAGTAATTCATTGTCAATATATGCTATGAGAAGTGTAATATTTATCTTTAAAATAATGGAATGGGTTTGTGAGAATATTGAGGATAACACTTTGTAGCTGAAATTGTGTTAATGTAGCCTATTTTACTTGAATGAAATTCCTCTCTTCAGAATCGGGAAGAAAATGCAAACGACTAATGGAAAGTGAAAAAAATATACAAGGCAATGTGAAAATGTCAAGAACTGTGTTTTGTTCGTAAACCCACGATTTATACTGCTTATTCTGTTGAAAAGAAACATACATTTCAGTAACTGAATTTGTGCCACTCTGTATATCCGGGCTTATAACTCTCCAGCAGTGACTGTTGCATGGAAGAAATTAAATGACATATCTAAATTGCTAATTTTTCAGTGGTTCGTGAGAATTTAATATGGAAGGATAACATTATCTCGTTATTTGTGCAGTACAAAGACGTGGACTCTCCTAAAACGTGATCGTGCATGAGCATCAAATGCTAACACACCGCGGGTTTTAGCCAGTTCCGCCGTAGCATGTTTGCTATAGACCGAGCCTGTCACCAGGGAGGTTCAAGTCCCTCCCCTGGAGTAGTTTATTTCTTATATTGGAACTCTCAAGCCCGACCAAGCCATGTGCATATTTAAGCAACACCGCCTTGCAAAACCCCTCTGAAGTCACCCGCGATGCAATCTGATTGGCTAACATCAGCGGCTGATGAAATGACAACGGCGCGACATATTTATCTATATTAAAATAATTTATGAAAACTAAAGTCAGTCAGTCCGGACATTCTATCCAGTCGATTTCCTTCATTATTTTTTTTAACTGAAAGGTATTCATGCACGGATTTGTCATCAAGTACTATAAATCACTTAACTTCCGCCTTCCTCAAATTATTTGATTTTTTCAATTTTTTGTCTCTTTGAAGCAATCATATCATTGGTTCTAATCGTGGTACGGAGTTCTTTTTGGCCTAAAAACACTTTTTGGATCAAGCTCTTTCATTTCAGATCTTAACTATTCAAGTTGGTTGATTCTGAGGAAAGTTATGAGTGCACATTCAATTTGACGTCTCATTTCTTCAGCATTTTTTCTCATTGAAGCAATCATATCTTTCGTTCTGATTGAGGTATGAAGTTCGTTTTGGTCTAAAAATACTCAGTGGATCAGGAGCTTTCATTTGAGGTAATAACTACTTAAATTGGTAGATTGTGACACAATTTATAAGTACATTTGTCTCCATGACAAAGATTTTTGAAGCACTTTTTAACAGTTCGGCGTGTAGTGTTGTTCCAAGGAACGTTTAATTCAATTTCTTTGTGTGATATATTTTCAAGTGATTTGTTGATATAATATTACAATCTACTACCACAGCAGATCATGTGCTTTGTTTCATTAACTCAAAACTTTGCAAATACATCCGTGAGGATAGTAACGAACAACACCATACTTTGTATATTGCGGGCGGAGCCAGAGGGAAACTGCTAGTATCTAATTATTTTTTCCAATTATTTATCAGCATGGCCAATGCTCTAACACTCTTACACCCGGTTCACGTGGTTTCCGACCACCCTGTATATAGAACGCGTTCATCAGGAGCTGATGTGGAATGATGCATTACTTTATAATTATCAGATACATGGCGAGTATCGCAGCCTTCGATTCAGGGGGTGCTCAGTTCAATTCCTGGTCGCAGAGAGAATGTTTATCTGCCTCTGGTTAATTCCTTTGGCTCGTTGACATCTCTTCATACACTCACAACGTGACTAACCACTATATAAACACGCAACAGCGCATACATCCTCCATAATGGGGTGCGTCAGGAAGGGCATCAGACTGTAAAACAGGATCAAGTCCACATGAACGACGTAGTTCTCACCCGCCACCCAAACAGTGTATTGGAAAAGCGTCGGACGACATGCTGATAGGAATGCAATTTTTAGTGAAATATATTATGTCTACAAAATATTTAAGTAAGCTACGTACGTCAAGAAAATACAGTATTCTTAGAGCTATCTCTTCCGTTAGCCAAGTAAGGCACGTCTCTTTATATATCCTTGCCAATATCGATTTATTTTAACAGGCCCGTGTTCACCTTCCTCGATCCATTCTCGTTTATATCAAATTATCGTCTTCCCACGAGACACGCTGAGGGATAACATGACATTACATTCCTGTGATAACCATTTCATTGACGAAGAAATATGACATCAAAATAGCAAGTGTTCATACTTAACGTGTCACTTTTCATGTCTTGACGCATTTTACCTGTGCCCGTGCCCCTTTCTTTCTTTCCTTTCATCTCGGAAAATGGATATTGAATTGTCTTACAACCATGTTCCTTTAGTCTGCTCGGCCCACTGTGTGGAATTAGATGAGGAGTTTGAGTTCAGAAACTATGAACAACTTGGCAAATGAAACTTGGGCTCGCGCGATGCACACTGGACAAGGGCGTCACACTGACTCTAATTTTAACCGTGTTAAATAGTCTCTCCGCGCCAATTCCTCATCAAGATTCAGGAAGCTGCGCATTCAACTTCGAAACCTTCATAAGCTTATGAAATGTAAGCCTAGTAGTTTCACTTCAGGGAGGTGAGGATAAATAAATGCACCAAACTTACGTATAAGTAGACGAAGCAACCTTGAAGATAATAATAATAATAATAATAATAATAATAATAATAATAGAACAGATTTACTAACAGTTTTACGTCACTGTTGATATAGTCATAATAGGCTCAGAACATAAGTCCACACTTCGTGAGTGAATAGTCAACATACTGGCCATCGGTTCAGAGGGCCCTGGGTCCGATTTCCGGCCGGCCCAAGGATTTTACCTGTGTATGGTTAATTCCTCCCGTCGTAATACATATATGGTTTTACAATCTACACACACCACATCACAGTACCAGCTACCACAGAAGCATGGGATATTGAGTCCTCCACATAGGACTGACGTCAGGAAGGGCATTCAACAATAAAACTGGGCCAGGCCTTAAGTGCTGACCCCAATAAATTAGGAAATAGTCTATGAAGGCTTGGATCAATTTCTGTGTGGAATATGAACCAAAAATAATACTGTTTATACGTCCCACAAACTACTTTTGACGGTTTTCGGAGACCCGATGTGCCAGAATTTCGTCCCACGGGAGCTCTCGTACATGCCAGTAAATCTATCGACACTTGTCTGACGTATTTTATCACCTTCTAATACTACCGGACTGAGCCAGCATCTTTTGCTAGTTGCTTTACGTCGCACCGACACAGATAGGTCTTATGGCGACGATGGGACAGGAAACGGCTCGGAGTGGGAAGGAAGCGGCCGTGGCCTTAATTAGGGCACAGCCCCAGCATTTGCCTGGTGTGAAAATGGGAAACCACGGAAAGCCATTTTCAGGGTTGCCGATAGTGGGGTTCGAACCTACTATCTCTCGAATACTGGATACTGGCCGCACATAAGCGACTGCAGCTATCGAGCTCGGTGAGCCAGAATCGAACCTGCCAAGTTGGGGTCAGAAGACCAGCGCCTCAACCATCTGAGCCACTCAGCCCGGCGGAATTTTTTTTTTGCTAGGGGCTTTACGTCGCGCCGACACAGATAGGTCTTATGGCGACGATGGGATAGGAAAGGCCTAGGATTTTGAAGGAAGCGGCCGTGGCCTTAATTAAGGTGCAGCCCCAGCATTTGCCTGGTGTGAAAATGGGAAACCACGGAAAACCATTTTCAGGGCTGCCGATAGTGGGATTCGAACCTACTATCTCCCGGATGCAAGCTTACAGCCGCGCGGCTCTACGCGCACGGCCAACTCGCCCGGTACCGGCGGAATTTGAACCACATAAAACAAGACATGCACGATCGAGATTCAAACAACGGTCGCCTTGTTAAGGATGTCAATCCTAAAGTTGACATTCAGTTGGAAGAAAATGTATTCCCAGTGGAAACCTTCTCTTACCTAGGGAAGCTATAAAAGACGAGATATGTGACAAGGATTGCTCAGGGGAATAATAAAATATGTGCCATTGGCAACGAAAGAACTGTACATAAATATATATTGCACGCGTGTTTCCACTTACGCTAAATGAAAATGGAATCTCAACACCAAATTAGGTTAGTGGTAGTCGTTCTATAGGCAGTTGTTTGGCTGTTTTGAAGTCTTCCTTTGTGGGCATTATTTAGACACACGGCCCTGGGTCTTTCTCTTTATACTGCGTACCGTTGTACCCTTTAAATATATAAGAAGCAGTACTAAAATTTAATAATAATATTTTTGGTTTTTAGGTCCAATAATCTCTTTTTACACTGAACGAGTTGGCCGTGCGGTTAGGGTGGCGTAGCTGTGAGGTTTCATCCGGGAGATAGTGGATTCGAACTCCACTATCGGCAGCTCTACAAATTCCCTGGTTTCCCATTTCGATACCATGCAAATGCTGGGGCTGTGCCTTAATAAAGGTCACGGCCGCTTTTTTCCCATTCCTAGCACTTTCCTATCCCACCGTCGCCATAAGATCTATCTGTGTTGATGCAAAGTAAAGCAAATTGAAAAAGCACGGTTTTCAAAATCGCAGAGTGCCGGAATTTTTCAAACATTTTTATTAATTATGATCATCTACATAAACAAAATTACTTTCCGTTCGCATCACATGTCTGCGTCATATTTCGTGTGTATCTCGAATTGAGGATAAAAAGGGTGTAAGTAGATTCAAATATGTTTTTCCTCCGGTGTTTGATTGTTACGAGAAAATAGCGAAATAGAATTTCTCGAAACTCTGTATTTAAGTTCAAAGATAGCCGCGTAGTGTACTAGGCCAGCACTTTTTATGCTCACAGCATAGGATCTGGACTGGGGCAGGAATACTCTTTATTTTTGATTTATTTAGCCGGATTTTGTACTAGGCGATACCAGGTAAATCAACTCCCCCCTAACAATATTGTTTTATCCGAACAGCATGCTTATATTTGCTCTGAAAGCATCTGCCATTCTGCTACGCACAATAAGCACAGTAAAACGGATATCTTTGTATTTACGTCCTACACAAAACTAGGAAACTGTTATGTCATACTAATATTAAATTACAGAAACCACGAGTGAGCATTGTAGATGATGCGATATGTAAATTAAACGTCTGTGAAATAATAATGTCAGTGTTATTGATTTTACATCCCATTAGCTACTTTTACGGTTGTCGGAGACGTCGAGGTGTCGGAATTGGGACCGAAGGTGTTCTTTTACGTGCCAGTAAATCTGCCGACATGAGGCTGACGTATTTGAGTACCTTCAAATACCACCGGACTGAACTAAGATCGAACTTGCCAAGTTGATTTCACTGTACCCTCCGAACTACAAAGCCTGGCCGTCTGTGAAAAGCCAAAGGGCATCGCTACCATGTAAAACTCACATTAGCTGTAATCTACACGTATTGTGCCGTGGTGCAGTATAGCATAGATGGTAAGAACAAGCCTAATGCTACTGTGCGCCAGATTTACATGTGATAGTTCGAGTCCGGGACGGCCGGGATACCCTTTTATTGCCTTTGCTGGCAGGACCTAGTGTTTACAGTGCACTGTGTCTTCTGGTATGGACGAGAGTAATTCTGTTACTTTCATTGATCTGTCTCTGTCTTATACTTGGCTTTGACAATATGAAAATGACTATGGCATGAGCGATGCTAGTAATGCCATTCAATCTGCAGCCAGTCCCTGCTATGAATGGTGTGAAAATGTTGCTCATAGGGTCGGTTGGTGCATGCATTTCAGTGGGCTTGGCAGAATGATATGTAATAGCAACTTCTGGAACGGTGAGGAAAGCAACGGAAAACTACCTCACTCCTCATTTCCCTAGTACGCCTCTTCAGTGATGCCTAGGCTATCTATGACAGCTGATGGCGGAGCTGTTGTGGATCCAACCAGCCTTAGGGCTGAAGACAGAAAATACATACATACATTGTTTTCTAATGTAGTCTGCGTGAAATATCTTCTCTTAGCACATTTTGGGTGACCCTAAGAAGATGGAAAGTTTGTAGTTGTTGGGGAGGGTGGTGTCGAACTGCAGTAACAGTGGTTAGTTACGTTAGCAGGTGCTTGAATTGATAACCTGCTTACTTTATGCACATCTGGGAACGCTGCTAAATGGATATTTATTACGCTATAGCCGGTGTTATTGATCTGCTGGTTTCGGTTATAAACTGTTTGTTCCAAATGCCCCCACAGGAAGAAGTCTAATGGCGTTAAATCAGGTGACAGGCAGGCAAAGTGACAGGTCCTCCTCTTCCTACCCATTTTCCTGGATATGTCTCAGTCAGATGGTTACGGATGGCTAAGGTCCAATGTGGTGGAGCTCCATCCTGTTGAAATCATATCGTTAAACTAAGTGGCACATCCTCCAGCAGAAGTGTCAGTGCATGGCGTAGAAAATGCAGGTATCGTGCGCCTTTCAAATGCCTCAAAGAAATACGGTCCAATAAGGCGATCACCAAGATTCCACCACCGTACATTCGGTCCTCGTTGCACTGGATAGGCTTCCTGTCACACCGAGTGGTATAATTGCTCCAACAGTGCATGTTATGACGGTTAACTGTACCGTTATTTTGGAATCGTGATTCGGTAGAGAACAGGATTTTCAACAGGAATGCTGCATGATTTTAAAAATTTCCTAACAGCCACTGACAGAAGATCATTCGAGCTTCGAAATCCCGCCCGTGGAGCTCCTGGCTAATGTTCATCTCTTGTGCAATTGTCCGTGTCCTCGTGTGTGGTTATTGTAAGCTGTGTCCAGAACAGCCTCCTCATTCTCACCAGATGTTACGGTATTCTCTTGCACAGGTGTTATTGTCGGAAGTACGTCTGTTGTTCGTAAACGTACTTCAACACTGCGGAAAAGTCTGCAGTCCGGATACTTTTTTGATACAGTCGTAGTGCCTGCAAGAATTTTCCCTTGCTTCGTCGTAGATAAGGAGCATGCCACTGTATTCGTCCGTGGAATATATGACGAATGACTGAAGTGACTTCATTACTAAAGTATAATAATGCATTGTACGCAGCGCGCAATACATTAGTGGTGGTTAACTACTTGCGTGTGGTTGTGCGTTAGTACCATACGGGATGCTAGCAGAGAAACATCGACTTCTCGCCGATCTCATACGTTTGTTGGGTTGCAGAACAAACTATTGGCAGGGGCAGCTGATTTACTGCGGTGTACCAATATTATTGGGGCCAAAGAGAGAAAACCATTTTTTTTCTTTAATAAAGAGGGTGGGCGGTATCTGTCCGTGTATGGGAAACTGGGTGTTAGTGTAGTGGAAATGTGTGGTGTGTAGGTTGAATGAATGTTGGGGACAGCACAAATACTCAATCCTCAAGCCAAGGTTATTAACCGTTCAAGATTAAAATTCATCGATATAGCCCAGAATCGGACTCGGGATGCCGATAAACGAAAGCAAAAAGTTGACAGTGCATTCATAAAGCCGGAAACCGCAGTGTGTTTTAGCCGATAATATTTGTTGAATTTTACACAACTAATGTTTATTTCCCTTTATTTTCTATGTATATTTATTTTAATATTTCGGCCAGACAGATGTCAAATCTGTAAGAAATGGTTGTAATTTTATTCAGTGTGTACCAAATCTGGGAGGAAGCAAGTAAGTGAGAACACTTAACAGCATCATGGCCGCTTATATAGCTCGACACTTTTATTCCATCGTAAATTATTGCGAGTGGGAGGATATAATCTCCGGAACATTATATTTCAGTTAACAAGTTTCTACTGGATTCATTATCGACTTTCGTCTCTGTGACTGTTTTAAGACAGAACTGTTAAGTTTGTAGGACACAGTGAGAAATTATGCGGAATTGATACAAAAATGCAACATTCGTTTAAGAGGCATCTCGACCGGGATAAATCCTGGATGTATGTTATATCACTACCGTACATATGCCACAAATTTTACCTTCGTACGTACCAATGTAGCAATACTATTCTCATTATATGTTTGTTGAGTCTTCACCCAAGAGGCTGGTAGGGACCTAACTATTCCAGCATACGATGTCATGGATAAGATAGATAATCTTAACTGACGTATTTCGAAAATAAGAAGTGAGGGAGCTATAAGACAAATCATACACCTAATCCCATTAAAATGCGCTCGCTAACCAATTCCTTGAATAAGAGCTTCTCAACATTCATCACTGCATAAGGAATGATGTTATTTGGATCGCTCATACCTTAGCTCGTATTGTGAACGTCAAAGAGTCAAAGATGAGACTGATAAAAATCCATTGAAGTAACAAATTAGCCCATCCCAAATAGCATAGCGCACTGTGAGATTTGTCTCACCAGAGATGGAACCCAGTAAAATTTTCATTATTAATTCAAATGTGTGAATTTCCGCTCTTGGTGACAATATTAATATTTAAAAAGTGAATATTGAAATCAGACTTGACATTGTTTATGGCTCTTCAACACATTATTGAGAATTTCGATGTGAATGAACAGGTCTCAGTATTAAATGTGATAAATATTGTATTGATTAGGTTGTCAAATTAATAAATTAACTTATTGTTATTATTCCAAGGTCTCAGTATTCCACGTAGAACTATGATTATTGGATAATCTATAGCGAAGTAAAATTTCAAACTCTTCTTTCGCAAATTACAGTTGATTTTCTCGTAATGCTCACCCTACTCGTATGCATAATGATATCACAGTTCAAAGCTGATCTGTGAAAGTAGTAATTGTTGCGTCAAGTAGTCTAAAATGAAGGTCATCGACGTAGTTCATCTGTCGTTTTGTCTATAACTTTTATAATGTATTAATCCGTTTCTGGAATTCAGATGCTATTAACGGTATCCATTTGTATATCCCTTCAAAGTGCTGGCTTCAACATATAAGAATATTCACTTTGGAATATAAGAGATAGTGGTACCGTATTTCATATATAAAATTATCGTATTCATTTTGAGACTTTTGCCTTCGATGTGTATGGAATTAAAACTCTGGATAAAAAACCAGTGAATGCATTTCCTTCCTTTTGTCAGATTTTACTCCATAAATACGTACAATATGTTATAATTCAAGGCAGCCGTTCACTGTCTAAACCGTACTTGAGATTACGAACATTATATGCTTACCCCAACTTATTTCAATCTCTATGTTAGTATAGGCTACCTACTTTAACACAGTGCAACCAAGTTTTGGTTACTAAGGCTGTACGTTAAAGCATGTTTTACATTGACTGATAATTTGTTAATTAAATCCGTCTAACTTAGACAGTACATGATCGTTCAGTGAGCAAGATCGAATCAAGATGTGTAGCACAACTAATGAAGTACATTCACATTTATCGACAGCATTGTGTTGAGAGGAAGCACTTTACTGAGGAAATTATACTTAAATCTCTCTTTCACACCAACTTTACCATGCGTCAGTAGAATGTGAACTGAAGAATATTGAGGTAACGGACATGAAAGGGACTGATGCAAATAGTTGGAAATAGTGACAGGACGTTTCGTTATGTACTGTATAGTGGTGAAGGTGGCGGAGGTGATTACTTTTTAAAGAGGAAGTACAAATGGGCAACTATCCTCCATTAACACTACAGTAATGAGAAATGAAAATCGAAGAGGTCCAACCCGTCGAAAAATGAAGATGTTGGAAGAGAACAAGGATTGACCAAGGGAGGCTATGTCGTGTTACTAGTGCTGCTTTATGGTCTCAAAGAATCGGAACGATAACAGTGAGGAGCCTGGCACAAGTAAGCGCAGTGCCAGGCTGTGCTGGGAAACAGTGATCACCAACCCACGCTCCCAAGTTCACTTAACGTGGAAAGTAATTTTCAAAAACAAGAGTCTAAACATTTAGTAATACATCTAGGCTAGTTAATAATAATAATAATAATAATAATAATAATAATAATAATAATAATAATAATAATAATAATAATAATAATAATAATAATAAATTTGAATTTTGTGTGGCTATTTCTAGCCGAGTGCAGCCCTTGTAAGGCTGACCCTCCGCGTGGGTGGCATATGTCATGTGTAGGTAACTGCGTGTTATTGTGGTGGAGGATAGTGTTATGCATGGTGTGTAAGTTGCAGGGATGTTCGGGACAGCGCAAACACCCAGCCCCCGGGCCATTGGAATTAACTAAGGAAGGTTAAAATCCCGGACCCGGTCGGGAATGGAACCTGGGACCCTCTGAACCGAAGGCCAGTACGCTGATCATTCAGCCAACGAGTCGGACAATAATAATAATAATAATAATAATAATAATAATAATAATAATAATAATAATAATAATAATAATAATAATAATAATAATAATAATAATAATAATAATAATTTATCGTATGTATCTATCTGCCGGCCCTACTGTGGATAGGTAGCGTGCGTGCCTCTCACTCGGAAGTACCGCGTTCGTTTCCCGGCCAGGTCAGGGATTTCTACGTGGGTATGAGGGCTAGTTCGAAGTCCACTCAGCATACGTGATTACAATAGAGATGCCAATTCACCGTCAGATGGCCAAGAATACCGGCCAAGATGATTTGACGTGCCGACCATACGACACCTCGTCTTTTGCACGCCTTCAGGGTGACCAGCGGTCGCTTGGTAAGCCCTGGCTCCTCGGGGCTGTTACGCTATGGAGTTTGGTCTTTATGTATGTATGTATGTATGTATGTATGTATCTGGATTTTTTATAATGATATGAAATTTATAGTGATCACACTGTTTTTGTACCTACTTTAGATATGATAGATTTAAGAGAGATTGATTCTCAACGGTCTTTCCACGTTCTCGTGTGCTGTGTATCATCCTCTAGTCCTTCACTTAACCCTAGAAAGTGATTTTCAAAAACAACAATCTAAACCTTTAATAATGTGTCTAGTCAACCTGATCCAATAAAATACGTGTTCGGAATCTTGCGGTGGGAAAGTGTTCGATATTGAAGTACAGGCTATATTTTATGTACTAAAACTCTCGACAATAACCCTCGCGAACAGAATGCAAATACTTAACTTGTTCTGCAATTATTTAACATCTTGAAGCTCTCTGGAAAGAGAAGGGATTAATACACTAATCTTCCCCAATTTTCAGTAAATATTATCTAAGAATCACATCATAGTAGTGTGAGATTATTCGGGAATAAATATTCAGAGTGGTCACGGTAAGTCTCCTTGGTCCTAGATCATACCACTAATCTTTGTATAACCCTATCGTTCATGGAATATCTACGTCACAATGATAAGTTCTATTTGCTTACTGCCTCTCTCACGGCAAGAAACTCATATGTCGTCACTCAATAACTTACTCGTAACTTTTCTTTTGCATTTAAACTCCGTGCACAGGATACGAATCTTTTCTCAAAGTCACGACTCCTCTTTTTTATTTCCCAACCAATTTCAAATGTACAGATACCAGTAAAGACATCAAAATAGCTAAGAATTCTCACACTAATATGATTTGCTAGTGTTTTAACCAACGCTCTTGCCACACTTAACTGAAAAGCCATTGAAAGTGTGTCACATTTCGTATGCCTAGGATGTTGGTTAGCACAGGAATGGAATCTGTGTGTATTTCCGAAATTAAATCATCGTGTGTGCAACTGTGATCTCCGATTCGAAACTCGGTATTTCGTGAAGTGTTTTTTTTACGTCGCACCGACACAAATAGGTCTTATGGCGACTATATGATAGGAAAAGCCTAGGAGTGGGAAGGAAGCGGCCTTAGCATTAATTTAAGTACAGAATTATCCTGGTGTGAAAATGGGAAACCACGGAAAACCATCCTGAAGGCTGCCAACAGTGGGGTTCGAACCCACTATCTCCTAGATGCAAGTTCACAACTGCGCTCCCCTAACCGCACGGCCAACTCGCCCGGTTTCGTGAAGTGTCACGCCGTGTTACCTGTAGACTCTGCTTTACGGTCTCGCAGATGCCATGAACTGACTGCAGGTCTTTCAAATGTGAATATATAGCACAATGTTCAAAATTCCATAGATGGACGTCGTCACCAACGGGGAGGTACTTCGTCGAGCCTAGAATTCATTGAAATTCTTTACCCATCAAAAACTCAGGAAAAGATGTCACATCTTCATAAATGATAAATACAATATGAACGTCTCAAACGAGGATATGGGCGGAGAAGATTATTTTGAACGCGGAACCTTCGACAGCGGTATGACATCCACGATACGGGAATCACAAAGTGGTAAAAAACCCAGAACCCAGGATGGTCGTCAACTTTATTTGAGGAGATGGCTTCAGAAGACGTATTTCATCGTCGCACGAAAGGGCTAGGACAAGGAAGAGACCCTCCGTGAACTTAATTAAAGTACTGCCTGAGCATTTTGCTTGGCGTGAAAATGTGAAAGCATGAAAATCCATCTTTAGTGCTACCATGAGTGGGGTTCGAACCCACCATCTCCCAAAAGAAAACTTACACTTATACGATTCGTACCACGTACCCAACTCGCTTGGTTGTGTAAAATACACGCAAATAAAGTTGTAGATCACTGTATCCCCAAGAGCGTAAAATTAACGTATTATACTGCAAGTCTGATAATGCTTCAGCTTGGAAAATGTAGGGTCTATCGATAGTCAACCAACGTCAACTTATACTTTCCAGGTGATAGATAACGAAAAATAAACTATATTATATTTTCAATTGCAACAGTTTAATCGATCGTGTTTATAGTATGTATAGCCCTGAGTATATATTTAGGTTATTCTCTACAATATAATTGATTTTTATCAGTAGTTGTAGTTTCTATTCCGTTGCCAAAACAAACAAAAACAAGCTTAACAAGAAGCAACTTCTAAGAACTGTTGTACTTAAGTTGTCCCACTGGTTGATTGTCTTCTGTTAAAGATGTTCAACTAATAACAGAGTAAGTACTTCGTGACGGAAGGTAGACCTTTGATTGCATGTATCTCTTTTTAAGTGCTCGACGACGTAACCGTTAAGTATTTCTCAGCCGTAACGGTGTGGGGAACAAGAGCTCTTAAGAGGTACAGTGTCAGAAAAACAACACACTGTTTCACCGCTCATACTAGATTACTGTACATTTAATGTATACTGAACGTGCTTGTGTTAGAAGAGTGCATTACTATATCGACACTGAAGATAAGGTGGTTGGTTCCATAACAAAAATATCACGTTGAGGCTTTTGAGAACTGGAAGTCTACAATCCCGATCACTTGTTGCCGAATATGGGTTCGATTCCGTGTCAAGAAGACGAACACTTTAGAAAGGAGGTGTTCCTGGATGGGTATATCATCCTGAAATTTACTCAGCCAATACCAAAAATGACGGTTATGTGAACGAATCCGATCCACGAAATGTCACTGTAATATTTGTCCCAAATGGAAGACAATAATTTATTTTACTCAAATAAAGTGTCAAATCTGCGGTAAATTAATAAGTACCGTCGTTACTAGAGAAATATGTATACCTACTTACGGGCTGTAGACAGAACTCCCTTGTGTTGCATTCCGCTGCTCGTGCCGTCTTTTGTTTCTTTCTTGAGGTCCAGAGCTAACATCAACGAATGGGAGTGCTGTCTGTGAATTCTCGTTAACTTTTTCCATATGACTAGCGCGCGCAATTCAAATAGCAAAATCCCTGGACCAATAAATATATTACTGTTTTGTTGAAAGAAAAAAACATGATCCCTGGACCAATAATAATGAATGAATTAGGGCACAAAACGAACGAGCAACATGAAGAAAACAACACGTAATTAATTCAAACAACTTCTGTGAGCAAAGACATTACACACGAAAGTGTTAGACAAACAAAACACATACGAAAGCGCTGCGACGTAGCAGAAAAAATAGTTGTAAGGTAGTAAAGTATGTATCCATATTATTCTCTACAAGTAAAATATTTCTTACTTTTTCTTAATTTACCGCAGATTTTACACAGTATTTGAGTAAAGGCAATTCTTATCTTCCATTTGGGACAAATAATACCGTGCCATTTCGTGGATCGGATTCGTTCACGTGACCGAAAATGACTACCTTGCCATATTAATTCCTGCCAGCCAAGGCGTCCGAATATGTGCCATTTCATGCCGAAGTTACGGATAGTGGAAGCCTTTATCTTCCACTCCTCCAATAGCCTTCATGGTCTGTAAAGCACAGAAACACGCAATAGACAATACAGTACATTCATCACCATGGAGTTGGCGTCAGCGAGGGTACCTGGCCGTGAAACTGAACTAAATCCACATCAATTGCTACCCCAATTAAATTGGTAAAAAGGCCCAGAAGGAGAAGAATAAGAATAAGAAATCTACGAATGTTGAAGTTGGGAACTCTTGTCCATTACTCATCAGCGCCGTGCTCCAGCCGCTGTTCGCTCGTTTAGCAAGGCGCTGGTAGCTACCACACAAACTTCGTTCGCTCCCTCAGTCGCGACTTTCATATTATGAACCTAATCTGCTGGCTTACAACTCTGACTTACGGCACAATTTAATCTGATCTTCGGAGACTTCCTTTAGAATCCCAGATATGTTACCATAGCGTCACTGCAATGCTGTAGAGATCGTTATTTGTGGCGACGCAAATGTATTTGATGGTAAGAGTCCAGACAGAGAACCGGTTGGAAGACTTCCACACTTGAATGGTCTGAACATTCGTTTTCTCATAGAACTGAACCGTTAGAAAAGGCTCTGCCGCAGTCTTTTAAGTTTTGTTACCTCAGGATGTAACGTCATCAGCTGTGTTAGGAGAATATTACTTTGCACTTCCTGTACTTCTGTATAACTTCAAATATCTCCATTGACTATCAGTCTGCTGATAAAATTCGCACTTCGTTTGACCTGTCAGGTCGTTGACACTATTAGTCATGTCTGATGGACGAACTGTCTTCGAAAGGAAGTTACTGACATTAAGACTACTTTTAACAGACCATTCCCTTGAAACTTTTAACATATATAGTGTCTGGCTCCATTTTTAAATGGTGAACGCAGTGACCTTCTGTTCAGAGGACAACGGGTTCGATTCGCAGTTGATCTAGGATTTTGATCTTAAATGGTTGTTTCTTTTGGCTCTGGGAATCGATATCTGTGTTGCTTCAAACACTCCTGCACTCATACACCACACAGAGCACTAGGGTCTATTATCTACCAGAATCACATGGTGTTTCCTATATACACAAATGCCTCTCGCCGCCCCCGCCCCCCTCATCATTAGAGATTCTGCCTTAAATAACCAAACTAAATTGCGTACTCTTATGGCTCCCGTCAGGGAAATATTGTGGCTTTGATACGTGGTTTCGGCCAACCCTTACTTCGACTTCGGAACTCTTCGAAAAGTCATATTCAGGAAATTCCTTCGCTTCTTCGGAGAAAAAAATATTCTGAACATTTGACAGATCCTTGACTTAATATCAGTCTGTAATCAAGTGATACAGCAGAAGAAGATTGTGAATCGGATGCTGGTCGAGGTGATTTTAAAGTATGGAACGGTGTGCCTTTTTCTGTGGTTCCAAGTTAAACTTCAAAAATTTGTTTTCAAGTTACGCATCGCGAGACGCATGCTTACTACCCTCCATCCACCTTCCTCTGTAATAGTAATTTAATTAGTAGGATTAAGACTTCTATGATGTGTCATATTTTCATCCTGGTCTCCTTTTACAAAATTAATCACACTTTTAGCTTTTATGAACACGTTTTTATTGGTCACATAAATTTTACTATATTTTCCCATTAAGTTATACTTGAATAAAGAATAGTATATTTTTGACTGTATTACAATTGTTTCAGCCAGGCTCTTATTCGTGACATGTTTTGTCGCGATGATGCTAAGAGTTTGTTTGTGTTTGGTTGAATTAGACTTCCATTCCTTACAAATATTTTGTGGTTAATTGAAAGTAGAGTTTCGCGGGTTGCAAGTTGTCAAAATATGAAGGATAGAGGCATGTAGCCAATTTACTAGTGATATGTGATCTGAGTGGAGAGACCTCCTTAACAACGTTTTGGCAATATTTAATTAGTTCAGCGTCATTTCTATTTTGAGTTTGTGTGGCATATTTTGGTGTATTTCGGCATATATGCATGCGTGTTTCCAGAGTTTCGGCTATAGAGATCCGAGCTGTGTTAATCAGTATTGGACGCTTCAATTTGCGCCTTACCTTCCGATAACCTGATATCGTGAAACATTACCTTAGAATAACTTAGGCTGGCCTGAGTGGCTCAGACGGTCGAGGCACTGGCCTTCTGACCCCAACTTGGTAGATTCGATCATGGCTCAGTCCGGTGGTATTTGAAGGTGCTCAGATACATCAGCCTCGTGACGGTAGATTCACTAGCACGTAAAAGAACTCCTGCGCGACTATATTTCGGCAACCCGGCATCTCCGAAAACGGTAAAAGTGCAGATAGTTGGACGTACAGCCAATAACATTATTATCATTGTGAATGATGGCTCAACGATACAAATCTCAATATATTTGTATATTTTTAGTAGCTAAGGTTGATTGACATTATCGATGGGAATATGAATATTATACTTACGTACAGTATTTATTTGAAATATTCCAGTACATGTAGTAACGGGCGCCCAGTGACTGTCCCCCATATCGTCCATAGAATATCCCCTTGTCGACTAGGAGCCGTCTGTAGTGTCTGAAAGCATAACATTGCTTTTCTTTAAATTTAACTGCGTAGATTGTAACAGTTTAATAATTGTACCGTTGTGGTTGGTATTGGTGTGCGCAGTTCAATTTATTGAATTATTTTGAGTACTTTGTTAAGTCGGAAAATGTGTATG
Source organism: Anabrus simplex (assembly GCF_040414725.1). NCBI lineage: Eukaryota > Metazoa > Arthropoda > Insecta > Orthoptera > Tettigoniidae > Anabrus > Anabrus simplex. Next base: position 208,455,881 of record NC_090271.1, on the reverse strand, counting down.
TTGTATTCCTCATTCTCGTCTAAATATTGCAATACGTAATCTCTGCCTGTTCCTTCCTCACAAAAGAGTGTAATAAATTTCTACTGTTAATTTTATTCAACTCATAATAATATTTATGTATGCATGATATCAACAGGTCAGTGTTATGTCCAACCGAACCTGTTCCTATAGTAGCCTGGGGCGCCACTAGGAGTACGGGTGTTGGTTGGCAGTGGTGGGAGGGAGGGGTGGTGGGAGCTGATCTATTGTTCTGTATGTATGTGAAGACTTCGGACGAGAGCTACTCCACTCGCCATGTGACTGCGCTAGACGCTTGTAGGGCAGGTGGGCTTGGAGGTCGCGGGTCTATTGTAGGGAGGGAAGAAGTCCACCACCTGCTCTTTTGTGAGCCTCTCCCCCACCCTACTTCTCCTCATTCTCCTGAGGCTAGAATGCTGCACCTGCTAGACGCTGAGCCGCAAGTGAACAGAACTCCTTGCTTTGGGAAGCGCGCGCCACGCTGTCCCACATTCTGACCCGCGGCAATCGAGTTGCTGCTGCTTCATTTAACAGTTCGGGGCACAGGGGTCATCTACCCTGTGTATTTATTTTAATAATTGTTGACTAACAGTCTATTTTAATGTGCTGATTGTAGCAATAGAGTAAGAGTAGAAACACTGAATGTTGATGTATTCAACTGTAATTATTATCCCAGCCTCAAACTGATAATATATTTCACCTTACGTTCATGAGAAATTACGATCGAATATCTGTGGAAAAGCAAGAATTCCGAGAAAAGCAATCCCTCTGGTGCCAAAATACGACAAAACTCACCCTACGTAAGCGAATAATGGAAGCATAGTCCAACTCGCTGGCTGAACGGTCAGCGTACTGGCCTTCGGTTCAGAGGGTCCCGGGTCTGATTCCCAGCCGGGTCGGGGATTTTAACCTTAATTGGTTAATTCCAATGGCACGGGGGCTGGGTGTATGTGTTGTCTTCATCATCATTTCATCCTCATCACGACGCGCAGGTCGCCTGCATGCGTCAAATAGAAAGACCAGCACCTGGCGAGCCGAACCCGTCCTGGGATATCCCGACACTAAAAGCCATACAACATTTCATTTTTCATGGAAGCATATATTCGGCATGTTGCGTTGTACTGTACCAAAACCCGCACGCTCAGATAAGAAAGACCTCAGGAGGCTGGAAGCTTCCCAGATGTGGTTTCGGGGCCGAATGTAGGAATTTCTTTGTTCAAAGGAGATAAATGGTTAGATGCTGGATAATGTACAACAGAGTCAGATTAGAAAGTAGTAGGGTATGTGGACAGGCATAGGCTTCGCCATGGTAGTTTGATGACTGAAGTGATTGAAGAAGAAATACTAGGCAAGCGCCCCGAAAAATACTAAGTAAGATCTTTATGAAAACATTCCTTAAGAATGTCGCACTGCGAAGAGGCGAATCATTCTGCTCTAGATGAGAGTGAAATCGGAAAGACGTCTTAGAGGTAAACTAGTCGCAAAACATGATGTCGACGGTGACGTCCATAAGTGGTTTACGATTCCTATTTCATGGTTGTTTGTTTAGATCATTGGAGCTTCAATCTGCTGGACTATTCACTCCAAATTTCAATTTCTCAAAAGTAGCTACTAAGGAAAGTAGGTATCATCTTACTACTGTACTTACTGCTATGAAAGTGCACGGCGTGTTCCATGGCAATGGCTCTTTCTGCTTGCAACAGTTTTTCGTAGTTGTATATGTTTTCTGGTCTGGAGAAAACACTGTGTCTTTTCCTGCCTTTTCTGTTGTCTTTAGTGAAATAATGGGATTTCTGTCATTACTTTTCATGTACTGCTTACATTTAGGGTAGATATTCAAATTTAAAAAAAATATTGGGTAAATTGCAGTCTACAGTGAAAATGAAAGATATTTTCTAAATTTAAGTAGCAATCGCTTTTCATTTTCCTTTTGAAAGCTTTGAAATTGCTAAATAATTTTCTGTTCAAAGAATTTTGCAAGCTGCTTTACGTCGCAGCGACACAGATAGCTCTCATGGCGACGATGGAACAGGAAGGGACTAGGAGTGGGAAGGAAGCGGCCGTGGCCTTAATTAAGTTACAGCCCCAGCATTTTCCTGGTGTGAAAATGGGAAACCACGGAAAACCATCTTCAGGGCTGCCGACAGTGAGGTTCGAACCCACTATCTCCCGAATACTGGCAAAGAATTTTGCTTAAGGAGGATAGTTTAGCATAGTGTAGGGTCAATAACCTGTGTTAGGTATTGTAAACAATCTGAGCCAACGTCCTGACATTTTCTGTGGTTTACCGGAAAACATGTAGATTTCGTGTAGTCATGGTGGAATATGAGATAATTTCTATTATCTACTTATGATTTCGTGTTGATTTTTTCCCAACTTAACACTGTAAGGTAATACGTACCTGCACCGAGCGAGTTGGCCGTGCGGTTAGGAGAGCACAGCTGTGAGCTTGCATACGGAAGATAGTGGGTTCGAACCCCACTGTCGGCAGCCCTGAAGATGGTTTTCCGTGGTTTCCCATTATCACACCAGGCAAATTCTGGGGCTGTACCTTAATTAAGGCCACGGCCGCTTCCTTCCCATTCCTAGGCCTTTCCTGTCCCATCGTCGCCATAGGACCTAACTGTGTCGGTGCGACGTAAAGCAACTAGCAAAAAAAAAAAAAAAAATCCGTACCTGTAATATGGTTAGTGCAATATTCTCTCCTCAGACTATTTTCAGTCATTCGACCGGGTCAGGAATGGAATGGAATGAATGAAGCCTCTTCTAACGGCAAGGATAGGAATTGTGCCGGCTGTCGAAGCCTATCGCACTCTGGGGCAATGATTAATGACTAACAGATGAAATGAAATTATATTGCGGAGTGTCGCTGGAATGAAAGGTGACGGGGAAAACCGGAGTACCCGGAGAAAAACTTACCCCGCCTCCGCTTTGTCCAGCACAAATCTCACATGGAGTGAGCGTGATTTGAATCACGGAACCGGCGCGCTGCCGCCTGAGCCACGGAGGCTCCTGTAATATTCTCTCCATAAGTAATTATTAACTGAACATTGTCCATAAGCACATCATATTTAGTTGAAATAATATTCTGAAACTTTCGAACCTTTTGAAGTCTGCTTGCATGGCCTGTCTGCGTGTAAACGCACAGTTTATGGATTATTCAAGATCATTTAATAAACTGGTCCACAATGAAGTTCTACACTAAAACATAATTAGGATTTGTCTAATTTTAAAATAAAATGTGAATTCGGTTAAAGCAACGTTAAGGGACAGTGATAATAGTTTCTACAGTGTATAAAATTTACAAACAAAATGATTATTATAGATATAGGTAGTGGGTAACAATGGAGCAGATAATGTCATGAATAGCTCGTGCGATCAGCGACAGCTGTGCTGGTTTCCGGCCGTTAATGCCCATTGTGGAAATGGGAATAGCCGAACAAACATGCCGTACACAATAATAATATTGCTAACGATATTGCTCTCCAATACATACACTCAATTTAAATAGTTACATTAGTTTACTGATGGAAGAAATCTTGTATACCCATCTGTGATCATTCAAGGAGATAACATATTTTGGCAACGATTAGTAAATGATAACAATTTGAAATATTTACTTATATTAACTAAACTATGAAAGACATTCTTTATTGGGTTATGCGAGTAATGCAGACATTTACTTTAAATTGCTAGTTTCCCTTGCTTAATACCTACGAATGCCTTTGCTGGCAAGATGTAGTGTTTACAGTGCGCTGTGTCTTCTGGTATGGGCTAGAATAAAATTGTTACTTTCATTGACCTGTCTTAGTCTCTTCCGTGGCTTTGACAATATGAAAGTGGTTGAGGTATGAGTGACGCTAGTAATGCCATTCTTTATGCAGCCAGTCCCTGCTATGAATGGTGTGAAAATTTCGCTCATAGGGTCGGTTGGTGAAGGCATTTCAGTGGGCTTGGCAGACTGATGTGCAATGGCAACTTCTGGCTCGGTGAGGAAAGCAACGGGAAACTACGTCACTCCTCATTTCCCTAGTACGCCTCTTCAGTGACACCTAGGCCATCTATAACAGCTAACGATGAACCTGTTGAGGATCCAACCAGCCTTCGGGCTGAATACCCAACATACATACATACATACATATATACATACATACATACATACATACATACATACATACATACATACATACAATACCTACGAACGTAAATGTTGCCGGTTTTTCTCTTCTAATTCATTACGGTATCTGATGAAAGTGAACCGCATACACACATTTCTGGTGCGTTCACTTCTGCCCCCTAGTCATGGTTTGGTATCTTATTTTTATTATTCATCGTTAGGGCCACTAAGGATTGTGAGGTCTCAACGTTTTGTCTTCTTGCGGATCCACCAGGTTAATTACGTTATTGAAGTGCTAGCAATAATAGTTATATACTTAATATTCGTCATAGGAACTCAATAGAGTTCAATGCTATGGAAATGCTATTTCCCGATGTTATCCTCACTGTGTCACATATCAGTCAACGGGGCCCGGTGAGATATATGCACCAACTGACGTTACAAACGATACTTTCACAGTAATCAGCACGGGCAGGGCGGTAAGTGGATTGAAGTTCGCTACTACTTGAGTGGCCTGCATATTGTTAAATCCAGAAACCACAGTAAGACAGATCGATGGAAGTAACAGACTTGTTCTATTCAGTTGAAAGTGGAATCTGAGGTGCAGTAACATTCAGTCGATGTGTATGTATATCGGCGACGATTATCATGCAATATTATTTTGTCGTCACGTGACATTATTCTGTTTAAACACAGGCGTTTCTGTTCCGGGAGATCAGAGAAGTGCCGACTCCTAGACCTAGACTATTCCATGAACTAGAAGTGAATGCAGGAATGTTTGAACTGTATCCTGTATTCTGGCACCATCTGGCAATGTTGTTTAATGTGAAAATCAATTCGTCCCGAAATATGACATTCCATATGCTACAACCTGATACTTCATTATGTTATATTGTACTGTATGGGCTGTGAAAACATGACTCAAGGATAAAGCAAGTGTGTTGGAAATCATCATGAAGGCCATTGGAGGAGTGAAGGCAAAGGCTTCACTATTGGTAGCCTCGGCACTTAATGGGGTAGAGTGATTAGCTTTATGCCCGGCCGCCTTTGCCCCCAGGAATCAACCTGGTACTCATTTTTTGTGTAGGCTGAGTGAATCTCATGGCCATGTGCACCTCTGGAAGTGGAAATCTCGTTTCTTAATTTTTTCTTCCTGAACGGGAAACTAACACAAGTCCTTCCGGGTGAATCGAGCACGCCTCTGCTGGTCCCGCCAATCTTTTTGTCAAACTATGTCGAATTTCATATGTCTATGCTCTTCAGAATAATGCAGAAATTGGAACATTATCATACGGTACTGTAGTTGCTTACCGCGCTCAAGTTCTACCAACATAACATACACACAGGAATATTTTCTAACGCAGTAAAACAGCTACTTAGATACCAAATGGCTACATTGCGTCATTTGAGCGAGTCTACCAATACATCTACCGAATAATTCGTGAATGATACAGATTCTTGATTCTTTCATGGATGGTGTCAGTTGTTTGAATGGTGGGCCCTGAACTGAACATGTGTTCATCTGAATCTTGTTTAAATAGAAATAAATAAATTATTGACTCGCGCAGAATACTTAATTTCAAATTACATTCTGTATACGTGGGATATTTTTGATTCAGTTTGTATTCTTGTTCTTGATGTAATCTTGGATTAATGATCAATTTTCATTAGTTTGATCCCTGTGAGGATAATTTATGGAATTTTATAACGTTTTGTATAATTGGTGTATGTATAATCTGTTCGACTCCCTACCTGAATGATCAGCTTAGTGGCTTAGGTTCAGAGGGGACTGGGTTCGATTCCTGGCCGGGTTAGGAATTTTAACCGCGACTGATTAATTCCTCAACTCGTGGCTGTATATTTGACTTCGTTTTTGCACACATTCATTTGCATATAATACATTAAATAAATACCAAGTGCCTATCTCAGGTAATTGGGAAAAGGACAATAAGAAGAAGATTGAATGTGCAATGAAAATCCCCCTGTGGGTGAAGGCAGTAGATTAACACACACGGTATCCCCTACCTGTCATAAGAGGCGACTAAAAGGGACCCCAGGGTCTCTCAACTTTGGGCTTGGGCTGGCCACCATGGGGCCTTTAGCTGAGTCCTGGAATTGCTTCCACTTACTTGTGCCACGCTCCTCACTTTCATCTATCCTATCCGACCTCCCTTGGTCAACTCTTGTTCTTTTCCGACCCCAAGCCTAGGAAGTCTTTCATTTTCAAACCCTTCTTGGCCCTTGCCATCCTTTGGCCGATACCTTCATTTTTCGAAGTTTCGCACTGTTCCATTTTTCTTTCTGATTAGTGTCATATAGAGGATGGTTGCCTAGTTGTACTTCCTCTTCAAAAAATAATCACTACCACTGTGCAATGAAAAAATAGATAGGCCTACTTTTCACTACTGTGAGTATTGAGCGGTTTATCATTCATTATTCTGCATAACTACCCAATGAGTTTGTTGTTCTTTTTTAGTCATGCATTTTAAGAAACACCGTTGCTTTAGAATGTTCATTGCAGAACGATATCTCTCTACTGATTTACTTGTTTTTTGGAAAAAAATCATGTTGCCTTTTTATACAATTATTTGAGCTTCTTCTTTCTCGTTTTCACTGAGCATATCCGTCATTTTCTCATTTCTACCTGACATGTCGAAGTTCAACTGGCAACTGAGGTAAGACTGGATACCTCTCAGCTTTCAACAAAAGAAGTAGGCGGAATAACTTGAATATCGCAACATGTCGTCTAGAGCAGTAAGGAAAATGACAGGAAAGGTGTGCAATATGCACAAAATTTAATAATAACACACTATATACATGGGATCATTCATTACCCGATTAAATATGTATATTAGTACCACAAAAATGAGTTAATATTTAAATACCCAGATTGTTAACACAACGTTTGAAATTTAAAAAAATCTGGAGAATGAAATATGTACGGGTTCAAAATTTTGAAATATTTAAGTATTTTTATGTATGGTGTCAAAAAATATCCCAGATATTCTGTGAAGGTTCCAGAATATTTAATAGTAACCTGAATTCTTGAGGATTTAATCAGTTTGCCTCCGTACAATAGCGGTTAGCGCTATTAGCTGCCGTCCTCTGTGGCCCGGGTTCGATTCCTGGTACTGCCACAAATTTAAGATCGGCAGCAGGACTGGTATGTGGTTAAAATGGTACATGCAGCTCACCTCCATTAGAGGTGTGCCGGAAGAGAGCTGCACCACCTCAGGATGAGTTGCCAATTCTTCGTCGTGTCCTCTTGAGAGCAAATGCCTACTTCAACTCAGTACGAAGTTGAGATGATAATAGATACTGTTATTCGTTAGAAGCCAATTGTAAATAACTGTACTAGAATTTAACAAGTAGCAAACCATAATTTAGCTTTTAATTATTGATATTATTATGGCCTCCATTGAATATTAATATTGTACATGATATCTGGTAAAGAGGCGGTCCCATTTGCAATACGTGGCCAAGTGAAAACGATTTAAACCATACTGCTGAGGTCGTGTTGCGGTTTCTGTTGAATCTGTCACACTAGTTCATTAAAGCGGTTTGAGGGGTGGGGGTGGGGTATCGCTAATGTGGCAGGGATAATTGGAGTCGCCTAAGCTGGCGGATGATCACTTGTTCTCCGTGGGAGTCCTCACACCTCACACGTTACGCCGCGTGCAGTCGTATGGGCTCTCCGCCTCGCAGTCGGGCTTCACAGATAAGGAAGTGTTCCGTCCTGGATATGAGTTCTACAACTGAAACAAAATAAGATACGTATTAAAAATGCACTTGCCAGGCTGAGTGGCTCAGACGGTTGAGGCGCTAGCCTTCTGACTCCAACTTTGCAGGTTCGACCCTGGCTCCGTCCGGTTGTATTTGAAGGTGCTCAAATACGTCAGGCTCGTGTCAGTAGATTTACTGGCGCGTAAGAACTCTTGCTGGAACACAATTCCAGCCCCTGAACCTAGTTTGTAATGACAACGGAATACTTGATGTCGAAGGTTCTCATTTGATTAGAAACTATGTTTTCATTCCATTTCTCACCGTGAAAGTGGCTATGCGGTTTAGCTCACATAGCTGTCAGTTTGCACTCGGGAGATAGAGGTTCTAACCCCAGTGTTGGCAGCCCTGAAGATGGTTTTCTGTGGTTTCGTATCTTAAGTAAGGCTACGGTTGCTTACTTCCCACTCCAAACCCTTTCCTGTCTCATTGCCATCATAAGACCCATCCGTGTCGTAAAGTCAATTGTAAGAAATAAAATAAAAAAGAAACCATGTGTAGGAATGAAGAAGAAATCCAATCCTAGTTTATGAAAGAGATATTAGTACTATTGTTCACTTTTCAGCTTATTGGTGGTGCGATTGTTTATTTTCATTTAACTACAGTGTATTCCATTTAATCGAAAATTAATTATTAAATAGTTACACAATGAAATACGTTCAAATAATTTTCAATTTCCATCCGCATATAAAGCATTCCTTAAATAGATTATGTACAGAGAGCTCAGACAATACTACTGTTCTATCCATTGTATTTCCACAGTGGTAATGGTAGTGAAGGAATGCCTGTGTCGCATATATTATGCCAGTGACGTTCTCGTTAACAGACCAATTAGTGGTCTTAGTACCTTTATTGATATTCTTGTCAAGTGTTCCATAAATATTAACTACGCAGAATAATTCCCACCATGTCAGGTTGTTGTCTGTCTCTCTCTGCTGTAAGCTCTAAGGTTATAAATTGCACTTTCTTCCATTCAGTGGCTGATGAGAGTTAGAACCGTGGGCGTGCAACTCGTCTGTTGGATGAGATATCTTTGGCCTAAATACATTGGCTCTCAACCGGTATACCATCCTGCAATTACCTGTAAACCTGCCCTCTAATTCGCATAAAGAGAGGACCTTGAATTATGCTTTTATTTCGCAGGCTTGCCTAATCAAAATCATAAGTACAGGCCAGATTACCGCCCTTCTCTATTATAAGAACTTCCCAATCGGTTATTCTGTGATCTGTTTCTGTCTGTACAAAGAAATTCAAGCTCGTTTGAGTCTGCACTTTCATTACTAGCGAACAATATTCAAGGGAATTATTTCCGCAAACAGCTTGATCTCGCAGCATTGCTGGGTACCTATCACGACAGGCGTTACATTTCGTTCTTACAACTGTGTGAGAATAAGGCTAAGAAGAATCTATTCCTATATTTCTTTGCCAGTTTCATTTTGGGTCGGCTTTCTTGATTTAAATTCGGCAGTTTCTCCTGCCATGGGTTATGATCGTGTTTAGTTGGACTTCCTGGAGGTCTTATTTTATAACTCCCACGAATGTAGTCATTTCTTACTTTGTCCAGTAGAGAGGCTCTCCCGGTCCATCTCAGCATGTTCATTTCATCAGCGTGTAACGTATACAAATGTTAACTCCTTAAAAGCTAACACTCCGCACCGTACTAGACCGTAAAGAGAATTTCTTCAGGGCTGAGTTTCGATGGCATGGCTTCTCTGCAGCCTCTGTTATCACTTAGCGGTGCTTTAATCCCTTTATATCATTCTTATTAAATCCAGAATCCACAAGTATGTAAAAGAGTATAAATCCACCAATAACAGTATTTATAGCCTTGACAGAATAAAGTCATTAAGATGTTTAAAACGCGTAGGCCTCGCTTTATGCTGTAACTGCCCGACTCCATGGCTGAATGGTTAGCGTGCTGCCTTTTGACGAGTAGCTCCCGGGTTTGATTCCCGGCGGGGTCGGGGATTTTAACCTTCAGTGGTTAATTCCAAAGGGTTTGGGCTGGATGTGTGTGCCGTTTTCAGTATTAGAATGTATCCTAGGTAGGGCTTCATTCTCGCAGACGCGCTGGTCTCCTATACGGCGTCAACTCGAAATGCTACCTGTAGCTTGATTCCTCCCGTCAGTATTGGCTGGACTATCAGTTTGTGCTGTTCCCCAAGTTAATTGTTGTCGGCCTAATATGGATTAGAGGGAATGTATGTTCCAAGTACCGACAGGTCTAGTAATACTCAGGGCCTTGTTGAACCTTATCGTGCCTCACGCCAAACTCGTTGCCTATATTAATATGTATACTGGAAATGTTTAAAAGAGGCAAAACCATTAACCCGCTTGCAAACCCTCCATCACACCCCACCTGCTACTTTACATTACAAACTACACCCCTCATGCTTTATTTATGTCAGAAATTCCTCATAGTGCTCTATAACACGCAAACGGCCACTTTACAGCCCCACAATCTGTCGTGAAAGATGTCAATCTCCCGCCCTTTTAAGGATACTTTTCATGCCTCTCTTAAGTGGCCGTTCACACCCTCAAACAATTTAACATTTCCGTCATTGCTTTGTAGATCTTTATCACGATTAGATTGTTATTTAACATAAAAGCTCTGATATGTATCTACCATCATATCGATTGGAACTGGAGCTCTTTGATTCATTACCACGTTCAGTATGCATGGACCATTGGAGTAAATGGCATACAACACTTGCAAGTCACAATAAAGACCTCAAAATAATAATACTTTGGCATTCAAGTTATTATTATTATTATTATTATTATTATTATTATTATTATTATTATTATTATTATTATTATTATTATTATTATTATTATTATTATTCATAAACTGACAATTCCCTTGGATCGAGCACTGGGTGTTTGTGCTTTCCTCAATATTCCTGAAAATCGTATGCTACATACAGTACTCTGTTCCATCTCACCAACACAGTTTCCTCATGGCAGACGGCGCCCACTTTTGACGAAGGGTCTGTCTTACAAGGGCAACAGTAGGCCACGAATAATAATAATAATAATAATAATAATAATAATAATAATAATAATAATAATAATAATAATAATAGCGTGTGGCCTTCTGAGTGGCCTTTTGCGGGTCTTTCGAGTTGACTCCCATGGGCGATCTGCGCATCTATGAGAATGGGGCCATACCTAGGCAGAGATCTAATGTTAAAAACGACATAAAATCAGAGAGCCCGAGCACGAGGATATAACCAATGAAGGTTAAAATTCTCGGGCCCGCCAGGAATCGAACACGGGACCCCTTGGGCAAAAGGCTACCATACTAACCAACTAGTCACGGAACCGTATCCTCGTCCCGAGGTGGTGCAGCTCTTTCCAGGCACACCCTAAGTGGAAGTGAGCTGCATGTACTTTTTATTAACCGCATAGCAACCCTCCTGCCGTTCTTCAATACCTTGCAGTACCAAGAATCGAATCAGGGCCTCCTAGGACGGTAGCTATAGGGCTAACCCTTACATTACTATTATTATCTCAAGTACATTCGGATTATTTGCAGAGAATTCAGAATTTTCTTAGGCACTCGAACAAATCGGTAGCTTTACAAGAATTGAGCCTCCCAAGAACAGTGCAAGCCCAACCAGATAGGGGAACACTGCAAATCCTATTCCATCCTTCAGATCATAATTAAAATACATGAACGCGCCAGGAATAGAAATAGTGTTCTCCAGGTGAGAAAATTAATTGCTGCCTGTGCACCTAAAAAAATCATCATCGAAATAGAAATAGACTCCATAATTTAAAATATAGTGTAAGTTCGATCTTAAATTACATTTTATTGTTTCTTTTGCAATATTCAGAAAAAAACACTCATACTTCCAACATTACTTGAACATTAAATGTACTGATTGCCCTTATTGTATTTCCTTAGGCGTCTTCTTAGATATATACTGGTATAATATAAGGAATGCATAATGATAATAAATATATTGTCATCTAAATTGACAGTAAGATTATTTCAATTTAATAGTTCATATTTTCCTTTTTCGAATTCGCAAAACATACTTGAACATGTTTATAACTCTTAAGGAGACAATTATAACTCTTTTCTGTCTTGTAGCACAAACTTGTTGTTGGAAAACTGAAGCTTTAAGGTACGCTCTCATAATGGGAACTTACCACAAATTAGGAGACGCGAAACTAATTGTGATGGGAGACTGGAATGCAGTGGTAGACAAGGGAAGAGAAGGTAATGCCGTAGGAGAATTCGGACGGGTACAAAGGAATGAAAGAGGAAGTCGGCTGATTAAATTCTGTACTGATAATAATTTAGTCCTTGCTAATACTTGCTTCAAATACCACTGATGGAAACTGTAAACGTGGACGAGTCCTGGAGATACAGGAATGTATCAAATATATTTAATTACGATTAGGCATCGACTCAGAAAACAGGTGTTGGAATGCAAGAGTTTGACAGGAGAAGTGAACTCTGACCACATATTGGTTGGTCATGAAATGTCATCTTAAGTTGATAAAATTAAAGAAAGGAAGGAATACAAGATTATGGGATCTAGATAAGTTGAATGAAAAGAGTATGAAGGATTGTTTCAAGGAATATGTTACACAAAGACTGAATGGAAAAGATGAAGGAAACGCAAAAGATGAAGAGTGAACTCTAGTAAAGAATGAGATCAGTAAGGCTGCTGCTGAAAGGTTCGGAAGGAAAGTAAGATCAAGTAAGAATCAGTGGATAACTCAGCAGATATTAGACCTGATTGATGAACGGCGAAAATAAAAAATACAAAAAAGGAGCAAGGCAGAAAAGAATACAGGCGGTTAAGGTGTGAAGTAGATAGAACATTCAGATCAGTTAAGGAGGAATGGTTGACAGATAAGTGCAAGGATATTAAAGGTTTTATGGTTGTAGGAAATGTAGGTACTGCATACTGGAAAATCAAGGAAACATTTGGAGAAAAGAAAACTAGGAGTATGAATGTTATGAGGTGAGACGGAAGACCATATCTAGGGAAAGAAGAAAAGACAGGAAGTTGGCATCAATATATCAAACAATTTGTCAAAGAAAAGCAGATTGTATGGTTCTGGAGCATGATGCTGATGAAATGGAAGACCCAAATTTCAGGTCAGAATTCGACATAGCTTTGAGAGAGCTAGCTAACTGGGAACAGGGCACCTAGAATTGATGATATTCCCTTAGAATTACTGATCGCCTTAGAATAAACCAACATGGCGAGTTTATTCCATTTATTATGTAAGATGTATAACACAGCAGAAGTTCCATCTGGTCTTAGACAGAATTTTGTTGTACCTATTCCCAGAAAAGCAGGTGCTGACATGTGTGAAAACTATCGCACCATTATTTTGGTATGTCACGCTTGCAGAATTGTAACTGGAAAGACATGTTGAAGCTGAGTTGGGAGAAGATTAGTTTGGCTTCAGTAGAAATGTGAGAACACCTGAAGCAATCCTAACTTTGTCTGATCTTAGAGGATCGAATTAAGAAAGACAAACCCGCGTACATGTCATATGCAGATCTAGAAAAGGCATTCGATAATACTGATTGAACCAAGTTATTTGAGATTCTGAAGATGATCAGATACCGAGAAGAATTATTATCTACAGTATACAAAAATCAGTCTAGTGATAAGAATCGAAGGCTATGAGAAAAGAACAATCCACAAAGGAGTAAGGCAAGGCTGCTGTTTGTCCCCCTCTCCTTTTCAATGTTTATATAGAACAGGTACAACAAGCGATAAAGGAGATCAAAGAATAATTTGGAAAAAGGAATCTTAGTCCAAGGAGAGGGAATCAATAACATTTGACGATGATATAATTTTACCAGAGTCTGCATAATATGTGGAGGAATTTCTGTATGGTATGGACACAGTCTTTGGGAAAGAGTACAAAATGAAAATAAAAATATAAAAAATTAAAGAATGCAGTCGAACAGTCAGGTGATACAGGAAATATATTAGTAAATGGTCTTTTTTTTTTTTTTGCTATTGGCTTTACGTCGCACCGACACAGATATGTCTTATGGCGACGACGGGACAGGAAAGGGCTAGGACTGAGAAGGAAGCGGCCGTGGCCTTAGTTAAGGTACAGCCCCAGCATTTGCCTGGTGTGAAAATGGGAAACCACGGAAAACCATCTTCAGGGCTGCCGACAGTGGGGTTCGAACCTACTATCTCCCGAATACTGGATACTGGCCGCACTTAAGCGACTGCAGCTATCGAGCTCGGTAGTAAATGGTCTTAAAGGAAGTGGATGAATATTGCAAGTTGGGTAGCAGAATGATTAATGGCCGCAGCAGTAAGGAGGACATAAAAATCAGACTAGTACAAACAAGGAAGGTCTTTCTTAAGGAAAGGAATTTGCTCACTTCGAACATTGATATAGGAATTAGAAAGACGTTTGTGAAAACCTTTTTTCTTGAGCAAGGCATTGTATGGAAGTGAAACATGGGCTGTAACTAGCTCAGAAAGAAGGATAATAGAAGCTTTGAAATGTCATGTTAAAGAAGAATGCTGAAGGTGAGACGGATAGATGGAATCACGAACGAAGAGATACTGAATCGAATTGGTCAGACGAGAGGAGACTGATTTGGCGAAATTTGACCTGAAAAAGATGTAGAATGATAGGACACATCTTAAGACACCCAGGACTTGCTCAGTTCACTTAGGCTAGTTTCTGAGGGAAGTGTAGGTGGTAAGAACGGCAGGAGTAAACCAAGCTATGGATGACAAGCAGAGTAGACGTAGGATGTAGCAGTTGCGTGGAAATTAAAAGGTTAGTACGTGATAGGATTGCATGGAGAGGTGTATCAGACCAGTCTACGGACTGATGACCCAAGCAAGAACAACGTTTTTAATATATCTTATTGAGATACCACGTTTTCCCATGTCATTATGCTTTCCCCAAAAAACGCACGCTCCTGTATTGAGATTGTATTTTATGTACAACTTACCTCTGTTGCATTTAGTCATTATTGATATCCCGACAACGCTAAACGTATATTGTTGTATATTATGTTATGCGACAGCATTAGTCTGAACACTAAACAGACTAATTTGCATTTCTACCAAGAATTTTGAAAGCATTTTTAAAATCTAAAAAAAGCCCAACCCCATGGCACTACAGCCCTGAAGGGCCTTGCCCTACCAAGCGACCGTTGCTCAACCCGAAGATCTGCAAATTACGAGGTGTCGTGTGGTCAGTACGGTGACGGTCTTTATTCTTGGCTGTCTAGACCGGTTTTTAAAATTCTAATAGCCTAAAATTAGTGCCATTTCAAGGCTTTAATAAATCGACAGCTTTTTCACTGATCACTGTTTTCATTAAAGGCTGTGCGCAAAATTCTGCTCTGGTCTTCGTTGACATAACTTTCCTCTTTTAATCGGATCCTCCTCGACACAGTCCTGCCGCCACTTCTTCAACCTCCCGCGTCGTTGTCTCCCACTACGAAGTGAAGCGCAATCCAGACCATGTTTCTAACCTCCGTTTCGTACCACTGCACTCTCTTGCCACTACATTGATATTCTAATCACTCCAGTTCTCCCGTTTTGAACACTATCTTTCCTCGTCTTTCTCCATCATCGCACTGACACAGATAGGTCTTATGGCGACGATGGGATAGGAAAGGTCTAGGAGTTGGAAGGAAGCGGACGTGGCCTTAATTAAGGTACAGCCCCAGCATTCCAGCATTTTCCTGGTGTGAAATTGGGAAACCACGGAAAAACATCTTCAGGGCTGCCGACAGTGGGGTTCGAACCCACTATCTCCCGGATGCAAGCTCACATCCGCACGGCCAACTCGCCCGGTAGTGGTGGTGGTGGTGGTAGTAGTAGTAGTAGTAGTAGTAGTAGTAGTAGTAGTATCCTACTTATTCTGCTATCATACAACACTCCCGAAACCCTCCTCACGTTACTCCGTAATTCTATGCTCTATCTCTGTGTGCAACTCTCTGTTCTCCGTATCGCTTGAGCTGAGGTAATCATTACCCGATTGAATGTATTACCTTCCAGTTCTACCTTTTACAAAAAGTAAATAAATACATTTTAACACGAATCTTCCTCATCAGGAAGCCAAGATCCCTGTCTAGTGAGGGATAGCGTTGACAATGCGTATTGTCTATTGGTATTTTGTAGGCTAAAACAAATTTGTTACCTTTATTTATCGATCTGTCCGGTGTTAGGTTTTGGCAATATGAAAGTGTTGTAAGATATGGATGACTATCCAGCCAGTGTGTGTGATGAATGGTGGTTGGTGTTTTTTAATTTCTGTTAATAATTGTTAACGTCGAATTAACGCATGGATGCTGAGCGAGTTGGCTATGTGTTTGGGTCAGGAGGCCGTGAACTTGCATTCAGGAGATAGTGCGATCGAATCCTACTGTCGTAAGACTGAGTAGTTTGCCATTTTCACACTAGTCAGATGCTGGGGCTGACCCTTAATTAAGGCCATGATCGCCTCCTTTCCAATCCTGTCCCTGTCCTATCCCACTGTCACCATAAGAGCTCCCGTGTCGGTGCGTCGTAAATCAGATAGCAAGAAATAACACATGTAAATTTTTCGGCGACGTGAGGGTAGGGAAGGGCTAGGATTGGGAAGGTAGCACCCGGGCCTTTAATAAACGTTACAACAAGGTGTGAAAATTGGAAACCGCGAAATACCAACTTGAAGGTTACCGGGCCTGGGATTCGAACCTACCACATCCCGAATGGAAGCTCGCGGCTACGCGACCCAAACTGCGCGCCCAACTCCCTCTGTGATGAGTGGTGTGACGGCGACGCTCATCGAGTTGGTTCGTGTGTTCATTTCAGTGGATCTGACTATTTAATACCTAATTGCATCTTCTGGTTCAGTGAGAAAAGTAGTGGGAAACTACTTCACTCCTCATTTCCTTACAATGCCTCTTCAGTGACAGCACCAACTCATTTCCTTGGAGGGGAGGAAGGTAAAGACTTCCACTATTCGTAACCTTTGCACTGAGTAGTATAGAGCTCCTGTGTCCGTCCGCATTTGCTCCCAGAAATTAAACCTGGTACTCACTTCTGGTGTAGAAAGCAAAGCAAAGTCACCTCCATACTGGCCATGAAGGCCCTTGGAGGAGTGGAATATAAAGGCTTCCATCATTGTTAATCTCGGCACGTGATGGGGTAGAGTGGTTAGCTCTACGCCCGACCGCCCTTGCCCCCAGGAATTAACCTGGTACTCATTTTTGGTATAGGATGAGTGAACCTCAGGGCCATATGCACCTCCGGAAGTGTAAATCTCGTTTCTTAAATTTTACGACTTCCTGACGGGGATTCCTGGCGAACCGAGCACGCCTTTACAGCCTCGGCCAGGCAGCCCCTTCACTTCTGGTGTAGACTGGGGAAACCTAGAGCCATCTGTACCTCCAAAAGAAGAAGTCTCGTTTCTAAATTCTTTGACTTCCTGAACGGGGATTGAACCATCTCTTTCCGGGTGAATCGAGGACGTTTCTTACCACCTCAGCTAGGCAGCCTTTAGCCTTACGTGACGAGTGCTACCTTTGAAAGCTCAAGTTGGAGCTATTGTGGATCCAACGAGCCTTTGGCCTGAGGACGTCTCTATAAACAATCCAGAAGAGATGTATGTTACTTTTTATCATTGGTAACAAGTTTTCGACGGCCCAAAGGTTAGGGTTGGAAAGGTAGTGGCCGTTGCCGTAGTTAGGGTAAAAGTCCAGCGTTTGCCACAATTTAGCACGCACAAATCTCCTCGAGATCAACTGCCTGCACGAGAGATGGCAGGTGCCCCCTAAGACTCCAGTATTCCTTCAATCCCTTGTCCACCATTACGGTTTACAACCCCTTGTCCGCCAATTATGGTGAAATTAATCGCCACCCCCATATTTCAACATTACCACCACCATATTTCAACATCTCAACCACCCCAATCTTTTCTACTTATTCCTAAATACTGGAATTATTGCAATAAAACATGTTGAAAGCAACCACGTCTAAATTATGCATGTTCAATTAATTGATATAGGACATAGGACCGTCAGGGTCGGACGTCCCATCCTTCAATTCCACTGGTGCCAAGAGGGGCACACAGAGGGTCGCAGACGAGTTCCGATTCGGATTGCCTGGCGTAAAAATGGGAAGACCAGAGAAAATCATCTTCAGGGTTGCTGATCATGGAATTAGAACGTATTATTTATCGAATGGAAGCTCACAGCTATGCGACTCAGTGCAGCTATCTCGCTCAGAACAAAAATTCTGTTACGAGAAGCTGATGTTGAGGTACGAATTATTCTAAGTAAACAAGTGTTACAAGAAATTAGAGAGAACGTCTACCTTCTGAGCAACTTCAATTTTGTAGCAAGTTAATTGTGACCGCGGCTGACACGTGTTCACTAAGCTTTTGATAGGCCCATTGTTCAAACAGAATGTGAACCATGGACTGTAATTGCCCAATTACCACGTCAGCTTCAACTAGATTTTTCTAACTCAATCCCTTTTAACGGCATTGATTTAAGGACGACAACAATTAAATTGATTTTAAAGGTAAAAGGGCGTGTAAAAGTCAGTTCTACCACACCAGAAGGGTCACCAAATTGTTCACAAAAAAAAAAAAACACGGAAAGCTACATCTACGTCCTTTGAGTGAGGTGGTTTGAATACCACTGTTGTTTTTCCCTTCGTGTTCATGCCCAGAAAATTCAATTCCAATGCTAGGCATAATTGACTACAAAGTGCAACGGATCAGACATGTCACAAACGATCATCAATAACCTGCGTTTAGGGCTACTGCCCAGGTGGTAGATTCAATAACAGTTGTTTACCCAGCTTTTTCTTAAGCATTTTCAAAAAATTTGGAAATA
Organism: Anabrus simplex; assembly: GCF_040414725.1. Classification (NCBI taxonomy): domain Eukaryota; kingdom Metazoa; phylum Arthropoda; class Insecta; order Orthoptera; family Tettigoniidae; genus Anabrus; species Anabrus simplex. The sequence goes on along the minus strand of NC_090271.1, from coordinate 208,437,117 downwards.
TATCAAACATTTCCCTTGATAATGTATTCCAGTCTTACTTCTCGTCCAATAAATGAATATTTGTCCAAAGTTGTCCTCTTGAAATCCAAACTTATCCTCATATTATGATCTTTCCCACTTTTGAAAGCTCCACTCAAGTTCATTCGTCTACTAAATATCATTCCACGCCATCTCTCCGCAAACAGCTCGAAACATACCATATAGTCGAGCATTTCGTCTCCTTACTGGCAAGTCTTCCGATGCCAAAGTTTGCAACATTTCCGTAACACTACTCCTTAACCGGAAATCACCCAGAATCGTACTGCTTCTCTTTGAATCTTACCCAGTTCTCGCATCACGTAGTCCTGGTGTGAGTCTCATTCCCTGGAACTATACTTTAATTGGGGTCTTACCAGACACTTATTCGCCCTCTCCTCTACGTCCTTACAACAGTCCCTAAATTATCTCTTAACCACATTCAGCGATCTGTAACCTATCTGTCACTATAACAATAAACTTGGGCCGATGACCTTCGATGATAGGCCCCTTAAAACAACAAGCATCATCATCAAGCAACAATAAACTTTGGAGTCAGACGACCACCATTTACACAACTTTGGTTAGTGAACACAGGGGTACTGGCCGCATGGATTTTGTTGTGAACAGTGACACTGTCATTGGTGGGCATCACACCGCTCCTACCCTCTCTGGGTTGAAGTGGCAATATACATCTACAATTATTTCCTTTATAGGACGCTATTAAAAGGGACTCCCATGGGCTCTCAGCTTGGGAGCGTGATTCTGAGATTGCAGGGCCCCTAGCTTAGTTAGACATAGCTTCCACTTAACTGATATTAGCCCCTTTCTATCTCCTTCCCTGTCCGACATCCGTTGATCAAGTCTTGTTCTATACGGATTCCGATGGCATTAGGTGTGTGATATTACTGAGTCATTCATTTTCATGCCCTGCATGGTCTAACCCTTTATCTTGCCGATACGATTCTTCTTCGAAAGGTTGAACTTCAACCAATTCTTGATGTGATTAGTGTTCAGAGAGGATGGTTACTTAGTTGCACTTCCCCTTAACACAATAATTAAACCAGCACCAGTACCTCCCCTCTCTGAGCTCATCACTAAGATGGTTACCTAGACTTTACAGTCCTGTGCTTAGTATTACGTTTCCTCGCGTGACTTCCAGAACTTGTCATCCTTTCACTACATTCTTCGGTAATGCCTTACATGTACCAGTTATTGTGCACATTTCACTGCCATACGTCACACTCCACACAGTCACAAGCGTCTTTCTTATCTTCATTTGAGGTGAATAAATTTCTTTTGTTAAAGTGAGTGCTTCCCGACCAGGCAAGTTGGCCGTGCGGGTAGGGGCGCGCGGCTGTGAGCTTGCATCCGGGAGATAGTGGGTTCGAATCCTACTGTTGGCAGCCTTGAAGATGGTTTTCCACGGTTTCCCATTTTCACACCAGGCAATGTTGGGGCTGTACCTTAAGGCCACGGTCGCTTCCTTCCAACTTCTAGGCCTTTCCTATACCATCGTCGTCATAAGACCTATCTGTATCGGTGCGACGTAAAGCATATACAAAAGAAAAGTGCTTCCCGCTTGGGCGGATTATATTGTATGCCCCTTCCTCAACCATCACTGGCTATTTTGTTGCACATTTTACATCAGTCATTATTTCATGTAATACTATTTCTTAACAAGATATTTCGTATATCATCTAACTTAGGCAGACTACATTTCAGAACATGTAAATAGAAATATAATAATGTTACTGGTTTTTATTGATGAAATTGGAAAGCAAGAACGAAGAATTCTTAGGAAAATATATGTTCCCACTCATGTAAATGGCATATGGATTAAAATAAAAACTACAGACCTATACACAGCAACAGATAAGTTTACTGATGCCGCACGTAGGAGATGCTTGAAATTTTATGGTTACATCTGTAAAATGGACAATAATAGATTTACCAAAAAACTATTAACTATGATCAGTTCAAAGGAGGTCAAGATCAACTGGTTGGAACAAATTAAGCAGGACTGACAAGAAACAAACGGTACAGAAGATACAATAACAATCGTAAAGTCTTCGGAATTCGGGTTGCAAATCACACATTTGTGGAAAAAGCTAAGAAGTCCACGGGAAAACAGTGGACAGAAGAACTGAAAAACACAGCGAACTCATGAAGAGATTTTTGGAGGAGAAGAAGAGGAAGCCGTCAGACTAAGCTAACGAGTTCAGACGCGCTTTTTAATTGGGAATAACGAAGAAAGAAGAAGAATGTGACTGGTTTCACTACTTCGACAATTTTCGGAGAAGCAAGTGGCCGTGCGGTTAGGGGCTCGCAATTGTGAGCTTGCATTATGGGTTCGGACTCCGTCAGCAGCGCTGAAGATCTTTTTCGTGGTTTCCCATTTTTACATCTGGAAAATGCTGGGGCTGCACCTTAATTAAGGCCACGGCTGGTTCCTTCCCACTCCTAGCTTTTTACTACCCCATCGTCGCCATAATACATACCTGAGTCAGTACGACGTAAAGCAGATTGTAAAACAAAAAATCGGAGACGCCGAGTTGCCAGAAATTTTGTCTTGCATGAGTTCTTTTACCTGTTCGAGAAAGAAGCTGTACGACACAAGATTAGCCTGTTTGAGGACTTTTATATATCACCAGATTGAACCGAGATCGAACCCGCCAACTTGGGTTCAGAAAGCTAACGCACTGCCCTATGACCCTAAACAGCCCTGCACTTGTTACTCTTTAAGTTCATTTATTTTTATCTTGAATTACTTTTGAAATAACTGGTCCATTCCATTCAGCAACTTCTCCAGAACCTCTAAAGGCTCAGTTATTTTAATCGCGTCATTCGCAAATTGTAATGTTTGGATTTCTCATCTTTAAACCGTGGTTTTTTTTTCGAATTATGCCTTTGGTATTCTTTTTCGCATCTTCTATGTATGTACTAAGCTTATCAACATTTTAATTATCAGTCTAGGCAAATATGGCTTAATGTAGAATCTCTTTCATATGATTGAAATTTGTTAAAATACATTTCTTCGACTTGCGCAATGATTCGCTATATTGGCATACACTTGTTCGTAAGAACAAGAATGATTTAATTTATAACCTCGTAGATGGGATGATAGTCGCGATGATACAGTAGGTATTAAATCGTTGCTTTTGAGCTACCGTAACCTTCACACATACTGGTATCCAGTGTATGCATTACCAAGACTTGCCAAGAATAGGGCAAACATCCATCCCAACAGCACTCAACTGACAGGTTCTCTGAAACATGTGATTTAACAACTGGACGCGTAAATTCCTGGAAAACCAGTAGAGTTACAAAAAATGTCATTTCCTTATAGAAAACTGTATTCTATGTCTGCTAACTTGGCTTTGTTTTCTGACTGGACTTAGAGTTTGTCCATTTTGTTGGACTTCAGCTGATAGAAGTTAATTGAATACCTACCTATTAACGATCATTATTTTGAAACAGTTATTTATTGAAAAATTAAATTAGGCCGGTATTTGAACTGAATATCTAAGATATTCCATATATAATTTCAGCGGGCCGCAAACCTAGACGTTATACCCCTTAGAAAACAAGCATCATAATCATAATCATAATCATCATCATCATCATCATCATCATCATCATCATCATCATCTAATTTCAGCTCAATGTGTCCAGGAGTTCTGGCGTTATTCAACGAGAAGGAAAGAAATACTATCTCATTTTAAACTAGTCCGCCTCCGTAGCGTAACGCTTAGTGTTATTAGCTGCCGTCCTCAGGGGCCCGGGTTCGATTCCTGGTACTGCCAGAAATTTAAGAATGGCAGATGGGCTGATATGTGGTTGAAATGGTACATGCAGCTAACCTCCTGGAAAGAGCTGCACTACCTCGGGATGAGGACACGAGTTTACTTCAGTTTAAACTGAAATAGTACGCATTCTTTTTCCTAATCTTCTTTTCTTTTTCTACCACTTTTCCCACATCAGGCCGGTCGTGGGTGTGAACTGTGTCGCACATGTGGATTTGGCCATGTTTTACGGCCGGATGCCCTTCCTGATGCCAACCCTATATAGAGGGATGTAATCACTACTGCGTGTTTCTGTTGTGGTTGGTAGTGTATTATGTTTAAGTCTGAAGAGGAAAGTGTTCGGACAAACACAAACACCCAGAATTAATCAGACTTGATTAAAATCCCTGACCCGGCCGGAAATCGAACCCGGGTCCCTCTGAACCGAAGGCCTCACCACTGACCTAATAATTTCACAAATAATAAGTATTTATATCATTGTTTGAAATCAGTTTTAGTTATTTATGTGACAGTTTTGACAGATTATTTGTACAAAATGTCATGAATTTCTGCCCAGCGGTTTAGACGTGATATCGTTTCGGATGGTGGACATACATTCTATTTTTTTATAAATAGAGATATTTGATGTTATTCAGCAATTAATGCCGAAAATTAAAAACAAATCACTGTGGCGTAACAGCCTATTAAGTGCCCTGGCCTGCTAAGATGACTGATGCCCATCCAGATGTCCTGCAGATGGTGGAGTGCCACATTGTCAGCGTGACGATATCCTCAGCCATATTGCTTGGTTTTTTTGACTTGGTTCACTGCCTCTCGTACCATACAGTCTATTTGAACATCATTCCAGTTCTCAGTTCAGAAATTGATTTCATGATCAGGCCGGCAATCGAACCTAGGGCTTCCGAGTGAATGGCAAGGTACTACTCGTGCACCGCAGGAATGGGAAAGCCACAGCCTGTTTCGAGTCATTCGACCGGGTCAGGAATGGAATCCCCATCTAGCGGCGAGGATAGGAATTGTGCCGACTGCCGAAGAATGTCGCACTCCTCTAGGGCAATGATTAATGAATGAAATACGAAATGAAACGATATTGGAGAGTATTGCTGGAATGAAAGATGACAGGAAAAAGAGGAGTACTCGGGGAAAAACCTGTCCCGCCTCCGCTTTGTCCAGCATAAATCTCACGTGGAGTGACCGAGATTTGAACCACGGAACCCAGCGGTGAGTGGCCGGTGTGCTGTCACCTGAGCCACGGAGGCTACCACAGGAATAGCTATCGACAATTGACTGAAATTAATGTAGATTTTCATTGTATCCTGTCTGATGTCACAAGCGGAGACAAAGGTATTCGCATCATCGCCATAGGCGTGCGAAGGAACGTATATATACTGGTAGCATGTCGCACGAAACCTATCTTACATTCTTGCTGTGGAGTATGTTGACTATTTTCTCTGACGAAACTTAGGGGAAGGGGAGAAAGAGGAGGAGTAGGAGGAGTTAGTTACAATGAGAAATGGAGACCGTTGGATTCCGTTCCGTTCAAAGTGTGTCATGTTTCCCAGGCTACATAGCAGGAAAAAAGTAAATTGAGCCACTTAGGGAGTTTCTTCTGCCATTACTTCATGTTGTATTTCTCTGAGGGGTTTCTTTAATAACAGCCAGGTCAGAAGGAGGAAAGTGTTCAGCCATGCGAAAGTGTTTTTATACTTTACCGACGCTTGAGATATGAAACTGCTGGGTAATGGTAAAATTTCTTAGAAACTTTCGTTTGACTATTCTTTCTTTCCGTTTGCTTTAAGAAGTTCGTTATATATCAGGACAAACACAATCCACACAAGTAGCATTTTAATTAATAACCTGGATAGATAAAATTTTGATATTCATCTGTAAGGGCTGTAGCAGCAGGGTTTTTGCTAGAAAATAAAAATTTAGCAAAAATGAACAAATGAAAACTTATATTGTTGTATATTGCGAAAAACGTCTGCAAACATTTCAAACCTTCATCATCATCATCATCATCATCATCTGTTTACCCTCCAGGTTCGGCTTTTCCCTCGGACTCAACGAGGGATCCCACCTCTACCGCCTCAAGGGCAGTGTCCTGGAGCTTCAGACTCTTGGTCGGGGGATACAACTGGGGAGTGTGACCAGTACCTCGCCCAGGCGGCCTCACCTGCTATGGTGAACAGGGGCCTTGTAGGGGGATGGGAAGATTGGAAGGGATAGGCAAGGATGAGGGAAGGAAGCGGCCGTGGCCTTAAGTTAGGTACCATCCCGGCATTCGCCTGGAGGTGAAGTGGGAAACCACGGAAAACCACTTCGAGGATGGCTGAGGTGTGAATCGAACCCACCGCTACTCAGTTGACCTCCCGAGGCTGAGTGGACCCCGTTCCAGCCCTCATACCACTTTTCAAATTTCGTGGCAGAGCCGGGAATCGAACCCGGACCTCCGGGGGTGGCAGCTAATCACGCTAACCACTACACCACAGAGGCGGCACTCAAACCTTCAAGTATAAAATTAATAAGGTTTGCAGAACTAACAATTCTGTAATTTTCTACTTGGAATATCATTTTCAAACTTTCAACCCATCTTACCAAACTCTAACTAGATGCAGTATATAAATTACTTTAGATTACGTCTGGTCTCAAATCAAATCAAATTCTTCACGAGTAGGCACTTCCAGGTTTATTGTTAACAGTGTGCCAAAAGTTTTTCACAGGGAAATGGTTTCCTATTCTGGTTTGTACAAGATTTATGCAACTAAATCCTCGCTCACAGCGCAATGGAAATGTTGCAGTATACTGCATAACTAAATCAATTAGAGGAATTGTTCACCCAACTTTTAACATACATTCAAAGTGTGAGGACAAACTAAGCTGACGGTCGTTACAAATTTGAAATATCGGATATCATTCCTTACATCACGTGAATAATCATTGTTACGTACGTAATTTTAACATGAAGTATATTATTGTGTAAATCGCACTCTTGGCAAAAAATGAATGCAGTTCGTTTAAGAAACTAAAGTCTGTCACACCCAAAAAGGAATTAATAAACGGGCGTTAATTTAAACACTTTTTCTTTTTTTTTGCAGACAGCATTGTTTCGCAGGTCAAAACAATGACAGAACTGCCGTAGCGCATGTGGATTTCCGTAACTAATGGTGCGGATGGGGTGGGTGAGGGAAGCGCCCAAAGTAAAAATCAATTAATCAATCAATGAATCAATCAATCAATCAAACCTACAGACTTTTCAGAATTAATTGGTTCCTACACACCTGACTTAATTTTCTCCATAATCATCTTCTTTTCTTTCGTTCTTGGGGTAAAGTATATTGAACATATCTACCTGTTTGAAGTCCCATATTCTCATATTTAAATTGTGCATTGAGAGAGTATTAACGGTTCTTCAAGCTACTGAATTATGAGAATGAGTCAAGAGAAGAATAAATACCGGTAGTTACGAAATATTTCTTCAAAAGTCCTCAATTGTGTACATTGACGTTGACATTTTGTCGCAGTTTTAGACGTCGATTAGCAACATTTTTGAAAGTAGATGGAACCTACGCACCAATATCTGCAGACTATTTGTCTTGGCAGACCAAGGCCCTCAATGATCTGTGCTACACAGTTACGTTTTTGTTTTCTTAATTTATTATAGGACGATTCTACTTGCATGTTACACTTATGTTACACCGGTGGCTCTCAAATTTATTGTGTCAATGCAGCCCCCTTTTCATATATCTGCCTTCTGGGACCCTTCAAAATAATAATGGGAGATATCGGTTCCTGGGTTTAATATTAAAATGATTATCGGCAGTCACCTCTCTTGTTATATTTAGTGAAATTCAATCATCAGTGTAGGTAAATATTAAAATACTACAGTTAATTTGAATAATGAGATTTCTTCCTGGTGCAGTTTTCTTGTTCGCATTTCTTGTTTGTTTAATTTCCCCATCATTCATTTAAACATATTCAATGACTTACTAGAATGGTCCTATTGCCTTGTTTAAGATGCCTGTGATGTTCAGCAGGTCTCCTAGATTCTTTCGAGAGTATTAAAACATATAACACACAACTTATGTTGTTTGTTGTTGAAGGCACAAATCTGTACTGCAGACACCCATCATCATATTTTTCAATTTATTTTTTCCAGTGTAGACCGACCTTGAGAAGTAACTGAACTGGAATATCCACATCCCATCCACTTATCATTGTCACCAAATTAATCTTCATCCGTATTATGACGATGTTTCAGCCATCGGTCCACTAAAGGTGCGTTTTCAAAGGTGCGACTGTAGCCGCCACGGCGGCCAGAGTCGCAACGACTGGGGTCGCCATATACGTTGGCGACAGCAGCCGCAAGCGACGGGCACGTGGGGTGTTTTCTTAGACACGACTCCAGCCGCCAGTCGCGCAGTCCAGTCCGTCAGAAATGGACGAGAGCACGGGCGATTTCGTTAGTGTCAGGGCTTTCCTTGACATTTGAATAGAAGAAGAAGAAGAAGAAGAAGAAGAAGAAGAAGAAGAAGAAGAAGAAGAAGAAGAAGAATTGTGAATGTGGTATCTCGGCCCGAAAAGAGGAAAGTCAACAGTATATTTGCATCGCTCTATGAGGAAGGACGCTATAACAATTTAGTTAACGGGCATCTTTTAAGCGATGAGACAAAGTTCAGGAAGTATTTCAGACTGAGTGTTTAGTTATATTCTCTACCTTTTAGAAAGTGAAATTTTGAAAACCCCGTGCAATCGGTACAAGAAGCCTATCAGCCCAGCTGAGAAACTTGCACTTACTCTCAGGTACGGATATTTTAATCTTATTTTAACAGTGTTTAGCTCAGCTGAATAAGTGTTTTTACAGTAAGACATAACGATCAGTAAATCTGTGGTCGTAATAGACTTCAAGATTTTTTGCTAGTGGCTTTATGTCGCACCGACACAGATAGGTCTTATGGCGACGATGGCATAGGAAAGGCCTAGGAGCTAGAAGGAAGCGGCCGTGGCTTCATTAAGGTACAGCCCCAGCATTTGCCTGGTTTAAAAATGGAAAATCACGGAAAACCATCCTCAGGACTGCCGATAGTGGGATTCGATCCCACTATCTCCCGGATGCAAGCTCACAGCTGCGCGCCCCTAACAGCACAGTCAACTGGCCCGGTAAACTTCAAGTTTAACAAACCGCAACTTAATTGAGTGACACAACATTAATTGCACCAATATGTCAATTATTTACATGCCATTCCATCGGTGTAATCTGAGAAATGAAGCACTCAATAAAAACGCATAAAAATGATAATGCAGAGTGAGATTTGCATTTTATTTAAAAGTACATATTACACTGTATATTCATTCCTATAAATTATGACCCAGTAATCTTGACAAGATATCAAGACTGTTTACATCTGAGCACGGCTCGGTTTTTATCGGCCCTTGATTGACAGAGGAGAATGCTTGTTGAGGAAGTGTCGCAGCGACTGCGGCCGCCAGCACTGCTCACTGCACCAGTATGGCGGCTCAAGCCGCAATCGCAGCGAGTAGCAGACCAAATTCAACCCGCGCATGCGCGGAGATGGAGACTGCTGTCGCCGTGCGGCTACAATCGCCGTTGCGACTACAATCGCATTTTGGAAAACGCGCCTTAAGAAGAAATAAAATGATCGTAATGTTAATCGCAGTCTTTCGCTCATCAATAGCTTATCAAAGCTGTCGGCAATAATGAAACGAATGCAACAGTTGTGCCAACAGCAATCAAAGTAACTTATTAGTAATGTGACTTTGACATCATTACCACACAAATCTTTCTGAAGTAAAATAATTTACCTATCCAGTATTCGTTCGCGGCCCCGGAAAGCTTCGTGTACTCTTACGGGTCCGCGAACCACACTTTCAGAATAAATGTGCTACACCGTTCCTTGTTTAGTATGTGCCCACATACTTCATTCGTTCAGTATCCAGTGTTCGGGTGATGGTGGGTTCGAACCCCAATGTCGGCAGTCCTGATGATGGTTTCCAATTTTCACACCAAGTAAATGTCGGGACTCTTATCTTAATGAAGGTCGCGGCCGCTTCCTTCCCACTACTATATCTTCCCTGTCTCATGTCGCCATAAGAACTATTTGTGCCGGTGCGACGTTAATCACCTTGTAAAAAACTTCTTATATTACAAAGTAATTTTATTTTTTCCATCAATGTACTCTATTCATTATTTTTTTCTGCCTCGTTCCATCTTTCAGTTACGATCCTACCTTCACTTTCCGAATGTCTGAGTCTGTCTCTCTACAGAATATCAGTAGATGAGCCTGTTCAATTATTTGTCATCATCACTCACAAAATTCATTTTCCTCTCTTAAAACTTCACACTTATATAAAGCAAGTTAAACATCAATCATTCTTTTTACTATTATATGTGTTGGCCTCTGTATTTTGTTCTATCTTTTTCTCATTTCAAAGCATTCTGCTAGTGTTATTTTGGACTTGCACTCTTAACATAACCAGTTGCTCCTATAATTATATATCACTCTTGAAACTGCACTTTTACATGCAATATTATGTTTACATAGAAACTCTTCATCATAGCACTGCACCCCCACCCCTCCTTCCACTACCTATTGTACCTAACACCATTTTCACTCTTTTTTATCTAGTCATCGTGTTGTATTTAGAGGAGATTCGGCTAGATCCGCAATATTAAAGCAAAATTTGGAACTATGACACATTTTGAGGATTGTCAAAATGATATTTATACATTGAAGCCACTATTTTATATATATATATATATATATATATATATATATACACTGACTGACAGAGCAAATGCAACACCAAGGAGGAGTGGTTCGAAAGGGATCAAAGTTGGGGAAAATACAGAGTCGGCACGGAAGAATAATTGATGTTTATTTCAAACCGATATGCAGGTTACACAATGCGCACGGCATCGACTCAGTAGGATGTAGGACCACCGCGAGCGGCGATGCACGCAGAAACACGTCGAGGTACAGAGTCAATAAGAGTGCGGATGGTGTCCTGAGGGATGGTTCTCCATTCTCTGTCAACCATTTGCCACAGTTGGTCGTCCGTACGAGGCTGGGGCAGAGTTTGCAAACGGCGTCCAATGAGATCCCACACGTGTTCGATTGGTGAGAGATCCGGAGAGTACGCTGGCCACGGAAGCATCTGTACACCTCGTAGAGCCTGTTGGGAGATGCGAGCAGTGTGTGGGCGGGCATTATCCTGCTGAAACAGAGCATTGGGCAGCCCCTGAAGGTACGGGAGTGCCACCGGCCGCAGCACATGCTGCACGTAGCGGTGGGCATTTAACCATTTAACGTGCCTTGAATACGCACTAGAGGTGACGTGGAATCATACGCAATAGCGCCCCAAACCATGATGCCGCGTTGTCTAGCGGTAGGGCGCTCCACAGTTACTGCCGGATTTGACCTTTCTCCATGCCGACGCCACACTCGTCTGCGGTGACTATCACTGACAGAACAGAAGCGTGACTCATCGGAGAACACGACGTTCCGCCATTCCCTCATCCAAGTCGCTCTAGCCCGGCACCATGCCAGGCGTGCACGTCTATGCTGTGGAGTCAATGGTAGTCTTCTGAGCGGACGCCGGGAGTGCAGGCCTCCTTCAACCAATCGACGGGAAATTGTTCTGGTCGATATTGGAACAGCCAGGGTGTCTTGCACATGCTGAAGAATGTCGGTTGACGTGGCGTGCGGGGCTGCCACCGCTTGGCGGCGGATGCGCCGATCCTCGCGTGCTGACGTCACTCGGGCTGCGCCTGGATCCCTCGCACGTGCCACATGTCCCTGCGCCAACCATCTTCGCCACAGGCGCTGCACCGTGGACACATCCCTATGGGAATCGGCTGCGATTTGACGAAGCGACCAACCTGCCCTTCTCAGCCCGATCACCATACCCCTCGTAAAGTCGTCTGTCTGCTGGAAATGCCTCCGTTGACGGCGGCCTGGCATTCTTAGCTATACACGTGTCCTGTGGCACACGACAACACGTTCTACAATGACTGTCGGCTGAGAAATCACGGTACGAAGTGGGCCATTCGCCAACGCCGTGTCCCATTTATCGTTCGCTACGTGCGCAGCACAGCGGCGCATTTCACATCATGAGCATGCCTCAGTGACGTCAGTCTACCCTGCAATTGGTAGAAAGTTCTGACCACTCCTTCTTGGTGTTGCATTTGCTCTGTCAGTCAGTGTATATTTATTACTTCTAAACAACACTATAATTTCTCTTTCTCTCTTTCTTTCTTTCTTTCTTTCTTTCTGTGCTTATCCACCAGGGTTGTTTTTTTCTCCCGGGATCAGCGAGGGATCCTAACTCTACCGCCTCAAGGGCAGTGTCCTGGAGCTTCAGGCTCTGGGTCGGGGGATAAAACTGGGGAGGATGACCAGTACCTCGCCCACGCGGCCTCACCTGCTCTGTTGAACGGGGGCGTTGATGGGGGATGGAAAGATTAGGAGGGATAGACAAGAAAGAGGGAAGGAAGCGGCCGTGGCCTTATGTTAGGTACCATCCCAGCATTTGCCTGAAGGAGAAGTGGGGTAAACCACGGAAAAACACTTCAAGGATGGCTGAGGTGGGAATCGAACCCGCCTCTACTCAGTTGACCTCCCGAGGCTGAGTGGACCCCGTTCCAGTCCTCGTACCACTTTGCAAATTTCGTGGCAGAGCCGGGAATCGAACCCGGGCCTCCGGGGGGGGTAGCAGCTAATCACACTAACCACTGCACCACAGAGGAAAACACTATAATTTACGTTTTCAATAAATTCACTTTTCGACAAGATCCGTAGCAGTCCAAGTAATGGCATGGATAATTCCTCAGTAGTCCGCGAATGAACTGTCAATGACACTGCAAATAACTTACTAGAAAATAATAACAAATATTTGAGAATTACTCACCTAAAAACGTCTGACTTCTAAACATAGTAAACAGGACTGGCGTTTCTTGATGCTATACCACAAAAGATATGTACTACACAATTATGACTTTTATTATCATATTATAAGATGTTTAAAGAACAGAATAAACCGATCAGACCTTCTCCTCACGCTGGAGAAAGGCCACTGTAAATTTACCGCGGAATTAGCCGTACTGTGGATTTAGCCAAGCCTGATCTACTTTATTTGATGGTGGTAAGCCATTTTAAAAACGTCTCTTCAGTTTCACCTATTTATTCCTGACCAGAAGTCAATTATCAATATGGCTATGTCTGTATAACTTACCTGTACATGTTGGAACAGGATTCTAATTCCAGTATCGGCTGTGCTTTCTGGCAGTCCCATTATTAATTCGCAGAACGTGCTTGTTAATACAATTATCCATTTGCTAGAAGACATACGATCACAATTCTACCTTCAATCAACGGAAGCAAGCAGGGCACTAGTAAACATTAGGGAAAGGAAGAAAAGTGAAATTGACCTAGACTTCTACACCTCACCAGCGATGTCGGACGATAGATGGACTAGAGAGTGCAACACACAGCGCCACGTGATAACACGACTCTCCATACATGGGTTTCACCACAAGATATGCGTAAACCAGAAGTTCCATGAGCCAGACGAAGTTTGTAAGTGCACTTTGTGTGGGCAGAAGTGTAGTAGATACCACATCATATCTTGCACGAAAAGAACCAGGACAATTACAGACTATAGCAAAGACTGAAATGTGAAATTTATTTAATGCTCAAACTTGAGTGTACATTTCTCTATTAAATTTGCTAGATACTTCAGTGCCTCGTATCTATAACCTCGTGCAATGTTCTAAATTTTGACATAAGATTAAGAAAGCTTTACTGCACATTGTATTCAATATTTGACATCCATTGCTACAAACGTTTTGGCTCGTTAGAGTTGTGAAATCTTTTTTTTTTTTCAGACCACCTTATCTCTTCAACCCATTTACTTTTTAGATAACAAATATTGATTATCCTTGATAATACATTAATCAGACTGATGCTGTATACTATATGGTGAGGTAGTTTAGGGTTGCATTATGGTCTATTCCGTGTAATACCGCATTGTTAGTTGAGATTAGGTATTAATTAATATTAGACTCAACCTGATTCACTCTCCATAGACTCTGATGCTGTGTAATCGGTCATGAGGAGACTAATATTGACATAGAATTAAAATTTGGTGTGCTTAAAATATAACGTAATATACTTGAGTTAATTGTTTCTTCAATTTCATCATCACACCGTATCTTTTACACTCCTATTTTATTTCTCTTCTCTTCGCTTGTAATCTCTTTTCTCTCCTCTTATCGTCTCTTCACGTGAATATTTATCTATTACCAATATCTAAGCTTGAAGACATGAGATCTGATATTCAGTCGTGAGCAATTTTCTTTTCTAGTTTATAACAGCATTTCTGCCGGGCTGAGTGGCTCAGACGGTTAAGCCGCTGACTTTCTGAGCCCAGGTTGGTAGATTAGATCCTGTCTCAATCCGGTGGTATTTGAAGGTCCTCAAATACGTCAGCCCCGTGCCAGTAGATTTACCGGCACGTAAAATAACACATACGGGGCACTTTGGCGTCTCCTTAAGCCTTATTTAATATTAGTTAGTGGGATTTAAAATTATTATTATTATTATTATTATTATTAATAATAATAATAATAATAATAATAATAATAATAATAATAATAATAATAATAATAATAATAATAATAATAATAATGATTAGAAAAGAAAGCAAGGAAAGTACTAAGAAAAATTTTGGTCCAATGAAGATAAATCGAGGAAAGGAAAGTGTATTTGAAAGATGAAAAGTTTTCGGACATAATCAGGAAAAAGATGATTTCCTTTATGGCCATTAGGTCCGGATGAATTCAGGGAGGTTAACGAAAAGAATGTTGGATAATTTTGATAAAAATCTCAACAATGAAAAGTCCGATGGATATCGATGAACTAGATATGACAAGAAATGAGATAGAGCCATTTTCAGAAAAGGTATTAAGGTTCCAGGATGAAATGAAGAAGAAAAGGAAATATGTTGCGACGAAGGAAAGGTGAAACGAACATTGTAAAAGAATGAGGAAATACTGGAAAGATAGAAAGGCAAAGGAATGAAGAAAGTCATGCAGTTACTTTACGTGGTCGAAGAAAGAAAGAAAGAAAAGAAAGATGTCGCATAATATACCGGATATCTTTTTGCAAGACCACACTGCCAAACATCTTTCGATGTACAATGCACTCGTAACTTTGTTATAGCGACACCTCGTCTATAGTGTCAGGTTGTACCAACGCATTCCTCATGGAAAATGTTCTTCAGTCTTGTTTAATATGACAAACCTCGTATTTAACGTACTTTTAAACCTCAGTTTTCATTTGGATTCAGTTTTGCCAACCGGAGAGACAAGTCTCTGATAATTGTAGGGATGTGGAGATGGATTTCATAAAATGGTAGAAAATTTAGGGATTTTTTTAATAAATCAATGACAAGTTCATGTTAGGACTGTATTTATTCAACAGAAAAATACCTGGAAATATTTAATCAACAATCATTGCTACTTTTCTTCCATTTCTTCCACTGCCGCGCCTTGCTCGTGCATTCTAAATGCATGGGACCTTACCACGATTACTTAATTCAAGAACTGTAAAAAATCCAAAGAAAAGCAGCTCAATTTGTTCTTGGTGATTTCCGACAAAAGAGTAGCGTTACAAATATGTTGCAAATTTTGGGCTGAGAAGACTTGGGAGAAAGAAGATGAGCTGCTCGACTAAGTGGTACGTTCCGAGCTCTCAGCTGAGAGATAGGGTGGAATGACATTAGTAGACGAATAAGTTTGAATGGTGCCTTTGAAAGTAGGAATGTTCATAAATTGAAGATAAAGTTGGAATTCAAGAGGACTAATTGGGACAAATATTCGTTTATAGGAAGGGAAGTTAGGGATTGGAATAACTTACCAAGAGAGATGTTCAAAAATTTCCAATTTCTTTAAAGTCGTTTAAGAAAAGGCTAGGAAAACAACAGATAGGGAATCTGCCACCTGGGCGACTGCCCTAAATGCCTATCAGTATTGATTGATTGATTGATTGATTGATTGATTGATTGATTGATTGATTGATTACCGGGCGAGTTGGCCGTGCGCGTAGAGGCGCGCGGCTGTGAGCTTGCATCCGGGAGATAGTAGGTTCGAATCCCACTATCGGCAGCCCTGAAGATGGTTTTCCGTGGTTTCCCATTTTCACTCCAGGCAAATGCTGGGGCTGTACCTTAATTAAGGCCACGGCCGCTTCCTTCCAATTCCTAGGCCTTTCCTATCCCATCGTCGCCATAAGACCTATCTGTGTCGGTGCGACGTAAAGCCCCTAGCAAAAAAAAATGATTGATTGATTGATTGATTGATTGATTGATTGATTGATTGAATTTTACTTTGGGCGTTTCTCTCACCCATCCCATTTGCACCAATAGTTACGGAAATCCACATGCGCTACTGCAGTTCTGTCATTGTTTTGACCTACGCAACAATGCTGTCTGCAAAAAGATGTGTTTAAATTAACGTCCGTTTAATAATTCTTTTTTGTGTGTGACAGACTTTAGTGTCTTAAACGAACTGTATTCATATATTGCCAAGATGTGCAATAATATACTTCATGTACCCTCTACTGCCCAAATTATTTTGTTGTGTTTTAAAAAATTTTCTCTGCCATATACTAAGTAAATATGTTGTAAACTACACATAAATGCAGTTTTTATTGAATTTTCATTTTTGATTTTCAAAAATTAGGTTTGTGACTTCCAGGTCACACTGGGCAGTAATGTTCTGATATGTGAAAATTGACTAATTTATAAAATAACAGTCTCATAAAATATTCAATATGCTTACCTTTGGTTTCTATTTTTTTATGCATATAATTTGTTAGTAATAACACAAAACATAATTGTAAAACTAGCTATCCGCCATGTGCCTAGGAAATGCTCCCAACCATACATTTGGCGCTTCCTGGTGGCTTATGCATATAACTATTAAACTATAAACAGTTGAAAATCACACAGCCATACTGTAACTTGAAAGTTACACTGGGAAGTAGTGGCTCAATTGCATTCTAACAGTAGAAAATGTGTACAGAATGATGTGTGACTTCAAAGTCACATTGGGCAGTAGAGGGTTAAAATTACGAACGTAACAATGATTATTCACGTGATGCAATGAATGATATCCGATATTTCGAGTTTGTAACGGCCGTCAGCTTACCTAGCGCCCACACTTGCCAAACTTGAGCCTGCCATTCCTCACTGAAATGCAGAATCAGAGTTAATTCTTTCTGTCCTGAGTGACACGAAAACTAAGAAGAGGAATAAAACGAGACCAGAACTTCTTAATTCACTTTCAGTTAATAATTCCTCTCTGGATGCACAATACAAAGACTGTAGGCACTTGTGACACCACGGATCAGCCCCTTTTTCTCCCAAACCAAAATATATTCATCTGGTGATTTCAGAAGTGGGGCCTACTTATATAATTAGATAATAGTTGCAATTATGTATACAGTGGAATCTCGATATCTCGAATCACCTCGGGATCTAAGTATTATTTCGAGTTATCGAAATTTAGAGATGTAGAGAATACCGTTTTGAGCATGTATAGCACGTAATTGGATCATTTGTATCCACGGGCTTATACTAAATACATAATTTTTAATAATAATGCTATTTGCTTTACGTCCCACTAACTACTTTTTACGGTTTTCGGAGACGCCGAAGTGCCGGAATTTTGTCCCGCAGGAGTTCTTTTACGTGCCAGTAAATCTACCGATACGAGGCTGACGTATTTGAGCACCTTCAAATACCACCGGACTGAGCCAGGATCGAACCTGCCAAATTGGGGCCAGAAGGCCAGCGCGTCAACCGTCTGAGCCACTCAGCCCGGCACATAATTTTTAACAGCATTTATAAATATATGAACAAACTCTCTTTTACGACATCACTTTAACTATAACACTCATTATAGTGACGTTTTAGAAGACAGGATACATTACATACAGTAGTGAAACAAGGAGCATACCTCCGTTTGCACCTTTGTAAAAAAAAAAATCCGTTAGTCTCTTCTGTTTCTTACTGTTAACCTTCTTTTCTTCCACATTCATTTCAACAACACTTATTGCTGTGAAAGTCATTTACATTCGACTGACACTTAACGCCTGGTCTGCTGACGGTACAGGAGAAGGCAGCTCCAGTTCTTCTCCTTTTCTTCCTCTTCATCATCTTCTTCCTCAGCAGTGTTGGTATCTATAGTAGGCCCGGCCACTATGTCAGAGTCCACATTTATGTAAGCCTCAAAATCAGTTTCGCAGTTAAGCTGCTGATACTCTACCCATTCTTCAGGAGCAAGAGTGACTTCCTTCTCTTCGTGCTCTGAAGCTATTCCTCCCTTGAAGCAAAAAATACTCTCTAACTGGAATTTCCTAAAACATTAACTGTTCAATACGGAATTTGTGGTTTGTAAAGTAAAGAAAGGGTTACGGTGATGTTGGGAGATAATATGACGGGAACGGAAAAACTAGAACTCCTAGTGATCAGAAAATCGGTGAAGCCTTGCTGTGTCCCGTGTGTGAATTAATTGCCGCTTACGTACGAATGCAACCTCTGAAGTCGCGAATGTCAGGCTCCATTCGCGAATCTCGGCTGCGTGCTATTGACGAGACGTTTCAGCGTGAAGGGAGGAAAATCGTCCTTTTCGGTAGATAACTGCCCTGCTCATCCCAAGGTGCTCGTTCACAAGTTAAAGGCAGTGCGCGTGATCTTCTTGCAACCGAACTTAACATCCAAACTGCAGCCCATGGACTAATGTGTGATTAGAAACTTGAAGCATTTCAATAGGAAGAGGGCTCTTTAGAGAATTCTGAGAGAATTTGAATCCGATGAGTCATTAATGGACATTTATCTACTAGAGTCGAAAACAAGGCTGAGTAAATCGTGGGCTGATGTGAAGCTGGAAATAATTGTAGACTGCTTCCGCAAAGCAGGATTTTGAAAGGTGACTCAGGAGCTACGATTACAAAGACCTAGTCCGTGAACCAGAGGAATTAACTATACGAAGTTGAAATCATAGTCCCGGTTGGAAATCGAACACTGGCCCTCTGAACTGAAGGCAAGTGCGCAGGACATTCAGCCAAGTAGACGGACTAACCCATAATGGTTAAGACCAATAATTAACTCTGGTGATGTTAGTCTTCTAAGCTGTAAAGCAGTACATGGTTTCTCTTTCCGCACTAATTCTTTGGAATGAGGAAGGGGGTTATATAACAGAAATACCGAGCTCGATAGCTGCAGTCGTTTAAGTGCGGCCAGTATCCAGTTTTCGGGAGATAGTAGGTTCGAACCCCACTGTCGGCAGCCCTGAAAATGGTTTTCCGTGGTTTCCCATTTTCACACCAGGCAAATGCTGGGGCTGTACCTTAATTAAGGCCACGGCCGCTTCTTTCCCACTCCTAGCCCTTCCCTGTCCCATCGTCGCCATAAGACCTATCTGTGTCGGTGCGACGTAAAGAAACTAGCAAAAAATATAACAGAAATAGAGTGAACTGCTGACGGTTTCTTTACCATCCTCTAGGCTATAAGCTTCGCTTCAACTGATGGCCTACAACCGCTGTCACTCAGAAGAGGTTCCTTGATTAGTTTGCTTGAAGAAGACCTCCTCACTCCCTCTACCGTATGTTGGCCGGGTTCCTCTTACCACCAGTCAGCCTTTCCTTTTTTAATCCAATACTGTAGTAATTCACATCTGTTGTAAAAATGCTGGAGCGTTGTTTTCTTTGTTCTCAAGGGACCTATCACGGTGTAGGGTGCATAAAACACTTGTCGACATGGTATAATGCTACCTGCTGAAGAGCAAGGCTTGTATACAAACAGAGGTGCTATGCTATGATTGAACCTCATAATATGTCACTATATTACTAACACGTGTATGAAATGGTATAATTTTCGTCTCTTTTTAAGTCATTTTTTACTCTTGATATTGGCATTGTTGTCTACAGGCTAGCATCTCTCCGATGCTTGATTCGTGACTGTACTGAGAGTTCAACTCCCTAAAACCTTGGCAATAATGTCATGTCGTCTTCTGTGTTTTTGTCTACATTCTTAGAGATCACATTTTTGAACCCTGTCACCTTTTCTTGTGAGTAAGTGACAAAGTGAATATTACGCTAATCACTATGCTCCGTTTTGAAACCCTTTCTTTTTTCTTTCGTTTACTATTGTAATACCAAATTATTGAGAAGTTTTGAGGACTTTTTCTTTTTTCGTCTCTTTCTTTGTAAAGCCACCCACCCCTAAGTATAATGTACATGATTTCGGATGGTGAATAATGGAAAGCATACCTTGTTACGAGTAGGGGGAGAGATATACGTTCATTGGCAATGTAAGAGATTCCCTCCCCACCTCCTAGAAATATACAGTATTCACTTTTATAGGAAAATATCACAGACCGCGCGACATTTGGGCTAGATTTATTCAATACGGCCCCATTCCCAGAACTCAACGCAGTTAATGTCATTACAACTATGGCACAACAACAACAAGGACAAGAACAACTGAAATAGCGTAACTTATGGCTTTTAGTGCCGGGATTGTCCGATGATATGTTTGGCTCGCCATGTGCAGGTCTTTTGATTTGACACCCGTAAGCGAGCTGCACGTCATGATGAGGATGAAATGATGATGAAGACTTGAAGAAATGAACTACAACAAGTATTACCTTAAAATGGCGCACATGAAGTTACAACCACGCTGTATTTATAGATATTTTATTGTATTCGATGTCCTGAATTATTCTTATTTTAATACCAACTTCATTTATAAGAAAAGGTTATATTGCCTAGCAATTACTCAAAGATAAGAGGTGAAGCATTCTATAGGGAAATATTTCTGAACCAAGCTAGTAAGAATAAAACTTAAAAAATTATGTCCTGTTTCACAGTGTGAATATATGCCCTTTAAGTGGCTTTGTTTTGACTTGCCAAGGTGACTACTTCCTATCTGGATGGTCTGCAGTTCCTGGAATGCCACTTTGTTGCATTGAATACCTCGTCAGCCATTTTGCTTCACTTCCCTGACCGGGTTTGCCGTCTCTCTTATAAATAGGCTGACGGAAGAGACTCTTCTTGGCTCTCAAAACAGGACAATAATAATAATAATAATAATAATAATAATAATAATAATAATAATAATAATGACATGTGGCCGATGGTCTTTCGAGTTGATGCCCTGCGCGTCTTCGTGGATGGGGTTCTGTCTAGGATGGCAGAGATGCCCAGTCCCCGGGCCAGGGGAAATTCCCAATGAAAATTAAAATCCCAGGCCCGACGCCAGGAATCGAACTCAGGATCGCTTGTACCAAAGGCAAGCATGCTAAACAGTTAGCCGCAGAGCAGAAGAAAGCAGGACTGAAACCCAAGAAATGAAGACTTCCATGCTACAGGCAAGAACCGTACAATACAGGACACTAATATTTATACAATGTTGTACCTAATCAACAAGTCACAGTCGAGTAAGCCAGAAATGAAATGGCAAACGTCCAAATTGATGATATGAATTTTATACAATTGAAGGTGATTTTAAGGTATCTTACGAAATCTTATCTAATCTAATCTAATATTCAAGACGCTGTTAAGTTCAGATATCTCGGATTTTATTCCGTTTCACACTTTTCTGAACCTCCTTGTTTGCTTCTATGTTTTATTTCAAATGTGTGAAAAAATTTGACGTATTTGAGCACTTCGAAGTTATGACGATATTCTCCTAAGCGTTGAGCGTTGGAATAGCCATAAGGGATGGTTAAGTCCACGTTTAGCTTGATGCATGCATTGGTTAGGATACCTCCTGCTATAGCCTATGTTCACACGACGTCAATTCGCTGAGCGCACATAGTGTATCTGCAAACCAATGCCCATTTCTGGTGCAGATGTTGTCAATGAAAGGAGAAATGATTTCAGTGAACGTCGCAACGTCGCATTGTAGAGGTAACGAATATTTATGTTACTCAAAGACTCTCGATTCAGTTCTCGGCCTGTATCTGAAGTTTGGTTCGAGGTCCACTCAGTCTACGTGATAATAACTGAGGAGCTTTTTGACGGTAAGATAGCGGCCCCGGCCTAGAAATTTAAGAATAACAGCGGAACGTGTGTTTGAACACGCGTCGCATAGTAATTTGCAGGCGTTGGGCTGAGCAGCAGTCTGTTGGTAGGCCAATGCCTTCATGAATGTAGCACCATGTGGGGTTTGTTTGGATGGGTTGAACGTCGCAACTGAAGAGTCGCTATATTAACTGAATGACAATGACAAGAAAGAGAGCAGCACTGTGCGATTTCGATTGAGCTTACACATGCTCTGTTAGAAGTACGATACTTTTCCCTCTCTTTAATTTGTTCTTAATTTTCTCTTTGTCTCATATTTAACTTCAGAGGCTAAGGCGTTTCAGTGGACTTGTAGATATGATGCAGAACATAAGCATGAAATGGACTGTACTCCGAAATCAATTATAATAATCGGCATGCCTTCGTTTTGGTATCCTGTACTTCTGTAAATTAATCGGAGATAAAATTAGTTCTATCTTCCGACACACGATCTCTATAATCATCTCAGCATTAATATCCTTTACGCCTATTGCTCACGGTAAAATGTTTCGTAAAATTTGTTGTACAATTAATTTTATAAAAATTTGGTGAAAACAAGTTGTGTTGCTCACGGTAAAATTATTTTATAAAATCCGTGGAAACATCGGGATGTCGATCTATGAACTCACTTCTGAACTAAGATGTATATGTGCTGCCATCTATCGATAAACTTGTAAACCAAGAATCAGCTGTTCAACTTACAGTGTGTTTGAGAGTATGGCTCCAACAAACAAAGCAAAACTTACTGCTTTAGCTGCAATTATATGTTTTACGATGGTAAAAAGGAAGAAAAGAAATGCCAGGAAATGCTAGACTCGGGATTGGATCAAAAGAAGAGAAGAAGGTAGAGGATTGCTGTCCTTGGTCGAAAATTAGTAGAGGTTAGAAGACCAACATTCATATAGGAATTCGGCGATTGTGTTTTCTGCCTCTCTTCTTGCATTTCTATTGTGGTAAAGTGGAGTTTTAACCTCGTACAAATATGGATATTTTTGGTATTCGTCCAGTAAAACACTAACAGCTTCCTTAGTCCACCCGGGTCCTACCATTTTACAAAGAAGTGTTTGTTTACTATCGAGCTTCACAATCTCCTCACGACGTAGCGCCAGCATCATCGTGATATCAGCTTCGCTGATTGGTTCGTTTCGTAAAATTAATTTTACGTAATAGAACATGTCCTATTTTATGAAAAGTTTTATCAAAGGTCGTGAATTTGGTCGTGAGCAACAGAAATTTTATAAAATTAAATTATTGTACAATAAATTTGACATAAAATTTTACCGTGAGCAACAGGCATAACCTTTGCGTGATGTTAACTGAATTGGCAGTATTTAGGATGGAGCGCAATTCGTATTCAACAGAAGCACGCGATGACGGATATGTATTTGTTTTCTGCTGGTACTCACACAATGCATTTTTGTTTTGTTGTAATAATCTCATTGCAAATTGAATTAGAATGGTCAGATATTAGTTAGAATGTAATTTTATAACTAATGGCACTTGGATGAACTATTTTAGTGCTGGTAATACAAATTTCTCACCTCTTAGTATTGTGATCCTTTAAGTATGTTTTACAATTATAAAATGGCACCTTTTTGTGTGATAATAGTACTTCAGAATTCATAAATGAACACTCAGACAAGCTTATCTAACCAACAATTTGCGAGAATAAGCTTTGCTTTTTAAACAACTGTCGTCTTTAGAAAGCTACTCGATGCCAAGTTTTCAGTATGTCGATTGCCGCCTCCTCACATTCGATAGGACTGACAGATCTAATAATAAAACCGCAACCCTGGCAACAGTGAAATTATAATTCCGTCAGTTTTCCACATAATTTTTCCCGACAACTGCCGGGAAAATCACTGCGTAGCCAGGAAACATACGTGTTTTTCCAGACGCTTTACTAATAACATACAGGCAATTTATTTTCTTTTAAGGGTCCCGGACGTACATTCCTTTGGATGGATCCGAATATTCTTTCTACCTTAAACATTATCTCATAAAGTGAAATAGTATAAATTCTTGGACTTTCACCACGAATGGAAACAAATAACGATTCTCACCCTTAACAAACCAGCGGTAATCGCGCTCGACGTGCGACCACCCTCGGTCGCATGCTCAAAACGTTCCTTTGAAACAGTAAATGTGTTATTTTCTGGCAAACCATACAGTTACGAAGAAAATTTAGACTATTTGCATGTTTGTATGGAAAATTGAAAACCCTGTATTTATGCTCACTTATTGACGAGACTAATATTTTACCCTTTATTTGGTTTTATGTTGGATGACGCATGCGTCAAACAACAGAAAATAATTCTTCCTCGGAAAATTGTTTGGAGGAAAATGCGTATAAATTCTTTGTAAAAAATGAATTCTGTGAAAAAATTGTGAGCTCCATTTTAATGGGATTGAGAGCTTAAGAGGTGTATTCACTTTTAGGCGCATATTCCTTCCAACGTCTTCAACATTAACAGTGCTACTTCCCAGATAAGCTAAGTATAGTAATTATAATAAACTTAAATAATCTGGAATAAATAAGCTTTCTAATGGTGGAAGAAATTACTCCAGTCGGTTGAATGGTTCCTGAGATTAGTCACTACAACAAACACACAAACTTTCTCTTTTCGTGTAATTATAGATTAGTTAATTCAGGATGTTTAAATGTTGACGTGATTTCATAAAATGTCTCGCTGCACTTCCCTATATTTACGTTTTGATTTAGTATTTTCGTTTATCAGTGGGAAAATGTTACTTTTTCCAGTTTTCTACTTACTAGTTACTTCTTCTTTCGTAGCTTTTTCCCAGTTATCTGGGGTTGGCTGCGATGAGGATTAAGCCCAATTTCACGGCTGGATGCCCTCCTGACGCCAGCCCTGTTTGGAGCGATGTACCCACTACGGCGTATTTCACCGAGCAAATGACTGCGCGGTTTGGGTCACATAGTTGTCATATTGTATTCGGAAGACAGTGGGTTCGAATCATTTTCACACCAGGCCCTTTCGTGTCCCATGGCTGCCATAAGACCTATCTGTGTCGGTGCAAAGTAAAATAAATTGCAAAAATAAGGCGTGTTTCTGTGGTGCTTCATTGTGGGATATGTTGTGAGCAGGTGGAGAATTATGTTACGACAATCACAAACACCCAGCCCCAGAGCTGGAGAAATTAAACGAACATTGTTACAATTTCCGGCCCGGCCGGGAATGGGAATAAAACCTGGTGCCCTGTGAACCGAGAGCCAGTACGCTAACCATTCAGCCAAGGAGACTGATCAATTTTTTATTTTATTTTACGAGTTACAATGAGTATCTACGTTTTGTGACCCAATGCATTCTGTTCATCGACTGAAGAATTTCCGTCCTTCCCATTAAACCAGCCAACTAAGGAAAGTATGATATCAAAAATTTCCGGTTAAATTTCGTGACGAATATTACACACCACATTTTTTGTAGTGAGCTTCCTATGTTAGATTTGCTTAGCCAGTTATTAATTATCCATTGTGCTGGTGTGGACGAGTCCTTGCTTGTCCTATTCCTGTCACAGTTCGTTCCAAGTGACCATTGAGTTGGTCTTGGAAAGCTCATTCGGGGACATCCTGCTTACTTTATTGGGCGCACCATCTTACCTGAGGCTACGATAGGCGGTGACCTTCACTTTCAAGTCTGTAGACCAGTTACTGCCCCAGGGGGGCGGCAATAATTATTTCTTGCCTCATTTCTGAGTTGAATGGCGTGAGACCGGAAGCTGCCAAGGTTTCACTCTCCCTATACAGCAACAAAGAACATTAATAAAATATATTTCGGCTCTTATATTAGGAGAATATAATAAACAGAACACCAATTAAGTAAGTTCAAAATGATGACATCAAGATTGAGGCGAAATATAATTTCGTTTTTTAACAGTCTTTCGATTTTAACAATCTTGGAACTAGAAAATAGGTGCAATATGTTATGTAAATTAGCCTTTCGATGACTAAGTTGATGCCAATAGGTAAGAAATCCAAGAGGAATGAGTGTCATGTTAGAGATACAAACCTGGAACAGGTTAGATAATTTTAAGTAATTAGGATTTGTGTTCTCTCAGGATGGTAGTATAGTAAAAGAGTTTGAATCAAGATGCTGTGAAGGTAATGCAGTGAGCTTGCAGTTGCGATGAACAGTAAGAAGGAAGTCAGCACCCGGACGAAACTATCTTTACACCAGTCTGTTTTCAGACCAACTTTGCTTTACGGGAGTGAAGCTGGGTGGACTCATCTTATTTATAAGTTCAAAGTAACAGACATGAAAGAAGTTAGAACGATTGCTGGTACAAACAGGTATTGGCAGGATGGTACTTGGAATGAGGAGATAAAGAATAAGTTGGGAATGAACTGGATGGATGAAGCTGTACGCATAAACAGACTTCGGTTGTGGGTCATGTGAGGCGAATGGAGGAGGATAGGTTACTTAGAAAAATAATGGACTCTGTAATGGAGGGTAATAGAAGTAGAGGGAGACCAAGACGACGATGGTTAGACTCAGTTTCTAACGATTTAAAGATAAGAGGTGTATAACTAGAACTAGTTACAAATAGAGGATTGTGGTGGCGTTTAGTAAATTCACAGAGGCTTTCAGACTGAACTCTGAAAGGCATGAGGGTCTATAATTAATATGCATGTATGTACGCAAATTTAATAGTGGATCTTGGGAACGAAGACAAGTTCTTCATACAAATACTTTCCTGGACTGACTTTTGTTCACCGTCGGAGGATTCAGGCGTGAGAAATTACGAGTTTGTTCTTCTTTGACATTCTTCTATTAATAGTTGACATAGTGTGCGCAATAGTGAGAAAAAACTAATTGTCGCTTTGTCATTATTTCTCAGAAAGAATTATCTGTTAAAGTAGACAGTGGACAAGATCTAAACTCGAACTCGAAACAAATACTTTTTTTCTAGACTGGTGTTACCCTGTGTTGTCAGAATGGTCAGTACTTGATAGCCTCACAATGACGGGACTGCAGTGGAAGCGCGTAGCCAGACACAGACGAAATGCTGTGAAATGCTTGGGTACATCAGTCACTCGATTAGCAGATTAAAATCTTTATAAAAATCTGCTATGATTTTAAAACATGGATGTCTTTACGAGGATTATTTTTCTGGGGCGGGTATTCATCTTTTCAAGCGATTCTATTTTACTATGTTTTGACCTACAGTATTCATGAGTTGTAATTCTGTAATTATTTTAAGAACATTTTAAACTCAAAATAAGCTTATTATTTTATGTGAATGTCGATATCATGATCATAGCCACAGTAGGCCTATATCCAGTTTTAAGTGGAATCCGAACTATAAGACGTAACTTTACATTTTTTAAAACTTTTATTAGCCTACATTCTAACCGCTTCCGCCTTCATGAGAAGCCAGTGACGATGTTGTCGCCTTTTGATCCCACATCTTGAGGCTGAAATGTGAACACCGGTCCGTTAAGTTGTGCAGTCGGAAGATAATGACGCCTGCGGTGTCTTTTAAACTATAAAGTAATCAGAAAAACACTAAAACAGTTTTTCCTTAATTAGTTATTTTCGAGTTGATCCCGCAAAGTGAATACTCCTAGTGTTACTGCTTCTTCCTTTCATATTTGCTTGTCATTGTTTAAATTATTCTACAGATTGATCCTCTGTTTTCCTGATAGTTAATATTACCCCTTATAGTTAATTATTGTCCTTCCATCGCGAAACAGGGAGGGTAAATAGAATGAAACTCTAGGCTATCCAAAATTGTAATCCAAACGTTAAAGCAAATCAAATTGGAGTTGCTTGAAACCTGAACTTTAAATATCAGTGCTACCTGTTCAATTTAATAACATGAACACCAGCCAGAGGGTTTCCGAACAAAACAGAACTTCTACTCAAATGTGGAAACATACATTGTAGCTAAAGAAAACATGCTCCCACTGCTTTTACAAACAACAGTTACTGTTTGGAATTGGATAATAGAAAGAGGCTCCCCAAGTGAGCGATTTCGAAACGATTTTTTTCAGAGACTCGAACTAGAATGCTATAAAAATAGATTACAAACTGTTTTAATATCAATAGGAATTTCCCCTCCTGGTTCTAAAAATTATCGTACATGGGACCTTGCTGGATCCAAATCCTCAACAAACTCGACGCTCAACCCTTAGTTTAATTCAAAAATATAGAATTTAGAGAAATCTGATGAGCCTATAATCTCGAAGTTAGCCTCGCGGAAACTAAATAATAGTCTAATAATAATAATAATAATAATAATAATAATAATAATAATAATAATAATAATAATAATAATAATCATAATCTCCCAAGAAATAAATTGAAAGCGTACTGGGCTATGAAAAAGCAGAAGACCATAGCTAAGAGTTAAGACGAGCACCGTGGTCCCTAGTAGGCCAAAATGAACTGGAAAAATCTCCCAATAGGCTTTTTCCAAAATTCGAAATGGTTAGTCCTTCTTAAATAATACTTGTTTTATTTCCGTTCGGAAAGCACACTTCGATAATCATTTTACAATTATTCAGAACTCCTCCTTAATTGCAATAGTAAGTTTCAACGCACTTCCTTCTCCCTTCCGTTTCGCATAGATTTGTGTCTGTATATTGATTCCTGTGCCGGCCCCGTGGTGTAGGGGTAGCGTGCTTGCCTCTTACCCGGAGGCCCCGGGTTCGATTCCCGACCAGGTCAGGGATTTTTACCTGGACCTGAGGGCTGGTTCGAGGTCCACTCAGCCTACGTGATAAGAATTGAGGAGCTATCTGACGGTGAGATAGCGGCCCCGGTCTAGAAAACTAAGAATAACGGCCGAGGGGATTTGTCGTGCTGACCACACGACACCTCGTAATCTGCAGGCCTTCGGGCTGAGCAGCGGTCGCTGGGTAGGCCAAGGCCCTTCAAGGGCTGTAGTGCCATGGGGTTTGGTTTCGTTTATATTGATTCCTATATTCTCTGTCAACGTAATATATTATTGTATTTAACGAGGACCGACCAGGTTCGATCAATCACGCGTGTCATCAATGTGATATTGACCACACCTCGGTGATTATGCAGGGAAGCACTTCATGAATTCATCTCTCACCCTCCAGCTCTCCTTGCGGGCGTCAATTCTGTAGCAATCCGAGTAGTGGACCCCGCAGCGGCTTCTCTCAGATTATTAATTCGCTGTGTGGTTCATCCGGTTTCCTCCAACGTGAATTTACCGTTACAGACAGCTTACATCATGCTCCTTGCAAATTGCAGGATCCTATTAGCAAACTTCCATCGAAATAAGAAGTACTATTTCCACGTAATTTATTGTTGAAATCATGTACAGAATGTAAAAGTTTCCGCTTGTAGAAATCTATGAGATCAAATTTATTTTCATCAGTCAATAGCAAGGATTATTATTTTTATAATTATATCGGTCAGAATATTCTATTCACGATTCATTTCAGTTTATTTCTTATTCTTATCCTTTTGCAATTGTTTGTGGAGATTTACCCCAGTTTTACGGCCGGATGCCTTTCGCGACGCCTACTCCACGAGGAGAAATTACTTATACTGACTATTGCGTGCTTTCTTTCTAGTGTTTTAATGTCGCATTAACACATGGGAGGTGCAAGGATGGGAAAAGGGTAAGGTTGGGAAGGTAGCAGCCGTGCCTTATTTAAGGTGCAGCCCCAGCATCTGTCTGGCGTGAAAATGGGAATCTACGGAAACCATATTGATGGCTGCTGACGACGGGATTCGAACTATGTGACCTTAACCGCGCGGCCAACTCACTACGTGTTTCATTGGTGGTCGATGGTACTATGTGTTGTATGTAAATCAAGGTATGTATTATGACGAACAAGAACACTCAGCCCCTCAAGCAAGCGGAATTAACGTGACATGGCTGAAATCCACGGCCCGTCCGGGGTTTGAACGCGTGGCACTCTAAAACGAAGGCCATTACGCTGACAATTCAGCCAAGCAGCCGGGCATTCAGTTCATTTTATTCAATATGTACAAATTAACTACTGGTATTTAAACCAAAATATTGCCATCTCTCGTAGGCTACAAATAATTTATTATTAGGGAAAGCTCAGAAAGGTAAATGTAAGAAAAAATATTTACAGTAACTTGTATTATATATGCTACAAATACAAAGTGGCCACATTTTTCCTTTTAACACACAAACGAATTTTGACCTGGCTAAAGATAATTTATTTGTGAAACTTTCGGCTGCAGAAGTAACTAGGGAGAGAAAAGGACATTTACGAAGTTGCATTTTCATTATTTGGACGTCCTGTAACGTTATAGTAACCCAATGTCAGGGGCTTACTTCAGAGTGTCATAGAGACCATTCACAAAATATTTAGACTATATAATGACGGAGAAGCCCGAAGTTCGTAAAAGAGGTTCAGGAGAAGATAGCAAGGATCATAATTCAATCTTCAACAATAACTGGAAGCATTACATTTTTGATCAACGCAGTATATAATGGCATTCTCATGTATCCTTTGTATTTCTTTCTTCGTTACATCTGCCTTATAGAAATACTTTTACAGCCCTAATATTTGTGAGCTACATTTTTTCTACTTGTATGCCCACACTTATTAACTTTGGCGAAGTGATATATCGAGAATATTAATGTTAAATGGTATGTCACTCACTCGACAACTTTATGGGGGCTAACGTAATATATACTAATAATTAAATTCCCCGAAATGCAAGAAAATATTAAAAATCAGGGATAATAATAATAGCTTGCAAATGTACCAGTGCTTCGCTACGGTATTCTGCATTGTACACGGATATCGAAGTGAATTACTGTACATGCAGTGAGTATGTTCCTTTTTTTAAAATTGCATGGCTCTTAGCGTTATCCAGAAACAGCATGAGGAGTAGTTTGCAATGTAAAGTGCGAGTTGCAGAGTTGTAACGATAACGGCAGGCTCACTTGCCTACTACCATTCACAATCGAGTTTTAATTATAATAGGAGGCCTCAGTACCAACTGCGCGGTCACAATCGATTTTGGGGAGTTTTCTTTACAATGGCAGGCGCCCTTTCCCTACTTCCGGACAAATTACAATTGAGGAGTTCTTATTATAATAGCAGGCACCTTCTCTACTGCCAGTCAAAATTGAGTTGTGCTGTTATCATTATAATGACAGGCCCCTTTTCTTAATGGCAGTCACACCGAGTTGGTGAGTTTTCGTTATAATAGCAAGGCCACTATGCCTAATGCCAGTTACATTTTAGATGGGTAAATTTATTTATAATGGCGTGCACACTTGCCTGTTCCCAAACACAATCGGTCAGGGGAGTTTTGAACAAAATTGCATGCTCACTTGACTTCTTCCAGTCAAATTGAGAAAGGAATTATTAATTACAATGAAAGTCCCT
The DNA here is from genome assembly GCF_040414725.1 of Anabrus simplex. Lineage (NCBI taxonomy): Eukaryota > Metazoa > Arthropoda > Insecta > Orthoptera > Tettigoniidae > Anabrus > Anabrus simplex. Next base: position 208,405,780 of record NC_090271.1, on the reverse strand, counting down.
CCTTACTGATATTAGTTTCAAAGGAGTTGAAGATGATCCCATTCCTACTGCCAGTCAAAGTCGATGTGGAGAGTAATGATTACAATAGAAGACGCTGTCCTGCTGAGAGTCACTATCGATGTAAAATATGAATTATAATGGCGAACACACCCTTTCTACATCGCTGCAAATCGACTTCAAGGAATATGTGTAGATGGGCATACGAAGTATATGCATGTTTATAATATTTCAAACCTTCATTTACAGATTAACAGCTGCTAAACGATACATCATATCGACAAACGGATTGTAACATAAGGCGCCTCATTTAGCGTTCTAAACGGCTGGTATTAGGATATTTTCTCCTGTCTCACCTATTTATGGGTAAAGTTGAGTTACAAACGTCGAATAGGGTGAAGTTTGAGTAAGGTTTTCTCACAGTGCATTACTTTTGGGTGCTAATATGACAGCTACAAACATAGAATTTGGCTCACGTATGAATACTGCGTGGGCCAATATTCGTGTAGAATTAGATGGTTCTACCTTTCGTATATGTGTTTCTAACTGCGAATTATACGTGTACAAAGAGCAAAATGTACGTATAATCGAGAAATAGAGACAAATCTATCATATATAGAGTAGAGATACGACGAAACGTCATAGGACCAACGTTGTAGATCACTCCAAATTGAACGGAGATTGTGCCATCCGTTTTGTGATAGGACTTACCGTTTAGCCGCGAAATACCTCGAAACGAAGGTCTGCACTGTCATTGAAATTGCCTGCATATTTCGATATTCTTCGCGGATAAAAAGTGAAAAATGTAAAGATCTTGGAAGCTTTCTGTCGGTTCCCGGCTAAAACGTATAATTTTGCCTGATTTCAAATTCCTAGCTCGTCGAGCAGATTGTGCTGCTATCTTGATTTTGGGGGAGGGAGTAAAAATTAGGATTTTCAGGAAAATAAAACTTAAAAATATGCAGATGGTCATTACTACACTTGAAACGGATAACTGTACGGAAATTTCGCCAAAATAGTCAATGTACAAACACACGGTCGTTACGATTTTATTTATATAGAAGATAAGGAATCTGCTCCACGTACAACACTTTTGGGCTGTGTCCGCTGGACTTAGCCTGCAAAACCGACCGTTCATGATATCTCCCAGATTAATCCTCGTATCGAAATAATGCACATGAGAAAAAATGTTTAGAAAATGATTTCCATTAAGGCAGGTGGATTTCCGTTAAGTTTGGTTGTGTATATTTTGTGGGAGTGCAAAATTACGGTTTCAGTTTCGTGTAAAACCCAAGTAAGTTCAGTGATTTATATACAATATTGGCCCTGAAACCAACCCAGGATAGTTGGATTCTACATACGAAGTTTGGTGGAAATATATGCAGTAGTTTTCAAGTTATAGACAAACAAACAGACAAACACACCAAATCTAAACAGTAAGCAGATGGTCATTATTATACTTCAAACGGATAACTGTACTGGAATTTCGCCAAAATAGTCGATGTACAGACACACGGTCATTACTATTTTATTTATATAGATCATAATAATAATAATAATAATAATAATAATAATAATAATAATAATAATAATAATAATAATAATAATAATAATAATAGCGTGTGGCTACTATAGCCTGGTGCAGCCCTTGTTAGGCAAACCCACCACTGGGTGTGGGCAGCGTCCGCCGTGGAAGATTTTTCTTTACAGTCTGCTTTACGTAGCACCGACACAGATAGGTCTTATGGCTACGATGGGATGGGAAAGGCCTGTGAGTGGTAAGGAATCGACCGTGGCCTTAATTAACGTACAGCCTCCGGTATTTGCTTGATGTGAAAATTGAAAACAAAGGAAAAACATCTTCAGGACTGCCGACAGTGGGGTTCGAACCCACTATCTCCCGAATGCAAGCTGATGGCTTCGTGGCCCGAACCGCGCTGTCATTTGCTCGGTTGCCTTGTATGGAGAAACTGCGTATTTGTATAGTAGAGGATGGTATTGTTTGCGGTCTGTGCGTTGCAAGAATGTTGGAGACAGCACAAATACTTAGTTTTCGAGCCAGAAGATTTAACCGTTCGCGACGAGACCGGGAATAGAATTCTATACCTTATGGTCCGTAGGCCTCTCATCCGAGGTTTCAGGAAGGAATAATGATAATATCCTGGAAATGTTTGTAAGTAAGGAAAAATATGAATCAGTTATTTTCCTAACGTCCGTTTCAATTGCTGTCGATATCAGCAGACTGTTGAGGTACCGGAATTTTGGTCCTAGGAAATTTCTTTCAGTTCCAGGAACCCAACCTCTCGCTTGAGTTGTCGCTTTGAAACACCCTCAAATTGCACTAATCTCAGCCGGAATCGAACCCATTATCTGGAAAACAATAGGCCTGCAAGAAACAGATTGATCCACTGAGGACGCTCATTAATGAACCAGCACCTGCAATTTAATCACTTGTTATCCTGAATTTTGTACGAGTGTAATCCACTGGAACGATTAAAAACAGTGTTCCTGAAACACACACGAATATATCATATAATGTTGATTTTGTTTCTTACTAATATTGAAGCCACCTCATAAGTAACAGCGTCGTATACGTGAGTCCGCTCAAAACTTTTCGCGCGATACTGTACTTAACGTGCTGCGTAGAGGATTAAATTTGTTGCAATCAATAGACCGTCACTTTGTGTAGATAACAAGATTTTTTCACTCACTGGTCATGTAGGTCATGGAGGTTGAACGTTCGTCCACAGGAAGGACTCCAGAAATTTTGGGCTTGATGTCCATGTAGAGATACAGGACACTAAACAGACATGAACGATATTACAACTACTGGACGTAAAATTTGTGAGGAGAGTATTCACGTGCTCCTATGCGAAGTAGTTACTTCATATTATTGGGGTAGGCACTTGGTGTGGATCTGATCCAGTTTGATGACCGGATGTCCTATCTGACGCAACTCCATGTGTAGGGATGTTTTCAGTATACTGAGACGAAAACAACACCCAGTGTCCGAGAAAGAGGAATGAATCATTCGCAGTTAAAATCCCAGACCCAGCCAGGGTTCAAACCCAGGGCCTTCTTAACTGTAGACTAGTACGCTGACCATTGAGCCAAAGAGCCGGACATTGAAATTGCACAGTAGAACCAGGCCAGTGTATGATGTATGGGAGAAGACATGAACTGTCTACTCAGAACTGAAGATTATTTGTTTACAACCCCTGTATTACGAATAAGGAAGAGCCTGGAAATGAAACCATAAATCCGCAGACATAACATCGTTGATATTTGTTAATAAATAAGTAAATAAGTAAAAAATAAATAAATAAATAAATAAATCACACAATTTGATCGTCTTTTATGATAACTGTTGAGGAATCGAATTCTAACAAAGGCAACTTGGTTCGAATTTTGGCCAAGGCATGAAGGGTTTAGGGAATAAACAGTCATGTTTCTGTATTTGTATTCCATGGAAGACTGGAAATTCAGCGACTGCGATCACAATATCAACGTTCACGTAAAACTGAAAGCTCGCTTGGTTTTCTTTCTTTTTGTTTCTTGTGTGTAATAACTTGAGAAAGCAAAGATCACCTCATTAATATTCCATGTGTACGTAACGCTTGCAATATATTGTAGATTAGACAAGATTTTAAATGCATGTTGCGGTATTATGTTCATACGAGATGAATTATTTTGCTTTGCTGTGCGACCAAATACAGAACTGTGTTGCGGGCTAGCATTCACATTCAGCACAGGTACCTGATGGCCACTCTTCGAGGTCTTTCGAGCTAGATCGACATTTTTCGTTTAAATTCTATTTTAGCTAATCTTCTTGTTTAAGTTGTACCGATACAACGCTTCCTGGAGAAAAATCTCCGGTAGATTCATTTTTAATATCGAAGGTCTCCTGTTTCTCAAAGTCGTGTATTTGAGTCCTAGCACAGTCATTTGGCTTTTACAAAGAAACAAACAGACAAACCTACTAAGGGATAGCTACTCAGCTCGAAGGCCTGCAGATTACGAGGTGTCGTGCTATCCACGTGGTGAATCCTCGCGGCCGTTATGTTTATCTTTCTAGACCGCAGTCTCAATTCCAGTGCTTTCACGAGTTCATTCAGAACGTAATGTGGTTGAATTCATTTAAGAAAAAATAAGAACTTTTAAAAAATTGTTTCATTTCCTATTAAAGTACGTTGATAATTTGCGTCATATGGAAATAATATCTTGAAACTACGTTAGTGTTTTGCGTCGCAATCTCTGTGTATGGAATCCGGAATGAAATATCACGTCACTCTGATTCGAATTCCACATATAACTGTACGCCACATGATTGTGGTTACAATATCAGCAGTTATGTAATACGAAAAGCTTGATAATGGTTGCTGTTTAAAATATCCTAACCGAGCTCGATAGCTGCAGTCGCCTTAAGTGCGGCCAGTATCCAGTATTCGGGAGATAGTAGGTTCGAACCCCACTGTCGGCAGCCCTGAAGATGGTTTTCCGTGGTTTGCCATTTTCACACCAGGCTGTACCTTAATTAAGGCCACGGCCGCTTCCTTCCCACTCCTAGCCCTTCCCTATCCTATCGTCGCCATAAGACCTATCTGTGTCGGTGCGACATAAAGCAACTAGCAAAAAGATCCTAACATCAAGGTCATCGGCCCACCAAAAATTTGCTTTTGCTTTTTAACGGCGATAGAGAGAATACATATACTCCAAAACTGACTCCACTTCATAGCCGAGCATGCCAATGCAGGCTCGAATATACGTTAGTATGTCAATCTTAGATCGAGTCCTAATACTGGCACCTGTTATCAACATGTGACACACTTGAAGAAACCATACAGTAAGTCGAACGTGGATAAGAAAAATGCGTGATATGGTGAGAAACTATAATCATAGCCTTAGAACTTCATAAAAATAGCATCAACTGCGCTCTCACTCTAGTAGAATGTCTCTAAAAGGCCCCTCGATACTCGTTATGGTGATGCACACTAACATATAATTATTTGTCTAAGCTTTTTTTCAATCTAGAGGCTTCAGGTTTTCAGGAGATCGAGCGCATCGTTATACACGATCCATAATAAAATAAACAAATAAGACTTATTTCGAGTAATGCATCATCTGCCAATATGACTTTCCACGTACTGACACTCACTCCAGATGAATGTAAGAACTATCATTCAGTAATGCCCTGTACACACTTTTTTTCTCCGCCGCGTATTCTTCGCTCGTGTAGGGTCGTCACACATTTGGACTCAACTCCATTTTGCAGGAATATGTCCTTCCCGACACCAGTCACCAACCCTATGTGGAGGAATGTATTCATCACACTGTGATGCGTTGTCGTGTATGGAGAGGGGTGTATTGTGACAAGCACAAGCATTCGTTCTCCGAGCTAGTTAACTAGAAACACGGAGTGAGTTAGCCGTGCGGTTAGGGGCGCGCGGCTGTGAGCTTACATTCGGGAGATAGTGGGTTCGAAACCCACTGTTGGCAACCCTGAAGATGGTTTTCCGTGGTATCACATTTTCAAACTGGGACAATGCTGGAATTGTACCTTAATTAAGGCCACGGACATTTCCTTCCAACTTCTAGCCATTTCTTATCCCATTGTCGCCATAAGACCTGTCTGTGTCGGTGTGACGTAAAGCCAATTGTAAAAAAGACTAGAAGTGACTGAAATTCCTAAACCTGTCCAGGAATCGAAGCCTAAGCCCTCTGAACCGACGGTCATAACACTGACCTTTTCAACTAAGGAGATGGACTCAGGGTCATCTACATCAACCGTGAACCCAGACACCACTTCCACATCTACCTCGTACAATGCAGGTCACAATAACACTCGTTGTCATACATTATGCCTACACCCATTAATATGGACTAGCATAGCCATGCATAAACAATGGTGTTACTAGCATCCCTCATACCTTAGTCACTTCGAATTTGCCTCAGCCAAAGATAGACTGAAACAGATAGATAAATGCAACAAACATGTTATATTCCATACCAAGCAATAATTTGCACTCTAAACACTACATCCATCCAGAAAATGGATGTACACTTTACATCACAGTATACGCAGTATTCTAGCAATCATATTCAACACCTTAGTATTATACTTAAATACGCCATAATCTATATTCTCTACTTCCACAATCACTGTCAGTGTAAAAGTATGCCATATATGGTCAGTTGGCCACGGGTTGGTCATAGCTGAGTAGCATAGCCACCGGCGTTTCATCAAGACGGCATCAGTTCGAATCCCACCCCATGCAAGTGGGATTTTTGAAATTAAATATCACATCCTTGGATTCGGATACCTCATAAAACTTGAGATCGCCCTGTTATGGCCACGACATCAACAACTACAATGTTGTTTGTTTGTTTGTTTGTTTGTTTGTTTACTATCACTACATTCTTTGCAACGCACGTATTTGTTCTTTTCGGGGTTGGTAGGGCGGTCGTGGTGGTGGGCGGTTGTAAGGGGCCAGTATACAAACCAACACATTTCCTCTTCACCGTGAGTATATTTTCTTGACGGGAACTCCATCATTTCACTGCAATAGCTGTACGTTGTCTGAATTTTAAATCTTTTCTTCTTGCCATCCATCTAACCTTACTTTGAAGCTCTTATATTCGATTTAGCAGTTAATCAAAATCGAACCCAGCTGAATTATGTATGATTGATCCGCTGCTTAAAACTCCCTGTGGGGTGCTATCAAAGAACTGCCACAAGCACATATTTTAAGTAACCGTCAGTTCTCCTTTATCATCCCCGTGAAAGTGAAAGAAAATAAGAAAGAAATTTTATTCACCGGTCGCGTTATGGTTCAGTTCCATTCTGCAGCACGTCGAGCCTCAAATGTAAATTAGCCTGCAGTCATTGCTTCTTTTGAATGGCAAAGTTGAAATGTTCCTTTGAGAGAGGATTACCTAAGCTAGGAGCACTTCTGTAACATCCTCGAGATGCAAAAGGCACTATCAAAGATCCCTGCTATTTGTTTATACCGCACATTTCTCTCGCTGCACTTCACTAAGAGACCTGAGATAGAAACCACAGCAAGTACAGTGTGTTCCATATATTTGTTAGATGGCTGAGGGTCATCCTCATAACTTCTCAATTTGCTGCCTCCACATACCTGAATACACTGTTCTACATACCGAATAACCACTTGCGAGTCCATTTTAATTAAAATCATGTCCACACTGAGTCCACACCACTGAAACTTTGCTTTTAGAATACCTTGTAAATTTAAATACTTAATTATTTTAACCTTTTTTTTCACATAATCTTCTGACCGCACATAAATATTTATTCAAATCCCCCCCTTTCCTACTCAAAAATCACCCACCCTAAGATTTTTTTGTTCCTCCCCTCGCTCTAATAACTCTTGTTTGCTATTACTCAAAAGTTTACCTCTTACCTGCACTGTTTCTTTGCATCTACCTATTAAGTGTAGGTCGTCACTCATATTCCCACATAATATACATAGGGCCTTGTCCTTCCCCTTAATCTACCCCTTATTCTATGTAAACCCATAAGCCATCGCGGTAAGCCTCTTGTCTTCAATCTATCTAAATTCCGAATATATAACACTGTCATCTGCATTACCTTATTAAAACACTAAGAGATCTCCTGTATTATTTCCTCTAAACATGGTAAGTTCATTAGAATGATATCAATCTTATCCCCCTACTTTCCTCTAACATCCTCTGTCTTTGGATATCTCTAATCCTCCTTGTAAGCACTCTGTGACCCCCAGCATCTCTTTTACTCCAGACCTCTTCCCACATGTACTCCAACCCCACCCTCTCCACGTATTGTTTAATTTTTACTCGCGAGCACCCGTGAAACTTGATTTTCTTTTGATATTCATACGCAGCCTGTAACAACTTACCTCCCTGACCTCTTTTCAAACGCATTCAATACTTTATTACTGCTTTAATACATTCTACCTCTATTTATTCTCCGTGCATTAACACCACCCCAGCATTCGCCATACATTGCGGCAATCTCATTACCGCTTTACCAAATTTATTCGTAATTTGTCTTAGTATAACCATCTTCTCCTCCAGACCCCATACTTCAGCTCCATACAATACTACAATACTACTTAATAATACTGACCTTAAAACTACAGAGTTTTGTAACTTATTCCCGGGAATTTTGCCACTAAAATTTTTATTACTGCTAGGGCTGCAACCCCTTCCACTTTTCTCTCTTAATTTGATCATTCCAACGTCCTCTTCTGTTTTAAAATACTTATAGATATTCTAACTTATTTACTAGTTCTATCTTCTCGCCCTGGACCACCCATTTCATTTCACTTTTTCTCCTTTTATGTTTCTGCATTATGATCACCTTAGATTTATTTCCATTAATTTTCAGGACCCATTTCCTGGCATATACCGACACCGCCTTTAGACTTCGCTGCATCCCACCCACTGTTAAAGTCAGCAAAACCACGTCATCCGCAAAAATCAGTCCTGGAATCTCTATCTCATTTAGAAGCGGTACCGCCTAGTTATTTCCCCCGTGACCATCCAAAATGTCGTTAATGAATAAAAAGAATATCAGTGATAATTTGCAACCCTGTTTTAAACCCATTTTGCATTCTATCGGACTAATTAATGTATTTTCCTCCAGTCTGACACAGCACCTGGCCTGCTTATATATTGCCTCCACTGCGCGGGTCATCTTCCCAGAAACCCCCAACCTGCCCAATTTTTAAACTAACGCCCTTCTGCTTACCGTGTCAAACGCTTTTTCAAAACCTATTGCTGCCATATATACTTTACCTCCTCCCATACTCTAGTATTTTTTTCTAAAATTATCTTCACTAACATTATATTCTCTGAAGTCCTTTATCCCTTCCTAAAACCCCTTGGAAAACTGACAATACCGAATTTTTAAAGTAAAAATAGAAAAATGATATACTAAAACAATTCTATGAGGGGAGGACGATTTGGCGAAATTTGTCCAGGAGAATAGATATTCCGAAAGAACATATCTTGAGACATTCATGACTTACTTAGTTGAGTCCATGAGATGTTTGATGTAAACACCAAGACACCAAGACATTAATATGAAAAAGGGATTGGGTGTGGCATTCAATAATTGAAGCGCAGACTTTTAACACAGGACAGGGTGATACGGATAGCAAAATCACATTAGTCTGTGGATTGATACGCAATGCTGCAGAAGCTCAGTGGATAAGTCATTACTTCTCAGCTACATAAAACTGGCCTCAATCGTTCGTATTCGTAGCAGTTATATAGATGACATGGTCAGATGTACGTTAGTCGAATGACAGGTTATACAGGTTACGGACTGATTGCATAGTTTGACACTGAGATGGAAATATCTTCCGAAGGTTCATGAACTGTTAATAATCCCCAACAATAAATTACAATAAGTTTTCTCGGTATCCGTTTCCATTTCTTCATTGAAGTGAAGTGGACTGGATGGGGAGGCGGCAATGTTTTATCATTTCAATAGCCTTTAATTACTATGAGACAAGCGTAATGATTTATCAATGATATTTATTCAGTACTTCAATCCCTATGTGTAGACCCGAACAATAAAACAATCATGTGTCAATTGTGAAATGTGACGCAGATATCATCACTTACATATGGTTACGCATAACAATCATTCATTATGTCGCTGGAAGCTAACTCTTTCCGCAAACGTGGTATTGTATTAGCAACGTGCCATGATTGGTTTCAACATTATAAAACTTGCTCCGCACACTTAAGTATTTCTTTATTTCTTTATTCACTTCTTCATTCAACCTACGGACTACTTAAACTATTTTCTTACATAACCTGTGTAAACGTTTTATTCAATGTGTTTGCTGATCTGGAGCCGTATTTGAATTCCTTGTAGGAATAAAATTTATTTAGTCCGGTCTTTGGCTTGATGTTCAGCGTAGTGGTCTTTTGCTCTTAGGGCCCTGGATTCAATTCCCGACGGGGCCGGAGTTTTAACCGCGTTATTGTAATTCCTCTATCTCGGGTGCTGAGTATTTTTGATGGTCTTAATACACATCTTCATTTACATACAAAAAATCACTCTAAAAACCACCACAGAAACACACAATAGTTAATACATCCCTCCTCAGAGGATTGGCATTGGCGAAATACACATTTGTGCCGACTCCAGGTAATTGTGACCGAGCAAGTTGACCATGCGTTTAAGGTCGAAGAAGCTGTGAGGTTGTATTCGGGTGATAGTGGGTTCGAACCACACTGTCAGCAGCTCTGAAGATTGTTTTCCGTTGTTTCCCATTTTCGCACCAGGTCACGGTCGCTTCCTTCCCACTCCCAGCCCTTTCCTATTCCATCGTCGCCATAAGACCTATCTGCGTCGATGTGACGTAAAGTAGATAAAAGAACAAAAGAAAAGTTTGGAGGAAGGGCAGGAAAATATTAAACTAAAATTAGAAAAATTATTTCTTCGTCTGTTGCTCTTCACGATCACAGAGGGTTGTATCAGATGAAAACCCCTATTTATACTGATTCAACCTAGATCTACCAACTCCCGTTCGAAGTTTGTTTAATGCCTTCCCTATTATCCAATTCTCCATGTGACCGCAAGGGAGGTTTTCCTTTGGTTCACCGGGCGAGTTGGCCGTGCGCGTAGAGGCGCGAGGCTGTGAGCTTGCATCCGGGAGATAGTAGGTTCGAATCCCACTATCGGCAGCCCTGAAGATGGTTTTCCGTGGTTTCCCATTTTCACACCAGGCAAATGCTGGGGCTGTACCTTAATTAAGGCCACGGCCGCTTCCTTCCAACTCCTAGGCCTTTCCTAACCCATCGTCGCCATAAGACCTATCTGTGTCGGTGCCCCTAGCAAAAAAAAAAAAAAAAAAATCCTTTGGTTCCATCCAATTTAAGAGTTGGCCAGATCTTTTCTTCCTCATCTTGATCCCGGCACTACCTTCCATCCCTTAAAGGTTAATGGTTGTTGTAAGGAAGTTTGCTCAAGATTTAAGCTAGCGTTGAGCACAGGAGTACCCAAAAAGTGTCTGTGTTTCTGATATTGTTACCTTTGAGTATTTCTTTATACGCCGCTATTTCTTCACGAATCTCGCCAGAAGTGGCCGCGTGGATTGAGTTACGTATAGTGGGTTCGCACCCCACTGTCGGTAGCCCTGAAGATGATTTTCCGTGATTTCCCATTTTCATACCACGCTATACACTAAATAAGGCCACGATCGCATCCTTCCCGATCCTGGGTTTTTCCTATCCCATCGTCGCGATAAGAACTATCTGTGTCGGTGCGATGTAAAACAAATATAAACAAAACAAAAAGAAGAATCTCGCCAGGAGCGATACCAGCTGAATAGTGGCTTTTCTCAAAGGGAGTACATTTCAGGCGGTCAGTAATAATTCATCAGTTTTCCTTGAGTGCTCTTTCAAGCTGCTTTGTATGGGCTGACTTACATCAAACTGGACTGGCTTATTCACCTGCGAAATAGCACAGGGCCAAAATAGACGTTCTTAGCGTTTTTGGAAGCGTTTTCGAACTGGTTCTTGACAGCTTACGGATAATAGGGTTTCTTGCAGATGCCTTGTGCTTTATGTTTGTCATAAATCCGCGTCCTTTAAGAATCATTAAATGAGGAGGTTAAAATTCAGTTAAGAAGTGAGAATAGTACTAACCACCTGCGTGAATTGTATAACTCAATCATTTTGATAAATATTTCCTGCCTCCTTAGCGTACTAAGGTTTAGACAAGTCAAGAGGTGGAGCATTATTTCTTTGAGCCGCATTTCTCAGTCTTATTGATAGTTTATTTTGGTACTAAATAATACAGTAAAGCCTGTAAAGAGCGGAATCATATTGTAACTCGCTTCTTTTCCGTTGCTCACAGGTAAACTTAATATTTAGCACGGTAATTTAATTCATCAACTGGTGGCCCTTTACTGCAGCGTGCAGGTTGTGCCACGGGTTGGTGCCCTGACATTTTTTCGCTCGTCCCAGCGAGAGTTGCTTGCATGTACAATATATAGCGTAAGCAGACGGCGATCTATGTTGTGACAGGTAATCGAATGCTAGTGGTGGGTTCCGAGAATTTAAGCAACGGGTAAACGTAGAGTTCTGTCAAAAACGATCGGCAACTGCAGCGATAATCGGCTACCTGGAAATCGCCCATTTCGTCATAACTGGAAAATGTGTGACATGGCAGGTCAGAATGCAAGATGATGGCTTGAACTATGTTGTGACTCGGTGGGAATTACGCACTTAGAGTTCATCTTTCAAGGAACAACTGTGAAAACAGCTACACGAATATCCTTCACCGTCTTCGGGATTCGCGTCTTCATCTTTGGCGTAGGAAGAACTGACTGTTGCTAAGCGACAACGCAACTGCACATTGCTCTGTGCTTGTCCAGGAGCAAGTGGAAATACAACAGGTGACCGTCTTCCCACACAATCAATACTCACATAATCTCGCACTATATAATTTCTCTCTCCTCGCTTGAATGCAAAGCTACGTGGACTTAGATTTCATTCCGCCGAGAAGATCACCACTGCCACAAAGGCAACCGTACAGGATAGTTCTGCCAATATTAATAAAGGGAGTTTCCAATAGCTAGACCGACGTTGGGAGTCGTGTATAGTGGCCAACGGTGACCATTTTAAAGCACGATATGAATCTCTGCAAGAGTACGCCATGCTGTTTGGCTGCCTGCACAATATGGGCGAGTTCAGGAAATTGACTGTGGTAGTATGAGGTATATTACACTCACATATTGTGTACTTGAAATTCGTAGAATAATTGAACTAGTCACTTTGTTGCTGTAGTGTGGATCTCTTCTGACATGCAATACAATGTTCTATAACACCCTCTATTGATCGTTACATAGGGAAACTACGTACAATACATTTCTAGCAGTTAACGAATCGCATAGTTCTGAAATCTCGCACCTTGGTCCTGAGCTGCGCATGCTAACTGGCTGGGATCTTACTCCTTCTCACTGTCAGTGTATGTCCATGTACACATCATCGGTGTCTCGTTAACCTTAATAAAGAAGACTAAAAAGACACTACAGCGTTGCTAGTATCGAGGGCAAAAGTTACTGTGCTTGTCTTGCTGTGGTGCAGTACGCTCTGTGAAAACTCGATTAACATCACTCGAAGAGTTGAAGTTCCACGTTCTGATAAACTGCTCTTGGGCTCTTCGTCCGGGTTGGACCGAATTTTATGAATTTCACGTGCAGGTTGTAGCCGCTTCGAATGAATTGTGGAAACATTCATCAACGGGACTGTTGTGTCCCTTCTTGATCTGAGGTAATCGGTCTCTCCAGGAACATCGACCATACATCTATCACCTAAGTATTTTGAGATTCATGTTGAAAAATTCGCTTGTATTAATAATTTTCAATTTACTGTTGTAGGTACATGACATGACGAAATGAACTTTAATCTGAAGATAATGTAGTCACTTTTAACTGCCTGAGGAGTCTGATTTTAATGGTCGAATAGAAATTCATCAATGACCTTAATAAATAATATTGTGATGTATTCGAAATATCTTTATCGTGTACATAATATACGTATAATGACACGGTCCAACCTCGGCGAAGAATTTAATCGTAGTCGAAAAACATAACAGAATTTATTACGTCTCGATCTTGCTGCCCTCCGCTATAAACCGGAGAGTCTCTGAAGAGCAATGGGGCCTTTTCTTCTTCTTGACCGTTTTTCAACTTTCAGGGTCAAAATTTTATGTGGATGTGGCCTGGTTTTATGGCCTGATGTTCCTCCTGACTCCAGTTATATTTGGATGGATGTATTCATTATTGCGTGTTTTTGAGGTGGATTGTGGTGTGGTGTGGTGTGTTGAATGTAGATGAAAAGAAGTGTATTAGGATGAACACAAATACCCAGTCCCCGAGCCTTGAAGAAGTGTTAAACATACGCAGTTAAACTGTGTTTTTTGGTACTGAGCGTTAGACTGATCAGCATATCTTCCAAAAGTGTTGTCCGGCTCTATGGCTAAATGGATAGCGTGATGGCCTTTGGTCACAGGAGTCCCGAATTCGATTCCCGGCAGGGTCGGGAATGTTGACCATAATTGGTTAATTTCGTTGGAACGGGGGCTGGGTATGAGTGTCACCTTCATCATCATTTCATCCTCATCACGGCGCGCAGGTCGCCTACGGACGTCAAATCAAAAGACCTGCATATGGCGAGCCGAACTTTCCCTCGGACACTCCTGGCACTAAAAGCCATACACCATTTCATTTCCAGACGTGTCCACTCCGAACGGTTCTTGGCAAACCGCAGTTCTTATTGGCGACAAATGAATCAACTGAAGAAAATTGCAATTTAGATAACTATCGAGGATCTTATATATATTTTTAAAATTGTATATTAAGTTTAGTTATAGGTCTAAGTACTGTGATTACTTAATGTTCTGTAGTTGGAAGTAAATTCACGTTGTGATGCAAGCCATGCGCTAAATAAACAAAGCCTAAACATTCTAAGTTTTTGCAAAATTCTTAAATTTGTTACGATATACTGTAGTGTTATGGGATAAAGTATGGTCACGGCAGAGTGCTTATAAAAGAGGTGTTGATTCACGTCCCAGTTCCTGTCTCTTTTGAGCGTAACGGAACATGGTGTATTGAACAGAGAGCACTATTGTTTACATCTGGGGCTCTATCGCTTGGTAACAATGTTACGTAATCTGATAGGAGGACATTATCGCATTGCAATTGTAACACGCCCCACACCCTGGCTGACACATTCCAATCAATAAAACACTCCCATTTTAAAACATGCTACTGCGCATCTCTCTTCATTTAATCCTTCCTTTTACAAAGAGTTTCTAGATATCGGAAATCAGATATTAGCACTTCAAACCTCACTAATACATCTTTGATACAGATTTAGTTTTCATCTCTGCGATGATTATTGCTTGCCTGAGGATAGACACTGTTTGCACCACGGTGAATTAAGAACAGTTCCGTTCGAATCACAATGTCGGCAGCCCTGAATATGGTTTTCCGTGGTTTCCCATTTTCACACCAGGAAAATGGTGGGGTGTACCTTAATTAAGGCCACGGCTGCTTCCTTACCTGTCCTAGCCCTACCCTGTCCCATCGTCGCCATAAACATATCTGTGTCGGTGCAACGTAAAGCCAATAGCAAAAAAAAAAAAAAAAAAAAAAAAAAATTAAAAGAATGAACAGTTCCTTTAAAGCTGGCTGGGCTCGGAGAGCAGTCTAGTTTCAAAGCACTTGTTCTTACTAAGGCCCCCCTTAAAAAAAATCCCCAGGTCTCATAGGTTTTTTTTTGTTTTTTTTTTTTTAGCAATTTGCTTTACGTCTTACCGACAGAGATATGTCTTATGGCGACGATGGGATAGGAAAGGAAGGAAGCGGCCGTAGCCTTAATTAAGGTACAGCCCCCCTGCATTTGCCTGGTGTGAAAATAGGAAACAAACCATCTTCGTGGCTGCCGACAGTGGGGTTCGAACCCACTATCTCCTGGATACAAGCTCACATCTGCGCGCCCCTAACCGCACGGCAAACTCGCCCGGTCTGTCTCTTATAGATATCATGCCGCAGGTATCGGAAAGTGAGAACTGACCAAGAGAACTCAAATCGGAAATAAGATAGAAGGAACCTGTTAAAGTAAGTAGAAGGCACGGCGGGAAGTTAATGTCTTAACATAGCGACATATGACGTAGTGATGGCAACTAAGCTTGGAACAGAAAATGTTTTGTACGGAGATGATATGGTCATTGGTTAGAGATCTCTACCTGAATTGCAAAAAGCCATTGACAATTTAGACAGATGGGCACATGAATAAAAGGTGAAAATCAACAATGAGAAAACTGTAAAAATTACGTTTGGGAAAGGGCGCAGAGAAGCAGCTAGTGACAAGATTCAACACCTCTCAAGTCAGTAAATACATTTTCATATCCAGGATTGGATGACTTCCACCACTTTGTATATAGTCTGCACTTTGTCCTCATCTTTTTCTTCCGGCACCCCATATATGAATAAGCATTTATTCCTGCGTTCTTGGTTACCATCTTCTACGGCTGACTTCAACTTTACCATCTCTTCCTCCATCTTCCTTATTTTCGTCTTGAGTGATGTAATTTCTCTCTCGTTAGTTTCCACTTTGGTCATTGTTTCCTCCGTTTTTCACTGTATCCATCGCCTTATATTTTCAAGTTCTTTCACTTTTTCCTTCATCACATTTTTAATCTGATCAAACGGGCAAACTTCTTCTACAACTTCTTTTACCACTTTTCTTATGACCTCCACGTCTTCCCAGTTCATGTTGCCACTGTGAGTCGGACCGGGATTTGTTTCCACACCCCCTATAATTAACAGTACCATAATCACCGCTGCCACCTGTATTATCTCACCCATCATTCTCGTTTCTACTTTACCTCCTTCACTCCAGGCTGTTTCCATCCTCCATCTTCCCTGCCATCTTCCAATAACCACCCGATATTGGTCCACACCAATCATCTTCCTCTTCCCTCCCGTCTTTCTTCCCACTCGCCGCACACACTGCGCTCCCGCTCTACCGGCACTGTCGGCTCCGAACGTCTGCTTCCGTCCGCTGCTTAGGTAAGCAGGTAGAGTCTACAGAGCCCACATAAAGTCTCCAGCAACGGCGGCAACCAAAACCATATATGGAATTAAAACAATCGTGGTGCTTTCGTTGGGAACCGCTATGAGATTATTTGACGCGAAAATAGGTCCCATCGCCATATACGGGCTGGAAATCATCTGGGAGAAGCTGACCATGGTGGACTTGAAGACACTTAAAACAGTCGAGTCGCGCTTTCTGAAGGTTTCCCTCAGGATATCGAAATACACAAAATCTCGACTAATATATGAACCTCCTTCATCGAGGATCTCCGGATAAAGAGCCATTCACAGACGACTGGGAGAAACTAATGCAATACAGTAAAAAAAGAAAAGAAGTAATCTGGATCGACTTTTATACAACGGAGGCCATGATGAGTAGGACATTGACAAAAACTAACCAAGATTTACGACACTTTGTGAACTCGATGGCGATACAAGGATATCACCATAGGTTGTGTAATACCGTGTACTTCTTTGATCCTGACGAATACTGTGGTGTTCAATGCAGCCGATAACACGTATTCACGTGTGGAAATCGGAGATCGTCTCTTGTGATCGTTTGTAAAAGTGAGTGATGAGTGTACAGGATAATTCTTGTTTGTTTTCAACTCTATGTACAATTTGTGCGCTGTATATTCAAATAAATAATTAAAAGAATAATACTTTATAAGCGAATTCACCACTTTTGATCACACTATTCCGAGCGAGTTAGCCGTGCAGCTGTGAGTTTACATTTGGGGGATAGTGGGTTCGAACGCCATTGTCAGAAGCCCTAAAGATGGCTTCCGTTTCCCGAATCACCTCCCTGGATTCTTTTGCCATAGAGGACATTCTTACTATGTATAACATACATACATACATACATACATACATACATACATACATACATACATACATACATACAATCTATAATCACTAGGATATTCAAGCAATATAAGTTATTTCCGGGTGTCAGGAGCCTTGTTGGCGCATTGTAGATTTGGACCCGGCTCATAAAACTTGAGTTCTCCTACTTGCTGTCACAGAAGTTCTGAATTCAAATTTTAGGGGTGCTAGTTATGAGGTGAGCCACTGAACGGTAATCACATCATCATCATCATCATCATCATCATCATCATCATGTTATAATTTCGCTCACCACTACTTTTCCAATTGATGACCTCTTCGCGACATCTGCCCAAGAACATTTCCTGGAGATTTTAATGTAACAGGGCGAAGGTGAATGAGTATACGATATATCGGGGTACGGCAGGGCAGACAGTTGCCCTCGTTGCAGCACAGTTTGGAACGCTGCCGGACATGCAGCTTTCTGGAAGCCAACCAGACCGGCTAATAGACGAGGCCTACGTGGTTAGGCAGTTAACGTTTGTATTATATTGCTCCAAAGAGCTAATGTGTGTGTGTGAAGCCTCGCTGTAACAGGCTTCTGAAATGACCTCATTTTACTGGCTGCGTCAGTGGAATCAGAATATGTTATGCGCCATTTCCATAATATTTTCGTTAGAGGTTCTTTAAACTTCATGTCCTCATGAAGAGTGAGTTTGCATTCCGATACTTCTGCCAGATTGCTAGTCCTTAGAGTGAGATTTAGACGTAGACGTGTTGGAAGCGAATGCTTCACATTTAAACACCCTTAAATTCCACTGATCTTCCCAGGGTCCGAACCCTCTATCTGGGAACAGAAGAACAGTGATTAAACGTCTATGCCTCTGAGGACGGACATAAGTTCGACTCGACCTAAGAGCCTAAAAGACTGCTCCAGAGAGATTTATTATCATCGACGAGGAAAGAGAATCCTTTCAGGAGAGGAGGTCCACCTTTACGGATCGAGAAACTACATTCTTAAATTCAATTGTTCTAGATAGAATACACTCTCTGTAATCTAGGAAGATATACTTGTATATCCGCCACTTGAAAAGTTTATAAATGTCTATGTATATTACTGTCATATGTGTTTTACTCATTTCGTGTAACTTTAAATTTTTGGTATCATTTTCACCATAATCAAAAATGTTGAAGATATTGCTTCAAATTTTTCATGATAATTTATTTTATATAAAACATCGTCTTTATATCTGGATTTTAAATAGGAAAGTGATACTTGGCTTTTATGTCGAATTGACAAATCGCCCATGTCCGATTCAGGTAAATGTTTGCCCAATTGCCTGTTACAACATCGTGGGAAAACGGGTCTGTGGATTTTCATATTCAGCAGAAGGAGGACTTCAGAGTGTGCCTAAGACATATGTATTTGATTTTATACGGAAATTGTCCAAAACAAAATGAATTTAGAACATTATTTATAAACTTCTTTTTGTTCTGTGCCTCCTTCCGATACAGTGAAAAACACGGGAAATGTCAGTTGTAGTCTTGTGCAAGTGTAAGTCCATGAACCGACAACTAATTCTATGAATAATATTAATAATAATGATAATAATATTTTAAGTCCCACTAATTACTTTTGACGGTTTTCGGAGACGCCGAGGTGCCAGAATTTAGTCCAGAAGGATGCTTTTAAGTGCCGGTAAATCTGCTAACACGAAGCTGACGTATTTGAGCACTTTCAAATACCACCGGACTGAGCCAGGATCGAACCTGCCAACTTGGGGTCAACCGTCTGAGCCACTCAGCCCGGCATTCTATAAAGAGTTCGTATGTTGATCATTCCTGCAACGTTTTAAACACGTTGTACTTTTTGAATCTGAAACTGATATTTGACATTCATACCGGAGGAAAGGGATCAAATCAAGGACAGCAATAATACAAAAGAGGCGAATGTACAAAAGACAACAGAGAACAAAGAAGCGAGTACGTCACGGCAGCCGCTGACAGAGAGAGGCATGCCAACCTACGAGGACCAGAATCTCAGGAACAACATGAGAAGTCGATGAAATGTAATATTGCACATAAGTGATCGTCCCACCAACGACGGATCGTTCAGCTAGTATTCGTGTAAGAATGTCCTCTAACCTATTTTCTTTTCAAGACAAGATGACACTCAAATTTCTGAGACATGTTCAACGCAGGAAGGGAAATATATTGGTAGACCTGATGGTGGAAAGGCTACAGATGGAGAGGAATTACGGAAATGCGACAGCCAGACAGACGAATGGACAGACTGACAGACGGGAGAAAGTGAGAGATTTGGACTGTGCATTATAAATGTGGACCGCTAAATCAATGCTTGTTTGATTATCATGGCTCCACGAGATTGACAACCTATTTAGAATAGGACTGTCAACATTAAAAAAAAATGAAATTACGAATGGTTTTGAATGGTTCCCGCTTCACCGCACGATTAATTATTCGTATTTTTATTCCATGTACTCTGTATTTGTTCTGCAAATCTTTTGAATAATTCTCATTGACCTATAGAAACGTAATATCAAAATCGGATGGACAGATCAGTTTGAAGAGGATGATTGATTTTGTCTACCTCCTGGCTGTCTATGTTTTATTCATTTAACTCTGATGATTCCATAGCCTCCTGTTACTGTTACCAGCAAACATACAAACAAGTACAGTCGAATTTTACCAGTGTGGGTAGATGAAGAAAATTATTACTTGCTACTTGCGTAACTTTCCTTTGAACAGCTATGGCCAATGGGATGAACTTCGTCTTAAATTTTAAGTCTAGCACTTAGAACCATCTCTTAGAACCACGGAGTGTGTAACATGGTATCTTCTTCTTAACTTGCAGGTAAGCCAATTACATTAACCGTAAACAAATATAATAATAATAATAATAATAATAATAATAATATACAGATATTTTGATTAAAATTTATGTACTCTCATAAGGACCTACCTTTGTCATTAGCCACCTTTTACACATTTCCTTCTTCTTCCTCTTCTTCGCAAACGCCACTCTGCTGGAAATCCACTTGTAAATTATTAAATTAAGCGTTTTGATATGCAGGAGGTTTGACTTAGGGAAACCTCCTTGGTAACGACCAGCATGACTATACACGTCAGCTCTTTTACCATTATGGATCATTCATTTTCCGCTGCGATGTTTCCTGGAGTTCTAAGCTCATATGGCTTTCATTTGGACCGAAATGGTCCGTATACATTACGATGCTTGTTTAGAGGCGTTATAACTAGATGCATTAAGGAAAACGGGGTGGAATCGCGAGCGGTGATAAGATTACAGGAAGCTGGAAGTCAAATGAGGATGACAAAAAGTTGTTAGTGTTAAACTGTCGAAGTATTGCGTGGAAACGAATAGAATTATGTAATTTAATGGATATACTTTTACCGGAAATTATAATAGCAGTTGAAGCACGGCTATCTTTGGCCTGATTATTCTCTAGTTTTCAAAAACTTACTACAAATAACTTTCTTTTAAAACGAAGTACAGTAGTATTTACTTAATGATGATGATGATGATGATGATGATAATGATAATGCTTGTTGTTTCAAGGGGGATAACATCTAGGTCATCGGTCCCAGTATTTACTTGCCCTGTACTTTCAATTCGAAACAACTTGGCGTGTCGTGAAGTAACATGTGTTACCGGTTTTGCTTTATGTGTCGAAGGATGGACTCTAACCCCTTCGTCAGTAGGCCTTCAAAATGTAGATGGACCGAGCATGTGATTTGGCATTCGGGCCATACCATCTAGAAACATTTCCTGGCAATAATGTACAGAATCCGCTATCCCACTTGGAGATATCTTCTCTCTGCACGTCGTAAGACACAGACTAGCATAGCCAAAGGAAGGTCGCCATAGATCTCTCGAAGTGGTAAAATATCCCCTGGGCAGATGAGTCGAGGTACCAGTTTGTACACGCCGGTGGTAGGGTACAAGTGTGAGACGATGAATCGCTCTTGTCAGCAGGGTGCAGTTCAGGTTGGCGACAGTGGTATCCTCGTGTGAGACTTTTCACTTGAGATGAACTGTGGCCCCTGGTACAGGTGCTAACGTCAGATCATATCCACCCATTCGTAAACCTTCAACATCCTGCAGGAGACCTACATATACAGCAATAGATTGCACTCGCTTCTCGCACCCCAGTTGTGACCGTTGCTTCGAGTAATATTCCATGGGCATGAAGATGCTTGCCTAGGCTGCCAAGGTCATATGACTCATCTATTGAGCATATCTCGGATACTTTCGAGAGGGATCTGCGCGCCCTAGACATTATTCAGAAAAATCTACGTACGTCGTGGATCGGGATAGCTTCCAAATGTTTCCAGAGGCTTATCCAGCTCATGCCACCCCGCATCACCACCGTGGCCCTAGACGCTACCAGGAAGTTTTCTTCACAAATGATGCATTCCATTCTGCCCTCATCTTGTATAATAAATATGTGAATTTGAGGGTTTTCCTCACAGTTCCTCTTTACATTCGCATATTTACCCCAAACAAGACAAGGAAGTATCAGCAAGCACAATAGAACAGCTAAAAAATCATGCCCGACACCACCCACTAATTTCGCGTCCCATACCTCCCACAAGACATTCTTCTGAATATCAATAATCGAAGCGAATGTTATACCGATAATATACCAGGTGTCTACGAGTGTACTTAAAATTGAATAGCTTTAATATTGCAGTTGTTTCTTGGAAAAATAACTCGGTGCAGGAAAGAAAGACATACACAGAAAAATCAACACTACACTCAACGAAAGCTACCTGTCAACTGGATGTAATGTCCCCTCACTTCAAACATCCAAGAGGATCTGTCAGTAAACAAATAAGTTTTGCCACTACCTCTCAGCATGAGAAGTGATGTCCACCAGAATCGGATGTCATCCTGCATCCGATACCACCCCCAATTCCGCTGCTATAATAATTAGGTTACCACTCAAAATTCACTGAGATAATAGCTGTTACTTAATTCTACAATGTTTTCGTCTTGATCTCGGAGTTATCATTGACGAAGGTCTTTCACGGAAGTAGCAGATAATCTGAGTTTCCAGAAAAGTATTAGCGACACTGAACTCGAATATTCCGCAACATATTTTCTCGAGTAAGGAACGCCTCATTTTCATATCGGTACTATACAGCGATGTGATTGCTACCCATAATGACAAATTACAACAAGCACAAAACGCAGGTGTTCATTATATATGTGCCACATATTACTATGGCCATGCTACACCTGCCTAAAATGAACCTTCATTCATTATGCCTTCTTCATCGAATATTCTCCTCACTGCCGCATCTCGTCTCGTACTGTCAATTTCACCACCTCTCTCCAATCGAAATTTTGGAACACGGTCAGAAACTGGTAAACTCCTATTGATACCACCTCATCATACCACAAGATACACAATCCATTTAATATTTCTTCATCGCGGAAGTGGAATACACAACCTATCTCTGTCGGAGAAGCCTCACCTGCTAGTTTTAGGAAACTTTTTACCAATCTATATTAGGTAATAATTGAACGTTGTTGTTCATATTTTGATATTGAAGATTAGCCTTTTCTTCAAGCTATGCACGGTATGTAAAGAAACTGCTATTATTAAGGGTAATAGAAATGAGCTTAGTCAACATTTTGTGAATACTGTAGTCATGTTATAGTAATGTAAATCATCCTTCTCATCATTGTCATTTATTTCTTATTTAATTTTTGTTATAATACTGTATTTTTCGGAAGTTGTGAGGTGTTTCATTTTTAGTCTGCTCCTTTCAAAACTGCACATTTAAATATGTTATTTTCTGCTTAGATGGAGGATATGGCCTAGTGGCTTCAACCTTGCCAGACAAAATACATCTAATAACTAATACCTATTGAAGAATCTGCAGAAGTTGTGATAATGTGAGCTACGTTCCATCATTCTAAAAATAAGAAATAATAACGAAGAAAAATAATATCACTTACATTGAAAGGTTGGTACTGTTTCACCTTGAAGAGTAATATGCATGTGTATTCAGTAAACAGAGCTCAAGCAGTACATGCAAAATCATGTAAATTTCAGTAAAACGAATTCTGTGGAGACACCTCTCTTGAGAAGTTTGGACTAATGTAGGATGTCTGGTTTAATCTAAAGTTTATGTGGGAAGTGGGAGCTGAGATAGTGCTTTGAATAGAGTGGTAATGACTCCTTTTCGTTCTCCTTCTTTGTTGCCGAGGAGTAATGTACCCAACCCCGTCGGGTTTTCCTACGGAAGGAAGGAAGAGCAGATTTTATCACAACAGAGCGTCCTCTGGAACTAATGCGAACTCTTTATTTCTTTGATTCCATTCAATGGAAACATTGGATTTTATGAGGTGGTGACAGCGCGCGCTACTGATTCTGAATCTAGAAAGACAAGAACCTCACGTCATAGGCTTCACTCGCATTGATACAGCTTTTCAAATACGAGGTACAGTCTGCTGTTAATGTAGTTACAATTCATAGGCTTTAATCAGACGTGATTAATTGGCATCAAATACACAACAGAAATGAATTGAGATGTTTGTGAACAAATATAACATGATCGGATGGAAATACGGAGGTGTTCGCAAACATGTCGGAGGTAATCGTGGTTCGATAGTACGCCCCTAAAGAACACTAAGTTCCTGTGAATACATGCCCTTCGGTTGATCATTTACAAACATATCCTGTTTCAGTTATTAGTTAGAATGGGGGAATAGTTCGGATTTAGGATTAAGTTTGGAGTCAGGCATGCCGTTATGAACATTGCAGTACATCGTCAAACTGTGGGAACAAAGATGCTAACGAATATATGCGATGCTGGAACATGTCCTAGCTTATAGTCAATGAGGTGGCGTGTTGAGAGGCGTGCGGGTGGACATATTGAGGACTTCTTGTATTAGAATGCAATATCCCTCCTGGTACACCCACATGGCACAGTTACTAACCATGCCATGCGCCAGTCTGTAAACCGTAAACGATCGACTGTAGGACATAATGTTCTTTGGAATTTTTGTGTTGTATTGGGTTACACTATCCACTTCCCGATTATTCCCACATGTTTTGGAACACTCTTTATAGGGTGTTAACGGAAGAAATTTGATATTTTGTTTTTGTGGAATGACTGGATGGCACAAAGAAGAGAATTGTATGATCAACTAACATATCCTAAATTTCATGGTGAGGAAAGTAACTGGAAACTACATCACTCCACATATCACTTAGTATGCCTTTTCAGTGACTCCTAAGCCAACTATGACAGCTTATGGCAAAGCTGTTGAGGATAGAACCAGCTTTCAGGCTGAACATTCAACACACACATTTAAAGGTCGTGATAATTTCGCCGTGAAAGCAACCAAAAGTTATAATAATTCTTCTTCTACCGAGCTCGATAGCTGCAATCGCTTAAGTGCGGCCAGTATCCAGTATTCGGGAGATAGTAGGTTCGAACCCCACTGTCGGCAGCCCTGAAAATGGTTTTCCGTGGTTTCCCATTTTCGCACCAGGCAAATGCTGGGGCTGTACCTTAATTAAGGCCACGGCCGCTTCCTTCAACTCCTAGGCCTTCCCTATCCCATCGTCGCCATAAGACCTATCTGTGTCGGTGCGACGTAAAGCAACTAGCAAAAAAATACCTCTTCTTCTTATTTCTGGCCTTTTTTCCTGTTATTTTTTGTCCCTTTTCAGTCTTCGTCATCCGTGTGGTGCAGATTATATACAAGGTTTCTGTTTAATTTCGCACTAAAGGAGCTGGCTCTGCATTAGACTGGTACGCCTATACATATAAGACAATCTGTAAGGAAATTATCTTCAGGGCTTCTGACAACGTAGCTCAATTCTCCATTACGCGTAGTTAGCATGCATGGTACATTATTATTATTATTATTATTATTATTATTATTATTATTATTATTATTATTATTATTGGGAGATGAGGGTGAGGTAGATGGAATGAAGTCAAATATGTCATTTCTGAAATAGGTTATATTTCAATATATTTCAGAGCAAATATTCGAGAAGTGCCTTTGTCAAGCTGAAAGGCGCTTTTTACACAAAGCCGAACATAGATAATTCAACATACTCGTGTGTGTATATAGAAAAATGATATTGTTTATAAAATCTGTGACTCTGAGTCCATGGCACTGAAAACCTTATTTCCTAAGATCTAAATGAAGTAAAAACAATAACAAGTAAAAGATCGCCGTAAGTCGTAGGCTATTTAGTTTAGTTTAATATCTGCTTCTTCTTCCTTCGTAGCACTTTTCCCAACTTTATGGCGGGATATCCTTTCTGACGCCAACCTTATGTAGAGGAATGTATTCTCTATTGCGTGTTTCACCAACCAAGTAGCTGCGCGGTGTGGGTGAAGTAGCTATCCACTTGCATTTGGAAGATAGTGGGTTCGATCCCCAATACGGACAGCCCAGAAGATAGTTTTCCGTGGACCGGGCAAGTTGGCCGTGCGGTCAGGGGCACGCGGCTGTGAGCTTGCATCCGAGAGATAGTGGGTTCGAATCCCACTGTCGGCAGCCCTGAAGATGGTTTTCCGTGGTTTCCCATTTTCACACCAGGCAAATGCTGGGGCTGTACCTTAATTAAGGCCACGACCGCTTCCTTTCAACTCCTAGCCCTTTCCTATTCCTTCGTCGCCTTATCTGTGTCGGTGCGACGTAAAGCAACTAGCAAGAAAAAAGTTTTCCATGGCTTCACATTTTCACACCAGGTATAAAATCCATATGTAAATGTAATATTTATAGAAATGTCATGTAATCTTGCGTGACGCACTTCGAAAATATATATATATATATATATATTTTTCTATTGCCCGGGTGGAAGGGGAACGCTTTCTCCTATTCTGTCGTCGCCTTGAGACCTATCGGTGTAAAGCAGATTGTAAAAATATAATTGCGTGTTTCTTTCTATGGTGATTGGTAGTGTGCTGTGTTGTAGGTAAAGCTGTGTGTTAAGACGAACACGAACATCCAGCTCCTGATGTATAGAAATTAACCAAACGCGACTAAAATCTCCGGACCGGCTATAATTCGGACTCAGGTATCTAACCCGTGGCCCTATGAACCGAAAGTCATTACGCTGACAATTCAGCCAAGGAGCAGGACTTCATTTCAGTATGAGTGAATCTTTAAAAGTATATAAATCTCGTCTCGAAAGCACTCTATGCCGATTTAAAGTAGGAAAGTGCCTTCACTTTTCCTATTAATGCAGCAGTGTTAATTCGTTTTGTGTAACCACAGCGGTGAAGAATAACTATAGAGGTGCTGATTTATCATGACGTGAATCAGCGTACCATATAACATAGTCTGTCTTTAGCTAGCAGAACTAATAAACTTACTTGTGTGGGTAAAAAGCAACGCAAGGTGCCAAAGGGGATATAAAATTTGTCGTTGGTGATTTATGGCCAGTCTCGGCTACGGTTCCTGGCAATGCTTTCTGGAAGGAAAAGAAGAAGAAATACTTTTTCCGACTCACTTCTACACTGTCTAGAGTTGGAATTGTCTTCATAGGGCAGTGAACGAGGCTGGCCTGGAGGACGTGTGTGACAGCCTGCCCAGCCTATTCCCATGCGCCTTCAATAACGTGATTCATATTTACTGAGGTAATACATTTTCCATCTAAGCGTGTTTTGAAAATGGATGTGAGAGACATGTGTGAAATGCATATGGAAATGTAATATTTATAGAAATGTCATGTAATCTTGCGCGACGCACTTCGAAAATATATCCTTTTTCCATTGCCAAGGTGGAAGGGGAACGCTTTCTCCGCTGATCGATGTACGGGCGGATTCAACTTACGGTATTCGAGTTTACCTCATGTTATTTGGTATGCATATATGTATAGCGTATTACTCTGACTGAGAAATTCTGGGTCAGCTTCACGCAAAACGCGAAGAAGAAAGGGGCGTGGTACATTTATGCTTCTCACGTTATTTTCTGTTCTACAGTACTTACATAACACTGTGTACCAACACATTTATACCACTGTACTTACATAGGCGTGAGAACTATCACGTTTACACTACCAGTGAGGCAGTACGTACTAATATGATGTACAATCTCTCAAAAAATTAAGAATGTTCACATGGTATTGCATGTTTCTCGTAATTAATATCATACATGCATACATACATACATAACAGACTATTATGTCTTTCAGCGTTCAGTCTGCAAGCCTCTGTGAGTTAACTAAACTCCTCCACAATTTTCTGTGGCCTTGTTTATTTCCGAACATACCGGGAGAGTTAGTCGTGCGGTTAGGGGCGCGCAGCGGTGAGCTTGCATCCGGGAGATAGTGGGTTCGAACCCCAACTGTCGGCAGCCCCGAAGATGGTTTCCCGTGGTTTCCCATTTTCACACCAGGCAACTGCTGGCCACGGCTAGTTCCCTCCCACTCCTAGGCCTTTCACATCCTCATCACAAGACCTATTTTTGTCGGTGTGACGTAAAACAAGTTGCAAAAAAAGTTCCATATTGCTTATCTTTAAATCATTAGAAACTAAGTCTAACCATCATCGTCTTCGTCTCACTCTACGTCTCTTGCCTTTCATGACAAATTTCATTACACTCCTAGGTAATCTATCCTCCTCAATTCGTCTCACACGACCTCACAACCGAAGCTGCTTTATGCGTAATCGTTACATTCCAATAATCGACATGCATCGCATGGAAATCAGAAACGAAAAGACGATCTACTTTTTACAGTTCTACTACAGCGAAAGCAGTAGCTTCACCAGTGTTCAATGAGATACTTTCTTATATCTCCAGTACTTGCTTGCTTTTCATTTTTTTTTAAAAATATTTTACAATTTTCTGTACGTCGCATCGACACAGATAGGTCTTGTGGCGACGATGGGATAGGAAAGGCCTATGAGTGATAAGGAAGTGGCCGTGACCTTAATTAAGATACAGCCCCAGAATTTTCGCCGTGTGAAAATGAGAAACCACGGAAAACTATCTTCAGGTCTGCCGATATTGGGGTTCGAACCTTCTATTTCCCGGATGCAAGCTCAGAGCTGCTGGCCCCTAAACGCACGGCCAACTCACCTGGTCCAGTACTTCTAATGACATCAAACTTACCTGCAATATCTATCACTGCTTAAAACTAAGCAAAGGTATTCCTTCAAGTGGACCTGTAGAGTATCTTTTCAGCAAATGCAAAGGTGTACTTCCCTTCAAGAGGGGCGAGGCTCAGACGTGAGGGTTTTAAGAACCAATAACTTTGTCAAGTAAATGTCAAATTATTTGAAATTCTATAAATCACAAACTAAATTAATTAAAACACATAATGAAGTAATGTATTTTCTTTGCAAACTTTGGTATTATTCAAGCCTTTTCCTTAAGATTAGCGTTCTGTGAATAATTGTAACTGTAATTTCACTGATTAGTTA
Source organism: Anabrus simplex (assembly GCF_040414725.1). Lineage (NCBI taxonomy): Eukaryota > Metazoa > Arthropoda > Insecta > Orthoptera > Tettigoniidae > Anabrus > Anabrus simplex. The sequence goes on along the minus strand of NC_090271.1, from coordinate 208,376,888 downwards.
TTGAAAATGTAATTTGTAATTGTGAGTAAAATATTTCTCAAGTAAGCATAATTCATCCCAGTTACTTTTTCTTATACTTTTCCCGTCGCTGAATACAGCACATCACACTGCAAAACGGCATAGAAATACGTAACGGTGAACATAGGTTTGGCGCTAGGATGGGCACCCTGCTGTAAAACTGAACGAAGTGCGGATTTCAAAATAATACAGTGAGCATCGTTAAATGTCAACAGTATTTTTCCTTACATTAAGAGACGATATTTCTGAGTTATTTCCCTGAAAGCAGTGGTCTGGTTTCTAAGTTTCTGGACTCTTTGATGGGAATGGAACTCACGTTCTTCCGGAGGAAACCACCTTGGCTAGGTTGTCTACGGATGTTAAGCAGTATCTTCAGTATTCCAAACATATTCTCTGTTCGCTAACACAGACAAGTAAGAAGAGAGTGTGCAGTTGAATGGAATGAATCAGACTCACTCGGCCCTTTGAAGTTAGTAGTTCCTCCCTTTAAGCGTTGAGATCTCCCTCCTTCCCTTCGCTTTCAAGATTGATTCCCTCCTATTATCCTCGGCTTTTGTCGTCCGCCTATACCAGATCAGGTATATAACAGATGTACGGCCAGGTCACCCGGAAGAATGAGAGAGACGGATTTAGCATCTCTATCTGGTGACCCTGGGGACTTGTGTCGGCGAAGGAAGTTTTCTGTCTTTCCCTGAAGGCAGTTGAACTCTTCTTTTGTTTACGTGATGTCAACTACGGGCGAAAGAATGGAAGTAATAGAACACGGAAGCTCGATATTTCACTGTCTTCTTTTTTATATTCCTCGTACGCGAATTTAATCCATATCTATTAGGTTTGACCTTACTGTAATAACAAATAGAAATCTACAAAATGTGTGGAAGAGGTTTGTCCATTCAAATGAAATGGCGTATTTCTTTTAGTGCCGGGAGTGTCAGAGGACATGTTAGGATCGCCAGATGCAGGTCATTTGATTTGACTCCCGTAGGCGACCTGCGCGTCGTGATGAGCATGAAATGTTGATGAAGACGACACATACACTCAGTCCCCGTGCCAGCGAAATTAACCAACGATGGTTAAAATTTACGACCCTGCCGGGAATCGAACCTGGGACCCCTGTGACCAAAGGCCAGCACACTAACCATTTATCCATGGAGACGGGTTTCTTCATTTAAAACAATAGGCTAAACAGAAGGCAATAGAAGGTGTTGAAATACATTCTAGACCTCCTTCTTCCTGGTCTTCATCCCACTTTATTGGGATCGGCACTTAACATTGATCTGGCTCAGTTTTTAGGCAGGATACCCTTTTGGCCACCATCCCCATGCGGGGGCGAAATATTCAATATTGTATGTTTCTGTGGTCGTTTGTAGTGTGGTGTGTTGTGTACAGTAGATTTGCACTGTTCCTTCCTACTTGATATTCTACTGACCTCTTTAGAGTCCGACATTATTAGACTTGCTAAGTCTACAACGTATCTTGTCCGGTTCCTTGGCTGAATGGTGAGCGTAACGACCTTCGGTTCAGAGGAGAACAAGTTTAATTTCCAGCCAGACAAAGGAGTTTAACTGCGAATATTAAATTCTCCGGGGTCGGACACTGGGTGTTTTTTATAGGCATAATATACTTCTCTATACTTTTTGTATGTTCTTCATCCTTGAATAGGATACAGAAACATGGTTACAACGGGAAGATAAGAGAAGCTTTCAGTTAGAGTGTTACTGGCAAATGTGTCAAATGTTATATATACCCCACGCATTGATTGAACAGTGCTCCAGAGGATGTAGAATAAAGGAAAGGAGATCGTACGTAAGAAATACAAAGTTCAAAGTAATTTTTACCGGGAAACTATGATTATGGCTACTGATTTAGTCTAATTTGATATTACTCGAGATACTCAACAAATATTGTGGAATAATAGGTATATTATTTGTCTTACCTGGTTTAAAAACCGCCGACCCCTCAGTGTAGGGGTAGCGTGCCTGCTTCTTATCCGGAAGCCCCACCATAAGACATATCTGTCTTGTTGCGACGTAAAGCAAATTGTAGGGGAAAAATTATAATTACAATTATATATTATATATTTGTTTCACGACTTTTATTGTTTATATTGGTAAACACAAACACTTTAACACTTGGAGTTTCCAATCTGGACATATCAGGTATAAGTTAGGTTTATTCACAAACTTGCCGTGTTGCAGGAAAATCTAAACAGTGACTCTATCTTCCTTTTATTTCATTTTTTCAGACCGTACGAAGGAAAATTATTTGCATTGCATATCAAGTATTCTCAGTAGGTTTAATGCATGAATTTCAAGAGATATCTGTTTAAATTATATTTCCTCTCCGTGACACTGGATTGACAATGCTCGTGCATTCTCATTTGCGTGCATGTAGACTTTCTGTTTTGCTTGTACCACTCTTCATTCATGACTAATTTAGACAAATGTTGTTTTCGTTGTTCAATGGGTGGGCTAAGGGCTATTCTGTGTTTTCTCTTCCCTCCCCAGTAGCTCGAACCCCTCCTAACTGCCATTAGAATCCTCCCCTGGAAGAAGAACAGCACTGCGGAGAGCAACGAGTCGCTGCTTTTGAAATGGTCTATAATAGCTACAGTTCCAGAGATCCTACTCAGAGAACTCGCCGTCTTTCCGATAACTATCTCATTCATTAGTTAATATTCTGTGTTGTGTAATCCCTCCCAAGCTCCATCCACTCTCTGTTCCCTACCGTCTGTTCGATAGAGCTAAGCAAATAAAATATGATTAACAGCTCCCAGAAGGTGGATGGAGCATGTGTTGCGGCAATGTTCCCTTGATGCTGAGTAAGAAGGGAGTTTTGCTTGCTCTCTCGCCCTTCTCCCCTGTAAATTAAGACATCGTCAAAGAGATGCTCATCGAACTAAAATGTAGCCACACCCGCCTTCCTCCTGAGCTTACAGCCTCTGTGCGCCTTCTTTGTCTACTGTTCATGCATTCAAATCACCCCATAAATTAGATTCCATTAAATCTCCATGTTGTAGAGTTGTATCTACTGTACTTCATCTTGCCGTGTAGATAATAATGTTCCCCCTTGCGTTGAGAATCTTGTTAATATTACTAAAACAAATATTGCTTATATTATGGTGAGAGAATGTCATGGCTTCACTCCTTATGCACAGACCATAGTTTCTGTTCTATAGCAGGTGATTCAAGAAGTTACGCTCGAACTGCAGTAGTCCATAGAGAAACCGAAATACAACGATTTTCGAGAAGGAACGTATAGTCTAGGTCGAAACCCTGGGTACGACCTAATGGGCCATTTATTTTCTCTTTCCAAATTTTTTGAGTTTCTGAACAATTCAGAACATGTTGTTGATGCTTTACATCGCACCGTCACGCAGTGGTATTATGGGATACGACAGCGGTAGGAATGGGAAGGAAGTGACCGTATCTTAAACTAAGGTACAACGCCGGTATTTGGCAGTATGAAAACCATCTTTAGGGCTGCCGACAGTGAGAATCGAACCCACTATTTCCCGAATGCAAGCCAACAGCTACGTGACTCGAACCGCGTAGTCAACTAGTTCGGTAAATTCAGAACTGACAGTCAATAAAGTGATAGTTTTGTGAAGTTAGACACTGGATGTTGTTTACACAAGCTGGTCGATCTGTCGCCCACCACAATTACTGTCACGTCGGCAAGGCGTTGTCAACTCTGGCACACTCTATCTCTACCTGTCGGTAATTGCCACTTCTCCCGCCAGAATACCTCCGTCATAGATTCGTCACTTAATTCAGTAGTTAAACTGTAAGATCAACTAACTAAAGACCGGTTGGAAAGACAAAGATGACAAAAATGAAGATGACGAGAGAAAAATGTATATGACGGACAGAAATGATGGAAAACCTGCCGGGTTGACCGCGTAGTATGGGTCACGTTGTTGTGAGCTTGCATGTGGGGGGAGAGAGTCCTGAAGATGGTGGTCTGTTTCTTCCCATGATTACATTAAGCTCTGGTGATGTACCATAAATTGCATGTGTATGGTCGCTTCCTTCCCTGTCGTCTTATTCCATCTTCGCCATAAGAACTTTCCGAGTCGGTAGGACGTAAAATTAACAGCAAGAAAAGAAGAGGATAAATGGTTGGACCATTGTGGGAATTAAAAGTAATTAACCAAACGAGTTAGCTTCATGGGTTCGGTTCACGTAGCGTGGGCTTGAATTCGGGAGGTGGTTTGTTTTTAACAAATGTTGAAGGCCATGGTCGCGTATTGTGAGCCCTGGACCTATCTTATCCCATAGTCTCCATAAGACCTATCAGAGTAGTAGCAACGTAACACCGTTAAAAACAAATGACATCACTATTACAGTGAGAAATAGTTGTTCGGTTCTCTAGCAATAGAGCACTAGGCACTGCTGCGTATACCAACATATAAACAGACGCATTGGCATAACATTCTTGGAAGAAGTCACGAGAGGACGAAGTCTGTAAAAGAATAAAAAAGAAAGAAATGTAAATGGATTACAAGGAAGAAAACAATAGACCAAGATCATTAATGACAAGCAATGGTAATTTCTTAGCTAGTAACTAGTCTCTCTGTTAAAAATATTTAATTTTGGCGTAGACCTATATCGAAAGCTTGTGCCGATTTTGTCGATGTGTGCGTGGTATTATATTTCACTGAGCTAAAATCAAAAATATCTCTACCTTTATATTTACCGAGCGAGTTGGCTAAGTGTTTCGGGGCACGTGGCTTTGAGCTTGCATTCGGGAGATAATGGTTTCAAACTCCACTGTCGGCAGGCCTGAAGATGATCTTTTAGTGATTTTTCATGTAGGAAAATTCTGGAGTTGTACATTAGTTAACGCCATGGTCGCTTCTTTTCCAGTCCCAGCTGTGCCGGATCCCACTGCCGTCTGTGTCGGTGCGGCGTAACAACAGTAGTAAAATAAACCTTTATATTTCTATGTATTTTCCAAAGAATATTGTTAAAACTTCAAATCAAACGGATAACAAAAATGTCCACGTCCTTAAGCTCACAGCATTGAATTCTGCTATGTATTTGTTTTTCGTTGCACCAACACAGATAGGTCTTACGGCGGTGATGCGAAAGGATTAGTACTGGGAAGAAACGGATTGTAACCTTAATTAAGGTACAGTTCAAGCATTTACCTGGTGTGAAAGTGGGAAACAATGGAAAACAATTTTGAGGCCTGCCGACAGTAGGGTTCAAACCCACTATCTCTCGAATTCAAGCTGATAGCTATGTGACACAAGCGGTGTAGCTAACTCGCTTGGACACAGCAATGAAGGAATCAATCAGGATACCGAAATATAGTCTACATCCGACTCGTTGGCTAAATGGTCAGCGTACTGGCCTTCGGTTCATAGGAACCCCGGGTTCGATTCCCGGCCGGGTCGGGGATTCTAATCGCTTCTGATTAATTCTTCTGGCTCGGGTACTGAGTGTATGTGTCCGTCCCAACACTCTCCTCATCATATTCAGACAACATACCACACTAGCGACCACCACAGAAACACGCAATAGTGATTACATCCCTCCATAGAGGGTTGGCGTCAGGAAGGGAATCCGCCCGGAAAGCAGGGCCAAGTACACATGTGCGACACAGTTAAAGAAACGCTGACCCTACGAGTTGTGGGAAAAGGCGGAGATAAAGAAGAAGACTTCAACGTAGTCTACATTCAACCTATGCTAACGCACTCAGCTTGCCGCAAACCACAAATCTTTCTCTTTGATATTCCTATTTCACTTCCTTTATTTATAAACACTATAGATTATAAACTTGGTGTAGCAATCTGGATCATTGTGGTCACCCGTGATTTCAGACAGATTAATTATTTTAAAAAGGTATATTTCTACCGTCAACATAATACGTATTTTAACCACCTCCCCATTTTATGGCAGCCCTCATGATCAAAACAAAGAAAACTATGTAGAATTCGAATCTTTGTTGTAAACTGAATTGTTAACAAAGTATGTACGAAATTCGATGGAAACCGCAAACACCACTTATCTTGGAAACGTGTGATAAGAGAGAGGTGGAGAGAGGGAGAAGTAAGGAGAAAAATCTAGGCAGACAGACTCATTCAGTTTAATTGTCGGATTCCGATAATCACAAGATCACTACAATGTTAATCACTGAATGCCCACAAACTTGACTACTAGTGCAAATTACTACGACACAGTGAGATTCTGTTTGAGTCCGGAAGGGCTTTGGTCCAGTGTACACACAGGGAGGAATGTAAATAGTCAGTACGTATGCGAGCGTACACTCCACTCGCGTTCACTTTCCTAGCAATCCTGTACCTCCATTAGTACCGGAAATGCGCGTTCCACACAGTTCTATCGCACAAGGGTCTAATGACTGAGACCTACAGTACATACATACATACATACATACATACATACATACATACATACATACATACATACATACATTCCCCTTGCAGTGCAATATTTTACATGTACTGATTTGTTGTGAGCCAATCGACTGAAGAAAAACTAAAAATTGTGGCACTCACAAGGAAACGATACCTTAAGTGGAATGATGTGATTTTCTGTTAATTGAATATTTTAATAGCACATACTATAATGATAGTTTTCTTGATAACCAGAGGTCTCTATCTTGAAAATTGAGCATTTTCCGTAAGTTTAATAATAATAATAATAATAATAATAATAATAATAATAATAATAATAATAATTTGTTTTTACATCCCAGTAACTACATTTACGGTTTTCGGAGGCACCGAGGTGCCGGGAAATTTAATGTTTAGATAGAATAAATTTTTATTTAGGTATATATAACGTGTATTGAGGAACCTTTTAGACGCTTTCCAGTGCACACTGGCACAGCTTTCGTTGAAGCTACCGTAATGTAGCTTAAAGATCAGGCAAACAGATGGCGCTGATATAGGAAGGTACACAGTACGTCCTCACGGTTTTCCTCGTCTTGTAAAGTCTTGCCGCGTAACTTAAGGTATGGTTTCCTCGAGTGTCACATGTATTGTTGAAAATACAGCTTAGCCAGTGCGTTAACGTAAAAGTATAAGGTGAAACAGATGAGCACCTGAAAGTACACCATGTTAGGTTGGTTCCTGAGCCATAGGACGTAACTTAGTCCTACTAATCATTCCCTTCATATAGACCCTACAACATCTCCCTGCCTTCCTTCCTTCCTTCCTTCCTTCCTTCCTTCCTTCCTTCCTTCCTTCCTTCCTTCCTTCTAATCCCCTGGGCTTGATCAAACTCGAGCCCTCGATACAAATACAGTCGACGCTTTCCTTCAATGCATTCCACGTCACTGTGGCCCATGACATGTTGACAGCTATAATTACTGATTTCATTTTTGACAAGTCCATTCAGTTTACCTGTATTGTTGTGCTCGGTCCTCAGGAAGATATTTCAACCGAAGAACAGAAACACATCGGTATTACACGATAAATATCTATATTATTATTATTATTATTATTATTATTATTATTATTATTATTATTATTATTATTATTATTATTATTATTATTATTATTACTAAAAGATGAGAATACCATAGAGTAGAAGGTATAGTATGGTATGGTCTTAAAAAAGTGTATCTCTGCTAAGTGAAAAACCGACTATTTCTTAGACTTAAGATTTTCTACACTCTAAACTTCTTGCGATTTCACCTGTCGACTGAAGGCCGCCTTCGTCGAAAATTGCGCGATTTATGTTCCAAGGAAATTACTCCATTTGATTGGAAGCTCACCAGGTAGGTCCTTCAAAACCTTCAAAATAAGGAAAGAGATTAAAGAAGGGAACGGAGAACGGTTGTGAAACACTAACAAGGGGAAGCCAAAGCTGAGGGATAGCAGATTTCGTTTAATCTTTGGGAGATTCATCTGCTTCAGAAATAAACGTAACCGAGGACTTGAGTCCGTGGTCCTCATTCAACGAGGAAATATACCTTTGAATTTAACAACAGCGTGCCTCTTGGCAATTTGTGTAGCACGACTGTTCTAGCGGTCAGCGTCCCGGGTTCGCGGCACGCTAACACCTCATTTTTACTCCCTTTCTTGTTTTTCTTTCCCATTTATTCTATATCGGTTTTTTGTTTGCCAATGTGGAAATACAGAGATGAAATATAAACTGCGTTATAACAAACACGTTTATTATCGTTGTACGTGATTCTTCTCCTCTTCTTTGTCGTCGTCGTCGCGCAAACAGTTTCACTCTTCCCTGGTCTCTTACTACATCCGGGATGAGTGGCTCAGAGTGGCCTTCTGACCCCAACTTGACAGGTTCGATTCTGACTAAGTCCGGTGGTACTTCAAGGATCGTCGCCATAAGACCTTAGCAAAAAAAAAAAAAAGTACTTCAAGGCGCTCAAATGCATCAGCCTTGTGTCGGTAGATTTACTGGAACGTTAAATAACTTCTACGGGTCAAAATTCCGGCATCTTCAAATGCATCAGCCTCGTGTCGGTAGATTTACTGGAACGTTAAATAACTTCTACGGGTCAAAATTCCGGCATCTCGGTGTCTCCAAAAGCTGTAAAACTATGTTGATAGGACGTAAAAAACCATTTATATTATTATTCTCTTACTATAACTGCAACAGTGGTTATAAAAATGACAGAAAAGGAAGATTTGTTAGCCACGGGTAGCAAGACGGTACAACAGTAAACGAGTTTAGTATACATACAGATTATATACGTAGGTCGGGTCATAAGACATGGCAACTATTTTTTTTTCTCGCGAACAGGAGACAGCACGAAACGTACGGTATGTACTTGCGTATGATGCCACTAGATGCCACTAGTGTGTCTCTAAACATGCCCCCAAGTTCACTGTGTGAGTGAGAGCGTCACAAAATGGAAGTTCAAGGTGTTCTTGTGTGTCACACAGTGAGTGAGGGGCACACTGTCAATGCAGGTTTATTACAATTCCTTTTTGTTGTACCAGTTGCGCAGTGCAGTGCGAACCAAACGTCCAGATCTTTTCGACAACGCTATAATCCTACACGATAACGCACAGCTCACACAGCAGCCATCGTTCAGCGTCGCTTACAACGGTGGGGATGGAAGGTTCTTCCACACCCGCCTTATTCGTCTGGTCTGAGTCCATGTAACTATGATCTAATCCCCAAAGTCAAGAAGCCCGTTACGTGGACAACGGTTTGTTAACAAAGAGGACATCGTAACAGCATTTCGAAGAGACGTGTCACACGTTAGCGATACACATGCAGCGAATGGTATTCAGCGCCAGCCCCACCGCTGGCAACGCATAGTGGACACCTTGGGTGATTATTTCAAAGGTCTGTAACCAGTGGAGACCTGTCCTTTGTACGCAGTCTTGTGAATTTGCTGTCTATAAAATTATGTTTACCAATGGCCTGTGTTCTGTCACTTTCCTACGAGAATCTCCTGAAGTCAGAATTTGTCTTCAGGCACTATGCATAACTACATGCTCCATATTTCCAAATGCATATCCTAGATTTTCCGTGTTGTCTCCTGTTCGCGTATTTAATATACGCATTTCATACTATACATTCATAAACACAATAAGTTAAAAGGTTAAGGGAGAAGGAAAAAGTAAAAGTGAGGCGTTGACGCATCTCGAAACAGAGACTTCCGTGTTGAAGGCGGAGACACTGAGCACCAGACCAGCGGTGATACGGATAACACACGCAAATTACCAACAGGTTTGCAGACAGTTAAATGGAAACGACCTTGACCAATGGCTTAAACACTTGACCACACATCTGTTTCTTTTTGTCGTTGATCAACCTCCCAATATAGGCTAACCTTTATTGTGTAGGTCAAAGCGGTGATCATGCAATGATCTAATGAAACAGAATTTATAGACTTTGAGACTTGCATGGACCTCATTCTATCTACATTCACAGTGATTCCAGTAAGAGATAACTTGCTCGTCAGTAGCACCTGTCATGTTAAATACGACCTGCTTGGACATACCGTCAGGTATCAGGTCGGCAAACACACACGAACGCATATCCGGTACTGTTTTATTTACGTGGTAATTTACGCATCGGCTGGTGTAATTACAGTTGGGGGTAGAGAGTACGAAAGGGAGTGTGTGTGTGTGTGTGTGTGTGTGTGTGTGTGTGTGTGTGTGTGTGTGTGTGCTGCGGAGCAAAAGATGTGGGCTCCATAATGGAAACTCGTCTCCGAGCCTTTGTGTGGGCCACAAGAGCTTTTGTAAGGACACTACGCTGAAAAGGGCATTGTTTACAGGTACTTGTGTTGATGAATAGCCACCGTTAGATTGATGGCATGCGCCTTTCTTCCCAATGACAAATTTCTAGGTGTTTCCTGTACGCCTCGCCACAGAGCAGCTTGTCGTGTCACGAATAAAATGGAATGACCTTTGAGTAGCTGTGAGTACGCACATCGAGTTCGGTGTACTATATTGTTCTCCCTGGTCGGTACCTTCTAGAAAGAACCCTTTGGCCTTTGACATGACTTACTAAATGACCGCCAGTTGCTCCATTATCAGAAGCGTTTAGCCTTTTTTTCTGCTTCTCTTTAAAAGGAGTTCAGGGCTCTTTCTCTGCTCTCTACCATAACACGTCAAAATATGAACCCTTTCATCTGTTCACAATTATTCAGTTTCTCTTATCTCTCTTTTCTTTCATTTTCTGCCACATTACCCACACCCTGGTGGGTTCGCGTGTGCAAACTCTGTTCCACACGTGGACTTGACTGATGCCAACAATATGAGGGACGTATTAATTACTAGGTGTTTCTGTAGTCCGTTTAATGTATTGTGTTGTTTTTGGTCTATATGAGTAGATGTGCAGTGATAAAAACAAAAACACCCACTCCTTGAGTCAAAGGAATTAACCAGGTGCAGTCGGGAATCGAACTCGGGAAACTCTGAACCGAAGGCCGCAACGCCAGACAAGAAGCCACGCTCACTTATGTCTTTGAAGCAAGTATTCAGGATAATAAACGTGTTACCGCTGTACACCAGGTGACAGGCAATTAATTTGAGTTTCCTTCACGAAATGTTAAATGTACTCGGAATATCTAGTTTCGCTGTTCTCTTTTCGTGTTTCTTACCGCTCCACCAGATTCAAAGATCTTACCCACATTCCCCGCACTTCAACATATATCCAACGATCCTTTCTGTCTAACACTATACCGAGCTCGACGGTTGCACTCTCTTAAGTGCGACCAGTACCCAGTATTCGAGAGATAGCGGGTTCGAACCCCACTGTCGGCAGTCCTGAAGATAGTTTTCTGTGGTTTCCCATTTTCACACCAGGCAAATACTGGGTCTTCCTTCCCATCCCTAGCTGTTTCCTGTCCCATCGTTGCCATAAAACATGTCTGTGTCGATGCGACGACGCAAAGCAACTTGTTAAAAAAAAAAATATATATCTAGCTCAGTTGATATTCAAATATAGTTGTGCCCTCCACAGTAAAGATTCTTTTGTGTCATATGCCTGACTAATGTTATAATCCACATCAGTCACCGTGAGATCAATTAAGATTATCCAACTATCCACTGCAATGATAGAACACATTCCAAACCAATTATGAATAAACTTGCTGAGAATCTTTTGAACTGTCTCTTTTTATGTCGCCCAGAAACCTATTCGTTACGGCGGACAGGGTGATTAAAAGGGTAAACTGTCCGCTTTGATTAATCACCCGCTGTGTAGCGAATTATTTGTGAATTCGCGATAGTCTGTAGGGAATGTTTTAGTATTGCTAAATGGATTAATTGATGTGGGAATATAAACTGTGCGCATTTACTTTTGAATATGCTTCAGGATTCATAATGAGACCAAACATTCAGAACAAATATGTCACTCTTTTGAATATGTTTAATAGAGCTATAACCGCTGTTTAACTCTTGTTTTGATTTACTTTTTAGGAATCACTGTAGTACTGACAGGAATCGCCTCGACAATGAAAGTTCAGAGCGCTGTGAGCTTGCATCCGGGAGATAGTAGGTTCGAATCCCACTATCGGCAGCCCTGAAAATGGTTTTCCGTGGTTTCCCATTTTCACACCAGGCAAATGCTGGGGCTGTACCTTAATTAAGGCCACGGCCGCTTCCTTCCAACTCCTAGGTCTTTCCTATCTCATCGTCGCCATAAGACCTATCTGTGTCGGTGCGACGTAAAATCCCTAGCAAAAAAAAAAAAGTTCAGAGCGTTGTCATATGGGGAAAAAGCTTTCAATGATTGGTTGCAAACTCCGCGGTCTGTAGGCTGGTCTCATCCTCAAAAGTACCATTATCAGCTTAGGGATCGTTGAAGAATTTTTTTTTTCTATTCGCTTTACGTTGCACCGACACAGCGACGGTGAGATAGGAAAGGCCTAGGAATGGGAAGGAAGCGGCCGTGGCCTTAATTAAGGTACAGCCCCAGCACTTGCCTGGTGTAAAAATGGGAACCACGGAAAACTATCTTCAGGGCTGTCGACAGTGGGGTTCGAACCTACTATCTCCCGATTACTGGATACTGGCCACACTTAAGCGACTGCAGCTATCGAGCTCGGTGTTGAAGAAATAAAATCTCCCATTGATTTCTTCTCCAAGCCAGGAGGAGCTATTACATAAATTGATCTGTCAAGTCTTTTGAATTGCACTCATCAGCTGTTTCTACAGTTAACAGCCTCACATCATTCATTACAGGGAATGACTGCATAATTATTTTTCCTCAAAAATCCGACTCCCTTTGCCCATTTCGAGCATGCAGTCTAGAGATGTGGAGATGGAGTTAACGCTTGCCTACTGACACTGGCTACTACGGGCATAATAGTCACGTTCAAGTACCATATTTCTCAGGAGCGGTGGGCGGTATTTCCATGCGTCACTCTATACATTCATACCATGAGACGAGAGAACGGGCCCAGTGTACGGGGAAATATTAGGAGTTAAAAACTCAGCCTACAAGCCTGGAATGCCCGCTATAGAAGCCTAACAAGGAATTTGCAACCATGGGAGTCACCAATTTTATCCAAATTTCGGAGGTCTATCTAAAAGGGATTGTGCCATTAGACCGTATTTAGCGAGACAACTTTCCTTCGAATTTAACAGCCCTCATACCTCTCGGCAAGTTTGGTGTTAGTTCTTGTTGCACCGCTGGTCTAGTTATTGGCCATGGTTCCTGACTTACGAGGGCGTCTCGTGTTCGAGGTGCACCAGCGCCTACTTTTCAATTTTACTCCTCCCTTCTTTGCTTCTTTTTCTGCATTGTGCTGGCAATGAAATGTGCAGATTGAATATAATCCGCATCATAAACTCGTAAGTGAAAAAATCTAAGTTTTTCTGTGATTTTATAACCATTTGTGCAGTTATGACAAGAGATGGAGAAAGTGTTGTAACTGTTTACGTTTTACAACAACAAAAATAACCCTAGGACGATAGTAGACTTGTTTGTTACGATACAGCTTGTACTTAATCTACGCATTTCCTTACAAGAATTCCACTTCGACAAAGAAAAAGACAGATATAAGATAGATGAAAAGGAAAGGAAAAGAAAATTGAGGAGCTAGCGAGCGTCGAATTCGAGACGTTCGCGTGGAAATCAGGGGCATTTACCACGATATCAGTTGTGCTATAGGTATGCACATACAGATTGCCAGCAGGCTTCATTTCGAAAGTATTTCAGTAACACCAGTTTTCATCAAAATAGGAATATACGCTTTAGGTAGAGTCCCTTGTTAAATAAAATTGTGCGTATCTAACATATACTTTAAGGAGCCTAGTAATTACCAATAAACCGGGCGAGTTGGCCGTGCGCGTAGAGGCGCGCGGCTGTGAGCTTGCATCCGGGAGATAGTAGGTTCGAATCCCACTATCGGCAGCCCTGAAAATGGTTTTCCGTGGATTCCCACTTTCACACCAGGCAAATGTTGGGGCTGTACCTTAATTAGGCCACGGCCGCTTCCTTCCAACTCCTAAGCCTTTCCTATCCCATCGTCGCCATAAGACCTATCTGTGTCGGCGCGACGTAAAGCCCCTAGCAAAGAAAAAAAATTACCAATAAATTGTTTATCTAATTTGCATATTAACATTTTGCAGCTACAGGAAGTTGCCGCTAGAATCGAACGTTACCACGATTCTTTTGCTGATGTAATGACTTACATCAACAACAGGCTGGATCTCTAGGATATGCGTTCAGAAATTTGTTTGTTAATCGTTACCTTTCATACCATTTTTTTCTAACTTTTGTTCCTCAAAATATTTTTTAAATTGAAATTTCTTGTCAATGAAAGGAGCCTAGATTATACTATCAACGAAAAGAAAGGTGCATGACTGTGCAAAATTTAATTCCAATATTTTGAACAGTTTTTGAACGGTGAGAACTCTGTATAAAATGAGATTACAAGAAATGAACAACATACATATTATGTAATGCACGTAGCATGTGACAGATGAACATTCACAAACATATCTTTTGGAATAGTGGAGATAATTGATCGTTGTCAAGAATGTATTCTATTAAGAAGAATTGAATTCATAATTGCAATTTTTTACCAACGCATGTGTTCCGTAAGATACGTAGCCCTCTAAATCCAGTTCGCAAATCTATATACGAAATATTGCGAATTTGAAGGACAGAAGAAGGTCATGGCATACAAATTTCTCCATTAGAATTTACTGCCAAATTTTGAAGAAAAAATATTTTCAACCGAGGATAAGGGATGAAACAAAGGAGAACAAAAATTTCAGATATTCAGCATTTTAGTTTCACCACTTCCGTTACCTTTTAGATTTGAACTCTTGTGGAATGTGGGGAAGGAAACGACGGAAGAGTTAAAATATGAAAGAGAGAGAGAGAGAGATTTAAGGAACTTGTATGTGTGTGTATTCAACTTGTATTAAGTGCGCACGAGATTAACTCGCACTATCTACATGCTGCTAAGCTTCTTGTCTTGTACAAGACTGCCGTATAACATTCTGATGTGACATAATAAAGTTCTAAGGCCTTTTAGCGGTAGCTTGTTTTCCTTTCTTTCAGAATTCTTAACAATTGAGCCTCATAAGGAATGTTCGCGAACTGCGTTCCAATTATAATGATAGTAAATAAGACGGTAAGTTCGGAGTAGAATAGCATACAGTAGAATAATTTGACTGTCGTTATACAGCATACTGTTGCAATTAATATAGTTCATTGCACAGTAAATTGAATCTTTATAGCCCGCCTGGCAGCCATGATTGTTAAGGTGTCAGGTCTATAAATATGTTGCATCTTGCGTTCTGGGGACCACTTCCTATCAGTTTTCTTTTCAGGTTTCTCCATGAATTTGTGCTTTGCTGCTATTGTAATAAAGGCTCCGCGAAGTTCTGTGATGTCTTCTGTAATATTCAATTCATGGAAGCCTGCTTTACTTTTGTTCGAGCCTGTTTACTTTGACCTTCTTCGAGTTGATAACTTATTAATAATTATTTACGTCCCACTAACGAGTTTTGACGGTTTTGGGAGACGCGGATGTGCCGGAATTTTTCTCGCGGGAGTTCTGTTACGTGCCGGTAAATCTACCGACACGAGACTGTCGTACTTGAGCACCTTCAAATACCATCGGACTGAGCCAGAATCGAACCTACTAAGTTGGGGTCAGAAGGCCAGCGCCGCAATCTTCTATGCCACTCAGCCCGGCTATTATTATTATTATTATTATTATTATTATTATTATTATTATTATTATTATTATTATTATTATTGCTAGGGGCTTTACGTCGCACCGACACAGATAGGTCTTATGGCGACGACGGGATAGGAAAGGCCTAGGAGTTGGATGGAAGCGGCCGTGGCCTTAATTAAGGTACAGCCCCAGCATTTCCCTGGTGTGAAAATGGGAAACCACGGAAAACCATTTTCAGGGCTGCCGATAGTATGATTCGAACCTACCATCTTCCGGATGCAAGCTCACAGCCGCGCGCCTCTACGCGCACGACCAACTCGCCCGGTATTATTATTATTATTATTATTATTATTATTATTACTATTATTATTATTGTTAGTAGTAGTAGTAGTAGTAGTAGTAGTAGTAGTAGTAGTAGTAGTAGATATCGTACCAAATAACTTTTTTTTTAATGCTGTTTGTTCGGGGCGTCGACCCATGTGCATCTTTTGCCCCTACTGGCACCATATTGTATCAACCTGCGTGTAATTGGAATGGCGGTAGTGTGGAATGTTGTGTCTGAGGAAAGGAAGATTAAGGACGTCAACAACATCCAGTCCCCAGGCCAGGGATATTTATCATTACAATTAAAAGAAACCCTGACCCGGTCGGGAACCGAACCCGGGGCCGCCGGGTGACAGGCGGACTAATAATGGAAGATATTTTGATCACTTGGTTCATCGGATTTATTTCTTGTAAATTTTCAGATGTCTACACGAATGACGATTTTAATGATAGGGCCATGTATTTTTTTATGAGAGACTGTAACTATACTTTATCGTGACCTTTTACCTTGTCGATGCTCTCTAAGTGCGCTTGGCTAGGATTTTAATAGTATTTTCTAAAAGTCGGCGAAGACATGGCTGATGGTGATGCTAGCAACATGAAAGCTGTTCTCTGCTTGTCTTTCGAGATGCTGTTTCCTGAAAATGAAATTAGCTTCCTAACAAGTTCACGCGCTTGAGTGATGGTACTGTAGTCGTCAGCTCATCGCTGGCTTGATACTCTTCCCGGTAACATTAATCGTAACATTGTTAAGAGTAATTTAATAATATCTATTGTGTTGTTTGAGCTCGATACTGCGAAGTAACACGCTACTGTTATTTAAACACTCGTAACTTAATAATATAATCACCTAACCAAATTCACGAACAATGTATACTTATTTTTAACGAAGGTGACATTTCTAGGAACGTCCAATCATTAGTGATACAGGTTTGGACACTAAAACGGATGCACTGCCAATTCGATCGTGTATACAATATATTTTTATGACAGAATGATCCTCAGTAATACCGCGTTATAAAGCAATACATGTTGAAACGTTATTACTCTGCTGTATGGAAATGGGAGATTGTAAACTCGGCTGTAGTAAAAAAAAAAAATTTAAAATTACAGTTCTAGTTTGCATGGCCTCATGTCGGAAACTGGACGACTATTAACCTGGGGAGGGGACCATAGATTATTTATGTGCTCACTGTGATAGAAGAGGTTCGCTTGGAAGCAAAGCTTTATCCATTTGTATATTTTTGTCATCTCAAAATAATAACAAATCCGCTTTGATCTGATATCGTTTTTGTAATATTGGATGAATTAATATTTCAGGTTAATGTTCCATGTGTTTTAATTGGGAATACGTGAAAGAGAGTGGACTGGAGATAACATATAAATAGAACTCTGTTTTGAATCCTTCCAGTTCAGATAATGAAGCTTTCAGAACACGCCAAGGGAATTAATATCATTCCTAGTACTACGAAAAAGGATCGCTGTGGCAAATATTACATTGAAATGGGTATTTCATTGCAATCCTAGCGCGGAGAGCTTTAGCAAATTCTTATCGAACAAGTCATGCGAAGGACACTAACGTATTGTTAAGTTAAATACAGAAAGCTATGAACGACGGATTGGAAGGCAGAAAAAAAATCATTATTCGCGTTATTCACCTCTTCGACTACTCTTATATTGAGTAAATTATAAAAATTACTGTATACAAAGTAAAAACATAACTTACTTCAACACTGCGCCATTATTTAGAAAATTTCCCGTACAAGTTTTCAGTTGAGTGAAGTGCTTGATTTAAAAGGATTACTGTAATAGAGTAAATCATGTAGTTATTTCCTGAACAAGTCTACCTGCTTTTACTCGTACACTAGTCTGGACGACACGGCGTCTAGGTATAGCATGTCTGCCTCTCACCCGGCTGGCCTTGGGTTCGTTTTCTGGTCAAGTCAGAGATATTCCCTGGATTTGAGGTGGTGGTGGTGGTGGTGGTGGTTGTTTTCAGGGGAAGTACATCTGGACAAGTGGGCTGATTCGAGGCTCGCTCAGCCTGCGTGAGAACAGTTGGGAGCTACCTAACAGAGAGATAGTGGCTCCGTTCTAGAAAGCCAAGAATAACAGCCAAGAGGATTCTTCACGCTGACCACGCGTCACCTTGAAATCTGCAAGCGTTTGTGGTGAGCGTAGAGTCACAGAGGACAAACATATGTGGAACATTCTCTATTTGTAACAGTTGTCGTGCTATTTCTGTGATTACCCCCTCCACCCCCACCCCCCTCGCCCACCCTAGTGAATAATAAGTACTGAATACAAGTTCATTCCCATGTAGTCACCAATCCATTGTTACTTTAAGCAATACGAAACCTCAGTGTCAAAGCAGAACATTTTTGCAGTCACCTTTTCATTCTTACATTACAGATGTAATATCGTTCTTTGTCTATATATTTCATATCTCCCTTTCTTAAATGCTAGGTGATGATAGATGAAATATGTTTGACCTGTATTGGCTCTATACTCTCCTGGTCAGTGAAAAAACCTGATATAATAACAGTAATGTGACCGTCATCAACATTGATTGACCGATATAATTCGTTGCTAAGAGTCTTATAAACCACTTAACTGACACAGAGGCACTCACCATGGACTAACTCGCCGAAGAATAATCCATGTATCATTTCTATTGTCACCAAGCTTTATCGACAAGTTTGGAATTCTCCCAAAGTACTCAATTAATTGACCCTTAAGCTGCCAGCTTTTGACAGACTTTCTTTAAGTATATTTTATGAACCGCATTGCTATAGATGGTAATGGACAAACTTGAAGCTCTTTGTCACTAGATGGGTCTAGAAAGAGAATAAAGCGATATTTTCCAGGAACACAGAAACAAACAAACCCTGTGGTGCAATAGCCCTGATGCGCCTTGGCCTATCAAGCGACTTCAGATCACGAGGTGATGCGTGGTCAGCGTGATGAATGCTTTCTTGGCTTCCTAGACCTCGGCCACTATACCATCGTCGGGTACCTCCTCAATTGTTCTGACGTAGGCTAAGCGAACTTCGAACCAGCCTTTAGATTCAGGAAGGCATCCCTGTCCTGTCCGGGAATCGAACCCAGGGCCTCCGGGTAAAAGGCAGGCTCGCTGCTCCTAGACTGAAGGGTCGATCCTGCACCCCACAACTAGTAAAAATTCTCATTCTTAATGACACTGTTCTTAGATCAGACTGCTGATATTTGAAGGTGTTCAAATACTTCATCCTTGTGTTGTCAGATTTACTAGTATGTAAAAGAACTCCCGTGAGACAAACTTCCGATAACTGAGCATCTCAGAAATCCGTAGAAGTTGTTTAATTGCCCCCGATTTGCTGTCAGAACTTCATATTCACTACCTGAGATTTGTAGGAATCTAGGTACGTGGCTGCAAAGCCATCTTTTATTATTATGGCTTTGAAGTAAATTAAGTTTTAAAAAAGCATTTTTGGATACAATCACACCTCTTAGGCTCTTAATTTATTCAAGGATACAGCATTGAAACTCATTGATTGAAAGGCCGTTGTACAGAAAATAATAACAAAAACCTACAACCTGTTTTTCAGTCATTGACCGGGTCAGGGATGTAATGAATGAAACATATATAGGCTGTTATTACAATGGGGTCGCCACTCCCAAGGTGATTTATTAATGAGTGATAAATGCTATGAAATGATAATGGAGAATATTGCTGGAATGAAAGATGACAGGGAAAACCGGAGTACCCGGAGAAAAACCTGTCCCGCCTCCGCTTTGTCCAGCAAAAATCTCACATGGAGTGACCGGGATTTGAACCACAGTATCCAGCGGTGAGAGGCCGACGCGCTGACAGAAAATAATAATAATAATAATAATAATAATGGTGTACAGCCTCCGGAGAGGCCTGGTGCAGGTCTTTTGATCTGACACCCATAGGCAACCTGCGCGTCGTGATCAGAATGAAATTGTGATGAAGACGGCATATACATCCAGTCCCCGTGCCTGGGGAATTAACCAATTATGGTTAAAATTCCCGACCCAGCCAGGAATCGAACTTGGGACCAGTGTGACAAAAGGCCAGCGCGCTAACCATTTTGCCATGGAGCCTAACATAATGAAAATACACAGCTTGTTTCCAGTCATTCGACCGGGTCAGGAATGGAATGAATGAAGCCCCTATCTAGCGGCGAGGATAGGAAATGTGCCGGCTGCCGAAGCTTGTCGCACTCCTCTGGGAGCCGAACATAATAATAATAATAATAATAATAATAATAATAATAATAATAATAATATCGCCACTGGCTTCGCACATGGCCAGCATGATTCGAATGCTGAACTAGGAGTGTGGATTTTTAAAAAGTATCGCCTCCCATTTTTTGTTCAAATCTTACCTAAAATTACATGTATATGCCCCGTGTTTGTGATCAGGTTACCAACAATCTCTCAAAACTGCAAGCTTGCGTTGTAGGAATATGGTACTACTACAGTGGGATTAAATTAGACAGAGATATTTAACGTATTTCTGGACTGTCTGTTTCATTTTATTTCAAACAAATTATTTTGCATGCCAGTAAATTTAAGGACACTGTACAACATTGTAATTACTCTCAAATGACTTAATCTAAAAGATCGTGTGAATGTAGCCGAACGTGTATACTTCGTTAGTCGTATATAGCAGTGAAAACATTTTATGTAAAAAGGCAAAGAGGGCAAAGATCGCTTCAACGAATGGCGTTGTACTGATGGTCTGAAAAATGAGATGAGTGTGTGACATTTTTCATTCTGTCGGGTAACATATCTATCTTCGTACAAGCGTCATCTAGCACGAGTTTTAATTTTGCGGGCAACTCATATTTGGACGTGATTCAGTAAATGATGAACCACTTAATGATTAGGGATTCAGAATCAATTTTAATTCTGTCCTTTGTGGAGTGATCATCGCAAATTTGCCGCAGTTGGTTGAGTAAAGCGATTTGCAAGTCATACACAGTGCTTAGAGCGAATCTCATCAGTGTCTGTGTGTGACATAGAAAGATGTCATCCACATAATGCAGTATCCATGGCATTGTCACTGTAGCAAGAACCGTTACAAATAACAAGCTGACATAATTAACTCTTTGTGTAAGAGCAGAAGACGGGCCTTTGGGAACTAGTTAGCTCTCTAAAATGAAACGTTACTTCAGCCGGCGAGATATTACTGTCTCGGAGGCAACGTCATTGTGGCTGCCTGTAGGGAGAAAAGGCACGTGTTTTCCCATTAAGGCTTGGAAGTGAGACGCGTTTACGAGAAACGGCAAGTATGCAAGAAAAGCGGCGTAAGTGAATGGCTTCGAAACTCCATTTTTGTGCTTGACACTTCGGCTTGGAATTTTCGAATGATCTTAGGGCATACGCGAAAGAATAGAACATTTTTATGGAAGAAAATGTATCACTGAGACTGGCTACCCATATCGTACCCTGGAAATACTGGGACAAATCACTTTCTTTTCTGTAATAACAGCTTAACTTCCCTTTCGGAGTTCGTATAACCTCTTTAGCACTTCAATGCGGGACACCCAGTTAATTACCGAATGGAAAATATTTTGATGGTCGGAGCCCGTTTAAATGTGCATAGTTTTCAACAATCATTTCTTTAAGGAAATGTTTTTATACCCAGAAAATTAGCCGATTGAGACAACATTTCATTAAGCTCCTAGGTCATTCTTTTATTGAGACGTTGAAAAAGTAAATATGCCTTCGTAGAACTGGTTTCCCCACAATGAGATGATGGTTATTTGTAAATATCAGTGCATTTTATTACACCAGGTTTTGATTAGTTGTCCATATCCGTACGAGGATCGCGAATTAGTTACTCTGTGTGCTTGTAGTTTTCCCTTTCATTTTGCTTATTCTAGAGATCACTCTGTGGGCTTAAGATGAATTCATCAACAGTTGTTGCGTCACAAACAGTAAGATATTTCTTCATATTAAAATTAAGCGAAGTCTTTCATTTATATTAACATTTTTTGTTAAACATGACACTCAGGTTTTGAATCAAGCAGTTACACACTGCATACAGTATTCACTATAACTCTTTTGTATTGAGAACCGGATATAGACTGCGTTAATCTTCATTGTAGGTAAAAAGGAATTATACTACGTGCGCTTTTCCACTATAAAATTTTTATTCGTAATGAATGTTTGGAAAAGTAAGAAAAGTAAAATGACAATTTCCAGCGGCCCGGCGGTTCAGAAACACTGCTTTAGATTATTATTATTATTATTATTATTATTATTATTATTATTATTATTATTATTATTATTATTATTATTATTATTCGCACCATCTTCGGGTTGTGATTTTACCTCTGCTATTTATTTTCGAAACTTTCTGTAAAACCTTGAGGTAATTCGCTCAATTCCGGTTTCTTAGAAATCTGTGCTCTTTGAAGCAGGTCTACATGTCAAAACAAAGAAGAGTGTATGAGGAATGAGTTATAAGTGTCATAAGTACGATTTGTGCCAGTCGCGTAGCTATTGGCTTGCATTCGGAAGATAGTGGGTTCGAACTCAACTGTCGGAAGCGCTGAAGATGGTTTTCCGTGGTTTCCCATTTTCACACCAGGCAAATGCTGGGGTTGTACATTAAGGCCACGGCCGCTTCCTTTCCAGTCCTAGCCCTTTCCTATCCCATCGTCACCATAAGACCTATCTGTGTCGGTGCGATGTAAAGCAGATCGTAAGATTTGTGTCAGAATCATCAACTGCTTGTTATTCAACCGAATAGAGAGGAAAGTATAATTCTTTATCCCACCACATAGTGGTGATAATTATTATCTTATGGGGGAAAACGTCATGATAATCATTCCCTCATAGGAGACTCTTCGAAAGATGAAAGCTTGACACATAAATGAGAAGAGCAATGAAAGGCGTGTAAGTGGAAGAATTCCTAGGCCTCACAAGCCTAATATAGCCATTGGAAGAAAACTAGAATCGGTCAAGCTTGGCACACGTGATAGGAATAAAATATTAGATTGAGGTAGGTGCTCTACCGTGCAAATTTGACAGGCCCTGATGGGACAAACCATCCCATCACATTATTCTTGTCTTGATGGTTATAGTTCTCAGCTACACAATACAGTTGTTTTCTCCAGTTTTATCCCTGCAGTTTGCGGTATGTGAGTGTATGAGACTACTGTTTCACAAAAGTAAAGGATACGAAGGACGTTTCTAAGAATTCTTAACACATGTATCAGAATTTTTTTTTATAGTCTTGCCACTAGCGGGTTGTTTATCATCAACTCCCATCAGCTGTTGTAACACACACAGTGACTAACTAGTCTGGCTGTACCACGTGCTCGAGGGTGGGAGGTACTACCATATGGAAGAACCTCATGCTGAGTATTTTTTTACAACTCTTAGTCAGCTTGTAATGCAAAGCCTTGAAGGCCAATGTGCAGGAATGCTAACGGCTTTCTTCACAATATAAAGCAAGAAAAAGCTGTGATTAGCCGAAAGAAGTAGGTACTGGCGAACAGATGTCCAAGAGAGTTATAAATGGAATATTGGCGAAGATGCTGTAAGCTTATGTTATAGGATAGGGCTAGAAATACGAAAATCGTGGAAAATGAACACCGATGCCACCATCATTTTTACTAACGACACGAATAAGTTGAAGTAGTAGGGATACGTGTGCCGAATGGAAGACAGCAGATGGTCTAAGAAATTATTAGATTGGATACCTTATGAAAGGAGACGCCACCGTGTTGAGTGGTTCAGGCGGTTGATGAGCTGGACTTCTGACCCCAACTTGGCAGGTTCGATCCTGGCTCAGGCCGGTGGTATTTGAAGGTGCTCAAATACATCAGCCTCGTGTCGGTAGATTTACTGACACGTAAAATAACTTCTAAGGGACAAAATTTCGGCAACTCGGCGTCTCGGAAAACCGTTAGTGGGACGTAAATCCAATAACATTATTCATTATTATAAAGGAGGTGCAGAGGTAGACCACAATAAACCTGGCAGAAGGGAGTTAGCAATACCATGACGAAAAGAGAAATAAGAGACGTTGATTGGAGAGGTAGACGATTTAAACTAGTATGGGTTAAATGACTTAGGGCCAGTATTATAATAGAGGTTTAAACTGTTGGTTCAGTTTAAACTTCGGTTTATCTGTTAGTCGTCTATTATAAAACTTAATCATAAGTTTAACTAGAGATTAATTTTACTGCCACTCATCTACCGTTTAAACTGAAGTTTAAGAATACATAACCTTACAACATGGCAGAACAAATGGATCTCGAAGATATTTTTGAGGTGTTTGAAGAAATACTAAGCGATCACGAAGAAGTGGTTCAAATTATTGAACGACCATGGGCACCACGAGTTTTTCGAGCAAGATCACGTCACTTTCATATATGGAATGAAAAATAGTTTTTAAATAGGTTTAGCCTTTCAAAACAGACTGTCATAACTCTATTTCAGCATATCGGTGATAGAATAAAACATGCAACTAAAAGGTAAGAATGTAAAAATGAGTTTTTGAACTGTTTGTATGTCAAAAGTGTAAATTTTAGAAAATAAAGTAACTTCCTTCTATTTCAGAAATCATGCTATGGAACCCCTCAGTCAGCTACTAATAGCATTACGGTTTTATGCCTCCCGTAGTATGTTTACTACAATGGGAGATTTCGGAGGAATTCATAAGGCCACTGTTTCATGGACTATATAAATATTTCTGTGCTAATTGCACAAGAAATTCTATTTCCTTACAAGTAAAATTAGGACAACGTTCATTGCTTTTATCCGCCATTTTACTTACAAGAAGTAAACAAAACAAACAAGTCACTGCAAAACATTATCGACAGGCATCTTTTCTCGCAAGTCACTGCCACCAAGATCGTATATTTCCTTCTTCACCTTAGTTTAACTTAGGGCGGCCATTGTAAGATTCAACATCGGTTTAAACTCAAGTTTCAGTTTAACTCAATCTTCAGTTTAAACCCTCATTATAATACCGGCCCTAATAGTTGTATTTTAAATTGCTGTATATATCCATACAGGTCATGAAGGCCCTTGTGGAAGGTAAAGACATTAAATAGGATAGAGTTGTTAGCTCTATCCCTGGCCACCTTTGCCACAGAAGTTCACCTGATGTTCACTTTTGGTGTAGGTTGAGTGAACCTCAGGGCCATATGCACATCCAGAAGCAGAAATTTCATTTCTTAAATTTTTCGATTGCCTGGTTGCCAATCAAACCTCCATCCTTTCAGGTAGAATGCCTCGGTTAGGTTAGCCCCTACGTACAGTATATATGAATGTAGATTTAATTACTGTATCCAACTCGTCTGTGTAGTTCATCAATATTATCCGCTTCTACGATCACTTGCAGGGAATCAAAGGCAAGAGAGAACTACTCACGATGATCAAAAAAGGGTTGGCCAAATTCATGAAGCATTCCCTTGGACGTAACAGCTTCTCAACCAACCCTACGGATGGAAAAGCTCTAGGAAAGGAAGGACAAGAAAGATCAAAGACAAAGTAAGTTCATGAACTACTGAGAAATCTTCTCTATACTACGTACCATGAGATGAACAACGAAGCTGAAGACAGAGAAATCATGGTTACGTCGCCAAGGGGTAGCCTTTAAAATCTAATAATCAGCACGTAATGAACTCTGTAATAGGCTCAGAACGTGCTGATCTCGAACATGTGATAAGATCCCTTGATGACCTAAAAATACTCCGCCGATCCCACACAGTCTTGAGAAAGTGGAGTTTCTGAATATTCTCTTCTGATAACATAAGTTTTCACAGTATCTGTTACAGGATATATGGAAGTTATTTGAAAAGCGTCAAACCCATCCATGCCAATATTCAAAACGAGGTATGGGAAATCTGTCCAGCGTGGTTTAAACTACGAAGCATGTTTGAAATGAAATGAAATGCCAGTAGGTCCAATTTAAGGTACTCTTTAAACCTGGGCTAAACAGTCAAAGAAACTAACAATACAATTTGGATGATGACATCCTGACTACGTGATACTTCAATATCTGCACGTCCCCTAGATTTAATCCCACAATCTCCCGAAAGCAAGCGTACAACTACATTTACCATACCGTACAGCCAACTCACTCTGTAACGTCATAATACTGTAGAATATCCTCATTTGCTTACTCAGCAGGTTTCATACAGCATTTGCTACAATGCTGTTAATTCAGGAATACACCAGTATTATCCGTTAGCTAACACAAAAGAAACTTGGTATCAAATGATCCAATCAAGCTCCTATTCATTTTATTTTGTAATAATGATGATAATTTTAATCTGAAATTAAATGCATCTCCCCGGTCCAGTTTTTACATGTGAAATCTGGTGTTCTCCTCGACAAAACAGGAATTATTTACCAAACATAGATTACACTTTGTAATTCATAACAGATATAACCGGTGTATTCTCCCGAGTTTTGTTCACAAGAACGGGCCCGCTGAATGAAAATCAGGACAGGATTGAGTACAGTCACAATGAGAAATGTTACAAATTAATGGACCATGAAATCCCCATTATTAAAAATGATGTTCGACACAGTTCATACCCGTTAACCAGTGTGATAGACAATGGAAATATCAGTCTATAGAAATGAATCGAAAAATACATAATCTCACAAAAATTACATATATCCATCCAGTTGACCAATCATCTCTCTATTGAGATTGTGCATAATGATGATTTCAGCCGGAATGAGTGGCTCAGATTGTTGAGACGGCGGCCTTCTGACCTCAACTTGACAGGTTCAATCCTGGCTCAGTCCGGTGGTATTTGAAGGTGCTCAAATACGTCAGCCTCGTGTCTGTAGATTTACTGGCAAGTAAAAGAACTCCTGCGGGACTGAATCCCAGTTCCTCGGCGTCTTCGAAAACCGTAAAAGTAGTTAGTGGGACGTAAAGCAAATAAACATTATTATTAATGTAATATTAATTTCAAAATTTTCCTATTATTATTATTATTATTATTATTATTATTCCTGCTAGCCGGCCCCGTGGTGTAGCGGTAGCGTGCCTGCCTCTCACCCGGAGGCGCCGGGTTCGATTCCCTGCCAGGTCAGGGATTTTTACCTGGACCTGAGGGCTGGTTCGAGGTCCACTCAGCCTACGTGATTATAATTGAGGAGCTATCTGACGGTGAGATAGCGGCCCCGGTCTAGAAAGCCAAGAATAACGGCCGAGAGGATTCGTCGTGCTAACCACACGACACCTCGTAATCTGCAAGCCTTCGGGCTGAGCAGCGGTCGCTTGGTAGGCCAAGGCCCTTCAAGGGCTGTAGTGCCATGGGGTTTGGTTTGTTTATTATTCCTGCTTCCGTAGTGTAACGGTTATTGTTATTAGCTGCTGGCATCGGGGGTCCGGGTTTGATTTCCGGCACTACCAGAAACTTACGAATGGCAGGAGTATGCTACTGTGTGGCGTTGAAATGGTACATGCAACTCACTTCCGTTGGGGGTGTGCCTGAAAAGAGCTGCACAACCTCGGGATGAGGACACGAGTTTACTTTTACATTATTATTATTATTATTATTATTATTATTATTATTATTATTATTATTATTATTATTATTATTATTATTATAAACCTAACTTTCGGTGTAAATTTCTTCCACTACTCTCGAGCTAATAAAAACCACACAAGAACAGTCCTTAAAATCTCAAGCTACTGTACATGCTCCTTTAAGACAGATATATTAATACGGATGTCACCATTAGTAATAACAACAGAGCAGATGTTTCTATTGGCATTAATGTTATTGGCTGCACGTCTCAATAACTCCTTCTACGGTTATCGAAAACGCTGAGGTGCCAGAACTTTTTCCACCAGAAGTAAATTTACGTGTCAGTAAATCTACTAATTGAAAACTGAGGGGAGATGCTGAGTTTGAATTCCACCGTCGGTAGGACTGTAGATGGTTTTCCTTGGTTTCCCATTTCCACAGCAGGTAAATGCTGGGGCTGTACCTTAATTAAGGATACGGCCGCTACCTTCCCAATTCTAACTCTTTCCTCTCCTTGCTTCACCAGAAACCTTCGATGTGATAGTGCGACGTTAAACTACTAACGAAGAACAAATAAAAATTAAAAGCAAAAATCTAATAAAACTGAAGTATTTGAGCATCTTTAAATACCATGGACCTGTGCCGGCCTTCAGCTGCTTGTTCTATGCCTGGCGATGTCATCTCTGTGGATAAGGCTAGGAAGGCAGCATTTTTCTCACAGAGTTGTCTGCCCAAAACTACAGTTTGCAGACAGCAATGACAACAAAACTACCTAAGTACATAGATTTGGC
Source organism: Anabrus simplex (assembly GCF_040414725.1). Taxonomy (NCBI): domain Eukaryota; kingdom Metazoa; phylum Arthropoda; class Insecta; order Orthoptera; family Tettigoniidae; genus Anabrus; species Anabrus simplex. Next base: position 208,348,630 of record NC_090271.1, on the reverse strand, counting down.
AATATAAATATTACATTTTTGAGAACTTCGCACTGTAACAACTTTTGTAATGGTTTTATCATGTACAGGTGTCATTCTGAAGATTCTGTATAGCTCATTAACCACTCCCGACCCCCATTCCTTTACAGTTGTAAATTAAACAAAAAGTAAGCTTGTAGTATTGCATGACTTGATACGGTCATCGTAGCAATCTAATTTCGCGTGGATTCCGAAACCAAAGGACGCAACATTTCAAAAATCACACTTGCGTTCGCTGGGAATCTAACAGTGGACACTTCGTTCAGAAACGAGCGAAAATGCTACTCGCCTATCGCGTCCATCAATTTTGGACGTTACAGTTCGTGAAACAAAACTATTGATCCTTCAAAAGACAATACTTTTGAATTCACGCAGAAGATGGGAATCTAATTCCAGTCTTTCCAGTCACTATTTCAGTAATGTAACCACTCAGCCAATGTGGCTTTCTAATTAAGAAGTACGCAGTATATGCTATTCATGTAAAGAATTTCGTGATTTTAAATTACCCTATAAACGTTGATCTTTCCTCTCTTATTAGTTATAGATTTGAGCTTCGATCATAACTTGCTGCGTGAATATTCTTTACCTCTAGAATATATGAGCTTTATAACCAAACTAGCCTGCAACGGATTACAGTTCTCAATAGCGGCTGTCAGAATCAGCTGCTGAATTAATTCTGAAACCGACCACCAAATGGAAAAGAAAAAATATGAAACTACATTTTCGTTATGTTCTTGTAGCATTGGCCACAAGTGATTTCCATGGAGTGGTCGCGTTGTTCGGTGTGGCCTGCTGGTGAACTAACGCCATTACTCGGCTAAGTTGGGGGATTATTAATGTCCCGACGAGTTGCAAATGAAAATATAGCTCGGACTATTGCATGATCTCAAGACCACCTGTCTGTGTAAGAAACGGCTCCTTAGCTCTGGAAATTAATATCCCCTCCTAACACAAAGACATAGTGTCCGTTTGAAACTGAAGGTGAATTCTGGGTTCCAGTCAGGTCCGTATTAACAATAAGACCGATAATATCCAGGTCACAAACTTTCCCTGAGAGTTCAGAAACCTAAAAGAGGACTACAAACCCTGAAGGAAAAATAATACAAAACGGATCATAGCACAAAGAAATTAAATTCATCTCCGTGGTCTCCGAGTTAGCATAGTAGGCTCGCACAGGTTGGCTCTGAATCTATTCCCAAGACAGCTTCAAATTTAACTCTGGTTTAAGATACGGGAATTGGGTTCTCTCAGGCCCAAGTACTATAATAATAATAATAATAATAATAATAATAATAATAATAATAATAATAATAATAATAATAATAATAATAATAATAATAATAATTTATACATCCCAAAAACTACATTTATGGTTATTGGAGACGCTGTGGGGCCAGAAAGTCATCCCGTTTGAGCTCTTCTAGGTACATTCCGGTAAACCTACCAACACGAGGTTGGCGTATTTGATCACTCCATTTACCAACGAAGGAAGTCGGGATCGAATCTGCCAAACTAGGCTTAAAATACCAGCACTTCTACAATCTGAGACACTCAGGCTTTGCTAATTAATAATAATAATAATAATAATAATAATAATAATAATAATAATAATAATAATAATAATAATAATAATAATAATAATTCTCGGAAGTGTAAAGGTGCTCTACTGCACCGCATGGCATCCAGAGATGGTGTATTTATAGCAGGTTACCGTAATCACGAGAAGCACAAATTACTAAAAATGATATCTCCTTCTACGTCGTTCCATAGCTAAAATACGAAATGCTGGGAAAATTAAAAATGAATAGTGTTAATAATAATTTAGGAAATTCACCTCTTTACTTGAAAACATATACACTGTTTACGAATTCCATGAAACCTAAAAAGTAAATGTCATATTCCTAGTACATGACTCCTCCCTGATGGTGGAATAGTGTGGAGGAACGTGCTTTAACTTTTCCCGTGTACATTTAAGCCAAGTGCTAGACAAAAGGAATCCCAAATGAGTGTCCTCGCCTCCTGCATATGAGAATTCTCTTTAATTGCCAAGTACTGTATGTGTGAACGGGTGCGCTTTTGTAGCAAGATTTAGAGAGAAAGTTTGGTCGTTGTCTTCCCTCGTATGGTATACTGACTTGTTGCCTATGTTGCGCAACAACACGAAGCAGATTCTAGTTAAAGAAAATTTATACCCCACATACATCTGTCGCAACTTAGCGCCTCGAGGAGAAACGTTTTAATTTACCAAGTTGTGCTTCCATTTGCGAATGATTGATAAGATGCTGTTAACGGCAAGCCTGCTTGGATCTGCAAGTAATTATATTTAGCAAGGCGGGACGTCCGAGCTTCAAGTTCCTATAAAACTCTCCCAACAAATCCACTTCATTTCGAAGATTACAGAGATAAGTTATTGCCAGCATTAGATTCTCAAATGAAGATAAAAGTATCTCAAACATTTCTTTCAAACGGTAATGAGTTCTTTGTACATAAGATTACCGGGAACACATCCTTCCCTTCAACCATTTATTTCAGCGAGTGATACAAGACACTGTGCACAATACAGTACGACTAAGAAGTCAAAGTTTAAATAGTTACATCCAAAATTATATGTTTTGAGATGTATTTACTTCTTCTAATTCGAATCTGTGTCTCAGGCAAACTATATAGGATAGAAACATCAGCAGTGATGTATGATGATGATGATGATGATTATTATTATTAATAACAAAGACATCGCAATTGTGAAATACCCGGTGGCAATGATCACTTACAGAAGTGTGTTAATAAAGTAAAGTTAAAACATAATTACCCAACAACAACAAAGGAAAAAACTACAAAAACAAGAGTACAACAAGCAATACCATGGGAAAAAAAAATATTACAAGAAATACTACTAGTTTAACATCGTAAATCCTGTATCATCATATACAAATTCACGCACAACTTAAGTATTTCCACTGCTTAACACTACGGCTTACAATACTATAGGTTGAGCTTGCTTCTAGCTTATCATTACAACACCGTACAGTGTGATATGTTTTTATCCATTGTTCTCTTCCTAGAACACACACCTCAGGATCAGTGCTTAGAACCAAATGTGTAACTATCTGCAATTGGGACTGGTTTAAATAAATTGCCATCACTAGCCCCAGCATTTTTGTGGTATGAAAATGGTAAACCACGAAAGCCATGTTCAGGGCTTCCGACTGGGGAGTTAGAACCCATTATCTCCCGAATGCAAGCTAACAGTTACACGCCCTGAACCACATAGCCAGCTCGCTCGCTTCTGAGTGTCCCTACACCGGTGGATGTGTATATTGAAGGAAGTTTGATAATAATTTTGACTTGAACTGATGGTGAGGTTGGTCCTGTTTGGAGCTAATCGTCGGGACATGAGAGAAAAACCCGTGGATTATCAAGTTCATTACGGGCTATCACGGGATTCAATCAGTAATCCTGTGATATCCCTCAGTCAACCCTGGATCCATAATTGGAATACGGGATAAATATTTCAAAACTTGTGGACATAGAATAGGTTTTATGCAACTATCGACACATTGTATAGTTCACTCTAGATAGACTGCGGCGTTGTCGCACACTCCAGTCCTATTGTAAGTAAGAAATATCGGAAGTTATTGCAGCTTATTACGTACAAGTATAAAGTTATAAAATTATATAATAATGTGGAATTGAATATTTCAAAATAGGTTCAAAGTAAGACTCTTGAACAAAATAATTTAAATACTTAGGAGTTGGGAAATTCTGCTGAAGTTGTTGCTCGATCTGAAATAAAGTTCCATTTTCGAAACCAAATTTTTCGGAAATTTTGTTTATTTTACCATTGCCTCTCTATTTTGAAATAAATCAATAACTATGTTTTTACAATTTGCTTTAAGTCGCACCGACACAGATAGGTCTTATGGCGACGATGCGATAGGGCGGCCGTGGCCTTAACGAACAGCCCCAGCATTTTCCTGGTGTGAAAATGGGAAATCACGGAACATCATCTTCAGGGCTGCTGACAGTGGGATTCGAATCCACTAGTTACCGAATGCAAGCTTACAGCTGTTCGACCCTAGCCCCGCGGCCACTTGCTCGGTATATTGAAATTTCACTAGCCTTTTCGGTTGTTCGTTGTCCTTCTGTTCTTTAGAGAGCGGGTTCAATTTCATTTGGTCTCGGTGGCATTTGAAGGGATTTAAATGAGAAAATTTCGCGTCGTTGTCTTCCAGCACAATCAAGAGCTCTTTTGACAGACAGTTCTGAAACCGTTATGCTTCTTACAATCTATACCATTGAATGGACGTTAAATTTTATTATTATTATTATTATTATTATTATTATTATTATTATTATTATTATTATTATTATTATTATTATTATTTCCTTCATCTAGCTGTTTCCTAGGAGTACTTGGACTGTCAGATGGAAGAGGACCTCCATAGCTTTCCTAAGTCCGAGGCTTAGTAAAGACATTGAGAGTGTGAACCTGAAAATGTATGAAGCAGAATGCTGGTCTTACTCATGATGACACTATAGCTTTTCACTCTAACGGTTTATGGATCGTCGATGGATAGCATAGTTCTAACCGCATAGAGTGCTCTCATTGCTAAGTTACGAATGAACTCTGTAGATGAGGCTGTAAGTATGAAGCGGCTCAGGTGATCGGGTCATGTTAGGCATGTGGAGGGGGGTAGAATACATACGAGAATGATGGACTCTGCCATGGATTGTAAGAGAAGCACAGGGTGACCAATGTGAGATTCAGTTTTAATTATTTTAAGGTAAGAGGTACAGATCTAAATGAGGCTGTAGGCACCGAGCGAGTTGGCAGCGTGGTTAGGGGCACGCAGCTTTGAGTTTGCATTCGGGTGATAGTGGGTTCAAACCTAACTGTCGGCAGACCGGAAGATGTTTTTCCGTAGTGTCTCATTTTATCTCCAGGAAAATGGTGAGGCTGCACCTTAATTAAGGCCATGGCCGCTTCCTTCCCACTCCTAGCCCTTTCGTCTCCCATCATTGCAATAAGACCTATCTGTGTTGGTGGGACGTAAAGCCAATTGTAAGAGGCTACAGTCTTAGTGCTAGTTGGATAGTAATAGGTTATTGTGGAGGTGCATAGTTAATTTACAGGGACTTTCAGACGACTCAGAAAGGCATAGCAGTCTAACATGAAGATGCATGTACTAGGTTTGTATATAATGTATATGTACAGATGTGCAGTATGCATATAGGCCCTACTAATATGAGGTTTGGTTAAAACAGTTAATGTAGCTGTTCCCATTGGCTGACCTGTGTTACAAAATAGTATGTCCTAAAACTTAGCATTTTCTTGCATGTGATTGGGAATAGTTTCCTGTTCCTGTTTTAATGCACAATAATGTATCTCGGAAAAACCATTGAAGAGCCAAGAGAAATGTTTAAAATAAATCATAATGGTATCGCAAATACTGTTGAGGAATTTGCATCCAATGGAGCCCCTTACTCAGGTAGATATGTCATAGTTCCATGAAATAATACATCGTGTATGTTATCGGGCTATAGCGCCAAGCCACGGAATTACGCCCACATGTTACACCGCTCTGTAGAGAGAAATGAGAAAATTAGCTCCAATTCTTTGTTGGAAGGGATAACATTCAAGCACTGGTGTCATGTTCAACTTTTGTAGTACAGTATTAACAGTCGCTACAACCGTACTGCATGTCCATATTACAGATTTTTCTTTGTTACAGTCCGAGCACACAGTACATGTTTTTCTGCTCCCTCCTGTCGGCCCGTTTCACAAAAAGCCTTGTTAAAAGAATCACGTAACCTAATCTGTTTGACTTTGTTATGCTACTATACCAAAGGAATAACTGCCAATATTATTTACTGCAGTAGCTGCCTCTGATTACATTTTCAAGTTACCAAATACAGATTCTTGTTTTCTAACACGCACAGTCACAATCCGTAACGCAGGTGTATATTTCCTGAACCTTTTCAGTACTTTAAATCACATTAGAGTATATTCAGAGATCATAATTAAGCCCCATAATTCATCTTTTCGATGATTTGTAGTGCCAGTATCGAAGAATATAGACGATTTACTCATATATTACTAAATATGACTTTCAGTGACCTAGATCGGCAGTTTATTGAAATACATTCTGAAAGAAGTTCCTCGTAATGTTCTTTGCATATATTTATATTTACAGCCTGTGACTTCTAATTTCGTCAATCTTTGCTTGCTTATCCTAAATGTTTTTAAAGAATACATTTCTTTAAAAATGTAAATAATTATACATAGTTAAATTTTCTCTCCACCGGACGAGTTGGCCGTGCGGTTAGGAGCGCGCGGCTGTGAGCTTGCATCCGGGAGGTAGTGAGTTCGAATCCCACTGACGGCAGCCCTGAAGATGGTTTTTCGTGGTTTCCCATTTTCACACCAGGCAAGTGCTGGGACTGTAATTTAATTATGGCTACAGCCGCTTCCTTCAACTCCTAGGCCTTTCCTATCCCATCGTCGCCATAAGAACTGTCTGTGTCGGTGCGACGTAAAGCCACTAGAAAAAAAATTATCGTTCTCTCGTGCATTGTGAATTTTGATTCATATCGTTAACCTCGAATAAGTATAGAATACTTCAATTCCTTAGGATATAATATTTTACAACGCCATAGGTCACATTATAAACTATTGGTTTATTTTATCTGGCAATAATGTAGGCTCCATTTCTTCTGCTCTATAGTCCTTCTTCTCATTAGAATCAATATTTTCCATTTTTCGTTAAACGTATCGCGATATCTATAATAATACAAACAAGAAATTATTATTAGCCTATACAATGGTTTTAGTTACTCTTGCTGTGATACCGAAACACTCTTGGTAATACTGTTCATACGTCGAATTTAACTTCGTTTAGATAATAATAATAATAATAATAATAATAATAATAATAATAATAATAATAATAATAATAATAATAATAATAATAATAATGGCGTGTGGCCTCCGAAGAGGCCTGGCGTAGGTCTTTCGAATTGACGTCGTATAGGCGATTTGTGCGTCTATGAGGATTGGGCAGTATTTGTGATGAATTCTAATGATGAACGGAACACACACCCAGTCTCCGTGCCATCGGAACTAACCAATGAAGGTTAAATACCCGACCCGGCCTTAAATCGAACCCGGGAACCCCTGGAACAAAGGCCAGTATGCTAACCATTTAGCCATGGAGCCGATAATTGAACATTAAAATAAACACATTAAATAAATAAATAAATTGTAGATTTCGTAAGAGAATAAAGTATTGTAGACATCAAGCAATTCAGTTGACGTTTACCATCTCTGAGAATTAATATTTCATTTTCATGAACCTAGTATTCCCTCGATATTTTATATCTTTTTAGTCCATATGCACGTATATATGTAAGTAAAAATTACAGTAGCCTAAATCTACTAGGATTAACATAATATTTCATCTGTGTCTCAAGTTGTACTATGATTCTCGGCATCAATGGAATCGAAACATCTATTTTTACGAGCACTGAGTTCCAAACAACGAGATAAATATGACTATCACTCTCACCCTTCATTGTATTGTTGAGTTTTAACTTTAGTCCTTTTCTCATTGCGATAGAGGCTCATTGCTATGAAACAAGAAGAAAGACCTGGAGAAGAAGTTAAAATCTTGTATATATGTTTAAAGGCTTGCTATGCAGAATCACTGGATCACCCAGCTTGAAATACTACATCGTTAACAGGGGTAGGGATAGAACAGCGCTTCATGGTGGAGTGATGAATTGTTGGAGGACAATGAGTGACATAACATGAATGTCATTTCTCAGCAATCTCGTAATTGAGCGTGGAAGTGCATAATGAATCTGAAATGAGTACGAGAATGTCCACTGTCACAACAAGCGAGAAGCTAACTCGATCATCTCCGCCCATCCGTTTAAATAGAAAATTCTTTGTAATTCTAAATGATTGTCAGTTCTTTCTCAAATAAAATTTATTCTGCGTGCAGTATTCTTCCATCAGGGTAAATGCCAGGTTATTTAGCTCTTAACTACTGTTTTTACCATTGCAGCAGTAATGACGTTTAAACAAAGGTCCCTCACCTTAAAAATAGTCCCGGAGGATCAAACTCATCCTTTCTCCTGTCTTATTTGCTATCGGCCTCACTTGGTGAACTTAAGCTTTTTTCTTCATATTTTTCTTCTCATTTTGACGTACATTTTCATTACTTCCCTGACAATTAGAGGTGGTTGTGGTGATTATTGTCTTAAGAGGAATTACAACTAGGCTTTCATTTTGAAAACACAAATATTCATACTGCCATTCAAAGTGAGGTATCAAGCACATTTCTGTTGGGAATGATGTTATAAATTGAAAATAATTTTTTCCACACCAAGCAAATGCTGGAACTGTACCTTAATTAAGACCACGACCGCTTTCTTCCCAATCCTAGCCCTTTCCCATCCTCGCGTCGCCGAAAACCTTCGACGTGTTAGTATGACATTAAACCAAAATAAATAAATAAATAAATAAATAAATAAATAAATAAATAAATAAATAAATAAATAAATAAATAAATAAATAAATAAATAAATACATTGAAACGGCAAGAAAAGTGAGTGTTATTTCGTCACTGGACGACTGGATGAGTTCGTATATAATTCCATAATCCATTGATAATGAAATATTATCATGATTTAAGCAAATATAGCAAAATTGAGGACGTTAATATTAATGTTCTAAAATGGAACAGCGTGCAGATATGGTCAAGCATCTCGAGGGAGTCGTGTGTCACTTCAGTTATTGGTACATTTACTAAGACAGCATAAATATAGGCACCAAAATCGAAGACCTTTTCCTCTTACAATATTAATTCAATTACGATACAAATCCTAAATCCCAGCTAAATATCTGTTTCATGGAGAGCCTTTGATTTCTTGTTTTTTATATAGTTGGTTGTCCCACAAATGTCTGTCGAATCAATAGAGATAATACCTATGGCCCATCGGGAAGGGAATGTAACGGAAGGAGGTAGTTAGATATCAGGTACCAGACACCCTTCCACCCCACATCCCTTGGTCGGCATTCGGTAAATTGATCGCAACTTCGCGGGGTCATGAAATAGCGATGTCTGGGTTCCAACACTCGACAGTTCGGGATTTATCCTTTAGAGTGGGAGATGGAAGAGGAGGGTAAAATTGTGAGTTTCGGCTAACAAGCGCTGGCTCTGTGATCCGCTTCAATTGGAGCAACAAATGGACGGCAACAATTAACCCTGCAGAGGAGGGAGGTTGTGGAAGGGAAGGGAATGTTGGTATGGGGGTTCAGGGGAGAAATAATCCCCTCTCGTGTATGCTTGCTGCGTCTCATTGGCCAATACATTCGAGCTTAAGAGAATGGGATTTAATTTTCTCTAACGTAGATTTATTTTTATTTGTCTGTACTTTGCGTAATTGGAGGGAAAACGCGGTGATTAAATTTGGGTGTCAGTGTGACGGGATCATGCTGCCATGGATAAACGTAATGATCGTGTCAACTTATTCAAATCAGGGACTTAATTGCCATACACTCAGACTGTCCCTTAACAAGCTATTTCTAACTACATTTTTTATGTTAATAATTTTGATAAGCAAGATAGGTTCTCTGAAGGCATTGAAAAAATGTGTCGTAGAGTTTGACAATGTAAATTACAGCATCTAGAGTCATCTCCACACTCCAATATTCGACTTTCCTATCACTTAAATAATGGGGCTATCAAGGCGATGCAGTAAAGACTTACACGGTTCACCTGGAAGTACATGGGTTCGAATCCGTGCCATATAGTCGAAAACTTCTGGAGAGACATATGGCCCCGAGATTCACTCAGCCTACACAAAAAATGAGTACCAACTTAATTTCTAGGTGCATAAGTGGCCGGACATACTGCTAACCACTCTGTTCCATTTAGAAGGGAAGTTTTGAGTTCGAACACTATGAATCTCATGAAAATTGGCAGGAAAGCTCAAATAGCATCTCTGGAAAGAGTTGAAGGGTTCTTTTTCCACGTAAAATTACGCATTTGATCAAACGAATACATTTATTTCTATATGGTTTTTTTCCGGTCACTTCCAACTTCTGACCACAGGTATAGCATAAATTTACTTACAGTTACTCATTTCATCAAATGCGTTATTTTACATCGAAAAGAACCTTACAGCCGTTTTCAGCGGCCATATATTACCTTTCCTTCCAAATTTCATGCAGTTCGTAGTGTTTGAATACAAAGTTCTCAGATAAGTAGAAACCGTTAAATTTCTAGTCCTACAAAGCCCTTCATGGACAGAAAGGAGATGGCTGGCTGACTGACTGACTGACTGTCACTTAGATGAGAGGCCACGGGGTAATAACTGAAGGAATGTCTGGCAGGGTAGTGCAGTGGATTCGGTATTCGATTCATAGGGTGTGTGCTTTTTTTGCCTTACGTGGCACCGGCACAGATAGGTCTTAATGGCGACGATGGAACAGGAAAGGCTTAGGAATGGGAAGGAAGCGGCCGTGGCCTTAATTAAGGTACAGTCCCATCATTTGCCTCGTGTCAAAATAGGAAACCATCTTCAGGGCCGTCGACAGTGGGGTTCGAACCCACTATCTCCCGGATGCGAGCTCACAGCTGCGCGCTCCTAATCGAACGGCCATCCCGCCCGGTATTGTGTGTGTTAGCCGAAGGGTGTTATCACTTGCTTCCCATAACGGTTCCCAACTAATGCATGTGGGATTCCTAAAATGAAAGGTCATGTCCCTGTAGTTCGGATTTCAGGTAAAACTGGAGGGGTCCGGGCTGAGTGGCTCAGACGGTTGAGGCACTGGCATTCTGACTCTAACTTGGCAGGTTCGATCCTGGCACCCTCCGCCTCCGCTTTGTCCAGCACAAATCTCACATGGAGTGACCGGGATTTGAACCACGGAACCCAGCGGAGAGAGGCCGGCTCGCTGCCGCCTCAGCCACGGAGGCTCACGTCTTATTCAATAGCCTAACAAAATAAGAGCAAATATTTTTTATGCCATGAACTCATGGAATCTCCTAAACAGACAGCACAAGCTGTATGGGTGTGATAACAATCAACGCTGAGTCAACAATAGGAACCATACTATGACCCATCTCTAAGATTAAGGTCATACCTCGAACAATCATATAACGCACTCACCGAGAAATGCTCCGTCTCTAATCCAACCATGCTTTATTAGAAGTAAAAGTACCAACTTGATAACATTTAGACCATCGGTTTAATAGTCGTTGCGAGGGGTACTTCCCCAGGCATCTTTGCAACTTCAGCAAGGATTTCAATAGGGGCAGTGGTTAATAACTGCAATTAGTGCATTAAAGGGTTCAATTGCAATCTTACGTAGTATCCTCCACAGAACCTAAATTACAGTCATATTTTTAAGATCTTTTGTATAATCTGTTTATCTGTATAATCGCACAGCGATGATCCATTTCATTATCACTTCTCTTGTATTGTGTAAGGTATCGTGGAGTACCTTGTACCTCAAGCGCAATAGCCGGCCCTCCAGTTGGCGTACACTGCTGAGCGGTGGTAATGTAGCATGAACCCGATTCTCCAAGCCGCACCACAAATATTCAATGGGGTTCATATCGGTACTGTCTGGGGGCCACTGCATTAAAGTGGTTTCACCGTCATGTTCCTACAATCAGTCCTTCACTATCCTGTTAGTGTGGTGTGTGGTGCATTTTCCTTGTGGAAGTGGCAGTAACCATCAGGGAATACTGATGATATGACATCATGGACTTGGTGCCCAGTAACGTCCAGATACCGGATAGCTATCAAGGATTGGTGTACCGGAATAATGGGCCTCAGTGTGTCCCGTGAAAACATCACTCTGGTCATTATACATCCTCCACCAGCTTGTCTCCGCCCGACCGTGCAACCATGTGGCGTAGCCTCGGATGGAAATCAGCGTAGACGTTTTCGGCCGTCGACATGAGCCAGGAATCTGGATTCACAGGACCAGGCGACCTTTTTCCAATCATCCATTTTTGCACAAATACCATACATCATTCACTCTTGTCGTCGTTCGGTAGTAAATGTTGGAACTTCAATCAACCAGAACGTCGGAAGAGATTTTCACCTGAAAGAAGCGGATTGATCCAGAAATGCAGGTCAGGGAAGAACTAACCCCTGAAGGATACTCCCTTACACTTTCTGGAAATCTCTAAACAGGCTGAGCTGGTGTTCAAGGCGAACCTTCAAATATGGGGACTACATTCTGCAGGAAGCAGCATATAGTGCGAGTGCGGAGACTTAGTAAACAATGCACAGCCCAGAACGTCTTGGAAGTAATGACAAGGCCATCCCAGTCACTAAATTTTGGAAATATTGCATCTAACTTGGATACGGAAAGTAAATCTACCTGAAACAAATAATGATGGCTAAGAAGCGACACTTCTTTTCTCTCCCAGTTCAAGCGGTTGTTTCGTGTCTTCACTTTAATTGTTCTGATCCCTTGTATCACTATTTATGATTATCGCGCGGCATTTTTCATACAATCTGTATGTAATTATTACGCGAATTACTTATAAAGACTGTACTTCCTTTACAGTGGCCTGTACACAGCTTTTTAACACGTTTTTAAAACGCGATTAAATGCTAAACTTAATCAAAATGCGAAATGTGTACTAACATTGGATATAAATCCGAAACCAGCGTGTTTGAAGTAACACTTTACTTTTTTAAATTATTCTTCTGAAAACTTGCTGTTGGTTCTGAAACTCAAATACGCAGAGTTTGCACAAGCAGCTGTGCAGTGTATGCAAAATCCTACCAATATCGTAGATGTCGAATGATATTTCAGTAACATAAATACAATTTGATTTGAAGTGATTGGAGAATACGAATGACGAAACAAAATGTTCAAATATATACTGTGATTTCCTTCAACAGTGACATTGATTTATGAACATTATTCAGGATAGTTTTCAATATATTATTTTTAGCATTCTGATTTCCTATCATATTTATATTCTATGTGATGTTTTAGCATATATCAATTTAAAAATTATGTACAAGTTGGTTGTACTTGGTCGTTTTTTTAAATTTTACTATCAGATCTATCCATATCCATTATTTTACATTGACTTTAATTAAGGAAATATTAACCAATTTATCAGAATTCTCTCTCATATTCTATGTTGCTTTTCAAAACACAATAAATTACGAAGATATAAATACAACAAAGTGTTAAATATATACATAAAATGCTAAATTTCTGATTTAAAAACTGAAAATTACCAACCCTGCTCACCGTCGATCATATTTTGGCATTTGAATTCAAACTGTTGTTCATCCCCTAATCTCCAAAATCCCTTACAGAAACATACTGAAAAATCATTTTTATTCGGTCCCTGTCGACATACAGTATCCATCACCCAATTCTAAACATTTCTTGTCTATAAATTCCATGTCTATATAATACTCATTACTTCTTCGTCCCCTCTCAATACACATCAGATACCGTCCCTTTCATTCTTGAATAAAAATTCTGTTAGTTTTCTTTTTTGGTACGGTATCGGTAAATTAGAGTTACTCAGAAAGGCTACATGTGTAATTGTTTTAAATGCTGGATGGAAACATTACACGGTTGAATCAGCTTTGGGCTAAATAGATGGCTGTGTGAGCTGGGGGAAGCTTGGGAGAGACGTGCAGGCAAGCGGATTGGGCCCAGTTTCCTCTCTCCATTCCCCTCCCACCCACACCCCACCCCTAAAATATATCACAGCTTCGCAACTCCGTGAAATGGCGGCGCCCTGTCCCAATACTTCACATTTCTCAATTTATTTATTTTTTCGCCGACGATTGTAGCAATGTGAAGGGAGCTGACGGGTAAGAAACATCGTAAAACTGTGCTGCCCTCCCTACCCCTTCTAGCAGGATACGAGTTGAGGCAACAAATCGTAAGGAATAGATGAGAAGAGGAAGGGAGTGATTGTAGAGTAGTTCCAGGGCAACGAGAAATATTGGTAGGGAAGTTTTCAAGTGACTTCAACGATGCAGAAGTGTACTCTTGATATAGATCTGCTCAGGAGTCACGTCCACGTGAAATGTTTTGACATGTTAATGAGAAAATCTTTCGCGGCTCCTGCTTTGACAAGCCAGTGAAAGGTTATCTAGAAGTTGGTGTGACTATCATAACCTTTGAAATCTAGAATTTAACATGTGATTAAAAGAAAGGATGGCTCTTCAGCCCTTGTTGAATTGCGTGACGTGCATCCAATGTTATACTTATCGTTATTTCTGAAAAACACATTTATAATATTTTTAAGTGTTTATATATATATATATTCGTACAGGGTAAGGGGGGGGGGCAATATCAGAACAGCTCCTATTTCCGGACACTCGTAACGTCTATGTGGTTTACATTTAAAATAAGCGCCAGATGTGTTTTCGAAGCAGTTAAGTAGTTGGCAGCACCCTCTTGCAGCGGGGTGAAACGGTAGTGAATGACAGGAGTCGCGCGGTTCTTCCTAAAGACAATGTTTTTAAAAAACACGGTAAGACGCACCTCCTATACTTTTCCTTAACTGTAGGCTATATTTATTCTGATTTTTCGTTTCACTTAAATTGAGAAAATGTACAACCTGAGAGTAAGATAATCTGTAGTATTGAAGATGAAAGGTTTAACCAGACAGTGTGTGGGTGGTAATATGTAGGTCACGGCACGTGTGGTCATGGCGTGAAATTTGAACGATAGGCAGACTTGTTCCTATTTCCAGACGCTGGATTGTTCCCAGTTCCGGACACTAATACGTACCAACGAATATATTCAAAGCTGGTTAATTGTACAGGTTAAAGAGACCACCGACATGTATAAACACAATTATTAAATATTATTACTCTTTTACGTTTGATAACTTTGGTTCTCAAACTATAAGTTCGAATTAGAGGGGTGCCCAAGATAAAGGGGTATGACTTTTTCTTCACATATCAGTACAGTAGTGCTGTATATACATTCTGAGATGATGAAATTACTCAGTAAACGCAAGATAATATCTGCGTCTGATGGGAAGTCGCGGCAGCTTTTAGGTACAGCAGAAGTATGTGATACTCTACTCATTACAAACATTAGTTGTGACAGAAAAATCAGATCCATGTTCATTATTAAGCTATTCATTATGCAGTACGTATAGTGAATGTATAACTAAGGCACAATTGTACTACCACTTTTAAACTTCTCAGTTCGCGAGAGTCACCACGGACGAAACATATGTCAAGCCTTGAGACTTGAGATAGACACATGCGTGGCAGTAATGCTTACCTTTAGCACCCCTTACCTCGCAGCCTTACGATTTCTCTCACTTGCTTCTTATTCGAATACCAGATGTAAAAAGGAAGATACAGTTACAAGGAAAACGCACCCTCAAAGCCCATTGTGCATTGAGTTCATGACGACTGAACCCAAATCAGGCAATTTAGCACTTTTAAGAAGACAGACTTGATATGACCCTCAGGGAGCTTCGGTTATAGAAGGGTGTCCAAGATAGAGGCAAAATGAGGCTTTACCTCAACCCCGTACTGAAAAATAAAAAGAATTATAAGGGAAATCAATACATGTTTGTGTTTTTGTGGTATTGACTATTTCAATGACGTTTCTGCACGAGTGGGATCATGGATTCAGTGCGCCCTGTACCGGAAATGGTTTCACGAAGTTTGTGTGAGAACAATATGAAAGCGTGAATTTGTGTGTGGCAAATGTGTTGTAAAACAATATGGAATGTAAATATTAATGTGCCGTGCATGTGTTAGGTTGAATAGTGGGGAACCAAACCGTCGTAACGGAAAAATGTATGATGTCCGGAAAATGGCACACTGTGTTTGTGATGTCCGGATTTAAGAGCATCTGTTCCTATTATCGGACGGTTTCAGTTAATTTTCAAAATATTGTTTTTATGTATGTAATATTATCTAAATGTTTTTAAACCCACTAATATAATTAAAGCATGTTATATTAAATTGCATACATTTCAGTAGTATAAATATTCACTGCTATGAGCTATATCCAAAAGCATCTCAATCGTCCCGATAAAGGGCACGCTACGCTCTGTGTAAATGTTTTAAATATTATTATTCATATTATATACGGTGTATAATGATTTATAGCTGTAATCTCTTAAACATTTT
Source organism: Anabrus simplex (assembly GCF_040414725.1). Taxonomy (NCBI): domain Eukaryota; kingdom Metazoa; phylum Arthropoda; class Insecta; order Orthoptera; family Tettigoniidae; genus Anabrus; species Anabrus simplex. The sequence continues at coordinate 208,332,445 of NC_090271.1, read as the reverse complement.
ATAAACATATTGTGAAGAACAGGGCGTAAGTCACTTCCCCTCTTGCTTTATACAGTAGATGGCATTTTCCAACTTCATTTGTGTAAAATTATCTTTCCTTTTTTGTTTTCTTTGTAACTGTATAGCCTACTCATCTTCTGGTGAACTAGTTTACATGCTAAATTTTAATTCAAATCACACTCCTTAATGTTTAATAATGTAATGTAAAAAGTTATTAACATTGATAATAACATCGTTTCTCCTTTGTTCTTGCAGGTGAGTATGGATGACATGTGACTGATATTGGAGAAAGGTTGCAGATCTCTACTCTGTAAGTTATAATTTCCTTGAATGATGCATGCCAACTCAGGCTTAAATGAAAAATGAAAATCCACAGCCTGTTTCCAGTCATTCGATCGGGTCAGGAATGGAATGAATGAAGCCCCATCTAGCAGCAAGGATAGGAAATGTGCCGGCTGCCGAAGCCTGTCGCACACCTCTGGGGCAATGATAAATGACTGATAGATGAAATGTTAATGGAGAGTATTGCTGGAATGTAATATGACAGGGAAAATTGGAGTACCCGGAGAAAAACCTGTCCTCCCTCCGCTTTGTCCAGCACAAATCTCACATGGAGTGGTCGGGATTTCATCCACGGTATCCAGCGGTGAGAGGCCGGCGCGCTGTCGCCTGAGCCACAAAGGCTTCAACTCAGGCTTAACCACTTTGATATTTTTGTTCCTTTAGATCGCAGACCTACCTGTACTTTGCTCTCCGACTGTGTAGAACTTGACAGAATAACTATCCATGTACAGATTACGCCCGGGACATTTTGCTGAATTCTTCATACCCACTGCTATTGTCAGGAATCAAACTTTAAAAAATGCCAAGCTGACAGGCTCAGACAGTTCAGGCGCTGGCTTTTTGAGCCCAAGTCGTCAGGTTCGTTCATAGAAAGTCCGGTGGTATTGAAAGGTGCTCAGGTACGTCAGCGTCGTTTCAGTAGATTTACTGGCACATAAAAGAACACCTGCGGCGTCTCCGAAAATCGAATATATAGTGGGATGTAAGGCAAATAAAATTATTATTATTATTATTATTATTATTATTATTATTATTATTATTATTATTATTATTATTTTGTTCACATTATTCACATCTTCAGATTAATGTTGCTTCTTGGGAATACTTCTCTAGGGCTTTTGCTACCCCGAAAGACAATCAACTCTATGGATTTGTAAGGAAGAACGTAGGCCTATAAGCTAATTCGTTTTCTTCACCGAGCTCGTTAGCTGCAACGCTTAAGTGCCGCTAGTAGCCAGTATTCGGGAGATAGTGGGTTCGAACCACACTGTCGGCAGCCCTGAAGATGGTTTTCCATTATTTCCGATTTCCAATGTACCTTAATTAAGGCCACGGCCGCTTCCTAACCACTCCTAGCCCTTGCCTGTTCTATCGTCGCCATAAAACCTATTTGTGTCGGTGCGACCTAAAAGCAACTTGTTAAAAATGCCATTTTCTTCGATATCCAATCAGTATCATTTTGTCCCGAGGTGAATATCACATGGTGAAAGCAGGTCTATGGTAAAGCTCCTGGAGATTAGCATCTTGTGTATGATTTCTACATGCTTCTCTGATGGAATACATCCTCTCAAAGAAGTTAGGATCTAGTGGCTACTTGTCTTAGATAATGGGCCCTTCTAGTGAACACAGACACAGAATGGTGTCCTGACGCAGCCGGTTGTCAATTTGGGAATGCTTAACTGCGACAGTCTCGTGTTAGTAGATTTACGAGGAAAGCAAGAAAAAAGTACTCGTTGCATATAAGGTAATTCCGGTAGAGTTGCCGCACTTTTTATGTCTTTTGTTATATCTCGGTATGTTTACTTTAAACATTGTTGCAAATTCATCGAGCATAATTTGAAAACATGTACATTTGATCAGAGATGGTAATTGAAAGTGAATGGGAAAAAGGTGGGAACAAAGATATTGTTGCATCAGCGGCGTCTCTCCCTGGATCCCGGTATAGATGCCGACTTTGCCCGGGAGAGATGCCGCAAGTAAAATAATTAATGACAAAATCAAATTTAAGCCAATTTCTTCAACTTTAATATAACCGAACACTAGAACGCACTACAAGACAATTATATCCATATAATATAACCATTCAATGGTAAAAGAATCTATCTGATAATTTACAACATTAAAGTAATCATACTGTAATTTCGATTTACTATGAATGTGCATGCGCAATGGATTCTTCACTGTGTTATATAAAACCCCACGGCACTTAACGCCCCGGAAAGGGCTCTGGCCTGCCCAGTGACCGCTGCTCAGCCCGAAGGCCTGCAGATTACGAGGGACCTGTGGTCAGCACGACGCATCCTCTCGGCCGTTATTCTGGGCTTCCGAGCCCGGGGCCGCCATCTCACCGTCAGATAACTCCTCAATTCTAATCACGTAGGCTGAGTGGACCTCGAACCAGCCCTCAGGTCGAGAGAAAAATCCCTGACCTGGCCGGAAGTCGAAACCGGGGCCTCCGGGCGAGAGGCAGGCACGCTATCCCTACACCACGGGGCCGTCGTGTTATATAAACGAAACATCAAAATCATAATGAATATAATTCTGTCCTGACACAGTAATTTGAAAACATGTCTAAGGCAGGATTCTTGAATCAAAAACTGATGTTTATCCTCTTACAAGTTTTTACAGATTGTTTCTTAAAACTTTGTTCTCTAGCAATCTTGCTGCAACAGTCGTTATATGTGGAGCAAGATTCATGCAGCCACTGTTTGTAACTCAAGCACTAGATACAGTTATCCTTTTTTGAATATCTTTTTGACTTCGGTGATTATTGAAGTAGCTGTACCTGCTGGACCCAGAGAGCCTTTTTCCAGATTTCCTGACTGCATTCTAAGTTTCAGTGTTCGTTCCGTCATTATTCTGTAGTATGATTCTGCCTCCATGATCAGTATTTCCTTGGCTTTCAGCCTCTCTTAAATTTTCCTCTGTATATTGAGGTCTTTTAACAGTGCCCTTACTATTATACTGAGCAGGCATGTCGCAAATTTTTATTTCTGAAAATAATATAATTTTATATAATAAAATCATGTTACCAATGAAATCAGTAAAAATAGATTATGTATATTAAAAATCGTGAGACGATAAAATATTCTAATAAAATACCGGTACACTCTGAATAGTATTGAATGTTTCCAGATCATTTGTAGAATCTGATAGCAATGAGGCATCTCAGCCGGATTGTTGTGCGGCAACTCTCCCAACTATCAGGGAGAGACGCCGCACCCTCCTGTTGTCAAACCTCATGGCTATCATGGCCCAAAATTAGCTTACTCTCAACTACAGTTATGCTTCTGACGTCTACTGTACTAAAAACGTCTGATTTAAGCATTTGAAGCCAACTTAATATACAATAAATTGACACACGGAAAAACTTTGTCAGGAGGAAACGTGTACTCGCCTCAAGATATCGGCTATAATGGGCGTAATATACGAGCAAATTTCGTCACACTCGGAGACAGTAGTTCTTTCTTAGAAACTGTAAAACCACACATATTGCCATCTAGCTGTAACGATGGGAACCTTTAGCTACAGTGTATGCGGCATCTCTACCGGAGCGGCATCTGTCCCGGATTTACCTTACGGCCCGTAAAGAACCTTGTCCTGCTAAGTATACTGCTGCTCAGCCAGTGTTTAATCTCATTGATTTTGTATCATGCTGCCCTTAAAATAAATGCTTATACAAGTATGAGGTGTACGGATATATCACTTTTATGCAATTAATTATGCGCGTGTGCATGTATCACTCGAGTGATTAAGTGAAGAAACTTTAATTATCGAGGTCATTGGAACATTTTGCACAATACCATCTTTCTTCCAGCGTCCGTACGAATGTCCGCCCCTTGAGTAGGGTTTTGACTTCCGGAAAGATGTTCCAGTCTGACCGGAGCAGGATCGGGAGAATGGCGGATAAAGAGACAGGCATGTTACGAAGCGACCGGTGTACAGAGCGATATTTTGAAGAAACATTTTCTCCTTGCTACATATGTCATTTCTCGTCGCACTGCATGACGAAAGCGCCGAAAAATGGTAACAAGACTTCATAGTGAATGTTCAACCTTCAGGAAAGAATTAGGTAATATACCAGTCCCTGGAATAGAAGAGTATTTCAAGCATATCTCGTCCCTTACGCCTGGAGCTATAGGCTATACCCAGCGCAGACAAGGCAGAGAAGTTGCTTTCACAGCAAGGCGGAATCAGGCAAAGTTCGGTTACTTCCTGTCTCTGCTCGTACAATCCACACTGGAGATGTGATTGCTGAGTGTATTATCAAAGTTGCCACGATATCAATCCTAGTCAATGCATCTGGATTTTTCAAACGAAAAATCACGTTCCTGTGATTCGTATTCCACGTAAAACTGGAGGTCTCGTGAACTTGATCACGCTCTCATATTCACTTACGCATAAAAATGTGTGAGATGAGCGTCCATTATCTACGTCTTTACCAGCTTCTAATTTTCACACAAATCAGTATTACCTGTTAACGGTAGATGACGATGAATGTATTTATTCTTCTTTTTCTTAGTGATTTTACGTTTTACTCCACAAGGTCTTCTCATACACTGTCTTCATTTCAACCTGTCATTCACGTCGTAGAACTTCGGACCTGTTGCCCTTATTTCACTGTAACTCCCCAGCACTCGCTCGCATACAGTGCTTCTGGTCTCACGACGGTATGATACACTTTGGACTTCAGTTTTGTTGGCATTTCCGTGTTACAGCAATTTGGATGGTTTCTCTTTCGTTAAGTGGTCCAAGATACTCTTGTCTTTTTAATGTTTATACGTAGCCCATATCTCTACAACACCTGTTTTTCCAATTCATGACTTGTTCAATATAATCTTTGGTTTTTCCCTGCAGTCATGACGTCAAATGAAAAAATTGAGATTATCAATATACACTGTAGATAGTTCTTATTAATGGTGAACACCAAGAAAAATGTGTGTTTCAGTATAGTATTATCGAAGCAAGGAGTCCTAAGTACCTGGCGTGAATTAACAGCAACAACATCTGTCGGACGTCTTCTGCTTTTCCTCTGATTAGTGTTAATAGAGGATGTATTCAGTGGCTGGGGAGAATAACTTACTAACATAGGTCTACAAATCTGGAAATCAAACATATTTTGACCGAACGAGTGGCAGTGCGGTTTTGGTCACGTAACCGTCAGCATGCATCTTGTAGTGGGTTCGAACCCTAGTGTCGGCAGTCTTAAAGATAGCTTTTCCCATTTTCACACCAGGAAAATGCTGGGATTGTACTTTAATCAAGGTCACGGTTGATTTCTTTCCACTTCTAGCCCTTTTCTGTCCAATCGTCGCCATAAGAACTATCTGTGTCGGTGTGTGCTTACTCATCATCATCATCATCATCATCTGTTTACCCTCCATGTTCGGTTTTTCCCTCGGACTTAGCGAGGGATCCCACCTCTACCGCCTCAAGGGCAGTGTCCTGGAGCTTCAGACTCTTGGTCGGGGGATACAACTGGGGAGTATGACCAGTACCTCGCCCAGGCGGCCTCACCTGCTATGCTGAACAGGGGCCTTCTGGAGGGATGGGAAGATTGGAAGGGATAGGCAAGGAAGAGGGAAGGAAGCGGCCGTGGCCTTAAGTTAGGTACCATCCCGGCATTCGCCTGGAGGAGAAGTGGGAAACCACGGAAAACCACTTCCAGGATGGCTGAGGTGGGAATCGAACCCACCTCTACTCAGTTGACCTCCCGAGGCTGAGTGGACCCCGTTCCAGCCCTCGTACCACTTTTCAAATTTCGTGGCAGAGCCGGGAATCTAACCCGGGCCTCCGGGGGTGGCAGCTAATCACGCTAACCACTACACCACAGAGGCTGCGGTGTGCTTACTCACTGATTTAAAATGAAACAATTAAAATATTAATGAAATAAAATACACAATCGTCAGACTATGTAGTCTCACTTAGTACTTACCTGATTACTTAGTCATATACCGGGCGAGTTGGCCGTGCGCGTAGAGGCGCGCGGCTGTGAGCTTGCATCCGGGAGATAGTAGGTTCGAATCCCACTATCGGCAGCCCTGAAAATGGTTTTCCGTGGTTTCCCATTTTCACACCAGGCAAATGCTGGGGCTGTACCTTAATTAAGGCCACGGCCGCTTCCTTCCAACTCCTAGGCCTTTCCTATCCCATCGTCGCCATAAGACCTATCTGTGTCGGTGCGACGTAAAGCCCCTAGCAAAAAAAAAAAAAAAAACCTTAGTCATATAGGCCTACAATTGTTGATGGACGCCAGATACAAATGAATGTAACGATAATAGAATGAGATTCTTGAATATTTCTAGGGTGTGAAGCAATAAGCTTAATTTGACAGCGTAACATATAGGTACTGGGAAAGGAACATTGCCGTTTGGTTTCCAAAGTGAAATTTAAGGTTTTCTGATCTACCATTGAAATAAAACAATTAATTGTATTTGATACTATACAAAATGTATTCTTTAAATTTACAGTTTAAATGGCGAGATTTGCTGCGATAATTTAGATTATAATACAAAACTCTGAAATTACAAATGAAAGAAACTCTAGGCATTAAATTTGAAATCCTCTTGACTGGACATTTAAAAGTTGTACGAGAAATTTATCCCTCACTGCTTCACTTAAACAGTCCCTTGAACTCTTTGAGTGTTATTGCGACGTATTCTTTTGAGTTGGTATCAGGTGTAGGTATCTCAAGCCTAATTTGGTGAAGTATCCTTTTAGTTTCACAAACGAGATATAGCATGGCTTGAATAAATAATCATATTTAACAATCAACTTTACAATTAATTCACTGATAGCTGTTAGTCTGCGTTACGACGACTTAGTATTCGGCTGTCACCGAACTGGCACAAGAACTCGACCTAACAGATACACGAAACACACTCCGAACATATAATCCATTTAGTCACTGACGACTACGTATCCATGTCACTGCTCTACCTCCAGCTGACTGACTGACTGACTGACCGACCAACTGTGGCCTCACTCTCCACATGACTATCCATTGACCAAGACTCCTTCCAAATGACTACAACACTTCATCGTTCGAGGCTGTCCATCCAACTGACTAGCAGCTATCGGATACTGCTCTTTATGTAGACACTACTTGTCACATGGTATTACAACCACGCCATCTTTAAAACTGTCAATGACATCACTCACATCCAGCTCCAAAATGCTACAGATTGTGTTGAAATAGCCTGAGGCAAACTAGGAACTCCCTAAATGATCTTATACTTCTAAATGCATACAAAGACAGAGCGATGACTCGACAGTTACTGTAACAGTATTGCACCATATGTTGCAATGTCTTAAAAGTTTTATAAAATATATCCATATCTGATGTTAGTCAAAATATCTCTCTCTACATTATCTTAATCGTAACATACACACACATGTATATAAAATCAAACCAAACCCCACGGCACTTAAGGCCCTTCAAAGGGCCTTGGCCTACCCAGCGACCGCTGCTCAGCCCGAAGGCCTGCAGATTACGAGGGTTCGTGTGGTCAGCGCGACGCATCCTCTCAGCCGTTATTCTGGGCTTTCGTGACCGGGACCGCCATCTTACCGTCAGATAGCTCCTCAGTTCTAATCACGTAGGCTGAGTGGTCCTCGAACCAGCCTTCAGGTCGAGAGAAAAATCCCTGACCTGGCCGGGAATCGAACCCGGGGCCTCCGGGCGAGAGGCAGGCACGTTATCCCTACACCACGGGGCCGGCACACATATATGTACATAATCAATTAAATACAATGAAGCAAGCGATAATTAATACATAGCGAAATCAGATTATAGAACTGAATGAAATAATCATAATAGTTACAATAATAGTTATAATAATACGAGTAAAATAATAATAATAATAATAATAATAATAATAATAATAATAATAATAATAATAATAATAATAATAATAATAATACAGAGGATTTGAACCGTTACAATTGCAGTGTAGTCCGGCTCCATGGCTAAATGGTTAGTGTACTGGCCTTTGGTCACAGGGGTCCCGGGTTCGATTCCTGCCAGAGTCAGAAATTTTAATCATCATTGGTTAATTTCGTTGGCACGGGGTCTGGGTGCTTGTCATCTTCATCATCATTTCATCCTCATCTCGTTGGGCAGGTCGCCTACGGGAGTCAGATCAAAAGACCTGCACCTGGCGAGCCGAACATGTCCTCGGACACTCCCGAAACTAAAAGCCATATGCCATTTCAGTTGCAATGTAAAGCAAATGATTTTTAAACTGATTTAGGTCTGAGACAAGAGGATCCACTACCATCATCTTATTACTGTTCAAATAGAAATTGTTCAGCTGAATTACGACGAACTCTATGAATCTATCTGCCTTATGGGGGCTAATTAACCACGTATACTTGGCCATCTATCTTCGACTTGAACCCGTGTCCTGACAGTCAAGGTGACACGATGACCTGGGTGTGATAATCTAGCCAGCCAGCCAGCAGAGGGATCTCCAGCTGCTGCTAAAGTGTCACAAGGCTTATCCCCCTATGCTCTGAATAATGTATTCTATTTACCCTCACATACCAGTGCTTGTGCTGGATGCTTGATCCTTCATCAAACGCAGCATATTAAACAACTTTCAGCTCGGTTATGCCATTGGTGGAACATGATTCCTTGTCATGACTTAATGTTTTCAAGAGTGATGGGACCAAGTATACTTTAAAACAATATCTGAACTACTACTTTTGTTTGTAGAGACTGGATCGTTCGTAAGAATTTGATGCTGTTGCCGTGCTAGAGCAGCGGTTTTCTGAGCTCACATTGATAGGTTGGATCCTGGTTCAGTTCGGTCATATTTGAAGGTGCTCAAATAAACAAGACTTTTGTCGGTAGATTTACTGGCACGTAAGAAAACTTCCGTGATACCTTCTCTTCTCCGAAAATTGTTAATGTAGTTGGCATTATTATTATTATTATTATTATTATTATTATTATTATTATTATTATTATTATTATTATTATTATTATTATTATTATTATTGCCGGCCACGCTGTGTAGGGGTAGTGTGCCTGTCTCTTAACGGGAGACGCCGGGTTCGATTCCCGGCCAGTCAGGGATTTTTATCTGCGCGTGAGGGCTGCTTCGAGGTCCAATCAATCTACGTGATTACAACTGAGGAGCTATCTGACGGTGAGATGGCGGCCCCGGTCTAGAAAGCCAAGAATAACGGCCGAGCAGATCCGTTGTGCTGACCACACAACACCTCGTAATCTGCAGGCCTTCGGGCTGAGCAGCGGTCGTTTGGTAGGCCATGGCTTTTCGGGGCTGTTACGCCATGGAGGTTTTTTGTAATTATTTATTATTATTTCGTGTAAGAAGCCCTTTCCTATCCCATCGTCCCTGTAAATCCTATGTGTTGGTGCGACGAAAGCTAAATTTTAAAATAAAAAAAAGACGAAACTAACACATGATCGTGGCATTCGAGATTTAATCAAGTACTGCGTGAACTTTGGATGCTGTGAATAATGTGGACTGGACAATATTTTTACTTGATAGGTGCAGAATATGCTGGTAAACGAGTTATGAACTGTGCGCACCCAGAGTTTATATTGGACTACGGATCACATGACTAAAAGTGGATACCGCACTTCAAAGAAAAAACCCATGGCACTACAGCCTCTGAAGGATCTTGGACTACCAAGCGACCGCTGCTCAGCCCGAAGGCCTGCAGATTACGAGGTGTGGTGAGATCAGCACGACGATTCCTCTCGGCTGTTATTCTTGGCTTTATAGACCGGGGCCGCTATCTCACCGTCAGATAGCTCCTCAATTCTAATCACGTAGGCTGAGTGGACCTCGAAACAGCCCTCAGGTCCAGATAAAAATCCCTGACCTGGCTGGGAATCTAACCCGGGGCCTACGGGTAAGAAGCAGGCACTCTACCCCTACACCACGGGGCCGGCTGGATACCACACTTCACTGTACAAAAACTATTCTGAGCCAGGAACTGAATGTTCGGTCGGTCGTGGTATCGAACCCTGAAACAATGTTCTAGAAGTACAGTTATCGAGAGCTCTAACAAGCCTCATTGAAATTTTTAACAAGCTGACATTAGCTTCTGGTATGTACGTACAGAGCATCGATTTTTCAATGGTTTGCAGGGATAATCGAGTTGATCAGCCCGTGAGCACAAAGTAGCTATACTACGGTAGAACACGTAGACACTCTGTACGTGCCTATGCCTCGTTTATCGTGCCGTGTCTCATATTTGTTCTGCTGACATGAATGTATTATTTTGATAAGAAAATAAAGCTAAAAATTCCAATGTATCTGTGCCACTGATACGAGACCCAAGTGTCACGGAATTGTATGAGCCTAGCTCATGTAGCCTACCATTTACATAACGATGGACTAATTTGATGTGGTAAATGTAGTAAAGTCCCTGGAGAGAATTAGACCGGCTGAATGTATTAAACACGTTTCAACCTTGTAAAAACGTATTACATTTTGTTCATTCACTGTAGCAGCTGGTGTCATATTTGTTGAATCTCGTGAGTTGCCTTTTGAGACTAGAAGCTACGTAGGATCCTTGTAACTTTTCTTCTTGTGATGGTTTTTCCTCACTGTTGGTGAGCATGATGGTTTCCTATTTTGCTTTTCTCGTATCAGGGCTGCCGAATTTATCATGTCGAAACATCTTCCGGGGGACCTGGAGTATCAACTTCACCCAGGTCTACTTTTCCATTATTTCTTGCCTTCCATGGCCTTTGTAAGTATGATTTCTGTTTTCAGTGCCACTTTCTGACGATTCCCTGGCAGTTGTGTGGCCATCTTGTCACCGTGCATTGGTCCTTTCGAAGAAATACCATCGGAAGTCGCCGGTATACCACCCAAAACATTCAGATTGGTCTGAATGGATAGACAATTGCGCCAAAGCACCTCTAGTATACGTTATTATATCACGTATATAATTTAATATTTAGGTCCGAAGTTCTCTAGCCACGGCTTACATCATTCATCTGAAAAGCAGAGATGTGAATCTGGGGTTGAATCGGCCTGCATTAGAAATGTGTAGCTGGTTAATTCCTTGCGTGAAAAGGTGATCCACTCCAATCAACTTATTGCTGAGTTTACGAATAGTGGGAGGGATATTATGTTAGCTTAGTAATATACTTAGAGCCTCCGTGGCTCAGACGGCAGCGCGTCGGCCTCTCACCGCTGGATACCGTGGTTCAAATCCCGGTCACTCCATGTGAGATTTGTGCTGGACAAAGCGGAGGCGGGACAGGTTTTTCTCCGGGTACTCCGGTTTTCCCTGTCATCTTTCATTCCAGCGACACTCTCCATTCTCATTTCATAGCATCTATCAGTCATTAACAAATCACTTTGGGAGTGGCGACCCCATCGTACTAATAGCCTATATCTGCTTCATTCATTACATCCCTGACCCGGTCAATGACTGGAAAACAGGTTGTAGGTTTTCATTTTCAGTAACGTACTTAGTGGCCTCTCGTCAATGGTCAGGCTGAGAAGCTCACACAGTAGATCATCGCCCTTCTGATACCAAGTTGTTCGCTCCTATCCCAGTCCAGTCCGCTGGTATTTGAATTTGCTCAAATTTGTCAGCCTCGTGTCTGTAGATACAACAGCATGTTGAATACCTCTTTTGGAACAAAATTTTCTGTACCTTGGCGTCTTTGAAAACTATAAAATTAGTTAAAACTTATAAAATATTCATCTTCTCGCCAAAGTGGCGTGATTTCAATTCCGAATAGAATAATATACGTGGGATATTTAAAATGCATTTCAAACATCCGTCCTTCAGGTTCAATGTGAAACTATAGGTTATCTGGCGGATACCGCGGTATCAACAGTTAAGTAAAACTCTTTTTACTTCCACTTATTAATGTATGATTGATATTTAATTACTTTTATAAATGCACCCTTTTCGAAATCAGGTGTATTTCTTCGCGTAAATGTGGAGAATGTCTGGAAAAGTGTGCTCTCAAGACAGCCGCAGTTAATGGCAGTTCTAGAGTTACATAAAACACCATAGAACACTGCGCACCAAAAATGAGATTCCGACAACACGAGCAGAATTTCACGGTCAACAAACTTAATTTACTAACACGTACCATATATGAATATACAAATAATAGGCTTTATAATAGAAGCTAAACATATCACGCTATGTCGTATGAAAGTATGGTTAGCTTAAAAACGTGCATGCTGTTATTAGCAAAAACGGGAGAACTGCCAGATTTCTGTTCAGAATCTCATATTTTGTCATTGCTATGTATAAAAGTTGTCCAGATGAGATTGAGACTAACGTACGACCGTCGTTATTCGAAGAAAGAGAGCATTTCTGCAGCGACGTTGGTCGGTTAAATACATCAGGAGGAATGCTGCTGGTATCGTCAGAATGTGTTAGTGTGTTGTTTGTACGTATGGAAGCAAGGTGACCAGGTACGATTTTGCCATAGATTCGTCCATAATTGTCCAGCGTCGGTTATTCTGTTTATTTTGGCAGATTGCGTTAGTTGAGCAGACATTTACCGTCGTATGAAGGACGTGTATGGAATGCATGCATGTATCAAGGTATACAGTGTTCAGATGATGATGATGATGATGATGATGATGAGAATTTAATCATCGATCAGCAAGGACGTGCCAAAACACAGGGAGCCTGGTGAGAAATATTGTGGACAACTATCAACGGATGCCTGTTCGCAAGCAGTGATGAGTCCGAGATACTGGTGAAGAACGATTCTGTCGCCAAACACAGTCGCAGTTCGCTCGGATTACCGGTCATCAAGTGGACCGCTGAGACACTTACTTGAGTGACCAATGTGACTATATTTAGGTAGGTATGTTAGCCGTACGTAACTCTTTACGTTCCGCATATTCACGTATTCCAAAGAATTTACCATTAAAGAAAACAGAACTCTCGCCTTAATATTGGCAACACTTATAACAACGGCATGCATACAGCAATGTTCCGAGACCTTCTTCTTCTGTCTCTTCTTCTTTTCTTCCTATGCGTGAATGGGTCACTTAAGACCACGCGGAATCAACATTTGTTGAGCTTTCCTCCTTGCCCAGTAGTTCTTCATTTTCATCGATTGTTGTAATTTCTGTTTCTCCGGCCAAATGCGTCATATTTATTTCTTCTTATCTTCCTCAAATCCCCTTGTATGAACAATTTTTCCTGATTATATCCTGCAGATTTGGTGATCCTAATTCAGTGAGGTCTTTCTCTACTTGTTTGTACCATTTTGATCTCGTACGTTTGATTAGCAAAAATTTGTGTATTCGATAAGCTTAACTCTGTTGATATTCATTCTTTTCAAATGACTTAAAAATATAATTTCTCGCGGTCTCATTGAATCAGTAAGTTTAGTAGAAATATATTTCCGAGTTGGGTTTGGGGTAATGTATTCCATTTTTAATTCATTGATCGCCCTACTAAGGTTTCATTGCTATCGGTCTTTTGCAACACAAGCAGTACCCTTGTGAGTAAACCCCAGGGTGAAATGCCTTGCTGTAAGTGGAAATAACCTTTCAAAATTTCTCGATTTCATGGAAGAAAAATGAACCCACGTACCCTGAACAAAGCGTGATGACAATCTCACTTGTATAGTTTTTTAAATCAGTAATCTCACACGTCAGTACTCCCCGTCTCCCCTCATCTCATTTTCCACCCAAATGAAAAATAATCAACAGTTATGTGATTATTTCAAGTTTGAAGGAAGGGGAACGAAAAGTCTTTCCTAACTTTGATTTAGTTACTCTTCCCCTGTGCGACCTTCAAGTTCCTTTCCTGCCGTGTTTGTTCTTAAGCGGGGAGCGAAGTAATAAGCCTCCGATTTTATCTTATTACTCTCCCCCTTCCTTCATATAATTAGCCGGATGAAGAAGCGTTTGAACACTGGAGCCACTTTGCAATTCGTTCAAGAATCCATGCGTAAATTCCCACGGACGGTGCTTAAGAAAGCATTTGTGCTTGTCGGAAGTGGCTATGCAGTCGTCCATGAAGATAACTAACTGATCATTTGTCCATGATACAAGTACGAGTTAAGAGCAAATCAATAATGGATTATTCATTCATGTATGAAAGAATTCGATTTATTTACGCATTCTTCAGAATGTTCAAAATATCAGTTCAGTCACGATGATATACGAATACAATTTATATTTACTCAAATAATATAAGTTATATTAAAATATGCCTACAATTAAACACCGGGCAAGTTGACCGCGCGGTTAGGGACACGCAGCTGTGAGCTTGCATCCAGGAGATAGTGGGTTCGAACTCCACTGTCGGCAGCCCTGAAGATAATCCGTGGTTTCCCATTTTTTGCTAGTGGCTTTACGTCGCACCGACACAGATAGGTCTTATGGCGACGACAGGATGGGAAAGCCTAGGAGTTGTAAGGAAGCAGCCGTGGCCTTAATTAAGGCACAGCCCCAGCATTTGCCTGGTGTGAAGATGGGAAACCACGGAAAACCATCCTTAGGGCTGCCGACAGTGGGATTCGAACCCACTATCTCCCGGATGCTAGCTCACAGCCGCGCGCCTCTAACCGCACGGCCAACTCACCCGATGTTTCCCATTTTCACACTGGGCAAATGCTGGGGCTATACCTTAATTAAGGCCACGGCCGCTTCCTTCCAACTCATAGGCCTTTCCTATCCCATCATCGCTGTAAGACTTGTCTGAGTCGGTGCGACGTAAAACAAATTTTAGAAAAACAATTATACATTGAAAGTTGTCTTCGTGGTACGGTCGTATAAATGTGAAGTTGGATTTGAGATATAGTGGATTCGAACACCGCTGTCGGCAGCCTTGAATATGGTTTTCTATTTCCACACCAAGGCTCTACCTAAATCAATGCCTCCCATACCACAGTAACTGAATACCTGTATGTGGTAGTGCAACATAAAATTGCTAGGAAGTGAAATTAACTGGAAACACATCAGATTATGATATAAATATAATGTACTAGTAAACATCCGACTCTTTGTTTGAATGGTCACCATTACAGCCTTCTGCGAGATGACGTTGGATTCGACTCCCGGCCGGTTGGGAACTTAAACCGCGTGTATTTAATTTCTCTGACTGGATGTTGAAAGACACTGTGTTAGCAGAATTCGAAGAAGTCATATTGCTGTACACAGTAATATTAGTTGAATTTAATTACAATCGTTGGGAATATGAGGTATATACTTTGCATATCTGTGCTCCCTATCATGAGGGGGTTAATTGATTTGAATTAATGTCGTATATTAATATGGAGCAGTCTTGGTCAATGTGTCAATAGCGGCATTATTTTTGATCGACCTCTAAACGTTCTTGAGCCAGAAATATAAGGGGCGATCAAAAAGTTTCCCTTCGACGGCTGTACAGTCCTGAATCCGGATGCCAATCAGGAGCATCGAGGTACTCATCCCACCGACGCACAAGGTTGAAGATCCCCGTGTGGTAAAACGCCATGTCCTGCTGCGTGAAGAAGTCCGTAACCGCCTGCTGCACATTCTCGTCCGTCCCCATACCGCGAAGGTCGTCACTTAGAAGGTACGTCAACTCAAGTGGGAGACACTTGAGCACCCGCCCTATAGCCCTCATCTCTCCCCTCGAAAAGGCCTTGAAGTATCGACGTTGCCTGTCGAACCCGTTTTTTAAGTAACTAAGTGCACCAAATCGAGCACAACGATCTCGTTAACAACGTGCCCTCTGGCTATTATCTGTATAACAATAACACAATTAGAGAGTTTGTTAAGTAGTTCACCATCAGTGTTTAATATGAAACTGTAGTGTACTTCTTCAGGATTCTTAATACTGTAAAATGATGCAATCGGATTATATTTTTAGTGTTATAACTTGCCTTTCGAAACTCATTACCTCATTTATACTATTTTATGCTAAAATAGTCTGACCAAAGGTACTATTGTTCGAACCCCTTAAGACAGTTTTCCGAAGTTTCTCATTTTCACTCTAGGCTGTACCTTTAGACCTACTGTATCTGTCTCGGTGTCACGTAAAGCATATTGTAAAATAGTTGCCAATACTTTAAAAAGGCAAACGGGGCTGTGTTGTGTTCACGGCCGCACGTTTTGACGTAAAATACGTACGGTGTGTTTAAGTATTGTCGAAATAAAATACCTAGTCGATATGGGTTTAAAATTTTACTTTTGACATTAAATTTATTAATTCCAAACAAATTGACACTTTTTTCAAGATTATTAGTTCCAAATTACATTCCACTACTGGGGCGGTAGACATGTTCCGCCGGGGCTCCAGCAGCGCGGAACTTGCCTCACAACGCTCGGCCACCTTAAGTTTTAGACGCCCCGGTAAGCCTTTAGTCGCTCGACATGGGTAATTTTGGACTTTTCTTAAAAAAATCCTGACCAGTTGTTCCGAATGCATTTTCGAACATTTTGAAGCCATTTATGGACAATTTATCGTATAATTTCACGAATAAAAGACCTTTTCAGCACTTCTTCTCACCACGGTTTTCTTAACTAATCACTGATTGATCTGCCGTATAATACCGTAGAACACACCAAAAAGAATCAAACGACACGCTGGATTCCAGAGCTACGCTGTTAGCCGCGTGGCAGGCGATTTTAATACTTAATATCGAGCTCAGGCTATTGTTGTTAGATTAATCGGTTCTTCCTGTTTAAAATGAGATATTGAACACTTTATGAGGGTATTTAGGGGTTGTAGTAAGGATGTAAAGGAGAGGGCATAGGACCTATAAGTCTGTGCTAAGACCCCAACTAGAATATGGTTTCAGTGTATCGGACGCTTTCCAGGATTCCTTGATTCGAGAACTGGAAAAATTTCCAATAAAATAGGAGAGTTACGAAAATGTTACTAAGTCTGGACTGAAAAGACTTGGGGGAAAGGAGACGAGCTTCTCGACTGAATGATATGTTCTGACCTGTCAGTAGAGAGATGGCGTGGAATGACATTAGTAGACGAATAAGTTTGAGTGGTGTTTTTAGAAGTCGGGAAGATCATAATATGAAGATAAAGGACAAATTGGGGCAAATATTCGTTTATAGGAAAGAGAGTTAGGAATTTGAATAATTTACCAAGGGGGATGGTCAATAAATTTCTAAATTACTTACATACTTACTTCCTCTTCATAGATTAGGCTAATAGCCTGTTCCGACTTCAGATTTCATTCCATCTCTTCATAGGACGACCAATATCTCTTCTTCCCGTAGAATGGTATTCCAGGGCAAGTTTTGGGATTCTGTCGTTATTCATCCTCAGAACGTGTTTTTTCCAATTTATCCTGTTTTGGAATATTCTTTCATTCATTGAGAATATATTTAATTGTTGCCTTATCTCTTCATTTCGTATTTTATCTTTTAGGGAGTATCCTTTCACTGATTTTAGGAATCTCATTTCAGATTATTGTATTTTATTCCTATAGCTTGTTTTATCCACCCATGTCTCACTTCCATATAGCAAAGTTGGTACAGCCATAGTCTTATAGAATTTAAGTTGAGTATCTTCTCTTACTTTTCCTTTCAGTGTTCGGCGAATTGTCCCACATATATATTGAAACCGATGAAGCTTCTTCTTCACCTCGTCATCATCATTAAAAGATATTTCACAACCAAGATACTTAAAATTTGTGACTTGTTCTACTGGTTGATTGCCAATTACTATCTTCGCTCTGATAGGATATTCACCTTGCCACGCCATATTACCGAATTCTTTGCAGTTATTTAAGAAAAGACTTTATTTTTTTGCTAATTGCTTTACGTCGCACCGACACAGATAGGTCTTATGGCGACGATTGGACAGGGAAGGGCTAGGAGTAGGAAGGAAGCGACCGTGGCCTTAATTAAGGTACAGTCCCAGCATTTGCCTGGTGTGAAAATGGGAAACCACGGAAAACCATTTTCAGGGCTGCCGACAGTGGGATTCGAACCTACTATCTCCCGAATACTGGATACTGGCCGCACTTTAGCGACTGTAGCTATCGAGCTCGGTAAGAAAAGACTAGGAAAACAACAGATAGAGAATCTGCCACCTTGACAGTTGTGCTAAATGCAGATCAGTGGAGACTAACTGATTAGTTGCATGTGTTGTATAGAAATTATTTCGACTTTAAATCGTACATTTTTTGGTTACTCTCGCCTGCCCAAATACGGTTTAGGAACTATAAAAGTATTCTACGTCAAAAATAGCTATTTTAAAAATTAGGGGCACACTTTATTTACAAGGGGTACACACAGTGTTGAAAATGTTCGGCAGCACTGGTATAGAATATCTGTGAGTAAGAAGTTTAATTGGGAGCTGCCTCCTACCTTCATCCACGAAGTATTAGACACTGGAGTTGGACATAATAAGGTGTAATGTGGACATCGCGTAACGTACGCAGGCATTTTGAGAGGAAGGCTAAAAGAGAGAGATGGGAAGGGCTAAGCGGTCGAGGCAAGCCGACCCAAGCAGAGCACAGCCCAAGCTGGGCGGGCAGGCAGGCAGGCACACGAAAATCAATGGTTGTCATAGCACCAGGAGAGAAGCTGCAGCCAGCAAGCACTGGAGCCTCGCACAGAACCCATCACAACTGTTTTAATGGCATTACAGTTAATTGAAGAGCCAGCAACAGAACCGCGATTTGTTGCTTCACTTATTACTTGTTCGACACAGATTTGAAACACATCCCCCAAGAAACAAGCCCTGTCCGCCAAGTACAAGATATTTTGTTGCGGTCTGCGGTAGATACTTGAAATGATACCTCACCCAGGAGAATACTCGCGTAAAAACAGATAAAAGCATTTGTCTGGGAATTCTAAGCCGCCAGCATTTAAGTACCTTCACCTGCAGTGGTAGCGAGATCGAATCCTCTCACAATCAGTTCATATTTTAACTTTACATAGTCGCACCCAAAATTTTGTTCAACACTGAAATATTTTAATTAATATTGTATTTACCTTATATTGGGGGCAGTTCACCGGATATATAGTTATTATCGTTCCTTGATGGCTAAAATGCTGCTATACTTTCATTCTTCTGGTTGGGAGAATTTGTACAACCAGTCAGTCACCAATGATCTTCCCCGGTGGCAGATCACTACTACTACTACTACTACTACTACTACTACTAAAATATTTTCATTCTTCCCCTGAAGGAAAGACGGTAACGCCGTTTCTCAGGCCAGGAGATTTGTATCGGAGAAGGAGATGTGCGGAGAAGATGAGAGGATTGTCGGCCGTGGCCTATACTAGAAGCTGTCCTGGCACTCTCCTTAGTGCAGGAAAATGGACAACCACGGAAAACCAATCTCAGGACAGCCGGCGGTGGGTACCGGCCCCTTTACGTCTCCCGAATTCAGAGGCGTAGAGCCACTGTAGAGCCGTGACCACCCCTCCTCTGCTCGGTTGGCCGGTCGCAGTGTAGAGCTGTGGGACCACGGACCAGCCGTGTCCACTTGTGAGCCAAGACCCACTCCGCATCCGTCGCCGGTTTCAGATTGCCTATCAACTCTAGTCTTTTCTTAAATGGTTTCAACGAACTTGAAAATGTGAATTGGTGGGTTGGTGAATTCCCTTGGTGAATTATTCCAACCCCTAATTCTTTCTATAAACTAATATTTGCCCCATTTTTTCCTCATGAATTTCAACTTTATATTCATATTATGATCTTGATATTATCTTCATATTATGATCTTTTCCACTTTTAAAAACTCTTTCCAAGCTTATTTCTTTGTTACTGTCATTCCACGCCGACTCTCCGATGACAGCGCGGAGCATACCGTTTGGTCTAGCAGCTCGTTTTCTTTAACATTACTATTTTGTCGGAAATCGTCCAGAACAAATCATGTAACTTTCCTTTGGATCTTTTCCAGTTCTCGAATCAAGCAATCCTCGTGCTAATTGGGGTCTTACCAGATAGATGTTGATTTATTTGAAAGCTGGATTTGAAAGGCGTGATTTCATATGCTGTCGCTATTTTTACAACTACAAATTGTGTAGAACTGAATTCACAACAACATTTCATGCAAACCCTAAGGTCATTGAAAGATGTTAGGGCGCCAGGTAGTGACCTCGTCAGGTAGTGAAATTCATAGCGTATAGAAGGTAAGGGCTTCCACTTTCCGTAACTTCGGTACTATTAATAATGGTGCGTGGCATCCTAAGAGGCCTGGTGCAGGTCTTCCCAGTTGACGCCGTCTAGGCGACCTGCGTGTCTGTGAAGATTGAGTCCTATATAAGATGAATTGTAATGATGAAGGCGACACAAACACTTAGTCCCCAAGCCAGAGGAATTAACCAATGAAAATTAAAATCCCGACTAGGACGGGAATCGAACCCGAGATCCCATGGATAAAAGCCAGCACGCTAAATATTTACCCATGGAGCCGGATACTTCGGTACTGAATAGGGTAGCGGGAAAAACTCGGCCGCGCCATAGTGACGGGACTATCGTAGCTTAGTTTGCCGAAAGTGCGAAGCGGTTTCTTGGCAGCAGGGAGGGAGAAGGGGGGGGGGAGATCGGTGATATTTGCAATTAGCGTACGGGCCGGCAATACTCGTAGTGCCGGCCTGACTGAACTTTCGAATCCTTCAATAGATACTGTAGACACCGTAAGGCAATACAAATATGTCAGTATTACAATAAGTCGGTGCGATATCTTGAACGTACGTTTTATGGATGATGTCACTAAATGCAGTGAGATATTCGTCCCCTCAGAACATGTGGACACTATACTTTATGATAAGAGAAATATTTGGGGCACTGATTGTGTGTACATATCCTGTTCGCTGGATCACGCATCCTGAACTAGACAACTTCCGTAGTAGAAATTATCTGAACTCAAGTTCGAATGTCTGGAGAACTACCAGATAGCCAAAATTTTCACAATTAATCTATATTTATTTAATTTTAATCAGGTGTAAATACTAATATTTAGACGAACTAATGTCTTGCTATCGAAAACGTAATTTTAAACCTTTCACGAGAGAACGTGAGTTTTGGGAGAGCGTTATAAAGGAACGGTTTGGGTTATTGTTCATCATCATCATCATCATCTATTTACCCTCCAGGTTCGGCTTTTCCCTCGGACACAGCGAGGGATCCCACCTCTACCGCCTCAAGGGCAGTGTCCTGGAGCTTCAGACTCTTGGTCGGGGGATACAACTGGGGAGTATGACCAGTACCTCGCCCAGGCGGCCTCACCTGCTATGCTGAACAGGGGCCTTGTGGAGGGATGGGAAGATTGGAAGGGATAGACAAGGAAGAGGGAAGGAAGCGGCCGTGGCCTTAAGTTAGGTACCATCCCGGCATTCGCCTGGAGGAGAAGTGGGAAACCACGGAAAACCACTTCGAGGATGGCTGAGGTGGGAATCGAACCCACCTCTACTCAGTTGACCTCCCGAGGCTGAGTGGACCCCGTTCCAGCCCTCGTACCACTTTTCAAATTTTCGTGGCAGAGCCGGGAATCGAACCCGGACCTCCGGGGGTGGCAGTTAATCACGCTAACCACTACACCACAGAGGCGGACTGGGTTATTGTTACCAAATGTTAATATCGTGTGCCTGCAACATTTATAAATCTCTCGATGATAACTTTCAGCCGGGCTGAGTGGCCCAGGCACTGACTTTCTGAGCCCCATTTAGCGGGTTCTGTACTGGCTCAGGCTGGTGATATTTGAACGTGCTCATATACGTCACTCCTGTGTCGGTATTTTAAAAAAGTAGTTAGTGGTACGTTAAAATAACTATATTATAATAACAAATAACCTTCATTTTTAAGGAGATGCAGTTAATTACGTGAAACTCTCGTGTCTCTGAATATAATGGTTCGAGAATCAACCGACCTGGATCATGTGATGAGCGATACTACGGTACTACACTTAAACGCGAAGTTGATTTTATATTTTATAGTGAATTTATTACGGATTTAAGATTTCTGTATCGCTCAATGTAGCAATCTGGAGCAGACATACTGGCAGAAACTGTTTTATACCTTGGAATCTATATCCTTCCTTTTCGCTTAGCGAGCTTTTCTTGTGTTCAAAATTCAACTGACTGACAATATTAAATAGTGAAAATATTAACTGCTACGCGGAGTTGTTATTTTATTATGTTCCCATACAAGAAACGATCGACTGTCTTATTTTTTCTGTTGACACGATAATTCTAATATAATTGCTGAGTGAAACTGTCAACTAAATCGTTTGATTAAATTACTCAACTACATTGTTTTGTCCACTAAATTACTGGCTAAGTGAGAACCAGCTTAAAGTCTGATTTCTTCATCAATCAGAATTTTCCTGAATAATTTCTCTGAATTTAGTTTTTCCTGTCTGTAAACAGTCTATGATAAAATATATAATTAAATTCACGAAGCATGTAAAACACTGATATTTTGATTTTTAAGAGGTTGTTTAGAGTTTTTAATTATTTTCATTTTTTCCTAGCGTTTTAACGCCACAGCAACTCATTAATTAGACGACGGTAAAGGGCCAGAATTGGCAAGGGAGTGGTTATGGCCTTAATTAAGGTACAGGCTTAGCATTTTTCAGAGTATTAAAGTGCAAAACAACATGAAAACCATCTCCAGAGGTACCGGTAAGGAGGTTCAAACCCACCATATCCTGAAGGCAAGGTAATAGGTTGACGATCCAACCACGCTGCCCAACTTGTTCGATTTAAGCATTATCCTTGTGGCTGTACACTTCTCATGTCAATAAACATATTTTATTAATTCTTTTCTTCCTGCTTGGAAGAAATGTAACTACTTGCTCTTACTAGCGTGAAGTAATGTCTTGGTAGTTGGATAATTTCTATAAAGTACACTTTGAGGTCACGAACCATGAAAGAAAAATTTGCTGGCGAATGATCAGAGGAACACGTAGAACGATATACTGTATATCCAACGTTCCAGATATCTGCTTTATTAAAATGCTGCAAGTTTAATATTATCCGATTTGAACATATTCTGTAGTAGATTATTTCTAAAATAATCGGCCGATGTATGCCATCATGGCCGCGATTTGTTCATTCTAAAAGCATATTAGTTTACGAGTACGCTTCTATAAGCTGGAACTAAATTGTAAAGAACCATTGTGTGAATATCAGGATGGTTAGCACTCTGCGGTAACCATTTAACATTTTATGTGTAATGCATTAATCAACCGTGGTGCATTATGTGCAATCATGCATGGCATGACCTGATAGAATCTGTTATAAAATAGGAAATGAATTAACATATTCTGCTAATCCCTTACCTCCCATCTGCGACGTAGTTCATACAACTTCTGCAGTGTAGCCTAATGTATTCACTGGCCAGGCAGTAATTGTGTACATTCGCAGGGATTTGTCATTCCTGTCGTGTATTTTACTTTATCTGCAATAACATCAGCAGAAGGCAAGGAAAGAGAAACAACGCACAGCTCTGCTAGATTTTCTCTGACTTATAAATCCCTCGAGGATGGCAGGATGAAATCCGAGCGAGCAATAGCGAAGACCTCAGAAAACATAAGATAGACTGCATTGTGACAGAGAAAAATTGCCAAGATCTTGTATGTTGATGTCACTGCTGACATTTTAGCTTTTAATTTCGACACTGCTAAAGATGAATTCAGCTGTTTTAAAATCTCATATCTCTTGCTCTCGTCCGCCTCTGTGGTGTAGTGGTTAGCGTGATTAGCTGCCACCCCCTGAGGTCCGGGTTCGATTCCCGGCTCTGCCACGAAATTTCAAAAGTGGTACGAGGGCTGGAACGGGGTCCACTCAGCCTCGGGAGGTCAACTGAGTTGAGGTGGGTTCGATTCCCACCTCAGCCATCCTGGAAGTGGTTTTCCGTGGTTTCCCACTTCTCCTCCAGGCAAATGCCGGGATGGTACCTCACTTAAGGCCACGGCCGCTTCCTTCCCTCTTCCTTGTCTATCCCTTCCAATCTTCACATCCCTCCACAAGGCCCCTGTTCAGCATAGCAGGTGAGGCCGCCTGGGCGAGGTACTGGTCATTCTCCCCAGTTGTATCCCCGACCCAATGTCTGAAACTCCAGGACACTGCCCTTGAGGCGGTAGAGGTGGGATCCCTCGCAGAGTCCGAGGGAAAAGCCAACCCTGGAGGGTAAACAGATTAAGATAGATAGAAGATATCTCTTGCTCTCCATATTATCATCTTGTCTGCAATTGGATTACACGTTGAATTAGAATAACCCTATCTATCTTGTCCATTTTACAGACTGAAAGGAAGACGGAGAGCACAAACTTCTGAAAATAAGATGGTCCGTATCGTCAGAGCCTCGGTAATGAAATAGCGTATGGCTTTTAGTGCCGGGAGTGTCTGAAGACAAGTAAGATGCAGGTCTTTTGATTTGACCTGCGCGTCGTGATGAGGACGGAATTATGATGAATACGACACATACACTCAACCCCCGTGCGAGCGAAATTTACCAATAATGGTTAAAATTCCCGACCTTGACGGGAATCGAACCCGGGTCTCCCGTGAACAAAGGCCAGCACGCTAACCATTTAGCCATGGAGCCGGACAGAGCCCTGCTGACGTTGCTTCTTACCCAGAGACCCCGGGCAGGTCATGGATGTTTACCTGGATGTGGGATAAGAACAATTGAGGAGCTATTTAATCGTGAGATAGAGGCCCCGATCTAGAAATCCAAGCATAACGGCCAAGAGGATACGTTGCTTTTACCACGCTTCACCTCATAAGACACAGTCCTTCAGGCTCAGCAACGGTCCCTTGGTAGGCCAGGACCAATCGGAGCTGCCGTGCCATGGGGTTTGTTTTAGATTACGTTTGTATTGAAAGTACAGAAAATAATGCATTAGGGTATTTTGAAATGCAATGTTGGCGTGATCTGCAACTTGATCAGCAGCACAGTTTAACTGCTGACTTTCCACCATAACAATAGCAGTCAGAATCCCGAAGACTATGATGTGAAATTTTCAACTGAAGCGTCACATGGTGCTAAGAATCGGCATCCAAGCTCCTGCCAAAACGCAAGCCTGACTGAGTGGCTCAGACGGTAGAGCATCAACCTTTGATGATCTGGAAATCTCAAGACGGCGTCTGATCTCTCTTTTAGGGTCCAGATTGTCTATTATAGTGCTTCCAAGGTATGTGAACTGACTTACTCGTTCAGTGTTTCCATTATTTAATGAAATGGAGACACCTCCATGGTTGCTTCTGCTAAATACTATGAATTTTGATTTTGTGGTATTGATGCTCAGACCATATCTTAATCCACTGAGATGAATTCTGCTGAGCAGTCATTGAAGACATTCAATGGTACCGCATATAATAAGAGTATCATCTGCATATCTAATATTTTTATGACGACTCCATTTACTTTCACACCTAGTATAATGCAGTTAAAATCCTCGAGTGGGCCGGGAGTCGAACCCGGTGCCCTCCGATCTGAAGGTCGCTACACTGACCATTCAGCCGAGGAGCCAGATTTAGATTAATTAATTAATTAATTAATTGAAAATCCGCAGCCTGTTTCCAGTCGTTTGACCGGGTCAGGAATGGAATGAATGAAGCCCCAATGTAGCGGCGAGGATAGGAATAATTGTTCCGACTGCCGAAGCCTGTCTCACTCCTCTGGGGCAATGATTAATGACTGACGGATGAAATGAAATGATATTGAAGAGTGCTGCTGGAATGAAAGATGACAGGAAAAACCGGAGTATCCGGAGAGAAACATGTCCCGCCTCCGCTTTGTCCAGCCCAAATCTCACACGGAGTGACCGGGATTTGAACCGCTGAACCCAGAGGTAAGAGTTCGGCGTGCTGCCGCCTGAGACACGAAGGCTCAATTAATTAATTGGATTATATTATTTTGGTTTTCACCGAAAACGAACTGAATCCTATCGACTTCATAATGAAGTGGCGCCCCATTTCGTCGCATCGGCCATGCGCAGGAGTTTACTCAATTTTTCGTGTAGGAACTCTGAGTTCCTGCCTCATAGACTATGTAGTTTATGAAACAGGAATTGAATAATTAATATTTAGTTACACACTGCAAATATTTTAATTTAGTCCTCCTTTGGCCATGATCGTTAAGGCGTTGAAGTCTAAGCGGTTTGTCACCGTGGTTAGCCGGTTCGAGTCCCGTCGGTCGAAAACATTTTTCCCATCAGAATGTTGGCCGTCAGGGTATGGGAGGAGGTGGTATACAATTTTTAATCACTAGATTGCGTGCCAAAATCCTGTATTACATTACAAACCTCTCCGCAGTGCTTATATGCCGCTGTTGATGGTGATTCGTCCGTCGGATGGGGACGTTAAGCCTTGGTGCTCTTCGACAGGAGTAAGCTATGTGCGGCACCGGGTTTCACCCTCTCTCTACTATCATATATCACGCCATTCATTTCCTGTCATTAACACCTCTGATGAGGTTGACGTCAGGACCGGCACCCGGTCATTTAAAAAAACCGCCACGACAGATTCTTTTCAGCTCATACCCGACCCCGCAGAGAAACCGAACAAGGGTTGGACAAAAACAAACAAACAAACAAACAAACTGCAAATATTTTAATTACATGAATATGTCCAGAGAGCCGGATTTGTCCCTGTTATGTTTTCTGTCCGATTTCTCTTGGTCTGTCCGTGTCATCTCCCGGTCCAACTGTGTTAGGTCCACAGACTATTTAATTCTCTTGTAATGATGAGTCCTCAGAGTTCGTTGTTATGTTATTTACATTAGTTTTAATGGGCGACCCGGATTATACTTTTACTTTAACACGGTTTGCGCTCTTACTAGAAATGTTATGGCCGAGCTCGATAGCTGCAGTCGCTTAAGTGCGACCAGTATCCAGTATTCGTGAGATACGGGGTTCGAACCTCACTGTCGGCAGCTCTGAAGATGATTTTCTGTGGTTTCCCATGTTCACACCAGGCAAATGCTGGGGCTGTGCCTTAATTAAGTCCACGGCCGCTTCCTTTCCAGTCCTAGCCCTTTCATGTCTCATCGTTGCCATAAGACCTATCTGTGTCGGCGCGTCGTAAAGAAAAAAGAAGAAGAAATGTTATGATGAGAGGGTCGGTGCACCTGTGAATGAAGGCAGGTAGCCTACTCTCGAAGTGTGTGGTGATGAGAGGAGGAGGAGGAGGAGGAGGAGGAGGAGGAGGAGGTAATGCGAAGCAAGGCAAGCGCATATAATCAATGTGCCCTCTCCGTTGCTGTCACTGGAGTTTTACAACATCGTATTTTACCACAGCCACCCGTGTAATAGCGAAACGTCGTGCAGTTTGCTATCCGCTGTTTCCAAGAATTTTATGTGACGTTCGTTGCCAGTTATCACCTGGCATGGCTAATATTTTCTTCTCTCTACAACTTTCGGCCGCAACCAGAAATGATGGTGGAAAAAAAAACGAGAGAAAGCTCTTCTGCGGTAGAGATTTAACGAACCCCCGTCCCCTCCCCATCTAGACAGGGCGAGGGATATCATATTTCTTCGTGATTAATTAAAAAGTCCATGTCATGTTGGCTGCATTGGCTCATACTCTTTTAATTGAAAATGAAACCTTGCTGCATATTTTTAATCTCGCTCTTTGAAACTTCGTTTGACGGACAAACTTATGTGTAAAGTGTCTCGCTCTCAAAATACCAGAACTATCGATTTGTATAAGAAGAAGTATTGCGATGTTAAGAGATTTTGAAACTAACTTGTTAACTCGTTGAGGGCATATTTTCGTGTTTGCTTTGAAGTTTCAAGGGTAGGGGTTCAATATATTCTGCATCCCAGACGTCATGAACATTTTCATAGAATACTGACACCCTTTCAGCTTTGACTTCAGGCTCTCCATGTTGCCGCCGCAGTCCAAGAGTAGTCGGCCAGCTAACCTCCTCAACAGCTGACACGAAAACCAGTTCCTTGATTATCTAAGATTTGAAGGCTAATTTGAAGACTCGGAATGGAATGCACACAGTTTCGGAACATGACTGCAAAGGGAAATAGGTCAAATTTCACTCTGTATCACACCAAGAGGTGTTTATCTTGTTCGCTGTGTTTACCTTCTGTGATTGGGGATGCAGACGAAGAATACACCCACGGTATCCCCTGCCTGTCATAAGAGGTGACTAAAAGGGGTGACCAAGGGGTGATGGTTTTGGAACTATGAGATTACCTGTGATTAGTACAATTTCGTGAGGAACACCATGGGTCGACATTACTTGTGAGTAGTACCACTATGTGAGGTACACCATGAGTCTGTGTTACCTGTGGTTAATACCACTATATGAGGAACACTACGGGTCTATTTTACCAGTGATTAGTACCATTATGAGGGGCCGGTGGCCTGGATTTTGGATATTTTGGATACATTTGGACAACAAGCATCACCTATATATGATTTTTCTTTGGTAGCAGTCCCTTGTTCTGTTGATATCATTGTTTTAAGTTATTTTACGGCGCTGTGAGGCACTGCGGGTCGGATTCACTGATGGTTTTAAATTCATAATCGTTTTTCATCGTCATCTTTTTGAATGTTGGATGTTGGAATTTTTATCATCATATCATTGTACTTCATCACGTACTGTTAGGGTTCGATGACCTAGATGTTAGGCCCCTTTAAACAACATCAATCATCATCATCATCATCATCATCATCATCATCATCATCATCATCATCACCTTGTTCGCTCACATTTCCCTCGCCTACCTTAATTACATGCAAGTGCTGAGGTGGTATGTATTGCCCTGGTAAAATTAATCACTGGTACAAAATTACAAACATAACAGCTAGTCGGGTCATCAGATACATATGCATGCTTAGTGCACAGCGTTTGTTAACTACGGAAGTGTGCTGTCTTTGAGAGCTCAGGCTGGTGATAAAGACATGCTCAGGTCACTCATGAACGACATGCGCGTCTGGGAGTGAAATAATGATTATGAAATAGGGAGAGTGCGAAACCCGAAGTTGACACATAGCCTAATCCTGTCGTACGACACAAAGATATTTTCTCGAGGCTTAACGCCTCTATCCGACGGAAAAAATCACTGCGGAGAGGTTTGAAATTGAATTGAATTGAATTGAATTGAATTGAATCCAGGATTTTGGCAAGCAATCTAGTCATTAGAAAGTGTACACCACTCCCTCTCCTACCCAGTCATCCAACTTCTGATGGCGAATTTTCTTTCAAACAACGGGATTCGAACCGGCTAACCATGGTGTCAAGACCCTGGAGAATTGATGCCTTAACACTCTCCAGCACGAGGACCTCATATGAATTCGTCAGAGTTCTCATGCATTTGTAGCGTTATTTATTACTTTTATGCTCAGTAGTGCATTTTCCCAATCAACTATTCAGCTCTACAGTCAATCTAACACATATACCGTTGATGGTATATTTTTTTACATGAGACGGCAAACCAGCTCTACGTCCCAAGATACTACTTCCAACGCGTTATCATCCACGCGTCCTAAACATCGTTAATAATCCGTGGGCCCTCCCCTTCCAGTTACCACCGGCTTCAGGAGTACCTCTAGCGTCAACTTCACAGACATTGCAGACCTACGGGGCTTGCAAGTATACTTGCGCTTTGTAGATACATAGCCATGACCAGTGGGCAGCAATGAACGATCTTGGAATATTAAAAGCTTAGAATAGTATTAACAAAAAATCGTTTATACAGGGGGTCAGAAACAACATGAACCGAATATACGAATGTTAGAGCGTTGGTCATACTTATTTATTTATTTATTTATTTATTTATTTATTTATTTATTTATTTATTTATTTATTGTTTTATATGGCGGGACTCAGGCTATGAAGCCTGCTATTCTGTCCGACCATACATACACCTACATGAAGAGTTAAATATACACTAAATTATCTACAATTTAATATCTTAAGGTATCAATTACTGATAGGTAATTTGAAAAAAATTACGTCGATATCTCGCTCCATTGTCTTTTTATGAGCTTCTGAAGTTAGGCAAGCAGATCGCTTTACGGGCGAATTCAAATGGTCTGTACGAGGGTGGTGTTGCTGAATCTGCACCTGGCTTGGAGAGGCTTGAGAGTCATGCCAAGAAAAGAGCACTAACACACCAGGGGTTTCAGCCAGTGCCACTGAGCCTATAAGCTGGGAGGTCCTAGTTCACGACCCTCCCCTGGAGAAGTTCATTTCTTCTATGCGCGGCCTCAAGCCAGTCGTAAGCCACCTGCAGATTTAGCAACGTTACCTCGCAAAGCCCATCTGACGTCTCCCGCGAAGTGATCTGATTGGCTAACTTCAGCAGCTGATAAAATGAAAACGACGCAAGATATCTAATTATTTTTTCCAACTACTTATCAGTATGACGAACCTTGTAACCTTCATATACCCGATTCACGTTGCTTCCGACCACCCTGTATATTCCATTGTTGTAAACTACATAACATACGAGTGGTTTTAGTCACCAAACGCAAACGGAAATTAGTTCATGCATAAGAGCGTTAACGATCATCGCCACAACGCAGAGAGATTAAAATGTACAATCAATCAATCAATCAATCAATCAATCAATCAATCAATCAATCAATCAATCAATCAATCAATCAATCAATCAATCAATCAATTGCATTTAGGGCAATCGCCCAGGTGGCAGATTCCCCATCTGTTGTTTTTAGCCTTTTCTTAATTGGTCGCAAAGAAATTGGAAAATTATTGGACATTTCCCTTGGTAAGTTATTCGAATCCCTAACACCCCTTCCTATAAACGAATATTTGCCCCAATTTGTCCTCTTGAATTCCAACTTTATCTTCATATTGTGATCTTTCCTGCTTTTCAAGACACCACTCAAACTTATTCGTCTACAGATGTCCTCCCACGCCATCTCTCCACTGACAGCTCGGAATATACCACTTAATCGAGCAGCTCGTCTCCTTTATCCCAAGTCTTCCCAGCCCAAACTTTGCAACATTTTTGTAACGCTACTCTTTTGTCGGAAATCACCCAGAACGAACCGAGCTGCTTTTCTTTGGATTTTTTTCCAGTTCTTGAATCAAGTAATCCTGATGTGGGTCCCATACACTGGAACCATACTCTAGTTGGGGTCTTACCAGAGACTTATATGCCCTCTCCTTTATATCCTTACTACATCCCCTAAATACCCTCATAACCATGTGCAGAGATCTGTAACCTTTATTAACACTCATATTTATGTGTTTACCTCAATGAAGATCTTTTCTTATATTAACACCTAGGTACTTACAATGATCCCCAAAAGCAACTTTCACCCCATCAACACAGTAATTAAAACTGAGAGGACTTTTCCTGTTTCTGTCGTGCAGTGTAGAATGTTATACCAATTGTTGTGAAGTAACATAAAAGCTTTAGTTCCACAGTCACATTGTAACTTACGGCCCTTTTATCATCGGTAATTATAGTTCTTAGCCACATATTTTCAGAAGGTTGTAGTATTTCAAATTCTAATAACACATGCCATTAGACAGTATTCAGTCACAATAGTGTAACTGCAGTTTCCTTTGTTCATAAAATATTCAACGAAATTGAGTGTATAAACCTTGTGGTAGAGGATTGCTGTCTTCTTTCTTAGACGTGACTACGGTGATAAAACAGTATTCTTTCGTATTGTTCTCTTATTTATTTAGTAGCACTCAGAGTGGATTAGAGGTCGCTAGTTAGTGCTCACGTCCGTGGTCTCAATGGCCTGGTCGTTAATGTAGGCACCATTCCATTTACGCAGAGGTCAGCTCAGTCGCTACAGATACACACAATTAATGCTCTCAGCATCCATTACGGTATGTACGAGAAGAAATTGTAGCCCCGCTACAGCATGACTGGAAATACTGCTTTCAAGGACCGGTATAACTTTAACCTAATGAAATATATTACAGTAATAATAATAATAATAATAATAATAATAATAATAATAATAGTAATAATAATACGATGATTACTCTTTGATTACTCTTTCAACGACTTAAACACATTAACTCTAATAATTACAGAAAGACGAAGTAGTTCACAAATCGCTCGAAGATTGAAGGGAAGGGAAAGGCTCTCTGAGGGGGTAGAAAAGCACTCAAGATCTCGCATTTATGAAACCATCAGGGTTACAAAAGAGCAAGAACTGACAAAGGGATATCAAATATGATAGATGGAAGAGAGGAGCCTGACGTAAGTAAACGTTCCTTTAATACTTGTTGGGATGATTAATAATAATAATAATAATAATAATAATAATAATCATAATAATAATAATAATAATAATAATAATAATAATAATAATAATAAAAGGAACGGAAAACCATTTTTAGGCCCATAACTCATCGACAGACAATACCGACTCAAAGGCATACAGGAAATCAAACAATACACAAATATTAACAGTGACACTATAAAACGCAGGTTAAGATTCTATGGGCACGTTAAAAGAATGCATCCAGACAAACATAGAAAACATCTAGTTGAATTCTACGAAAACAGAAGTAATAATGATAATAATGTTATTTTCTTTACGTCCCACTAACTACCTTTTTACGGTTTTCGGGGACGCTGAGGTGCCGGAATTTTGTCCCGCAGGAGTTCTTTTACGTGCCAGTAAATCTACCGATACGAGGCTGGCGTATGTGAGTACCTTCAAATACCACCGAACTGAGACAGGATCGAACAGGCCAAGTCGGGGTCAGAAGGCCAGCGCCTCAACCGCCTGAGCCACTCAGTCCGACGTAAAACAGAAATAAAGCCAAAACACACACAATGAAGTGCATCGGCGAAATCAAAACCGATTTGAAACAGGCTGGAATTACACCAGTAAGTGTCCAAAACAGGGTAACCTTCAGATCCAAAATTCACAAATGGCATGTTAACCACGAGGAAAGATCAAAGAAGACTGGAACAACCTGGTGTGAAGACAGAAAGGACGTCTATAGGTAGTAAAATAATGAAAGAAATATGGGCACAAAGGAAGGCAAATGATTGCCCCTAAGTACTTTGCGTAGTCCTAATGGGCTTATTCGCATATAATAATAATAATAATAATAATAATAATAATAATAATAATAATAATAATAATAATAATAATAGGTAAGGGTTATTCTGCCCGAAGGCAGGTCCGAACCTCCGCAGAGGTGTTCCTGAGCCGGAGTTTACGTGCGGTAGGATGGCCAGTTCATTTCCGCTCCTCCATTCCCTTACCCCCCCCCCCCCCAACAGCGCGTGGCAACCCATCTAACTCCTGACCACACCCAATGTTGCTTAACTTCGGAGATCTCACGGGATCCGGTGTTTCAACACGGCTACGGCCGTTGGCTGATAATAATAATAATAATAATAATAATAATAATAATAATAATAATAATAATAATAATAATAATAATAATAATAATGATGTCTCATTGTTCTCAAACAACTAGGTTATAACTGATCATTCAAAATTTAAGAATATTCTCTTTTCGGTGTTTTTATTTGTGGAAGTAAATTGCATCAATTTCATACGGCGTATATTTATAAATAATAGAGGTGCAGAAGGAAAGACTGTCAACTTTGCCTTGAACGCTTGCTAAAAGTTCGGCCGCGTGTGTTGTTCTTGCTTCATCACTGCGAATTCCTGTCCATTAACATCAAAGCTCCGGGTCGTATTGAACTGTGTGTTGTCTACTTCCTTCGTTTCTCCTCTCCTCTTCCCTTCTGTCAAGATGTAGTCGAACCTAATTAGGTACGTTCACAAGTTTGGGGAGCAACTGTCCACTACATTCAATATTTAAGGCGATATCCTTCGCCAAACAACGGTGAAAGGGGGAAAGGTTTGCAGAAAGTAACTCGTGCAATGCGATAGTGATAGATTTCAATCTGAATATATTTTTATTTTATCCAGAACATTCTAAGTCCAGGCAGAAAAAAGTATTGTGATTGATTGTAATTAATTTTGGTCTAAAGTAGTTATTATTGCATTAAAAATCTTCTTAAAGGGATAACATTTAATTACGGGTTTCTCCTACGATTTTCTGAGACGCTTAGGTGCCGAAATTTTGTTTTGCAGGAGTTCATTTACGTGTCGGGACATCTACCAACACGAGGTTGGCGTTTTAGACCAAATACCACCGGACTGAGCCGGGATCGAAGCCGACAAATTGGGCTCAGAAGACCAGAGATCTACTGTCTGAATCGCTCAGTCCGATGGTCTTTGGAGAATGAGATCATTGTATGACGGGAGGAGTAAGGTTATCAACCCATATTAACAGCAGGAAGAAGAATGGTATTAACTGTCTCTTCCTAAGTAAAACCCTCACTCTTCGAAGAACTGGAAAACTCTGTTCTTCCAGATAGTGGTTTGTAGGGCCTGTCAAACCAAGACATGCTCGGTTCCCGTGCAAGGACGTGGGAATTATTCCCGGTGAGGGAGCGGGAAAATAAGAAAAGAGATTGCAACTTCTGCACGGGCACATTGTTCTGTGGTTCATTCAGCCTACACGAATAGATTAGCTCCATGGAGAAAAGATGACCAGACATACAGCTGACAACTCTGTCCCACTTAGCATCGAGGTAGACCTATAGGCATGATAGTCTGAGATTTAAAAGTTTCTGTAATTTTGGACAAAATGGCCACTATTGTTCCGTATTGACTTAAATCACTCATATTAATTATTTAAAGATCCGCTTTGTCAATACAATGCAGAGCCTAGTATATTTGCAAATCATCAAATACATAAAGATGTATAAGTACATGCTTCGAGAATCTATTAATATTCTCTTCTTCAGCTTGCAGGTTAATACTATTTTTACAAGTTGCTTTACGTCGCACAGACACAGATAGGTCTTATGGTGACGAAGGGACAGTAAAGGGCCAGGAGTGGGAAGGAAGTAGGCATGGCCTTAATTAAGGTACAATCCCAGCATTCGCCTGGTGTGAATATAGGATACCAGGAAAATCATCCTTAGGGATGCCGACAATGGGGTTCGAACCCAGGATCTCCTGAATACGAGATACTGGCCGCAATTAAAGGACTCCAGGTATCGAGCTAGGTCAGGTTAAAATCACTTGAATGTATGTGGCAAAAAATGGTGCCCTAACATAAAACTGGTTAAAAACAATACAATAATACAATAACATTCATGTTATGTCCAGTCTTATCCCGTAAATATCGTGAGAGAGTTCATGTACGGTATTAATGTTAAGCTGATTTGCAGTTATTAAATACTGTTGTGGTGTGGCATATGTATTAATAGATTCTCGAAGCATGTACTTATATATCTTTATGTATTTGATGTATTACCAAACATACTAGACTTTGCATTGCATTGACAAGGTGGATCTTTAAATAATTAACATGAGTGATTTAAGTCAATACGGAACAGTAGTGACCATTTTGTCCAAAATTACAGAAACTTTTAAATCTCAGACTATCATGTCTATAGATCTACCTCGATGCTAGGTGGGACAGAGTTGTCAGGTATAAATAATTAATAACAGGCATTTGAAGGTGTTGAAATGCGTCAACTCCAAGCAAGCAAACTTGTAGTTTTATGTGGCTGTTGATAATGTCATATAGCTACGGTACCTTCAGTTTTACGTGAACTCCAAACTACTGGGACGTAACATTTCATTTCAAAAATCTTGCATGCTTTCACCGGAATTTGAACAGCTGTCCCATTGGCGAGAAGCCTTTGACGTAGCCACTTGCTACCTGCTACACCATCGAGGCTTAAGTACCAGTATCGTATTTTGAAGACAGCTCTTTATTCGTAAATTATTAACCATTTCCCTTTTAAGTTATCGTAGAAGTAGTAGCCCCATCCGTAGATTAGAAGTAGGGTGCGGGGTTCAAATTTGGCAGAGGTAATTTGATTTTGTCGTTCGATCTCAAACGCAAACTCTTGTGGCACATTTGGAGCTTACCAGAAAAACCTTATCCTTAGCTCACCCAACAGAGCTGTTATTTCTCTGCCATCTCATGGAGTAAAACCGAATGGTGATATCGACACGTAAGCTGCCTAAACGGTATTGAATCTAAGTGTCTGAATACGGGATGTGAGGTAATACGTTTATTATTATTATTATTATTATTATTATTATTATTATTATTATTATTATTATTATTATTATTATGTTCTTGAACTTCTTCCTTTGTCGGTCGTTGACTCTTGAAACCGTGATGAAAATTATTAGACACGCAGCGTCTAATCTGAACACAGGTAAGAATATCGTTGAACTATCGATCTTTTGACATACCGTTCTCTCTTATATCCGTGTTCCATCACATGTCTGCTCAGTCTCTCCGTTTGACAACTGTGAGACACTGCGAGCAGGAACCTCCTGAACAAACCCATTTTCATATTTTACTACAAGTTTGTTCCTCGTCTTTGGACTCGCTGACATCTCCCGAGATTAAAGTACGATGTTCTTTCCGGAGAGGAGTTCATTTGACACAGCCATGGCAACCAGTGATTCTTCTCTTCGATAGAATTTCTGAGGAGAAATAATCGTCGTTTCCGGAGACCAATAGGAAGTCACATTCTTTCAGAATTACAGAAAAAAAATCTGCTTTGTATTAACGAACTCCGTCCGCATTGTGCGCTCCTTTACGTGATATCGCGAGATATATCTGCGAAATTACTTTCACTTCGTAAGTGGAAGGACAAATTTCAACACATGATTTATGAGACATTTAAACAATTCATCCATTTCTATTTTAATGATCTATTTGTGAACCATACATGCGTGATCCATTGCCGGTGCATAGACAATTCAAATCTTCCTGATGCATAGAAATGTTGTAGAGAAAATAGAACAGGGTTTAATGAACAATGTCAGCATTTTCTTTCATTTTTACAATTTTATTTCTTTATTATTCTGAACGTTAATAGTTTCTTCTTCTTCTCCTTCTGATTATTATTATTATTATTATTATTATTATTATTATTATTATTATTATTATTGAGAGAGAGATTTATTAAAGAAATAAATCATCCGTCCTCCAATGAGGGTGACCATTTGGATCCGGAATACAGTTTCAATTTCAGTGGTTTAAAAATATCAAAAGATGAACATTTACTCGTTAATGCTGTTATCTTCTTTTTTCCAGGGTTAGTTGGGGAGGAATGTAACTCACGTTCTCAGGTATAGGTGGAAATGAATGATTTGCAGCGAATCCCTCAGTATCTGTATTACTATTTTTTCTAGCTCGCAGAATGGAACTTTCAAATTTTGTAGGAAGTTCGATGTCTGACTAGGGAGGGTGCCTCTTGCTCCGAAAAGCAGGCCTGTGACAATCCACCGATCAATAGGTATTTTATACTTAGATGAAAGGTAAGGCAAGCATGGAACATAAATAGCTTGCTTTTCTAAGTCCACATCCCGTGCCTGATTAAGGTCTCTTTCAAAGCGAATGGTGGGATCTAAGACCATCGCTTTCATGTCCTCTCTGTTGATGGCTACGATGTCCGCCCTCCGATTAGAGAGTCATCGGTAGAGATGCAGTGAACCTCCTCGTGCATCTCCCATCCACGCTGTCTCAAGCCTTGAGCAATCGACGTTCTTACACGATGGTGGCGATGGTTGCGCATTAGCTCAGTACTCCGGCAGAATCCCAACACATGTCCAAGGGTTTCTGTCTCGTTGCAGCCATTTTGGCGGCAACGGGTTGTGTTGAATGACCTACCGGGAACCGACCTGACTGCGGTGAGGTTGCATGTCATCTTCACTACGTTTATGTATTCAGAAGAGGACAGAGGTGATTTACGAGTCATCCAGGAGTTTGCTTTCGGGCAGTCTGAATATAACACTACTCCTTTTCCTTTATGTGGTAGCTGGCACCACGACTGAAAGGATCGATTTCTCATAATTTCACGTAGTTTTCTTCCGTCAGTCTTTGAAGGAAGACTTTCTTTTTTTATGTCAAGTCTGTGGAGTGCCATATCTTGTTCTTCAGGTAACTTCCTTACGTATGGTAGATGAACGTCCTGAACATGGAGTAAGCGATTACAAATATTGTAATGCTGTATATTTGCTTCCCATTCTGCGCAAAATATTCCCATCCCTCTGACCTTCCTTGCACTATACAGCATCGAATTTGGAGTATCATCTGGCAGCATCATTATTTCTTTTACAGAACTTCTTATAATTTTGTCCAGATCTTTAAGAAAAGTGTTTGATAGTTGTGTCAGAGGGGCACATTGTAGAGGATAGATCAAACTCGGCCAAACAAACTCGTTAATAATCTTGATCTTTTGCTCTGGTTTTAGAAGCTTTGTTTTTACCAGATTATTTAAGTCAGAAGTTATTGTGCTTATTAGTTTATGTCTGTCAAGAGAAATTTCACTGTTGAAGTCAATTCCTAAATACTTGATTCGTTCATTGTGTGTTTTTATCGATGGTATTGTTGATCCCTCAAGTGTAGTGACGTTTCCTTCAGTTAATTTTACTTTCTTCAGGATTATAGATTTGCTTTTATGAGGATGGATATGTAAACCAATTTCTGCAAAGCTGCTTTCAGCTAAATTTAACAAGGTAGTAGCATCATTTTCAGTTTTGCTGAGTATGACTAGGTCATCTGCGAAAGCAAATGAGGATAACGGCGGTAGATCATCAGATAAAGTATAGCCATAACGTTGGCATATGTCATGGTCGGTGAGATTTTGTATTACAGTATTGATTGCTAAATTGAACAGCAGTGGTGAGATAGGGGACCCTTGAGCTACGCCACACTTAATTTCGATGGGTTTTGATTTCTTATTATCAGCTTCCACTTGAATTGTGTTCTTTATAAGAAATGCTTCAATTAATCTACATAAGTTAGGAGGAATTTCAGATTGTCGAAGAGATCGTTTGATATGTTCATGTCCGATAGAGTCAAATGCTTTTGTGACATCTAAAAAAAATGATGCAACAATCCTTTTTGTTGCGTTTCGCATCTTGGAGGCAACCATTCACGAGGGAAGCGTTGACATGAGTTCCAGGTAATGGCACGAAGCCACGCTGGTGAGGACTTAGTGTGATATATGAACGCAGTCTCATATCTAGTACTCGTTCAGTTATTCTCCTAATCACCGAATATATGGTTATAGGTCTCCATTCTTTAATATCATTTATGTCTCCACCCTTATGTATTAAAATTGTTCTGGCCATTTTGAGTTTTGTAGGTACGTAGGAAAAATGAAGCATCGTGTTGATGAGTAACGTCAGAAATTTTGTAGCCTTGAGGTGCCTTAATACACGAACTGTAATATGATCTGGGCCTGGTGAGGTGTCAACTTTAATGTTGTATAATGCTTTATGGACATCATCTACTGAAATATTAATATCAGCAGGTAAGTCATTGCTTTTTTCCATAATAAAAAGAGGAGAATTGTTATTTTCGGTACCAAAAAACTTTTCAAAATGATCCGAAATCGTAGTTATTGGGATTTTACAAGAATGGGCCTTATTCGTTTTGTTCAAAATTTTGCGAGCAATTTTCCGCCTCTGATTATAGAAATGATATTGGGCTACCTCGTAGGCATAACGCTCTCTGTTTTTCTCTCGTTGCCTTTTAGACCTCCGCTGTGGGTTACTAGAGGTTTTATGGTCATATTTACGATTATTTTGTAATTTTCTACTTTTGTAAAATCTAACAGCAGGATGTTGAGGGCCAGGTAATTCATTTACCTGATCAGCAAAGAACTGCATAACCTCAGAAGTAAAAGATTCCAGCTGATTAGTATCACCGTTTTGCATAATGTTTGAAATCCTATCCTCCCAATTTTTCATAGGATTAATATTTTCATTTTCATGATCAGCGACCACTGGGGTGTCTTCTGTCAACTGTAAGCTTTCCCCAACATTCATGTCACCGGTATTAGCATATTGTGTTGAGAGTTTATTTCTCCTTTTCTCAGGGTGAGCTTTTCCTATGTGAATATTTACTCCTAACGTAGACTTACAACATTTATTACAGATAGGACATGGAATTTCGTCACCAGACTGTGAATCAACGTTGGGCATTTTAATTCATTATATTTATTATCATTATTGCACGAAATAAAGTAAGAAGTACTCTCACGGAAACACATTTCCTACTGAGGAGTTAGAGGATTAAGGGGAGATGATTGAAAGCAATCAAAGGCGTTCAAATATACCATTTGGCTGCAGTGAGAATTGATAGTAGGATGAGTTCTTGGGTCAGTATATTTACAGGGGTTAGACGAGGCTGTAATCTTTTGTCTTCGTTTCCCATAGTTTACATGGATTACCTACTGAGAGATATAAAGAGGCAGGGAGCGATTCAGTTACGTGGGAATATACAGGGTCTTTCTTATAAAGCCAGACCGTCCAGCGGCGTTTCCACTCTCCGAGACTTAAGCAGCTGAACGGGAGGCGCACGCATAGTTGTTGGCCTTGTAAGGAGCGTGCACGTGTTCAACCTGGCATCAGTAGCCAGTCCGAATCTCAGCTGTTAACATGGTGAAACAGTTATCATTGCAACACCGTATTTTCGTATGCTAAAGTTATTTTAAAAACAAGTCGGCTGAACGGGTACTCGATGCATTTATTCGTCAATTTCCTGGTGAAGTGTCATCTTCATGAGCACACATTCACGTAAATGTAAATAAATTTGAAACTACTGCCAAAGTGATCAGTAAAATAATGCGCACGCACGAACAGTTATAACAGAGGAAAAGCTAGATGACATTGGTGCGAATCTTGAACGGTAACCGAATAAATCACAAAATTTGCACAACAAGTAGGGGATTCTGTTTCTTCGGCTCACACCGCTACAAAGCTGATACACATCAAACCGTACAGGTTTACACGGGACCACTGTTTAAAACCCGCTGATCCAGCCACAAGAGTGAGTTATTTTGACTGGTATCTTGCACCTTTGAATGCTCGTTTATTCGACCCACAGCTTGTGTTCCTTTCGGATGAGGCATGGTTTCATCTTAATGGTCGTGTGAACAGTCATAACTCTCGCTATTAGTGTGAAGAACATCCTAATGATATTTATGAAGTCCCTCGTTATAAAGGATGACACTTCCAGCATCTTTTATAAGGTAAGATTTCTTGTAAGATTAAAGCAGGGCGGCCGCGCGCGACGTAAGTTCGGCTGAAGCAGCTGCTGTAGCGCAGAGTACAGACACCGTGCGCTCGGTGTGGATTTATAAGAGATACCCTGTATTGTAGTAAG
Source organism: Anabrus simplex (assembly GCF_040414725.1). Lineage (NCBI taxonomy): Eukaryota > Metazoa > Arthropoda > Insecta > Orthoptera > Tettigoniidae > Anabrus > Anabrus simplex. Next base: position 208,291,297 of record NC_090271.1, on the reverse strand, counting down.
CAGTTTGGCCTATTCCAACGACTTGGTATTGATGATAAGCTTTTCTGAAAGCCTGCAATCTAATTAATATCTTGGAATATGAAAATAGGTGCAGTAGGTATCATATGAACATTTATTTCGAAGACTAAAGTGATGGCAGTAAAGAAGTCACCTAAGTCAAGTGAATGTCAGGTTGGGAATACAAAACTGGAACAGTTTGGTAAGGATGTGTATTCTCCCAATATGGTAGTATAATGAGAGAGATTGAATCAAGGTACAGCAAAGCTAATGCAATGAGCTGGCAGCTGCGATGAATGTTATTCCGTAAGAAAGAATTCAGCCCTCAGACGAAACTATCTTTGCACGGATCTGTTTTCAGACCAACTTTGTTGTACGGGAGTTTAAGCTGGGTAGACTCAAGATAGCTAATTTATAAGTTAGAAGTAACAGACATGGCAGTAGCGAGAATTATCGCTCTTGCAAACTGAAAGGAACAATGGCAGGAGGGTACTCGGAATGAGGAGATTAAGGCTAAGATAGGAATGAACTCGATGGATGAAGTGGTACGCATAAACCGGCTTCGGTGATGGGGTCACGGGAGACGAATGGAGGAGGATAGTTTACCTGGGAGAATAATGGATTCGGTCATAGAGGACAAGAAAAGTAGAGGCAGATCAAGAAGACTGTGGTCAGACCCAGTTTCTGAGAGGTATGGAACTACACGAGGCGACAGAGCTAGTTACATATATAATCTTTTGGAGACGTTTAAGTAAATTTACTGAGACTTGTAGAGTGAACGCTGAAAGGAATAACAGTCTGGTATGTGTGTAGGTATAAGTGACGCAGTTTGGCGATTAAAATAGGAAGACGTTTAAGTCTTCCATGCACATGACTTGGTTTGGGAGAACAACACGCAGAAGGTCTTTTCCCTTGCGGATAAAATTATTACGCGATATATTATGTAAATGTATATAAGATGACAAGATACATTCATCCAGATCAGTTGCGTGACCGAGTGAAGATTGCCTCGGGAACCCAGCCCTCACCTGCACTGATTGTGTCTCAAAAAAAGAATTCGTGAAGAAGACAGATTGCTGCAGCTTCTGGTGGTGCAGGTTTTAGCTAGACCCGTGATGGGTGACCAGACCATGTAGATTAGATGAATTCAGGGCAGGAGCATTTATTATACATCATGTTATGAATTAATTTTCTAGCCAAGTCTTTTTTGTTATGGAAGAAGAATGTAGAAATTTAGTCAGACCATGACGAGGAGGATTGGTACTTAGTCAGTTTATTCCCCTCCGTCCGAACACCCGAGAGAGTTTAGTGTAAAGAAGGTCGAAACGTTCCACTTAGACTAAATTCTACCTAGATTACATTAATATTACTTTGACTACGCTTCCAGCGCGAAGTGAAGAAGGAGGGAGATAGTGGGTCTGTTATTGCTACTTTGTTAGGGATTTGAAACACCTGATGGTAAAACGATACACAGTGCTATGGTGTGAATTTGCAGTTATTTGAAGTAGGGTCCTTTCTAATGTACCTTCTCAAACATTAAAAAAGTCGATCACCAATGTTAAAAGCTACAAATATAAAAAGTGTCACATATGAGGTAGATCTCAGTACACCTGAGATGGAGCTAGTTGGCCGTGCGGTTAGGGCCACGCAGCCGTGAGCTTGCATTCGAAAGGTAGTGGGTTCGAATATCACCGTTGGCAGCCCTGAAGATGGTTTCCCGTGGTCTCCCATTTTCATACCAGGCAAATGCTGGGGCTGTACCCTAATTAAGGCCAGGAGTGCCACCTTCCCAATCCTAGCCCTCTCCCATCCTTCCGTCGCCGAATACCTTCGATGTGTTAAGTGTGTCGTTAAACAAGTAAAAAAAAAAGAAATACATCTGACGTACTTAATTAAGTATAGCTTTCGAAGATGAATGCTTCTTGATTTGCATTGTCCAGAAAACGTAGTGATATTCTTACAGTACCAATAGCAGACGTAAATAATAATAATAATAATAATAATAATAATAATAATAATAATAATAATAATAATAATAATAATAATAATAATAATAATAATAATAATAAAGAGACTTACATGCCCTCTCCTTTACATCCTTACTACAACCTCTAAATACCGTCATGATCATGTGCGGAGATCTGTACCCCGTATTTACAATCCCATTTATGTGTTTACCCCAATGAAGATATTTCCTTATATTAACACATAAGTACTTAAAATGATCCCCAACAGGAACTTTCACCCCATCAACGCAGTAATTAAAACTGAGAGGAATTTTCCTATTTGTAAACTCACAACCTGACTTTTAACCCCGTTTATCACTTTACGATTGCCTACTGTCCATCTTACAGCATTATCGAGGTCATTTTGCAGTTTCACACATTGTCCAAGTATACACGTTTCATCAGCACATATTTTAGAACCTGCTGTAATAATGGCGTATGGCCTCCAGACTGGCCTGGTGCAGGTCTTTCGAATTTACGCATATAGGCGACCTGCATGTCTGTGAGGATGGGACCGTACCTAAGATGATGTCTAATCATAAAATGAAATAGCGTATGGCTTTTAGTGCCGGGAGTGTCCGAGGACAAGTTCGGCTCGCCAGATTCAGGTCTTTCGATTTGACTCCCATAGGCGACCTGAGCGTCATGATGAGGATGAAATGATGATGAAGACGACACATACACCCAGCCACCGTGCCAGCGAAATTAACGAATTAAGATTAAAATTCTCGACCCTGCCGGAAATCGAACCCGGGAACCCCTGTGGCCAAAGGCCAGCACGCCAACGATTTAGCCATGGAGCCGGACATGTCTAATGATGAAGACGGCATACTGATCCCGGCTCCGTGCCATCGGAATGAACCAATGAAGGTTAAAATCTCCGATTCGGCCGGGATTCGGACCCTGGTTCCTCTGGACCAAAGGCCAGAGCACGAACGATTTAGCCATGGAGCCAGACTAAAACTCTGGTCATAAACCCGAAATAAATAAAAGAAAGAATGGAAAGCTTTCCGCCTGATATTTGAACACAGTATAACATAGCTGAATCTGAAATACCTAATAATCAGGACTGGGATTTTTTGATGACATGTCCTCTTTTAATTGGTTCACAACAGACATTGATAACTTGCAAAGAAATCCTGATCATAGTTCCCACATTGTAGAAATGCTAATTTATTAGGTAATTTTTTTGTCGGCCGATGACCTTCGATGTAAGGTCCCTTAAAACAACAAGCAACAAAACAAACAATTTTTTTTTTGTCGTTTATCGGGCAAGTTGGCCATGCCGTTAGGAGCGCGCAGCTGTGAGCTCGCATCCAGGAGAGAGTGGGTTCGAACACCGCTGTCGGCAACCCTGAAGATGGTTTTCCGTGGTTTCCCATTTCCACACCAGGCAAATGCTGGGTCTGTACTTTAATTAAGGCCATGGCCGCTTCCTTCCCATTCCTAGGCTTTTCCTGTCCCATCGTCGCCATAAGACCCATCTGTGTCGGTACGACGTAAAGCAAATTTAAAAAAAGTCATTTTTGCCATTTTTGTATGTTCAGGTCATTCTTAAATCTATAGGTCATTATTTGGTCATTTTATGGAATTTATTACAATAGTTTATATTTTCTGAGTCATTTTCTTGAATTTTTAACGATTTTGAAGAATTTACGCCTGTGGTATTGGATGTTATCGCAACTTTAAGTAAGGTTGTGTGCGGAGAGTTGAACGCTTTGTCAATCTGGGGACTAAAGAAACTTTGTTCTCCGCCTACTTCTTGGAAATGTTCACATTGCAGGAGAGACAACTCCTCGTGAACAGTCGAGAATTTCTTCTGAAGACGCACAGCGAAGTTCTTTGCGAAACGTGAAGAATTTCACCTTGTTTTCTTGACATGGCAAAAGCTCAAGAGGTTATTATAAAGTCTATGGCATAAATATAGGCTATACCAACTGGATTACTAAATTGATTGTAAAATTTCATTTAATAATTTTAGTTTTCGGATCATTTTACTGGACTTTTGCCATCATTTTATAGATTATTTTTAAACATTAAACATTTTTAGTTCATCAAGATCCTGGCCGTGGTGATAATAGAAGGTAAAGCAAGTTTTTTTCTTCTTTTGACAACTAAAGATAGTTTGTACTAAACGACAGATGGCCACGAACTAGTTCAGAAGCGACAAAATTGTATAAATTTGTGTAATCATCCACAAATCACGGAGATCCATCGACCCACTGTATCATAATCCAGTTAATACCTCTAATACTGTACTGTACCTTACCATCACACACTGAATTTAACACTGTTTTAAAGATACTGTTCAATTTGAAAAAAATAAAAGTCACTTTCTCCTCAGAACTCATCTAGGCTATGTCCGACTCGTTGGCTGAATGGTCAGCGTACTGGCCTTCGGTTCAGAGGGTCCCAGGTTCGATTCCTGGCCGGGTCGGGGATTTTAACCTTCAGTGGTTAATTCTAGTAGCCCGGGGCCTGGGTGTTTGTGCTGTCCCCAACATCCCTGCAACTCACACACCACACATAACACTATCCTCCACCATAATAACACGCAGTTCTCTACACATGGCAGATGCCGCCCACCCTCATCGGAGGCTCTGCCTTACAAGGGCTGCACACGGCTAGAAATAGCCACACGAAATTATTGTATATTTAGGCTATAAAAGCAAACTTTACGCTTTTAACAAATATAGCACTTCAAAAAGACATTGAAGACCATCGGCGACAGGTAACTGTTAGTACAAACAAATTAATACTGACAAGTAATATTGTCGTTCATTTGCCGTGAACAATATACAATGGACACCGGACAGCTTCCCACGTCAAGCACCCTCATATGACCATCCAACTTCTCCAGCTCGCCCTGATGGATCCAATCATATACGTAGATTCTCTTCCTCATGCACAGATGACTCATGCATTTTCCCGAGGCGTATCAACACTGGCGATTCGTCAAAATTCCCGTTGTTGTTGTTGTTGTTTATGTTACTTTCCGTAATTAAATCAGAATTCCCAACTTACTATGTACATGTATACAAACAAGATCCAATACAGAAAACCTTCCAGGTTCCACAATTAACGTATGGAATAACTTAATAATATACATGCCTCGGGGTTGCGTTATCTGTACTGGCACAACACCTAGATCGAGTTTACGAAAATTAAAGAAGATACACTAGTGTCGAAAACTTAATCATAATCACTAAACGAGGCCATACCGCCTGATAGGAATGTCAGACGGATTGCTGAACAAACGGAAGCTGAATCATACACCATATGTCACACAACTTGTCCAAGACAAAAAAAAAACAGTGTCAGAAAGGTTCTGATAGCTAAGGTACACCTTTGACAACAACTAACAAAACTTGGCAATGTTTCCCACAAAAGAAAATATGCTGTTAATAGGGTGTATTGTCACCCCTAACGGCCACACATGCTTCGCAGCGACGTGGCATGTTCTCTATCATATGGTCCAATAGCTCTTGTGGCAGTCGATCCCATTCCTCCGAAAGGGCACTGCGAAGGTCTGGGAGGGTCCTTAGTGAGGCTGACGGGGTGCAATTCGCCTCCCCAATGCATCCCAGGCATCTTCTATAGGATTCAGATTCGCAGACCTCGCTGGCCAGTCCATGCGATGAATGTCTTCCCCAGCCAGAAATTCATCCACCAAAGAAGCGCGGTGCGGTCGGGCATTATTGTCCATTAAGAGGAAGTCTGGACCAGCCGAACCTCATCCCTGTATCTTCGAGCGTTAACAGTGTTCCTCGGACCACCCATGAAGATGTGCAGGTCCGTACGGCCATTCAACAACATGCCGCCCCACACCATGACGCCACCGCCACCATACTGGTCCCCTTCCATTATGTTCCAGTGGTTGTATCGGCTACCCGGTTCTCTCCAGATGAATGTGTGATGGGAATCGTTCTGAAAACTGAAGCGGGATTCATCTGTGAAGAGCACATGCCTCCATACATTCATGGTCCAGTTTCGATGTTGACGGCTCCACAGTAAACGGGCCCGTCTCTGTGCTGGAGTGAGCGGGACGCACACCGCTGGACCTCGGCAAACAGCCCTGCTGTTCTGAGCCTCCGGTACACAGTTTGCAGGAAACGTCAACCCCTGAGAAGGCTGCAAGCTCCGCCGACAATTGTGTTGCAGGTGCACTCCGATTTGGTGGGCGGTTAAGGCCAGATATCGGTCCTGCTGTGGGGTGGTTACCCTTGGTCGACCTGGTAATGGCCTACGACTAACATCTCCTGTGTCTCGAAATCGTCTCCAAAGCCTGGAAATTACACTTTGTAGCACATTCAAGGATACGGCGACTTCGGTCTGTGTCTGGCCTGCTTCCAGGCGACCGAATATTCTGCCCTGGAAACGGGGTCCAAATGGCGTCGCTGTGCCATTTTGTTGTGACGTTCACCACGTGGCTGCACTACGCACACTATAACAGGGCAAACACGACTGAGGGAATATGGGGCGCAGGCACTGGCTGTGTTTACCTTGTGGTTACGCCGCTAGTCAAAGCAGGGAACACTCCTTTCCTATACAGAGCGAACACGTAAGGTTGATAGGTGCATATGTCGTGCGATTTGCTGTCTATTTCCTGGTTCCCTGCTTACTCGTAACTTATGCTTAACTTTTGGACACTAGTGTATATGCCAAATTAAGTAACTAATAACATGTATTATTGTAGAAAACAAGATTTGCCCAATAAAAATCCGGAAATTATGTGTAACAGAAACGTATCTCATTCTCCTCATAAGTGTTACACATTATTACTTCGGTTTCGTCCTGACTACGTCCCTCTCATTAAAGGATAATAAGCAACATCAGTTTTCCTTTAGTTTTCATTTTGACGGGTGAGTTGATAGTATTAGGAATGTAATTTTCAGCCAGTCTAATATTAGATGCAATTCAAATATTTCTTCATTACAGAATCCATCGATGCTGGTAGTCTGATTTCCTTTTGTGAACAATAGCTGATTGTAACCTTACTCTGTGCTTTGTGAAAGCCAGGAATGTTGGATTGTTTATCATATTGACTCCACTTTTATCCGCCTAGAATCCACAGTCTGTACAAAGAACGGAACGAAGGTTAATATGACATTTTTAAAACTGACTGGCAGAAAGCACATTTCTACCATGATATATTTCCGGTTAGGTTCTCATTGTGACTGGTTACAAAATGGGAAATTATATTTGTAATGAGGCATTTTGCGACCTCTAGCGCTTATTGTTCTCTAATTGGAGACAGAATATACGACTATAATGGCTGACGGCAGGCTTTTAAAGCAGAAATTATCTCTTATATAATGCTAAAACTCGAACTAATTTATGTAAACTTCTGCGCAAACGTTCCGTGCTTTTAATTTTTATTATGTACTGGCTGTTGAAGAATGCAGTTGGAATTAACCTAGATTCTATTTTGCAGTTAACGTAGTGTCTTCATCTGACTCTGAATTGATTGTCTTCCAACTGTTACACATTGTCTTCTAGGTCACAGTTACTCTGAAAATCATACCGTATGGAGACACAGTACGTTCACTAGTCTCACAAATCACACTGCATGAAATAGGCCCATTATTCTCATAGATTGTACGTTACGAAGGTACCGGTTGGTCCATTTGTCTCACGCATACAAATATAGATTCATCAGTTTCACAAATCATAACATATGGGGATAAAACATATTTTGGCGGGTCACCAGGATCCTTAAAACTAAAAATGGCTACTCAGAGAAGTAGCATGCCTTGCTAACAACTAAATTTATTTTTCTGTCATTAACAGTGTAATCGCGTTGGAGGTCTCCACTTCACATAATTTGTGCTCACGAACTTCGGTCGAACGCGAGTCGAACTCCTGCTCTCCAACAGGGCCTCTCGCAGCGTAGTGTCGTCCTTAGAGCAGTTCATTTCACAACTAAAACACCACGCTGAACTCCGTGTAGCCGTCTGTTTCGCTCCCACCGAGTAGCTGCGCAGTTTGCGTCACGTTGGCTGTCGGCTTGCATTCGGGAGATAGTGGGTTTGAACCCCACTGTTGTTAGCCCTGAAGATGGGTCTCTGTGTTTTCCCATTTTCACGTCATGCACATTCTGAGGCTGTACCTTAATCAAGGCCACGGTCGATTCCTTCCCACTCCTAGCCCTTTCTTGCCCCATCGTCTCCATAAGACGGGGCAACGTAACGCAGACATATAAGTAAAGAAAAAAGTCTCACTCCTCCCTGTCGCACTCCTTAATGCCTCGCTCAGGACTCGCCGACTGCCTCGTGATTACCTCGCGCACACTAATTCAGGACGGACTGATGGACTCCCGGCTTCGCTCTTCATATATGCCAGAGAATTATACTCGCAGTTTTAACTTCCAGTTCACTCCGGGTTCCTCCTTCATTGTTAGCCGTTTTCAGTATCTTCGAAAGAAGCTCGGCCAGCTTAATTATCGCGTTCCCCAACGATTCGTCGGGGTTATTGTTTTGCTCGCCACTGGTCCAGGCTAGATAGGCTCCTGCCGTCGACCGTTGCGCCCCCGGTCCTCATCACCACAGTATTTTATTTTGTTACTGCACAGTATAACCTATATTTTAAAATCCAATATTCGATATCATTCAGACTTCCTCAGTCACACAGAGAAACTTGGTCTGAAGACTCCTCGATTTAGGATGGATGTAATTTAAAAACTAACTTCCCCTTTTCAGATTATAGAAGCGACAAGAGCTCTCTACGTCGGCTTCGCTTTTAAATATTGATTCCATTTATCTCATTATACAGAATATACACTTTTGAAACGGTTTGCCTGCTTAGTTCAGCATCTCCTACTTGGAATTCAATCTTCTTACGACTCCGTCTCACCACCAGTTCTTTCCTCTTTGAGGTTCTCTGAGTGCTCCATACATTACTCATTACTAGAGTCCGGATTATTAGGTGCTGATAGGTTAGAATGCAAACTTACTTAAGCCAGTAACAAGTATACCCTGCACTGTACAACGGTTATGCTATGAGGTTTGCATAAATATTAGGGGTACAGCCTATAAAACTCCTCGAATTTATTCTACTCTTCCTACATTATGATACAACGGGTTGCATAACAATTCCTACAAAACAAATTACTTTGCATTCTAACCTATTACCACCTAAAAATCCGAGGTATACTCATTACATTTCCAATTTGTTTCGAGGAATCAGAGATTCAGGCTACAAAAATAAATTCGTTGAAAACCAAAACTTATGGTTGCGGAATCTGGAAACATCACAAATTCTCTTTATATTAAGAACTCTGTACTGTGGTTTATCTTCAACAATTCCTTCATATTGTGGCGGGTTATCAGGTTTTTAAAACTAAAATCACTACTCGAGAGAGCTGGCGTGTTTCTATTATCAACTATATTTATTAAAATACTATTTCCATTTTCACGTTCACTCACATTCGAGTTTTCCACTCGCCACACTTCGTACTCGTGAATGCAATCAAACATACAGCCCTCTGATGTGTCGAATGTCCACTCTCCAACACGACCACTCGCACTCAGCCTCGTTTACAGAACAGTTCACTACACAATTTGCCATAATTTCTGCAGCCAGGTCACTACTGACGCACTCCCGAATGACTCGCGACCGTCTCATAACTCCCTCGTGGCTGACTTAAGACTGAATGCTTCTCGCGGCTTTGTCGTAATATAGGTCAGAAATAGTTTCTCACATTTTCCACTTTCAGATCATTCTGGGTGCCTTATCGATTGTTAATCATTTTCTAGCTTCTTCTAAGAAGCTTCCTTATCAAGATCCTCAATAATTCGCCGGCGGTAGTTTATTGCTTAGCTCCCTGCTGACCCCACATACACTGTCGACGGTACACCAGTATTGTCACCTCTCGCCTGCATTGTAGCCTTCTGCGGTCCCCTTGCGTTCTCAATCTTCATTGTCGCAGTATTATTCTGAATCTGAAGAATATCTGGTGAAATTACTGAATGGATTTGGAAATGGAGCTGAATGTTCTTGTATCGTAGTAGAATAAGTTTGTAAATAAAATAAATTCTGAATAGACAGCGTTTCATTATATAAGAGTAATGGCCCTAAATTATCACGTTGCACGATTAAGTGGCAATCAATGTAGACTACATTATATTTTACGGCTCAAATTTCTCAAAAGCACACATCAATTGCACTTCATTTTAAGACAGTTATAATTGATGACCAATTGCCTGAGCCATTTGTTCTCACTATCGATGTCATTGAACAGATTATAACAGATAGCCAATAAATATGACTTCTTCTTCTTCAAGCAATTTATAGCAAAAAGACTTGATACTGCAAGGGAATGAAATTAGGGTAACCCCTTTCCTCTCATTGATGAGACGTCTTACAACTCAGCCAGGGGCCGATGACCTTCGATGTTAGGCGCCGTAAGACAACAAGCATCATCATCATCATCATCATCATCATCATCATCATCTCAGCCACTCAAGTTCGAAAAGTGAGTGTCACAAAATTGTGTTCTCAGATTCGTGACAATTACTCTTCAAGAATAGAGTACGTTTAATGTAAATATGTCATTGTATTGCTCACAAGATATTATCACGGTGACGTCATCAGGTGGGGAGTGGGTGACCACATTGCGAACCTCTAATTTCGAACGGTTGAGTACTCTTCGAACCGCTGCAACGAGCGAACAACTCATCTGATCGGAGTAATTCTGATGTAAATTTGTGCGATAACAAAGAGACTAATTCAATAACCAACAAACGTAAATAACAAACGCACTTACTGACTTTATTACCAAAATCTGTTTTATCTTCAGGTTACAAGCCAAATCGACAATTTTATCGTCGGATTGTGAATTCCGACCCCCGTGTGGGGTACCATTAGAACACTGTATCAATTCCCGAGAAATCGGTACCAAATCGTTGCCTCCCTACCCTTAGGGACAAATTATGAGACAGAAAATGTGAGCATACCTTAAATGCTTCAAATCGATTTATAAATATACATTTCGACTCATGATATGTATATCAATGAATAAAGAATTTTACGCCCATTGATAACGAGCAGAGTGGCCTACTTTTAACGTGCATACCATTACAAAAATTAGCCTTCTCCCAAATTTGTGCATTGTATTTCCCTCACAAGCAGTTCTTCACATTGTGTTCGTTCTCCACATATCTATGTTCTTCTCCGATCTTTATCTTTATTTCATGTGAATATTGTCTACCATCTTACCTCTCTACGACATTTCGCTTTTCACTGTCCCTTTCAGAGGATCCACAAGCAACCAATCTTTCTTCAACCATATTTCCTTCCTTTAAATTGTTCGTAGAATATTTCTTCTTTCGCCAGCTCTTTTGTCACTTTTTCAGTCCAAGTATTCTTTTCCGTCCACCGCCACACCCACATCTCAAAGGATTCCAGTCTTCGTTCATCTTCCTTCCTCAAAGTCAAAGTCTCACCAATGCTACACTCCACACGAAGTACTTCCCAAGTCTCTCTCTAAAACAGACCTTTAAAATGGAATTACTTCTCATTGCGACTGTTGTCAACTGATTCTGTTTCATTCAGAGAAATTTCCTCACATTGAGCGTTATACAGGATGTGTGCATAAATCAATAAAATGATATGGTTCCCTAGACTAATTTCTACACCGAGCAAGTGGCCGCACGGTTTTGGGTCACGTAGCTATCAGCTCGCATTTGGGAGATAGTGGGTTCGAACCCCATTGTCGGCAGCCCTGAAGATGGCTCTCCATAGTTTCCCATTTTTATACCAGGCAAATGCTGGCGCTGTACCTTAATTAAGGCAACGGTCGCTTCCGTCCCACTCCTACTCCTTTCCTATCCCATCGTCGCGGTGAGACCTACCTGTATCGGTGCGAAGTAAAACAAAATTGTAAACTAATTTCTACCCAGTTTAGTTTCTTCGGTTTTGTTCAGCAAAAAGACTTTTTTGGCCATCCTGGGCTGCATTTATAATAACCCTGTCGTGTACACGAACCTGAGATATCACTAATATTCAGTGCAACCAATGTACACAAAATAATGACCCTCCATTGCACGTTAGACCTCGTGTGGCCTCTCCCAAGTAGTCGTTGTTTTATGTGTCTCATGCATGTTATGTTACTGAAGTAAATACACCTACATGTAGTAACTAATCGGCTAGTAAAATAATCTTTCCAACAGAAGAAATTATGTTTTATCCATGTGATACTGTTGTTTTATCGTGAATGCAATATACCATTATAGAAGAAGGGAGAGACTTCATTTGGGACCCTGACAGTTTTCAAAAAAATGGACTTCTATGTTTTTTAGAAAACTAGATTGTGTTTTTTTCAAAAACATAAAACACTTAGAAAAGTTTATTTTTCGCTTCCAAATAAATACACGTGCACGAGAGAGTTACAAAGAGAGAACCTGTCATAACTTCTTGAACACGTTTCTTTGTGAAAATATTTGGAAGAGATTAACGGTGATAATTTGATTGGTATACATGGCTCTATGGCAAGGGAATTATCTGGACATTCAATTCCAGTCGAGATTTATATCGCAGTTTCTGAGGAAGCACAATAGGTGTTAATGGGTTGACACCCATTACGCACGGAAGGACGTAATAAGATTATTCCCCTACTTTTTTTTTGTTACGGGCTTTACGTCGCACCGACACAGATAGGTCTTATGGCGACGATGTGATAGGAAAGGCCTAGGAGTTGGAAGGAAGCGGCCGTGGCCTTAATTAAGGTACATCCCCAGCATTTGCCTGGTGCGAAAATGGGAAACCACGGAAAACCATCTTCAGGGCTGCCGATAGTGGGATTCGAACCTACTATCTCCCGGATGCAAGCTCACAGCCGCGCGCCTCTACGCGCACGGCCAACTCGCCCGGTATTCCCCTACTGAGAACCAGAGGAGGGTTTCACAGACAGTCAGTATCTATGACGAGGTAATTATCGCTAATATTCACTTAACATGAACCTGATATTTAATTAACCAAATGAACGTTCTTTAGAGAGTTCGCGAAGTAATTAATTTTTGTTTACATTCTTGCTGTTGAGTTGGTCACTGGTCTCGTTAACACACGACCCGTGAATTCTGTATGCTAATATAATAATAATAATAATATTAATAATAATAATAATTAGTAATAATAATTGCAACGCTGAGTGGCTTGGGCGTTGATTTCTGCGCCGAAGTCTCTATTGGTTCGATTGCGGTTCAGTTCGAAAGTGTTTGAAAATAATCAAATAAGCCAGTCTTGTGTGCGTAGTTTTACTTGTGCTGGACAAAATTCCAGCACCTCCCCGTGTCTCCAAACACCGCAACAGCACTTACGAATTCTTCTTCTTCTTCTTCTTCTTCTTCTTCTTCTTATTATTATTATTATTATTATTATTATTATCATCATTGTCTACCGTATGAATCACGTGGCCATTGTCTTGTAAGCTAGGTAGGCCTACTGTAACAGCATATTTTTCAACCCATTTTCATTACTATTAGTTTCGTTGTTATTTGTTGTTTTGTACTCGTAGTTACTGGATTGATTTTATTTGTTGCTTGTTACATTATTTTCTTAATTTATTAATTGAGTTCTGAAATTTAATTTTATATATTTTACATTCAAAAGAGTAAATTTTCATATTATAAATAATCATGTTCTTTTTAATATCACCTTTTCTGATTGTATTGATTCAGTAAGGAAGTACAGTTCCCACCCGACTGCACAGGTGTGGAAATGTAGTAGTAGTAGTTGTTGTAGTTGTAGTTGTTGTTGTTGTTGTTTTTTACGAGGAACTGTGGAAAATCTTCAAAAGACACGTCTGAAGTGTCCGCACTCCACAAGTGTGTTGGATTCTTACCCACTAAAAACGGCGCACCCTTTTCCAACGATGTGTATCATCACCCCGGAACCGTTCTCACGTTACTTCAGGGTCATGGTGCTTGCTTTATCTTTCAGACTTCTTCATTTCTCCTTTGTGTACGTTCGTACGCTTCCAAATCCTCCTCCTTCTTCTTCTTCCAACGAAAGACATCCTCCACATACACTGCCACGCGATCTCTCAGTTCTCCCAGTTCAGTTTCCACACATATTCTCTGTATCATCCAATGGCCGCACACAAAGAAGGTGTGAACTACAACATCGATGTCATCACAGTACATGCATGCTGCATCACTCGCGCTGCCCACTCTATGCAGGCATTTCTGAAAATATCCATGTCCTGTTAGAAGCTGCGTGAGGTAATAGTTGACTTCACCATGAGCCCTTTCAACCCAGATATGCAAGCGTGGTATCAGTCGCTTGGTCCATTTACCCCGAGGGTCACTTTCCCATCTTAGTTCCCATCGCCTCATCCGTTGACTGAAGGCAGGCCTCTTTGCGCATTTCTTTCCCAGCTCTCCTTGGGTACGCCAAATGTTTTGTCGCTCCAATGCAAGTAGATCTATTGGGGATATTGCTGCCACCGTGAGGATTGCAGGTTCGGAAACCGTGCGGTGTGCACATGCAATACGTAAAGCTGCTCTTCGTTGTACGGCAGCTATCCTTCGATATCAAACAAATCTCAAGGATTCAGCCCACATTTCAGAGCCATATAGGAGCACTGACTGAACCGTCGACATGAGGCGGCGTCGTTTACTGGATTTCGGACCTTTAATATTTCCCATCAGTCTACCAAGTGCAGTCATGTATTTTACTGCCTTACCTGTCGCTCTCTGAATATGGTTCCAGAATGTGAGCTTGGAGTAAAGTGTCAGTCCTAGATATTTTGTGCTCGTAGACGTTTCAATCACTAACTCTCCAACAGTCATTGGCACAAGAGTCTCGATCCTTTTCCTCGTCAGAAGAACTATCTCCGTTTTGTGTTCTACTAGTATTAGCCTGTGACTCATCATCCATAGTAGTAGATGTAGTCTGAAATGTTTCCACCATTCAGCAGTAGATGTACTCGGCAGGGGCTTCAGTAATGCGGAACTCTCCTTACGATTCTCGGCATCATTTACGTTGACACACTACCCGTAAACATTTTCACGCCCTGAACAGGTGTTTTTTAGACCTTTTTCAACTTCTAACAATCCGCACTGTCCTCTCGAGTATATTTTAAATCATTATTGTCCATTTGTCGCAATATTTTGTGGAAATAAATACTCGTATTATATTTCACTTCCTCGCACCACTTCTACATGGCTGCATACAGGTAGAACTCACAGAGATGAATCAAACTACACCTCACACGACAAACTACCATGCCGTAGTCCAGAGCGACACCAACTGATGGAAATTTTAAGACCTTAATATGGCGGTTATATTAAATTATCTGATGATGTGACACCGACATCAGACTCTTGTCGCTGGATGCTCTGCTCCTTCTTCTTTTCAATGCACATTGTCATCCCATTTTTTGTCTAGAAAATATTCTGATAAGAAAACAGCAGCCCACGTAGGGTTACGTAACCATGAATGTATTCTACATCAATGCCAGCTGGTCAATCCCTCACCCGTCTCCACTTTTGTTACCTGAAGAGTTAAAAACAGTTTCCGGAAATAGTAGCCAAATCTGAACAAAAGGGCATCGTTTTCTTCTCTTTGAAGAAGTTGCTTGTTGTTAGATTATTTAATTCTGTAATAGCAGTGTTTTGGAGTGCAGCTGTCTTTGAAAGGAGCCCTGCCTCGTCGAAATGGAATAAGAAGTGTTCATGCTGGTTGCAGTGGAGAGATTCAATAATTAAACGATTAATTCAAAACAGATTGCTCTCTCGGAACTCGAGGCTAGACTCAAGTAATTAGTTTTGCGGAAGGAATTTGTTACCGCTTGTGAGAATTCAAAATAAAAAAGAAGTGAGTAAAGGCTTATACTGCGGTCACTTGGTCGCATATACATTTGGTGGACGGCTAATCCCAGGGGAAAGGATAGCCTATTAGAGGTAGCCACCACAGAACATTGAGTTTGGTTGCCATGAGTAATGGAAACGGAACAAGTAATCGAACGCTGCTGTTTCTGTCGGCGTACAATTTGCGTTACTGAGTTTTCAACCGTGTTGCCAACTTATCAGAAAGTGGCCAAACAAAACTAACTTTTGGGCCACAAAGGTGGCTGCAGAATGAGCGTAATTGAATGTCAAAATAATCCCAATTTTAGATGTGATACCAGGACCTTCTGTAAAGATTTCACACACATTTGAAAATATCGTTCCATTGTACAGTGTGAGCCCCAGTCGGGTTACTGGTTATTCCCTGTGTCGTGTCTGCGCGAGTTGATGATGCAATAGCCGCCTGACCCATATACAGTAACTCGCCCGGTGATGTCATGTTATCAGCCAGTCTGCGGTAAGATTCCGTACAGCGTGATTGTTTCTTATCCAGCAGTAATTTACCGGCTTAGATCGTTCCATGGCTTCTGAGTTAAATGAACAGCATATTTTCGTGTGCTGTAGTTCATTTTCATTTTGTTCCTCAACGGAAGTTGGCGGCAGGAAGGACATCCGGCCGTAAAAATGTGCCATATACTCTTAATTACATCCCACCTCTTCCTCGACCCCGTATCAAGAAACGGGACTAAGAGATAGATAATGCATACAGGTGGCTGAATAGCAGAGGAAGAACCGGAACATCATCGCACGCTGCAGTGCTTGTCTACAGGCTAAGGAAGAGAATTTGCAACACTTACAGTGATGGGTGAATTTTATTGTTATTCTATTGGTACAATCTGGTACTCATTCATGGAAGTTGGTGGGTTTCCCATAAGCCTACAGGCAGGGTTTGACGAAGACAGAGCTCTCGCTTATCTACATTCGGTATGCAGGAAGGACGGTAACTCTTGCTGGACTCGCCCTGTAGCACCGAAAAAGACTACCCGGCCGTAAAGGTGGTAAAAACGTGCTCGGTTTACCCGGAAGGACGTGGATCAGTCAGGAAGTAAAAACATTAGGAAAGTTTTGAAGCGCGTGGTCCGGTGGTCCACTCACCCTACAACAAAAATGTTTACCTCATTAATTCGTAGGGATATCCCGACTCCATGGATGAATGGTTAGCGTGCTGGCCTTTGTTCGCAGGGGTCCTGGGTTCGATTCCCGTAGGGTTAATTCTGCTGGCACTGGGGCTGGCTGTATGTGTCGTCTTCATCATCATTTCATCTCCATCCCCATCACGACGCGCAAGTCGCCTAAGGGAGTCAATTCAAAAGACCTGTACCTGGCAAGCCAAACTTGTCCTCAGACACTCCCGGCACGAAAAGCCATACGGATAGTGGAAGCCTTCACCTCCCCCTCCGCTAGGCGACTTTATGACCTTTATAGAGACGACTTTACTTTACCAGTACCCGAAATGAATTGCTCTCTTTTTACCTTCTAGTGTTGACAATTTCACTAATTCCCAGGTAAAACCTCTGTTTCAGACTACTTCTTTGGCATAAATGTGTATATTGTGCTTACTAACAGAACCAACCAATCAACCAACCATGGTGCTACACTGCGATGGCCTTGAAATACAAAGCGAAAGCTGTTCACTCCAAAGTCCTGCAGATTACGAGGTGACGCATGTCTCAGGGCGGCGAATCCTCCCGATTGTTTTTCTCAGCTTTTTAGACTGGGGACACTATTTCGCCGTCAGATAGCTCACAATTGTTCCCATATAGTTTGAGTGGACCTCTAACCAGTCCTCAGGACGAGCGAAACATACCTGACCTGGCCAGAAATCGAACTCAACGCATCCGGTTAAGAGGTAAGACTGCATGCTTACAACCACGTTGAAAATGCGTTTTACAGTTGCTAATAAAATGTTTATACTTTTAACTCTTAATGGTCCTAACACAGGCCAGGGTGTTGACATTTTGTCCCGCAGGAGTTCATTAACGTATTAACGACACGGAGTTGTCAAATTTTCACACCCGTAAATGCCGCCTACGTTAATCACGATAAAATATATTATTTTGATAACGGCACGAGTGTGCGGGACGTGATCAACCGTATGGAACAAGAAACGGACTAGAGTTTGAAGTTCTTTACAGAATGACTTGTAACTATATGCAACAATCCACGGTCTGACATAGACTGAGCTTTCAAAGTTTGTTAAATAATTCGCCACAAGAGTGTTGGTGATGGTTTTCTGAACCTCATTAGGAATTAAGAATGGCTTCCGGTCTTTTCATTTCACGATGAATTCCTACTCATTTCGTTTCTTAATTAATTTCCCCTCCTCCCTTTCCAGCAGTTCCGGAGTAATTTCGACGTCACCAAATGCTCTTTGCTTTCATGAATTCATTTTAATTTTAAATTGCACATGCTATTCCCTATTTGTTTGTAGAATATCGGATTGAAGTATTACAAGCACTTCATTAATTGATTGAAAACTCGCCCTGATTGAGATGAACTAAATCCAGTTGGCAGGGCTCAGATGGCAGTGTAGGGAACTTCAAGTAAATGTGATAACTACTGGAAGTATCTGATGTCAAGCGTTAGTACTTTTCATATATCTCCTGCACCATATTAAGGAGACTAACGCAGGAAAGTACATTGAGGCATGTAGAATTCAGCGTATGTAATTTTATGTCTTAGCACAACCCTGATAAAAATATAGGAAGTCTGTATTACTTATGACTGTGACAGAAAAGAAGCTGCTGAGGATGTGGTGCCGAATATTAACACTCAGATCCCGCTAGGGCAGACGTCATCACGTAGTTGCTCTAGGGAGCTGGTGTTACTTGCTCCGCTCAGGACGGGTGTTTGTCACGTGACAAGAGAGCGGCGGACAGGCGGGTTGCATACCGTGGCCGTACTGTACTGGCCTTCAGTACATACTACGTCACGCACTTCCCCTACTTCTTCCCCTACTTGCTCGCTAAGCTGCTCTCGTTTCTTGAGAGCGGGGAGCAAACTGGCTCCGAATGCATGTCGTTCTTGATTGACGATGCCTGCGTTAGGGCATCTGAACTCCATGATGGGTGTTGTTTGTAGAATAATTTGGGCAGCAATAGCAGTTTCTAGTTCACTAAGGAAAGCAATGACAAAACTACTTCTTGCGTACTACGCCTCATTATAGAGTCGCCATTAGTCCTTGCGGTTTACCTATAGCTGCGTCCGGCTCCATGGCTAAATGGTTAGCATGCTGCACTTTCGGTTCAGGTAGTCGCGGGTTCGATTCCCGGTGGGGTCCGGGATTTTAATCTTAATTGGTTAATTCCGATGGCTCAAGGGCTGGGTGTGTATGTTGTCTTAAGCATTAGAAATCATCCCAGGTAGGGCCCCATTCTAACAGACACGCAGGTCACCTATACGGCGTCAACTCGAAAGACCTGCAGCAGACATCTTCGGAGGACACACGCCGTTATACAGCTGCGTAACCTAGAGTGATGCTATCTCAGGATTCAGTCATCCTCCGGTTAGATGAATTCCCACACTAGCAGTCATGGAAAGACAAAGTAAGAGTCTAGCTCGAAATCGAAACGGAGTTGGAAAAAGGAATTGGACTGTTGGGTGAAACGTCGGAAGATTCCAACTCCTCTGATCTACATCTTTCAAGCTCGGAAAACTTCTATTACCAAAAAGATGATGATTATGAAAGCCAAATTTATGTTAACCTCTTACTTTATGAACTGATTTGCCTTCGCAGTTCTCTCATAGCTCACTTACTATCATGAACAACTGTGTTCTTCTGTGCTGTGTGTATTTGGTTTATTTATGATAACAAGTGTAAAATTACAGCAGGGTCTATGATGGAAAAACTCTAGTATCATCATATATGAATTATTTCATCCAGTCATCTTACAAGTTATTTTTGAAATGCGTTGGCCTTTATTAAACTTACATATTGATGTACCATCTGACAACGGGAACAACTTATGGAACCGCTATTTTAGAGGGAAAATAATCAAGCGCAGTTTATATTTAGCTATAGAAGTAAAACAAGTAAAGTAATCGATATATATATTATCCTTTTTCTGTTTGTAGTTTTTGAATACCTACACGATACTTGGTTTTTACACCGGATAGGACAATAATGGTGTCAAATTTCCCTAGGGGAATGTCAAATGACCATAAATATCTCTTATATGTCTCTCGATCATGATCATCCATTCATTACCGGCTGCTAGGTAACATCGTGTATCACTGATATCAGATGGTCGCCAGCCATAAGATATTGCTTGCGCGGTTGCTAGGTAACATCGCCTAGGCATTCATTCATACTTTACATCAAAGCCTGCTCGGTTGCTAGGTTACACTTCCATCGCAGATTTTATTACATGACGCTATTTCGTTACACAAATTTTCGGATCACCCCCATCGCATGTTTGTCAATAACGAGCTGTGATATTTGTTTGTCTGCTACTGCATCACGGGTAGATGGATTTTCATGAAACTTGTTATTTACGTTTAGAATAAGGTCAAGGGGTATCTTAGCTATATATTGATGAAGAAAAATCACCAGGATTGGGAGAGGGCTTGAGATGGAACCTGAAACATAAAACTCTATATATCCTCCATAAGGTTGGTTTTACAGCAAAATTTATTTCATTATTTATAAACTGTAATTCTATCCTTGTTTCTACACAGCAAAAAATAATGGAAATATCAGTGTCAGTCGTGTGAAAGTCCAAGAGCCGAGAGTTGCTGTGGAGATGATTCAAGAATCTTTTTAAATTCTTTGTAAATCAATCTATATTTTTTCAAATGCTAATCTGGTTCTTGATTTTTATACCAGGAGGAAGAGAGCAAACTTTAAAATAAAGATGAAACTGCACAGGACCAGAGAGAGCCAGAAAAAGAGTACTTCACGGCAAGCAGCTGACAGGGACGGTCTGTTCTACTAAACGGCTCAGAATGCCAGTGACATCATGAGGGGTCGACAGAAATGCGATCATGTAGATGCTAAATCATAGTTCGTTAACGAATAGTAAACAACTAGTACTGAATAAATTTCATAAGTACACAGAGTTTAAAACAATGGATGATGATTCACACCCAGTACAAGCAAAAATTTTCAGGTTTGTACATTTTAGCCTTGTAAGTAAGCAAATAAACAAGTCTAACGCGTGTTGACATCACCAAAATTGGCGGGAAACGCCTACGGGTGAACTGAAAAATTTTCCTGCCATTTGTTGCTAACTGCACTTTCTCAAATAGATCTCATAGGGTAGGAACTTCTAATTTATTCTTGAACATTTCACTAACCATTGTTACAAATATGTCGAATTCTATACAGAGATGAAAAGTTTGAAGGAATGAATAGAGTATGAATTGAATATAAGATGTTGAGTTGAAGTTACACGAAGCATTTGTAATGAAAATAATTTCCTAACAACGCAGTATACTTACAGGGCTAATGATATGTGATACTTCCCTTTTTGGAGTATAATTTCAACACTAAAGACAATCGAGTGCACGTTTCACATACATCAGATATTATTCTGATTAACTTCGTAATGCATAAACAAATTGCATTTTGATATTTAAAAAAATACTTTCATTGAAACTACGTCCAATATCTACAGTTTATTCTTATGTTCAATTGAAGTTTTGTTTCACTTATAATATTTGCTCTCTTATATTGTAACATTGCAACAAACTATAAGTGGCATAAGAATAACAACACAGAAGTAATATTCACTCATCACTTCATTCTGAACATCAAAATATTAGTTTCGAGCTGAATGCTGTATTTACAATAGGTCTGACTTCTTGGATGAATGGTAATCTTAGCGGCTTCGGTTTACAGGGCTCCTGCGCTGGTTCGATTCTTGGCTTGGTTTTTATGATCGTCTTAATATACATTTTTATTTATACACAACACATCAGACTACCAAACACCACATATACACGCCGTAGTGAATACGTTCCTCCACGTAAACGTAGGGTTGACGTTAGGAAGAGTATCTAGGCATAAAACTGGGCTTAAGCTACATTAGTGCCAGCTCTGATAAGTGGGAAGAAGATCAGGAGGATGAAGATTGTACTTTTAAGTAGACATGTTCCGTAATTTGAAGAAAAGTTTGAAGTGGAAGCAATAGAAAATGAATATACTGTATTATGGTATATAACACTATTCCACAATTCAATATTCTGCTTGAAAACTTCTAAATAGTTAATTTACATCAAACACTCTGAATAATTATTATTGTCTGCATTGGAGCTCATATATACATCGCAACTACAAATATATAAACAAGCTAGTTGGCTGCACGTTTTGGATTACGTAGTGGTGAAATTGCATTCGGAAGATGGTGGGTTCGAACCGCACTCTAGGTAGCAATGAAGATAGTTTTCTGTGATTTTATATTTTCACACCAGGAAAATGCTGGGATCGCAACCTAAGAAATGTGACGGTCGCTTACTTTACAGTCCTAGCCGTGCCCTATCCCATCGTCTGCTGTAAGACCTGTGTCGGTGCTGCCTAAAACAAGATATCAGTGAAGTTTCGCGAATTAGAGAAATTATAAAAAATTTCCTTCGCAGGCTTTTTATGATTTTATTTCAAACTTGCCACAATACAGAACAGGAAAAAACATTTCCTCAGCCTTCTATACTTAGAATAATAAGTTTGATAAATATGTCATATAGGGCATTAAAGGATTAATGAACTACAAGTTGATTCGAGTTCTAAATGCTTTAGTCTCCATGGTATAAACATTTGAAACTACTAGTTGACATTTTGGGAGGTGATTCTTCTCTCGTACAGATAGGGGCAGTAACGGCAGCATTGCTACGCATTCAGAGTGCAGAGCGGGACCGACCTCGATATTGATTCTAAGCAAGCAGCTTGAAAGCATGTCACATTTTTATCTGCAATACACACATGTACTGTACAGTGCCCTTGTAGCTGTGTGGTGGAACAGCAGTGCTCATATCCTTCTCTTGAGCCGTCTTCACTTCTGGTGGTAGATAGTGTCTTGCGGAAGATAACACAGGTTTGCTTTTATTCTTTACACTATTCGACGACAAACGTGATCGGCCGCATGTAATATCACTCTCTTCGGATGAAATTAAACGTAGGCAGACGTAGTAAACGTAGACTTGAATCGGTTGAATTTAAAAATAGCCCATTATGAAGAATATAGAAGAATTGATGGGGAATACCAAATGAAAAACTGGTAATGATATATTAAAACTAACTTTTTCCTTACTGTGTGAGTACTAAACCCTGAAAAAGAGTACTATCGCCAAATGTTTTCCACTAGAAATGACACGTCCTTCTTCAAGCCTTCCATGAATTGGCAATCCAGACTTCAAGACTTTACCTCGTATCATGCTAAAGGTCAGAATAGCATTTTTACTATCTTTTGATGAAAGGGAACGTATGCAAGCAATACATCGATTATGAAGTTCCAGCGACCTTCCCGCCCCTCACCCCATTTCTTCGTATGGGATTGATTTTGAATTTATGTAGACAGGCCTTCATAAGATATATGCGTTATAAAAACCCTTGCTAAACCTTCACAAAAATGGTGGTTCTAATTTTTTTAAGAATATATTTTCCAGTGTCATCTCAGTTAAATGTAACTAAAGAGCTTTCCAGTTTGTCAAACACACAAGTTCAATAAAACATATAACACTAAAACATACCTGTAAGAAGTAATAGTGTGCAAACTGAGGCGCAGAGTTCCTGTGCACAGTGCATCGGTCCCACTCGGCTCGGCTCGGACCAACGCTTCGTCTCTGGACTTCTTGGCTAAGCTTGGCTCAACTCGGCTCGGATTTGGAGCGCTACGGGGGCAAGTGAGGAAGAGGGAGACAGCGGAGCGAGCGAGATAGGCGTAGGGAAAGAGAGAGACAGGGCTTTTGCTCCAAATCGAGGAGCAGGGGTCTGCACTCTGGTCAACCAAGCGAAGTCGCCTTTTGCACCGTGCACAGCGCAATGCACTGGCGCATGCACCCTAAGAGGCCCTGTTTTATATTAAACTTGTGTGTTTGACTGACTGAAAAGCTTTCAAGTTACGGTTACTTCATGCTGTAAAGGGTATTTTTATCTTAATAAGATTGAGATGAATAAAGGTTTTTCATAACGATTAGTGACTAAGCCGACCCCGTAATCTAGGGCCCGGAGGCCGGAGCCCCGGGTTCTATTCCCTCCCAGGTCAGGGAATTTTATCTCGTTCGAGATCCACTCAAACTACATTATTGTAGTTGGAGATATCCGACGGTGTGAAAGCGGCCTGAGTCTAAATAGCTAAGAATAACGGCCGAGAGGATTCGTCGCACTGACCACGTGACGCCCATCATTTTCAGGCCTTCGGGATGAGTTTTTGATCACTGCAAACTGACACATAAAACGTTTCTCTAGGGCTATATTTTCCAGATAACTAGTGAAGGCTCAGGAATGGTGTTAATAACTCATGGGGAGAAAGGAGTGAGTGGACTCATTTGCAGAACTTCTTATCCTCATAATTATTCCACACTTAGTAACTTGGGGTCTATCGCTGATGGTTTAGACAGCGTAAGCTAAGAAAGAATTCAGACGACCGCGCTTTCCTTTCTTTGACTGCCTTCACTCAAATTGCCGCTGCTTGACTTCCTTTTGTTACAGTTTATTGTATTCTACATTTGAAACTCCTTCGATAAACGCTATATATAAATCTTCAAAATCTGTTCAGTAGTTTTTGAGATAGGCCTGTGCAAATGCAGACAATTACCTGCCGGCGAATTTGTTTTATAAAACTGTAGAAGAGTTGATCGGGAGTCCGGAATGAAGAACTGGAAATTTTCTCCTGAAGCTAACTTCCTTCTTACAGAAATCGTTAACCCCAATTTATGGATTGGAGTGAGGTTTCTTCACTAGAAATAATATACCGTTAATCAACGCTATCGTAAATAGAAACTCCAAAGGACCGTGTTAGAGGTCAGCTGTTTTTTTTTTTCTAGTAGTTTAACGTCGCACTCTGTAGTCGCTTAAATGCGGCCAGTATCCAGCATTCGGGAGATAGTGGGTTCGAACCGCACTGTCGGCAGCCCTGAAGATAGTTTTCCGTGGTTTCCCATTTTCACACCAAGCAAATTAACGTCACGGACGCTTCCTCACCATTCCTAGCCCTTTCCTGCCCCATCGTCGCCATAAGACGTATCTGTGTCGGTGCGACGTAAAGCAACTTCCAAAAAAAAAATCGCACTATCACGTCAAAGGCTTTCGACAACGCATGGATGAGAGGGCTAGAATTGGGAAGATGGCGGCTTGGACTTAATTGAAGTGCAATCCCAGCATTTGCCAGTGAAAAAGCGGGGAATCACGGAGAACGATTTTCAGAACTGCCTTCGGTAGAATTTGAACACACCACCTTCCGAATGCAAGCTCACAGCTAAGCGACCCAAACGTCATGGTCCAACTTGCTCGGTAGAGGTCAGAATAGAAATAGAATGACCCCAGTTTATTTTCCCATGTCGTGATGGACAGTCAGTCACGCAAAAAAGAAGGCAAGTCATTGACATCGTTACTCTAAGACGAAGTGCGTGTACTAATTAAGAAAATATACACCCTCGTGGTTAGTGTTCCGTGCTGGTGGACACGAGGAAGGCGTGCAGATGTCAGTGAGAGGTCGCCAATTGGAAGGGAGGTGACTGCTGCGTGTAATTGGTGATAATGTGATTATCCGAGTCAATTCGTCCTGGAGCATATTGTCAGTCAGTACTGCGACCCCAACGGCAACTTCTCTCTCATTACTAGCCGATAGTAACAGTATTTAATTACGATACCATTATTGTACGAAGTGGGTCATATGATTGGTTATGTTGTATCTGCTGTTGCTGCTGGATCTACGCCGAAAGTAATACAGTGCTTTGAATTAGGGCTGTTGAAGGAATTCTAGAATCCAGGTACCCGTTATTATGGTTACCTGAAGAAAAAATACCCCGGTACACAGATCCGAAAACACGGTTACCCTTTACACGTAGTAAAAGTGCTTGCCTGTATTCCCAGCAATATATTTGATTCCCTTCCCATGTGCGAGATTGCTTCTGTACCTTACCAACTAGCTCTGGTTAAACGTACTACGAGTAATCAGTGAACATTAGTTTATACATTAGTTTATTTTTTCTTCATTTTTCTTATTTAAAATAATATAAGTACATTTTTGTAAACATAATTTGGTTTTGTTTACAGCCTATTTAGAATTAGTGAACTCAACTTTTCAGGGCATTTTTATGGATTTATAGGTAATTGCCTTACTTACAGGGCAATTTTGATCATTTATCGGTCATCATAATTCAAGCCCTACTTACTAGCAACAATGCTACTGGCTTTACGTTGCACTTACTACTCGTATGATTTTTGGAGACAAAAGATGCTGGAATTCTTTCCACCAGGAGTTCTGTTACGTGCCAGTAAATCTACTGACACGAAAATTCTATATTTGAGTATTTTTCTCGAACAATCACGACTGAAACGGTTTGGCCTCATTATGAGAATGGAACGAAGAAGAACGCCGAAGGCTTACTTTGAGAGAAAAGTTAGTAGAAAAGGGCTCCGAGGCAGACCTAGAGATAGCTGGGTGAAGTAGATAGTGAAAGACCTGGCCGGGTGGAGTCCAAAATGGGAGAAATAGCTACTAGTGACTTTACGTCGCACCGACTCAGTAGGTCTTATGGCGACGATGGGATAGGAAAGGCCTAGGATTTGGAACGAAGCGGCCGTGGCCTTAATTAAGGTACAACCCCAGCATTTGCCTGGTGTGAAAATGAGAAACCACGGAAAACCATCTTCAGAGCTGCCGAGAGTGGGATTCGAACCCACTATCTCCCGGATGCAAGCTCACAGCCGCGCGCCCTTAACCGCACATCCAACTCGCCCTGTGGAAGAAGATAGAAGTTCATGGAGGAGACTTTTTTTTTTTTTTTTTTGCTAGTTGCTTTACGTCGCACCGACACAGATATGTCTTATGGCGACAATCGGACAGGAAAGGGCTAGGAGTGGGAAGGAAGCGGCCGTGGCCTTAATTAAGGTACAGCCCCAGCATTTGCCTGGTGGGAAAATGGGAAACCACGGAAAACCATCTTCAGGTCTGCCAACAGTGGGGTTCGAACCTACTATCTCCCGAATACTGGATACTGGCCGCACTTAAGCGACTGCAGCTATCGAGCTCGGTGAGACTTGTTCAATATCACACTCGTCCTGCTAGAGAGAAGAAATGATGATAATGTTGATGATGATGATGATGATGATTATGATAAAAATCAACTTGTCGTCACGAAGGGATCCAGCTCTTCTGAGGCACACCCCCAACAGGGGAGAGTCGCATGTACCATTTTAACCATATGCTAGTAGTCATACCATTTTTAAATATCTGGCAGTACCGGGAATCGAACCCGGGCCTTCGACGACGGCAGCTAATAACACTAACCATTACGCTACGAAGGTGGACATGATAATAATAATAATAATAATAATAATAATAATAATAATAATAATAATAATAATAATAATAATAATAATAGTCTAATAATAATAATAATAAATAATAATAATAATAATAATAATAATAATAATAATAATAATAATAATAATAATAATAATAATAATAATAATAAATGTTATTAGTTTTACGTCCAACTAACTACTTTTCCGGTTTTCGTGGACGCCGAAGTGCCGGAATTCAGTCCCGCAAGAGTTCCTTTTAAGTGCCAGTAAATCTACCGACACGAGGATGTCGTATTTGAGCACCTCCAAATACCACCGGACTGAGCCAGGATCGAACCTGGCAAGTTGGGATCAGAAGGCCAGCGCCTCAACCGTTTGAGCCACTCAGCCCGGCTATTATCATCATCATCACAGAATGTAGCATTTAGTGTCCCACAAAAGTTACTGCATTGCAATATTCAACGCCTTTCATCGACTGGTAGCCCGCTACGTGTCCAGTGCACAGCCCAACATAAAACCAAACGAACCCCATGGCACTACAACCCAGGTGCGCCTTGGTCTACCAAACGACCACTGCTCAACCCAAAA
Organism: Anabrus simplex; assembly: GCF_040414725.1. Classification (NCBI taxonomy): domain Eukaryota; kingdom Metazoa; phylum Arthropoda; class Insecta; order Orthoptera; family Tettigoniidae; genus Anabrus; species Anabrus simplex. The sequence goes on along the minus strand of NC_090271.1, from coordinate 208,263,395 downwards.
GCCTGCAGATTATGAGGTGACGCATGATCAGTGTGACGAATCCTCTCTGCCGTACAGAACAGCATAGCATGTATTCAATCGGGCACAGCAAGAGTGTCCCCATGCCGATACATGGTCTCAGCTACGCCACAAAGGATACTATTACCGGCGGTTAGTCGGTATTAGAATTGCGTAAACCGCACCCTAACAGCATGTGTAATGGCATGCCAACAGCAAATCACCTACACTATAGAAGCTACCTATAAAAGTAATGGACAGCGCTCGTGCTACTAAAACTAATTTGTAGATAAAGTAAGTTCGTTAGCATACTCCATTTCTGCTATAATCTACAGCATCCTCATTACCCACTTTCCACCGTCTAACATTTTATGATTTCACTTTCCATCTTGAAGCTTCTTCTTTACTCCAGATAAAAGCATCTCCTTCGAAAGAGGCGGAAACGCTTTCACAGGAAACGACATCCGGCTTCATTTGATTTTGTGCTTCTGTCGTGCTTACTCTCAAAATGTTGACACACACGCACACACAAAGAAGAAAATCCTGCCAAAGAAACACGAAGTAATATACATCTTGTACTTTTATTCTCCTCACCATGTGTATAACAAAAAAGTACATTGTTCTTCTCCTCCTGATATTTATACTTATTCGGGCTTTGCTGTATTTTATATTATTATTATTATTATTATTATTATTATTATTATTATTATTAGCGTGATTGCTATTAATATGACAACTTGAGTTTTTAGCCTTATCCACAGGTGCTTTCGTAATACCACACGGGCGAGTTGGCCGTGCGCGTAGAGGCGCTCGGCTGTGAGCTTGCATCCGGGAGATAGTAGGTTCGAATCCCACTATCGGCAGCCCTGAAGATGGTTTTCCGTGGTTTCCCATTTTCACACCAGGCAAATGCTGGGGCTGTACCTTAATTAAGGCCACGGCCGCTTCCTTCCAACTCCTAGGCCTTTCCTATCCCATCGTCGCCATAAGACCTATCTGTGTCGGTGCGACGTAAAGCCCCTAGCAAGAAGAAGAAGAAGAAGTAATACCACATGCATGTCCAACATGTCCATTGACGTCTTGAAAAGCTCCACCTACTTGGTCACTCCAGCCAATTCTTGGTCTGCTTAGAGGTCATTTTCCAACGGAATGTCCAATTAGAAAATCATAAAGTAGGCTCGAAGTACGATGTCCCCAAATCAACTGGATAGTCTGCTTGGGATTATAGCTGTTACATTTAATCAGTGTGGAGTGTCCAGGTGTTATTTTATTGTAGAGGTCCTAAAATGTTCCTTATTTATTTTTCAAGTGAGGTTAGGGCAGGCTGCTTTTCTTACTTAGAACCAAAATTTTAGCACCATAGATTAGAACTGTTACTATAATTGCATTGTATATCCTGAATTTCGTAATTCGGGATAGTAATTTTCAGTTCAATAGCTTTCTAACTGCGAAATTACTTGCATAATACAAGTTTAAAAGTCAACGTACTTGTTTAAGGTCGTTTAATGTGTGAGACGTAAGACGTATGAAGGAGAGGAAAGTTACCTAGGGGAATAATGGACTTAACCGCGTAGGGTAAGGTAAGAAGCGAGACCGTAAGACCACGATATAGATATTACATATTTTTAATTATTTCCCTAGTTCAGTATATTGATTTTTCCTTCAGTCCGGCTGTTTCGCTAAATGATAGCCCTCGCTTTAGAGAGTTCCCGGTTTTGATTTCAGGCGGGGTCGGGAATTGTAACTGTGTATGGTTTATTCCTCTAGCTTGGGGAGTAAGTGTCTGCGTTCGTCTCAATACATATCTTCATCTGCACACAACATCCTACACTACATATCGCCACGGAAACACAAAATAGTTATTTTTTAACGTCGCATCGACACAGATAGGTCTTACGACGACGATGGGACAGGAAAGGGCTAGGAGTGTTAAGGAAGCGACCGTGGCCTCAATTAAGTTACAGTTTCAACATTTGCCTAGTATGAAAATGTCACGGATATCCACCTTCAGAGTTGCCAACAGCGAGGTTTGAACCCACCATCTCCCGAATGCAACGTGATAGCAACGTGACCCAAAGCACGCAGCCACTTACACAGAACACGAAATAGTGATCACATCCTCGACATAGGGTTGGCTATAAAACTTGGCGAAATCCACTATGGCTAAATGGTTAGCGTGCTAGCCTTTGGTCACAACGTCCCGGGTTCGATTCTCGGCAGGGTCGGGAATTTTAACCATAATTAGTTAATTCCGCTGGCTCGGGAGCTGGGTGTATGTGTCGTCCTCATCATCATTTCATCCTCATCACGACGCGCAGGTCGCCTACGAGAGTCAAATCGAAAAACCTGCATCTTGCGAGCCGAACATGTCCTCGGACACTCTCGGCACTAAAAGCCATACGGCCAGTTTTTCCCGGCCCAGAGAAATTCGAGAGGTCAGGAAGAAGAGATTGCAATAAATTTTCTGAAATGCGCTCAACAAAATGGTAGGCCTATATGTTTGAACTTTCATTATGTTACGTGCGTATTTTGTTCTTGAATATATTTAAAAGACCTCCCGTCTCGTTAAGTTGATGCAAGTTGTAACACTAGGTTCGTTACGGTGGACATATTTTCGTAAAAGTAGGAATATAGTTTCCAGAAACTGCTAAACATACAAAACTGAAGTTTGGACCACATATGTTTGAAGTATTGATTTTTTAATAGCACCGCCAAATGTTATGCGGTTGTAGAGACACGGCAAAACCAATGGCGGTGCCAAAATGATGCGTACTAAGCCAGATAAAGAGTGAGGCTTGTTGTTTGTGTTCGTCTTAAATGTATCCTATGAGCAGCACCTTTCATAAAAATCAAATGCACTGGCATCTATCCTATTCCACCTCTCTTGGTCTACTCTTGTTCTTTTCCGACCCCGACGGTATTAGGTATCGAGGCCTAGGGAATCTTTCATTTTCACGCCCTTCGTGTCCCTCGTCTTTCTTTGGCCGAGATCTTCATTTTTCGAAGTGTCGGACCCCTTCCATTTTGTAGTGTCATATTGAGGATGGTTGCCTAGTTGTACTTCCTCATAAAACAATACTCGCCACCACCACTATGCTGTGACGCCTAGGCTGTTTATGACAGCTGTTGGCGGAGCTGTGGAGGATCAAACCAGCTTTCGGGCTGAATACCCAACATACATACATATACTACTATGTTCTGAATGTCGTTTACTCAACACCATCCATAATTTGCCCTATTAGCAGCTTCCTTGTTGTCATAGTCGAGGATGAGACTGGGACTTCAGTGGGAGCTACATTTTTGCTCTAGCCTGTGCCGAGCGAAAGACTGCATCCCTCAATACATAGAAGTAGATGGAACTATTGATTTTACGTCAAATCTGAACAATTGGGAACAATTTTAATAACAATAGTATCATGAAGTGTAGTACCCTATTTGGAATACTTCTTGGTTCCCTTGAACTTCTTAGATTCATTTTATAGACCCTCACGTTAAAACTTACCCGATTGGTAGCGGATAAATGATTCTCTTTGTTTTGTTTGTGGCGTACTCAGCCGAATGCAACTCCTGATGCAGGCTGTTCCCCAAAGAGACAACTAAGCCGCTCAGCCAGTGGCTCGACTTCAACAATCGATTTCCGTAATCGTGTTGGTGCTGGAGATCGAATGAGGGTTTCCTATGGACCAGTAAATGGACCCTAAGTGTCGAATGCCGTGTTCAGTAGGTTATATCTAGTAGTGGTATGTGATCAGGATGTTGGAACGCACGGGACGCATATCGACCAGAGATGTGATCGGCTAGCTTCCGCCAGCTAATAACAGAGACATATAGTCTATAGTCTTATCAGCACAGCGCAGTAAAATGTTGGCCAAGCGAGTAATTTTACGGAACTGCAGTTTCGTAGTCGTAACTAACCCCTCGCTCCCGCCACAGACTTAGTTGAGTTGTTTTCAACAATTTATTGACGCGCCCCTCTGCTCTGCTTCAGACTTAACTTTTCCACTATCATTAAATCTCAATCTACTGACTCATCCGTTTATCTCGGAAAATTTAGTTTCCAGGTTACTTCTGTGAAAAGACTACCTCGCGCTCACCATAGTTGTACATTTCTTTATTGCATTCATTGACTTTATATTTGCCATTGCTTTACGTCGCACAGACACAAATAGGTCTTAGACAACGATGGGAATGGACAGAGCTAGGACTGAGGAGGAGGCAACGATGGTCTTAATTAAGGTAGAGCCCCGGCATTTGACTGGTGTAAAATTTTGAAACCATGGAAAGCCATCTTCAGGGCTACCGACAGTGGAGTTCGAACCAACGGTTTCTGAATTTAAGCCAACATCTCGCCACATCAAACAGTCATCCATTTAATGATCTAATAATAATAATAATAATAATAATAATAATAATAATAATAATAATAATAATAATAATAATAATAATTTCGTGTATCTATTTCTAGCCGAGTGCAGCCCTTGTAAGGCAGACCCTCCGATGAGGGTGGGCGGCATCTGCCATGTGTAGGTAACTGCGTGTTATTGTGGTGGAGGATAGTGTTGTGTGGTGTGTGAGTTGCAGGGATGTTGGGGACAGCACAAACACCCAGCCCCGGGCCATTGGAATTAACCAATGAAGGTTAAAATCCCCGACCCGGCCGGGAATCGAACCCGGGACCCTCTGAACCGAAGGCCAGTACGCTGACCATTCAGCCAACGAGTCGGACAATGATCTAATGATCTATCCACTTGCTGTGTAGTTTGATTTTTTTATGGAATTGCATTTAATAAAATAAAATAAGCACACTAATTTGGAAGTGAAAAGGTTCGAATCACTCATATTTTTCTTTTTTGATTTGCTTTACATTGGACCGACACAGACACGTCTTATGGCGACGATGTATTAGAAAATAGCTAGGAGTTAGAAGCGACCATGGCCTTAATTAAGGTACAGCCCCAGCATTTTCCTGGCGGCAAAAATGGGAAACCACGGAAAAACCACAATGCCGACAGTGGGGTTCGAACCTTTATTTCCCGAGTGCAAGCTGATAGCTGCGTGACCCAAATCGCGCAACCGCTTGCTTACTTGCTGAATGAATCATAGTGTAAAGTGCTGACCTTCTGAGCTCAAGTTCGCAAAGTATGATGGTATATGGAAGGGCTCACGCACGCCAGCCATGTGTCAGTAGATTTACTGCCACGAAAAAGAACTCCTGCGGGACAAAAATTCCTTCACTTCGATCATCTCCGAAAAACCGTAAAGAATTATTATTATTATTATTATTATTATTATTATTATTATTATTATTATTATTATTATTATTATTATTATTTGAATTTATTTAATCCTCTGTGCATTAATAGTGGTGTCGACCTCCCAATTCTGGGATCGTGGGTTCTTACCCAATAGATGTTTCGAAGGGCGGAAAGAAGTTAAATTGGCACTATGGAGTACAATGTCATCATTGAAAATATTCAGTGAGAGGATTCGGTGCTGAACAGGCAAACATTAATTGGTCGCCGAATTGACTTCCAGTGTCTGCACTATCTGGAAGAGTAGAATAGAACGTCGATATTGACGTGCAGGTAGCCTAAATGGCGTCATATGAAAATTCCTTTGCATAGCGGCTATGGCAATATAATTTTCGTCTTCTTCTTATTCTTCTTCTCCTTCGCGAATGAGTCGTTCCGGACGAAGCAGAAACATTTCTTGACTTTCCTTTCACCCCAGTATATTTTCATACGCAATGATTAGGTAATTTTCCGCTGCTCCAACCAAGTATGTCGTGTGGTTTCTTTCTTTCTCTCTCTCTCTCTCTCTCTCTCTCTTTCTCTTTCTTTCTTTCTGTCTTCAAACCCCGTGTTTGTGTGATATTTCTGATTGTATCTTGACAATCCTAATTCCTGAAGATTTTTTTCTGTTTTCTTGTAACAACTGAACCAGTAGTCTTGTTTTCGGGAATGATTGGATTTTGTTTGATAGTCCATTTGGATCCATTCTTTCTAGATGTCTGAGGAATTTAATTCTTCACATTCGCATTGTATCTGTTATTATATGCTGATCAAATGACTGAAACCTCCGTTATAAATAATTAGAAAACACAATCTCATTGTTAAAAGGTGTAGTTACACCCCCTTAAAACCTTGAAATAGGTTATCACGCAACTAATGTCGTCATAAATGGGTAAACTTTGCAAGTATCCCTTCCTTGAAGTCTGTGATATCTCTCATTGCTACCCTGATGGCCTTAATTTTACAGTATGTCAGTCACTCCTTTTCTTGCTCGGATATGGGCTACGTTTGTACTCCAGTTCCGAGCATCCTTGAGGGAATTTCTCCATTAGCGGTCTCTCAGAGCTGTTGTTAGCATAACGCAGGTTTGTTACCTCCGCGGCATCGTCACTGTAATTTGACAGGTGAGATAGTGTGTGTATGTATCTCTCGGTGGAGATGTATCGTTGTTATACTAAAGCAAATATTGCTTTGATGTGCAATCAGGCGCTCTACCCCGAAGTGAACTCGAGCCATGCTGTCTGCTGTGATTTGGATTCCGTTACGGAATGTAATTCTTCTCGCCTTTTCTGTCCACTGCACAATAATTAGTTTTCTACCATCAAAATCCTCATTTACACGCTATCCTACTGGTGGTTATTTAAAAAGAAGACATAACTTCCGGATGTCCTACCCTTACTTACGGGTTTCTTTTACGCACCTACACAGATAGGTCTTACGGCGACAATGGGACAGGAAAGGACTAGGAGTGGGAAGGAAGTGACCGTGGATTTCATTAAGGTACAGCCCCAGCATTTGCCTGGTGTAAAATGGGAGACCATGGTAAACCCACTATCTCCCGAATGTCCCGAACGCAAACTAATAACTCCGTAACCCAAACCTTGCAGCCACTTGTGACTTTATGACTAATCAGTTTCTCACAATTTCATAGTTTTCTGATGTTCCCAACTGATCAATATTATTTTCTTGTAAAATTAATGTATTAACATCTAATTTACAATACTAGTTTGATCCATGGATTGTGAGTCGGAACCCATCAATACGGAAAAATGAAACTAATCGCATATGGCACAATCAGTTTATTCCAAGGAGTGAAGTGCAACACTTAGATTCAGGAAGGATAGTACAATAATTAAGATCGTGAACTGGACACTAAGTGACGCTGTGGTCCACAACAGTAGATAGGTTGCGTTACGATATGCTGCTATGACAGTTCTTCTCATCCGAGAAGAGGCAGCTAAGTCTAATTATAGTCTCTGTTGCGAAGATTAGTTATGAGTGAGGGGTGAAACTTGAGGATGATGCAGGTTGAGCAACGTGAGAACGTGATTTCTTACATGTGATAAATTTCATTATCGGTTCCGTATTGTCTTGACATGAATTGGCAAATACGCTAGCAGAAATTAAACGTATCGTCAATGTGAGGAAAACTGAGGTAAAATAGGCCAAAGGACAAGGTTATGCATCAGATGGTTTTCACTCATTAATAATTGTGTATAAAAAGTAACAATGAACAAGAACAGCTATAAGGAGATCCTTCACCGTCTCTGCGATCAAGTTCCTTGTAAGCGTCTTGAACTGTGACATAGGAAGAACTGGCTTTTGATACTCGACAACGATACTGCAAATCGCTATGTGCTTGTCAAAAAGGAACTGGAAAGGCAAGGAGACTTCTTTACCACACCCTCCATACACACCTGATTTAGCACTATTCAATTTATTTCTCTTTTTCCACTTCAAAGCAAATCTACGTGAGCGTAGACTTCATCCTGTCGATGCCATCATCACTGCCAACAAGGCAGCCGTACAGGATTTTCCCGATATCTTTCAATGTGTTTCAAGTAGCTATACCAACGTTGGTAAATGAAATACGGCGACTATGTGGAGCAGGCTGTGCCAGAGTAGTGCCGTGTTGAACGAACTTGTTGCTACTTTTAAGGTCCTATTTGAGGAAAGCTTAATATCACCCGAACTAAGTAATTTTATATCTTGTTATATTTTTGTATTGGAATAGCGATACATTTTCACTGAAAATTTTTATTAAATAATTTGTATTTTAACGAGTTGTATTAAGGTGACGAACAATTTGGTTTCCTTAAGGGCTTCGGGACACATGAGGCCTTATTTTGCGTGATGATACTTTTACAAAATTGTAGATACAAGTCTAAAAATGTTGTATATACCTGCTTCACTGAGTATGTCCGAACACTCGATTGTGACAAACATTCCGAACTCGTGAGAAAGTTCTGAATGCAACGGGGATAGTTAGTGAAGAGTTTACATTCGTCAAAAAAACTGTATGAACATAAAGAAATTTCCGTGAGAATTAGAATCTCGCGCTACGAATCTGTGCGAATAATGGAGCTATATTCGTGTAAGGAGTACGACAAGGGTGCGTATTATCTTCCCTACTGTTTAATCTGTACTCTAAGCAGATATTCCGAGCTGCTTTTTAAGAAACTGAAGATGGGGTAAAAATTAACGGCAGGTTGATCAACAATCTGAGGTACGCAGGTAACACTGTAATGTTGGCTAAAGGTACTGAAGGTTGACAGCGTCTGATTGACAGAATTGTAGGAGGACTCAGAATTAACACCGATAAAACAAAGCTGATAGCCATTACTAGAACTCGTAACACGCACATTCTTCAAGAATATTTTTGGGAAATAAGTTGAACAAGTACTGAAGTTTAAGTACCTTGGCAGCTGGAATAGTAAGGACTTGGACGCGGATTTAGAGATCCGTGTACGAATAGAAATGGCTCGTGCTAGCTTTATGAAAATGAGGAACCTACCGTGTGACAGAAGCCACAGCTTGGAGACTCGTCACAACTTCATCAGGTGATACGTGTATTCAGTGCTTCTGTACGGCGCTGAAACATGGACTATGAAAAGTAACGCCATTAGGAGAATAAATGGCTTAAAGATCTGGGTTTCCTGAAGGATGTTAAGGATTTCGTGGACTGGCTATGTCTCCAATGCTGTCGTACTCAGGCGCATGGGGAGGGAAAGAGGGAAATCCTTCTGTGTACAATCAAGTAAAGGAGGACAGCGAATCATGGGCATATTACGAGAAATGATAAGAACAACCTTCTAAAACTGATCATACGGGGGTAAAATTGATGGACGTAGAGGTCGTGGTCGAAGGAAGCACTCTTGGCTGAGAAACTTACGAGAGTGGACAGGACCAGATTCGAATAGACAGATGTGAACAGCCGAACATCGTGCTGACTTCGTTGTGATTGTAACCAACCTCCAATAATGGAGAAGGAACTACACGATGATGATTCTGTATTATAATATTATTTTTGTAATGGGTCTTCTTCTCTTCTTTTTCTACAACTTTTCCCACACTCGTGGGGTCGCGGGTGTGAACTGTGTCGAACACGTGGATCTGCCCTGTTTTATGGCCGGATGCCCTTCCTGACGCCAACCCTTAATGGATGGATATAATTACTATTACGTGTTTCTGTGGTGGTTGGTGGTGTGATGTGTTGAATGAATATGAAGAGGAAAGTGTTGGGACAAACAAAAACACCCAGTCCCGAGCCAGAAGAATTAATCAAACGAGATTAAAATCCCCGACCCGGCCGGGTATCTAACCCGGGACCCTCTGAACCGAAGGCCTCAACGCTGACCATTCAGTCAAGGAGTCGGACTATATTTTTAATGGGTATGCCCGTGTTATTACCGTTTGGAAATCAGTTAATATCGTAATGAAAGTTTCACGGAGAATACTCTTTCATCATTTTATGGTTACCTAAAGTTTGAAAAGGACATTTCATTCCATTAGTGGTGTTTGGACAGTATGTTAAGCATAGCTTTTTGAAGTTTTCGTCATACATTCTAAGGGCGTAATTCACTACCTCTGTCCGTACTTACTGACTTTATTTTCACTTCAACTATACGGTTTGTGGATTACCTTACTGATACCGTTATGTGACAGAAGATATTATTGAGATAAAAGCTCGTTAGATATAAACAAGCAAAGGAGAAATAAATGTCATCTCCATTCTGCCTCACCGTGGGACAAAGCTTCTCCCTTAATATGCCTCATTCTCTATGCGCCATTAATGTCAGAATCCTCTCCCCTCTTCTTTTTCATCGGAATTGATCGCCGAACCATTTCTGGAATGTTCCGCAGAGAACTAATTTATACGAAATATACTTTTTTTTCAGTTTTAATATTGCTAAGTAAAACAAATGACGAATAGTGCCGTTTCTTTTCTTGGACAATTTCTTATATTTTCCTTAATTCTTTAGCATGTATTTTTCTGAGATCATCTTGTTTTCCTCATATTTTTATTCTCTCCTTGCTTGATTAAATGGACATGACTGAATTATTTGTGAGTGAGTGAGTCTATCAAATCATCTTCATTCATATCACTCCATTCTAGCCAAGTGAAAGGCGTATATGTGAGGACATATTGATGAGAAATTTATTGCCTATCGCTTTAAGGTTTGTGCTGTATAATTTAAACTTTATTTATGGGGAAATCCGACACTTTTCGATTGAAGAGAATCAATTCGGTCAGCCCTCCCTATTCTATTAGAGTAAAAGCGCCCCGCATCTCATTACGGTCAATAGCACATCAAATTTATCGATTCTCTTCTTACCTGGGGTAGGTACAATTCTTTACTGACCCTGTAGTGTTGTCCTACGGATACAGGTAGGAATACTATCAGAGTATCTCTTGCCTGTGTTATGATAAATTATTTATCATGTCTTTTAACGTTCATTTAACTGTTATCGATATAAAGAGAATGCTTTAACGTACTGGTATACGTAGATTTTTCTGCCTTCAGAGGATTTCGTCTAAAAATCCCCGAATACGAGCTCGAACGAAAGTAAAAAGGATCAAGATATTATAGAGATTTCTTGGCTAATTACTTAACACTTGCTCGCTCCCTTCCTCCCTCCCTCTTTGTGCTACAGCCATGAAAGGCTCATTCGACGTCCTCCTTGCCTCCCCTTGGTTATTTTTTTCTTAGTTTATTTATGACTTATAAGTCAGCCCTGGTGATGATCATACAGCCAGCATAGGTACATATTCTGGAACACATTAAGATATACAGAAAATGAACATAACAGATACATATGACACAAATTGTGCATAGTCAGCTCTTTTTTTTTAACGAGGTACTATGAGAAATTGTTGTTTCTTATAGGGTGTGTTATAAACAGAGGTCAGTTTCTTCAAAAATTTCTGGTTAGTAGAGTACACTGGGGCACATTTCCAAGTTGATATTCTGAGTGGTAGTCGTTCATGTAATTCTACTATCGTCTTTTGAAGTTTTGTTGCTGAGAAGTAAATCGGTTGCACTGAAAAGATAATTTTCTTTCCCCATCTCCTTAATAGTTCCTGCTCCGTGTATGTCATAGTTCACGGTACGATACACTGTAAACTCTAGGATTCTAGTAAGGCCTCTAGCTTTGAATATTTTTCTCAAGACAAAGTAATTCCTGTTACCAGTAGTTGTTCTTGTATATATCTCTGAAAGTATCGTTATTATCTGTAATAATATATCCGAGATATTTAAAGTTCTTACGGAATTCGTTGGGTAATTAATACAATGCATCTATCTACACTTCGCCAATAAAGTGCACATGCTACTTAACCTACTACTTCGGGTCTTTTCATAAATATATGAAAATAACCGAACGTTAACAGACTATGTCATGATTTGATCTCGACAGGAATCCGGCATTAAACAACTGCTCTATCCTACCGGGCATCATTTGTAAGACGCTGTTGGTAATAACAGAGCCTTCCTTTGAATCTCGCATTTATTCTAAGCTGCTACTTCTCATATTTTCTTTCAAACATTCATTGGTCACTTAACAAACCTAACGCAGTTACTTTCTTGAAAGTCGCAATCTCTTAAAATTTCCCGTCCTTTTCTCTTCCGGACGTCATCGTTCTCTGTTAAATCGAAGCTTGTTCAACCTTTAGGCCTATAATAATACTGACGACAAGGTGTCAACCACTAAAACTGAAATTGGGGGAATGATAGCAGAATGTATAGCCACCGGCTTCTCACAAAGTCAGCTGCGGTTCAGATTTCGGCCAGTGCATTTGGGATTTTTTAAATGGAAAGGTACGTCCCAGTGGTTCGAACTCCATAAAAAGCTGAAGGTGTCGTAGCTATGATCACGGTATTCGCAGCCACATAAAACGAAAAGCTTGTTTTCTGATACAGAAGCTCCAGTCAATACTGTTTAAGGTGCAGTCTGTCTTTCAGAGAGCCGGGCTGAGTGGCTCAGACGGTTGAGGTGCTGGTTCGATCTTGGCTCAGTCCAGTGGTATTTGAAGGTGTTCAGATACGTCACTGTTGTCAGTAGTCAGTGGAACGTAAAGCCAATAACATTATTAATTGACTTTCAAATACGTTAATATAATTTTTATAGACTTTATGAATCGCCTAGGTGTCGGAATTTTATTCCACTGTAGTTCTTTGACACGTAGAAAGAAAACAACCTAGAATTGTTACTTTTACACACCATCAAGATGTCACTGACATCAGTCGAGACCGAACCTTCGACTTTCGAAACAAAATTAATACAACCAGTCGACTGTACCAATGAGATTGTCTTTCCAAGTTTCTAATCCATGCAGGAATAAAAATTTCTGTAAAATTATGAGCTAGCCCTGCAGTCTATAGGTAGAAACCTTGTCTCTTACCGGGCGGCCCCAGGTTAGATTTCCAGCACTTTCAGGAATTTTTACCTGAATGTGAGGGCTGGTTCGAGGTTCAGTCTATGTGAAAAATATGAGGAGCTATCTGACAGTGAGATAGCGGCTCCAGTCTAGAAAACCACGAATAACGGCCGAGGGGAATTAGAATAGAATACTCCCATCCCCTAGTTCCCGATCGCCAGGAACTGAGGAGAGCGTAGCCTGATCATTTATTGCAATCCACATTCTTTAATACCTGCATAATATTGTTGCAATTAATTAATTTATTTATTACTATCTTAAATGTTATAGTTGCGCCTACTCACTAATTAAACCTGATCTCTAAAGTTTCTAAGATTTGTATTTGATATGTTTGTCGTAGACGTTAACATTGTTATATAGTCTAGCACAACATGTATCTTAACCAACCCCCATGGTACTGCAGCCTTGAAGGGCCTTGGCCTACCAAGCGACCACTACTCAGCCCGAAGGCCTGGAGATTACGAGGTGTCGTGTGGTCAGCACGACGAATCCTCTCGGCCCTTATTCTTGGCTTTCAAGACCGGGGTCGCTATCTCACAATCAGATAGCTCCTCAATTATAAGCACGTAGGCTGAGTGGACCTCGAGCTAGCTCTCAGAACCAGGGAAAAATTCCTGACCTGGCCGAGAATCGAACGCAGAGCCTCCCACGGGAGCCGGCTGACATGTATCTTACCCCTATTAATTCGTGTTAGTGCAAGCATTTGTGTCAGTAGTCTGAACAATGTTGTCCTTAGTTTACAATAGACATTATTTATTGAATGAATGAATGAGTTAATTAATTAATTAATTAATTAATTAATTGCGTAATTGAATGACTAAATGGATGATTTGCCTGATTGGGTTACATTACTACACGGCATGACTGAATGTACGTTGAATTAATGAATGAATGAATGAATGAATGAATGAATGAATAAGTGACAGATGAATGAATGACCTGTATTCATGTATGCATGAAAAGAGGTCTCTATCCCAGTCACGGATAACCACCAACTGGGGAGAGAGCTTTTATTATTGGATGAGTAAATGAATTGATTGAATGAACTCTAGCAGCCGAGAGGAATTGCTGCGCTCACCCCTCATCGCCCCGTAATCTGCAGGCCTTTGGGTTAAGCAGCGGTCATATAGTTGGCCTAGACTGGTCGGTGCCATACCGTCACGGGGATTTATTTTTCTATAAAAATGTGAACGGGAAGTTATAGATGCATAGTCAGCATTATAGTTTATTAACGAAGTACATTAAACAGCAGCCACCGTATCTGTCTCCGCTCCGATTCCTAAAGATTTCCGGCTGTAAATTGCATAACACGTTCTTGCGCGATGCTGTCACTGAGATGTGAAACTGCTGAATATGAACGAAGTTGCTGCCTTACCAGGAGAAGATAATTACACACCTTCCACTAACGACGTGTTCTGTTAATCACAAGTCAGGCTGCTAATTGAAGTAGGAAATTCCATTTGCGTTCTGTATTGCTTTACAGAACACTTTCCAAGTATAAACAGCTGCAACAGACTTATTACATCAAACGTCTTGAGGTTCTTCAGTCTCCCCTACTCGATTATATAGTCACATTGTACTAAGTCTTCTTCGTAGATATTACTAAGACCACTCAGGAGTGGACGGTGGGAGCTTCCTTAATCGGAAAAAATATGTTTTTTTATTCCCTTACGGTTTTCGAAGACTGACGGCAAAAAATTTGTCTCATAGGACTTCTTTTACGTGTCGGTAAATCTATCAACACGAGACTGGCGTATCTGAATACTACTGAACAAAGCCGTGATCGAACGGCGTAGTCAGCCATTGCTTTCCTCACTGGGCCATAAACTGCTACTACCCTATAAATTACATTTTTCAAAACACTCAGACACAGGAGTTGTGCTCCGAATGTCATTACTCAGCAACACTCATACCTTACCATCTTCCATATTTTCATTGCCATAAATGAGACTGAGATTTCAGTGGTAGCTACATTTAACTCTGGCCTATGCCGAGAAACATAATGCAAAAATACCATAGCCATTAAGGCGACCTGAAGATTATGTCGCACATCGATTCGACCGGCTACAGGTTGAAAGAAGTCTAGCAATGGGACGACCGAAAATGAGATGGACAGTTCGTGTTTCAAAAGAACTGAAACAACAGTGCAAAGGTAGACAGTACTGAAAGATAGTGGACCTGGACAGCCGACCCCAGATGATTGGGAGAACGGTTGTTGTTATTATTGTTATAATTAATAATAATATGTTTATGGCCCCACGGAAGAAAATTCAATGTGGATTAGGAGAACAGAAGACCTCTACTCATTAACCGACAGGTTCACTGATACCGTACGCAAGAGACGCCTGAAATTCTGTGGCCATATCTATAGAATGAACAGCGACAGACTTATCAATTTGTGGAGAAGCCTAAAAAGGAAAACTGGTAAGAAGTGGCTCACAGAATGCCAGATGCAACACAGTGCATTGATGAAGAGATTTTGGGAAGTAAAGAAGCCGAAAACCATCAGGCCAAAGAAAGTGTTCAAACGTGCTCTTTGAATGGGCATGAAGAAGAAAGAGAAGAATAAGAATGAGAAGGCATACCCCTTGACTTTCTGGAATAGTATTCATCTTCTTCTTCTTCTTCTTCTTCTTCTTCTTCTTCTTCTTCTTCCTCCTCCTCCTCCTCCTCATTACACTCTATTCCAATCTACCTATAACATTTCTTTAGACACTTTTCGTATAAAAGCATCCACGCTCTCACAGGCTTCTATAATCGTGAAGTTATGAGCGTTTCATCCCAGTGTGGCAGCGTCTTGTCAGTTGGATTGCTATACCTTTCCAAGACACTGGCAAATAGTGCGTCGTTGAGAGTCTGGTCATCAATCTCCGGTTATGGAGAGTCGGATGCATGGTAGTGGTGCTCAAATTGAGGTCCTCTGCAAGTTGAGATTTTAAATTTGTTTATGCATACTGAAATGCCTATCCTATTGAAGATTTTCATTCCCACCCCAACGAAGTAGGGCGGGACACCTAAAGAGGAACACACTTTTCTGGCCAGGAGAAAATAGTGTGCTGTAGAAGAGCTGATGATAAGAGCGATATGGGATTTATCTGAAATACAGTGAACTAGGGGAGATACATATAGGCTACATCCTTTTGTATAAATACCTCCCTTTGTCTTTTAGCCTATAACAAAAAAGTTATCCTAAAAGAACCTTCATTTAATTTCTTCAGTTGTGAATATTAAACTATTCAAGAAATTCAGCTTACATACATCTTCGAGGAAATCTCATTTCTCTGACTGGCTTCATTGTGATCACCCCTCAATTTTGACAGTGTATTAATTTTATAAGAGTGACCTCTGTTAAACTGCAGCTCTCCTTAGGCAGGCCTGTCTGCCTCCAAATTAGTGCACAGCCTCCACCAGACCGGTTCTCGGAGTATAATGACTTTTCTCTCAGGACGTCTCTCCTAAAGCGACGCCTACAGTCCGTACCGTGTAAACATAAAGACGGCTTACGATGCGAAGGTGTGATGACATCAAGACCTATTGACTGCTCCGTGAAGACGAGCCTCGTGCGTTGTCCGTGGAGGATTTAATCACTGTAAAAACCTTGTATGGTAGGGTCACAGGTTGACTGTTTATAGTGTAGAGCAATGAACTGCTGAAATACTATACTGCAATATATAATTACTAGACATCGGATTTGTATCCTAATGCATATTTTGTTTGCCGATATGTACAATAGACCACTAAAACCGGCAAGGAAGTGCGTTTGAAGGTGAAATTGGACGAATTATTAAATTAGTTTAATAATGCATATATGTGCATATATTTCAGATTAGTGCATAGATTTCAAATTTCGGATTTAATGTGCATGTTTTCGACTTTTATTATGCATATGTAACGTGTTTTACAGGCTGCCTTCAACAACATGCTAAATAATTAATGCCGTGAACTCTTTCGGCAGTGAAACGGTTCAAAGGGAACTGGAACATAACAAGACACACTTCCAAATCATACCAGAATCAATCAAGAACCTAGAAGCACGTGGATTGCGTCTTGGTGATTCGGAGGACATTATAGAGAACGTGAAGTGTGAATTGGAAGGTATTCCAGGAAACCTCGGACTCTGTCTGCAAACAAAATATCGTGATGTCCTTAAACGAAATCCGGGCTACGACATCTATGAAACAAATATTTGGCTGGTACTGATAATGTGGATCTACCAGATTGTTTGACACCTACACCCGCTCCCGAATTCAGGTACTGTCCTGTCACATCCGTAGATGTAGGGAGATCATTCTCGCATTGAAGCTAATTTTAACCGACAAACGCCACAGATTTGAACTAGAACATTTGGAAAAGACGGTTTTAGTGTACTGCTGAGCAAATTACGGACAGGAAAACTAGGGTGTTCAGTGTAAAATGAAAGAGGAATATGTATTTAATTGTGTTTCTTCATGTTTGTGTTTTTTAATACGGTTTTATTAAAACCCTTACTAATTGATTTATCATATGTATTAACACAACGTGTCTTATCTGGGAGAGGTATGCATCTATTTTTGCTAGTTGCTTTACGTCACACCGACACAGATAGGTCTTATGGCGACGATGGGACAGGAAAGGCCTAGGAATGAGAAGGAAGGGGCCGTGGCCTTAAGGTATAGCCCCAGCATTTGCCTGGTGTGAAAATTGGAAACCACGGAAAACTATCTTCAGGCCTGCCGACAGTGAGGTTCGAACCCACTATCTCCCCAATGCGAGCTCACAGATGCGCGCTTCTAACCGCACGGCCAACTCGCCCGATGCATATTGTTTTAACAGTGAACTGGTAGATTGATACGTCTCACAAAGTATGTACGGATTGTTTGTACTAGTGGAACAGATGCAGCTGTAAGCAGTGTGGCTTTATTTTCATTCAGGATTTTTATTCATGATCATGATTTTATATATCGGTGTGGGTGAATCGCGTGTGTCTAGTAAAGGAATTTTACGTTTGCATTTCATACAAGTGCTTAATAGCATGAAAATAAGTGCGTACTTAGTTGCATATTTCACCACTTTTTCAGCATAGTTGCATGCTTATATTGGTGACTTACATAGCATATAAGCATATAAGTCCGATGTCTAATAATTACTAGCAAATCCGTGCGAAGCGTTCACACTTCACCCCTTTTGTATTTTCGTTCTTTACCATTACTGTTTGGCATGTTACGTTTACATTATTGAAATATCACAGAAGTAGGAAAGAGATTCGAGGCAGCAATAAGCATGTCGACATCGGATGAGCGGTTCGGAAGTTATGAACGGCCGAAGTAGGGACTCGAAACTCCTACCGGGCTTTTCTAGGCTGATCGGTGAAATCTACGAATTTCGGGCGGAACTCACCGGTGAGAATGAGAGGCCGGCGCGCTGCCACCTGAATCCCGGAGGCTCAAATCTTATTCCATTAATACAAGGTATAATTGCTGTTAATTTTAAATTAATAAAAACTCGGGATCAACATTTGAATATTTGATTTTAATTTGACTACTTTTATATCGGTCTTCATTCCAGGGTAGAAAAAAATGTTGGCTGATTAAAGCTCAGCCTGTTTTCTTCACTTATGTTCCATCTCTTAAAACATCACGGCATTATTATGATTATTATTACTATTAATTATGTATAGTTATTTTACACGTACGATATCCCGTAATTTTTTACGTTCCTCTATGAAAGCAAAACACGTCATGCCTACAGAAACAGTATTTGGAAGAACGGCAGCTGTAATACCTTGTTCAAAACCGTCAATATAATGTCAAGACGTTCGTAAACCTGTTTACCTTAAGGGAATGTGAGACTGGGGAGAATCAAACGTGACATGAATGTTGTGTGTGTCTCCCGCGAGGTGTTGTGAGATTATATTTCTGTTGGCAGCATTGTCTTTGCGGTTATCGCTCCTCGTCTGCGAGAGGTGATGTTTGGGATATTTATTATAATATACCCGACAACCATGAAACCCAAAATTAAATATACATTGAATATTCTAGAATTACGCATTACTTCATTACAAGACACATTTCTTTTACAGATGAATTTTCGGACATAATTGTAAGGTGAGTCCCTCGAATGCTGCGTTCAATAAGAAACCTACCGCTGGTGTGATGGTTCAGTGACGTTCTCAACACAACCTCAGCAAGGTGTCTGTGTTTCGAATCCCAGCTGAGCGTTAGAAAGAACCATTTCCGTAACGTTTAGGGATATTCCTTGTTGTAGTTGCTCCGTGAAAAGTGTTTCGGACTTAGTGCTCAACGCTCATTGGTGTTTGTTTCGCTGTAACTACCTCATATATTTTTCTTCTTCTTCTTCTTCTTTCTGGTCTTTTTCCAACTACTTGGGGTGAGCGCTACATATACCTTTGGCCCAGAATTACGACCGGGTTGGATTATCGGCCTGGTAAGGGGATATTTCCGCTTCTGATTAAGTTATTGGCTTAGATTTACGACCAGATACCCTTCCTGACAATCATACTGTATGTGTAGTGTATTCACTATTCATGTTTCTGTGAAGGTTTGGTTAGTTAGGTGCATTGTACGTATAGAAGGGATGTGTATTAATAAGAACAAAAAGCCCTCAGTCCTCGAGCCAGAGGAATTAATCAGACTCGGCCAAAATACTCGGAATCGAACCAGGGACCCTGAGAACCGTAGAAATCTATGCTCACTATACATCCAGTGAGACAAACAACTTGTGTGTATGTTTGATACATTTGTTAGGTAGGAAGTGACCATGTCCATATGCAGATGGCGAACTGAAACACCACGTAAGATAGATGGAAGTGGAAATCTTCCTTTTTTGTAGTACATTTCTTCTCAGCTGTGTCACTGGATTGAAAGCGCCCCTTTCTAATTGAAAAATCTGTGACAGGTGTGTAGTCGAACCCGGGTGAAACTGCTAAGCGATCCCCTCGACTACAGTGGAGGACTTAATAACCATTACAAAACCAATGCCATACGAACTAGGATTACGGAAGTAATGGTCCGTAAATTTCTATGTTCCCCAAAATATTCAGAAGCGCAGTTGATACGTGTACGTTTCGTATTAGACCTCACGATTCCTAGCACACAGTCTGCGGCCACCACTATCACAGTCCTAACCCCGATTATTCCTAAATAGCATTCTATACTGTAATCGTGTGTGTAAGCCTACATATAAAAATGCATACAGCTCACGAGCATTCTTCTCCTTGGTTTAATAATAATAATGTTATTTGCTTTACGTCCCACTAACTACTGTTTAAGGTCTTCGGAGACGCCGAGGTGCCGGAATTTAGTCCCGCAGGAGTTCTTTTACGTGCCAGTAAATCTACCGACACGGGGCTGTCGTATTTGAGCATCTTCAAATACCACCGGACTGAGCCAGGATCGAACCTGCCAAGTTGGGGTTAGAAGGCCAGCGCCTTAACCGTCTGAGCCACTCAGCCCGGCTCTCCTTGGTTTAATGGTTAGCATAGTGGCCTTCGGTTTAGAGGGTTCGGGGTGGAAACCTGGCAGAATCGGAGATTTAAGCCATGTTTAGTTAGTTCCTCTGGTGCGGGAGCTGGCTGTTCATTGTATAACACACCTCTTCACCTGCAGCCATAGAAATATGTTAATACATCCCTCTGCTTTCCATTAGGAGTAAGAAAGGTTTCGTCTGTAAAACGGGGCCTGTAATATATATAACCAACCTCACGTTACTGGGACCAAGAAGAAAAAGAAGAAGAAGAAGCTAAACGGAACATTTTTTTACAACTTTCTTTACGTCTTACCGACACATTAGGTCTTATGGCGACGGAGGGATAGGAGTGGAAAGGAAGCGGCCGTGGCCTTATAGTTGGGCCCACGAGAATTGGAATCTTACATCTGAGTGGCGAAAACAAGTAACTACGAAGTAATCTGCGTTTTTATAGTTAGCTTTATCTGCGGTATATCATATCGCCCTTTCATACCGGCTGATTATTTAATAAAATATATAGTCGTAATGCAATTGATAAAAGTTGGACCCGTTCTTAAGCTCGTGCTAATAATAATTTTAGCATTTAAGGCAGAACACGTCATTGCCCATAAATATGAGATTTCATAATCAACAACAAAAGCGTCAGTTTCTGACAATAACCAGAACAAATCTGATTTAACAAAAAAAAAAAAAAAACAATGAAAATAATATTCAGAAAACAAACATGTAAATACATAAGGTAGCAACAACTAACACAGCTAACACGTTACTACTCCGAATAATATCACAAAAGTGACCGAGAGCAAGCCAACCCATGTGGCGATAGTTTCCTTAAATGTGGCATCGCTGTTATCGTTGCCAAAGCAACAGACCATTTTCGAGCGCAGCGCTAGTCAACTTTTTCTAGCCGGTGGCGCTAAACGTCAGACTCGAACTCTCGTGGGCCTTAGTATAACTAAAGTATAGCCCCAGCCATCATTTGCCTGGTGTAAAAATGGGAAAACACGGAAAACAATCTTCAGGGCTACCGACAGGGGGGTTCAACCCACTATCTGCCGAATACAGCTGGGCGCACCTAACCGCACGGAGAACTCGCTCGGTCGTTATCCTATCTGTTGTGATGCAGTATATCTTCTAACTTGATCCTCTCCTTGAAACATTTCTTACAGAGCTCGATATCTGCAGTCGCTTAAGTGCGGCCAGTATCCAGTATTCGGGAGATAGTAGGTTTGAACCCCACTGTCGGCACCCCTGAATATGGTTTTCCGTGGTTTCCCATTTTCACACCAGACTGTACCTTAAGTCCACGGACGCTTCCTTCCCTTCCGTTCCAATCCTTACGTCCTGGAAAACCTTCGATGGGTTAGTGCGACGTTGAAGCACTAGCAATAAAAGAGAAGAAATGTGTTATGTTTTACTGAAGAACTTTTCAGACGTTGATTAAAATTATGTCGGAATATTGTGGGGATATAATCGAAAACCATTCTCCCATTAATGAGTTAGGCCCTGTCATAAAGGAAATTTCCGGAACAAACTAGTTGATAATACAGTTAGAGTGCAACTAGAACCTAATGCATGATATCGTTATTGATCGAATTGTTCCCCATGTAGACTGCAGTAATTGGCACGAGCCCATTATCTCGCTGATTATGACACCAAAGTTAGCGTTCATAATCGCCCGCAGAAAAAAATGTAAGATAAGCTTAGTTTTAATGCTTAAAAGCGTAATTCGAGCCTTCATTGCAATTCTCTTTTATTATCCTGGTGTGGCTCTTTCCACTTCCTACATGCACGGCGTTCTTTCAATTCAAAAGAACTCCTGCACTGTGTTCCTCCCCACGGTTTAATATGGTGGTTGAATTTTCTTTCTTGTTTTATTCTCCTCCCTTTTACTTCCTGCAGAAGAGAGAAATTAAAAACGTAATGCCGTAATGATTATAACATCGCTTAATACTTGGATTATGTCCAGGGAATGTAAACTAATAGGGATCCATCTAAAACAGAATTCCCATCATTAAGAAGAAATTCATCTTTGAAGAGGAATATAGGAGTAGTCTGGAATGAAAGAGAAGACGATAGATCTTCCTTAGGATTGTGTTACACAGAGGAGGGACGTTTTTTTCAAATCTCAGTTGTTAAGGTGATGATTTTGAAGAATGTTAGCAGTTTGTGTCAGCATGTAATCGTCGTTTGTAACATATTAATATTGGCATGGAGAAATATCAAGTAATAATGTAATGATATACCCTACTGGTTGACATCACACTGACACAAAGAAGGTTTTCGGTGGCAGAAGGATGGGAAAGCACTTACAGGGTGTAAAAATAAGAAACCAACGAAAACGATTTTCAGAGTTGTCGGTGGAGGCATTCCAATCTACCATTTTCCGAATGCAACCTCATAGCGATCCGGCCCAAATCCCTCACCCAACTCTTTCGGTGGCGGTAATAATAATAATAATAATAATTATTATTATTATTATTATTATTATTATTATTATTATTATACTGGGCTGAGCGTCTGATAACACTGGCTTCCTGAATATGTTGGCGGATTTGATACTGGTTCAAATCGGTGGTATATCAAGATGTCAAGATGTTTAAATACGCCAGACTCGTGTCGGTATATTTATCAATGCAGTGGGCAAAAAACAAAAACAAAAAAAAAAAAAAACTTGCGGGACAAAATTCGGTTGACTAAAATCGTACAAAATGTAGTTATTGGAACGCAAGAACAATTACATAATTTTTCGCTGGATCGTTCCCTTTAACGTATCAATTAATCTACTGGCACAGTGTCTCACATTTAAGCACATAACATGCCATTTGGCTGTTTCGGGTTCTAGTCCACAGTCTTTAACACTGGGTGCGAATACAGAATCTTCTCAATATGTTGGGCAGTACTTCTTTCTTCTGTGATTAAGAAGATATACCTATTGTAAAACTTCGAGATATTTTGTACAACATTTATGTAATGGCACTTAATTTTTTCCAACCTATATCAACATTTTCGTTGTTATTGGGTTATATGATTCGCACCAGATTTCTGATTGTCCTGCCTTCGTGGTATACCTATTTCTCACTCTTCATTTCGACTACTCTCTGACGCAGATACTTTTATATCTGAAGTTTAATGCAGGACCGATATATTGTGTATTCTGAGGTTGTCTTGGTTGTTCCTTTAGGAAAATTTGTGGTAATGAATGCCACAACTTGGGGGGATTTTTATAATTTATATTTATTTTCTTAGAGGTTGCTTTACGTCGCACCGACACAAAAGGTCTTATGGCGACGATGGGGTATCACAATTATTAGTGCTTGTTGAGGGCACTGTGACTGCTCGACTACGAGGGTAGGAGAGAGCTAAGAGTGCAAAGGAAGCGTCCGCGGCCGTAATTAAAGTACAGTCCCAGCACTCGCCTGGTTTGAGAATGGGAAACCACGGAAAATCATGATCAGGTCTACCGACAGCGGGGTTCGAACACACTATCTCCCGCATAGTGGATATTGGTCGCACTTAAGCGACTGCAGCTACCAAGCTTGGTTTGGGGGGATTTTGGCAATATCTCCTCAAAATGAATATTGACCGGGTGAACTGGCCGTGCGGTTAGGGCCGCGCAGCTGTAAGCTCGCATCCGGGAGATGGTGGGCTAGAACCCCACTGTCGGCAGCCCTGAAGATGGTTTTCCGTGGTTTCCCATTTTCACAATACTGGGGGTGTACCATAATGGAAGCGACGGCCGCTTCCTTACCACTCCCAGACCTTTCCTATCCCATCGTCGCCATATGACATATCTGTATCGGTGCGACGTAAAGCAACTTGTAAAAAAAAAAAAAAAAGTATTGCAAGTAGTTCTTTTACTATATTGATGCATTGTGACAATATTCTAAGGTAGTTCTGCTATAATTATAAAGAAACAAATGTGACGTAAATGCAATAAGCTATGAAAAACTATACAGAAATATTACTGGTATGCACTAAAACAACTATATATTCATTTCATTTAATATGGCAAAATTGAAAGAATGGTGTATACAATACTAGCTGTTGTACTGGTCGTTGACATGACAGTCACTTAGGATGTGCATGATTATGCTTTTGTCGACCCCCCATGCTGTACCTGAGATTCTGAAACACGTAGGTTGGTATGTCCCTCCCTGTCAGTGGCTTCTCTTGACGTTCTCGCTTCCTAGCATTTTTGGCCTTTTGAATTTTCGCTTTTTATGTCATTGCTGGTCCTTATTTGATCTCTTCCTTCCGATATAAAAACTAAATATCATATTAATATTTGAACAGTATATACATGTGTACAAAGCCTCTAAAACGATGCCCGGATGATCTACACAACTCTTCACAGAGTTATTTATCCGCTCTTGGACTTCAACTTTCACACAGCCGCCAGTGATCATTCTTTATTCTTCACTGTGTGGTAAAAGTTATAGAATGAAATATTTGTAAATAATATTCTGAACATTTGTTCGTGGGCAATGTTCGTGTAAAAGTAACCGAAAAGCATGTTCATCGATTTGTATGCTTAAGGCCCAATCTGAATCCCTCCCCTCTCCGTCCTTTTTGAAGTATTTTGAATGGCTTGTAGCTAAGATCCTAATTGCTCTTATCCTAAACTTACATACTAAGTTTCATGAAAATCCACCGATGCGTTTTCCCGTGATGCTATATCAAAACAAAAATTAAATTGAACCCAACACAGGCCATTAGGCCTAATTATCCTATCCAGTATAAAAACTGATATTCAAACGTACAGGGACGGGAAGTCCCCATATTTCTTTCATGATTTTGAATTTCGAAAAGAAACTAATTTCTTATTTATTCTTCTAGATATTGAAAATACGTATTTGGTCTGAAATTACCATTTTTAATAACTTGGTTATAACTTTTCTGGATTTTACTGCATTATATGTTCTAATATTTGAGTTTAATGACATATCTGGTAAATTCAACGTACTAATTTTATGTTTCTCGTTTGTTTCAGGTAAGGTGTTTTTCCCACTTCGGTGTGTAAATTCCACTTTCAGGGTACCGGTATGTAATGAGAATATGTTTTTAAACACAATTCTCTCTCTTTAATTTTGATTCGATGGAACTACATCTGGCACGTCCAAATGGTGTGATGTAGCAGACCACTTCAGTTCTCTAGCCGCCTGTTTATTGTTGTCACGTGGGGAGAAGAGAGGGGAGTGGAACGCAACGTACCGCACTGCACAATAGATTGACTGTCAAATCAAAAAGATTCGTCATTGATTACGCAGGAAAGTTCTGCTCGACTTGAAGCAATTAACACAGGCCACTGATTTTCAAACTTAACTACATTTCCAACGTCACGCTTCATTAAGTGCACCTAATGGGTCTTCATTGATAAACCAGACCTAATCGACAAGTGCAAGGCACATAACTACAGCGACCGGAGTAGGGGTTTCCCCTCACAGCTTGCAATCTGCGGCCCGCAAGCCACTGCACTCATTTTCTGCTTTACTCAAAAATATCAAAGGCTCTTCTGTAGTATTTCGTTGTGACTATGTGCAGCAGATGGTTACAGTCACATCTTCTTATTTTTTGCTAGTGGCTTTACGTCGCACTGACACAGATAGGTCTTATGACGACGATGGCATAGGAACGGCCTAGGAGTTGGAAGGACGCGGCGTTGGCCTTAATTAAGGTACACCCCCAGCATTTGCCTGATTTGAAAATGGGAAACGACTGAGAACCATCTTCAGGGCTGCCGACAGTGGGGTTCGAACACAGTATCTCCCGAATGCAAGCTCACAGCCGCGCGCTCCTAACCGCACGGCCAACTCGCCCGGTCGGAAAGGTTTAAATCCTTGTACGGATAGAAAGTTGGACCTGAATCACCCGTGTAAGACTTATTCTCCTTCAGTAAAACAGAGCTGGCACGAGGTATAGCGTATGTTCACGTTGTGCACAGAAGTCACAAATTAAAAAAAATACCTAAGAGATGCCTATTTTGTGGTTAATAAAAACAAATTTGAAGATATAACGTCTTCGTGTTGTATGTTTACCCTCTCACTTCATTCGTCTTTCATATTTGCATATTCCGAGATAATCCAGCATTGAATACTGGAGGCGGATCAACAAGGTCATTGTCCTTGCAACAGCTGGAGAAAGATTCAGGTGGGATTACGACGGCAACTCATATGGCAAAACCATCTTGTTAGATATATCGTGACACTAACCGAAGGGTACTAACATTAACTACCAATACTTAGAGGTCATAAATGTCTTGTGAAGACGGCCACTCCTGTAGCGTACAGCGCTTAGAAAACAGGAATCATTCGGAAATTGATAGATGTTTGCAAGAGTCAAACAGTGATGAGTTCGTAAAGGCAAGCGTTAACAAGCCTGACGTCTGCACTGTAGTTGTATTTCAGGTGTGGTTAGGGAACATAGAACAAATTTTTGGGCTGGTCTGACCGATAGCTTAGTGATAATGAAGGAAAAATATGTTATCAGCTTCTATTGGCATGTGTACCCGCTTAGAGGTGACATAAGAATGATAGTAATAAACTGACCAGAGCACTGACATAATTAGTAGGGTCTATTGTTTGATAGGACCTTTCATGTCTAGGCACATCATAATGGAATCAAGGAATGAACTGAGCCGGTGAATGGAATCGTTTAATCGAGAATTCAGAATGCCACGTATTAAAGTGGTGCATCGCTATTTGTAATGTATTACCGTCCTTTTGCCGAACTTCCGCGGTGCATTGACTTTACAGACCCCTGGAAGATGTTACCATGAGGAATAAATGTTTCCATTGCACTCGTTCTTTGCGGTATTGATGATTTTGCCGCCGATAATCACGTTATTTTTTATACAGCCCAGCTATCCTTGAACTTCCATGCCAAATTTTGAGGGATTCTGTTAAACCGTTTTCCAGAGAAGCCGAAATAAATAAATAAATAAATAAATAAATAAATAAATAAATAAATACAGATAGGCCTAGATATACTTTTTTGCTAGGAGCTTTACATCGCACCGACACAGATAGGTCTTATGGCGACGATGGGATAGGAAAGGCCTAGGAGCTGGAAGGAAGCGGCCGTGGCCTTAATTAAGGTACAGCCTCAGCATTTGCCTGGTGTGAAAATGGAAAACCACGGAAAACCACCTTCAGGGCTGCCGACAGTGGGATTCGAACCCACTATCTCCCGGATGCAAGCTCACAGCCGCGCGCCTCTAACTGCATGTCCAACTCGCCCAGTAGATAGATAAACAGAATCCACTTTTGACATCTGCATGCCTAATCCTACTCCGAGATTGAAACAGGGTGTAAGGCAAATATCTGTACCCTTCAAAAGTACTCGTATGTATGTATGTATGTATGTATGTATGTATGTATGTATGTATGTATGTATGTATGTATGTATGTCCCGTTTTTCTACGGGTCGGGTATAAAGTGAGATAAACCTTCGTAGCGTGTTTTTACGACCGGATGCCCTTCCTGAGACAACCTCATCAGAGCAGTTAATGAGATGAAATGAATGACGTGATATATGATAATAGGAAGGAATAGGGTGAAGCCCGGTGCCGGAACATATCCTACTCCTGTCAGAATAGCACCAAGGGGTCTGCTCAAGGCTTTATATCCCCATCCGACGGACGAATCACCATCAACAGCGTTATATGCCCTCACTCCATATGAGGACTACAGACAGGTTTGGAATTGAATCAAGGCTTTTGGCGCGCAATTGATCTATTGATTAGAAATTGTATGCCGCCACCTCTCCTATCCTGATGGTGAATTTTTTTTCGACCAACGGGACTAGAACCTGCTAATTGCGGTGACAGACTATATAGACTTGACGCCTTAACGATCATGGCCACCAGGCGAGCATCTGTACCCTTCAAATAATATTAGAAATGTATTAAAAATAAATAAATGTATCATTACTTTTGAATAAGCCGGTGTTACAGTATTGCGGAGAGAAGCAACACCGCTCTTTATCAGCAATTCTTTCAGGTGTTTTGTTAAAGTTTCTCCCCTCGTGGTGAGGGTTCTCTAAAGATGGATTGCCGGAACTGCACAGGTTATCACTCCTTTGTGGAAGATGATAGTTGCGTGCGGTTGTAGGATAAATCACAACCTGCCCGTCCCGTGTGGGTCTAAGCTGGGCCAAGTACCGAGTGGGCAGGGAGTCGTGTGGGCCGTCTCCAAGGCGACAAACACTGGCGATTGACCGTCGCCCCCACGACAATTACACAAATCCTTAAATCGTCTGCCACGAGCCTGCTACTCCAACAGGCATAAATTAAAACCTACTTAGTGAACTGAAATAGAGGCGTGTATACTTCCTGCCATCTGTAAACATTCTAAAGTTCAAGCAACCTACTCCTGGCATCTTTACCATGCATATAAGTTCAAGCATTAGATTTGCATACCGAGCAAAATATCATAAATGAATACTCAATTATTTCAACATTTTTCCTGGGCCTCGGCCATTTAAGCACCTTTTGTGAATCAGTAAATTGCGGCTTCGAACCCGGCAGAGTTAGTAAGAATTTTGAAGATCGAAAGAAAGCCACCATTTGACACCCCATCTTGTACGATGTATGTTTATAAAAGATCTCAGATGATACTTTTGGTGTTCAGCCGATAAAATTAATTAACATTCTCGTCCAGAGACTATCTAACAGAGATCCGCAACTGCCATCTGGTAGAGTAAAATGGATAGTCGAAATTGTCACCGACATATATTTTAAATCAGCGATAGCAAAAGATAGAGCTAGGACTAGGAAAGAAGAGACCGCAACATTAATTACGGGACAGTCCCAACATTTGCCTGGTGTAACATTGGGAAACCATTGAAAAACATCTTCAGGACTGCAGACAGTGGGTTCGAACTCGCTATCCGTCGGACGAAATCTGAGATTTGCGTATCCAACTCGCTCGGTATTACTATTTTCCATCATCAACATGCATATTAAGTTAAATGTCTAATTGTTCGACCCTCTTCTTCCAGAGACTCGCAGTCATCTAGACAAGTAGTGACTAAGAAGTCCCTTATGAATCTGGTATTGTATGTATCAAGTTCTCGTTCATCTTTCAACTAGTATTCCTTCGTTGACCTAAGTGCTTATCCATCCCCATCAATTAGCATCATCAAGCCCTAAGAAGCTAATTATCTTGCCTTTCCTTATCTCGCAAGCCGTAAAAAGTCTTTTGTTTTCCTGCCTTCGATGATATTTCCATTTCGTTACCTATACCCTCATTTATCGTTCCGTCTATTTGCAGCCTTATTCGATCCTCAGGAATAATTCTCCTTTCATAGCCCTTCAGTTCTTTCTCCCGAAACCTTTATTTAACCAGGTACCCTTCTCTATTCATGAGCCTACTAATATTCAAGATTAGTGTTTCTCAGAGAGAAAGCAGTCCTCCATGAGAGAATGAACCGGTGGGTCGTAGATCAACAAGTACGTTGATAAATAATGACAAAGTTGAGGAGGAATTAATGTAGAATTGTTACTAGGACGAACTGACCCATGGTTTTAAATTCGGCAAAACTGGTATTTGATATTTAAAAAAATATTAAATTGTGGAATATTCCTTTAGTGTAGACATGATATAGGCTTTTGGGCTTATGCCGTGTCAAGAAAATGAGGTGAAATTCTTTAAGTTTCGCAGAGAACTGTGCACTGCGTTATCAGAAGAAAATCTCGACTGTCCACCAGAAAGGCCTCTTAAACAATGAACTTTTAAATTTAGACGTTATAATATAAGTGGAAATGGTACGTTCATTCGTCAACAGATGGCTCCCCGGTGGTACAGCGCTAGCGTTCGAAGCTGAAGCTGACGGAACCATCAGAATCAGTCTAAGAGGATCACATAACATGTGTACGTAACATATGACATAGACAGGTATATGACATCGACACAAGTCTGGAACGAAACGTCTGGCGATGAGGAACGTACGAATTTGGAAAACATCGAGACGAAATAACAATAGTGAAGGGACAGGGAAAACATCAATAGCAATATTCCTTTAGTGTGTTAAATTTCACTAATGCTAACAAATTGATCATACTGAGCCAATTCGGAGCTCTGACTCGACTGCCTGTCATCATGATGGGAAGGAATATTAGTAAGTAGGCACCCTGAATGGCG
Source organism: Anabrus simplex (assembly GCF_040414725.1). Classification (NCBI taxonomy): domain Eukaryota; kingdom Metazoa; phylum Arthropoda; class Insecta; order Orthoptera; family Tettigoniidae; genus Anabrus; species Anabrus simplex. Next base: position 208,233,063 of record NC_090271.1, on the reverse strand, counting down.
TCAAATGAAAATGGCTTCACACGATAACTCAGGCTCCATGTCTAAATGGTTAGCGTGCTGACCTTTATTATAAGGGGTTCCTGCTTCGATTTCAGGCTGGTTCTACGATTTTAATCTTTATTGGTTAATTCCTATTGCTCGAGACCTGAGTGTGTGGCCACCACTAGAAATAATAAGTAGGGCCATATCTTCACAGAAGCACAGGTCGCCTATAATACGCCAACTCGAAAGACTTGTACAGGCCTCTTCAGAGGTAATAAAAATGGCGTGTGGCTTCTGGAGAGGCCTGGTGCAGGTCTTTCGATTTGACTCCTGTAGGCGACCTGCGTGTCGTGTTGAGGATGAAATGATGATGAAGACGGCACATACACCCAGTCCCCGTGCCAGGGAAGTTCAACAATTTTGGTTAAAATTCCCGACTCTGCCGGGAATCGAGCCCGGGACCCCTGTGGCCAAGGGCCAGCACGCTAGCCACTTAGCCATGGAGCCGGACTAATAATCTCGTGTCCTCATCCTGAAGTAGTGCAGCTCTTTTAAGGCACACCCCGATGGAGGTGAGCTGCATGTAGCATTTCAACCACATACCAGCCCTCTTGCCATTCCTAAGTTTCTGGCAGTACCAGGAATCGAACCCAGACCCCCGAGGACGGCAGCTAATAACACTGTTAGGCTACGGAGGCGCACTCTTTGGAAGTCACACGCCATTATTATTATTATTATTATTATTATTATTATTATTATTATTATTATTATTATTATTATTATTATTATTATTATTATAGGTTAGCCGCACAGGATATATCTCGAGATGTGTGAAGTTAAACGGCGTTGGAAGTGGTCAGTACTCGCAAAGATGACTGATATTGCGCTTACAGAGGAAGGAGTCTAAGCGAACAGGTCACTCGAGTTATTTTTCTTTGCTAGCAGCGACAAGACGCCTTAAGTAAATGTTGATGATGATTTTTTTTACATCCGGAGACATGACTAGCTCACTGGCTTAAATTCTGGTTTCCCACCAGGAAGGCTAACGTTCGAATCCCTGCCGATCCCGGATTGAGATTTTCATGAGAAAAGTCACGTGGCGTTCGGAAGGATATCCAGCCTTAAGCCAAGGCCGCACTAGCCCGGTCCTAAACCAAATTGAGCCTCAGTGGCTCCAGCAATCCCGGAAATACCAAAGATAAACTGAAGACTTTTTTAGTCCAGTCCCTTGGCTGAGTGGTCAGCGTAGTTGCCTTCAGTTCACAGGATCCTGGGTTCGATTCTCGCTCGGGTCAGGGATCTGGTTAGTTCCTCTAAATCGTATACTTGGTATTCGTGTTCGTCTTAACACTCATCTTCATTTACATACAACACATCACATCACAAACCACCACAGCAACACGCAATCGAGAATACGTCCCTCCACATGGGGTTTGCTTCAAGCAAGGCATCCAGCCAGTAAAACTGAGCTAACTCCATATAAAATGTCATCCCCATGTTAGTGAGAAAAGGCCAGGGAGAGAAAGATTGGTTTTAAATCGCACCGACTCAGACAGGTCTTATGGTGATGGATGAGGACAGGGGCTACGAGTGGAAAGCAAGTGACCATGGCCATAATTAAGGTACATCCCCACCGTTTTCGTCGGGCGAAATTGGGAACACTACAAAAAACCATCTGCAGAGATGCCGACAGAAGGGTTTGAACCCACCATCTTCCTAATGAAAGCTAACAGCTACACGGTGCGGTCCACGTAGCCAACTCGCTCGGTCACGCAAACTCCGGCTGAAGATTCCTTTGTCTGTCTTGAGGGTGGAACTTCACCAGTTCACCTACGTCCAGAGTGTGAATATGGCACTAAACTCTCATCTCACTGAGAAGAGGTACGGAAAGAGAGCGAAAAGGTAAGGAAGGACTCTGTAAGAGGTATCAGTCTATTTCTTGTCGAGATGTTACGACTAGGAGTAAATAGAAAAGGAGAGTCACGATAACGTTATTTCACTCCCATATTAAAGACACTTTATTCTCTTCGAGTCAGATGCATTTTAGGGACTTCGGTTTAATTCCCTGTTATGCAGTTCTATTTTGCAAAACTAGGCAACTAAATTTACACTACTCTGATTTGAATAGTTTTTATAAAATGGTTGAAGTCTTCCGAAAGTTCATAATTAATGCCATTTATGAAAGGAAATATACTGCAAATTCATTTTTGATATTTTTTATCTGAGTAGGCCTACTCGTAGCTTGCTTTACATCACACCGACAGAGGTAGGTGTTATGGCGACGATGGGACAGGGAAGGGCTAGGAAGGAAGCGGCCGTGGCATTAATTAAGGTACAGCCCCAGCATTTGCCTGGTGTGAAAATGGGAAACCACGCAAAACCAACTATAGGGCTGGCGACAGTAGGGTTCGAACCCACTCATAGGTTTAGGGACAAAAATAATGTGTGGGAATTCATAGATATCTGGAATTTGACTCTCAGTACGATAACAGGCCCGAGTGTGGCAATTGTGTCGCCTACTAGAGAGTTCATGTTACAGGGAACATTTGCCGGCGCCTCGCTGTTTCTATTGTGTTCTCTGAATATCTTCCTATGAACCAAGCATCAAGTGCTTCCTGAGCTTCCATTACGACACGACATATTAGTCTGAATGTATAATATACACTGCGTTGGAACGCATACATAGAAATTTGACTTTAAAACTATTAAACTGCAGAATATTACGAAATATTCCTCTAGATAGCCTAACAACTGCACAAGTTCTAGCCAATTGGTCAGAGCGAGCCGATGCGTACGTCTGACCCCATTATCTATGTATTATTTTGATTATTATTTTAAGGGACTAAACCACGAGATAATCTGTATGGCATGTATTCAAAAAGTCAATCTTATTGGTGGAGTCGGTTAGTCCTTCGCTTTCTCTTCCTAATATAACGGGATTGATCCTTATTGAGATATGAAGCTCTTGGGAAGGGGAGCTGTTTAAGTACAAAACAATTAAAGACCATGTTCAGTTAGAATGAACGTGAAAGGAATAATAATAATAATAATAATAATAATAATAATAATAATAATAATAATAATAATAATACATTATTAAACCTTCCTCGTATTTATAAAGTAGCTATAACCTACTAATATATACTACGACCATTGAGTCGGTTATTGGCTTTCCAGTACAAATGTTGGTGTAAACGTTAGCCTGTTGCTATATCGCGATGGATGTTGCATTTTTTTGCATCTGTCTCTTGACATAGGCCAGAACAAATCGTAGCTTTCACCGAAATCTGTCTCATTTATGGCAGCAATAGCATGGAAGCTGCAGAGGTATGCTGTCCAGTTTCTTTAAAGTGTTGTGAGATGTACGTGTGCTGTGACATGGGAAAACATGGAAGAAACAAGAATGGAGACCAACAATACAAGTGAAGAGGATCATGAAGAAGAAAAAAAATTTAGTTACAGGGGATTTAAAATTTCCCTTTCCTTGACTTCGGACTGTGAAGTTCCGCGATTGCTTCACTCAGCAACGATGAATCGATTATTCCGAATCCTGTAGGTTTTTAAATATATATTTTTTTACTTTCTTGATCACATGCCTCCATGGCTCAGTCAGCAGCGCGCCGGCCTCTTCACCGCTGGGTTCCGTGGTTCAAATTCCGATCACTCCATGTGAGGTTTATGCTGGACAAATCGGAGGCGGGACAGGTTTTCCCCCGGGTACGCCTGTTTTCCCTGTCATCTTTCATTCCAGAAACACACTCCAATATCATGTCATTTCATCTGTCAGTCATTAATCGTCGTCCAAGAGGAGTGCGACACGCTTCGGCAGCCGGCACAGTTCCTGTCCTTGCCGCTAGATGGGGGATTCACTAATTCCATTCCTGACCCGGTTGAAACTGGAAACAGGCTGTGTATTTTTCATTCTTGATCACACTACCGAGGACTGCCATCCTGAACTGGAAATTAAAATCCACAGCCTGTTTCCGGTCATTGGACCGGGTCAGGAATGAAATGAATTAAACTCCCATCTAGCGGCGTGGATAGGAATTGTGCCGGCTGCCGAAGCCTGTCGCACTCCTCTGGGGCAATGATTAATGACTGACAAATGAGATGAAATGAAATGATATTGGAGAGTGTTGCTGGAATGAAATATGACCGGAAAAACCGGAGTACCCGGAGAAAAACCTGTCCTCCTCCGCTTTGTCCAACACAAATATCACTTGGAGTGACCGGGATTTGAATCATGGAACCCAGCTGTGAGAGGCCGGCGCGCTTCCGCCTGAGCTACGGAGGCTCGCCTTCCTCAACTACCTCAAAATTTAATCTTAGTGAAATGAACATCCAAAAATAACCTTAACACAAGGCGCCAACAGTCACTGCCTTCTATTACACGGATCGAAGCACGCCTACCCAATTAGTAAATATTACAGCCAACTTGGATCTCCTACATACCAGATCACCTGTCAAAATTCTTTGGAATACTGACAGTACGAAATCAAATTTGACAGGACAGGGGGAGTGACTCCTGCAAGACCTCAAATTTTAAATGAATATGCCCGTTAACAATTTTATTTCAGGCATGAAATTTTGGGACGTTCTCAAGGAATAAATCTTCCGTATAATGATATTTTAAATGCGGTATTTCACAATTTCTTACCATAATCTCCCATTAAGAACAAAAGTAGTTGAAAATCGTCAGTTCTGTATTAACTGAAGAGACAGTTGTGCTTCAATGGGATACAATTATCAATCATCCTTGAAGGCGGAAGTTACCTAATGATAGGGTAGTGGGGACCCCTTAACGTAAGTGAAAGGGAGTTTGAATATTCAGGCCCTCTAACGAGCGTTCACGCGGAAATAAATTAACAAGAGAAGAGCTAACGACCCCACTAAGGTCGTAAGTTTTCTTCCCCACCGCACCCTAGTGATCGATGCGCCATAAATTTAGGCGTTACGTGTCGCGTTAGAACCAATTAACACGGAGAACGGATAACTTGTTGGAGTTGATCATTAAAAAAATAGAAAGCACGCACATAAGCAATTTTCGCAAGTGCCCAGTACACCAAGTGGGGAGCTAATGTAACATATTTTATTTCGACCGTCCATCCTCTCATTGCGCCCTTTCCACCCACTGGCACTCTCTTTTTTCCTGTTGGAAAATTAAACGCATATCATCCTAGTGCTTGTAAATACAACGTTGGAAGCACTTTGGTAGACGTACAATGTAATTTAGCCACCGTGACATCTGACAGAGAGCTGAACGTAGCCGGCTGACCGACCAAGTGTCAGGTCGTGTAATTGGTACTGACACTCCCTTCAAACGTAGAGCTCGCGCACTCACCTGGCCCAGAGGGCTCGTTACAGCTCCAAACTGACCTTAACTTCTGTGCGTGCAAGGTTATTGTCCTCCAGGGAGCGATACAGGTCAATGTTCAGCACCTTTGATTATGACAGTTTCACGAACTTCATTCATGCAATGAAACCAGGATGGAGACCGGAAAAGAAATTAAATTCATCAACAGCGACACTTCAGTGAATGGAACACATGAAAAAGAGGATGGTTTGTTGATTTTCAGGGGAGACTCTACTGACATCTGTCTGGTTCTTTGGCCGAATTATTAGTATAACTTATCGGTCTTAGGCTCATAGGGGCTCGGGTTCGATTCCCAGCCAGGCCGGTGATTTTAACTGTGTATGGTTAACTTCTCTAGTTCAGGGACTACGTGTTTGGTCCGTCTTCATACATTTCTCTTAATCTGCATATAATACATCATATTACCAACCACCACAGAAACACGCATCCCTTCACATAGGGTTAGCGTCAGGAAGGCATCCAGTCTTAAAACTGGGCCTAATGCAGATCCCGTGTCGAGCACAGCAAACTAAGTAGTAGTCCAGGAAGAAGAAGGCCCTAATGGAATTATTTTCTGTAATTTTAGTCCTATTTACACGACGATTTAGGAGTTGATTAATAAGGCCGTATTTAAATACAACACATATTTCCAAAATGGGCATTTCTAAAACCCAATTTAGTCCATTTGCTCGGAGCAACGCTTTTTAATTGATTATTTTGAAACTTACTTGCATAGATCGGAGACTTTTAAGGTAATCAGTTATTGTTTTATTTCATTTATCCTTATATTTTTAACAATGTTTTATCAGCATATGATACTGCGTCGTAAGAAATTGAATTTCTTTATATTTAAAAGAATCTTGTAAAAGTTACTGAAATGGGGATAGCAAATCATGAATGCACATGTGTGCAAAATTTAATAGCAATAGGATTGAAACTGTTGCGTAGGGATCATTTTGAATTCTAGAAAAGGTTACAATCAAGTAATTTTCACCGATAGAAGGCCTTCCTGATTAATTCCTGATTCAGATTGAATATTAGTAAAGTTAGATTCCTCATCTCGTATCTCAATTAGTGCGAACTTCTTTATACTTTTTCTTCCCTTAGATATTATCCAACAGTTATGGCTAGACTGTATTTTACTTAGATTATTATAAGCTCAACGGTATTACAAAACTGAAAAAGTTCAAAACAACAAGTGAGATTTGTACATGTCCGTAGGACCTTTGAAAAGTGTCGTACTGAAAACACTGGAGTATTTTCTAACACCAAAATCTCGTTTTTGGTTTCTGAGCCATTTCTGGACAAATATTTAAGTGGAGTCCCCACTTAAAGGCTCTTAACTCTGTAAACTGGGCGGTTGAAGGTATTGGAAGTTTACCGAAGTTATTGTGGGTTGTAAAGTAGGGAATGTATATCTTTGGTGTTTCGGCTGGAATTAGTAAGCCAGGGCCAACAGAAAGTGCTGCCCTGCCTCTTTTCCCCTTGTGTAAAACCCAACGAGGGTCCTTTCTCAAGATGATTGTTGACTGCACTAGGATTCCAACCGCAGATATCCATTACCGGCTTAAGATTCCTCGTCACTGACTTCCTAAATTAGCTTCGTGTCACTGATCCGGCCTTTGTCCTCAAGAGTTGATAAAGCGAGCATAAAGCGGTTCCTACTCTTATTCTTACAGCTGACCATAAGTTCCAAGACTAAATTTCCGACATCAGCAAGAACGTACGCTCTGTGTATTCCAAGGAATGATGTAGCCATAAGGAACACTTGATATATGAATGTTGCAAATGAAAGGAAGTGCTTGTCTACTGTACAAAGTGATAAATACTGTTAATCATCGTGAAAATTGTCACTAAATATAGGAACATACTCCATACAAGCTAGCAAGTGGCTGTGCGCTTGGGTCAGCTTGCATATGGGAGATAGTGGGTTCGAACCCTACTGCCGGCAGCCTTGAAGATGGTTTTGTATGGTTTCCCGTTTCCACACTAGGCAAATGCTAGGGCTGTACTTTAACTAAGGTCATGGTCGCTTCCTCCACACTCGTAGCCTTCCCTATCCCATCGTCGCCGTAAGACCTAATCTGTGTCGGTGAGACGTAAAATAGATTGTAATTATTCCATATAGTGTGGAAACTATTACTGCTAATTAATCTTTACAATCCAATTTTTTAACAGATTGTTACAAAAATGTTTAAAATGATTAACAGTAGCCTATAAACTGTAGTTTCTAGCAGTATATGCTATATTGCGCCATTTCACAATGGTACAAAGAAATTAGCAACTTTTCTCTTGAAATGTCAGTAACTATTTGACGAACGTTTGTCATGCTCTTTCGTCCATGGAGGTCTTTCTTTTCCACACATAAATCGATCATACATATCCTATTCTTGACAAAGAAATGGAATATTGTATTAGGTTTAACAGTTTTCTGATTTCTTTCTAGTTTTACAGACAACGGTTAAGTTACGGGTTTCTCAGAGGGGACGGATCGGAGGTACTATCCCGTATCACCCCTTTGATTACACCTCAGATTCCTAAGACAGAAAATCACGATTTCTAACGGTATCTCTAAGGAAGACGACATTATGTTCCCTTGAATGAAATGCAGGATATCCTTGTTCTGGGCAAGGGCGTGCTGGTGGTGATAGGGCGACGCTGTCTTCTTGCTATCTAATTCTGAACTTCGCACGGGAGATAACATAGTAAGCTCACCGGCAGTTTAAACAGAACAAAGACAAGGGTTCATACAATATTGAAATACCCTCACCCTTGAAGGCTTAGAGTGAAACATAACACAGGAGCGTGGCGCGCTTCGCCCCCTGTACGTGGCAGTATTTATTCAAAGCACTCGCACAGGGCCAGCCCCTCTCTCCGATGGGCGATGGAAAGTTCTAAATGTGTTTTCATTCCTCCAAGGGGTCGTAGAAGGAATGCAGTGGAAATTAAGTTTCGTCCAAAAGAGGGGATACGTTCAGTCAAATTACCTTAAAGAGATAGATGTGCTTCCTTTGACAAGAAAATAAAAAAATAGGCAGACAGAAAGACGTATGCAAAAATAATATGGCAGGCAGACCCAACGTAAAGTGCTGAGACAGAGAAAGTGGCACGGAGCAAAAGAGGGGAACGACCACTATTACTTCAAATCCTCTTCAGTAAAGAAAGGTTCCCCCTGGTGTGAGCTTATTCTGATAATGCCTCTATTCGGGTACACGCTTCTCTTTTCATCCCGTTTCTATGTGATTATGATTCGATGCTGAGGACTTACCCCTTAGTTTCCTGCTGAATAGAGATGATAAATGGCATAAAGATTAGGGGTAAACCCTCCCATATAGGCAGTCACTACAGGTCGTTCGGTAGTGGAATTTAATCAAAACGAAGTGTCACTACAGAAACAAGCTTGTAATAAACTAAAAGGAATAACATTTAAAGCGAATTTCAGGAGTTTCGTGATATTCGGTCCAGTAGTAGCGAGCCTGCCTCTAACTTGAGGTTCTGAGTTCGAGTCGAGGCCAGGTCAGGGATTTTACTTGTATTTGAGGACTGGTTTCATTCAGCATACGTAAGAACAGTAGAGCTGTCTGATGGTGAGATAGCAGTCCCAATCTAAAAAGCTAAGAATAACTCCTGACAGGATTCGTTACGTTGACCGTGCATCATCTCGTAATTTTCTGGCCTCCGGGATGAGCAGCGGTCACTTGGTAGGCAAAGGGCCATCGGTGTTGTGTATTCATGAGGTTTGTTTGTTTGTTTGTTTTTGTTTGTTTCTTTGTCGAATAATTAAAAAGGATTACATGGGGAATTTCGGCATTCTGTCTAAAGGTAGTGAGCTTGTCTCTTACCCGGAGGTCCTTAATTGTATTCCTGACCAGGAGAGGGTTTTAAGACCTGGATCTAACAGCTGGTTCATGGTACACTCAACCCACGTGAGAACAATTTAGAAGTTGTCTGACGGTGAGATAGCCTAGTGGCCCCTGTCTACGAAGTCAACGTTAAAGGCCGAGATGGCTCATCGCCCTAAACTTGTCACCTTGTGATTTGCAGGAAGTCTTCGGGCTAAGCAGTGATCACTTTGTAGGCAAAGGTTCCTAGACCTGTAGCACCAAATATCCTGAGTGCATGGGCCGGGATTCGAACCATGACCACCTTAGTGAGAATCCAGTGAACGAATGGATGAAATCAGGTTAGCTAAGAGGATATTGGACTCGGTTATGGAGGTTATAAAGGAGGCATTGAGAGTTCTAGGAAACAGTATTCTTAACTGGGCGATTCATTGTTTAAAGCAAAAAGTGTGGAAGCACAGGAGGTCACAGTGCTGGTTTCAAATAAAATATTACGGAGGTGCTTAGTTCACTCACAGAGGCTGACAGGCCGAACACTTTGAAAGACATAAGTCTGCAATGAGAATGGAATGGAATGTAGCTTCATTAATATTTGTAGCCCACCTACTGTATGTTGAACACTCAGACGAAAGGCTTATTTGTTCCTCAACAGCTCCGGTATCAGTTGTCATATATGACCTAGGCGTCACTGAAGAGGCATACTAGAGAAATGAGATGTGCGTTATGTGCGTTACTTTCCCCGTTGCTGCTGTTACACTACATATGTCTGCCAAGCCCACTAGCATACATGCACCTATCGACACTATGAGCGACGTTTGCACACGATTCATAACGGGAACTGGCTGCATAAAGAATGGCTCATATCTTAGTCATATTCAAGCAAAGGATGAGACTGAGACTTTCATTCATCCATCTCAGCCATAGCCCGTACCCCATAGCACAACACACTGTGTGCGCTGTAAACACAAGGTACCGCCATATTATGCACGTACAGTGTACTGTATATGTTTTTGTTGACGAGACATCCTCCCACTCCGCAGCAGGGAAGTTTGTGTTAACGAAAATCAGCCTGTATGTCACAGGCTATTTCTGGTGATATTTCGCCAGTTTTTTATCTGCTTTTCCCGGTACACCTCATGGGTGTGAGGGTGTTGTGTGTGAGTACAGGTGTAGGTTCTATACAATAATTGACCTTCGTGACACATTTAGTTAGTTGTTAGTCTTCTGATACCAAAATTACGCGGGCTCGATCCCGATTGTAGTCGGTGGCATTTAAGGGAACTTAAATGCGGCAACACCGTGTCGTTGGTTTACGGAATGTTAAAGAACTTAGTCTGGCCTTGGTTAAATATAATAATAATAATAATAATAATAATAATAATAATAATAATAATAATAATAATAATAATAATAATAATAATAATAATGTAAATTACTCATGTTATTGTAAATACCACGCTTTGTTTGGCTACATAAAATGGTATCGGTGGGCAAGAAGACAGAATGAACGTTGTTATTTGCCGTATAAATTGAGCACACAAAAATGACATAGTATATATTTTTACGTGGGCGTAACTGTACTTCCACGATCTAGTTCGCGTTCCGGCAGATAATCTAAAGTTCATCAGAAACATTAAAACTTAGCTGTATACTGAACCTGATGATGATATTAATAGGATGGACAATACACTTTCCGCTTAGGTCGACACATCCTTTTTGCCGATGTGGAAACTTACGAGTGACAGCAGAATACCATTCTTAAAGGAAAGCTTTCTTAATCTTTTCTGTAGGAAGTTTAATAATCTTCTGGAATCAGATCATGTGAATATGTGGATGCCGTAAAATATTGAACGTTAAAGATGGCAGATTTACTACCGTGTGCATGATTGCTTTCTGAGAAAGGTAGAGTATCATGTCTGTCAACGTAACTATGAACAGCCCCTTGAAAAGACTATCATCAGTATAAAGTACTCAGATCCGCATGTGACACTTTATGATAGTTGGAATATGAAATGGCGTATGGTTTTTAGTGCCAGGAGTGTCCGAGGACAAGTTCGGCTCGCCAGATGCAGGTCTTTTGATTTGACTCCCGTAGGCGACCTGCACATCTTAATGAGGATGAAATGATGTGAAGACAACGCATACACCCAGTTCCCGTGCCGGCGAAATTAACCAATTATGATTAAAATTCTCGACCCAGTCGTAAATCAAACCCGGGACTCCTGTGACCTAAGACCAGCACGATAACCATTTAGCCATGGAATTGAAGTATAATAGATCATTACTTCCATACAGAATTATAAAATGTGATAACATTTTGTGTTCAATGGATGATACTCCGCGGCACGCCAAGTGCTATGGTGTCAAAACGGAGAGTCGAAACCCTCTTCAAGTGCTATGTCATCGACAGGGTCAGTGAGTAGGCCTACGCCACTACTTGCAAAGGATGAGTGGTAAATGTTGTAGCCTAGGCAGGGCGTTCTTTACGAGTGTTCGTGGGGGTGCCATGGCCGCTGGAGTCCCAAGTGCATTGATTGAAAAAGTATGTAATATGCGCTTATTTTATCACTAGCCTATTCCAGTATCTTTAGCGTAGTTCTAACGGCTAGTCTTTAAAGTCTTTGATTGAGATGTCATTTTGTATATGCAGTATTTGTTGCGGAAGAAGACAAGACAGACATGTTTCTTATTTTTTCTACTAGTACATTATCACACAAATACGTTACAGGTTTTCGGCGACGCAAGATTGGGAAAGAAGTAGGACTGGGAAGGTAGCTAGTTCCCAGCCCCTGCATTTACCCGGTGTGAAAGGTTGAAACCATGGGATTCGACCCCACCATCTCCCGAACGCTAGCTCACGGATACGCGACCCGAACTACTCGGCCAACTTCCTCGGTTCTTATTCCCTCTTTCTGTACCTTTCCTTGCCGTACATAGCAGTATGTAATGGAAAAGTGGATGTAGTGATGACTGTACAGCGAAAGTCAAATTAATACGCAAGAATACCTATTACGCTAGACCTTCTTTCTTTTTCTTCTTCTTGTGCTACTTTACCCTATCTCCGATGGGATCGCGAGTGCGAATTATGTCTCTCATACCTGTTTCACGGTTGAATGCCCTTCCTGACGCCAACCCTATGAGGAGCGATGCATTCGATATTAGTCTATGGTTGGTAGTGTGGTAAATGAAATGGCGCATGGCTTTTAGTGCCGGGAGTGTCGGAGGACATGTTCGGCTCGCCAGGTGCAGGTCTCTTGAATTGACACCCGTAGGCGATCTGCGCGTCGTGATGAGGATGTAATGATGATGAAGACGACACATACACCGAACCCCTATGCCAGCGAAATTAACCAATGACGGTTAAAATTCCCAACCCTGCCGGGAATCGAACCCGCGTTCCCTATGACGAAAGGCCAGCACGCTAACCATTTAGCCACGGAACCGGACGGTAGTGTGATGTGGTGTGTTGTGTGTTTACGAAGAGGTGTATATTGGGACAAACCCAAACATTCTCGAAATAACCAGACGTTGCTAAACTCACTGACTCGGTCGGAAATCGAACCCGGGACTCTCTGATCCGAAATACCAAACATTTACCCACATATGAATTAACGAAGAAAACGAACAGGATCCTCCTCTAAGTCGTTATCCATGTTATACACCATTATGGGTAAAAAATGTAATGTAAATTTAATAATAATAATAATAATAATAATAATAATAATAATAATAATAATAATAATAATAATAATAATAATAATAATAATAATAATAATAATTAGGTTCCTTGAAGGAAACCATAATTTAATTTCTTCGATTACATATATTTTAAAAAAACCATTTAAACTCTTTATGTCTTAAGGCTGGTAATTTCATGATTGAAAAAGCCTAAAGACTTGAAGAGCTTAAATGTTTTAATAGTAATGTTATTTGCTTTACGTCCCACTAACTACTTTTATGGTTTAGGGAGATGCCGAGTTGCTAAACTTTAGTCCCACAGGAGTTCTTTTACGTGCCAGTAAGCTACCGACACGAGGCTGACGTATTTGAGCACCTTCAAATACCACTGGATTTAGCCAGGATCGAACCTGCCAAGTTGGGTTCAGAAGGCCAGTGCCTCAACCGTCTGAGCCACTCAGCCCGGCACGTAAATTGAAGTCTTAAAGCTGTTGTATAGCATTATTTGAAGTGGTTCCACATACTGAATGAGTTGATTATGTGTGTAAATACAGAAGATATTATGAGTATAATTTTGTAAATAACATTAACTTACTATGGATGAGCTGGGTGTTTAATAGAAAAATTATTAGTGTAAATTGTATGACACTGTATTTGAGGCAAATGTCTACTTTTCCTTTTAATTTAAAATTTAGTGCTTGATAATAATGTATTTTTGTGTATCATTTGCCACCGAGATAGATACCTCATTTGCAAATAAAGTTATTTTGATTTTGAAGTCAAAGATAACCACCAACAGGGGGGAGAGACCATCCTACCATCGCAATCATCGCCACTAGTTTTGTTCGTTTTCAAAAAGTACCAAACTTATACCAACTAACAAACTATCATAATACATGATTAAACTATAATTTACTGTTACAGTACATATTATATGATCGTTATTTAGATATATCTTTTCTTATACTTATGATGTACTAGCTGATGTACCCGTGCTTCGGTACGGGATTCTCAGAAAGACTGACTTGGTGGTTTTCCTAACTGAATTCAACATAGGTCATTACAAAAACGTCAGTAGGAATGTAGCGATTGAAAGCAATGTTATATAAAATACTCGATCAAATGAAAAACCGCACACTTTCTCACTTTCAACGAACAGTACTACGGTGCCGATCTAACAGTCCAAAGTTCCAGAGCTGGAACAACCAGGTCGCAGACTGCCATCAACACTCCTCTGTCATTATTCCATTAAATATGCACACTACTCATTCCAATCAGTGCCTCAGAGTAGGGATTGAATAGCTCGAATGCTATGATGAGCCAGTGTGTTACGTACCTGCAGTATCAGGAAATGTATGAACCAGAGGAGTTGCATGCTAAAGAAGAAAGTTTTCCAACTCCCTAGCTATTTCCTGCCAATGTTCAGTCAGGCTGTTATACTCGGTACGCATCAGTAATCCCATCTATCGGAGTTGAGCGGCACGAAGAACATCACAACAAACAATGGTCAATGTAAAGTTATTGTTGAGCAGTGTTATGCGATTTGGATATTGTAGGCCTTCTGAAATACCACTCTTATCACAGTCGGTACAGTAAAACTGAATGAAACATAAATGATCGGAAATTGTATTGTCTATAAATTTTGTTATGTAGTACACCGTACTTTTCGATAGCACCAATAATATAGGTACCGGAATTAAAAATTAAATTTCAGGCGCCTCCCCTAAACTACAATTTCATCTCGGGAAAATAAAATTATTTACAGCTTATACTGTAGTTTCTTTATTCCCCGACTCTATATAGCGGTTTTCATTAAATTCTGTTAACCCATTTTCTCGTGGCTCGGCGTTGATATGGACTTAGCAACAAAAATACAAATTCATTAATATCTGTGTTATCAGAGCTGGTACGGTAAAAATGTATAAGACATAAATGATTGTAAACTGAATTCTATATAACTTTAGTTATATAGAATTTATCGATAGGACTGCTAATAATATAAATATTCGATAATTAAATTTAAGGCCTTCCCCTAAACTACTATTTCACTCAGCGTGAATAAAATGATTTATAGCCTAGATCAGGGCCTCTCAGGGTGCATGCGCGTGGTGCATGCACTGTGCACGGTGCAAAAGACGACTTCGCTTGGTTGACCAGAGTGCAGACCCCCCACTCCTCTCTCCCTACCCCGTTCGGCCTGTCTCTGCGTTCCTCACCTTCACTGCTGTTTCTCCCCCACTGCGAAATGTTTACGTGTGGTGAGCGGAGACGTACAGTTGTATGGGACAAGATTACCAGTGTTATTAAAAAAATTAAAAAAGTGAATTAGAAATACACATACATGATTGAGAGGAATGTAAACATAATTTTAAAAAATGCAGAGCCCGTAACCAAAAGGAAAATGCTACAGTACTGGAACAAAACTCATTTGTGGATATAGAATGCTCTTCTTCAAGCTGTTTCAACTTCCTTAATTCTTTCTCTCTGACGTCTCCTATGATTTCCCAATAATTTTCCGAATGTAGTCTGTTGTAGTGTCTTTCAATAGATGATTTTCTTACGCACGTAATTATCGTCCCACAGATTAAGCATTTGGCGTTATCGTCACGACAAACAAACAAAAAAAAAATACGAAAGTTCCCAGTTCGATTGAAATGGACTTTCGGAAGTCTTTGCTTTCTTCGAAACAGGTGGCTCCATTATTATGTTGTTGTCGTGCGCTTGTCTATTTCACTGATAAACACGTCGTCTACCACCAAACGCTTCGTCGCTCTCAGCACACTACACCATCCGAGTCAAGCCGAGTTGAGGCGAAGCGTACCGATGCACAGTGCACAGAGCCTATGCACCTCGCTCTGCACGCGTGAGAGTTTGGGCGTTTGAGAGGCCCTGGCCTAGATTGTAGCGGCTCATCCTCCGACTTCACATACCGATTTTCATTAAATTCTCTTCAGCCGTTTTCTCGTGATGTGTGTACATACATACATACATACATACATACAGACAGACAGACAGACAGACAGACAGACAGACAGACAGACAGACAGACAGACAGACAGACAGACAGACAGACAGACAGAAATTACGGAAAAGTAAAAAGTACATTTTCTTGTTACTATGGACATGACCGATACAGAAATACCATTCTTTTCAAATTCTGAGCAATGTACAGACAAAACTCTTATTTTATATATATAGATTTCCTTGATATTAACGAAGTTATCCAGTCCAGAATACCCCTTCCTTGACTACATGTAATTTTCTCTGATAAAGAATGGTAAATGATCATATAACAGTTTAGCCTTATGCCGTCCGCCGCACTCTTTATCGTAATGGCTCTTGCGATAGTTTACTATGGTTAGAGCTGTCGATTCGACTTGCCTTAAAGGTGCCTCGGCAGCTTTCTTCTGCTCTCCTGTAAAGTTGTTACTTACGATAGTTTAGTGACGTCCAGATATAATGTTCCCTGTGTGGCCGTATAACGTATTCATTTAGACATTGTAAGGGAATTCAAAATTCATCCCTGTCGTCCAGCGATTATTGTAATAGAAGAAGATGACACTTTGTGATAGACATGCTCTGAAGGCGGTAGGTATGCCAATATGAGATGTGCTGTTACGTTGTCAAAGGCACTCCAATAAATATAGCTTCATAAGCGAGCCGTTATTGGAATATTGGTGCAGTTTCACTGAGGATAACACAGCCTTCCAGTTATCTACATCAAAGGATTGTTCAGTAATTAATAACGAGAATTTGGAACAAAATTCCCCTTAATGAAAGAAAGACATACTGTAAAAAGTTATTTTCTGTAAGTTATAATTTTTATCCCCACATATAATATTCAATCTTACTAGCTTAAGTTACTAAAAGTGCCTCCAATTGTACTAGTCAGCCTACCACACAAGTCTCACTTTTACAAACTCTTGTTTTACGTTTACTATTCAACCTTCTGTTCTCTTCTGATCGCCGGGCTGAGTGGTTCAGACGGTCAAGGCGATGGCCTTCTGACCCCAACTTGGCAGGTTCGAACCTGGCTCGGTCCGATGGTATATGAAGGTGCTCAAGTACGTCAGCCCTTGTAGATAGATTTACTGGCTCGTAAAAGTAATCCATGGGACTAAATTCCAGCACCTCAGCATCTGCGAAAACCGTAAAAATAGTCGGTGGGACGTTAAAACCAATAACATTAATCATTCTCCAGATGGTGCTAGTTCTGTGAGGCCTAAGGAGTATTTAATATTAGTACCGTTCAGAACTCTTGCCTATATTCAGCCGTCACCTTTAAATCAACAGTGTAGCCGAGAGGTGCTCAGCTGGGCGCCCACTGAGGCTAGCCCAGTGCGGCTGGACTGGCGTGACGTAAATGCGGGCATCTTACGTAAGAATCATACGTCACAATGAAGCGAGACAGTGAACACACCTTGCAGGGAAGCGCGGGAACATTGACGTTAGACCGCCATTACTAAGGTCTCCTCTACTACTCATCGAAGTGTTGATTGGGGTACATTATTTAATAAAGCTTTATAATCGAAACAACAACAAAACTGACCGTTTCAAGATATTCCAGTTTGATATATACTGTACTCTATATAAACAGTCTGTTTTATTTTCTTATTATTCATTGAAAGAAATCTGACACGTTATAATTTCTGTGTTACAATCTACAAAGGTACAGGATTTAAGCGTACAAGCTACGATTTACAATTCTTTGGATAGAAATGACAGTTTTTCCATTTTTTAAAAAATGTAAAATTCCTGTTATTCATTAAGCAAATAGTAACTTCGTGTGGCTATTTCTAGCCGAGTGCAGCCCTAAGCAAATAGTAATATAATTACGTAATGCAACAATGATTTTGCACAGTGTTTTAGTGTTGTGTGAATTTCCGTGTTCACTGAATTTCAGAATATAGTATTTAAAATTTAACAGGCGTCCGGTGATAATAGTTAGTCTCTAAATGGCGAGAGGGATGTTCATCACGAGTGAGGACATGGATATTTACTATCCAAGATTAAAGTAGAACGATGATGAAAATATATCTACCAGATAGATGTACAGTATAGTATACCATCAAATAAATAACCTCACTAATTTTATTCCCGGTAAGCATGATTGGATTGTTGGTGAGTTTATCAGATAATTTAAACCCAAACAACCATAGGCCACAGCTTATAGAACCGTTTCTAAAGCACCTCTTAAAACGTAATAGTGAAAATTGTAATTCATTACGTATATTATAAAATATTTGAGGTTTTAGGCCTATAAATCTTTATTGTATCTGGTCAAAATACATAAACCGCAATGAACGTAAATAATTTATTACTTACAACGTTAATTGAAAATGACGTGGATTTCTGCCTCCATTTCAAACTCGTGTATCGCCGCAGTGATTGAGAGTGACTGGGAGAACTTCTCCCAACCGTCATGGCCTGTGATGTAGCCACAACGTCACTGGCTGTACAGCATACGCTCATCGTCTGCCAGCTCGCCCACTTACAGCCCTGGGCGCCCGCGGGACGGAATGCCCAGCATGAGCACCTCTGGTGTAGCCGTATTGAAACATCGGGCTCCTTAAGACCTCCGTAGTTAAGCAACATTGAGCCCATGTGCTTTTAGCTAGAGGAGGAGCGGAAAGGAACTGCCCACCATACCACAAATAAACTCAGGATACCTGATCATTGGCCGCTGACTTAGTTGGGGGTTCTCTCTAGGTCGCCAACGTCCAGGTTCGGATAAGGCACTTGCATTTGGATTATTCTTCGAAGAATCGCTCACTTTCTCCTATAATTAGTGTTAAGATGGACTTAATGTACCACCACCACCACGAACTCCGCGAGTAGCACGGTTTAGGACAAAGGTTTATTTCCATCTGCCGTATATCAACGCCCCGAAGGCTAAGGAAGAATTCCGTATTGTTCTAGTTCTCTTTATTTGGCAACTTACAGTGTCCATAACGCGCTGTTGGATTCTTGAGAAGCGTTCACAGTTTGCGCTTTTAAACAATCCTTCACCCATTAGTTGAAATGTATTCGTTTGCTTATAAGTTGATGCCGCTGTTGACCAAGACGCCTTTACCCCTTATAAGAAGCAACATCAAGAGAACGTGGCTCTTTAAATGATTCACTTGCAACAAAGAGTTAAAAAAATAATATTATTACTTTATGACAAACATTCCAAAAGAACAGTAGAGATTTCCGTGCTCGCAAAGTCCTTACGTAATTAATTTACATTCATGTATACTTACACTGTGTCAAAATACAGAACGTCCTCTCTGTTGAATATAGTGAACAGTGCTAGTGGCTCTGCCATTTACATGGAGGTCTCATAATTCTCTTGATCTAAGGGTGTAAGGGTTCAGTCAGTGTCTTGACATCACTTAAAGTACTGTTCAGTCAATCTCAGTAGTATAGTGAGTTAGTTATTGCCCTTCAGCTCCAGTGAGGTTCGATTCCGGACGAGATCTCATTTGGGGGAGTTTGAATGACACATATCCAGCATGTCAAAGAACTGTACAACTTCTCTGTTTTATAAGCACTTCTTACCTATTTTGAATTCTGGGCGGGAGATTGTTTCCAACCTTTGAGCACTAAAATTTTGACAGAGTCTGAAGCCCATTGATTCTGATTTTACAGCCATACTAATTGCTCCGGGAATGAATACAAGCACAGTGAACTTCTTCGCCGCAGTACTCTGGTCTTTACGTTATTGTTGTTAAGCCCGGAAGTGTCCTTACTCGACCTTGCCGATGTCAATCATGATCGGCCCCAAGACAGTACTTACTCAACTGCTACCTCGAGGCAGTTCTGTGGTTCGTCCTGTTACTTGACTCTTGGGATTAAGATTTGTCCTATTCCGCTCTGGGAATCGTTGACCTATTTTCATCCGAGCTACTTTTTATCGCCTCGTGCGTCATGCAGGAGAAACATCGGTTCTGTTCTAACTCGGACTTAACATGGGATGTTTTGTATACAATCTAGTATTGTGTTTTATAACATAATAGGTTAACACCTAAATTTGAAGAAATATCGACGTTTCAAAAAGAAAAATGTGGTCACAACAGTTCGTAAAGAATTAGTGATTCTCCGTCGTTCACGTCCCATATAGCAATTAAGTTGACACAAACACAGCAAAGTATTTTTTTTTGGTTTTGTTTTTTTTCCAGGAGTTATGTTCACAAACTAGTCTCCAATGAAAATAATCCACGCACAATTTCAAGGAATGTAAGCGCATTGAGTCCACATTATATCATACTTGACAGTTAATGGTCGATGTCTCTGTTACGTACTGTTTGAGCTATCCCTTAGGCTGCTGATAGGAGATGATGGGAATTGACAGGTTCAATTTCAACCCCTATGACCCTCGCCGCAGGAGGGACGATGGGGTGTTCGTCCCAATTACCACTGTCAAGTCTCGCCACAGCACGTTTGACGTTGTCAACAGTTATTTTTGCGGGTATTAACATGGGTATTAGCACTGACTCAGATGTCTTCTAGTATTAACAGACTATGTGCCGGAAATAGGTGTTGTTTTCAGTATCATTCATCTTTGATTCATTGATCACGTTAAGCAAGCAAATTACGTTATAGTTGAACGTGACCATTAATATCGTGGTTATATACATGGGACCTTTCATTTCTCACGTGGAGTTCTCTCCACAGGGATAGATAGATAGATATTGTTCATTTTAACTGGAAAAGTTAGGACACGTGTTCCTGTCTTACACTTAACCAGTGAATGCATAAATAACATAAAAATATTACATAAACAAAAAGAGTTTGAAACAAATTACTATGCTGCTATGCTATCTTACTGTAGGCCTACATAAAATATCTATAATAATGAAATGAAAACCTACAACCTGTTTCCCAGTCAGTAATAGGGTCAGGGATGGAATGAATGAAACATATAGGCCTATAGGCTATTAGTACGATGGGGTCGCCACTCCCAAAGTGATTCATTAATGACTGATAAAGGCTATGAAATGATAATGGAGAGTGTTGCTGGAATGAAATATGGCAGGGAAAACCGGAGTACCCGGAAAAAACCTGTCCCGGCTCGGCTTTGTCCGGCACAAATCTCACATGGAGTGACCGGGATTTAAACCACGGTATCCAGGGTTGAGCGGCCAACGCGCTGCCGTCTGTGCCACGGAGGCTCTATGTATATTATAATCAATTTAAATGATTATAATACACAATATAAATGAACACTTTGCTTCCCAAGTACGATAATATAATATAATACCAAAGAAGGAATTATTTTTTTTTGCTAGGGGCTTTACGTCGCACCGACACAGATAGGTCTTATGGCGACGATGGGATAGGAAAGGCCTAGGAGTTGGAAGGAAGCGGCCGTGGCCTTATTTAAGGTACAGCCCCAGCATTTTCCTGGCGTGAAAATGGGAAACCACGGAAAACCATCTTCAGGGCTGCCGATAGTGGGATTCGAACCTACTATCTCCCGGATGCAAGCTGAAGGAATTAAAATACATTGAATTACACTAATAATAACAATAATAATATAGATAAACCTATTATTATTTACAATTTAATGCCCAGTTCCAGAAATTTCTCACACTGACAAAAGTTTCGGTTTTCGTGTTATAACTGTGGGCGAAAACATTACAAAATGGGGATAGGGATAACTATACAGGAATGTGATTATTCATTTCAAAAAATCTCGCACACAATAAACTAAAGCACTCATGACTTACGGCCGGGCTGAGTAGCTCAAACAGTAGAGGAACTGGCCTTCTAAGCTCACCTTCATGGGTTCGATTCCGGTTCCGTCAAGTTGTATTTGAAAGTGCTCAAATACTCCAGCTTCGTGTCTGTTGAATTACTGGCTATAAAATAACTCTTGCAGGAAAAAAATCGGCTGCTCGACGTCTCCGAAATCTGTAAAGATAAATTAGTGGTATGTAAAACCATTATGTTACTTGTTAATAATATCACTTCCACTTCTGTAGGTTATGGAGCCACTGCAGTATTTTGAGCGTCCAATGCTGAGGTGCACACACAGCATTTAAAATACGTATCTCAGTATCTAAGCAGATTTCCAGTTTTCTTGCTTTTAGTTAACTGTGTCGTAGCAGTAGTTTGCTTTTCCAACCCGTGACCTCGTTAATGCACCTAAGTATCAGTGAACCCAAATACATTATTTTGTTCACTGTCTGCAACACATGAACAGCCTACAGTTTCTGAGTGCTGTTCTCCCAGCAAATAATATTTAATTTATTTTTGTTTTCATTCTATTTATTTTCAAGCTCATGCGTGACATCGAAAATACCAAATGCTAAAAATTTGATTGGAATAATTCCGTATGAATATTCATCGAACCAACCAACCAAACAGGAATTTACAAATCCAATACCTTATTCTGAACAGCCAGCCTGGTTATAACAATATTACCAGAGAGAATGAAACTAATGGAAACCACAGTTTTCTACGAAAGCTGCTTTATAAACTTCTGAGGTTCAAATTCTAACATGACAAAAAGGGAGTAAAAATTACTTGTGGTTTTCAAATTCTGATCTGGATTTGATTTGTCATGTGAATGTATAAAATATTTTTGGTGTTACACCTCCTCTTATAAAGATATAAATTATAACTGAAGAACCGTAGAAATATACAGAATAGACCTACTGGTGCGTTTTGCTATGAATTCTAAGAAGATAAAAGCTTAAATTGGTTTGCACTCGTAACATTAATTCTAAAGAATATCCAGAAAGAACGGGAGTTAATGAGAAATGAGAACTAGGACGCGGTCGAGCTGGGTGCTGGTGGTGAGATTTGGTAACAAAGGCTGGTTGTCTTCGTGACCTGGTTGTGGACCGCAAACACCGGAACAGTGGTTCATATGTTACTGCAATTAGTGCAGCCTGTCCTGCGACCAGAGCCAGCGACATTAAAATTATATGCAAAGTAGGAGAGAAAAGCCCCGCTTTCAATTGTGGGGTAGTATCTATACACTAACTTTAACGGAGAAACAAAGCAGTCGAACACAGTTTTGGTCACAGTAACTAATTCAAGTGGTAATAATGATGTTCGTGAAGTTCGCAGCCCTTATTTTTTAATATACAGGATGTTTCAGAAAATGTGGGAAGTTACCGGAACGTGGATAGTACACATCAAAACAACACATGTTCTTATGAGCATTCGTCCTATGGTAGGTTGTTTACGAGTTATCACTGTTTATGCTATCAACTGCAATTGACGCAATACGTCATATTAATTCTGATGTGAGGAATTCTGTCTTAAGATCTCGTTTCATTTAATCTGCAATTTAATCATCACGAGCGCACTTATTTCTATTCTTTCTTCATGCCCAAAATAACGTAAGATTCTCTCATTGATAACGTCTTGCCAAACACTAGAAAATACGCTGCTTTGTTGTCGGAAAGCCATCAGAATTGTACTCATTCTGAACACTTGTTATACTCAAATATAGCTACTCTTAAGTGGAATATGCCATGTAGGGTCGATGGATGCACAGTGGGTCTCGGTTCACAAGTGGCCACGGCTGGTCCATGGGTTGACAGCTCAGCACTCCGACCGGCCAACCGAGCAGAGGAGTAGTGGCCACGCCTCTACCGCGGCTCTACGCCTCTGCATTCGGGAGACGGGGCAGGGCTGGACCTCCCGGCTGGCCCTAAACCTCGGCTTGCCTGAGAATGGTTTTCCGTGGTTTTCCATTCCCCTGCACTAAGGCAGGGACAGTTCCTAGTATAGGATACGTTCGCCAACCCCCTCACATTCTCCGAGCATCTCCTTCACCGTAACAAATTTCCCGGCCTGAGAGGCGGCGTTCCCGTCTAAGAGCCCCGCCTTCCCCTTTACGAGAGGAATGAAAACTTTTAGTAGTAGTAGTAGTAGTAGTAGTAGTAGTCAACTTTTTTTCTATTTGCTTAACGTCACACCGGCACAGATTGGTCGATGATGGGATAGGAAAGGCCTAGGAATTAGAAGGAAGCGGCCGTGGCCTTAATTAAGGTACAGCCCCGGTATTTGCCTGGTGTGAAAATGGGAAACCACGGAAAACCATCTTCAGGGCTGCCGACAGTGGGGCTCAAACCAACTATCTCCCGATTTCTGGATACTGGCCGCACTTAAGCGACTGCAACTATCGAGCTCGGTAGTCGGCAACTTAAGAATGTCTACTACAATTCGCAAATGATCGACCATAAGATGTATATTCGCAGGAACGTTATGTGTTGTTTGAGTTGTACTATCCATGCTTTGATTATTTCCAACAAATTGGGGTGGCCTGTTCGGTCGTATTATCGTGATGCCCGCATACTCGCATAAATGTTCGTGCTGTTTTCGTTTCATAGAAGCTACATTTGTGGACCAGGGTTAAAGAGTCGGCTTCCAGATCTCAAGCTTGCGGTTTCAAATCCGGTAGAGGTAATCAGATTTTTGAAAGACGGAAAATAATTCTATCTGTCACTAAATAGCGTATGATGTCTGCATGTAAGAGACTTCTAGTCGCACTTTTGTTGTTTATCGATAGAATTACCAAAAAACTTAGCAATAAGAAACGATGACGCAACAGCCCTGAAGGGCCATAGCATACCAAGCAACCACTGCTTAGCCCGAAGGCTTGCAGTTTATGACGTGTCGTGTGTGGTCAGCACGACGGATCCCCACGGCCATTATTCCTGGCTTCCTATCCCATCGTCGCTATAAGACCTGTCTGTGTAGATGCGACTTAAAGGAAATAGTGAAAAAATAGGTCTGGGTTCGGGTTAGTTGCACCGGAACTGAGGTAATTTAATGCAGCTGTTTCTGAATGCTGTGGAATTATGACTCGTTGGGTCAAGTGATTTGCACGGCTTGATTGGCTAGCAAACTGTTTTGTTATAGCACCTGCTGCCTCAGTTGGGAAAATAAATACTCCAAAATTTCCCTATAACATCCCTTCAATGACGCCTGGGATTTCTAAAGACAACTGATGGTTTAACTCTAGGGGATGCAAACATCCTTCAGATGGAGAATTTAACCTCGAACTAACAACAGCAGGTTTTCGGTGAAGATGGTACGGAAAAAGTGGTAGGGCAGGGAAGGTGACAGTCATGGACTTAACTAAGGAATGAAAATAGCAAAACACAGAAATCCGTCTTATGCAGAGCTATCTACACTGGAGTTCGATCCCGGCATCTCGCAAGTATAAACTCATCGCTACACAACCCGTACCATGTACCCAACACGCTCAGTGCCCATAGCCAATAGGTTTAAAAATGACTGTTACAAACGATAATATATACTCTTTTCACGGGAATTTTTCTGAAACAGAATATATGTGGGAATAACTTATATATTACAAAGGTCTGTGATTCAAGTGACTTAAGATATTCTGTTCGGCTATCGTAAAGACTTCCTTCGTCATATTGTGCGTATGAAGCTGGTGGTAATAATAATATTATTCCTGGTGACATCGTTAAGAGATGCGACTGTGTTCTTGAGGACAAAGTCTCATTAAACTTGCTCCGAGTGAGAATTAAAATTAATGCATTATGAGAGAAACTTCATGAATTGCTAATTATATTTCTATTAAGTTTCTGAAATACTTACTTAAAATTGAGATAGCAACTGCTATTTCACAACTCCCCTGCGAGAAATTTAATTTTCGTTCCATGAAAGGATTAACTTTACCAATAAACAGTAATGCTGTAAATGATGAAGTGAGTACCGAACAGACGATGAATATTCCTCCAAGCTGAAGTCTAGAAGTCAACTATAATTTTGGTTAAGGGTTATTTCGGAATCTACATACATAACCGTGCAGTCTGAATTTGAAAGAGTAGAATTCAGTGGTTCAGAGATTAAGGTTTCGATCTTCTGTTCCCAAAGAAATGTGTTTGATCCCGGCTGAAGCTAGTAGCCTTTGAGAGTGTTGAAATGTGATAGCTGTTTGATGTTGATTTACGGTGCTTTAAGGAACTTCTACAGGAGGAAATTCAGACGTCCTGCCATTCTCATTTATTCCAAAATCAAATGCAACATTTTGACTTTGTAGTTACAATTTAATGGTATGAAGAACCAGCAACAAATTCATATTCAGGCTAAGAATGCCGCGTGTACTTTTGAACGAGTTAAAACCTTTAGTACTCTACTGTATAGGTATTACTGAATTTCAACGGAGTTGATATAATAAAAGAAGTGAGTTCTTGGATAAAATTATGTTTACGTCAGTTTATTTTCTGACCGACTTCACTGTACGGGAGTGAAGGGCAACTGGACTCAGGATATCTTATTCATATCTTAGAAGTAAGAGACATGAAAGTAGCAAGAATGCTTGCTAGTTCAACGATGTAGGAACACTGTTAGGAGGGTGGTTGGAATAAGAAGAGAAAGGCTAAGTTAAGAATGAAGCGATGGATAAAACTGTATATATAAAGCGGAACCGGTGGTGGGGTCATGAGACGAATGGACAGGAATGTGTCACCCAGAAGGATAGTAGGCTCGAACTTGGAGGGTAAGAGAAACTTGGAAAGCAACGTGTTTACATTTACTGATTACATTTCAATACCTTTACAGGCTTAAATGAGACCGAGACTTCAGTGAAATTTATATTTTGCTCTGGCTTGTGCCATGAACCGTCAACTTTTTGAAACTCCAATACAGTTGCCTTTGGCCTATATAAAAAAAATAACGTTCCTAAAAGGAAACCATAATTTAATTTTATCGATTGAAAATGTTAAAAACATTTAAGCTCTTTAACTCTTAAGGAATTTTCAATCATGAAATTACCAGCGTAAATAGTTTAAATCCAATACAGTTATTTGGAAACGTCACTTACATTGAATACATATTTTAATTTAATAGAATAGAAATGGGAACTTGAAAGAATATCCGTTTCACCCAATGTCCTGAAAACTCTGGAAAAACACTTTACGATCATGAATTTTCGACGTGTCGAAAAGCGCCGACGGTATTCCTCGACCTCAGAATGAGCATTACCACCACAGAAGCCGTAAAGATACTCCATTTGTTCTTTAGTGGTGTAGGTGTGTGGCATTTTAGCCAGCGCGTGTACAAACACAGTTAATCGATGCTTTTCTCTTATACACTCTCAGTCCCTCGCGCTACTTCACTCACAACACAACATGAACAACTGTGCGTTCAACAGGCTTGTTTAGTGGCAGAAAAACTATTCGAGCAAAGAGGTTGAAAGCAATAAGGTAGGTTGGGCTAGAATAAAACTTCAAAGAGGTTGGGTGAGTAAGACACATACGTGCGTGCCACTAGCCCCAGAGCAGATGTACATTAAATGTGTTGTATATCGGAAACCATTCGGAGTAGGACATATGTCCATATGAATATTTTTACTCGAAATGATAGTTCCTGTCATATCCCTGAATATTGACCATTCCTCCTGGGACATCCTATATACACACGCACACTCTCAAACAATCACCTCACCGAGCTCGATAGCTGCAGTCGCTTAAGTGCGGTCAGTATCCAGTATTCGGGAGATAGTAGGTTCGAACACCACTGTCGGCAGCCCTGAAGATTGTTTTCCGTGGTTTCCCATTTTCACACCAGGCAAATGCTGGGGCTGTACCTTAATTAAGGCCACGGCCGCTTCCTTCCCGCACTTAGCCCTTTCCTGTCACATCGTCGCCATAAGACCTATCTGTGTCGCTGCGACGTAAAGCAACTAGCAAAAAAAAAAAAAAAAAAAACAATCGCCTCTTCAGTTGAAGGACGTACTCTTGTATTCGTAATGTTCAATACAAGTCAGTCTTTTCCTCGCTTCTGTTGTTACAGTGGGTTGCGATGAGTTGCAATCGACATGAATTAAGCCTTGCCAGTAAAGCCCAGAAATCACTGCAGGCTTCGGTTTAGAACACAAATAAATGGGGAATACTTTATGGCAGAACAGTTTCTAGTATTTACTGCCCTTTTTTATTAAAAGTATGGTGTGATGCTGTTAAAATACTTTATGACATTCATACATCTCGTGAAAATTAAACTTTTTGGGGTATTAGTGTGATGAAATATTTGCGAGGCTACGGTCGCTCGATTACACACTCCAGAATACAGAAGTTAGAGAGGTTTCTTTTAATTAACCATATAGGCAAGCATTGCCTTCCTAAATGTCATATCTCTCTGTTAGTATTGCGTTTCCGTTCAGAAGAGGAAGCTTATCAAAGTAGACTCTATGCTTACAGTAATGAAGTTGACTGAGCAGAGTGAAAATATTGATTGTAAGAACATTGATGTCCATGGAACTACTTACTACATAAGCCAGTTTCTAAATTCAGGGCTTGCTCTTAAAAGTGACTCGTAGACTGGTGCTCGGAATGTCCCAGATTTAATTACTGGCTGTGCTATTATGATATGGTTTGACGCAGAGTTATTTTACTATGCATTTCATTGCACGCAAATTCAGTATTGGAACACCTGTAATTGGCTGTAGGTAGCAGTAAAATCCCTCTTGTTCTGTAAACAGCTCAGGAGTGATTTTATTACGATTAGCTTGTAGCGTAGTACAAGAAAAAACGATTTTCACTTTGGAACGTGTACACTTATTCGTGTTTTAAAGGGAAGTACAACTGAGTAACCATCATCTCTTAACGGTAATCAGAGAGAAAGTGAATGAAGTCCTACCCTTCGACGAAGAGAAATGGAAGGGCCGTGTAGCCTCGTAAACTATAAGGGCTAAGGGTTGATCAGGGGATGTGGGCTGGGAAAGACGAAATCCAGGAGCGTGACACAAGTAAGTGTATGCATTGTCAGACTCAGCTAGGGGATCGTGGTCGCCATCCCACGCTCCGAAATTGAGAGCTCCTGGGAGTTATTTCAGAAGTATGAGGTTCAAATTTCGACTTATACCGCGCCGTCTTGTGTATGATTTTCATCTTCAGGAGCCAGGTACTGGACTGCATCGTATTTTCATACTGCTCTGTTGTCGTAGAAGCTACTTAGCTAAGAAGGACTGGGTTCAGTTTCCCGTCAGAAAGTCGAAGACATTCTAAACGAGATTTCTGCTTCCTCATGGCGCTGAGTTCCAGTGAAGCCAACAACAATACAAGGTTAATTCTTGGGGACAAAGATGGCCGGACAAAGACCTTCCACTCCCTCACGGTCCTTCATGGCCTGCAAGATATGGCTTTGCTTTTACTGGGCTATCCTGGATTGGGTACTCAGCTCTGATATAGACGATTGGAATATTAATTTACATTTTCCACCAATGCAGAAATTAGTTTGCCGCAATTTCCCCCTCTTCAGTTCCTGGTAAATGAGTGCACAGTAGGCCTACTCAACGCACTGGTACTCCAACTATCTTCCCAATCTCAGTTAATTAGAAATATTTACATCAGTTTAGACACAGCAGCCAAATAGGTTAGGTTGTCTGTTAGGTTCAGTACGGACGAAGTAAACTACGTTGATGCCCCCTGGCTCTCAGAAATAGAACAACAAAGATGGGAAGCCACGTGGCAGAAGAGACCAAACTTGAGAATCGGTTGCCGTACTGGACAACAGTCGTCTTCACAGGCTAAGGCTAAAGGCCTAATTGATCTGTGTGTGGGAAGGTTCAATTTTATTATTATTATTATTATTATTATTATTATTATTATTATTATTATTATTATTATTATTACATACCACTAACTATTTTGTGGGTATCCAGAGACGCCCAGGTGCCGTAATTTTGTCTCACAGGAGGTTTATACTGCCAGAAAATGTACCAACACGAGGCTGATGTATTTGAGTACCTTCAAATACTATCGGACTGAACTAGGATCGAACCTGCCAAGCTGGGGTCAGAAGACCAGCGTCTCAACCGTCTGAGCCACTCAGCTAGGCATTATTATTATTATTATTATTATTATTATTATTATTATTATTATTATGATTATTATTATGTACATTCGTTTAGCCCCCTAAGGGGCAGCTGGAACCATTAATAGTACTGGTATTCTTCATCTTCTTGTTCTTCCCAAAACTTCCTCATCCTTTCACTATGGGCCTGCCGTCTTTCTTATGTCCATGAGTTTTTGAGTTTCAAGCTTTTCTCAGATGGATTCTTGGGTGCAAATTTATTGTTGATCTTTTGTCTGTATGTATTCCTTGTGGTTGCCATTGGATCAACGTAGACTTCTTCGAGGTCCTTTTGTGTATCCACTAGCCAGCGAACTTTGGTTTTTCGGTTTCCATTGATAATAAGGAATATTTTCTTAGTCAGTCGTGAGTCACCCATTCGAGCTAAATGTCCATAAAATTTCATACTTTCTTTGCGTGCGAATGAAGTGAATCGCTCAGTTAATGCATAGAGTTCTTCCGAGCTTTCTCGCATTGCCTGAATTACCAATAATTTCACCCAAGTACTGGAATTGTATGACTTGTAAAATTTTGCCATATTTGGTCGCTAGTGATGTTAGGTGTGTGCACTTGGATTCCATGTATTGCGGATTTTTTTTTTGGAGATGTTGAGACCAGTTTTGATTGCAATCTCGTGAAGCTTCTCAATGGCGTGCCTGGCTTCTTCGGAAGTCCGGGTAATTATTGCTAGATCGTCAGCAAAGGCAGGCCATTTAATGTTAATCCGTTTACTTTTCGTTCCCATGTTTATTCCGGGTACTTCTTTCTCCCATGTTTTAATTACTTTTTCCAGTAGTAGGTTGAACAGAAGTGGGAACAATCCATCACTTTGTCCAACGCCTGTTTTTATTTCGCAGGGTGCAGAGATTTCACCCATGAACTTCACCTTAGAGGTTGTATCTGTTAAAGTTTGTTGGATTAACGTGATTGTTTTGTTATCAACATCGTATTCTCGAAGGACATTGAATAGGGTACCACGTTCTATTGAGTCGTATGCCTTTTTTAAAATATACGAAAGTGACCACTGTACGGTTTGACTGGCGGTGTTGGAGTATATTATTATTATTATTATTATTATTATTATTATTATTATTATTATTATTATTATTATTATTATTATTATTATTATTATTATTATTACAATTTGTTTTACGTCACACCGACATAGATAGATCTTATGGTGACGATGGGATGGGAAAGGCCTAGGAGTGGGAAGGAAGCGGCCGTGGCCTTAATTTGAGGTACAGCCCCAGCACTTGCCTGGTGTGAAAATGGGAAACCACATAAAACCATCTTCAGGGCTGCCGACAGTGGGGTTCGAACACACTACAGTATCTCCCGGATGCGATCTCACAGCTGCGCGCCCCTAACCGCACGGTCAACTCACCCGGTATTATTATTATTATTATTATTATTATTATTATTATTATTATTATTATTATTATTATTATTATTATTAGAAAGTAAATAGGACTGAATTATCGGTTACATACTACGGTTCCTCGTCATTTGCTGTACTAAAGCAACCAGAAATCCTTCAGGCTGTTCCTTGTCGCCTCCTCCAGCCAATATTCCATTTTTAAAAAGCGTACGGGAAGGGAAAGAAGCGTTACACTGCCATAACGGGAGAGTCAAGCCTGTATATAGCCTGCGGTAGTCGTTCGGTCGCTTTTTTCTTCTCGTTAGCAAGGAGAAACACGTTCCTATGTCGTACAGCATTTCCTGCAGGTATTTTCCGTAACTGTGAAAACCATCTCAAAGCTCATGGAATATTGCTTGTGCTACGTGCGTGTTTCCGTTATGAATATTGCTGCTGGTATTATCTCCAGCCTACCGATCCATTATTTTATCTACTGGGTTGCACGTTTACAATCATTGTCTCGAAATGTGTTACGCGTTACCAACTTCTCTCTACCTTCTGTTTTACAATCCCCACGCATACAAACAATGTGATTTCCACAACGTTAAATGCTCATTCTGTCCACCTGACGCTCAAGTCTTGAATTTCTCGAAATGTATCAGATATTATCATCTCGTTGTTTTCGAGGCTTGATGAATGGTTTTCAGCTTATGATATATGAGCCACTGATTTTAACTGAAATACTGTTTGGTACGAAAACTAAGTATAAAATAAAGAGCCAAATTAACAAAATATATTCAGATACCCATTACTCACCACTTGATATGTAAATTAGTAACTTAAACATTAATTTTTGACAGAACGCGGCTTAGTTTACAACTACCTGCGGCCACTGAATTAGACGGGTGAGGAAAATTGCGCCGTTGTCATGTGTGGTGGTAGTGGTGGTGATTACTGTTGTTGTTTTTTTGCTTTACGTCGCACCGACACAGATTGGTCTTATGGCGACGATGGGACAGGCAAGGGCTGTGGCCGTGGCCTTAATTAAGGTACAGCCCCAGCATTTTCCTGGTGTGAAAATGGGAAACTACGGAAAACCATCTTCAGGGTTGCCGACAGTGGGGTTCGAATCCACTATCTCCCGAATATTGGATACTGGCAGCACATAAGCGACTGCAGCCTTCGAGCTTGGTGATTACTGTTTTAAGAGGAAGTACAATTAGGCAACCATCCTCTATATAACACTAATCAGGGAGAAAAAAATGGAAGGGATCCGACACTTCGCAAAATAAAGTTATCGGCCAAAGGAAGACAAAGGCCACGAAGGGCGTGAAAATGAAATAATCCCTAGGTCTCCGTACGTAATACCGTCGGGGTCGGAAAAGAACAAGTTGACCAAGGGAGGTCGGATAGGATAAAGTGAGGAGCCTGGCACAAGTAAGTGGAAGCAATGCCAGGACTCGGCTAAGGGCCCCGTTTTCGCCAACCCACGCTCCAAAGTTCAGAGCCCTCGGGACCCCTATTAGTCGCCGCTTACGACAGGCAGGGGATACTGTGCGTGTAATTCTACCGCCCCCACCCACAGGGGTTGTCATATGTGGGAACGGCGAAGCCACAGGTGGTCAAGAGTCGCTTACCTCTGAGCATGGATTGGCAACGCTGACCATGCAGTGTTGTCTAGTCAAAGCCGACCCGCTCCAGGTCCACGTATTCTTCAGAGTAGTTCCCTTTCCTGTATAACGCAGTCCAATATATAGTATTAATTTATTTAAAGTTGTACTGTAAACCATAAACAAAAATGTGTTTTTATAAAACATACAGATGAATGCGTAATCTGAAAATACTTACCGTGTTCTGTGTACTTCGCTAGCGCGCGGGACCCGAACGACCTCAGCTATCGATATTTATATGGTCACTTTCCGGGTCATTTTCCAAGAAAACTAAAAGACCCACGGAAACATGTTTCAGATTTTAAAAATTAAGTTAGACGATTTTCTACATTTTCCCACAGACATTTTATTGGCTGAACAAAATAAAAACGTGGCCGCTCACTGAACATTTCAGTATATGATCTTTGGGATGTAAAATTACTTGTTCATGTTCTTATTCTTAATAATTATTTTAATTGGTTTATATGGAAAGTATTTACACCGATGAAATCAGCAGTCTGTTTTGAAACTTGTAGTATTATTTATTCTGCAACATTTTAGAAGGTAACGTCAGGATCTTAGGAGAAAACAAACTGCCTCGTGCTCCGAAATGATGTGTTCAATACTAGACATTCCTTCGTCAGTTCCTACATAACCTTGGCAGCAGCGTAATTTCTCTGAACCGCCTAATTTGGTGGCCGCGACTTCTGGTGTACAGAATGGCATCAGTACTGGTTTCTCACCAAGGCGGCTATAATTCTAATCCAAGCCCATCTTCAGCTTTAATGACTTCTTACAGAACGTGCCCTTCCTGGCGGCAATTCTATGTAGAACGATTTATTCAAGTACTACGTTTTCCTGTGGTAGTTGTCAGTGGCGTTGTGTTGTGTTGTGTATAAGAGAAGGGTGTGTGTTAAGATAAACACCCAGTTTTAGGAAATGTAATGAATGCTTTAATTCTGGACGAATGAAAGTGACGTAAATATATTCTGTAAGCTTTGAGTGAAACTAATGTCAATATATTCTGTGAGCTTTGAGTAGGCCTATTGTTCATAATAAATACATATAAATGGAGGGCTAGTGTGAAGGCCAACTGATGTGTCAGAGGTTGTTTGAATGGATTTATTGAAAGAATTGAAATATTGGCATTTAATGGTGACATAAAAAAACTTGTTAAGATAGTATGTATATGCAAGTGATAAAAGTCATCGTTGTCCGTATTGAAGATACTGAATGTAGGAAGCTAAATGGTTTATTTTGTCACCTATTCAATACATATAAATTTTACATTTAGGAATTTATTCTTAATTCCGCTTGAGACATGTTTCGCCCTTCATTGAGGGCATCATCAGTCAAAATTACCTCCTCAAGGCAAAAATCAGGTACCTGATTAGTACTTAACATGCACAAATTAATACACATTACAATGGGAAAACTAAGTACGAGAAACTCTTGTACAATGGTGATGGTTAAACAATATAAGTTTAAGGAATAAGAAGTCGGCACCAATGCTTAAAATTACTGGTTAATTATAGCAGAGTTCAGCAGTGGTGCTCTGAAGAATAATTGATGCACTCATAGGAAATTATAAAGTTTTAAAATTATTTACAGTATAACAGTTGGGGGGAAGATAGTGCTCAATTATTCTTCAATGCATCAATTATTCCTCAGAGCACCACTGCTGAACTCTGCTATAATTAGCCAGTAATTTTAAGCATTGGTGCCGACTTCTTATTCCTTAAACTTATATTGTTTAACCATCACCATTGTACAAGAGTTTCTCGTACTTAATTTTCCCATTGTAATGTGTATTAATTTGTGCTTGTTAAATACTAATCAGGTACCTGATTTTTGCCTTGAGGAGGTAATTTTGACTGATGATGCCCTCAATGAAGGGCGAAACATGTCTCAAGCGGAATTAAGAATAAATTCCTAAATGTAAAATTTATATGTATTGAATAGGTGACAAAATAAACCATTTAGCATCCTACATTTAGTATGTATATTCCATTAATAAGTGGACACATTGTTTAGTATTAGAAAGGTGGACTTCTCTCAAACATTCTGTGATGTAAATAAAACTCATAATTCCATTCGGTTATTGCCAACCTGGTGCAGCTCTTATCAGGCAGACCCTCCCACGACGGAGGACAGCAGATGTTGTGTATTGGAAACTGCATGTTAGTGTGGTAACAATAGTGTTGGGTATGGAATATGAGTTGCAAGGATGTTGGGGGAAGCACAAACATCCATTCCCTGAACCAAGGGACTTAACCCTTGACGATTAAACTCCCTCTACGGGCCAGGAATCGAACCTGGGGTCGCGAGGTCCGAAAGTACAGACTCTGGCCTTTCAACCGTGGACCCAGACAGGGATGGCATGTAACTACTAAAGTGACGAAATTAAATTTGATGTAGGAAATTTGGTATTATCTTGTTTGATTATCATTAATTAAATTATTTTATCCTTCCCTTGGTCATTTTTTCCTTTTATTCCACGCCGCATGGTGTACCATTTCAAGTACAGGACAGACTTCATAACTTGATAGTTACTTTGAACTTAGAAGTAATTTTGTATTTTTAGATTAATAAACCATCAATGTGGAAAGCAAGCACATGAATTCCGGAACGCTATAGAGAGAAGTTGGGCAGTCTCAAATGATCGATATTTTGATTTGAGATATTCACTTAGTAATCAAACCTACGGGACATATCGAAATAAATTGTGATCAAGCAAGCTTCCGTTGTTGGCTGTTTGCAGTGCTGTTTGATTGTCAATTACTAGTTGGTAGCGGCCAATTAAATAGTACGCGTATAAGGTTAATTGGCTCATATCGGCTCCCTAATTAAAATGAATGAGAATAGGCTTGTTTAATATTTCGTACTATATAATTCAAAATATTTAACGAAACTCGTGTGCTGAATTTAAATACGATAATATATATTAAATTAGTGATTTTTCATATAAGTCCTGTAAGGATTCTTACTAGCGTAAGTGTAGGTAAAAATTTATTTTAAATGCAGATAATTTTAGGAAATAGACACCGTATAGTATATATGTTACTCGGCGAATATCACGAGGATATGGTCTTCCTTTAAATACGTTCAAGAAATAAGTGAAATGAATTTGATATTAAATCATGGCGATAAACAAATAAAACCAAGTGTATATGAAGCATCATTTTATAGGGTGGTTGGATCTTCAACAATATCCACTATCAAATGGGTACGAATCTTACCGATGGCAGCCCTGAAAAAAGGTTTTTCGTGATTTGCCATTTTCACGCCTTAATGAAGATCAAGGTCGCTTCCTTCCCACTCCTTTCATATTCCATCGTCGCCATACGACCTATCTGTGCCGGTGCGTCGTAAAGAGTTAATTACATTCCGAGATGTGCCAGTAGTGACTTTTACGATACGACAATGTGGACGTACGCAATAGCTATTAAACTCCTGTCAAATCACAGCAAATGCTGCCAACATGCGAGTTATCTTATAACTCCAAGATGTTTTATTGGCAAGGAGGGCGTCTTCATTCTGCGGGGGGAGGGGGGCAACGTAAACTGGAACCCATCGGGCAGCGAAGTGAGGGATAAAAAGTACGATTTCTCATCGGGGAGCAACTTTAATTAAAATCATCTGTGAATGAGACCATTATTATTATTATTATTATTATTATTATTATTATTATTATTATTATTATTATTATTATTATTATTATTAGTATTATTATTATTATTATTATTATTATTATTATTATTATTATTATTATTATTATTATTATTATTATTATTATTGGCTGTCCCATGGTGTAGACGTACTGTAGCTTGCCTGTATTTTAATACCCTGACTCTCCGGATTGATTCCCAGCAATTCCAATGATTACAATTCTAGTTATAATCGGGTTCAGCCAGCCTTTTCAGGAGTCTTCTGATATGAATTAAAGCCTAGCATGCCGTTGAGGATGTTGACAGGCTGACCGCGTGGCACTCTATTATCTGCGGTCTATCTTCCAGGGCATCAGTCACCTGAACAGACTAAGGCCCTAATGGGCAGTGTGTTCCAGGGTTTGGTTTCATTCGCTTCTAGCTGTTGTACTCGTCGTCGAACTATCACTTACATTGCCGTCGTTGCGCCTGCGAAAACCGAGCTCAATAGCTGCAGTCGCTTAAGCGCGGCCAGTATCCAGTATTCGGGAGATAGTAGGTTCGAACCCCACTGTCGGCAGCCCTGAAAATGGTTTTCCGTGGTTTCCCATTTTCACACCAGGCAAATGCTGGGGCTGTACCTTAATTAAGGCCACGGCCGCTTCCTTCCAACTCCCAGCCCTTCCCTGTCCCATCGTCGCCATAAGACCTATCTGTGTCGGTGCGACGTAAAGCAACTAGCAAAAAAAAAAAAAAAAAAAATAGTGCCTGCGAAAACCGCTATGTGATAATACTTTTAGAAATACTGACCCGCAGCACATACGTTATGAAGAGCGAGATTTCGACGGTACTCGCACAATGTTGAACCTTTGATGACAGAATCTTACTGGTCAAAGTTCTCTGCTAAAACATTTCACACAGTGGTTTGTGATGGCGCAACGACGATGTGCATGATTTTTCTGTCTGTCGTTCGTGTTATTGCTAACATTCTGAGGTACGTAAGTGCACGGCCTTTGCCTGTCAGCTGCTCGTCGTAACGTACTTGTTTCCTGACTCTCCATGGCCCTGTGCAATTCAACCTTATTTTGTACGTTTGATCTCTTTTTGGTATAAATTCATAGTATCAGATTAACATTCTAAAAGTACAGGGAGATGTACAAAACATTTAAAATATTGCCGGTATGATCTCCGTAGAAACTGTCCATAGAATTAGTTATCGGCACTTGGATTTAAAACTTCCACACGAATGCCAATGATATTTCGATTATTTTTCACTGTAGTTTAATAGTTTTTTACCATGAACAGTTTTGCTTTATAACCAATCTTAAGGGAGATACACCAAGTTATTTTGTTTCAGGTTCTTTCTGAAGTCCTCTTTCTGGAGATTTTTTGAACAGCAGGAAGACAAGACTCTACTCGCCCTTATCCTAAACTTTAACATCAAGTTTCATTAAAATCCACAAATCCGTTTTTCCCATGCTTCTGTAACAGATAAATAGGAAAGAAATAGGAAAACATGTATCATAATCATTATAAAATATCAAAGCCATTTTGACAGTGCTGATATAATTATTTTATTATTATTATTGATATATACAGTCGTATCAGCACACGCGTTTTTTAAAACATAACCGGTTTTCGGACACTAAGGTCCATCATCAGTGTTAATATTTAAATTTAATTTCACATAAGTGTGTCGTCAAAATGAGTTAAAAATGAGTTTAAATTTGTAGCCCTGTTGACATCAACTGTAAAATGAGAAAAAAAGAAACCAAGTGTTAAAATTATGAAATCAATACATGTAAACTTACAATGTTGTTGTAAAAATTATGGACATACCATGTTAAGGCTGGCTTTCCTTCGTTCTCAGGCTGTTGGTCGAGTACTAACGAGCGTTCAGCTTTAACTACGGAACCGCACTGCAAGCACATGATGTTACGTCACCTCAAGGCTACGTAGTGAGCACCTGATGTTTACGTCAACTCAAGATTGTAAACAAGATGTTGCTTGCGGCTGTTTCATTTAAAATTTTATCTGGTTCCCTAGTCTGCGCTAAAAATATCTCAATGTTTTCACGTGTATTTAATTCAAATCCATAATTACCTTTAAAAATTAACTTCATGTCTTTTTCGATCCCTAAAAAGCTATGGTTATTGTTATAAATGTGTTCCGCAAAAGCTGAATACTTGTTGTACTTTATTGCCTTAAAATGTTCTTGATATCTTTGATTTAAGGTTCGCCCGGTTCTACCTATATAAAACTTTTTACAGTCGTTACAAGTGAGCCTGTATACTCCCGAATTAGTATATATATCTTTTTTATTGACACTGTGTGCATTATATATATGTTCTGATATTTTATTTCTGGTTCGGAAAGCTGTTTTTAGTTGAAATTTCTTAAATATATTCGCGATTTTAAAAACTTGACTTCCAAAATATGTAAATGTCACAAATTTATTATGTTCATGGATTTTCTTTCTTTTCTCATGGTTTTTCTTTTTTTCTCCATTTTCTTTCTTACGTATAATATTGTCTATCATTTCTGGGTTGTAGCCATTTGCTTTAGCAATTTGTTTTATTATTCTAATTTCTTTCAGTTTGTTTTCATTACTCAAGGGAAGTTTTAGTAATCTACTAATGTAGCTGTTGTAAGCTCATTGTTTGTGGGTTCCTGGGTGGTTGGAATCTTTATTGATGGTAATGATGGCCTGTGTGGGTTTCCTAAAAATATCGAAATCTATCCTATTGTTGGTTTTTGTTAATGTGAGGTCCAAGAAATTTAACTTTTTATCGATTTCTTTCTCCATAGTGAATTTAATGTTGCTGTCAAGCAAATTCAAACAACCCAGAAATGTTTCGGGAGTAATGAGGTCTCCATTTAAAAATACCACCGTGTCGTCAACAAAACGGACCCATAATTTTATTTCTTTCTGATATGTGTTCAAAATGGTTTTCTCAAGATTATTTAAATAAATATTGGCTAAGAAACCTGATAGTGGGCTGCCCATTGGTAAACCTGTGTTTTGCTGGTAGTACTTCCCGTTGAATGTAAAGTAATTATTTTCTAATATTAGAGTTAATAAGTTTATCGTTTCATTAATTTCTATGTGACTTAGTCTATCTTGATTCTTTAAGTTTTCTTCTATTAAGTTTATGGTCTCTTTAATAGGAATATTGGAATACATGTTGGTCACGTCATATGATACCATTACAGTTTCTTCGTTTATTTCTGTTGATTGTATTTTGGAAATAGCTTCCAGAGAATTCGATATTGAATTACTATTTTCTAGTGTAATGTGGTTTTGTAAATGTTTAAGTAAATATTTTGATAATTGAAATGTGGGGCTGTTACGACAATTAATTATAGGTCTAACAGGGTAATTCTCTTTGTGAATTTTTGGGAGAGACTTTAAAGTTGGGCATCTTGGGTTCATCAGGACTAATTTTTGTTTCTCTTTTTCATTTATTATGAACTGTGTGTCCTTTAGAGTTTCTTTTATTTTTGTGTTTAAGTTCTTGGTGGGGTCCTTCTTTATTTCCTTTATGCCATTTGTTTCTATGAAATCAATTGTTTTTTGGATGTAGTCGTCTTTATTTATGATAACTGTGACGTTACCCTTATCTGCTTTAGTTACAATCAAGTTATTATTTTTGATTTTAGTTTTTAGATTAGTTATTACTTTTTGTTGTGTACTACTTTCTTTATTTTCTGTAATAGGTTTGTTTTTGATGTTTTCAATTTGATTTGCTACTAAGTGTCTTACAGTTTCTTTTTTATTGTCAGGGACTTTTTGGATAGCTGATTCAGTTTCTGTTATTAGTTGTTTTAATGCGGCATTGTT
The DNA here is from genome assembly GCF_040414725.1 of Anabrus simplex. Classification (NCBI taxonomy): domain Eukaryota; kingdom Metazoa; phylum Arthropoda; class Insecta; order Orthoptera; family Tettigoniidae; genus Anabrus; species Anabrus simplex. The sequence continues at coordinate 208,192,884 of NC_090271.1, read as the reverse complement.
AATGTTTTGTTTAAAACTGTGTTTGTAACCTAGTTTTAATAGGTTGGTTTCATTTTGGGTTAAAGGTGTGTCCGAAATGTTGACAACAGGTTCACAAAATTCGTGTTCAGTTAAATTATTGGAATCATCACGTGTATATTTGTTCTTAAGTTTATTTAATTTATTCTGAATTGTTTTTCGTTTTTTCTCAAGTCTAATTCTTATGTATTCGTGAATGTGTGTCGCGAGACATGTCCATTCCAGTTTATTGAATGTGTTCATAAGTTGAAGTTGAAGTTGAAACGCTTCTTCATTTAACTGGTCCTTCTTTGCATGTAGACTCTTGATTTCACTTTTTAACCATGTTGTCCGCGCTATTTTGACAGCTCGTTGGCAAGATATTGATGTGTTATTGCTTTTCAGATTAACAAAATTCGGTGTTAAGCTTTGCTTTAAGCATTCGTGATTGAACTTAATGTCCTCATTGATGGTTAAAATTTTCAATTTTATGTTCCTAAATTTAAAGGCTTTGGATGTTTCTCGACCTATGAATGACGAATTATAATCATTATAAAATATCAAAGCCATTTTGACAGTGCTGATATAATTATTTTATTATTATTATTGATATATACAGTCGTATCAGCACAGGCTCACTTGTAACGACTGTAAAAAGTTTTATATAGGTAGAACCGGGCGAACCTTAAATCAAAGATATCAAGAACATTTTAAGGCAATAAAGTACAACAAGTATTCAGCTTTTGCGGAACACATTTATAACAATAACCATAGCTTTTTAGGGATCGAAAAAGACATGAAGTTAATTTTTAAAGGTAATTATGGATTTGAATTAAATACACGTGAAAACATTGAGATATTTTTAGCGCAGACTAGGGAACCAGATAAAATTTTAAATGAAACAGCCGCAAGCAACATCTTGTTTACAATCTTGAGTTGACGTAAACATCAGGTGCTCACTACGAAACCTTGAGGTGACGTAACATCATGTGCTTGCAGTGCGGTTCCGTAGTTAAAGCTGAACGCTCGTTAGTACTCGACCAACAGCCTGAGAACGAAGGAAAGCCAGCCTTAACATGGTATGTCCATAATTTTTACAACAACATTGTAAGTTTACATGTATTGATTTCATAATTTTAACACTTGGTTTCTTTTTTTCTCATTTTACAGTTGATGTCAACAGGGCTACAAATTTAAACTCATTTTTAACTCATTTTGACGACACACTTATGTGAAATTAAATTTAAATATTAACACTGATGATGGACCTTAGTGTCCGAAAACCGGTTATGTTTTAAAAAACGCGTGTGCTGATACGACTGTATATATCAATAATAATAATAAAATAATTATATCAGCACTGTCAAAATGGCTTTGATATTTTATAATGATTATAATTCGTCATTCATAGGTCGAGAAACATCCAAAGCCTTTAAATTTAGGAACATAAAATTGAAAATTTTAACCATCAATGAGGACATTAAGTTCAATCACGAATGCTTAAAGCAAAGCTTAACACCGAATTTTGTTAATCTGAAAAGCAATAACACATCAATATCTTGCCAACGAGCTGTCAAAATAGCGCGGACAACATGGTTAAAAAGTGAAATCAAGAGTCTACATGCAAAGAAGGACCAGTTAAATGAAGAAGCGTTTCAACTTCAACTTCAACTTATGAACACATTCAATAAACTGGAATGGACATGTCTCGCGACACACATTCACGAATACATAAGAATTAGACTTGAGAAAAAACGAAAAACAATTCAGAATAAATTAAATAAACTTAAGAACAAATATACACGTGATGATTCCAATAATTTAACTGAACACGAATTTTGTGAACCTGTTGTCAACATTTCGGACACACCTTTAACCCAAAATGAAACCAACCTATTAAAACTAGGTTACAAACACAGTTTTAAACAAAACATTAACAATGCCGCATTAAAACAACTAATAACAGAAACTGAATCAGCTATCCAAAAAGTCCCTGACAATAAAAAAGAAACTGTAAGACACTTAGTAGCAAATCAAATTGAAAACATCAAAAACAAACCTATTACAGAAAATAAAGAAAGTAGTACACAACAAAAAGTAATAACTAATCTAAAAACTAAAATCAAAAATAATAACTTGATTGTAACTAAAGCAGATAAGGGTAACGTCACAGTTATCATAAATAAAGACGACTACATCCAAAAAACAATTGATTTCATAGAAACAAATGGCATAAAGGAAATAAAGAAGGACCCCACCAAGAACTTAAACACAAAAATAAAAGAAACTCTAAAGGACACACAGTTCATAATAAATGAAAAAGAGAAACAAAAATTAGTCCTGATGAACCCAAGATGCCCAACTTTAAAGTCTCTCCCAAAAATTCACAAAGAGAATTACCCTGTTAGACCTATAATTAATTGTCGTAACAGCCCCACATTTCAATTATCAAAATATTTACTTAAACATTTACAAAACCACATTACACTAGAAAATAGTAATTCAATATCGAATTCTCTGGAAGCTATTTCCAAAATACAATCAACAGAAATAAACGAAGAAACTGTAATGGTATCATATGACGTGACCAACATGTATTCCAATATTCCTATTAAAGAGACCATAAACTTAATAGAAGAAAACTTAAAGAATCAAGATAGACTAAGTCACATAGAAATTAATGAAACGATAAACTTATTAACTCTAATATTAGAAAATAATTACTTTACATTCAACGGGAAGTACTACCAGCAAAACACAGGTTTACCAATGGGCAGCCCACTATCAGGTTTCTTAGCCAATATTTATTTAAATAATCTTGAGAAAACCATTTTGAACACATATCAGAAAGAAATAAAATTATGGGTCCGTTTTGTTGACGACACGGTGGTATTTTTAAATGGAGACCTCATTACTCCCGAAACATTTCTGGGTTGTTTGAATTTGCTTGACAGCAACATTAAATTCACTATGGAGAAAGAAATCGATAAAAAGTTAAATTTCTTGGACCTCACATTAACAAAAACCAACAATAGGATAGATTTCGATATTTTTAGGAAACCCACACAGGCCATCACTACCATCAATAAAGATTCCAACCACCCAGGAACCCACAAACAATGAGCTTACAACAGCTACATTAGTAGATTACTAAAACTTCCCTTGAGTAATGAAAACAAACTGAAAGAAATTAGAATAATAAAACAAATTGCTAAAGCAAATGGCTACAACCCAGAAATGATAGACAATATTATACGTAAGAAAGAAAATGGAGAAAAAAAGAAAAACCATGAGAAAAGAAAGAAAATCCATGAACATAATAAATTTGTGACATTTACATATTTTGGAAGTCAAGTTTTTAAAATCGCGAATATATTTAAGAAATTTCAACTAAAAACAGCTTTCCGAACCAGAAATAAAATATCAGAACATATATATAATGCACACAGTGTCAATAAAAAAGATATATATACTAATTCGGGAGTATACAGGCTCACTTGTAACGACTGTAAAAAGTTTTATATAGGTAGAACCGGGCGAACCTTAAATCAAAGATATCAAGAACATTTTAAGGCAATAAAGTACAACAAGTATTCAGCTTTTGCGGAACACATTTATAACAATAACCATAGCTTTTTAGGGATCGAAAAAGACATGAAGTTAATTTTTAAAGGTAATTATGGATTTGAATTAAATACACGTGAAAACATTGAGATATTTTTAGCGCAGACTAGGGAACCAGATAAAATTTTAAATGAAACAGCCGCAAGCAACATCTTGTTTACAATCTTGAGTTGACGTAAACATCAGGTGCTCACTACGTAACCTTGAGGTGACGTAACATCATGTGCTTGCAGTGCGGTTCCGTAGTTAAAGCTGAACGCTCGTTAGTACTCGACCAACAGCCTGAGAACGAAGGAAAGCCAGCCTTAACATGGTATGTCCATAATTTTTACAACAACATTGTAAGTTTACATGTATTGATTTCATAATTTTAACACTTGGTTTCTTTTTTTCTCATTTTACAGTTGATGTCAACAGGGCTACAAATTTAAACTCATTTTTAACTCATTTTGACGACACACTTATGTGAAATTAAATTTAAATATTAACACTGATGATGGACCTTAGTGTCCGAAAACCGGTTATGTTTTAAAAAACGCGTGTGCTGATACGACTGTATATATCAATAATAATAATAATAAAACATGTATCAGGTTGATATTTAAAAAGTATAGACATAAAGACGATAGTACTATTATTATTATTATTATTATTATTATTATTATTATTATTATTATTATTATTATTATTATTATTATTATTATTATCACTACACGAATCCTCCTTGACGAATCGTGCCCTAAGAGCGTGATAGACAGCCTCTTTCAACGTAGTCACAAGACATTATCAGGACTGGATTTGGAACTAAAGGCCTTTAAGTACTCAAAGAATGTCCCGTTCTTGGTGGGCATTTAGCACAGTAAATAAGAACAAGAGTTCAAGTTACACGCCTTTTTGTATTAAGTTGGGATGTTCGTGAACTTCTACTGTGCACCCGTTGTGTTATTCTTTGATTGTCACTTGCTTGTTGGTAACGGCCAATTAAATTGCAGGGGTACAGCGATAATTGGTCCATATCGAGTCTCTAATTAAAATGAACCAAGAATAGGCTCATTTAATATTTCCTACCGTACGATGTGTAGAATATTATTCATTAAATGTGATTTTCGTAATTAACAGAGCAATTAGAAGAGGAGAGGGTGCAATTAAGAAGGTGGGGAGTGGGGAGTATAAGGGGTGTAAGTGGAAGAAAGGAGAGTAATTTGAATTGTAGTTTGGCTGCAAATGGTACGCACAATTAGCTATCGTTGTCGTCACAATTTAAAGACGAGCTTTACATGCGGACAATACGCATTATGCAGAGCGTGTGGTACGCATGTGTAATGAACGTGTGGGGTCCTGCTGTGCCTCTGAGTGCTACCTAGACAATTGTCATCGGCTTCCCGAGGATGATTATAGTGGTGATAATATGAAGGATCAGAACATCCATAGTTACATTCTATAAATACTGTTAAACTTCTATAATATGAACATCCTTAAGTCGAAGTTTGTGTACAATAGATTTTTAAATAGAATATAATTTATTGCATGTATTGTTGTACATATTTTAACAAAATCCTACAATTACCTCAAACGAAGGAGTGAATAAATAAATAAATGAATGCCTACATGAATTGGTAGATTCATGATTTCATGATTGTCTTCGTGCACACAATCCTCCTTAAGGCCACTTCGCAACCCCCATCAAGCGGTTTACAGTACGAGGTGACAGTCCTCAGTTGGCAAGGACCCATATGGTGCCGTTAATCTGTTAAGAGACAGTTATAGAGAGCACACGGTTACAGAGTAAAACAATGCAAGAATATTAAATATCTTTTCAAAAGATGAATTCGTAAGTATTTTAAAATGAGAATGTTGCTCCTTACGTCAAAATACAACATTTAATACAATATCGAATAATATTAACATTTTAGATATTGAAGAAAAGAACAGTGTCAAAAAATTAGGAAGTAAATAAGAGTACGGCTGATAGTTTTTGTGGAGCCGTAGTAATATGTAAGCCGGGCTGAGTGGCTCAGACAGTAGAGACACTGGCCTTCTGTCTCCAATTTGGCAGGTTCGATCCTGGCTCAGTCCGGTCGTATTTGAAGGTGCTCAAATACGTCAGCCAGGTGTCGGTAGATTTACTGGCATGTTAAAGAACTCCTGCGGGACTAAATTCCGGCACCTTGGTGTCTCCGAAAACCGTGAAAGTAGTTAGTGGGACGAAGAGACATAAGCATTATTATTAGTAGTAATATGTTCGATAACTCTAAATATTGTCTGTCTAATATTTTCTGTTGGAATATTAAGGGAAATGCATTGCTTATATTCGATACACCTGTTTCGTTGATATCTGGAAAGTTAAAGCACTCCCGCGGGATGAATTCCAGCACTCTGATATCTCTTAAAATGTATAGCAATAAGAATAACATTAGGAATGTATTTGAGATTAAATACTTAGTAGGAAAGCTGAGGTTTGAGCGTATGCATAATTTCAAGTATTAACTTTTGTGTAATCTTCGGATGGTAGTGAAGCGAGTTTTTTGTTTTACAAGACTGTGGATACCCTGGCAGTAGTTTTAGGATCTCCTGTTTTATGTGGAATCCGAAGCACAATTTTAATATTAAATGATGAGTAAATTTTTAAATTTGTGTAACCTTTTCTACATAAAATTTTACTCATAAATTTCTGATTGCTGTAATGAATGTGTGGAATGGCGGAAAGTTTTCCATTTATTTACACAATATTCAGTCTGGATAAAGATTTTGGTACAATTTTATATCCTTAAAATATTTCGTCAGCTGGTGCCGATTCGAGCTCCGCGAGTAGAATGCCAGTATTGAAATATGGCGCCCACCCATATGACGAAACACATTATGTGAGCTGCAGTACTAGGTGCCCTCTCCCCTACCTTCAACCTCCTCCTCTAACACCACCACCACCCACTCGTGTCCCATACGTGATAAAGCACCGCAATCTCAAATTGATGTTGCACATCAGTTATTAAAACAGAAAAACCCAATTGATTTACAAACGGATTTCAAATAGCGCGTACTTCGGAAACACTATTTTCTAGTGCAGACATTTATGCGTTTCTCGATAATTTACGAGAGGAGTGATTGCGATTGGTCCCCTGGCTGCGACCCGCGAGTAAGCAGAAGCACGGGACCGGATTATTAATTAAAATGAACGTCACAGAATTAAAACTGGTAGTTCTTTTTAAATTTTTTTTTTGCTTGTTCCCACCCCCACACCCTGCACCAATCGATATGAAAGAGTCGATAACTAATAAATGAGATTTATTTGCTATCATTTCGCCATCTATGATCATTATGCAAATGTAGTCTGCTACACTTCGTGTACGATATAAAAACAACGATTATATACAAATAATTAGATTATGATTCTTGAACAGATTTCAGCTGTCCCGCTGTCGGCAGCCCTGAAGGTGGTTTTCCGTGGTTTCCCATTTTCACACCAGGCAAATACTGGGGCTGTACCTTAATTAAGGCCACGGCCGCTTCCTTCCAATTCCTAGGCCTTTCCTATCCCATTGTCGCCATAAGACATATCTGTGTCGGTGCGACGTAAAGCCAATAGCAAAAAAAAAAAGTTAGATTTCAGTTGCATTTGCACTATATCAGGTAAAGATGAGAAAAATTTTATTGGTTGCACAAAGTAATTGTTAAGCTACTTTCCAAGTTTAAAGTCTAATCTGTTCTAAATATACCCAGAGCGCACCTTCGAGGTGTACGAGTATTGTACCACTGCTGTGTACAAGTTTTGTTTTTTGCTATTTGCTTTACGTCGCACCGACACAGATATGTCTTATGGCGACGATAGGATAGGAATGGCCTAGGGATTGGAAGGAAGCGGCCGTTGCCTTAATTAAGGTACAGTCCCGGCATTTGCCTGGTGTGAACATGGGAAACCACGGAAAAACCATCTTCAGGGCTGCCGACAGTGGGGCTCGAACCACTATCTCCCGATTACTGGATAAGTTACTGGCCGCACTTAAGTGACTGCAGCTATCGAGGTCGGTACTGTTGCTGTGTACAAGTGGATACAAAATTAATATGTATATATGTATGTATGTATGTATGTATGTATGTATGTATGTATGTATGTATGTATGTATGTATGTATGTATGTATGTATGTATGTATGTATGTATGTATGTATGTATGTTGGGTATTCATCCCGAAGGCTGGCTTGATCCTAAACACCTCCACCACCAGCTGTTATAGAAGGCCTAGACTACACTCAAGAGAGATACTAGGAAAATAAAAAAGTGAGATAGTTTCCCGTTACATTCCTCGCCGAGCCAGAGGTTGCTATTAAATGTCAGTCATCCAAGTCCACTGAAATGCACGCACCAATCGCCCTAAGATCGACATTTTCACACCATTCACAACAGGGACTAGCTGCATAAGGATTGGCATTGTTATCGCTCACACCTCATATCGTCAAAGCCAAGAATGAGACTGAGAAGGGTCAATGAAAGCAATAAATTTCATCTGTCGCTTACTAGATGACTTATTGGACTATAAACTCTAGGTCTCGCCAGCAAAGACATTACATTAATGTAGCGATGGGCTACTATTAATGAATACAAATTATTGGTGATATTTTAAAGTCTGGCGTGCTTTGATCTTACGGATAGCGTAATATGCAACGCCCTGTTGGGATCAAGGAGAAGGAAGCAAATTTTGACCGTTTTAATAATCTTTTTCCCTAAAGATCATCTGACAGTAAGCACGAGGGCGTGGCTAGCATATTGTACTTTGCCACTGACGAATATCATCTCGATAAAATAGGAGTCATCTGTCAATGGACTCTTCAGTAATGAAGTTAAAGTCCCGCAAGACTCGTTCATGTTTCTGATAATATGTGGGACCGTGTCAGAAGAGCCAATCTTCACTCATCTGGGCGTGGCGGAGTTTCTCTCATTACCAATAGATGGTGTGGTGTCATCACACTCCCTAGAGAAATGAACATTAATACCCACGTGTTGGCACGCCACAGCGGAGAGATGAAAAAGGGCCAATATCCATGTGCACTCGTCATCTCCACAGATATCTGACCGATAATTGCCGCGTTCGAACTAGGGCCATTGCCTTAATTACACTGAGCATTGATAAATGACCCGACACTGGAGGATGAGAACCGATAAAACGGGCGGGTAAAAGTTTGATTTCTACAGGAACCAAGTAATTCTACAATTAAACTGTATGCAATCTTCCTTACTTTAGTGAGAGAGATGTTGAATGCATAATTTCTCAAACACTGAATAAAGGAAATGAGTTATGATGGCAAGAGGAACTTTAAAAAACTGTGCAGTTTATTGCAAAATGTACCACGTTATCGGATGTCAACATACCACCACAGCTGAGCGTCCTTCAAGCGGAAACTTTTTTTTTTACGATTTAATAATGTTATTGGTTTTGTGATCCACTAACATTTCGTACTTTAAGATGTGTCGGACACAGTGAACCACAAGTGTTATTTTATGTGTCAGTAAATCTACCGATTCGAGATTGGCTTACTTGAGCACGTTCTTATACCACCGTACTGAGCTTGGATCAAAATCCTTGGTGATCTACAAGTCTGACAACTTTTCTTTAGAATTTGTTAAGTAAATATGCCTATGATACTGAATTAAAAATAATACCCTTTTTAAATTCAGAGTAAATCAGGTATAATAAGCGGTTATTTCCTTGTAAATCATATACGGCCTTTGAAATTGAACTTACAGTACATCGTTCTGTTTTACTGTGAAATATTACTTCAGCTGGCCGCGTATCCTAGGGGTAGTGAGGCTGCCTCTTAACCGGAGGCATCGGGTTCGATCCTCGGCAAGGACAGGTATTTCTTACTGGTTCTATGGGCTGGTTTGAATAATGTTATTTGCTTTACCTCCCACTAACTACATTTACGGTTTTCGGAGATGTCGAGGTGGCGGAATTTAGTCCCGCAGGAGTCCTCCTAGGTCCCAGTAAATCTACCGACACGATGCGGACGTATTTGGGCACCTTCAAATACAACCGGACTAAGTCAGGATCGAGCCAGCGCCTTAACTGTCTGAGCCACTCAGCCCGGCGGGCTGGTTTGAGATTCATTCGCTACGTGAGTACAATTGAGGAGCAACTGACGATGAGATTAGCGGCCCCATTCTAGAAAGCCAGGTTTAACGGCGGAGAGGATTCATCTCACTGACCACGCATGGTCTCGTAATCTGCAGGCCTTCGGGCTGAGCAGTGGTCGCTTCGTAGGCTAAGGCCAATTAGGCATATAGCGCCATGGAATGAATTTTTCTTTCGCTTCAAGCAAATGATCAAACTTCCCTTTACATGATAAGTTGATCAAATGCACTTTATTGATATACTAGCTGAAGACAATTCGCTTCGCTGGGTGGTTTTGTACATCCGTGCGGTTTTCTCTATATAATACAGAAGACGTTCATTAAAAGACCACTCTTTTTCTGTTTTCTTTCGATTTTATTCTTTTTAGGTGTACATAACTACCTTACATTCTAAGTCATTTTATAACAATACATTCGTATACACTGCATTTGATGTCTTTTTGTCTGGCTCATGCACAAATAGATTTCCTTCTTGTCAGACACGAGAGAAAGCAATGCTGAGCTAACCATGTGTGAAACAAGAACCCTTCATAATAACTCCACAATTGTGGACGCATGACCCTGAGCCTTATTAATAGTCATACTATAAGCTAATCTCACTGGAAATTGTAATCTTTTGAAACATAATGGTAAATCATTGGAGCTCAATGGAATTATTGGTATGAAAATCGATTTTCCTTTTTCCTTGCCGGTTAAGATTACAGCCTCAATGAATTTGTTAAGGAGCTGTTTCAGTAAGTATCTACTTTATATTGAAGAATTACACAAAATATTCACAGATGTACTCAAGCAACAAACTGATATGGTTCTGAGATCATCATACACCTGTCAGATGAATCAAAGATGGTATATTAAACCAAGGAGTATACATCACAAACTTCTAGAGTAACCTCTCACTCATTTTAATAGATTTTTAACGATGAAGTCAGCCATTTTCAAGTCACACATCTCCCACACCACCACAGCTATAGACACGCAACCACTATAGTGTACGATGGGAGAATCGAGGCTACTACCACACACAAACACCAGTGTCTCCGATGGGTATTTGTGGCTCCAAGGTGAAATATACTGACACAGGCGTCTATTTTTATATATAGTCGGCCATTTTTAACCTCCACATCTTCCACACCACCGCAGCTACTGACACACAAAAATGAAATGAAATGGCGTATGGCTTTAGTGCCGGGAGTGTCCGAGGACACGTTCGGCTCGCCAGATGCAGATCTTTTGCTTTTACTCCCGTAGGTGACCTGCGCGTCGTGATGAGGATGAAATGATGATGAAGACGACACATACACCCATTCCGCGTGCCAGCAAAATTAACCAATGATAGTTAAAATTCCCGACCCTGCCTGAAATTGAACCCGGAACCCTTGTGATCAAAGGCCAGCACGCTAACCATGTATCCATGGAGCCGGACCACTGACACACTATCACCGTAGTACACGAAGGGAGACTCGAGGCCACTACCACACGTAGAGTGGTCTGCGATAGATAGTTGTGGCTGCAAAGTGACGTATAGGAAAACACACGTCTATTTTTATATGTAATTGGCCACTTTGAAGCCCCATATCTACCATACAACCACAACTACCGATACGCAATCATCATAGTACACGATGGGAAATTCGAGACTACTGCCACACACAATCACCAGTGGTCTTTGGTGGGTAGTTTTGGCTGTAAGATGAAATATACGGACACACACGTCTATTTATATATATAGATTTTTTAAAATATTTTGTGAGTCAAATTGTCGTCCTGTTAAAATAAAGATTCGTCGTATGTTCGTTCTAGTAGAGATCTACATAAATGACACGAAATAGTGTTGCGTGTCATCGGAATGCGTTACGCATACGGTAAACTATGTGAAAATGTCAAACACATTACTAAGAAATAACAGCAGAAGTAAAATACTCATTTTAAAGTAGCAACAACTGTGAATTCCATGCAACACGCAACACGAATAAATTGTTATAAATTAAGATAAATAACAATATTATAAGACTGTAGAAACGTCAAGTACTGCGCATTTCTTTCGTTGCCTTCTTTTGTTGCAAATTTATGTAGTGTAGTGCAAACATGTGTTTCGGTGAAGTGAAGAACATCATCAAATAAAATAATAAAATGTTTTGCGAATAAAACACTTTGTTTATATGTTAGAATTTAATTTAGGATGACCCAGTCAGTTCACACACACACACACACACACACACACACACACACACACACACACACACACACACACACACACACAATTATACTTGAAAATGAATGGTAACAGTTGACCAGTTAGTGGCTATTCACAAACGTCTCTAGTCCTGACAGCAGATCACAAGCTGGCTGGTATTTACCTGTAATGTGTGACCCTTAAGTACACACGACTACTGTAACCTTAGTTCGACTCCAGCCAAGTCCGGTAACTCTCACAATCAATTCACAAGACACTCTACACAATGAACTACTCAACGAGTATCAATCGACAACACAGATACATCCGCACTACATGACCAACGTGACGCTTGTATGATTAAATCGAAGAACACATTCCCAAATTCATCTGGTAAAAAATGACAGTAACCGAACCCATTTTTCAATCACTTGCCTATTTCAGGCTTAGAAACCTCAGTAAATGCTTTCTTTGTTTCTTAATACTCGCCCAAGTGATGTGCTGAAGACTCGTCCAGATGTATTTTGATTTTACCGGAAGTTATACGATTCGTCTAAACTAAATTATACATCCCCACGTAACATGGTTTATTTCATTAGAATTTATTTTTAATGTGCACACGTTCATAGTAGCGTTGTTTGAAACGCATGATGAATCGGTGATAGAACGTACAATAAAATGTTCAGTATTACATTTGTTCATCACCAAATATTTACAATTATATTGTATAATTACTTTATCCTACATATATATCATCAAATACTGGGCTGGGTACGGAATATTTGATGAAACATCAAAATACAAGTCATTACAATACAAAAATTCTCTCTTATAATTAACATCGGAATTTTGAAATTCATGATCTCGTTTTCCAGACAGGAGAAATGTTTCAGACTCTTCCCCAAGTGGAGCGAACCTACTTTCAAGACTTAGTCAAGGATTCAAATACTAAAGCGAGCCAGGAATTGGACCTGGGATCTTACGAGAAACAAGCACGCTACACCACAAGATTGACAATTTTAGTCGGTTCCATCAAGATATTTTCAAAGGTGGATTTGAGACGAGAATCTCGTCACGCTGCCCACGCCGCACTAAAAGTTAAAGGGTGCGATTTGCTTGGCGAATTCACTTAAAAAGGCACAGCGAGAGCTATGAGAGAGCTGCACACACACACACACACACACACACACACACACACACACACACACACACACACAGAGAGAGAGAGAGAGAGAGAGAGAACCATTGGACGGATTTTAATGCAGTTTTCTCTGTTACACAGAGGATTTACGGAAGAACGTTTTCGTGCATAAAATAGTGAATTGTGATGAAAGGCAACCGAAAATGAATTATTTCTGCGAAAAATCTTGAAGAAAATGACGCAGGCAACAACTTTATCGGCTTACGCTGCCTAAGCCGTCAAAGGTATCCGCAGAATATATGCGTACGGGTTGTTGAGCATAAAAGGTAGTGTAAAAAATCCGCGAGACTACATACCTATCTTTCAAAAATTCACCCACAATAAGTGTCTTGATGTTTTTAGCAAAAGAAATCCTGTCTGGGCATGGGAATAGAATTTGTGTGAAGGATGGATGGTTGAATGTACGTATTTTAAGTACAGTGTCTTCCACAAAATTGTGTTCTCTTGTTGCCTACTGCGTTTATTATTTGTTTTGTTTTTTCATCTGTCGCCTTATAGCTCATTTTCTATTTACCGCAGTTAAGATATAACGTGGAGTGAAGTACGTTCCCCTACAATCGCGTTAAATTCAGCTTCTGCTATACTTATCTTCACAACGGCGCTTACAATAACAGCTTTTATATTTAAGAGTAGAAACCCTGTACGATGTACCGAAAGAGCATTCGTGAGACTCTGTTTAACGCTGCATAAAATGAAGTTACTCTCCGAGTATTTTTGCAAAAACTATTTAATATAAAATATTCCGTGAAAAATTTCGCGTGCGAGAAGTAGACAGAGGTGAGTAATTAATGTGTGTGCAAGAGAGAAAGAGTGAAAGCGTGGCACATGAACTGGCCGGCCGTCCCGCATCTACCTGCTTGCCGACGCTCACTCCTATCTATGCGGTGCTTTGATGAGAAAACTTTAACACCCCAAAACATGTGCCAAATATACGACTGGGCATCTATTTTTGATATGGCTGAATAAAGCATTCTCACTGAAGTCGTCGTACCAAATCTCAATCAGATTGGAGACTTACAGATGGAATGGTTTCCTTGTATGTGACTTTTTTACGTTACATAAGGGGCATAGTCTCTTGGATTTACAAAACCTGGTCGACACGGGAGGAGCCGCGGGTAAAAACTAGTCATTTTTTCTTAAAATGAAATTAAAGCTGTGAATCTCGTTGTATCTAGACTAAAAGAAGGAAACAATACGTAAGGACAGACCTTATGCCTTCTGGCTGAGCAACACTCATGTTGACAGGACAAAGATCATTATGAGCTGAATTTGTCATAGGAATTGGTTGGTTTTGTTTTCTAATAACCGATTGGTAAGTTCTATACTATTCTATACATCTCCTGAGCAGAATAGCCTCATCATGTCTACAACCGAAACTAAACCCAACCCCATGGCGCAATAGCTCCGAAGGGCCATGGCCTATCAAGCGACCACTGCTCATCCCGAGGCCTGCAGATTATGAGGTGTCGTGTAGTCAGCATGACGAATCCTCTCGGCCTTTATTCTTGGCTTTCTAGATCTGGGCTGCTATCTCACAGTCAGATACCATCTCAAATGTAATCACGTAGGCTGAGTGGACGTCGAACCAGCCCTCAGATCCGGGTTTAAATCCCTGAGCTAGTCGGAAATCGAACCCGGGGCCTCCGGGTATGAGACAGGCACGCTACCCTTACACCGCGAGGCGCGCAGACACCTTGTATAGAATTATGCTATTTTCCTCTTATATTAGATATATTGTGGATCTTACAAAGTATTCCCTTAAGATCATAGAGTCGTGAAATAACAATGTCGTACGAAAGTGGATTTTTGTAATCCATCACATACTGTATTCTGGACCACCACAGAACACTCACGCGGTTGTCATATTTATTACTCGACAAACAAAGCGGTTCATGTACAGAAAAACAAAATATCAAAAGAGCTTGCTAGAGCGCATAGTGAACTAATATAGCGCTGCGAAACGTGATACTCGTGTCAACGGGGAGATACTACTTTTTATGATACAACGTCCAGTTGTTTGTTTGAGATAATCTTGTAACAATGATTCTTTGTAACATTTTATCAAACACCGCCTGTCATTCAAACTATGCTCACATACTTTAATCGCCTTAAACCTGCTACACAAATGAAATGTTCAGCGGACTTTGAGGAAATTGTTACCGTAAATAGGATTTATAATTCAGTGACTGTGGCTGTAGTTGCTGCACCATAGCCGACCCTGTAATAGGACAGCGGTTAGTACACGCGTTAGTACGCCGTGTGAGTGAACAGGATTCAATTACTATCACAAAACTTAATGTTGTTTGTATGTTTCAGGGTTAGGCGATAATGCGGGAAATATCGTGCTTCAAAGACAAGGCTTAATGTTTTCGTATTCCCTAATAGATGGAATTAAACCCTTAATACATTATTTTATTTTCCATTCTGTGGTACAAGTTTCTGTGTATCTGAAGAATCAGTCGGAATTAAACTACTGCCCAGGAAACACCAGGGTGAAATTATCGCAATCTTCGTGGAGGCTTTATCTATGTCGTGTATTCTTCCGGTCTATAACGTGAAAACGCTTATGCAACTAAGATAGACGTGCAGCTGAACGAGGCCATAAGATCTAGCACCGGCACTGTTCAATCCACTCCCATGGAGAGGTTACCGGTCCAGTCAAATATCGCACATCCATACACTTGAAGGAAAGCAACCAAGACATTTTACTGAAGAAGTTTTCATCCACTCAAGCATGCATGAATACAGTCCTATCAGGCAATTCATTCATTCAATAACTCATTCATTCCTTTCGTTCATTCACACATTCATTCAGTTAATTCTTAATGTATATCGTAAGCTAAGGATAACACTGTTCAGACTCGTGACACTAATATAGAGTCAAAGTCAATAATGAGTAAGGTCGACAATAATTATAATTTTTGTACCGTGTTCTTTTTTTATACGTTCAGTTTTGTTAGTGTTCTTTACGTATTATATATTTCGTAATTAGTAGTATTTCTGGTCATTGATATGTACTACGTAGTATATTCCTTTCTAATTAGGCATGTTTGTTTGTTTGTTTGTTTTGGTTGCAATAGGTACTGTATATACCTAATTGCCAATAAAGTGAATACTCTATCCTCAGTTTATGGCGATCCGAAACTGGAGGAGAGGAGTATTCTGTTCTGTCCTATCATACTCTATTCTGTTCTAATAAATTCATGGGGGCGGCGATACTGAGTAAGATCTGCTTACGCAATATCTCACTCCTATGCAGAGAAATCAAGACATGAGCTTGTTGAAGTTTGGAGAACCATTATGAGCTCAACTACAACCTTCCTAAACATTGTTCCACCACTAAATGGATAGGAAACTGAAATGAATACCCTCCACATAACGCTCATCTGGTTCAGGACCCTACAACAAAAGAGTTTCGGGATTCCCTCTTCCTTGATACGAGTAGTCCAAGCTCAACGAAATAACAATAGACCACGCGAGGTGAGGCTACAACATATGATGAAGAAACGGAGATTTTAATATAGTGCTTCGTGTGAAAATCTTATGAAAGACTGTCCATTCAGTGCATTTGAAAAATGGACATGAAGACTGGTACGCGCGCGCGCGCGTGTGTGTGTGTATGTGTGTGTGTGTGCATATTACTTGTATACCATGTACTAATAATAATCATCGAATGACGTATTAACTTTGTATTCGTACATTACTTCCTGACTGCAGTTCCTGGATGTCTAAACCTGACCATCTAATCACCTTATTCATTTTATTCATTTAGGTGCTGCGTGGTCGTTCTCTCCGTATACTTTCAATCACTTCACCTATAATAATTTCTAGCCGAGTGCAGCCCTTGTAAGGCAGACTCTCCGATGAGGGTGGGTGCCATCTGCCATGTATAGGTATCACTTCACCTAAAAATGTGTGTTATACTAAACTGCACCTGAAATGGCAGAAATAGGACATATATTTCCTTAAAGTTCTGAACATACTCATTTTTGTCCTTCCCAGTACTTTTCACCACACCATTGTCCGGCTCCATGGCTAAATGGTTAGCATGCTGGCTTTTCGTCACAGGGATCCCGTGTTCGAGTCTCGGCACTAAAAGCCATACGCCATTTCATTACCACACCTCTCATTATTTGTCCATCCAGCTGTTTAGAAATCAACTTTGAACTGACGGTTTAGCTATGATTGTGATATTAATATGTATAGAAATAAACTCTTGCATGGAAATAAGTGTCAGCAATAAATCAAAACAGATAACAAAATTAAATATTAGAACATGTAATCTGTATTCACATTACACACATTCATAATTAAGTACAGAAATGTGCAAATTTAATATTTATCGTTAAAACCAGGTTGAAGAAGAAACTTTAAGTTAAAAATAATTCCTGAAATATAGATAAACTTCATAGATTTCTTCGTGGAAGTAAACTACAATATTTTTGCTGTTTCTTTGAAAGGTCTCTTGACAGAGAAAGTACCCAGTGGCACTCTGCAGGAAATAGATCTGTGATACAGTTAACGGGACTTATGTGTACGTTATGATCGGGTTACGACTCATTAAAGTTCTCCGTCCGCTGGTCTCACTCGCGTCATTTTAATTTCGTTCACTATTAATAGATCTCGTTCTGAAATAGATGAGGCAATGGGGTCAGTCACAGCTTATGAACGATGACTGTCGAGTGCAGATGTCGGACACCAGGTTGTGGCACGTGGTCCTCTTTGAAACACTTTCATTATTGCGTTGTCCACCACCAGATTTCTTTCTGTGGAATAACAGGGTACCAAACTTGACTTTTCATAATATACTTGTTTTAACAAAATTCAGTACTCAAACGTCTAGGGATAGTAGAAGTGTCCAAAAAATATATCGCGGATTAAGGAACAATATTACGTATCTGACAATGCTCTTACTATCCATTATTTTCCTTTTTCTCAGCCACGTATGGATATGGAGTCCATCAGAACAATTTTCGTTGCAGTCATTTTCCTATGATTGTGTGTAAAGAAAATCCTATAGCACGAAACGGTAAGGTTCATTTTTATTTACACATTGGCATAAGAAAATGAACACAACGAAAATTATTCTGATGGACTGCATATCCATATGTGGTTGGGAGGCGTGACCAGTCTTAAGGAGAATAATGGATAGAACGAGCATTGTCAGATGCGTGGTATTGTTTCTTATACCGCCATATAACCATAGGTCGGAAACTCTGAATTGACGTGTCATTGTGTGTTGTTCATATTGAAAGATTCTAGAGAAAGACTAGAGATTAAGCACCTGGAAACACTCGAATGACGATTTCCTCCCCCGATTCAATTTGAGTCTCATACACCAGGCCCTTCGACTGCTCCCATGCAAGAGAGTTGAGTACATTGCAGAGCTTGTATTGCAGCTGAAGGCCGGACTTTCTTTACAAATAAATGGAATAGTTTCATTCTCCATCACGCCGATTATTTTATTTATTTATTTATTTATTTATTTATTTATTTATTTATTTATTTATTTATTTATTTATTATTCAACCAAAGAAACCAAACAGTCTCCGCTCAGACTATGAATCGATGGTGTAGCAGAAGGAAAATGCTTCTTGTATTCATAATATCTGCGCTAAGTGGGATATACTGGCTTAGCTCAATATCGGACGCTTCTTTCCCTATGAATTATTCTACTCGTAATCTCTGTATAATATTTGGCTCCAACGAAAGTAACTGTGGTAACTTATGATATGTTGACACCACCATTCCTTATACAGTGAGCTTCTGTGGCGAACGTGTGAAATAATGATTAATAGAGTCGTTTGGTGCATACATTTCGGTACGCTTGGCATCTCCTGGCTCAACTCAGTGAGAAGAGGTACCGAGAACTACCGTACTCCTCTTCTCTCTAGTACCGTATGCCACAAGTTACACCTCTGGTTTTTATGACAGTCAGTAGTAGGGGATCCGACTCACCATACAATACGCCTCTTCAAAATTGGTGGTCTTATTTCTGGTAAAACGACGTTCTTTTCAGGGAAATAAACAAACCATTAAACACTCTTTTCCATATCTTGAATTAGCGGTATAATTAAATATTCATATACTTAATTTCGTTCGCCAACGGCCGTAGTCGTGTTGAAACACCGGATCCCGTGAGATCTCCGAAGTTAAGCGACATTTGGGCGTGGTCAAGATTAGGATGGGTTGCCACGCGCTGTTGGTGGGGGGTAAGGGAATGGGGGAGCGGAAAGGAACTGGCCACCCTACCGTACGTAAACTCCGGCTCAGGACACCTCTGCGGAGGTTTGGACCTGCCTTCGGGCAGAATACACCCCTTAATTTCGTTCATATGCACAACACTTTGCAACATTTTTATACCAAAAAGCACGTAATAAGGAACTGATGTTGCAGGATTATCATGATACAATCAGTGGAGCAGGTTCGTGAGTTTGATTCGGCTGCTATAAACGGATAAGTGAATATCAGGAAACAATTATTTAATCGTAATTATATTCATGATACCAACCCCGAATATTGACTCTTCGAAAATGATATCGGTGGTTAATTTCAGGAACTCTGTACATCACGGTCATCAAACAAGTATTCTTACTACACTTGTAAGATGCTACAATCTATTACGTTGTCTGTATTGCTCTAAGAGTTTGAAATTTGTATGGACTGGGAAGTAGGCAATGTATGAAAGATGCACCTTAGTCTGAAATGTGAAAGCCGCAAAAATTCATCTCAAGAGAGCTTATGGTGGGAACGTATACACATGAGAATACTCAGTTCTGACGGAACATTTCGGGGCAATATTTTCTTCAAGGTTATGATGTACACTCTGGGCATCGAGGTATCAAAACTAGCTTTGCATATGAAATGGGCGGCTTTAATTTCCTTTTTCTTTTTTTTTCTGAGGCGTGTGACAGACGCGCCCTTAGAGCACCTCAAGTGTGGCTTTGAGCGGCCTTGGCTCTTGAGTGCCCTATTACCTCCCTCCTGCTGGTACATAACATTCTATCACGCATCTTGAAAACCTTCTCCGCCTCTTCTTTTCTCTTCCGGCCCACTCGAAAGCCTGATACAAGTATCCTTTACTGTTGTCACCCAGCCTTTTGTACCTCTTGCCTCCCTCATCAACTCAACAACATTTCACCAGTATTTTTAGAATTTCTGTTTCAAAGTTGCCACGGTTCTCGGTGACGACTCCTTCCTTCCCATCTATGGAAACGTGTGCGTCACATGTGTTCATAAAGCCAGTAACACCTAAGTAAATGCACGAAATAAAAGAGCTTTCATTCCCTCTGTGCATCATGGTCATCAAATCAGAATAAGTTCTATATATATAATAGTAATATTACGATGTATGTATTAAGTACTGGGAGAATGTTATTTAAATGGGCTAGGAGTGACCAAAGTCTATGAGATATGCACCTTCTTGTATGTACCTGAGAAGCTATCGAAAACCATTTCAAGGGGAGGTTAGGTGGGAGCGTATAACTACAAGACAGTTGTGATGGAACATTGGATATTACTTCATGAAATATTACCCAGTATCGACGTATCCAACGAAGCGCTGACCTTAAAATACATAATTTCACTGTTGCAGAGCGAACAAAATCTATTTTCCAGTATATTTCACTCCCGTACACTACCTTCATTTTGAGAGTTTAAACCACGGAAATGATATTTAAATTCCATTGAACTCAGACGTTAAAGAAGATAAAGGGAAATGTGAATAAGATCTGAACGATACATATTTTGTGCATACGTGGAAAATTAAAAAATAGCATTGTGGACGGAAATGAAAATACTGAATTAAGGAGATCGGACAGTAAATCATGGGTTAGTGGCAGGAATGTCGGACTCAGCTCTGACCCCGTGGTAAACAGTAAAATGTCAAACATTTGTGCCCGTCTAGGGATACTTACGGCGTTATTACGGGTTCAATACGTATCCGTTATCTATGAAGCCATGAGACAGGGGTCTCTAATTACCTATTTTTAGATCGCAACTGAGAGTTCGATCTGCTACTTTTGTTTCGCCTCCGGTGAGTCTCTCACTCCACTTTCTGTGTTTCTTTTTAATTGGTCTCTCCATTGTGTTGTTGCTGTGGGTCCAACATCATGTCAATGTTGCTAGAGACACACTAGTCAGCCCGGCTGTTGCAGGTCCTCCTCTGGTTCTTTCTTCTGGTCGCCCTGTTGACAGCTGCGGAGCGGACGGTATATATTTACCCAGGCTTGGTAAACTGTCCCCCACCCCCTCAGAGCCCTGCCTGCCTGCCTGCCTGCCTGCCCGCCCTTTGTTGAACCCAGAGTGGCTTGCAGAAGATGTGTGAGCCAATCAGGGAAATGCTAATTTTTCGCTCCTCGCCACTCGATTCAATACCGTTTTAGCGTAATTGAAAATAGAGCGATATTTTCTGTATAGCACCCCTCGCAGCCTGTACAATTCTACTCATGTCATGCAAAAGAACGAATATTGAAATTCATTATATATACGTTTACGTATCTCACGACTTTATGAAATTCGAATGTTACTACCAAATTTTGGAAAAAAGAAAAAAAAATGGGAAGATAATAAAAAGGGATAAATTGTTAAGTATTTTCTTGTGAAGATAAATAATCGACAAAATACTATTTAATCAGCTAAATGCTGGGTCTGAGGAACAGTCAGTGTCGTTTTACATTTGAGTCTTCATTCTTGAAAACCGGTACTCACATAGGTACTTCCTAGAGGGAACATCGTTTTAAGAGAATGATAGTAAAATAATTTGCTGGTTGTGTAGCCGGGATGGTAGAGCGCCGGGCTACATGGCATGTTCTATCATGGCTCAGTCCGGTGATATTTGAAAGTGCTTAAAGTAAGTCAGCCTCGTGTCAGTAAAAGAACTGGCACGTAGGCTAAAATAAATCCTACGGAACGAAATTCCGGTACCTGGTCGTCTCCGAAAACCGTAAAAATTATTATTATTATTATTATTATTATTATTATTATTATTATTATTATTATTATTATCATCGTCTATCACCTTGGACGACTGATCAGCGCTGTAGCCTTTGGTTCAGAGGTTCTCAGGTTCGATTTCTTGTCGGCTAGTGAATTTTAACTGCTATGAATCGATAAGGTGTTTCTGCTTGTCTCGATACACATCTCTTCATCTTCGCATATAAAACCACACTTCCAACCACCACTGAAGTAAACTGACTACATCCTTCCACATAAGGTTGGCGTCGGGAAAGGCATCCGGCCGTAAAACAGGGCCAGGTCTACACGTGCGACATTTTTTCAAACCCTCAACCCCACCGGGCTGTGGGAAAACCTGAGAAAAGTTATTATTTATTTATTTATTTATTTATTTATTTATTTATTTATTTATTTATTTATTTATTTATTTATTTATTTATTTATTTATTTCGTATTCTCGTGAATACCTAATTTTAATTAAGACTGTCCTGATGCAAGGAACCGAAGAAAACAACTTTGAAATCACCTGAGATTTTGGTAACTTGACCAAGAAAACCAGAGAGAATGGTTGCTCTTCGTGATAATTGTAGGGCCTTGTTTAAACAATACTGGCATGATACATAATTGTGAGTATGGTAACAATTACGTTTTAATGATGTGCTATGAGAAATCCTCCCATTAAAGCTGTACATATTCACATGGTTTACTGCTAATTACTAATCCCTTCGTGAGTAGTTTTCGCCTACACTTCGTTCATGATACCATGCTGGAACTAATTGTACGAGACTTACGTAACCTACAGGTCACCCAGCCATTGGTCATGCGGTTAGGAGCGCGCAGCCGTGAGACAGTGGGCTCGAACCCCACTTTCGGTAGCTTTGAAGATGGTTTTTCGTGGTTTCCTATTTTCACACCAGGAGAATAGGCTGCTTCTTTCCCACTCCCAGCCATTCGCCATCATATTGTCACCATAAGTCTTGCCTGTGTCGGTGCGACGTAAAGCAAATTGTAATAAATAAATAAATAAATAAATAAATAAATAAATAAATAAATAAATAAATAAATAAATAGATAGATAGATAGATAGATAGATAGATAGATAGATAGATAGATAGATAGATAGATAGATAGATAGATAAAACCACGGCATGGGATTTGATCATAGAGTTCTCTTATAGTACACTTTCAGAGTCGGTTTACAGAAAGTACTAACCCCTTCACTTGGTTTTTTCACCTAAAACTTGCTGAGCTCAGAGGCACAAGCTGTGAACGGTAGCTTTGCTTTCAACAATCTTCTTAGCAGCGGTGACCGGGGCGGAGAGCCCAATAAGACAACGACGTGACCTAACGGGATGTACTGGAGCGGTTTAGTTATATAGAACCGCTCTGTGCCTTTTGTTCAGCACACGCCATGTCTGCTCTTCGTATGAATAACGAACAGTTATTCTAAGAACAAACTCACTGTTGCTTATTCAGTACTTTTCTTGGAACGATTTCACGTAAAGAAATCATGTTTGCCATGATCACTACTTCAGGTCTAGGATACTCAAATCTCCTCGTTCTAATCTTTTCAGCCAGTAGATTCAATTGAAATGCAGATAGCCTAATCGGCACTTCCTGCCATTCAGACCATGTCGTCGGCATTGGTCACATTTCATAGCATGACATCATTTACTACCCGCCCCCTCATCCATGTGTTTAGATTTATCTTCATTGGATGAATAATGTGGTAAAACAGCGGAAGCATAATCATTGTTTGTTGTTCAACAACACATTGAGTTCGTTGCTCACCCGAAAAGATGATCAGAAAGCTCATCTTTATTTATATTTACTACGGTACGTTTCAACCCCTTTATTAATTTCGAGAAGTAATTCCTTTTTGTCTCTTGAAACATCCAGTTGAAATTTGCATCGCAAATGAAAAGAGCAATCATCTGTGTGGCAGTTTAAATGAAGCCAGTAACAGGAAGGATCATCATTGTTCTGTAGCTGTAAGGGATTTGGACCACTCCCTGTGAGGTAGGTGCCGGATCAGCAGATGAGCCACATCCTTCTACCTCCAGAATTTGCTTTAAGGCCACAACCTCGCGAACTTTAGAGTAGGCCTGTGTCTTCCCCACTGCCATTGCTTTGGATCCTTCTTTGCCAGACTGAGTGGCTCAGACGGTTGAGGCGCTTGGCTTCTGACCCCAACTTGGCATGTTCGATCCTAGTTCAGTCCGGTGGTATTTGAAGGTGCTCAAACACATCAGCCTCGTGTCAGGAGATTTACTGGCACCAAAAAAACTCCTGCGGGACGAATTTCCGGCACCTAGGCGTCTCCGAAAGCCGTCAAAAGTAGTTAATGAGACGTTTAATTATTATTATTGTTATTATTATGATTATTATGATGATTATTATTATTAGAACCCTTCTTTACAGAGTTAAAGAATGTTATCGCCGTGTGGCCCTATTCATTCGGATAATAGTATCTGGAATGAAGACATTTGGTATACTATCAACGTCATAATGACCTAGAAGTTCACCTGCACTAGTAATGTAATACAGCATCACGAGAAGTAAGGTTTGTTCTCTCATTCTCCAGAAGAAAGGAGGATTTGTTGACTAGGAATCCTAGATCAGTGTTTCGAACTGTCCTCAACAGCTCTCGTATGAGCTGTCGTCATTAGGGTGTTGATTGTGTGACGGGTGAGGGGTATCGAACTTGTAGAAGAATAAGAATAAGAAAGAGAGTAATCACATTGAGTGTATAAATAATACGAGAAGTAAATTTGTCGCCAAGGAAACAATTAGACAATATTTGAATTTAATAACCACGCCTAAATATAAATTAATATAGGTAAGTGAAATGACATAAAAATTGCAGTAATTGCGGGCGTGACTGATTTGGCAAAGCAATCTCCGTACAGGCCTTGAAGGTCCTTGGACGAGTAGAAGTTAAACAAAGGCTCTATAGGAGTTTGTATGTTGAGATGGTTGTTATTCCCTTCTCCATTCTGCCCGTATAGGAGTAGTTTTTTTTTTATAGGGGGTTTCATGACATTGATTTCATAGGGTTTTGGGAGTACTACTATCTGTACACTGAGATAGAGAGATTAGCTCTATGCCTGGCCGCCTTCGCCCCCCAAGAATTAACCTGCTACTCAATTTTGGCGCTGGCTGAATCTCAGCGCCATGAACTTCTCCACAAGGGGAAATATTTCGAAATCATTCGACTTCCTGATAGGGATTCGAACTCACGAAGGTGAACCCAGACCGCATTTACAGCCTAATTTAGGCAGCTTTACTCTTAGAGTGTGGAACGCCCTATCTAAATGCAATTTTCGCACCTTCGTGCGATGCACATAGCAGGTTTAATGAGCGCGTTTGTTCGCTATCTTCTCTGTTTACTCCCACTAAGAATGAGTTGACTAGAGCGTGGATCGAACTCGTAGTCTGGAGGTTAAGTGAGGGGATGTAAACACTCGTTAACGATGGCGTAATATCCGTAAAAGCTGTGCGCTAGGTACGAGAGGAATGATTACGAACAATCAACTTGATATTTCTACTTTAAAAAAGAGCGGGTAGATTGCCTCCACGTTGGTGTAAGATACTCAAAGTGATCACGCACTTGCATAGAATATTATACTTCCTATAAAATTATAGGCTGTTAGCAGAAAGCTGGAGTTAGTTCAGGTAACACCTTCTCCCACAGCCAACGCTTGATAAGACCAACCTATCTTCCTCATATAAGAACTGACACTCTTTTATATACTGTGCACTACGTAATCGATAAAAGGATTTTGTAGTAAAGTGATGTTTTGATAGAGATAATGTGAATTTCTACTTTTAAATTAAATTTCGTGTGACTATTTCTAGCCGAGTGCAGCCCTTGTAAGGCAGACCCTCCGATGAGGGTGGGCGGCATCTGCCATGTGTAGGTAACTGCCTGTTATTGTGGTGGAGGATAGTGTTATGTCTGGTGTGTGAGTTGCAGGGATGTTGGGTACAGCCCAAACAGTCAGCCCCCGGGTCACTGGAATTAACCAATGAAGGTTAAAATTCCCGACCCGGTCGAGAATCGAACCCGCGACCGTCTGAACCGAAGGCCAGGACGCTGACTATTCATCCAACGAGTCGGACAACTCCTACTTATTTCTATAAGTGCTCCACAGCTATGACATTCTCGTTCTGATCTTTGGGAAGAAAGTAAATGCTCGATATTGCTTGCAGTAAAGGTAGTAAGGGAATCTTCGCGGCATGGATCCTGTATTTCAGGACTGGAATCCAGAAGTCGGCAGCCCTGAAAATCGATTTTCGTGCTTTCTCATTTTCACACCATGCAAATATCGAGACTATTATAATTCAGTTAACACCAATGTTGCTATTCATCTTCTTCATCCCGTGTCGATCGCAGTTTCGCCATATTATTCATAATGATATATGGTCCCAATTTCCTTCTGCAGTAGTTTTCACTTGTCGCCATTAAAACTGCCCAAGGGGTCAGTATGGACGTTTTAATAACATCTATTTGTAAATCTGCACTAACACAGATATCCGTGTCCGTTTAAGGATCAGCAGTAGAGTATGAACTTCCGCCTTCTGATATCACAGAATCGAATCTGACACAGGTAGTCGGTTCTTTTGAGTGGGAGACAAAAGTCCATTCGGCTCCCGTCGTCCTATGATGTCGGTATGCGAAGTACATACGATGGCGCATTAGATACTTCGCCAATTAATCAATACCCACTCGTAAATTATCCAAAAATACCGATATATTCAACTTTTGAAGATTGGGATAAATTGAAGGAATTTCTTGCGTCATTGTCGGCATCACTGGAACTATCTTGGCAGAGTTCGAGTCCACCATCTCCTGAATGCAGACTTGTAGTTACACGCCTGCCATCTCGCAGACAGTTCGCTCACTGAGTATAGAAAACGTGTTAATCAGAGCTGTGTACTCAGTTCGCATGCGTTCAATAAAAGGCCCAGTATTGTGAAATGTGACTCTCGCTGCCTCTTATTTCTCTGTGTCGAACCCGAAGACTCAGAACAACTGGGGACGAGTTGCAAAGTCACTCAACCTGGACGCCTTTCAATCATTGCGTGAAGCTGTATTGGCCGCAAGGAGTAATTCTCCGTTCAACAGGCCAACAGAAAGTGGCCGATAAAGTGCAGTTTACGGCCCGGAGAAAGAGAGGCTGGCCCAAGACGCGTGCCGCACCTCACGTGAAGACAATCGAGCAGCAGGTGAGGGGTCACCGAACAAACAAGTGGGAGGCATCTAGCCATCTTCTCGTCTCTTGATTGCATACAGGCCCGGTGTCATTTTACAGCCTTATAAACTGTTACACTCATATCTTGTTAGAGCAAAGTTGCGATTGATTTTCCAATTTTTATTGCCGAGAAATTCTTTCTAGACGCTTATCTTATTAAAAGTTTGGTTCTACTGTAGCTTACGGCAGATATTGTGTCAGAGTTAAACTGAGCACACATTTAATAACTGAAGTAATTGCATTTTAGAGTTACCTTCGCATCGATATTTGAAACTTAAGGTATGATGGAACTTTGGTTATTATAATATTCACAATATACCCAGACATCAGTTAGTAACTTACTAACGAATTGTTTTCCTCCTTTCCTTGATCCTTTTCACAATTACTAAAAGTTCATGCAACTTGAGGATTAGCCCCGGCGGGTGGAGGTTCAGATGAAGAATATATCCACGGTATCCCCTGCCTGTCGTAGGAGGTGAATAAATGGGGCGATCAAGGGATAATACTTTTGAAACCATGAGGCAATCTGTGATTAGCACCATTACGCGATAATAATAATAGTAATAATAATAATAATAATAATAATAATAATAATAATAATAATAATAATAGTGCATGGTCTCCGAAGAGACCTGGTGCAGGTGTTTTTCTAGTAGACGGCCTGTTAGGCGACCTGCATGTCTGTGAAAATGAGGGCCCTACCTAGGATGGTTTCTAATGTTGAATACGCCACACACACCCAGCCCCCGAGCCTTTGGTAGTAACCAATTAAGGTTAAAATCCCCGACCCGGCCGGGAATCGAACCCGGGATCCTCTGAACCGAAGGCCAGTACGCCGACCATTCAGCCAACGAGTCGGACCATAACGCGCTGAGCACCATGCATCGACTTTAATTGCGATTAGTACTACTGTGCTCCCTCTTAATCACTAATACCTAAGGAACGCGTACCGCTACTGCCTCCAGCTGGGTCTGTGAATAGTATCATCGGGAAGGAATACTATGGGAGTAGTACCTTTATATGAAGAATACCATGGGTCTCTGTTGTCTATGGGTAGTGCCATAATGTGTGTGATACACCGTGAGTCTACATTACCTATGATTAGTACCATCTGGGGCCGCGCAGCTGTGAGTTCGCATTCGGGAGGTAGTGGGTTCGAACCCCACTGTCGGCAGCCCTGCAGATGGTTTTCCGTGGTTTCCTAATTTCACACCAGGCAAATGTTGGGGTTGTACCTTAATTAAGGCCATGGCCGCTTCCTTCCCATTCCTAGGCCTTTCCTCTCCCATCGTCGTCATAAGACATCTCTGTGTCGGTGCGACGTAAAGCAAGTAGCAAACAAAAACCAAAAAAAAAGATCAGTACCATTAAGTGAGCAATGCCATGAGAATACGTAGCCTGTGATGAGTACCACAATGCGAGCAACACCATGAGTATACCTGGCCTGTGATTAGTACTATTATATGAGGAACACCCCTGATCTAGCCTGGCGCCCGTAATTGGTACCTCTATGTGCTTGCGAGCAGTACCTTTATGTGAGGTACACCATGAGTCGGTGTTGCCTGTGAGTAGTGCTGTTATGTGTGACATACCCTGTGTCAACATTACCATGATTCTTCGTTACCTGTGATTAGTACTACTATGTCCGGCTCTACGGCTAAATGGTTAGCGTGCTGGCCTTTGGCCAGAGGGGTCCCGGGTTCGATTCCCGGCAGGGTCGGAATTTTTAACCACCATTGGTTAATTTCTCTGGTACGGAGACTGGGTGTATGTGTCGTCTTCATCACCATTTCATCCTCATCATGACGCGTAGGTCGCCTAAGGGCGTCAAATCGAAAGACCTGCACCTGGCGAGCCGAACTTGTCCTCGGTCACTCCCGGAACTAAAAGCCATACGCCATTTCATTTCAGTACTGCTATAGGAGGAACATCATGGTTCTGCTTTACCAGTGATTAGTACTGTTATGACGGACCAGTGACCTGGATTTTGGACCCTTTTGGACAACAAGCACTGTGAATCGGATCCACCGATTATTTTGGATTCATAGTCACTTTCTCACAATCATTCGTTTTAGATTGTAGTCAGTGGATACATTTTGAAATTTTTATTGTCGCTTCATTTCGTTTCAAGTCGTATCATTAGGAGCTGATGACCTAGCTATTAGGCCCCTTTAAACAACAAACACCAAGCTCGATAGCTGCAGTCGCTTAAGTGCGGCCAGTATCCAGTATTCGGGAGATAGTAGGTTCGAACCCCACTGTCGGCAGCCCTGAAGATGGTTTTCCGTGGTTTCCCATTTTCACACCAGGCAAATGCTGGGGCTGTACCTTAATTGAGGCCACGGCCGCTTCCTTCCCACTCCTAGCCCTTTCCTATCCCATCGTCGCCATAAGACCTATCTGTGTCGGTGCTACGTTAAACAACTAGCAAAAAAACAACAAACATCATAATCATACGAGGATTTAGCTTAATTTTACCGTGGGAGCCCTTCTGGATCCAAACTCTGTACGAAGGAATGAATTAACTTTTGTGTGCTTCTGTGACAGTCGGTATAGTATTGTGTTGTGTGTAAATGAAGAGGTGATATTAAGACGAACACAAACACCCACTCTCCTAGTAAACCGGACGACTGGAGATGTTCTATAACCTTCACATTAAAGAACGAAACATCGCAGCAAAGACGGCAATTAATAGCATAAAGAACCTAGGAAAAATATCCCTGCCTACAGCTACCACACTGTTTCGCTTAAAAATTGCTCCCATCAAAACATATGGACTGGAAACCATCTGGAAACACCTAAAGAAGAAAAATTTCGAAGACATAGAAAAATGTCAAAGGCAATTTCCTCAAAAGAGCACTATGTTTGCCAAAGTACACATTATCCCGACTTGGCAAGAGAGCAATTTTTCATCGAAGACCTCCACCTCGACCTGATCCTACCAGCTACCAAAGCCTACTTGGATGTACTGCAGGAACTCAATAAGAAGAGACAAGAGATATGGCCAGAGTTTTATTCAACGGATGCGATGATATATAGGGAATGGACACAAGCCAGATATGACCTACGTCATGTATTGACAAGATATGCCGTACACGGTTTCCATCATCGGCCATGCCTAACAGATAAATTCCATGACCCGGATGATAACTGCAAGTGTAAATTATGCGGAGCGTACTGTGGCCGATATCATCTGATACTGTGCAACAAAAGACAAAACTCTTTGACAAGTTTCTGTAAGAACTAAATGCACATTGTGCGAAATTTCATATATTATTATTAAAAGGGATCAACGAAACACGGCTAAATTTATTGACCCAACTAAGCTCCCCGAAATTGACACAGCTACGCTGATTATTCAGTCAAGAACCTGAACAAAGCTGTCAGCTTCTCCCTGATGTTTAGTCAGGGATACGTCATTCCTGATGCCTCGCGATTTTTCAGTTAAAAATTCCAATCTAGGATCTACTGGGATTCAAACCTCAGTCATCCGAGGGGAAAGCGAGCAACTAAACCACTGTGCTACTCCCCCACCAGTGTTCTGTATAAAGATAGCCTATATATATAGTGAACTTACAATTATAAACCAGTCAATAACTATTTGATAAAATCTGCATTTTTGGGTGTGACAGTCATCCAGGAGTTTGCTTTCGGGCAGTCTGAATATAATACTACTCCTTTTCCTTTATGCGGTAGCTGGTAACACGACTGAAAGGATAGATTTCTCATAACTTCGCTTAGTTTTCTTCCGTCAATCTTGGGGGGGGGGACTTTCTTTTTTTATGTGCTGGAGAAAGAAATTTCCCGCCGTTCACTGTTTTGAGTCAGGAGGTGTACGAAGTTATGTCCTTATCCCCTTCACACCTCACGTCATTTCATTTCTTTAAGCCAAGTCATCTGAACCTTACTGTATATTAGAAACCAGTGTCACCCTGTGTCTTTACACTGCTTCAGAAATTAACTTTATTCCATACGATGTCGAATTACATGTGTTCATGTTATTCAAAATATGTGGATATTGGAATTAGTTACTTATAGCATTTAGCTCCAAATAACATAGAAAAATACTATCAGAAACTTGTTACGGTGCATAAAAATAAGTTACTTAGAGACTTATCAGATGACAGTAATACGTCACGTGGCTGAGTCTAGTCGACTGTTTCAAAGGAGCATCATAATATTATGCCAGTGAAATGAAAAGAAATGAAGTATTGTAGTTACAAACGCGAAAGTGTTTCACTTTTTTTTTCCTTTTTTTCAAATTCGTTTCTAAACAGCTCAGTCCATGCGCAAAATCTCGCTTTCTACTCTTGGAACGTACATAACTTCTGTGAAGATAATATTACGATTGTTGTTTTAAAAGGTATATATTATTTGAAGAGGCATAACCTCTAGTTCATCGATCCAGTGTTTTTCGGTACTGGTAAAAGTCGTACTCCTAACACCTTCCATCTCAGTTGCACGTTTACTATTCTGTGAGAAAACACCTAATTTGCTTAACTTGACAAGATCTGTATTTCGGAATGAAGTCGTTTTTTTAATGAATGGTATCTCCAGCGCAAGCTCAATGAAGTCATTACCATTTAATTTTAGTTTAGAATGGCGGAGATAATTTCAATTGCCTTCCTTTTTAGAAAGGACCTTGCCTCCAGCAGGGGTCACAAGGTTAAGTAAAGGGGTTGCATGCAAATAGGTGATCACTAACATTTACTATGGCCCACACTCTGAACTGCATACAAACTACCTCCTTCGCGCGTCAGGAAATCAATAGCCACTCCAAATACAAAAGCTTTACTTACCTCAACTACTGAAAGAACAATGTTCTACAAATGAGCTCACAGGATTCTGAGAAGCATCCGCTATGTTGTTGATAACATCACGCCCGACTTAGTTGTTTCAAATATTTTGTTTCAAAGCAGATATAATAAGATGCGATATGAAAGAAGGTGTTAAGATGCAGAATACATTACCGTAATAAAGTATTCATTTTGGAGGAATGTTTCTTCATTTATTCTCGGGAAATTTGTTAAGTTTCGCCGTCGCTTAACATTTCTCTATCATTATCTTCTCTGCGTCAAGGCTGCTCAGAATATAAATCTCCATCGATTCACAAACCTGAAATAATCTAAGAAATCATCAGTTAAAAAACCTGATTTCCCCCAGAAATCATCATACTCTTGAGTGTCAGATATCATGAATCACTGAGTTGAGCAAGTCAGCCGTTTCCACCTAGTTCAGCGTTAAGCTGATTTGATAACAATACATTTTGCGTTAGGCCTATATATATCAAGAGTCATCCCAAATGTTTACTCCTTTCACTCTTAATGCAATGGTAATTTCACATTTCTTTTAAACATAGGTATTTCTCGCTGACACAGTCCCCAAGGGAAAAGGTCATTGAGAATATCATAATTATTTTATTTTGGTTCGGTCGGTTGTGGATCACATCGTCTCAGTTTTCTTCCATGGTTAGGTCATCAGCCCAGAGGCTGGTTGTATCCTCAAATAGCACCACCAAAGGCTATGCAGTTACAGGGAAACTGCAAAATCCAATGGCAGAGCCCAGATGAGGCATACTAGGCAAGATGAGGAGTGAGATAGTTTGCCATTGCTTTCCTTACTGGACCAGAAGGTGCTAGTGCAGCACGACTGATCCTGTGAGTAACACCTTTCACAACACTCAGACACTAGTTGTGCTCTGAATGTCATTACTCAGCACCGCCCATACCCCAGCAACTTCCATATTGTCACAGCCATGGATGAGACTGGGACTTCAGTGGAAGCTACACTTTGCTCTGGCCTGTGCCAAGAGATGGATACAAAAGTACTGCATCCACCAAGAAATGGCATTAAACGCTTTTCCAGTATCCCTGCATTCGTTTTCTATGAGCTTCATTTCTCTCTTCAGTCTATTTCTTGCTGGTTTTGAATCTGGGCTTTTTATGAAAACCACGTTGTCCACCAAGTTCCCTTCTTAGAGGATCATGTTTCAGCATGTCATCACGTCTATTATTATTTTTATTATTTAAATGAAAAGCGGTGTAATATATAGCAGTATTAGGCGGGGTGTGTCCGAGGACTTCGGCTCGCCAGGCGCAGGTCTTTAGATTTGACTCCCGTAGGCGACCTGCGCGTCATGATGAGGATGAAATGATGATGAAAACGACCCACACACCCAGTCCCCCTGCAAGGGGAATTAACCAATGATGGTTTAAATTTCAGAACCAGCCGGGAATCGAACCCGGGACCCCTGTGAACAAAGGTCAGCACGCTAACCATTTAGCCATGGAGACAGACGACTGTTCAGTGATTGCTGGAATCAACGCTTTATCTCCTTTCTGATATCAAAAATGCATTTCTTTTCTTTATCTGGTTGCAGTGAAAGAGAGGGAGTTATTGTGATTGAGCTCTTTGAGTTCACGAATGCGATTCTTCACACCTTTTAGTGTGGTGCAAAAGTTTTTTATTTTCATTCTCTCCATTCCATTGAATCGAGGATGGAGCAGAGTCTCGCCGAATAATAAAGCTATACATTGCATTACGGGCTCTTAACAATAATCTTCTTTAACATACGGCGAACATATCGCATTATAATCTGGCGAATTTTCTCCTGTGCCATTAGCTTACCGTGTCCGTTTTTAATAGCTTTCGGTTCGGATGGATGTATTCACAGATGTTCGTGTACCTGATTTTCACTCCATTCTCCAGTTTGATAATTTAATTATTCCTTTTTACATATATGGGATCTACGTTTAGGCATAGCAACAGAAAATTGTCGTTCATGAAGTTGTCTTGATTCTAAAACGAACGTCTGAAGCCGGGCTGAGTGGCTCAGACGGTTTAGGCGCTGCCCTTCTTACTCCAACTTGGCAGGTTCGATCCCGGTTCAGTCTGGTAGAATTTGAAGGTGCTCAAATACGTCAGCCTCGTGTCGGTACTAGCACGTAAACGAACTCCTGCGGGGCTAAATTCCTGCACATTGGAGCCTCAGGGAACCGAAAACGTAGTTAGTGGAACGTAAAGCCAATAACATTATTACTAACGTGCTGAAGAATGAAGTTACTTGGGATTTGAACTAGTGTTTCCTGCTCTCTGGACGGGTGTGTTGATTGGTTCCATTAAAACGACCAACGTACAAGGCAGATATACTCAACACTTTGATTTCCAAAGGGCTGTCTTTAGAGATCGATTCACTTAGATGGGGAAAATCTGCCTCCTTTATTAACGACATCTTCCCAAACCACTTCAAATTTGGCTTCATTTTTACCTCCCACTTGTCATGTCTTAGTTACTGCCAATAACTCTCCTTCTGTCGCCCTTCTCGATTCAGGTGCCGCTGTTTCTCTTATCAGTTATCAATTCTATAAATTGTTAACCGAACTAGATCCCCATTTACATTATCTTCCTACCTCTACACGTTGTCTTTCTGTCTCTAATCAGCATTTGCATATTATTGGTACGGTTTCTTTGCATATTAAAATGCAGCATTTTTCCTGGCCGTTTACCTTCCTTAGCGCTGAATCTTTATCTCTCCCTATCATTTTGGGGTATGACTTTTTTACTTATACTGGTCTTCTTCTTGATTCCGCGCATTCTAAAGTTTCTTTTCCCTTTTCTGATAAATCTGTTCCCTTAATCCATACTCTTGACTACCCTCCTTGTTTCTATTCTTCCCTTCCTATACTTAATTCTATTCATTCCGATCAAGTTCAAGCTTTGCTCACTGAATTTTCGGACGTCATCACCCCTAAGCTCGGTACTGTCAAGGAAATTTTTTGCCCATATTGATCTTAATGATTCCACCCCTGTTCGCTCCTCTCCATATTTCCTTAGTCCTCCTCGGATGAAGGTTTTAAATGAACTAATACAGAACATGTTGAATGATGATACTATTATTCCATCATCTTCCGATTACGCCTCTCCCGCCTTTGTGGTTGATAAGCCTGATGGCTCCGCGAGGTTCATTGTTGATTTTCGTAAGTTGAATGAGAAAATTGTCTATGATGCGTACCCTATGCCCAAATTAAACTCTGCATTTCAACATTTTTCCGGTTCAAAATTGTTTTCGATTTTCGATCTTAATTCGGCCTACAACCAGCTCCCGTTGGATGACATCAGCTCCCGGTATACTGTTTTTATTACCCCTAATGGCCTTTACCAATTTAAAAAAGTCCCTTTCGGTTTGAATTTAGGTTCCCAAATTATGCAACGCTTCGTCGACTCCTTATTCTCTGATATTAAGTACAAATATCTTTTCCATTTTATTGACGATATTTTGATTTTTTCTCCCGATTTTGAATCTCATCTGTCGCACGTTCGCGAATTCCTTACTCTCGACAGTGGAGGCAGTAAACCCGGTTAAAATATCGAAGCAATACGGCTAAGGTTGTCGCCTTGCTGACCACATGACACTCCAGTACCTGCAAGCCATCTGGACGGACAGCTGACGGCAGGCCAAAGTCCCAATTAGCTATTGTGCCACAGATTTGTTTTTGTTCGTTTGTCTCATGAGAGCAACCAGGCCTGTGATATAATAGGTAGCGTGTATGCATCTTAGGGTCCTGAGATAGATTCCCAATTGCCTGAATGAGTAGCTCAGATAGCAGAGTGCTGGCTTTCTGAGCCCAAGTTGGCGGGATCCATATGACAGCCTCGTGTCGGTGGATTTATTGGGATACAAAATAACTCCTCTGGTATTAAATAACATAACCTCGGTGTCTCTGAAAAAAAAAACATAGTAGTTAGTGAGAAGTAAAACCAATATTATTATTATTATTATTATTATTATTATTATTATTATTATTATTATTATTATTATTATTATTATTATTATTATTATTATTATTTGGGTAGCGTCTCTCGTTCATTGGAAGCAGAATGTTAGTGCGGTGCAGGAAAGTTGCAAAAGTTTCTGTGCTTGTTGTCGAACTGGGGTTCTGTATCTACGTACGCCGAGCGAGTTGACTACGCGGTACAAGTTGTGTATATCTAGGCTTGTGATCATGATTAAAACTGAAGATAATTTCAAATGGTTCACCATTTTCATACCAGTCAAATACTGGAGATATAACTCAATTAAGGCCACGACTGCTTACTTCGTAGTCCCAGCTTCTTTTAACACGCTGTTACGAAGATTCTCTATATGTCAACCTGTGCCATATTAAACCTCTAACAAAGAAGAAAAGTAATAATAATATTAATAATAATAATAATAATAATAATGAAATGAAATGGCTTATGGATTTTAGTGCCGGGAGTGTCCGTAGGCTACCTGCGCGTCATGATGAGGATGAAATGTTGTTGAAGACGACACGTACACCCAGTCCCCGTGCCAAAGAAATTAACCAATGATGGTTAAAATTCGCGACCCTGCCGGGAATCGAACCCGGGACCCCTGTGACCAAAGGCCAGCACGCTAACCACTTAGCCATGGAACCGGACATAATAATAATAATAATAATAATAATAATAATAATAATAATAATAATAATAATAATAATAATAATAATAATAATAATAATAATAATAATAATAATAATTTCACTGCTTCCGAAGATGCCGTAATTTTGTTCCGCAGGAATTCTTTTACGTGCCAGTAAGTATGTTGACTTAAACCTCGCGTATTTGAGGATCATTCAAATTTTAAAGCCGCCAACTTGGGCTCAGAAGACCAGTACTTTCAGTGTCTGAGCTACTCATAATGGCAGAGAAAACAGTGTTTAAGTGTTTCATGATGGTTATTTATAAATTATGGGCACCGTGGTTCAATGATCGTGAATTATTTCTCTAAATTAATATTGCCATGCATTTAGATTTCAGTAACTTCCTGGACTTTTCCTCTCGAGATTCTAAGATACGACTCCTAAAATCTTAGTTTCCTATAATGAAATATCGTGCTTAGCCTCAGTTGTCTTAATATGGTTCTTGATTTTAACGTATATCTCCTTATTCCTCGGAAATTTGTTTCTTTATGTTGCCTACTTAACAGACTGTAACTACGTTGTACATGGCATTCTCTGGAAGTTTGTACGTCTCTGGCATCTTTTCCTGGCTGTTAGTTGATAATAGTCGCCTGGGAAGACTGAATACCCATGATCGATTAATCGAATGGAGAAATTCCAATCTGCGGGCGTAAGTGAAAGGAATATGTAGTGAGAAGCCGAATTAATGAATGCTAAAAGTCAATTGGCAAAATAAATGGACTTAAACCAATGAGAAGATGGAAATGTCTATTATGAAATTAGCATAGGGCCAAAGCCTAAATAAGAAAGAAGAAGAACGTGAACGTTTTGTGTTACACATTTCAAAATTCCGTAAAAGATTATGCTTGTCTTCGCTTTGAAATAAGGAATAGTTGTACTAAAGATAGAAATGAACAAGATACAGAATGTCTCGAAGTACGATTTGAAATTTATGTTGTGTATGAGACACAAATTGGTCTTCACCGGAATATTAACCATCTGTATCGTGTGCTGTAATTAACCCCTTCACGGGGAATACTTCCATTGATCTGGCAAAAAAAAAAAAGAAAAAGAGGACGTGCGAGTAGCAATAATAGTGAGTCTCGTAATATATGCTGATTCTGTCACCTGATATACCAGCAAGGTGTGTAGGAAAAAGAGTTATGGAATTGAAAGCGGAGGGTTCAAATTACATGCATTGTTAGCCAAGCGAATTGTGATGCGTGATGAATAACCCGCAAGGTGCAATATGGAAAGTATTAGTAATGCTACAACACATAGTAACTTCTGTCAGATCTAGTCTTGATAGCAAAATCGTTCACGCTTTAGAGGAGACGTGTTTAATGCACTAACCACTTCATTATATACTTCGAGAGCGAAAAATAACAAATGCTAATCAAAGTTTAACAAGATAGTTTTATAATGGTTTTAGAGTACTTTTAAAATGGTTATCTAAAGCAAAAATATGATGGGTGTAATGATTCGAACTTGATTACCCTGCTTTCCGAAAGAGAGCATTATTGGGTGCCATTACAGGGTTGAATACACGAGGGAATCACATTTAGTTCTCTGTCTAAGGATCCATCTGAGAGCAATGGTTTAATAGGGACATATTTTATAGGGTTACTCACCTTACTCTAGGACTTTCTATATGCTGCCCGTAGTGTCAGACTCACCCGTATTGATTTGTTCTAATTGATTCTAATATCTTCTTTCTTAAAATGTCTATTACGGAGATGAAATTCATGTGTATTATTGATTTTTTGTTTCTTTGCTTTTTCTGCTAGTATTTTCTACTCTACGTATGGAGATAAATATGGATATCTCGGTCAGTCTTCGTAAGAACATACGGTTCTGAGAACTTTCAGATCACGATTCACCAGAGAAAACTGCTGTACATCTAACAATGTTTTTCCTTCCTCAAATTTCCAATTATATATACCGGTATTGAATTTTATTTCCCCCCTGTATCATATATTAACTTTATACAACTTAATTTCACTTTCTTCCTGTAATTATCTGCTTGGCTTTACTAAACTTTTATATTACATGTCTCTATCACAGTTATAGTCAAAAACCTGCGAGTGCAATGTTTGATCGCAAAATTTTTCAGATAGTAGTGATCGTTGGATTCTAAACTTTGGTCCAAAATAAGTCTTATTATTTTAAGCACACTGTATCTCTGAATACCAGTATTGTGTACTAAATTCCAAATCTATATAAATGAAATTGTACGAGTAACCGCTGTCCGTCCATTCGTTCATTTTCCAATTTTTTAAAGATTTTATCCGTCTTAGATCAACTCAAGACCGTATCAGCAGTTTTTAGCTTTCGTATATGTTTGTTTGTTTGTTTGTTCTACCATCATTGGGAAACGGCCGAATGCACTTCTACCAAACTTCATATTTGGAGTCTACTCCTCCAGGAACAGGTTTTGATATGATTGTGATTTTATAATCAACTAATAGTCTAGAAGTTTATAAGAAGGCCAAGAGAGTCAGTTAATGTTTTCTCATATATTTTTGATTTTCTGTAAAATCTGTATACTATCTGTGAAACGTCCTCTTATTTCAAATCATTTTTTGTTCCGTACTCATTTTCGCTTACTCTTCAAATGACGGAGAAAACTACTGCTTTTTACGAGATCTGTGTTCTGTCGCGAGTGACGGACATCCTCACAGCTCGACAGTGAATCTGCCGTTAGCCATGTCACCATTTCAGTTTGCATGGCGGAAAGGAAGTGACGTAATGCCCGTCATAATTCGTTTAAGTTCATGGTTTTTCGTTGGGTAGTAGGTGAGAGAAGTATCAAGCTGCCATTCTGAGAGATAATTTCGGTTGTATGTTACAGCTCTGTTTGAATAGTGCTAAGCGTATTAGTTAATATTTTAGCAGTACTGTAGAATGTAGCCCACTGTTTCACACTGTAAGATGTTTTGTCATTTGCTTTAATTATTACTATATGTCTAATCTATTTCAACTTTCTGCTTTAAATTCTTGGTGCTTCTCATGATTCTGGCTTGCCTCTTTGATCGTACGTAATAACGCCATTAGTCATATTCTTTTCTGAATACTTAACAACACCTGGGTCAAAATGTTACCGATTTCAAAAATACGTAACTGATATGATCAGAATTTGTTGAGGGCCATTTCATGTTTCCATTACGTCTACATGAAATGTGTATATTTGTCCTATTCTCCAATATTATCCTATTTTCAATTATTTTAACATTTCCAGTTACCGTACCTGTCTTAATTTCTCCGTGTGTATGAAAATACTAATCCCGAATGGACTCTTCTTTGCTTTAATGATGTTATACACTATGTCCTTCCTATATATTTCCTTCAAAATCTATGATTTCTCTCAAATTGCTTCTCAGCGCAAGCCCAGGCTCGGTTTTCAGAGAGAGCTGTTCAAGTCTACAACGTCCGAGAACGCTTCTGAATGTGAGGCCGGACAATGTGTGCGGAGTGTGACGCTGATAGCCAGGCCAAGTTCAGTTCGCAGAGAGAATCGCCATTCTAGATCTAGGACGTCTAAGACTACGTTCAATAATGATGCTTTTACGGCCTGCTGAGTACTTTAAGGTTTCCGGAGGTGCCAAAGGAACCGGGAATTCTGTGCCGCAAGAATTAATTTATGTGCTGGAAGATCACCGATAAGAGTTTGGTGAATAGAAGCCTCCCCAAATACAACTGAATTGATGTGGGATCAAACTCATCACGTTGTTAATAGCTAGCCAGCACTCTACATAAACCATCCAGTACAGGGCGAGACCAGGTTCTCTGCCGACAGACTTGAAAAAGCGCTGCTCCGGATTACGTGTGTGATGCTAATCGTGAAGCCAAGTCCTGTTCTCACAGGATTGTAGTACCGTTTAAGGGAAACATCGTTGAATGGCTCCAATAAAAACTGGTAAAAGCTCCTTCCACTTGGACGCGAAACCCAAACAATTAGGAATATTTATAGGCGTTATCAGAACAAGGAAACAACTATAAGTCATCAAACGAAATGCAGAATGCTCAGCAGGAATGGGATTGATGACTAGCTGACGTAACACAGGCCATAGACTGCTGATAAATATCACTTGTGGTAAGAAGCAGTCACAGCAGAATTTACCATTGTTAGAACATTAAATATCAACGTCAACTGAAGTTAGATCTGATATGATTCCCTGAAGTTAAAAAGAACGAAGTATTTTTGCACATGACTCTCTCATTGATTACATTTAGCTGACCAAAATGTATCTGAGGGGAGCACGAATCAGAAGGAATTTGCTGTTCCTCCCCAAAAATTTAATTGAATTGGATCCTATAGCTCATGCCCCGGAATATCAAGAGACATCCCGCCTCTGGTCATTTCCCTCAGTCTGGGAGATTCTACAACAGCGCATTTCAAATCACTAGTTGCCCGCAGGTGAAGCAGCTGTAGATAACTAGGATCCCTGCTGGACGTTGATATCCACAAGGTTACCATTGAGGCCGCAGTAACCAATCAACAACAGACAAGGTTGTCGTGTTGCCGGTGTGGAAGGAATGTGTTAAGCGAGGTTTTTCAGAGAACGAAATACTCTTGTTAAGAAAATATGTTCCTCTTCCTATTCGTATAGGATTAAGATAAAGCAATGCGAGATGAACTACTACACTAATTTCGTTGACTGCTGAAGAATTCTTGGTAGACATATTTGCGAAGGTAGAGACTAAAAGTTTAGTCTATATAAGAACTCGCCAAAAGAGCTGAGAGTCACTTTCGCTTTAAAGACACCTTAATTCAAAACGAGAGAGCTTTCTTTTCAAGAAGTTTCAGCGGAGAACCTCGATATACAGAATGTATCAGAACTATACCGACAAAAAAATCAGGGATGATCTTTGTGTTACGTTAAGAACAATGGTGTGATCGGATTGGTGGAGAAAATGTGGTTACTTTGTTACTTGTGGGTGCGCTATTCATTTTGACGAACTCGCCGTGTTTGCTGTGCCAGTGCACAAGGGACTGTCATGCTTCAAGGAAGAGAAGGTGTATAATGGAGATAATGCTCCACGCGTATTCACAAGTTTCCTCGTCCGACTCGCACAAGCAATACCTACATTCATTCATTAATAATTTCGTGTGGCTATTTCTAGCCGAGTGCAGCCCTTGTAAGGTAGACCCTCCGATGAGGGTGGGCATTTCATTCATTAAACAGCCGTAACTGCACACGCAGTACAAGAATGACCTTTGGACTCATTTCAGGATGTGTGGTGTGTCGTGGACGACCTGGAAACCTTCCTGTGTTATTGATGGAAGTTCATCTTGTCTTTCTACGGGGTTGGCATAGTAATCAATTTGTGCAGAACAAACTGTACACTGCTTGCTGGGGCTGAGAAGCGACTATACGAAACGAACGTGAAATTTGTGCATTCGCACCGAGCATTACCTCTGTTCCCACTTCCCACTTCCCCTCCCTCCCCTGACACACAGCAACAGGCATCGGCTGGTATAGTAAATACGGCAAGTTCGTCAATTAGAATCGTGCGTCTGGAAGTAACCTCATTTTCTCAAAAAGAAAATTTTCTCCGCCAATCCGATTTCATCATCGTTCTTAACATAACACGAAGAGCATCCCTGAATTGTTTGTCGGTATAGTTCTGTTACACCCTGTATACATGAGTGAAGTCAATATGTTACATGCGTAAATATTATTATCGAGACCTTTCAATTACAGTTACAATGAACTGAAAATGGAAAGAAATGACGTTTTGGGTGAGAGTCGCGATGTTATTTCGGATGTACATCACTTGAAATTTAAATCTCGCGTGACTTACAAACGAAATAAGAAATAACACGTATTTGGACAAACTCCCTGTTTTTGACCTCGGTTGAGTATTGGATGCGTGGTTTGTCAGTACTGTTACGGTCCGGGGATAAGATTTTAACTATCGAGAATGACAATCTGAATTGTGAGAAAAATGTTATGACACAGAGCTTTCTAGCATCCTTAAAAGGTACATAGTACATGGGCCATGAGATTCTCAGAACTGGCGCTTGCCATTTTTGAAAGACGAACTATATATTCACAACGGTATTCTAAAGTACGGACCAACTACAGTACGACTACAATATTCAGACCGGCGTTATGAGTCCACCCATCAGGGCGTATTCAGTGAGCCTGCAGTTTCTCCGCTTCAGCTTCCTCATTTCATGCTCTAAGTTTATGCCAATTTTAGCTACTTTGTGTGGAAATCTGAAATCTCGGCTAGTTGTCAATAAAATCACAATGCGATTTAACGAACAAAAAAATGGATTTGGTATTGTAAGAGAGTTACAGGTACCTTTTTTTGGGGGGGGGGGAATATTTAAAAACATATTTTCAGTAGGTTTTGGGAATACATGTTCTATTATTTAGAAGAAATTTCCTGATAATTCATTGAAAATTGTACATTAGGCAAAATGATCTGTTTATCCGCAAGAATGTCCTGCTCGTTTTGGCAGATTTACTGGCACGTAAAATAACTTCTGCGGAACTACCTTTGGACACCTCGGCGTCTTCCAAAATCGTACAACGTAGTAGTAGGATATAACAAAAAAATCTTAGTTTAAATCTTCTCGTTGAATTTCACATTCGTCATTAGTACGAGATCTATAAAGGCGAATTCAGAGAGCATGCTTAACACTACGATGGGTATGTCATTCGGAGTGTCCCAGCTTGATTTACTGGGCCAAAGGAGTCGGCGTTGACACCCGTAAGTCACAATGGCTTTGTCCAACATAGAGTCTTTACAAAAAATAGTGACCCAGTTTTCTGGCTCTCCAAGCTTGTCCTTTAGGTTGTTGGAGTTTAATGTCGTCTGCACAGAGCATATTACTATGTATGATATTCTGGAACCATCTGCATGTAATTTATTGGACATCTTTCCTTGCCAAATAAATGAATATGTCCTGTTTGTGTTTATAGTGCAATGGTAGCTTCCCGAGTTATAGGCGTGGCACTTCTGTGACTTACCCAAAATCCCCGGTTGAATTCTGGACTCGTCTAAGGATTTTACTCCTGGCCTGAGGGTCGTACAAAATGTCATCCTACAGCGCTTTCCTTTCTCTAATTGAAGAATTAAACCAACAGCGCCCTCTGAACGGACCATTCAGTCAAACCCCCGGACTAATGACTTTCTTTACTCTTAATTTCGAAATAATTACTAATTATCGAACGACAATCTAGTGAGTTTAAACTACAGAGTAATATCCTAAATCTTCCCTGTTCTTCTTTAATTTTAATTCATTTACCATAGAAGCATCGTGAAGTAAATATATTTACCCATTATTAAATCATCATAATCACCCATAAAGTTTAAATATAACTTCAGTGTTAATCATCATTGAAATTTCTGCCCATGCCCTTCTATATCACAAAGAATTTTTCAGATTAGACAGTTTCTGTACTTTATCGGGAACTACCCTACGTACAACTTCGTTTTCAGCAGAAGGTCAACTGGCATTAGTAACATTGTTCTCGCTAAATAAGTTTAATTATGTAAACATTAATGCTCGTAATTGTATACAAAACGTGTTTTTATTATCTCGTTGG
This sequence comes from Anabrus simplex, assembly GCF_040414725.1. Classification (NCBI taxonomy): domain Eukaryota; kingdom Metazoa; phylum Arthropoda; class Insecta; order Orthoptera; family Tettigoniidae; genus Anabrus; species Anabrus simplex. Next base: position 208,148,531 of record NC_090271.1, on the reverse strand, counting down.
TAGCCTCTCTCTTTCTCTTTTGGGAAGAAAGAGGAACATTAAGTAGAACGTTTACAGTTCCTCCAGTCGTTGCTTTAGACAGATGTGTGGAATTACAATTGCCTTCATTTTTCTTTCATATAACAGCCGACCTTTATATCATCATCGTATGTAGATGATCAGCTTCTTGGCTGAGTAGTCAGCATTTAGTATTTCGAGACTTGGAATTGCGAGTAGAATTACAGACCAGGTCGTGAGATTTCAGGAGTGAGTGGTTAATCCCCTTGACACGCGGTCTAAATGTTTGTGTTTCCATAACTGATCAGTCTTCAGGCCTGGGATTCCTGGCTTCGATTCCTGGTCATTTCGTGGGATTTTAATTGTATTCGGTTAATTAGCTCAAGGACTGAGCATTTGTGCTGCAAAGAGTAATATTATCCACTACACTATTGCACAGTTTCGTATACACAGCAGACATCGCTCCTCCCACCGGAGGGATTAGTAATAGCTACATGGAATGATTGTTATTATGCTTCTTCTTCTTTTGCTACGCTTTGTGTCACACCTGTGGGGTCGCGGGTGCGAACTGCGTCGCACATGTGGATTTGGCCCTGATTTACGGCCGGATGCTCTTCCTGATGCCAACCCTATATGGAGGAATGTACTCACTATTGTGTGTTTCTGTGGTGGTGGTGGTGGTGGTGGGTGGTTGGTTGGTTGGTTGTGTGGTATGTTGTCAGAATATGACAAGGAGAGTGTTGAGACAGACACATACACCCAGTCCCCGAGCCAGAAAAATTAATCAGAAGCTATTAAAATCCCCGACTCGGTCGGGAATCGAACCCGGGACCCTCTGAACCGAAGGCCAGTACGCTAACCATTCAGTCAACGAGTCGTACAACTATTATTATTATTATTATTATTATTATTATTATTATTATTATTATTATTATTATTATTATTATTATTATTATTATTAGGAAGATATCGGTGAGTTTTTGTTCTCTCGGTATTATGATCTTCCCCTCAACCGCTCTTTATTTAAACTCGAATCGAAAAATAAGAAACTAATATTATTACTGACCTTACCTTTAACGGAAATACCAAGTTCCCTGAAATTTCATCAAGCCGTTTCCCCATGCTGTTGTAACATAAATACATACAAATGAACAAGAAAATAATAATAATAATAATAATAATAATAATAATAATAATAATAATAATAATAATAATAATAATAATAATAGTAATAATAATGGCGTGTGGCCTCCGGAGGCCTGGTGTATGTCTTTCGATTGGACTCCTTGTGGGCGACCTATGAGTCTGTGATGACGGAGCCGTATCTAATATGAAATCTAGTGCTGAAGACGTCACAAACACCCACCCCCGAGTCATATGAATGAATAGGAATTAACTAATTAAAGTTAAAATCCCCGACCCGACCTGGAATCGAACCCTGGACTCCTTGAACCAAAGGCCAGAATGTTAGCCATTCGGCCATGGAGCGGACACTGAATCAAACATTGGCCTGTCTGATATAAAAACTAACGGTATGTCTACCCCGTAGTCGTGTTTCCTGCTATGGGGCCGGGGATGAAATTATATGGCGTGTTTTACTACCGGATGCTCTTCCTGACAGCAACTTCAGTTGAGAAGCTAATAAAGATGAAATTAATGATAATGAATAAAACTGGATGATAAGATGGAAGGAATTGGCTGCGAACTACGAACAGGAACTGTTCCGGCATTTGCCTGGAAATGAAAATGGGAAACCACAGAGAACGGTCTCAGGACAGCCGACTGTTGGGGAGGGGGATTCGAACTCACTTGTCTCCCGAATGCATAGCTTGGCACCATAGACACTCTGCTCGGTCGGTATAAAAACAAAGTATCAGGTTAGTATTAAAAAATTGAACACTGGAAAACGATATTTTTATAACGCGATACTGAGCGTTTATTTTATACATCTCTTCGGAGAAATGCTGTTATTTGGGAGGAAGTATGAATTTAACAGCTGAAGGAATTAGAAGCAGAGGAAACGTTAAGGAAGGGAATGAGAGATGTTGGGAGACTAAAACATTCATAACGCTCTCCTTGTGGCTGGAATACAGCAGCAGGTAAGGAATAACAATAAATTGCAATATATAATTCATTAAGATTCTGAGATAACGTCGTACTGGAGAGAGCATGGCTAAACAACAGATTTAAGTTAAAATACGGATGTGCTTCAGACATTTCTATAATGGAAGACAGGAAAGGGTGGATGCATATCTATTTAGAAACAGTAATTTTGCATCTTCAATATATATATTTTTTGTTAATCAGTCGATGTATTACAGTTAATCACTCACTTTCAACACGTCACATGTTCGGATTTGCCTGATTCAGGAGGTATTTTATTAAGAAATGTTCCCGTTAACATCAGCTACGTTTACCCTCTGGAGTTAGCCTGATATTTTTTAAATGCTGAATTAATCATTAGGCCACATTTCTCTCCTAAAGGTAGGATGAGTGGCGCAAACGATAGAGCGCTGGCCTTCTGGTCATAAATTGGCGGGTTCAATCGCAGCTCAGTCCAATGGTACTGCAAGGTGCTCAAAAACGTAAACCTAGTGTCGTTAGATTTACAAGTAATAGAACTCTTAGGGGACAACATATTCGCACCTCGGCGTCCGAATAAACCGTAATAAGTAGTAAAACCAATGATAATATCTGCCTTTCCTGACGTGATACCGGCATTTATAAATTTCTCGACTTTCTGATGGAGAATCGAACCCACGCCCTTCCCTGTGATCCAAGCTTGTTTTTACAGTCTTGATTGGACAGAATCTACTATTAAGCAGGCCTGAATGGAGTAAAGTATGTTAGTAGATAAATTAGATGGTACGCATACTATGTATTCGGACATGCACCTCAGGAAAACACTTTGCTATTAATACAGTATTCTCAAGTTGGAACAATTTTCAAACGATGGCGTTAACTGTGTGTAACTTCTCAAGTTTATTTCTGAACGTGTTCTTTTAATCTCCGTTTGGTGTAAATGAAGTCGCACGCTTTTCTCATTTACCATACAGTACAGTACACTTCCCGCATCTGATAGTGTGAGGTTGTTAAATGATAAATGCTAACTTGTATTTTGTTTGAAGAGTCAGCTTATCAACGGCGGGCGTAATGAGAGCCGTGTGTTTCTTACTAGATAGAACTTTCATTAGGCCCTTCTTCTTCTTCTTCTTCTTCTTCTTCTTCTTCTTCTTCTTCTTCTTCTTCTTCTTCTATGGCTATTGCACTTCAGGCCAGGAAACTTTTAATAGCTAAGATTCGGATCGCGACTTTTACGTACAGAGCTCGTATTGATTAAGCAACCCTCTCGTCTAACACTTTCTTTATTCTGTATGACTGTGAAATGAGGTCAATGAACTTCCGAGATATTAGACTATTTTGTGAACATAACAGTGGTCTTATTAGCCAGGATTCCTTTATTTTCATTTTATGTCCCGAGGGAAATCTCTTATTATCATGGAGGTCGAGAATAATTTCTATATTTTATTCAAAACTTCATAACTTCGTGTTTTCGTAAGTAAAAATAAATTAGCTAACTGGGAGTTTTTGTACTGTGAATAATGATAACATTATTTTCTTTCGTCCTTTCTCTACATTTTTCTCTCCGTTTATTCTTTACCGTAACAGGCAAAAGTCCTGCGAGACGACAGATATTATGCGCTCTGTCGAGTGAAGGAATAACCGTTCACCGTGCGAGTAGGCTGCGCGATTCGATCCGTGCAGCTGTTCGGTTGCATTCGGGAGGTGGTGGAGGGTTTTGCCTTCCACTCCTCCAAGGTTACCCACGCGTTATCATTTTTGACTTCACCAGATATAAAGCGAATGATTGACTCCTGGAACAGGACGTAAAAGATTCAGATACAACTCATGTTTACTGATTTAGCCTCGGAAATGACTATCCGCGATTTTCCTCCAGGAACGAATACTAATGCTGATGAAATGTTCACAAATTGTGCCCTCAGCGTCGACATCGTACCGGTCCCTTTTGATAAAATACCAGTCTTAAAGTGTAGGTTTCATTGTACTTGCTAGAACGTTTTGGTGATTGAATAATTTACTAATTCAGAGTTACTTCCTCCTTAAATTCGTGTATAATGAAAGGCAAAGTAATTAGTGAATGTATCAATATTTCTTCAAAAAGCAAGTGAAAATAGTTAAAACAAATAAATCGAGTTTCATTCCTTAAGTCACAGCCTTGCGGAAACTCATCTCATGTGTATCTTGCATGTTCAAATTAGATGTAACAGACGTAATGTGAATTATTATTGGAAAAGTCACTAACTTCTACCCCAGGTGTTAAAAAAATATGAAATCAAATGAGTGGAAATAAGACATGTGAAAGAGAAGCTATTCCGAAAGCATCTCGCCAGGACTCAAAAACAGAACAAAGAACCGGGACTATACCAGTTTTCCGGGACGTTTGGTCAAGGTACTACATAAAATAATTTGTTATATCCACACTTGGCGACAACTCTCACTGTCCGGATGACATTCTATCGTGTTAATAACATGGTGTATCTAGAGCGAACACATATTTTTATTCCGTTCTTTTCTTTACCTTTGACATTTACACGCTTAAACGACCTGAGCTATTGAAACCACGCGGTTTTTGCCTTTTGTTATCCTGGACTCACGTTCTAGTGTTTCACTGACCGTTGCTACGCACTGCTGCCCCAGGCGACTGGGGAATTTGAAAGCAGAGCTGTATCCCGTCTAATTCCTGCACGATACCTCAGTCCCTTTAGCCAAGGACTTAACGTTATCGAGCGGCGGTATTCGCCCAGTCTAATCTACGAGACTATTCATCCAATCGTTTGTTTGTTCCTGGGGCTAGAAGAGTGAAGTGGTAGACACAATGAATTAATAATAATAATAATAATAATAATAATAATAATAATAATAATAATAATAATAAAACGCATATCTACAGCGTTTAAATTTATCTACACTATAACATAGCAGGGCTGTTCGAGGTATAACTTTGGGGTAAATAATTCGTGAAAATATGTATCAATACTAACTTCGTGTAAATAACAGTCTCTCTGTAACACATAAAACTCCATATAAATACATACGAAATTTCACTTATCACAACGTCTCGGGAACAACCTAACCAATCAGAGTGAAATTTGCCATATAGAATCCTCTTAGGTCATCTCATAAGTAACAGCTAAGAAACCCCTTTAAAATATTCACCCTCTAAGGGATCACATAAAGGGGTAGAAACAAAACAAAATTGGAATTGTTTTGAAGACAGGTTGTGGGCATGCCGTGATTTCCCCCCCCCCCCCACCCATTTCGTAACATTTGTATGTCTTACGGCGGCTTTCTCCGTGCTGTAGTAGGCAGACTATATTCTGAGATTGAGCATTTGATGACCCAATTTTTAATTTTGTTCTGTTGGTTAAAATTAATTCGACGTATTTGAAGTCGCAAATGACTGTGATAAATCATTATCTAAATATACCTGTGTAAGTAGTGTCTATCAGAACAGGCGGTTACTGTCTTTTCTCCTCGATGTTTTGCAGTATTTTATGTAGACGTGTCAAGTAAGGTAAATATGTCTATTCATACCCGTTCAAATCACAACAGTTAGTAACCCCCGACTATTCCCCCCCCCCCCCCCCCACCAGACTTGCCAGCTACAGCCATTCGTTTTGATTCGTCTGATAGAATATTTGTGCCAATCTAAACCATTTCTGACATGGAAAAGACAAACACTTTTTTTACAGAAAAATCTCGTGCGAAGTAATATGCGTATATTAACGCCGTATTTAAAGAGTAAGATAACAATTAACTAATTGAGCTACTGAGATATTATTATTATTATGATTATTATTATTATTATTATTATTATTATTATTATTATTATTATTATTATTATTATCCCATTACGATCTACTACCTGCTAGGGACCGTGTGCTACTTTCAGTTCATCGGCCTTTGATCCTTCCTCCCCCTTTCTTTCCAATGTTACTTCATCCTTTCGCTGTGTTACTTCTTTCTCTCCTCAGACTACTTCGTATCAGTTTTATTTTCCTTTTTGCCTTCAAATCCTTCCATATTTAACACTTCTAAAAATTCCTGTTTATTTGATTTATTCTTCTCTTATAGTATTCCGTTCCAAATCCTCCTTGAAACCTTTAAACAAGGTGGTTGTTGACTTTTCCCCAAAAGGTATTTGAATATCCTTTTTGTCAATCTGTTTTCATAAATCTTAAAAATATGCCCAAAAAAGTAACACTCTCCTTTTCCTTATTGTTTACGTTATGTTTTCTATGTTCTGTTAGATTTCCTTATTACTTCTTAATTTCCACAATTATGTACATTTCGTCGGATCCAGCATAACTCTATTGATTTTTCTCCCTAATAGTTTAAGCTATAAATCTATAATATAATACTAGGCATTCTCTCGCATATTGCCATTCCGCTTTCACTACTTTATTATAGTGCCTTATTTTTTAAGACTTTTGCATAATCGCTTTTTATTGTAAATCTTCTTAGTAACACCATATGCCCTCTCCATCTTGCGTATCCTTTCCTCTATAGCAGACTTTTCTAAACCATTCTTTAGTTATCTTCCCCCAGATATTTGAATTTCTTCACTTTCTCTATTGTCTGTTCTAAACATTTTGAGCTATTATTATTATTATTATTTATTTATTTATTTATTTATTTATTTAGGATCGTTTCAATCTCCTATGTGTTACGATTACACAACTTCCTTGACTGTTCATGTTCTTTCTCTAGCTCGATTTTGCTTGTTCCTCATCCGAGAACACCCTTCTTGTTCTCTTGGGTTTCTCTACGAACAGATCCGTCACCTCCGCAATTTTCCTTCTGAACACTGTTCTTTTGTATTATCTCCCTCCTCAACGCCACATTTTTTAAGATCCTGATGAACTTCTTTCAGCCATCGTACTTGTGTCTTTCTTCTTTCCTGAAAGATGAGGATCTGATTTGCTAGGCGTTCCGATCCCATTCTTCTCTGGTGTCCTTAGAAAGTCGGTCGTCTTTTTCTTATCGATGTTGAGATGTTCTCGCATTTTCCACACAACTCTTGAATTGATCTCAAAGGAAGGAAAAATCAGTTCCTGTTTCTTTCTTCGGTCCCAGAATTTTCCTCAGAAATTTACGCTCATTCTTTTATATTTTGGTAATCCCATTTCTGGCAATTGTCTCTGCTGCATAGAGGCATTCAGCTTTAACACGGTGTTATAGTGTCTGAGTTCGGCTTGATAGGAGATAGATTTGGACGTAAAAGTTTCCTGGCATAGTCTGAATGCAATCTCCATCTTCTTTGCTCCTTCGATAGTTGGCTTCTCGTTGTTGTTACGAGTCCGAATCTCCCCTAGATATTTGAATTTGTGGACTCTCTTTATGTCACCATAATTGGTCTTCATTTTCCACGTTGGTTCTTTGGGATCTATGTTCATGTACTTAGTTTTCTCAAAAGATTTTTCAGTCCTGCCTTTTCTGCTGTTTCTTGCAAAACCTCTCTGTAGTGGCAGTCTCTAGATTTTCAGCGGAGAGCACTAAGTCCAGCCTTTTTGTGTCCTATCTTAATTCCATTCGGAATATTTTGCTGACTCCTTTCTTTTCGCCATTCCCTTATCACCTTCTCTTAGACGCAGTTGAAGAGGACTGGAGAGAGGCCATCCCCTTGCCTCACACCTGTCTTGATTTCAAACGGTTCCGATAGCTTTCCAAGGAATTTTACTTGTGACCGGATGATTGCTAATGTTTGTTGTATTATATTAGTTGTTTTGTCATCAATTACAAATTCCTTCAGCACTTTTATTTGATGATGATGATGCTTGTTGTTTAAAATGGCCTAACATCGAGGTGATCGGCCCCTAATGGTACGAAATGAAATGACAACAAAAAGTTCAAAAATTCCACTGACCAAAATAAAAAAATCATGAAAATGAATGGATGGACATGAACCCGAAAAAACAAAAACAAACAAGAAACAAACAAAAAAACAACAGTGGGCCCGACTCAAAAAAGGTCATAAATAACACTATTACTGACCAAGAGACCACTTATAAAGCACAGTCCTGAATTGAGGGTGCTTGATGTCTAAAGGGGTCCAAAAACCAGGTCTAAGGCCCCTCAGAATGGTACATGTCGCGAGTAAAGTAGAACCATGGTATTTGTCATGTTGGGGTACTAATCAAAAGTAGCGAAGACTCACGGTGTCCCACACATGATGGTATTGTACTTCGTATAGGTAACGCAAACCTATGGTGTTTCTCACACAATGGCACCACTCATAGCCAACGCAAACCGATGAGCTTCCTCACCTAGGTGTACTAAACACAGGGACTCGCACTATCCCGTGGTGTTCCTCACATAGTGGGTACTAATCACAGGCAACGCAGACCCACGGTGCTGCTCATATAGTGGTACAACTCGCAGGCAACGCCCAGACCCGCGGTGTTGCTCACATGGGTATGATGCACGGGTACTGGAAACCCAAAGGAGAACCCCCTATTGCTGCTACTAATCACAAAGCTATTTCGTACCTAATGTACGCAAGTACCTGTACAGGCAACCCATTGTGTTCCCCGCATGATGGTACGAATCAAAATTAGTTTCATGGTCCTAATTCAATCATCCCTTGGTCGCCCCTTGTAGTCGCCTCTTACGACAGGAGGGGATACTGCGGGTGTATTCTACGTGTGCGTCCCCCACCCGCAGGGGTGCACTTTTATTTATGTGTTCCTGTCGATAGCCATATGCCTTATTATTATTATTATTATTATTATTATTATTATTATTATTATTATTATTATTATTATTATTAATGTATGCCATCCTCGATGCCAGTATGATGTGAAAAGTCTAGATCTCATTTGCTACGGTCAGTGAGTGTAGCCACGCGGATACCTAAACTGGTTAGCCATTTCTCCTTACAGAATTATACCCAGCTCTGCCGGTAACCGTAGTTAAATTTATTGGCTGCATATACGTACTTGTAGTGCATACCAAATTATCTGCCCTTAAATATTCGTGAGATTTATTGTAGACCTGTGGTCACTTTGCGCACTGCAGCAATACAGCTGAGGTGGCTGGACACTCATTGCATTATCATTAGGGCGCCGCTTTGACCGCTCAACCAAGCCTTTATTTTAGTCGTCACCAACCCAAAATTACACGGAGAGTGTTTAGTTGTAAATATTTCTGTAGCTATAACAAACATTGAAATACTGTTTGAACTGGAGGAAATTCAAGAGAGAAGGGGATACCGATTTTGAATAAGGTTTTTATTCATAAATTCCTCTGTTATTGACAGCCTTGAGTGTATTATCTTACTAATATAAAAATGTACTTTCGTTTTTTATCAATTTTTTTGCTATTTATTTTACGTCGCACTGATACAGATAGGTCTTATGGCGTCAATGGGAGAGGAATGGGCAGGAAGCGGCCGTGGCCTTAATTAAGGTACAGCCCCAGCATTTGCCTGGTGTGAAAATGGGAAACCACGGAAAACCATCTTCAGAGCTGCCGACAGTGGGGTTCGAACCCACTATCTCCCGAATACTGGATACTGGCCGCACTTAAGCGACTGCAGCTATCAAGCTCGGTGTCAACGTTTTGAAAGGTTTTATAATATACTTGATGTGGGGATGATATCCATATTTTTTGAAAGTTTTCTCTGTCTATCTGTCATATAATCAACTCAAGAGTTACTAACTCGATTTTCGCATAACTTGTCAATATTAAACCAAATGCGTTAATAATATCCGTGCAGTTTGTTTTATATCATTAAGTAGAAGTTGAGGAATGATAGTTTTAACCTCGAGAATACCAACCTTCAGCCAGAGTATAGCAAAAATTATTCAGTGGCCACCCTTGCAGGACACTGATACCATGCCAAGGTCAACTGTTGGTTTCTTGCTAACAGTGTCGGTTATAATTCGTACATTTTTGCCATATGCTCACTGTGTGAAATTCAAAACTATCCTAAGCACCTTACTTGAACATCGTACATTTTTTTTTGTTTTGTAAGCTCAGTTTTAGTGGAGGTGCCAGTAGTAAAATTTCTTCACGATCTTGGTGTTATTTGCCTACCTTCAGCTATTTTCCTTGGGTTGGTGGTTTATCTGCACCTCCACACTTCTTTATGAAAATATTCATCTTCTATCAACTAATCAGCGGGAGCAAACATATATTGTTTCCAGTGTTTATCGGTGGAATAAATGGTCACAAAACTAATTTTCACGCGGTCAAAGCTAGTTTAATGTGTCTTTCTTTTCTTCAGGCTGTTGCAATTTTTGTATTATTTCGTTTTCAGCACTCCTGGATGTCTTTTATTTGATTTCCTTTTGGTTAGCTAAGCAATCAATGCCACTGAGCATGTTTTATTTCTATGTATTAATATTATTTCTAAACAATTGAATTGGTCACCCACATAAAGTAATTTGAGAATTCATCACCCATTGACTGATTTAGTAGCCTGCTTATTATGTCGAAGAACAGCAATTTCATATATTCTAATTTTCTTAAATTCATTACATACTTGACCTGCAGCTCTTTTACATGATTTAAATAATAATAATAATAATAATAATAATAATAATAATAATAATAATAATAATAATAATAATAATAATAATAATAATAATAATAATAATAATAATAATAATAATAATAATAATAATAATAATTGTACCGGGCGGTACACCTCCACTCCGCTAATTTAAAATGTGCGCCAGTTGAAACTCCTCTGCTGGAGGAAGTCTGAACTTTATCTACGCTATTAATTCTCTACTTTCTCAGAAGATGTCACCACGTGGAAAATTTTGAGTTTTTGAACTGTGTCATTTTTGATGTGGTTTTGTTTCGCTTGAAGTAAGAAGTGTGAACTTTCTCTTCCAGAGGACACTACTGAAGATCAACAATAGTGCACCCTAATGCGGAGTCAAAGAACTATTTTGTTGGAGAAATTTTTATTTCAAATATTTGTTTCTTGTTAAATTTTTTTCAGTCTTTGGTTAAGTTGGCAATATTAACCCCTTCTTTCCCCTTGTTTTAAATCTAGCCTATCCCGAATTTCTTGAATTAATTTTCCACCAATTATGTGTTTCTTCTTAGTATTGTGTAGGGGGTTTATTGATCTACCAATAAAATCATCGCGGGAGGGTGTTTTCATTCCCCTAACGCCTAGAACCTTCTGCGAGAGTATTTAAACTGCTGATTTTAGGGTCTCCGGGCCACTTCTGTTCCATCTTTCAGTGTATAAAGTACATAGCAGGAGGCGGGAAGCGCCTCTTTCCTCGGCAGCGGTCATCAATAAGGTAATGGCCGATTAATAAATTCTTTCTTTGCTAGCTCAGCAGTTTAACTCTCGGGGCGGGTGCGAAGCGTTCCTCCATGTAACCTTTTCCTAAAATGTAACGATCTTTTCTTCTATTCTCTTTTAAGCTGCATATTGGGATAGAGAGTGCTAACCCTCTCGAGCTCCCACTCACATTGTCTTGAGGTGAACTTATTTTCTCAACCTATTCTTCGTTAAGGTAAAACAAATTGCTCTTTTCTAAAGTCACCTCGGTAGTATGGGATTAGCCCTTGCATTTGTGGCCTAGAGCCAGATTAGGTTTTTAAAAACAAGTGTATTAGGACTGCAAGATCGCCTCCTCTCAAATTGTTATTTTAGAGGTCATGTAATTGCCCATTTTTATTTAATAGACCTCAGTAGGTTGGGTATTTTACCCCTGTGTCTATGTCCAGTGAGGACAACTTGAAGGTGGAGTTTGGTGTGGCCTGGGAGAGGCTTAAATTTTGAGAGCGTGTGGCTCTTTTGAAAATTGAGTGTTGTACGCCTCGTGGAGGCTTTTCTGTGTAATTTGGAGCAAGGGCTCCTAGGTATGAATGGGGTTTTCTGCCCCTCTGTTAAAACTCGTGTTTGGGGTAAAACTGAGCTGATTGCCCAAGCAGTGTAAAATCAGGGCGCGAAGCCCAATTCCTGTAAATATTGTAACTACCCTTTTTGATTTGCTACTTTGTACCTGCCATGCTTGTTATTTCTTTGTTTTTGAAAAGAAAATATAACCTTGTTAAATTTTAAATTAATTTTACTTTTGTAGCTGGAGACCTATTCACACCCGCACCTTCTTTCACCTCTACCTACCACGGAAAACTCCGTAACAATAATAAAAAAAAAGTAATTCACTAATGAGCAATTCATTTACAGATATACGGCAGGTTGCATGTAGCGCCTCCTTTCGCCCTGATGCTGGCAGTGATGCTGAAATTAACTCCACAAGGTATCGAAGCTGGTCAGCGAGCCATACCGATCCATGACCGCCACACAAACTTTCATAGTGCATGGAGATTGGTCGGACCAGGGTCCAGAGCGCGCAGTTTCCTGCCAGTAATGTCTGAGATTCGCTCGATAAGATTGAGATCGGATGTCCATCTGGACTAGGCAAGCATCCTCATGCCGTGGAGTGTTCATTGAACAATCGGCCATAATTAGGGAGATATGGGCCGGCGCGTTTCGTGCAGTGTGTTTGAGGCGAATAAAAGGACGGGCATGATCAGACAGCAGTTGCCTGTGACGTTCTCCGTCGAGGTACGTTGGCAGATATACCAGGGGTACGATTTCATACCACGTGAGCAGTCGTCATACGAGGATACCGCCACTACCGGCTGAACAGCTGGAGAGACCAATAATGCCTCACGTGGTAGATGACGCACATGTATCCTGCCATGGTGCCAGGTACAAACTGGTACCTTGACTCGTATGACCAGGTGACCTATTTCCATACCGGTAGTTCAAAAATCCAAAGTGGTGTTCGTCTGCCCATGTCTGTCATGGTATCTTCTGACGTGTGGAGAGCAGATTTACCTCGCGTGGGGTGGGGGCTCCTGTACCCTATTTTAGGGAAATGGTTCTGGATAACATAATTGCTCACACTTCGCCGTTCTCCAGCAGTGAATTCGCTAGTGACCTGCTGCACTCTAGGCCCGTCTATCACTACTTACCATCGGAGGTAGCAGACGGTGAACTTATTCATCACAACAGTGGACTCAGAATCCACGTACTCATAGAGCACACTTGACAAGATGTCCTGTGGAAAGCCCAGTGCCTGCACGACTTTGGATATGGGATGACCGATACGTCTGGCACCGATAATCTGACCACAATCAACTGCTCAGAGATATCGTATCTTGCCAATTTTGTGGTCAACAGTTACTCACACGCCCAGTATGAGGTCTGACGACATCTCAGACGCTGTACTATGTATTTTGATGTTCTTTTTTACTCTATTTGATGACAGACAAACCAGGTCTTCGTTGGGCGACCTACGGTTGAGTTTTAATTAATTTTGTCTGGTTGAAACCCAGTATGCCACCAGGGATCATTTACATGTCTACTTCGTGCGACATGGAGTGTCGAATGGGATTATTCCCGTCCGTAAAAAAATCAGACTCCCTTGACCGCGTTTGAACCCATGATCATGGGATTCGGAGGCCGATACTAGCTTTCGGCATGGTATCAACGATTATTGTTGCCGTATAATTGATGACAATCTTTATCAAAAATTTGTTTGGAATATTTCCGAAAAGTGCCGTTTTCTCCGAAAGGAAAGCAGTTAGGGGCGACCGATTTTCTCTTTTGATAAACAGTCATGCTGTCAAACGATATTTATAGGTAAAAAACTGTATTCTGTCATTATTTATTGAGCAAGAAAGTAAAATATTGGCAATAAACAGCTCAGTACAGCTCATGGGCCACATCCCCTCTATTCAGAGTGAAACATATACCTTTCCTTTAATGTAGTTATATTTAAAGACATTTCTGGGAATTTTTGTGTAGAAAATAGTACACGGATGCTCAAAATGAACAAAGTGATTTTTTAATATTTCTTTGGGTAAGAAACCTTTAACGCTCTTTTAAAATTACAGAATTTCACCAAAAGGAACAGAGTTAAATTAGTAGCAGTTCCTTGAGCACTGCTCTTCTTCTATAATATATAATCATGTCTTGAGCAGCCACATGTGACTTCTCATGCAGTAATAACATTGGAAAGAGCCTGCCTGCACTTGATCAAAGGTTGTACTCTCATATGAAGAGAGACGCTGGGAGATGGATGTACATTTGTCAGACTTCACGTTTATCACCGAGGAGAAAATGAGAAGTAACTTTGTAGTTATTTTATTCGAGTTCTCTGCCTTTCCATTCCATTTTCCTCCTTTATTCTTGCCAGAGAGACAAACTCTGCTGGAAATTGCCGCTCTCAACTGTCTCATCTCACCCTTTGTATATCTTGACCCTTCCTCCTCAACGGAAGAAAAGTCCATGTAAGCCCTTCAGTTCTCATCGTCTGACAGGAATATTTGTGTCAATCCATGCTTCCTTTAAACATGTACTGTACGACATACATTATACCGGTCTTAAGGACACTGACAGACTTTTGTGCATAAGTGCCTTCATCTAAAGTGATCCAGTTGATTTTTTTTTTTGCGTCACAAACCTACAGCCTCGGACACCTTAAAAATACATATTTTCTGGGATATTTATACTATTTATACTCATTTTTGTACCAGTACTGAATAATTAAGTTGCATACATCTGTAGAAACTAAATTAGAATGGGAAGAGAAATAATTCTAGACTATTAATCTGGTCCGTGAAAATATTCTTTATTTAACTACCCATAGTTCGCTGTAGCTTTCTATAGAGACGTTGAACAGATGTGCATTGGCTAATTTACTACACCGCTGATCTGAACACTAGAAAAGAAAATTGCCTTCAAGTCCTACTCCTCCGTCATGATTTTACGGTATTTTCCACTTCCGTTCCAGACAAATTCATCATTAATAGTAACAGTGCAGTTCTCGGTTACTTGTTTCACAATCCTGCATTCGATAAACATTCCAGTACAGGTATGGTCCGGTACACAAAATCCTTAAATCATACATTTAAAAAACATATAATATTTTCGCCTCTCCAACAATGATTACTTGTATTTGTACTTCTACATAAGTATGTTTTAGATAATCGAACTTGATTTTACCATATTACGATTTAGCTATTAATTGATTTCTATGCACCGTACATCTGGATTGGAGCTTCATCTGTGACATCAATTTCAACCCATTCAAACCCACCAATTCTTAAGATCACCTTACAACTTTCGAAATAACTTTTACGTCCCTTATGGGTTTCTCTGGTTCTGTTTTTCATAACAGAGTTCAGCGATCGTCGTACGACAGTCTCCTTTGGCGTCATCTGTCCAATGTGACCTTCGTCTTCCCATTCATATTTTGCCGGTTATCATTCCCAGGGAGGTACTTATTATTATTATTCCGTCAAAGTAATATAGCTTTTGTGTCATTATGTTCACTTCTAAAGAGTTTTGGCTTGATCTGGTCCGATACTTTCTTATCACTAATACTGGTTCTCCATGCTGTTCTCAATAGCCGTTGCCGACAACAAAGCTGAAATACATCGGCCCACCTTCTGCTAAGTTCTTCATGGCCCATGTTTCGCACCCGTAAGTGGCTATCCTTCGAAGGGCCAGCAACCACTTCATTGCATGGGTGCAGTCACTTTCGCGATTAATTTTAGAACCAAAGAAGATCCTTGACCATCTTCATTTCTTCACTGTTAATACAGTTTTAATCTTTACATATCTGTTTTCTTCTTTCGCCATGAAATCATTCTTCTTGGACAAGTTATGTGTGAACATAAATGTATCATAACTGTCAATAAAAGTGTGAAATATGGTCAAGATGACAAATTTTCTATAAATTTCAGAAGAAAAAAATCAGGTTTGAATAGATTTAATAAGTACAAAGATCCAAATATCAGAGCGAAAAATATGTCGATAGGTACGTGAAAAGCTTACTATGTACAAGGGTGCTAATGAGCGGGGATCAGAGAGCGCGAGATGGTATGGCTGTTGCCATATTTATTGCGTTCGCCCGAGGATTTGTCATTGTATTGCCGACTGAAGTGTATTCTGCTGATGAGTGCGAACCATGGGAAATGGAACTCCATGTGTGAGTGTGTGTCTCTTTTTGATCAGATTATTGCATTGCTCGATGCTGGGAATACAAAGCTTTCGTGTTCACTTGTGTGGACAGTGCACTGCATTACACATTATGTTCTGCTGTTGGAAACCTGCGGCTCTTCCTTACTTATTGATCGTGCTACTTCACGTTCACTAACATTCAAGTGTCAATTGCACTCTGTTAATACAAGTAGAAGTTGTGCCAGACAACAATATCGCTATGAAAAATGAGCATCAAAGCCAAATGTGGGCGGGAAGTAATTGAGAGTTGTCGTGACATTTCTATAATATGCTTGAATCTGCGTGGGTCTCGTTTCGTTATTATTTACCGTGGAGGAATTGGCTTCAAGAAATAAGTACATCATTTAGATTTGATTTTCATTAGATAGATGTGATTTATTCACTCCAAACGAGTGACTCCAGAAGTTACAAACACTTCTTCTTCTTCTTCTTCTTCTTCTTCTTCTTCTTCTCGTGCTATATCCGCATTGGATGTCGGCTGTCATCAGGGCAATCTGGTTCTTGTTCTCAGCAACTTGGAAAGGATTGGGGGCACTGAGCCCATACCATTATCGTAGATTCCGCAGCCAAGATATTCTCCTTCTTCCCCTACTTCTCCTACCTTGTAAGATAAGCTGAAGGAGTCTATATTTATCATTTCGAATTATATGGCCAGTACTAAAGTTTTTTTTCTTGTTGATATTGTGCATGACCTCTAGCTTTTTGTTTAGGCATTGGAGTACTTCATTGTTATGTATTCTGTGAACAAGTGGTATTTGAGCAAACACCGGTAGCACCACATTGGTGGTGTTCTCCGTTGGTGTCCAAGTCTCGGCACCATAAAATAAGACAGAAAATACATAACACCGAAGTAAACGGAGATGGAGATTGATCTTGAAGTCCCTGTTACAGAGAAGTTTGCTCATTCTTTTGAATGAAGTCCTTGCCTGCTCAATCCCAGACCTAATTTCAACAGCATTGTTCCAGCTGTGATCAAGTAGGCTGCCGAGATACTTAAGGCGTTGGACTTGCTCCATTGATGTGCCAGCTTCTATCAAGTTAACAGGTTGAATGATATGTTTGCTTTATGACCATTACTTTGGTCCTTTTCGTGTTTAAACGTAGACCTGCTGCAGAATTGTGTTCAACCACAAAGTTTAGTAATGTCTGCAGATATTCAGCACTTATTGCAAGCAGAACAGTATCATCTGCATATCGCGGATTATTTTTTGTAATCCCATTAACAACGATGCTTTCCTGTTTTCCTTCTAGTACTTCAGAAAATACCCTTTCATAGTAAATATTGAACCACAGCCTTGTCTCACTCCTTGCTTTATTTCAATAGCACCGGTGTTCGTGCTGTCAACCTTAATTGATGCGGTCTGACTCCAATACAGGCTGGCAATAATTCGGATATCTCTACCATCCACGCCGATATGTAGGATCTGCAGGAGTATTTCATGTTTCACATGTTTCAGCATTTTCATAATCAATAAAACAAGATTATACATCCACAGCATATCTACGCGTCTTTGAACCAAAACCTGCATTCTCAGCAATGCCTCTCTGGTGCCAAATCCGTTACAGACACCAGGATTCACATTTGCTGTATATTCTTGCATGTATTACTTTCAGAAAGATTTTGAGAACATGGTTCATTAGGCTTATGATTCTGTAATCACCATGAGATTTAGCCCTTGTTTTCTTTGGAATAGGGATTAAAGTTGTTGCCAACCAGTATACCAGATTGAATAGCTCTATCAGGATATCTAGTGACCGGTCTTCTTGAAGATTTTTGAATATTTCTACACGTATACAATCCACTCCAGGTACTTTTCTGTTTTTGCAGTTCTTGGGGGCATATTCTACTTCATGGCGAGTTATTAACGGTCCTTCATCTGTATCGCAAACAGAAGGACATGGTCCCTTATTATCATGGAAAAGATCAGTCGCATAAACTTTCCAGCTGTTCAGTTTTTCTTCATGTTCGATAATGACCTTCTCTTGATTGTTATATCACAGTCGATTTGCCCTCCTGGTATGTAACCCTGCAGCTTCTTTAACTTTTTTGTGCATGTTAAGTGTCATGCTTAGATTCACAATGTCCTTGCACTGATTACCCAGCCATTCAGTTTTTGCCCTTCTAATCATTTGGCGGATTTTGGTCTGGAGTTCTTTATACTTATCCCAGTTCTTGTTCTTTACCACCCTCCGTTGGCCCATCAAACCAAGGATTTCATCAGTCATCCATTTACTTTTTCTAACTTGTTTGTCTTGCATTATATGACAATTTCCTGTATCCAGTACAGTTGTTTTGAATCAACTCCAAATGGTTTCAATGTCCTCTGGTTTTTCAGTCTGGTTGGACAGCTATTCATTTAGGTCTTTCAGTACTGTTCTCTTAATTTTTGCATCTTGGAGTTTATCAGCATCAAAATTAGGACTGACAAACTCTTTTTGATCTTTAATTTCAGCTTAATTTTAGCGACCAACGGATTATGATCCGATGAAACATCAGCACTGGGATAAGTCCTCACTGACTTAATGCTGTCTCTGAAGCTCTTTTTAATCAAAATGTAACCAATCTTATTCCTCACAATCCTCCTAAACACTAGACATACTCAAAATACAACTTAAGGTCCAAAATTTCGAAACGTAATTGTAAGACAGGAGGCCGTCCGCCCGAGGTGATGAAAATGTACGTATACCTCCGTTATTACTCCTCGTACGGTAAAAACGTACAAAACACAAAATATCGGAAATTATAATTTGCACAGCTTTTATTACGTAAATTATTTACGTACAGGCAATATTAACGGATAAAATGTCATATTGCCTCTTTTTGTCTCCTTAATATTGCTACGCTACTGTTTACTGATCAAAGAATGTGCAGCCTAGTGCAAAACAGTTATCTCTGAATTTAAATACCAACTTTTGAAAAACTCTGTGGAGCTTTTCACCCATGATGTGCAAACAAACAAACGTTTAACTGAACCTACTTTCGACTTTTGTATTCCTAATTCTATTTTCGACTTTTGTATTCCTAATTCTAAGTAAGAAAAGTATGAGATAAAACATTTAAAGTACCGAGCGAGTTGGTCGTGCGGTTATGGCCACGCAGCTGTGAGCTTGCATTCGCGAGATAATGGATTCGAACCCCACTGACGGCAGCCTTGAAATTGGTTTTCCGTCGTTTCACATTTTCACACCAGGCAAGTGCTGGGGCTGTACCTTAATTAATGCCACGGCCGCTTCCTTCCCACTCATAGAACTAACTCTCCCATCGTCGCCATATGACTTATCTGTGTCGGTGTGACGTAAAACAAATTGTAAAGAAAAGTAAAATAAAGTGTACTGAAAAAATTATAACTTCATTTATATCGAAGATAACTGAGGTTAAGAGGCTCCACTGTCGACATGAACCACCAAAGATGTCTTCAATTTCTAAAATACATCATTAGTAACAGTATACAACGAGTAACACCATTAAAGTTTTCACCTTGCTGGTTTACTGCAAAACTTCGACAATGAAATGATAACGTCAGGCTCCAATTAACCGGAACATTATACTCACCTTCCTTACAAAACATTTGCCGTGTTTTTGGCCCCAAGGATTGTACAGTAAATACTGTCCTAAGCTAGCTCCTACTTCAGAACAAAAGGACCTGGTTCTCAAGACTTGAAGGCGTATCACACAGTGTCAATACCGCTAATGATGAGGCAGTGCTTGTATGTTTATCCTTGCACCTGGGAAAGTTTGCAACATCTTTCCCACACAAGTGCTCTGTGTATTTTAAAGAGGAAAAAGGAACAGATTATAAGGCTCACGTTTCCGTCAGTCTATTACGAACAAACCTGACGAATGTAAGCATTTGGTAATGTGAAAATAATACCTTGGAAGTAACTTGTAGGCCTACTCTTTATCCGGTCACATGAGAACAGGAAGTTCATGCGACTTGAGGTCAAGTCTTAAAACTTGGCTGTTTTGGGAGGTAGAGTGTACCTGTCTAGGATGAAACATTCAGAATCTCATTCAAACATATTTTGGGCTTTAAGCCCTCTTTAGTGTTTAGTAAGCTGCCTCTGTGGATCAGTGCTAGAGTGTCGGCCTCCGTATCCCAAGGTAGCGGGTTCGAACTCAGCAGAGGTAGTCGGATTTTTAAAGGGCGGAAAAAAGTCCATTCGACACTCCATGCATGTCGTACAATGTCGGCATGTAAAAGATCTCTGGTGGCACATTTGGTGTTCACCCGACAAAATTCATTAAATCTCAGCCATGGACGCCCAAGAAAGTTTCGGTTTACTTGGTCTGCTATCTAGTAGGCCTAGAGTAAAACGGAACGTCGAAATTGACGAGCAGACAGCCAGATAGCGTCAAATTGAAATGTCTGCACACGGTAGCTGAGACCATACGATTATTATTATTATTATTATTAGTGCTTAGTAATGGGTTCTTAACCTGTTGATCGCTACCCAAACCTAAGCTGTGAGATAAGTCACCATAAAAGCAAAGCTCCATGGCCCACAACGGCTCCGAAGGGCCTGAGGATATCAAGCAAACGCTGCGTAGCCTGAAGGCCTGCAGATTACGAGGTATCTTCTGGTTAGCACGACGAATCCTCTCTACCGTTGCTCTTGGTATTCTAGGCCAGGACCACTGTCTCACCGTCAGATACCTTCTCAACTGCAAAACACGTAGGCTGAGTGGACCTCGAATCAGTCCTCAGATTCAGGTAAAAATTCCTAACCTCGCCGAGAACCGAATCCGTGTCCTCCACGTAAGAGGCACGCTACCCTTACACCGTGGGGCCGGCGATGCGTCACCATACTTGCTAGAATTTTCGTAACAACTGTTGATTACATTACCTTATCCAACCGCACAAAATGGGCTAAATCAATACGAACTGCCATCCCCAGATAACTGGGATAAGGTCACGAAGAATAAAATGGATTCAATTAAAAATCATGAATTTTTTAGAACTATACTCTTTTTATTAATAATAAAAACAAGATAAAATATGCCGACAGAAGAGTAACCTGCTGGTAGCTGTTGTCTTGTTGAGCAATCTGGTCAGTGTGCTCATTAGGATAAAACTGAATAAACGTAGGCAACGACTTCATCAAGGTATAGTTCCTACCAACGTAGAAATGATTACTCTAAGCTAAAAAAATAGTAGCTAACTACTACCATAATATGACTTTAGAAGTAGTCTTATTTTGTAGAGTTCGTAGTAGTGATAGTATACGGCCGTGATGATGATGCTGATGATGATGATTATGATGATCAAGAAAGCTAGTAGTATAACGTGACTGTTGATATCGCGATCACACCTTCGAGACTTCTAATCTTACGACTGATTCGAACCGCAGGGACATGATATTTAAAAAATGTCTGCACAAAACTTTCGGGATTCAGACACCATCAAAATATGTTAATAATCATTATTCCCATAGAAATTAAAACGAAGTATTTTTATATCTTATCAAAAATAATGCATCTCTGAATAATAATAATAATAGTAATAATAATAATAATAGTAATAATAATTATAATAATAATTTATATTTTAATTATTTAATCTAGAGTGTGGCTTTTAATGCCTGAGTGTCCGAGGAGACGTTCGGATCGTGTGATGCAGGTCTTTCTATTGACGTTCATAGGTGACCTGCGCGTCTGGATGTGGGGGCAATGTTGATAATAATGATGAGGATTATGAGGTGGGGAGAGAATGAGACCCGGTGTTGTCACATAGCCTACTCCTGTCGAATAATACCAAGAAGTCTGCTGAAAAATTGGTCGCCATCCGGACGAATCACCATCAACAGCGCCATATGACCATACGGAGTAAGAAGAGACTTGGAATTGAATTTAGCTTTTGACACGCTACCTAGTGATTAGACATTGTATACCACTACCTCTCCTACCCTGTCGGCAACATTCTGATGGTGACATATTTTCACTATGTCAGACTATATAGACTTTACTCCTTAACGATACCGGCCACCAGATGGGCTGTCCGGCTCAATGGCTAAAGAGTTAGCGTGCTGACCTTTGGTCACAGGGGCCTCGGGCTCGATTTCCGGCATGGAAGGAATTTTAACCATCTTTGATTAATTTCGCTGACACGGGGGCTGGGTGTAGGTGGTGTTTTCATCATTATTTGATGCTCATCACGACGCGCAGGTCGCCTACGGGATTCGAATTAAGAGACTTTCATCTGGTGAGCCGAACTTGTTTTCGGACACTCCCTGCACTAAAAGCCATACCCCTTTTCACCAGGCGGGCTATTTATTCATTATATATTATCACATTAGAACTGTCGATTTTCGAAATAGTTAACATAAGTCACATAACATGGTCATCCAGTTGACTTTGGACTACATGATATTAATATTAAGAATCCCTATCCCATGCAGTATGAAAATATATTTTTTAGAACAACACTCCATGGTTACATCCGCGTTTGATTATATGGTAGGAGGTTGGGTATAACTAAATTAGAATGCTTCTCTAAGTGAAAATAAAGAGGTGCTTGGAAAGGTCGGTTCCTTGTTTACAGAGTCAAGGAAAACTGTACGAAGAAAATGTACGCTATTTATGTACGCTCTGTATGTATTGTACCCTTGGAGCACGGTCAAGTTTGCATTATTTATGTATGTGACTGTATGCATGCACTCATGAATTCTTATTTTGTGGGGTAGAGTCATGCGTGTCACTGAAGTAATTGAAAAGAAATTTCAATAATATTCCATTGTATAGATCTAAATACATTAAGTCCATATCAAATTCACCTGCCATATAAGAATCAAGCTAGATGTTTCTCTAACGAAAATCAGAATGTAAAATACTGGAGAGAATATTAGTTCTGAAGAATTAACATTTGAAGTTGTATTAGAAAGACTTCGCCATCCAGTGAATAACTGTGACTGAAGAACTTATCTATACTGTGTCTCCATCAACGTATCTAGTGCGTGCTGTGGACAATATAGTCGTATATCTCCCGCGCACCCTCCTCCATTGGCGCAGGGACCATAATTCTAGGCATTGGACAGGACACAATTAGTTACCTTGCTAGCCGGAACCCGGACCTTATCTACTACCTAGCCGTGAGATAACCTCCCTACCCGAAACAATATATAACACAATAAAAAGATTTTTTATTATTTTTCGCCAGACTAAATTTCGAGAACTATTTTACTTACAATAATAATAATAATAATAATAATAATAATAATAATAATAATAATAATAATAATAATAATCGTATGGCCTCAGCTACCGTGTGCAGACATTTCAATTTGACGCCATCTGGCTGTCTGCTCGTCAATTTCGACGTTCCGTTTTACTCTAGACCCCCACTAGATGGCAGACCGCGTAAACCGAAACTCTCTTGGGCGTCTGTGGCTGAGATTTAGTGAATTTTGTCGGGTAAACACCAAATGTGTCACCAGAGATCTTTTACATGCCGACATCGTACGACATGGAGTGTCGAATGGACTTTTTTCCGCCCTTCAAAAATCCGACTACCTCTGTCGGGTTTGAACCCGCTATCTTGGGATTCGGAGGCTGACACTCTACCGCTGATCCACAGAGGCAGCTACTTACAATAAGATGGTAGCTCTACAAATATATAAAACGCTTAACGGTTTTTCTTTGTGCGTAGATGAAGATGTCCCAGTTCGAATTGACGTGATGACATTGGAAGCTTAATGAAATAACTGTCTCGCATCATATTGACAGTAGAAGTAGTGTGGTTCAGTTTGCAGTGTTCAGTGTAATCATCCTGTTCCAAAGAAAGGAGTCAGAATACCATGAGAACTGGAAGACAGATGGACATGTATATTTGTGTAAAATTGTAACTGATATGAATGTTGGGCAAGGGATTATCATTATATCTGACGCTAAAGGAAGGAAGTGAAAAAACATTGCACTCCTAGCCACAATATTGATCGAAACACATTCAACAGTAACTGTGATGATAATAACATTCTTCATTTCTTTAATGTCATGTGTATGCCATATCCAAACATATCTGAAAAGATAACACATCAAAACAGTATACGGTCCTGGTTCTTGTCGGGAAGTTTGATTTTGTATTTGATCATTGAACCTTGTGTACTGATTTGTACTGTTGTGGAACATAGGGTAGAAGGCTGAAGAAGAAGGAAAGAAGTTGCGCATTCAAATTCCATTTAGAACATCTGCGACGTGCGTACCTCTAAATAAAAACAGGCGCAGAAATCTCCAGGAATAGAAACTCAGTTTGGGTCATTTAGCTGTCAGCTTTCATGTGAAAGATACTAGGTTCGAACCCCACTGTTGGCAGCACTGAAGATTGTTTTCCGTTGTTTCCCTTTTTTCCCAGGCAAATGCTGTGACTGTACCTTAATCAAGGCCACGGTATATTCCTTCCCACTCCAAGACCTTTCCTGTCCCATCGTCACCATAAAACATGTCTATGTCGGTGCGGCTTAAGCACTTTTAAAAAAAACATCAGCAGTATTAATTAACTAACTTTCCTGGAGTGAACCTGTTTAAAGTTATCTTCAGAGATGCCGAACCCACAACCTCCTGATGTAATCCTGCACTTAAACAACACATAATGTGTAGCCAACAGTTTATTTTTCTAATTTTTCGTAATTAATTTACAGTAATTGTTCGAATACAGTAAATAAATATACACTTTTATAACTATGGTATTAATTCCCACATCCCGTACCCCATCCTACAATCCATAGGGGAGAGTTTAAGCCAATAACACAAACGGTATGAATTTACTCATAAAGTATTACATTTTAAGATGTATAAATATTGCTCATAAAGAGATATAGAGAACTTAAAACAGAA
This sequence comes from Anabrus simplex, assembly GCF_040414725.1. Taxonomy (NCBI): domain Eukaryota; kingdom Metazoa; phylum Arthropoda; class Insecta; order Orthoptera; family Tettigoniidae; genus Anabrus; species Anabrus simplex. The sequence continues at coordinate 208,123,617 of NC_090271.1, read as the reverse complement.
TGCTATATGAAACATTTCAACATGTTACGTGGGTGGATCTCTTTTCCAGTATGAAACTGAAAAATAATAAATAGGAAGGAATGGAAGCTAAAACAAGTGGCCTGATAATGCAAAAAAAGATGAAATAATTATGTCCTAAGAGTGATGTAATGAAATGAATCGTTGCCTTTATACACTAAATTTATTCACTTAATGCAATCCTGTTTAAAATACAGGGTGTATTCGTGATGTTACAAACTTTCGGGGATGATGGAGGACGGAAAATGGATCAATTTGAGACAAAGAAACGTATTCCGGAAACTTTCGAGTCACAAATGTCATTGATAATCCAAGTTGTTAAACGTCCGTCTTCTTCCTCTCCCCGCCTAAATGCAGCAGTGTACACAGTGGTGATGAGAGATGTGCTGCCCACGTTCCTGGAACACATCCCACTTGCCCTTCGTCAACGGATGTGGTTCCAACATGATGGATCCCCACCTCACTTTGGACTGAGTGTTCGTGAACTCCTGGATCAGACATTCCCTGCAAAGTGGATAGGAAGAGGAGGTCCTGTTTCGTGGCCCGCTCGTTCTCCTGATCTCAACCTACTTGATTTCTTCTTGTGGGGCCATGTGTTAAGCCTTGTGTATGAGCCACATGTCGAGACTGAAGAGGATCTCCTGGCAAAGTTCTCGCTGCCTGCAACGCTGTGCAAATGGCACCGGGGAATTGGAACAGGTACGCCAGGACCTTGTTCGGCGATGCCATGCCTGCATTGTCGCAGGGGGACGCCATTTCGAACATTTGTTGTAAATGGAGCAGCTTGTGAAACATGTGCAGGTAAACGGACTTAAATGAATAGATATATGCTTAACCTTTGACTCGATCGTTTCCGGAATATAGTTCTCTATCTCAAATGGATCCATCTGCCGTCCTCCGCCATACCTGAAAGTTTGTAACATCATTACGGATACACTCTGTATAAAACCATATACTCCTGTAAATGATTTGATTTAACGAAGACAATTCGAGCTCTTCTTCCACACCGCTGAAGAAACCTCGATCTCGTTAGGAAAAACAATTATTCAGAACCTAACGAGTTTGGGTCGCGAAGTTGTGAGGTTGCATTCGTAAAATGGTGGGTTCGAATCCCACCGTCGGAAGCTCTGAAGATATTTTCCATTATCACACCTGGCAAATACTGGGGCTTGAATCTAGGCTACGGTTACCTCTTCCCCATCCTTGCGTCGCCAAAAATCTTCAATGTATTAGCGCGACGTTAAATCACTAGCAAAAAAGGAAGATGATTAATCCGGAGGAAAAGGAAGGGGAGGAAGCAAATAGCCAAGGAAAAACATTGTAAATCAAAGGTATATGCGAGAACATGCAAACCACAGGTGATAATAAGGTCTCTCATGTAGAAAGAAAATCTCTTCCTCTAGAACTAACGCGTAAAGGGAAATAGGGTAGACCTTACAGTTATTGTCGGATATATTCACGGGAATAAACATGACATGAGAATTTTCTGTTGAAGCACATTTAAAAAAAGCATTTCGCTAAAAAATATAGTGCGAGATATTATAGATCCACACATCTTCATTACATATTATTATTCCTTCCAGCGTTCAGTCTGCAAGGCTCTGTGAATTAACTATGTGACTCCCCATTCCTCTGTTTATTGGCTTTGCCGCTTCACTTAGTTTCACACATTTTATCATTAAAAGTTGAGTCTAACCATCGTCGCCTTGTTCGTTTACCTTTTATAGCCCAATCCATTATTCTTCTAGGTAAACTCATCCCTCTTCATTCACCTCACATCATCCCGCGACTGAAGGCGGTTTGTACTTACATATAGATTCAACTGAGCATAATTCTCTGTTAAAATTTGTGCACTCTAACCGTTAATTCCCCCTTCCTCTCTCTGTGTGTGTAATGTATATCCATAAAATATAGGTTCCACTTCAAATGTTTATTTGTTTATTTAGTAACGTATATGTGATGATTTATGAACTCTGATATACAAAGAAGATTAATATTCGCATACACCACCAGTGCCAGTGTAATCCAGGCGTATGGCTTAAACACCAAATAAGGTAGCTTTACGCGAACAGTTTTTACAACTTTCTCCACACGAAGGAAAGGCTTATTAAAACAATAGAACCGTATTTGTTGAGCGCAACGCCACCAAACGTAGCGTGTTGAAATTAAATATGAGACCAAGATTGTTCCCATGTTACATTGCTTTGCAAGAAGCAATTAGCTTTGAATTACTGTGAGGTGAACGGCATCTAGGAACAGCTTCATCGTGGAAAAGTTATTTGACTGGTCTTAATGAAGTTGTTTCTTCTACGGTTGAATTGTGGAGACAATTTGTTGAACTTGTATGCAAGCTACATGGCAGTCGTTCCAAAAAACTTAAAATTTGTAGATAAATTATATGGCAAGTTATACCTACAGAATTCAATAGCATTTTTCAATTCTGTGACATTCGTATAGGAATTTGAAATATCGAACGTTATGATTTTGTTTGGCCCTCACCGAAGAGAGGCGAATGCATAACTGAACTATTATATTACATGATGTGCAAAAGGAATTCTTAATTTTTGAACATGAGGATAATTTTAAATTTGTAAGAATTTTAAGGAAGACCCCGGTAAAGATGGCTGGATGATGTGGAGGAGGATTTAAGATGGGAATAAGATGATGGAGGAGGCGTGCAGAAGATCGTGATGATTGGGATACAATCGTCAGAGAGGCCTAGGCCCTACAAAGGCTGTAGCGCCGAGAAGTAAGTAAGTAAGAAATAAAGAATTTTAACTGATATTCGTATAGGAATCTGAAATATCGAATGCAAGCTGAAAGTATTTGGCCCTCATCGAAAAAGGAAGTATTCAGTTACATAATTTTTAAAGTAATATTATAGCCTACATGATATGGGTAAGAAACATACAATTTGCGTTCATAAAGGAAATTTTAAGGTAAATTGGTTTGAAGAAAATTCAATTCTGTCATTCGGATACGAATATTAAGCATACTGTATAATGTGAAGAGTTTCGTCTTTACTCAAAGGATAATTATGCGAATAAGCTTTTAAGAATGATGACGGATGACATGCGTAAGAAACGTACGTTCCATGTACATAAAAGAAATGTTAATGTATACTGGTGTCAACACAATGTTTTCAATTCCCTGTCATTCGTATAGGAATGCAGAGTATTTATCCTTGACCGATGAGACAATCGGACGGTTAGATAACTTTGAACTGTCATGTTACATGACATGCTCAAGAACATACAATTTCTGTGATGTAATAAAGTTGTTGCCTTGATACTGAGAGCTGACAGTTATGCGCTAATCAGTTTATTTTTTTATTGTGTAGTGTGGTGATTTGATTTTTAAAATTGTGTTTACAAATCTTGGAATATGTGATATGTTGTGCGCCTTTTTGTACTTCGAAAAGAGATTTTCTGTAAACAAGAACGCATGTAATGAGTGGCTCAAAGTGATTTCTCGCCGTAACTTCGTCCTAAACAAGAATTTTGATTTATGCCCTAATTCTTTTTTTAATCTTTTAGTGATTTACTTTTCTTTAATTGTGTTTGCAAATATTCGAATATGCATGGCTGTGTGCCTTTTTGTACTTTGAACAGGAAAAAAGAGCAAAGGGACGCTATCATTTCACCAATTCTCTGTAGACCAGGACAAAACTACGCAGTGGCTCAAATAAGTTAGCACTTTCATCATTGCTTTCAGTTTCTATTTTGGGTATTTATCTTCTTTCTTTCTTTCTTTCTTTCTTTCTTTCTTTCTTAATCTGTTTATCCCTCCAGGGTTGGTTTTTCCCTCGGACTCAGCGAAGCATCCCACCTCTACCACCTCGAGGGAAGTGTCCTGGTGAGTGAGACTTCGGGTCGGGGAGTACAACTGAGAAGGATGACCAGTACCTCGCCCAGGCGGCCGCAACTGCTATGCTGAACAGGGGCCTTGTGTTGGGGATGGGAGGATTGGAAGGGATAGACAAGGAAGACTGAAGTAAGCGGCCGTGGCCTTAAGTTAGGTACCATCCCCGCATTTGCCTGGAGGAGAAGTGGGGAAACTGTAGAAAACCACTTCGAGGATGGATAAGGTGGGAATTGATACCACACTACTCAGTTGATCTCCCGAGGCTGAGTGGACCCCCTTCCAGCCCTCGTACCACTTTTTAAATTTCGTGGCAGAGCCGGGAATCGAACGTTTGAGTATGGAATGAGCAGGCAGTATAAGCAGCCATCGGGTGCATATCGAGCAGGCAGTGCTGTGAGATTGCATTCTATTCGAGAGATAGTGGGTTCGAATCCCACCGTCGGCAGCCCAGGAGATGGTTTTGCGTGGTATCCCTTATTCACACCAAGCAAATGCTGGAGCTGTATGTACGGTCGGTACCTTCCCAGTCCTATCACTGTCTCGTCCTTGCGTTGCTGAAAATCTTCGATGTGTTAGTGAGACGTTAAACTACTAGCAAAACATAATTTAAAAACCTGAAATGATTTATTAATTAAACATTAAATATTCTTATTTATACTGTCCCCTATAAAGTAGATAAGAATTACTGTGCAACGTTATTATTCGGAAGTATACTATTAAATGGGTCAAATCACAATTCACGACAAACAAAAGCAACCACCAAAACTCTATTCCAGCGAGCTGTCTCTTCGCCGGATCATCTGTTCTATTCGGAATTCTGTCATCATGGCAAGCATTTCCCATGAGACAGAGCTAGCTGCAGATGTTTGTTGTGCTGGTGGTGCTCTCTCCTTGACTTTGAAATCCTAGCAGCTCCGTAACCCATATCGAACGCTTTCCAATCAGTGTGTGCGAACACATTGGAAACCTCTGGGACATGTCCGCTGGTTCCGTCTCGGCCAAATACGCAAGCAGACCGAAATGGAAAACAGACAAAATAGAAATGTGGACAGTAAATGGAGAATGTTAGTTGAACAGGAAATGAAGAGAAAGAGAGCCGGAGACAGCGGTGATGAACGATTAAACAAACGCTTGTTTCAGGGGATTGCATGGTTCGTGAATAAAACTCTTTAGGCTAGCTCGTATTGCTGGGACGTTATTTTATACATTTCAGTACCGTTTTAATGTGCTTTTGCTTATAATTTCTCTGGTGGTTTTTAACGGCGCACAAACATATGAAAGGTTTTGGCGACGCTGGGATAGTAAACAGATAGAATTGGGAACGTAAGAACCGTGAACCACGAAAAACCATTTTCGGGGTCACCAATGCTGTAATTCGAATCCACCAACTCGTCAATGCAAGCTAACGACTTCACCACCCGAATCGCGCAGCCAACTTGCTGGATATTCTGCTGTGGCTATTATTTTAATGGGAAAAGCAGTAGAATTACGATTTCGTAACATTACAGTAGAAAGAGGAATACTTAAAACCCTTCAAAGAATCACGGGGTGTGTTGAAGAAATACTTAATAGTTGGCCTTCTGTTCTCAAGACAGAGGTTCGATGCCGGCTGAGGTCGCTGGCATCTTGTGTTTTTTAAATACTCTTGTGGGACAAAATTTTCATCACCCCAACGGTCACGAAGACCGTTAGAAGCTAGAACGTGCGTAGTGAAAGTATCAAATTAAACATCAAAATGAGGGTACTCGATGGACAAGGTGAGGTTACTACTGGATGATTTATGGATTGTGTACTTTCGGGATAGGAAAAAAAAACGTGCGAGATGGAGATGTAGTACAAACTTTCTTTCATTCAAGATGGTTGCCACCGGGCGAGTTGGCCGTGCGTGTAGAGGCGCGCGGCTGTGAGCTTGCATCCGGGAGATAGTAGGTTCGAATCCCATTATCGGCAGCCCTGAAGATGGTTTTCCGTGGTCTCCCATTTTCACACCAGGCAAATGCTGGGGCTGTACCTTAATTAAGGCCACAGCCGCTTCCTTCCAACTCCTAGGCCTTTCCTATCCCATCGTCGCCATAAGACCTATCTGTGCCGGTGCGACGTAAAGCCCCTAGCAAAAAAAAAGATGGTTGCCAGTGGTTTCCCATTTTCACACTTGGTGAATGCAAAGGTTGTTCGTTAAGGCGACGGCATCTTCTTTCCTAGTCCTGTCCCGTCCTATCATAATCGAAAAACTGACCTAGTATGACGGTAAACAACCCCAGTCCATCTAAATACCGATCACGCCCAGTGCTGCTTAACTTGATCGTTCCATCGGGAATATTTCATTGACTAAGTATAGCTTAATTCAGTCATATTCTCTGCCTGTCTGAATGAGTGAGCTGGTGACTGCTTCCACAATCATTTTTGATTACTTCGAATAAACGTTTGTGTTAACTTCATATTCAAAATACCGAGCTATCATCATCGTCTCTTCAGACGTTAGTAAACACGACAAATTGAGGTGAACTCTTTTTCGTTTTGGCTATGATTTGTCATTCTAAGTGAAGGTTGATCAACTTACGTGAACGGATTCCAATACAGTAGTACCGACATGATATCCATTACCAATGTAAATGTAGCTTTCAGAGTTTAATCAATCTTGTCAGTTCATTATAGATCTGAATGTGTGGCAGTTCAATAGCTAGGGGAGTAAAAACACCAACGCTCCTTCACCGTAAGGGTAGGGTTAGTAACTTCTGCCTCCATTATTTAAAATTGCCTTGTTGATTATAGGGAGTTACCCTAATCATAGAACGGAAATTATTGCAATCAGCCTTTTGGTACTTTATCCAATAATAATATGTGAAATTGATAAACAAAGAGCACAATAAGCTGTTGGTTACCGTAAATCGAAGAACAGTTAAGTCTTGTCATATGGTTCAGGTAGGAGGATGGGGTAGAAACACAACATAGTTGTTTGACCGTAAACTGGCGTAAAGTTCAATTCTATCCGTCGACTGTAGAAATGACAAAAGAGTTTAGTTTTTTTTTTGTGTGTTTGGTGATATTTCTTAAGTTAGATGAATTTTTTTTGTAAGACAGTACCCTTGTTCCATAAAGCTTTGTCGGTTACTTTAGATATTATCTACTGTGCCCTATAATGGCCTGGATGAACTCGATGGATGAAGCTGTACGCATAAACCGGCTTCAGTGGTGGGGGTCATGTGAGGCGAATGGAGGAGGATAGGTTACCTAGCAGAATGATGGACTCTTATGGAGGGTAAGAGAAGTAGAGGGAGACCAAGACGACGATGGTTAGACTCAGTTTCTAACGATTTAAAGATAAGTGGTATAGAACTAAATGAGGTGACAGCACTAGTTGCAAATAGAGGATTGTGGCGACGTTTAGTAAATTCACAGAGGCTTGCAGACTGAACGCTGAAAGGCATAACGGTGTACAATGATTATGTATGTATGTATGTATGTATGTATGTATGTATGTATGTATGTATGTATGTATGTATGTATGTATGTATATATGTATGTATGTATGTATGTAAAGTGTTACTGTTGTTATGTTTGGTGTTTTCGGTGATGTGTTATGTCACAAGTTACGTTAGGTTTCTGGCATTGTTATGGTTTGTGCCATTTATAATGTTACGCGCCACTATTCATGTTTTGCGTTATTTGTTGTGTTGTATTTCGTATTGGTCTTTATTGTGTTTTGTATTAGTATTTTTGTGTGCGGTGTAATTAGTAATGCCAGATGTTACTACCTTTATAATGTGTAACGTTGTCATATTTGACTTGTTAATCGTAATGCCAGTACTCTCATCAATGTGTTAGTCCTTTTAAATGACATTTATTCCTAATATACAAGGAATAAATATTGGGGCTGTCTTTAAGTCATTGAAATATTTTTGGTTCAAGAACAGGTCGTGTCGAGATAGCTGGTACTTTTAATCAGAACCTCTGAAATTTTGACAATGTATTTTGCTTTAAAAATACATTTATAAATACATCCAAATTGCATATTTTAACCTAAATGAGAATTTAAATTTTATAGCACTCGCTATAAGGGCCGTTTCAGCTTTCCTACGTCCTTTCTGTTCGAAATTCACAAGCTAGTAGCGTCTGCACTGCCACACCCATTTCCCATCATACAGTGACCTTTTGACGCATTTAGTTTCGTTATCTATTGACCTATAATTAATGTTAAATCAGGCAGTTTGTACGTGCGTGTATGTGTGTGAGTGTGTGTATGTGTATTTGCCGAGGTGAGATGGCCAATTTGCATATTAGCATTCCCTAGCTGGGATTTGCTTCATCAGGCTGAGCGAACGTGCCTCAGGTGGCGCATATTGCTGCCTGTTATTAATACACATGCTGTTATTATAATCATCAAGGCTTTTCCTCAACCACTGTTGACCATATGTGACTCTACCATCAAGCCTTCGTACACTCGACAGCTAATTTCAGTCACCTACGTTTGTTGAATTGTAATGCACGGGGAAGGTTGTCGTATTATTGCAGCTTTCTATTATACATAGTAATTGCTACGTGCATAGCAACATAACGTTCTCCTTCGATTAAGATCGACAATGTTATCAGATGGTGATTATACCGAGCGAGTTGGCCGTGCGGTTAGGGGCACGCAGCTGTGAGCTTGTATTTGGAAGATAGTGGGTTCGAATTCAACCGTCGGCAGACCTGAAAATGGTTTTTCGTTTTCCGTGGTTTCCCATTTGCACACCAGGAAAATGCTGGGACTGTGCCTTAATTAAGGCCATGTTTCAAACCATAACTCCTTCGCCGTGAAACCGAAGTTAGATTTGTATTTATTCATTTATGCATTTAGTTAGTTTTCAGTTATTTATTTAGCATGTAGTCTTCAGTGTCGGGAGTTTCCGAGGGCATGCTCGGCTCTCCTAGTGTAGATATTTATATTTGACGCCCATGGGCGACCAATGCATCTGGGTGTATGATGATGAATTAGGGAGTGGGTGAAACCCGGAGTCCGCACATAGCATACTCCTGTCTAATAACACCAAAGGGTCTGTTCAATAATTTAACATCTACTTCCCATTGTTATATCTACAAGCTCTAGTAGACAAATTACCACCAAATAAATAAATAAATAAATAAATAAATAAATAAATAAATAAATAAATAAATAAATAAATAAATAAATATATTTTATAAAAAATTGAAATTTATAAGACAGAGTTTCTAGGGATTGTTCTTCTCTACACACTGCAGAAAAGTACACAATGTTAAGTGAGTATATTGAAACATCGGGAGTAATCTGGGAATCAGGTTTGGAAAAACTTATTTTACAGAAAACTAGGGACGAACTTACTCAAGTGTTGGAAAGCTTCTAGAATTTAAAGGGCTAAGGGGAGTGACGGCCCTGCAATCTTTAGTTCATAACCTGGAAATTATTACAGATATGGACGAAATTCCAAAACTGATTCAAAAGGTATTTCATACTAAATGAAGAAAATAAATTGAAAAATGACATTTTTTTACCCCCAAATGAGTTGGTCCCTCCTTAAGGAAAACATACGAACGGAAATAAGGAACATTACGGTGGTCGAGCTAAATCACGTCAAACGAAATTTGCTTACCCTGTACAATGCCTGTTTAGCTGCGGAAGGACGATATTTCCAGCATTGTCTGCGAGTTAATAGTTTAGTTTCTTACACTGTAGGCCGCTATATGCAGATTTACATATTAAAGAAGCGAAAACAAAGTACAGGCCGGCTTTGGCCAGGTAGGCTACGGGTGTGGTGGAAGCCAGCCAGTCGACCGGCCGGCCTTGGCTCAGCCGCTTGTGATCGGTCAGGTTTTATATGGAAAACCCTGTAAAATATAATACATCAGACGGCTTTGGATTCCACGCAGATAGCAGGAAGCGCGAAAGTATACAAACGCAATCGCTGCTCATTTGAAACAAACTAACAGTAGGCCTGGCCGTGGTATCAGTGGCCCACGAGGTAAGTCGTAGACTCATTTTTCGCTCCTCTTTATCTGAGAGTCTGTATTCTCGAGGTTAAAAATATCATATCTCAGACCTTACTCAGTGGATTGGGATAAAACTAAGTCCAGAAAAATTCTGGATGTCCCCACTTTAATATTGGTAAGTTTCGTGCGAAACGCTTGCATTTTTCGCGTTCTTTGAATCTAAATCTAATAACACATAGACAAAATTTTCAAAAATGATTAATGTAGTCTCCGCATCGTGTATTCTATCAACCTTCTCAAAACCACGACAAGAAACGGATGAACAGACAGACACTGCATTCTTATATTTTGGTAAGATTCATTAACCAAAAAATGGTCTAAGAATCAGCATTTAACGCAAATGGTCTGAAATAAATTCACCCTTGGTATCCTTGTTACGAACGTAGTTGAAGATGGAATCTGTATTTGCTCTTACTACCAAGAAATATTGGCTTGGATCCAATTAACCTATTTCCTAACATCTCTCAATGTTTGTTCCCGTTCGGTCGGAGAAACTGTCATCCGGATGATGTTTACAGTATAAACATACGTCGTTCAACTTTCATTTGCTGGAGAGTATTCCAGATCGACTTTCTCGTCAAATTCACATTGAGACTGTGGTAACACGTATCCACTGAGAAAAATATTAGTTGTAGTAAAACATGTCTTATTTCGTTTAAGATGTATAAATCAATAACGGAAAGTCATTATTTCAATAAACCGGTCATTCAGTCCGACCGGATAATTGGTAAGTTAAATAGTCAGTGTAACATTCTGTTGGTAAATACAAACTGTGAGTCGAATAATTGACTGGCCAATTTGTTTGGCGGCTTGTCATTGATTAAATTAAACCAGTTTTGCAGTATCTTGAGGAAATTATTAATTTATAGTACTACTCAACTTACGTAAGGGTTATGGTTTATATACGTAACGATTTGAATCTTTGCGTAAATTAAACTCGTAGGTAACTTATTGAGATTTCATAACATGTTAGCTCGAAACCTTTATAAATGAAGAATGTTATTGTAAGAAGGAAGAGGAAGGACGTAGAATTTATTCCCTGTCTGCAAGTAGAAAGATTTAGAAACAAAGCTTTCACTTTTGGAAAGGAACATTGCCCTGCAGTTCATTCGGCCTACAACAATCTTCGTTGAAACTTAAGTGCTAACTGGATTGAAGAGTGGGAAACTCCCCAGGTAATATAATAGGGCAGTGCCTACCCAAATCTCAGAAGGTGGGTTTCATTTACCCGGGCGGACATAAGTTCAACTCCTCATTTACTTCTCGTTTCAGTCAGGTTAATTCCTGCGGATAAAGATGATTGGGCACATAGCTTCTTTCTGCTGTACTTAGCAGGATACTGAAGTTGAGAATATTGGGTGCCTTTACATTCTAATCCTCTTGTGAAGGAAGTCGATTTACATTTACAGAATCCTTAAACCAAACATGTCGCGCTGATAATCTTTTATTTCAGTCTTCTATAAAGTTATTTTTTAATTATGTAATGTATTTCCGAATGAAGTCTGAAAAGATGTCTGTAGAGATCCAAATGATTAATTTTCGACTGCAATTATTTTCAATTAATTTTAGTCGTTCTAGGATGCTATGTATAATTCGAGCTCTCCAATGAGGAAATCTTTGAATTGCTGGCCGGAGTATTCGCTCTGTTGTTATCAATAATTTGTTATCGCTTGCCACTTGTCTCGTTCCAGAAGGTCGGAAATTAGAGCCTTCCTCGGGCTGGGCGCTTGAAGTGAGAATTCACATTGCTGTTTCCCATTTACTAAGTGACTGCTTCCTCCTTGGAACGTAGGTTTGGGTGCCATTGGCTTTAAGAAGAGGACAAAATTTCTCTCACAGATGCATAAAAACAGTGTGTACAGTATAGCTGATGGAGGAGATGTTGTTTGTGTTGATTGAATGGCTCAAGGGGATTAATTTGAAATATATTTTAGAAGCAGTGAGACACAAAAGCCTAGTTCGTTTCCAGTCGTCGCCCATAGCAATGCCAGAGAAGCATTGATCAGGCATCCTGAATCAGAGTACGAGTAATAATAATAATAATAATAATAATAATAATAATAATAATAATAATAATAATAATAATAATAATAATAATATGAAGAACAGTAAGAAGAAAAATAGCTATGAGTTCTCTGATCATACTTGAATCGTTTTCTGAAATAATTTTAATATCTTTCGCATCAATGTTTCGTTTCAATTTGTTTTACGTCGCACCAACACAGATAGGTCATTGGCGACGATTGTATTGGGAAGGGCTAGGATTAGGAATAAAGTGACCGTGGCCTTACTTATGGTACAGCCCCAGCCTTTTCTTGATGTGAAAATGAGAAACCACGGATAACCATCTTCAGGGTTGCTAACAGTGGGTGTTCGAACCCACTATCTCCCGAATGCAAATTGACAGTTACGTGATCCAAAACCACGCAGCTATTCGCTCGATTCCTAATAGTGTAGTAATCGGAGAGCAATATATGATTCTACACTTACCTGAAGATATATAATCGGCCCAGTAGTACCTGTATTGCAATTTTTCTGTGCGCTTTAGATACTCTTATAACGTTGTGTGTGTTCGTTGCCCTTATACCGTAAAGTAATGAATAACACCCTCTTCCTCCTCTTCTCCTCGAGACTCTCTCATTGCTTACGCTTCTATACTGACTTCCACACGCTAGACTGACTCTACGCTCATTAATATAGTCGTGAGCGCAATAACAGTGTTTGGCATAATTCACATAATATTTCTGTATGTAAAGTGTACCCTCCTCATGCAAATATCTTGGTTACAGGTAACCATACAGTTAAGCATCTAATCCACGGCACTGTAGGCCTAGTTAGCCGGTTCGAGTTCCGTTGGTAGAAAAAATCAATATCGACAGGAGAGTTGATGGTATAAAATTTATAATCACTAGAATGCGTGCTTAAAATCTAAGTTCAGTTTTAAACAGCTCCGCAGTTCTCAAGTAGAGCGACCCGTTTATGGGGATTCATTCGTCGGATGGGGATGTTACGCCTTCAGCGGGCCCCCTTCGATAGCAGAAGGCTATGTGCTACACCAGATTTCAACCCATCTCTACCTTACCATCTTCATTATGCGCTACATACAGTTCATAAAATGTAACTGTGCAACTGAAAATGAAAGTTCAGGTCTTCATAAGTTTGAATTATTACTTGTTTCAACAACAGTAAACAAGAGAGAAAAGAAGGAAACACAACATATTGCACAGCGTAATCTTCTTCCGCTTAGTCCAGGTTTGATAAGGAATGTCCGTCTTGAGCTCCCGTACACATCAGAGTAATGCATGCTTATTCTCGCAATAGTGACGGATTGTCGTTTTACGTATTCTACAGCAGCGCTAATTTCCAGCAACTACGTCTCAGCCTCCACGTTGATTGTATTGACCAAACTTCATTTGTGAACTCACAAATTATAATCAGTAGGTAGCAGATCCGGAGATCATCGGGGCCAGCGTTGAGGTACACCTCAATTTTACAACGTCTGTACACCGTCATTTAAATTTTCTAATAAAATACAGTCAATGCCCATGTGTACTGTGATTACTGTCCTACTCTAAAATTTCCCACCACAGAAATCGCTGCCAAATATTGTCAAACTGTAGGTTTGTTTAACTAGTAAACTACTGTAATTTTACAGATAGGTGTTGGTTTAACTCGGTGTAGAAATCAACATGGAATGTGTCTTTAAAGTGATGTAGTTGAAGTTACGACCACCTCATATAGTAAAATGAGCTGAATGCTGTCGTTTTAGACACTTCCTGGATAGCCTCACAAGCATATACCTTTACCAAGTCCGGCTCCGTGGCTAAATGGTTAGTGTGCTGGCCTTTGTTCGCAGGAGTCCCGGTTTCGATTCCCGGCAGGGTCAGGAACTTTAACCATCATTAGTTAATTTCGCTGGCACGGGGGGTTGGGTGTGTGTGTGTTGTCTTCATCATTCCATCCTCGTAACCACGCGCAGGTCACCTACGGGAGTCAAATCAAAAAGACTTGCAAATGGCGAGCCGAACATGTCCTCGGACAATCCCGGCACTAAAATCCATACGCCATTTCAATTACCATTACCAAGTGACTGTCCCGATTTAGGTCTCTGGCTCTGAGAAGCGTGAATTGTTGCACGTGCACCTCATTGCTTAGTGAATACGATAAACAATATCGACCAGCAATGACTTGAAATTACCAGCCCGTAAAAGAAACCTAGATTGATAACAAGAATAAAAATTATGCCGGGCGTACACCCTCTCCGTCCTCTTAAACTGCGCGCCTTCTATAAGGCCATCTGTGTTATGGAACTTGAACTAATGTAATGCAAGATACTTGGGTTTGCAACTGTTAGATGTCTCTACCATAGGCCTAAATGGCCTCTCTGGCGGTATTAAGGACAATTAATTTTTAAGGGAAAGTTAATTTGCAGAGGTGGCAAACCTTAAGTTTGTGATGATTGTTTTGTTCCAATATCAAAGTTGTCAACACTCCTACTGCTTCTTTCTTCAACTGTCACCAACCAATTAGGAATTTTTTGAATATTTTCGCTATCCAATTAAAACTGGGGGTGTGTACAGGCATCCAGCCTATCTGTAAAGAGTTCTGGAAACCTCCCGTCGGAAATGCTATAAAAGCTGGGCACTTTACGGCCGTATTGTCTTCTTCATCGCTCCGGTTGTTTGCACGAGTGCGGTGTGTCATTCGGAGGCAGGGGCCCCAGGTCGACGTTCGGAAGGCCTAGTAAAACAAGGTAATGGCAGAAATTCATAATATGTAATAGCTCCAGGCAGATAGCTTGAGGGGAAGGTTTGAAACTTCTTTTCTTCATGTAAAGTTCTAATTTCATAGTTTAAATGTAGATTTTCGGCAAGTCTGAGGACTATGTTCAATTCCCCGCTGGAAAACTTATAATGTAAGGGAACAAAGTGTGTACACTCTATTGATTCCCATTCAACTTGGTATGGGGTGACCAACATTTTTTAAGCCCCTAAAAACTTAACACATTGTTGGTATTTAATGTTTATTGTTTAGTCACTCCTCTGTAGTATAGGCTTAGCCTCTGCAACTTCGGGCCATAAGCCCACTTAGGGTTTTAAGAGTTTTTCTAGAAGGAGTGCAAGTGTTTCGCCTCCTAGGTTTTTGTTCACGGCCGATCATGTTAAACCTTTTCTTTTTACATTAAGGCCATTTAGAATGGGCACATATTGCCCCTGTTTATTTCGTAATTCCTTACAGACCAGTGTGTAACAAACTGTTGAGCAGAAGTGACTGTAAATACATTATTTGAAGTTTGTCGACCGACCTCGATAGCTGAAGTCGCTAAAGTGCGGCCAGTATCCAGTAATCGGGAGATAGTGGGTTCGAGCCCCACTGTCGGCAGCCCTGAAGATGGTTTTTCGTGGTTTCCCATTTTCACACCAGGCAAATGCCGGGGCTGTACCTTAATTAACGCCACGGCCACTTCCTTCCAATGCCTAGGCCTTCCCTACCCCATCGTCGCCATAAGACATATCTGTGTCGGTGCGACGTAAAGCAAATAGCTAAAAAAAAAAAAGAAAAAGAAAAAAAGTTTGTCGAGCATTACCTAGTAAGAAACTTGTGCCTCTGAAAGGCTGGACTATGTTAACTTTTTGGAGCTTTGACTCCTAGACTATGTACAGTAAATTAGTGGAGCAAAATGTGCTCTTATAAATAGTGTAGCCTACCTGTTCAGGGCTACAATGGTCATCCCTTTGTATATTATCGTGTTCATAATTCTCTCTAAATTTTTACCTGATTTTGGACTTTAAGTCATTGTTGTTGTGGGAGTTGACGAGCTCATTATTATATTGTTGTTGTTTATTCAGATTTTCTATCTATCAAATTTTAAACTCAAAAAAAAAAAAAAAGAGGAAAGAAATATAATTTCAAAATTTAGTGCCTTAACTTATGCTCTGGTCACTTCCTTGTCCGCCCATTCAACCTGGCACCTTCTTACACCTCTGCGTTCCACGATATTTCCGGAACAAAAATAATTGCGTGTTTTAATTGATGTTCTTGATTGGAATTGGGTGCGTAACAAGGGCGGTAAAGACCTACCCGGTTCACCTGCAAGGATGTGGGTTCTTATCCACATTAGAAACACTGAAAATATTAAACACAAGATTTACACTTCTGAAGGGGTACATGGTCGTGAGGTTCATTCAGCCTACAACTAAAATGAGTACCAGGTTAATTCCTGAGGTCAGAAGTGGCCAGACATAAAACTAACCACTCTGCCTTACTGCCATCGAGCAAATTGACCCTACGGTCCCGGTCGCGTAGCTGTGAGCTTGCATTCGGGTGATGGTGGATTCGAGTGCCACTGTTGACAGCCCTGAAGTTTATTCACACCAGGAAAATCCTGAGGCTGTACGGTACCTAAAAATAATACCCCCGCCGCTATCTTCCCAATCCTAGCACTTCACTCCGTTTGTGGGATTTTAAATCACTAGCAAAAATACATATAGGCCTATATTTAAAATAATCCGCCGAGGTCATGAGTATTGGAAACCTTGAACTTCGACGCCTCCAAAGAATTTCAAGGCCTGTATGGACATGATTTTGCTTCGTACTGGATTGGAAGTTGGAACTATAAATGCCCACTAGGCATATTTAAACATTTACTAACCTTTCCGTTGGTAGCACTAATTGTATACATGCACCTCAAGGCTTTCATGCCCAATGCCAACATTACTGCTGAACAATGTTGCGACTTCCAAAAAATAAAGTACCTCAAACTAAATTGCTGGTCACATGCAGTTTAAGGCACAGAGCTCAAAGAGCATTTTACATTACAGGCTTCACATACAAATTATTGAGCTGATCCACAACATTATTAGTGTGTTTCTCCACTAATTAAATTAATAATAATTTGTTAAAGGTTATTGTTACGGCTAGCGCCCCGTCTAATCAACTGCATAACATTGCAAAAAATAAAAACAGCCCATCTTAGTGCCACTGTCAGTCAGTTATCCTTCCACCCCGAAGGCATGGGATTCGATGCTGGTATTTGATGGTTTTTAAATGAGACAATTCTTATCGTTTGCTTTCGAAACAGATGTACTGTGAGTGTGCCGGGCTGAGTAGCTCAGCTAGTAGAGCGCTGGCAGAGCGTTGACAGATTCGATCCTGGCTCAGTCCGGTGGTATTTGAAGGTGCCCAGATACGTCAATCCCGTGTTGGTAGATTTACTGGAACGAAAAGGAACTCCTGCTGAACAAAATTCCGGCACCTCAGCGTCTCCTAAAACAGAAGAAATAGCTAGTTGGATGCAAAAACACTAACATTTTTAGATCTACTGTGGGCCGAAATTCCGACGAATGTGTCTCTTAAAATAGAAAAGCAAACATGACACTCAGTATTCACATCATATTATTATTATGGTTGTTGTTGTTGTTCTTATTATTATTTAAGAAACTAACCCTCTTGAACATAGTAATTGTTATTCCTTCATCGTCTGTTTTCGAAATCATTCCTTAAAGGTGGCTTGCATGAGGTACAACGCCTCACAATTACCCAAGGTAATTATGGTGAATCAAAACTAAAACGAAAACTAAAACTACTCATGCCCGTCCATAGATGCCACAGTATTCCATCATCATCTCTTCAAAATGATTTTTGTTTGGTAGTATGTAATAATGGCGTGTTGCCTTCGGGAAGATGTGGCTGGCGCAGGTCTTTCAAATTGTCTCCTATAGGTGTCCTGTGCATCTGTGAGAATGGGACCGTACCTGTGATCAATTCTAATGATAATCACCCTCACACACATTCAGTCCCCGAGCCAGAGGAATTAACCAATGAAGGTTAAAATGACGGACCGGTCGGGAATCGAACCCGAAACCCCTAGGACCAAGGTCTAGCTTTCCATTTATATTCATTGATCCGAACGGTTTGTTAGTGATAGTGCTTCTATAAAATCGTACTTGGATACGTATATAAACCTCAGAATCCCACTACCCGATTTACTGTCTTTATTATTCGCATATGGCCATCGGCCGTGTCTATGTGAGTGCCAAATTTGATGACTATCTTTCATATAAGTTATTATTGTTATGATTATTATTATGATTATTATTATTATTATTATTAATAACAAAAACTTCGCAATTGATAAATATCGCGGTGGCAGTGGCAGTGTGATAACCAGGTAAAGTTAAAAAAGGTAAAGGTAAAGTTAAAAAATAATTACCCAACAACAACAACAACAAAACAAAAGTACAACAAATAATTCCATGGAAAGAAAACATTACAAGAAATGTTACTAGTTTAACATTCTTGACTATACTATACATTACTATAGGCTGAGCTTACTACTAGCTTAGCATTACAAGTGATAATGAAGTAAAGTTAAAACATAACTACACAACAACAACAACAAGAGTACAGCAAGCAATTCAATGGAAAGAAAATATTACAAGAAATACTAATAGTTTAACATTCTAAATCAGCTTTATAATATATATACAAATTAATATTAATTAATATGGATATGCTCGTGCAACATAAACTCTTCCCGTCATTTCCCAACATATTACTCTCTTGCGTGTTTGAATCTTTTATGTGACCGAATCGTAACAAAATTAGTTCAAACTTCAGTATGTTACCATACTATGAATGTTATAAGATTTTCAGTTTTCAGCATTGGCTTGAAAAGGGAAAACTTTGAATGTATTTAAGGAATTTGAACAACAACAACGTGAGTAAAGCCAGGACTACATTCATTAGTTCAGATGATACGTTCATTCATAAAAACAATGCCAGAAGCATATTGCCGTATGTTATCGCGCTCAGTGACTTTCATTACTTTAACGAGATGAAGAAAGGGAATTTATCTACAGTTCAAAAATATATTATCTGAAACTGAGTCACGTAGGAGAGGTTCTATTAAACTCAAGTAATTTGACGTGAAATTAGAGTACCGTACTTCTCGGAGAACATTAAAACATTTAATAGCCCACACAGATTCCTGACTTCCACATTTCCATCCATCAAAATCCATTCTGGATAGCACCAGTTTAATCGTCAATTACCTGTCGTTAACGTTCGACGTGGTTTAAATCATTCTCATAGCTTATTTAATTAGGCATCATTCATGCCTGAACCTGTTTTTGATAATGAGTTTGTTTTTTACTAGCAAATATTTTCTTAGTTGTCTTGAGTACTAAACATGTATGACACCTTGTCTCTTTTTGTTCCAGGTAAGGATAATTTAAAGACCTCATACTGCTTCTGAGTGAACATTCTGAATGAAATTACTACCTGCGTTCAAGTGAGTATTTACTATTCGTTCCTAAATAATAATTCGAAATAAATGCCAGCTTAAAGACACGCATTCCACTGAAATCATAACATTCATTAATATTCTAAGACACGTACTTGCATCGCGTCTTGTATGATAAATCAAGAAGTATTTCATCGTATCCTTCCTGGACGTTGTCCATCACAAACTTAGTACTGTTAGCGCTATCTTTTGATACCCTGTAAAAATATCTTAATCGCAAACTTTAACGTAAACTTTAACTGAGAAATGAATAAGGTACGGATCCTTGGCTAAATGGTCGTAGTAATGGCCTACGGTTCAGAGTCCTGATTTCGATTTCGATTTTAATTGCGTGAGGTTAATTAATTCCTCTGCCTCGGGGACTGGGAGTTTCTGTTGATTGTAATACTCTTCTTGTAATGTAGTGCATACAACACACGATTCTGTCAACCACCTCATGAACACACACAGTAGGGATGGTGTCGGCCGTAACTGGGCCAAATCACCCATGTAGTGCCAACTCCGATAAATCGAGGAGAAGAAGGAGAACAGCAACATTGAGAAATGGTTACGCATGGGTTACCTGCAAGCACTTCTGCATTATAGCGAGTGCGACGAGCAAACTATTTGGAGGAAAAGTGAACGTAGATATATTCAAATAAGATTTTGCGTAAACGACTACCGGATCGTCCAGTGTTTGTCCTTCTTCGGCTATGAACTAGCAATGAATAATGTAAATGTTTATAAATCTGTCTTCAGAAGTCGGTGTAATTTAATATCGGTTGTAAAGAACGAGATTACGGCCGTTAAACGGCTATAAATGGGGAGAGAAACTCTGTAATTCTGATTTCATTAATGTATTCAAACTCACGCGTAGTGCATTAATGTTAACCAAAAATAAATCTACTTTGCAACGTCCACCATCGAAGACGCGCATATTAATGTAAGCTCCTATCTTAAAAAACTGATCATAAATAGCTTAGTCTTCCCCGCAACTTGAAGGCTAAGTTATATTATCGATTGCCATTGCTTGCTAACCAAGCCCTTCTACCTATTTTTTATAAAATAATTTCTCTTCCCCTGGAGAAATATGTGCGTGTACATTTCTGAAGTCTGTAACACATTCATAATATACAAATAAGAACGCAGGACCAAACGCAAATAACAGTTCAGCAAATAATATATAATTTGTTTACTTATAAAATGACTGGTTTCGTTCAGTTTTTATTTAACATGTATTGTTTTCTTTTCCGACTTCTGGTTAGCGTAGTGGCTTTCGCTTTATAGGGCGAGGAATCGGACCACGACCCAGAATTTTAGCTGCGTTTAGTCAATGTATTTAACTCGGGAATTGGGTGTTAGTGATCACCTTAATACACATCTTCATTTATTTAAAACACACTAGCTGAATACAACCCGCTTTGCTTGGTTTTTTTGTAAATCCGTGCGGTTTTCTCTATAAAATACGGAAGACGTATCACTCTTTTTCTGTTTCTTCTTTCGTTTTTATAATTTTTTGGGGTAGGGCCTACATAAATATCTTCCATTCTAAGTAATTTCATAAAAATACATTCCTATACACTACATTTGATGTCTTGTTGCCTGGTGCATGAACAAACAGATTTTCTGCTTGTCCGACACGGGAGAAATCGACGTTGAGCTGACTATGTGTGAAACAGGAATCCTTCAAATTAACATCGTAATTATTGTGGAACGTTTGACGCTGATTCATATTGACAGTCATACTATAAGCTAATATCACTGGGAATTGTAGTATTTTGAAACAAAATGACAAATCATATGAGATCAATGAAATTCTTAGTATGAAAACCGATTTTCCTCCTTTTCTGCTGGTTAGGGTTACTGCCTCAATGATACTGTTAGGAAGCTGTTACAGTAAGTATCTGATTTATATTCAAGAATTACATAAAATACTCACAAATGTACTCAAGTAGAAAACTCTTATGGTTCTGAGATCGCCATACTCCTGCAAGATGAATCAAAGATGACATATAAAACCAAGAAGTACACATTATTATTATTATTATTATTATTATTAAAGCGTCTTTATTGTGGCGAAGTTAGGGCTCCCGGCCCTTTCTTACACTTAACCACTTCATGTATATACAACGTAATTTTACATAAAATTTAAACATATGAAATCTTTACAACCTAAAGTATAACTAAAGCAACTAAAGTATCACTAACTAAACTAAGGTGAGTAAAGTATAACTAAATTATATACAGGAACACATTGCATTATACAACCATATTCACTCTCATTCATGCATCCCATTCACACTCAAGAAAGACTGGAAGTGCTTAAAAGATGACGCTGGCAAAGGATTTTAAATTTTGTCTTAGATTTAGCTTCCCTGATGTCATTGGGGAGTTCATTCCACCAGCTCGTGGCGGAGATTGTGAACGATCTGTTGTAGGTTGCGGTTCGATGCACAGGAATTTCTAGCGTACAGCCTGACCGGGTATTGAACAGGTGCAGGGAACTAAGGTAGCGAAATCTGATGGATAGGTAAGGAGGAGTGTTTTCAGAAAGCACTTGATACACCAAAGTAGTTGCGTGGAGTCTACGTCTGTCATTCAGTCGTAACCAACATAATTGTGTATAGAATGGGGATACATGGGCGTATGGTTGTATGTCAAATGCATACCTGATGCATGCATTTTGGGCACGTTGCAGTCTCATGCTTTGCTCGTTATTGATATCAATAAAAACTGTATCACAGTATTCGAGAATTGGAAACAAGAGTGATTGAATGAGCTTTATTTCCAAGGACCAAGGAAATATATTTTTAAACCGCTTCAGAGGATGCAGGCTTTGATATACCTTTTGGCACACTTTCATCACATGTTGCGACCAGTTCAATGTTTCGCTTATAGCCACACCAAGATTCATAACTGTTTCACAAAATGGAATAATGGTATTGTTTAGTGCTACAGGAGGAATTTCGTATTGTTTTAAGACATGTAAGTTTTTTGAAGTACCAATGATTATTTCTTGCGTTTTAAGAGGATTAATTTTGAGATTGTTACATCACAGCCTTCTCGAAAACATTCTCACTCATATCCTTCCAGTACATTCACGCTCATTGTAATACATTCAGTGTCGAAGTCAGCCTCTTTCAAGCCCTACAACTCTCACACCACCACGGCTACACGCAACCACTATAGTGCACGATGGGAGACTCCAGGCTACTACTGCACAGAGAAACCACTGGTCTGTAGTGGATAGTTGTGGCTGCAAGGTGAAATATACGAACACACGCGTCTATTTTTATATATAGTCGGTCACTTTCATCCCCCACATATCCAACACCACCGCAGCCACCAAACGCAATCACCCTAGTGCGCGATGGGAATCTCGAAGCTACTACCACACACAAACACCAGTGGTCTGCGGTGAGTATTTGTGGCTCCAAGGTGAAATATACAAACACACAGTATGTTTTTAAATATAGTCGACCACTTTCAACCCCCACTTCTCTCGCACCACCGTAGCTACCAATATGCAACCAATATAGTGCACGATAGGAGACTCAAGGCTACTACCACATATAAACACCAGTGGTCTGCGATGGATAGTTGTGGCTTCAATGTGAAATATACGAACACACACGTCTATTTTTATATATTGCCGGCCACTTTCAACCCCCACATCTAACACACCACTACAGCTACCGACACGCAACAAGTATAATACATGATGGGATACTCAAGGCTACTGCCACACACAAACACCAGTGGATAGGTGTAGATTACACTACCAGCTGCCTCAACAACGGCTAATACTGAATACATCCTTCCAAGCTGGCGTCAAGAAGGGCACACCGCCCGTAAAACTGAGCATTCCACATTATTTTCGACCTCGGAGTATCGAGATAAAGACAGGGAAAAAAGAATGAGAAAGCATTGTTACCTCAGTTAATATTATCCTGAAAATACCCTACAGTATGTACGAAGCATATTGTAAATGCAGTAGAGCGGAATAAATTCGCATGCAATTTCCATCAAATGCTTGTCGATCTTTCCTATTTCTGTTCATGAAGGTCAGTCATTTGTAAAAATTGCCTCCAATTATTTCCTGTAATTGGATTACATTTTAGGGGCAGTGCTTGCCGGTCAACTCTTCACTTGACCGTAAGCAATTTTTTTTATTTCTTCCTGGGAAATGTTACTGCTTTGCTAAGGCTGTGATTAAGAGATAGTCTGTCTTCAGTGCAGGTGAATAAATTTGACGGAGTAGATTATTTAATGACATCAAAACTTATAAGTGTGATAAATTTTGGGATTGATGGGCGCGAATTTGTGTAATGGACTATGCTGTATAGCAACCACTGAACTTCTCACTCACTGATTTAAAGTGTCGCATTGCTCATGCTGGTGTTGAACTATTTACCTATTCAGAGAATAATTCGACCTAATAAGAGTACCTGTATTTCCATTATACGTGCACATTGTACTGAAGTTCTCTGTGGCACGGCGGACAAAGGGAAACAAATTATTTCAACTCTGGCACACTGAACTGTGTAAAACAGAGAAAACATACGAGCTAAGTTTTTAAATGATCGACAGCTTTAAAGAAATAAACACTAAATTACCAACAGACTTTACCAAACAACACAAACAAGTTTAACGTTCCATATTGACGGATCTCCATCGATCTACTGTACATTGACATGTAGAATACGAATACTTACTATGGAACAGCATATTTTCGTTCGGGGTTTACACTATAGGCTACTGCATCTAGTAATGTGGGTTATCCTGCTGAATTTGGAAAAATTGTACATAGGCTACATGATTTGATCATCCATACAGTTTACATTCTTCTTCATCATGTACAGCTTTTCGGGCACCATGGTGGGTTCGCTGGTCCGAACTGTGTCGCACATGTCGAGTTTGCGCTGTTTAACGGCCAGATGCCCTTCCTGACGCTAAATCTATGTGTTCACTATTACGATCGCCGGGCTGAGTAGACGGTTGAGGCGCTCGCCTTCTGATCCCAACTTGGCAGGTTCGATCCTGGCTCAGTCCGGTGGTATTTGAAGGTAAAATGAAATGGAAGCCATCCTTAAGTCATGTGCAGATTTAGCAAAACCGCCTCACAAAGCCCTTTTTGAATTCGCCCGCGAAGCGATCTGATTGGCTAACTTCAGCCGCTGATAAAATGACAACGGCGCAAGGTATCAAATTATTGTTTTCAAATTATTTATCAGTGTGGCCAACCCTATAACGCTCATATACCCGGTTCACATTGTTTCCGACCACCCTGTATATCGGTTGCTTGCTTCTCATGCTTGACTCGTGCACGGCTGTGACGGGTACACACTGATACGAACGAGTACCCACTTGCAGTTGTTTCCAACTCTTCGTATTACTCGCGCACTATCCTCGTTATTAAGGAGCGACTCATCAAGCGATCGAGGACTGCGTCACTTGCCGAGTTCAGAAGAACGCCTTGTTGTCTCTCTTCATTATATACTCGTGTGACCATGCGGTAATTAACCAGAAATCTAAATGGACATGATGGACTACAATCTGCTGTTGCTAACACCATTATAAACTCCTCAATGATCCTGAAATATTATTCAACGTGTAGGTATGCAAACGTTGGTATACTGCTGCATCATTGGTATTGTAAAGTAATATAAACAAGCGCAGGTGATGTAATGAGGAGAAACAAATTCCGTGACACCCCCCCCCCCCTAACATTGTCACTTGCTGTTACTAAAGGCCTGTTTGGTGTTTACGAGGGTAGGGCTCCTTTAATCATAGCTACTAGTATCAATACTTACCTGTGTGTTACTTCCAACATGTGCGTAAGTTATCCTAAATCTACCCACATTTCATTCCCGTAAGGTAAAAGGAATTCAGTCCGTCAAAAGGGAATTAAGTGCGGATAAATCAACTCAGTGATCTCCCATCATAGCGTATTACAATTACGAGCTCAGTATCAGCTTAGTAACATCCTAATTTACTTTGGTTCACTTTTATCATAATCATCATGAACATGAATGCTTCCCCGCCAGATAATTTGAAAATATTTCGGTTTCACCTGATTAGCATCATCCTCAGGCATATTGCTTTGTGCGCGTAGAGACGCGCGGCTGTGAGCTTGCATCCGGGAGATAGTAGGTTCGAATCCCACTATCGGCAGCCCTGAAGATGGTTTTCCGTGGCTTCCCATTTTCACAACAGGCAAATGCTGGGGCTGTACCTTAATTAAGGCCACGGCCGCTTCCTTCCAACTCCTAGGCCTTTCCTATCCCATCGTCGCCATAAGACCTATCTGTGTCGGTGCGACGTAAAGCCCCTAGCAAAATAAACATATTGCTTTGCTTTGCTTTCTTGATCAGATCCACTTCCTCTCGCATTAGACAGCTATTTATTTGATCTTCTGAGGCTGAGTAAGCTCCTATCTAATCTCCGGTCATGAATTAAAATCCTTGGACATGTCAGAATCGAACCCTGGCCCTCTAGGTAGAAGGCACATACTCTTTTCTTACAAAGAGCTGGCGTTATGGAGTGTTGCTGGAACAAAGCTCTTCAAAGAATCAATCAATCCAATCAATCAGTCAGTCAATCAATCAATTAATCAGTCAATCCTTTGAATTCCACACGAGACTCACTCCACCTGGCATTCACCACTCAAGCTCTCTACTCCGAGAGTAGACGCTGACATTCTTTTACCAATCCACTGGCCTTGGACTTCAAGCGAAACACAGAAATTGTGCATACCTATTGCATAAGCGGGGCTTCCATAGTTCACCTGCCTGTGACTGCGGAGAAATGTGGTCCTTGGATTGTCTGAAATGTCCCTCATGATGGATTGCCCATCTTGGCTCACACCAAGGACCCCAAGGAGAATAAACAGATGTCCCGATTAACTTCATTCAGTTACTTAATGATCTGAATATCCAGTTCTGACTGGTCATGATCCCTCTTAAAACCTGCTATGATCACCGACGTGCTGATATTAGTTCTGTTTCATCACTATAATATATCTTGATTTTTATTGTCCTGTATTTGCCATACGTTAAATAAATGTACGATTTTCAGTTTCACAAATCGCCATTGCGAGACTCTGGTTACACAGTGCGCGAAGAAGTCTATGGATTGTCGGAGAACGGTAGTACCCGTAGGATTGATTGCCTTCAGAAATAGCAACAATGGATATATTATCGATCTTATGGTTCAGTTTGAATCGCACGCTAACCAGCCCAGTGAAGTATACGAGAGAAAGAAAAGCATTTACGAACCAACTATCCCCTTTTACCGACATGAATACGGACTGGATAACATTGAGGTTATAGGCCTCATGATCGGTGCAAGAGGAACAATTCCGAAGTTCTTCGAAAAATTCCACTCAAGATTCAAATTACCAGAGTCGTTGACGAAAAATGTTGTCCTCAAAGCCTTGAAAGGTTCATCATCCATACTGAGAAATCTATTATACAGTCATAAATGTATTTGGTATACTTTGCTCTCATGGAAGTGTTGATTTTCTGAATAAATGTATAGGCATATATAAGTCTTCTAACCTAATTAACGTTTTGCTTCAGTGTTTAGCTCCTCTGTGTGATTTCCACTAGGTTTATGTGGCCCTTATATCGTTCTGGCATATTTAGTCAGGCTCACACATTCCTGAGAGAAAGTTCTCTCCTGCTCATCAAACCTAACACGAGGTACCGCTCTATAGAAATGCGTCAACTCGAACTTATTAACAACATGCGGCTTGATGCCATCGGGGGGAGTCTGAGATTAACCTGCAGCCCTTCTAATTGCCGAGTATGTGTTGTTTATTAAGTGTAATGAGTTTGCCGTCAATTTCTCTCTCACTCTCGCTAAACCTGCCAACTTACTTTAGAGGAAGCCATGCCAGATCGGGTCAAGTCCACAATGACGTCACAAAAGTTAAAAGTATTTCGCCTCTGACGGCACGACCCTTCGGAGTTGTTATCTGTCAAAGTTACCAGTTTTAAAAAAATTCACTGGTATCACGGCACGTTTATATATTTTTAAAACTTAAGTTAGTTACTTTGTTAACGAACAAGAGCTGTAATTGAGGAGTTCTCTGCAATAAAACCCTACACTAACTCAATGAACATGGAAGAGATATTGACTGTTCAAGTTTTCAGATACAAAAATGTGTTATAAAGAGGCGTCCCCTCTAATTGGTAACAAATATAAAGTAACAAAGAGTATGACACAAGTGAATTGTTTTATATTTTCTTTTATAAATAAACTGAGAAGGAATAGGGAGTTCTTGCATAGATACTTACAGAATTCAATGAATCATTCCAAATAAATATTTATTTTTTCATTTTAGATTTATTGTACGTGGAAGTCAACAGAAACAAATGTATTAAACATATTTCTTGCATGTAATATATTGTTTAAGAAATGAAAGTAGACAGTTCCATGCTGATTCAATTAATATCTTATGAATGAAAATGTAATTGGAAAGGAATTAAATAAAATCGTCCCAAGCTACTTCGGCTTGTGTAATAAAAACATTAATTTAATTTGATACCTAAAAAATTAATCAACATGATTAAGAGCCATGTCAGTTTTAAAACTCAACATACTGAATAAAAAAGGTCATATCCGTACAGGCCATCAAGGCCCTTGAAAGTGTGGAAGGTAAAGTCTTCCTCTGTCTGTAACCTCGGCGCTACAGTAAGTGGTATACAGTAGTCAGCTCTACGCCCAGCTGCCTTTGCTCTAACCTGGTACTCTGTTTTTATGTAGGCTGAGTGAACGTCAGGGCCAGGTGCACCTCCGGAAGGGCAAATCTCATTTCCTAAATTTTTCGACTTCCTGACGAAAAATCGAACCCACGTCCTTCCGGGCGAACCACATACTGCATGGGGTTATGCTTTATTTTCTTATCCATTTAAGAACTTGCATATACCGGCAGAGAATAAGATTGATTGATTGATTGATTGATTGATTGATTGATTGATTGATTGATTGATTGATTGATTGATTGATTGATTGATTGATTGATTGATTGATTGATTGATTGATTGGTTCTTTGAAGAGGTCTGGGACATTGAGGTCATCCACCCCGTGATCTTATAATGTGTGAGAAACGGGAACGTATGTCTAATCGAACATGACACTTGTAGAACGACAACAAACACACATTTGCGGAAAAATGGGAGGTTGTATAAGTTATTTCAAGCACCTATTAAAAAGATGTGACATTCGCGCTACACTGCAGAGATGCTTGAGATTATTTTACATCTACTGTCAAAAACTCAACAGACCACTTGAATATGTAGCCCTCCATGAGAATAAATTAAAAATATAGACCGGGCGAGTTGGCTGTGAGGTTAGGAGCGCGCGGCTGTAAGCTTGCATCCGGGAGATAGTGGGTTCGAATCCCACTGTCAGCAGCCCTGAAGATGGTCTTCCGTAGTTTCCCATTTTCACACCAGGCAAATGCTGGGGGTGTACCTTAATTAAGGCACGTCCACTTCCTTCCAACTCCTAGGCTTTTCCTATCCCATCGTCGCCATAAGACCTATCTGTGTCGGTGCGACGTAAAGCAACTAGCAATATATATACAGTATATAGAACCACCTCTTGGCTCGCTGTCAAGACCGGAGTAGTCTATCGTTACAGCGCTAACATATTCACTAATTAGATTGTAACTAAGCGTACCTCCTTTATTTACTTTTAAGGGCTTTAAATATCGTAACTGTTTCCTCGGATTTGCTCGCAAATCTCCCAGTAACCCTATAACTGGATTAAACTGGGTTTTATTAAAATATCGTATAACTTACTGTACTTTGACTGAGGATTATTTTTTAATTTCCTTAAAAGTATTCAAAGAAAGACTCTTGTCTGTTCCGGTCACTTGTCACTAAGACTATATAATTGAATCAATAAAATTATCTAGTTGGAAGTAATCTAGGCGAACGTTGGGGAAAAGAGACGGATGACCTACATGACATGACGACTCAGTTCCTTGGAAGTTCTCGTAAGGACATAAAGGAGAGGGTGTATAAGTCGCTGGCCAGACCCTAATTAGAGTATGGTTCCGGTTTCCTTACCAGGATTGTATTATTCGAGAGCTGGAAAATATCCTAAGGACAGCAACACGCTTTGCTCTGACTAATTTCCGACAAAAGCGTAATGTTACGAAAATATTACAAACTTTGGGTTGGAAAGACTTGGGAATAAGGCGATGAGCAGTTCGACTAAGCGGTATGTTTCGAGGTGTCATTAGACAATGGAGTTTTCAAAAGTAGGTATAATTCCAGGCCGGGTCAGATAGTTTAATCTTATATGATTAATTCCATTGACTCTGGGAATATAACTCACATTCCACACACAACACTATGCTCTACAACAATGACACGCAGTTTTCCATACACTATAGATACCGCTCCGCTCATTTTCGTCGGAGGGTGTTACTTAAAATAGCTGCACCAGTTTAAAAATAGTCACATGAAATAATAATAATACTGTAATTTTACAATGCACACATCAGTGATAAGCTTTCAGTGGGTAGACTGACAGGATCTATCGAATTCAGTTTATGAACTACTGTCCTGACACTGACTGGAAACAGTGTAGAAACGGTCACAATAAAAGTTATACATAAACGAAAAACCAAGGGTATTATAAAAGTTGGAGCTGAATGCCACAGTTATGTCCTTCTTAACCAAATTTCGATGCTCAGTTACTTCTCCAAGCTCCTACACGAAGGCTTTCATAAAGAGCAAAGAACACCTATCACCTTACTCGCTATGTCTGTTATTAATACAGCATGTCCTACTGGCGTCAACATGAGCTGTGGTACCCTAATGGATGGTACAAGAAAATTGCAATCTGTCCTGCTAGTACCTGGAAGATGACCCCCTGCGTGTGAAACACTGGGAGTGAGAGAGAGAGAGAGAGAGAGAGAGAGTCGGTCATTAATTAATTAAGAGCACTGTGAAATTAAGGTATCATACTATTAAATGATGATGTAAACTCTAAAGCTCTAAATGAGAAAATATTTCTGGTGCAGTTCACAAGACATTTAGATGATATCGTTGTATGACCTTACCCCAAGCGCGGTAAACACATTGCAGGCTTCTTAGCGTGAGTAGAACGTACTCTTTCGTCACGGCTGCTTTGTGGACTGAGGTACCTGTCTCACATCAGGTGGGAATATGTTTTTTTCTTGTGTACTTCACAGTCGAGCGAAGGAGCTGGGGTGTTCTAGTCTATCACACACTATGGAAGGTCAAAGTTTTCCACTTTAACAGAAGGGCAATAAAATCACATAGGTATCATTCTAAATTTTCGTTTTTATATGAAAGGTAAAATTATGATAATAATACCCAAATTAGATTAAATATACAGAATACTTCCAAAAATATGGGAAGAAACCGGAGCGTGGGTAGTACACTCCAAAACAACAACACAAAACGTCTCCATGAAAATAGGCCCTATGTCCTGTGGTCGATCGCATACGGGTTACACGCATCCCAAAGTTGAATTGGCATATCCCTTGTAGACTATCTGCAGCCATATTGTGTACCAAAAGTGACACGTCACTCTACAAGAAGTACTCAAAATGTTTTACCAGTTATGTGGCTGGTAGGCTATTGGACAGCGTATATTGGAGTATTGCTAGGAATCGTGCATACCGTTATCAATGAGACAATCTTTGCTATGGAGTTTGCTAGTTTTGCTATGGAGGAAGAGAATACCGAACTCATTAGATGGTAAATCAAATTTTATGAGACCATAAGACATAATTCCTGACTCCAAAATTAATACGAATTATCGCCTCCTTTCCAGCTGAAAACATAGAGTGGTCATTCGTAAACGTTTGTCCAAGGGACATATGTTTATGGGGACATTTTGTGTTGTTTTGGATTGTAGCCCCATTAACTTCCCACATTTTCGGAAACTTCCT
Organism: Anabrus simplex; assembly: GCF_040414725.1. NCBI lineage: Eukaryota > Metazoa > Arthropoda > Insecta > Orthoptera > Tettigoniidae > Anabrus > Anabrus simplex. The sequence goes on along the minus strand of NC_090271.1, from coordinate 208,092,511 downwards.
GTATAGCATAAACATTTGCTCCAATCGGACCTTTTTGTTATTGTACAAGCAGATAATTTGAACTGGGAGTGATGTTGATTCTGAATAATGATGAGCTTCTTGTGGATTTATTAAACTTTGCACTTAAAGAATGTTTCATTGTAACAATATTTAGTCTCATATCAAGTCGTCTTTACACTGAAGTATACTACCTAAGTACATTTTGGTAAATAGTGCCAGATATTACATTTTCTGTAGTAAACGTCTTTGTTTGGGGGAAGGAAATACGGTAGTTCCAGCGGGGATCTACGAACATGAGAGGAGCAAAGTAAAACAAAAATATAATCTCCACTTTTAAATTTATCTTACTACTATCTTCTCTTGCACTTGGATTAGTCGTACACTTTTTTATTTTTAATAATTTTATTCAGGTTGTTGTGTCTTTTTCGAACGTTTATGATCTGGAGCAGTCTAGTTCTCGCACCGGGTTCTTCAAGTACACTCTTGTGATATTAATGAAGATCTCCACAAACCTCGCAAACCAAATGCAGCCAGATCATGAGAAAAACATGAAGGTGAGATAAGTGCACGAGGGAGGAAATAATATGTTCAATAGAGTTTTCGCTTGCTAACATCGCGCTTACAAGAACGTAAGAACCCGTACCTCAAGATAGCAATGTGTTTCGAGTGAGTAGAAATATATTTCTGGTGTAGAGCACTGTGTATTTCAATGACTGGATTCGAACCACTGACGCTCGAGTCAATTCATGTCAAGCGCAGTTATGATGGTAACGTCATGGTCGTTATAATATTGAACATTAATTGTATGATATAAAAGCATAAATTATACAGCCAAACCAAGAAAAATAATATGTAGCATACAACAGGGAATTTGTGACAGTAGGCACGTAGTGTAATTATAATTTGTTGTTATAACTCTGTTTTGTTAATTACGTTTCTATATTCCCTTCTGGCAACATTTATGACGCGCCTACAGTTATGTGCCCAACTCAACGCATTTTATACACCCTGGTCAGTCGTCAAAAATAACATTTTGAGGAATATTTCAAGTGAAATAATTCATCTTCTTCGACCATATGTAGCTGATTGTCAGCTCCCTGCCTCTTGCCTGGAGGCCCAGGTTCAATTTCCACTTACGTCTGGGATTTTTACCTGGACCTAAGAGGACTAATTCAAAGTCCGCTTGGCCTATGTGAGAACAGTTGTGGAAATATCTGACGGTGAGATAGTGGTGGCGATCTTGGAAGCAAAAAATAACGGCCGAGAGGATTCATCACGCTGGTCATGCGTCACCTCGTAATTTGCAGGCCTTTGGTCTGAACATTGGTCGCTTTGTCGGCCAAGGCTCTTCAGGGCTGCAGCGCTGTGGGGCTGGAAAGGGGAATTGGATTTAATCTTTGTATTTCATAAAAAGCATGTGATTTCGCTCCTGAAATCATTACATCGTATTTTCTGAGAGAACGAGGATGGCAGCTTGATAGACTCTCAATATCATCTTCTTCTTCTTCTTCTAGTCCGTTCACCATTACTGAAGGTTGGCCACTATCACAGCGAAGTCTATACGATGTTCTGCTGTCCTGATCAGTCTACTCGAATCTAGTCCTGTCCAATCCCTCAGTTCCTCAGCCAAGAGTGTTTTCTTCGACCGCGACCCCTACGTCGATCAATTTTACCCTGCTGGATCAATTTAAGTAGGTTCTAATTTTATTTCCTCATAATATGCCCAAGGTAGGCTGACTTTCTTTTCTTGATTGTACACATCAATATTCGTTACCTCCTCATGCGTTTGAGTACGGCAACATTGGAAACGTGGTCAGTCCACGAGATCCGTAACATCCTTCGGAGAACCTACATCTCGGAGGCATTTATTCTCTTAATGGTGTTACATTTCAGAGTCCATGTTTCAGCGCCGTATGGAAGCAATGATTATACATAGTACCTGACGAAGTTTTGACGTGTCTCCAAGCTAAGGCTTGTGTCACACATTAGATTCCTCATTTTCAGAAAGCTAGTACGAGTCATTTCTACTCGTACGCGGATCTCTAAATCCGGATCGAAGTCCTCAGTAATCCAGCTGCCAAGGTACTTTGTTGCTATTTTGCTTTACGTCGCACCGACACAGATATGTCTTATGGCGACGAGCCAAGGTACTTAAACTTCCGTATTTGTTCAACGGGTTCCCCATAATTGGTCATAAGAATGTGCGTGTTACGTGTTCTTGAAATGACCGTCACTTTGGTCTTGTCGGTATTAATTTTGCAATATCCTATGCTTAACAGAAATAAAAGAAGCAAGAATGATTGTTCGTACAAACAGATGGAAGCAGTGGTTGAAGAATATTCGTAATTACAGGAAAGTTGATTGCTACTTGTTGGATGGAACGGTACGTATGGACCGATTTCGATTCTAGTATCACGAGAGGTGGATGGAGGAGGATTGATTATCTCTAATAAGCCTCTCTCTCACCCCCCCCCCCCCCCTCTCTCTCTCTCTCTCTCTCTCTCTCTCTATCTCTCTCGTTAGAACAGAATGTGTTGACCTCACCCTCTGCCCGCTTGTCCTTGAGTTGAGACTGAATGGCCCAGGTACGTGGGTACAAGTCCATTGCCGTGGTGTTGGTCGGTGAAGCGATCTTCATCTTTGTTGTTGCTATTTGCTTTAAGTCGCACTGACACAGATAGGTTTTACGGCGACGATGGGATAGGAAAGGCCTAGGAATGGGAAGGAAGCGGCCGTGGCCTTAATTAAGGTTCAGCCCCAGCATTTGCCTGGTGTGAAAATGGGAAACCACGGAAAACCATCTACAGGGCTGCCGCCAGTGGGATTCGAACCCCCTATCTCCCGATTACTGGATACTGGCCGCACTTAAGCGACTGCAGCTATCGAACTCGGTGATCTTCATCTTTTGTGGGTACCAATTTTAGTCAAGGATTTGCGGTTGTTACTCCTCGTCTCGGAGAGATCATTACGCGAGTGTATAGGTTAGTGTGTCCAGTGCGAGGACTGCACGTTTTGTGTTGTATAGTGGTGGTGGTGGTGGTGATGATGATTTAGGGAGGAGCACTGTGGAAAGGTTTGGAATCGAACCCATAATTTTGTATGCAATTTGTGCCATAGCCTACCGCCCAAAATTCTGGAGGAGAATATCTTTCCAGAAGCAGGACTCGAACTGACTAACCACAGTATCAGAACATGAAAAGCTTCACGCCTTAATGATCATGACCTCCAGGCCTGCTAAATGTAATGCATTAAAAAAGGCTTCTTTCTCACACACTGAAATTTTACTATTCGACAGTTTATGGTTAAGGCAGAGTACACGCTTGTAGTATACAGCTGTTGGTAACAATGTCCCTGCGTCGCGTTTGACCCAGTAGGTCCACCGAAAAAGAACGCAATCTACGTTAATAACGGTTACCACTAGCTGCATTATTTGTTCCTGCCTGTGGGAAAATGAAATCGTACTTTTTAGGAACAGCGTGAGCTACTTCCTTTAAAATTAAAATATATTATTATTCATACAGACAGATGGACCCATTAGCTGCGGCTTGGAGCGTGGGCACGCATCCCTTCACGAGGTAATTTTCCCTCGCTATTTCAGTCCTAAGCTGTTGTTTAATCCAAGCTGTCTGTGGTCCGCAATCACGGCTCCATTCTGAGTCCAAGAACGCGCCGCAGTGGCGACCATTCGGGACGGAAGCTGGTGAAAAGCCATTATAAGCAGCTCCGATGATGTATGGTGATGTCAAGAGTGATAACATAGCAGTTGTCTGGATTCCAACCCAGAACCCCATGATATTCAGCCACAAATCGAGGTCCAGACATGTATGTATGTCAGTCTTTGTCACAACGTTATCATACGATTTGTCACTTGCTGCCACTGAAGTGGAGTGATTCTACTCGGATCGTACCACACTGTTAACAAAGCATTGATCCTGGCATCGTGGCTATGTACGTAACGTACATCCAGCCAGCCAGCGCTGTCTGTTCGAGGGAAGCTTTCAGTTGTTACTGCATATTCAATTCGACCTCTCATATTAAAAAAGAAATATAACGCTCTTTTGCAAGAAAAATAACTCTTGTAGAACACTGTTTCTTGGAAGTTATTAGAGACAAGTTGAATTTCTTTCTAGTTGTAAACCTAATTATAACAAAGTATTGTGTACAATGAACATTGATACCATCAGTACACAGACACTAAGGAGACGGCAAGAAAAGTTGAAAATCGAGCGAGTCAGTTGCGCGGTTGAGGTCGTGTGTTAGTCTGTATTCGGGAGACGGTGGGTTTGAACACAACTATCGGCAACCGTTATATTGTTTTTCGTGGCTTCTCTTTTTTACAACAGGCGAATGTTGGGGCTGTACCTTATTTGTGGCTTCCTTCCCAGTCCGAGAATTGTCCTACCCCATTGTCGCCATAACACCTGTATGATTCAGTGTGACGTAAAACCAGTACCACCGTGCAAGGTGGCTGTGTGGCTCGGGTTACATAGCTGAAAATGGTTTTCGCAGGTTTCCCATTTTCGCATCATTCAAATGCTGGGGTTGTACCTTAAGGCCATGGTCACTTCTTCCTCACTCCTAGTTCTTTCCAGAGGCCGATGACCTGCGACGTTAGGCCCCTTAAAACAACAAGCATCAGTTCCTTCCTATCCCATCGTCTCCATTCGACCTATCTGTGTCGGGGAAACGTAAAGCAGTTTGTAGAAAGAATACCAAAAATGAACGTGGAAAATGTTCATGAAAAGATAAAATATAGTGAACATTCAATAAAATGTTTTGATGTTGGGATATAGAAGTCAAACTCCCTGCGCCATTGGAGAAATAATGTATTTACTGTATCAATATTTAGTTTAGAAATATCCTGGTAGTTATTTTTTCAAATCTGGTTTTCCCATGAAAAGATAATTCAGGACATCTGAGAAGTAATTTTAACTCATTAGGAGACAATGACTCTCTCATTCTTACTAAGTAGGAGGACCTGATGACCGTTATCGAAGGAACATCTCATGGAATTGAAATACATCAGACACTTTCATTCTTAGGGAGAATCAGAATTCAATAAATTATATTCAAAAGAGACATAGTCCAGTATAATGTACCGAGAATATTATGTTAAATATAGCAATTTATACCAAAGCTCGCAGCGCTTTCTCTGCTCATGTATAAAGAGTTCTCTACAGAAGGAACAGGGACGCAATACGGAAATATCTCACAATCTTTCGAAACGATTCAGGCTCTCGGAAAAACTGTTTGAATGATCTGGACAGCCGCCAAGCGGGTTAGATGGGCACTTTGCATGTGCTATTTACGTGGCGATATTCTACACATTAATCTAAAAGGTCAAGATTTATCCAAGAGCACAGGCAATACTGATGCTGTTCATATATTATTAAGTTCGAGTTATAAGTTTAGTAAAATCTCCACAAACTTGATGAACCAGCCATCGAAAAGGTAACTCTTACTTGTTTAAATCCTATAAAGAGAACCTCACTCAGGTTAGTGGGTTTCTTTCCTTCAGTGGATTTTTGAAGACTACAAAATCTTACTAACATGTTTTGTTAAAATGAGTGTGTAAAGGCATATAAATTAATGACATGTGCTGCCACGCCCACCTTCTATAATATACCAACCTTACTACAATTTTTCGCAGCAAAATTTTGACATTCAGGCGTCACGTTCATTCTTGTTTAAAGCGTTGCAAAGACGTGTTCTCGGAACTATCAAGCCATCTGTCATATATTTAGATTATTCTCAGCTCCACGAAAAAAGACTCTTCAAGGTCAGACCGAAAATCCCAATCTGTCTGATTCAGTGCGACATAAAACAAATAACGAAAGGGGTGTATTTATCAATAGTCATCAATCAATGGAATAACAATCACTATTCCGAAGCTCCCTTTCTATGGAGTGCAAATTGATCTTCTTCAGTGTGGAATACACATCCCTGGGCTCTCCATAACAAGTGAGAATCAATGGAATTTATAAATCTCCAACAGAATAATTCCTTTTGCGTTTACGAAGACGATACATATTTTATATTCTACTTTAAAATAATGAAATCAAGAATTGTATTTTCTGATAGTATTATTTGGAACCGCATACAAAAACGGTGCGTTTGTTGACATTCACACAATGAGAATGGGTGGTTCATGATTTAACCTTCTGTTGTGGAAATTTTGTACAGGAAAAGGCTGGGTTTTGAAAACGTTGGGTATCAAAATCCTGGAGAACATTATTTAGGATTTAGCCTATATTCTGGAAGAATTGCAGAGGCAGAAAGATTGGTGTGTTGTATTGTAAAACTAAAAAAATAAAAAAAGAGCGAAAATTGTATATAAATCAAGAAGGGGTTACCTTATAAGCTGGAGGCCATAGAAGAGCCATCCCATTCAACAGGTTTCTTCTAAATTCCCATTGCCTGTTTTACAACTTTCGAAGACTCTGGTCGTGATCTGTGGAGAGTAAGCAGCTGCAAGCACCCAAGCGACGAGCTCTTCCTCCAATTCATTTGGAGCCTCATACACCAGGCTTTTCAGGTGCGTCCACCCAAAAATATAACGTTGTACTGAAGCTTTAGAACAATTGTGTAAAGGGTTACAATTAAATTGAAAAATAAGAGTTGTATTCTCAAGAATGTTAAATTATCTATTTTCGACGTATTGATTTTCAAAAAACGTTTTTATTTTGATCACTTCTGCCATACTTAAAAGTTTCAGTATTGAATTCCGTTACGCCCGAAAGATAGAAATATAGATCCTTTCTCTTCCCTTGAAGATGCCGCAGCCTCTACAGGCAGCTCATGTGCGTGAGTCAAGGCCCGCGTGCCTGCCTGCTCGTCTGGTAATTGGTTACCCGTCACTTGCAGCTTTCCTGAATTGAGAGCGCAAGTTCGCGTGATTTCCAAATCTCTCACGAGAAAATGGCAAACAGAGATACTGTACCTTAGAATTATGTATGGTTACACCTTTCACAGCCAAGTTATTTTTCCTGGCGCACGATCGAGTGGTAAAGAATAGCCTTTCTCTGGAACGCAAATTATTGTTCTTAAATATGGAACAAAAATATATCAGGGTTCTCCATTACCAACGGGAACAGTAATTAAATCTTAGTAAGAATAAATCCTTCAGAGTTTATTATGATAAAAATCTTGTATTCTAACGGCATTTACACCTTCTCTTGCAAATGATCCAGGAAGTCGATCTATTTATTTTTAATGGGATACCTTAAATTAGAAACGCGCAAAGCGCCAAAATGAACCAGTTTGAGGTAGTGTAAAAAGAACAAGTTACTATAAGAATACAAGTACACGGGTTGGGTTCATATTTATGTTATGGGTAGACAATAGCACATGTACGCGAATTATGCATTAGTAATACAGGTTAGTTGCTCTTGTCCCGGAAGTTTACACGACACGATTTTTTAAATGACTGTTACATTTCAATGGGGCTGAATTCATCAGATATGGTTCTTTTTCTGAAGGAGTGTTTCCTATGCTCATCATTTGGTAGGCGAGGAATTATTACCAGTAGATCCCTCTCCTTTTGTACGGTGATCACCCGATGTGGTGTTTGAACGTCTAACAATGTAGACCGTACATCCTCCATTGTTCGACACTTTTCAGAACCGTGATCGTATTCCCTACTTCAGTGCAGTGTTGTCAACTTAGCGGATTTTCCGCTAAAATTGGCGGAATTAGAAGTCCATCGGCGGAGAAATATGTCATTTAGCGGACAGCGGAATTTTTGGCGGAATTCTAGATTTATTATAGCGGAATTTAGTGTTTTATCCGTTTTACGTTTTTTTAAAAAATTTGTACTCCAGTCTGTCTCCAAGCTATTAGGTATTTGTTATCAGGAGCTAACAGTCACATGGGGAAAACATGTTATTTGGATTTGATGTTATGAGACCATGGGTATCATAAATTTGTAATGCGTGGGGAAAGGGTACTTTTCTATTGGTTGACGAATGACGGCAGATAAGGAAACTGTCAGAGAGTAGCATTTATATTTATGCTATGAAGGAAGACCGTTTAATGAACTGGCCTGTTTTGTGTGTGGCCGTTAAGGTAGGGGATTCGCCTAGTTTGCACCCGGCACTAAAACGCCTACAAGTTTCTAGTTCGCCGGCTCGCAGGCAGGAGGTTAATCCCAGTGAAACTCACAGGTCAGGTGAGTGCAGACAATTTATTATTATTATTATTATTATTATTATTATTATTATTATTATTATTATTATTATTATTTGAGATCTGATTTCTTGGCGGAATTTTAGCGGATTTTCAGTAGTATTTAGAGGATCTTGAAAATATAAGTTGGCAACACTGCTTCAGTGTCATATGCGTTATTCACAGTAATAACGTACGCCTCGTGGCCATGACCGTTAAGGCGTCAAGTCTGCTGTATATGGTCTGACAACGTGCTTATCCTGTTGGAGCCCCTTTGGTGGGAAAAATTCACCATCGGAATGTTGACCGGCAGGGTAGCAGAGGTGGGTATACGACTTCTAATCATGAGATTGCGTGCAAAAGCCTGGATTTCAATTCCAAACCTCTCCGCAGAATTCATGTGGAGTGAGGATATAGGACGCCGTTGATGGAGATTCGTCCGTCGGATGGCACCTTTAAACCTTGAGTAGACACCTTGGTGTTATTCGACAGGGGTAGGCTATATGCTGACATTGGTTTCACTCTCTCCCTACTTCATCATCATTTCACATCCAGATGCGCAGGTCGCCCACGGGAGTTAAATAGAAGGACCTGCCGTAGACGAACAAGACAAGTTCTCGGATACTTCCGACACTAAAAGTCAAGGTATAAATAAATAATAAATAAATAAATAAAAACTGCCTATATTTATACCGTCGTAGTGAATGCTGCATACTTTTAAGATATTTAGCTTCTTAATGGTAATCAGCAGCAACTTCTTGAATTCCACAGAAATCGGACTCGGAGATTGCAACTACTTTGGATGTTTTCCGAACGTTAGCGTCTTCTACAAGTTTATAGACAGATCACTGTGAATGAAAGCTTCTAATTCTCGTTTATATTTCTCAAACCTGAATAGTAATAAGATGTAACCAATTGGAATACTTCGTGTTTTTCGCATAGAAGACGCAAGGGGACACAGCGTCTGTTCATACATACTCTAGTTCTCCTAGTCAAACTGCACCTTTCAGTATTATGTGATTTTTGACACTTCGCACTCTTCTTCTTAAAGCTATCGAATTAATTGACTTCCTGGCTGACTTTGCGTTTTATGAGTGAATAATCTTGATCGATTTTTCAGTTTGTGGAACGAACTCATTTTAATCTGCGTGAGTGACACATTGAAGAGATTCTTGCATTATTAGAGACGTTTTGTAGTTTATCTATCCGGCAAGTTGTTTTTCACTTTACAAAGACAAAACCGTTCAAAGCCCGGCGGAAACTACAGTATAATATGCTTTTGATTTCAGTGAGGACGGCAAAGTTAGCCTAAGAATCTACGTTAACGATCAATAAATATAATTGATGTCATGTGCGAAGTTCAATTTTCCCCATTCCGTTAACTCTGGTTACCGTATTACCAGAATTACAGTTACAAAGTTAACGTTATAAGCATATGCCTCTGTACAATCACAAGTCGTCCGTTCAGTTAGACATGCAACAGATGACACGAAGAACCATTGTCGTAATGATCTAACATATGTTGCACAACACTGTACCGGGAATCGTAGTCATTCTACTTGTAGGTAAGGTAAGGGTTTTTCTGCCCGCAGGCAGGTCCGAACCTCCGCAGAGGTGTTCCTGAACCGGATTTTACGTGCGGTAGGGTGGCCAGTTCCTTTCCGCTCCTCCATTCCCTTACCCCCCCACCGACAGCGCGTGGTAACACATCCAACTCCTGACCACGCCCAATGATGCTTAACTTCGGAGATCTCACGGGATCCGGTGTTTCAACACGGCTACGGCCGTTGGCTACTTGTAGGAAAATATACAATATCCTTAATGGGGTGTACGGGCGACCAGTTTTTGTTTTCTTTTTGTGGGTGTTAAGAAGTGTGGTGTTCTTAATGTAACGTGTTCCGAACAAAATACCGTAGTATCTAGCATCATTTTCCACGTTATATTTGATAAAATCATTTAAAAAAATATTATACCCACTAAAATAATCACATTATTTCATAAATTCATTTCTTTTAATGAAAATTCGAAATTTAAATACAACTGTTTCAAAGAAATCAGATATCGTGTGTTTCGAGAGACCGACGGCACTTAAAAATATTTAAAAATAGGTCTTCGGATAAGGTACCAGTTTCTCTGACATTCGAGAAAAATGGAACATCGAAATTGTCACGCAGGCAGCCTAAATAGCGTCAAATCAAACATTATTATTATTATTATTATTATTATTATTATTATTATTATTATTATTATTATTATTATTATTATTATTATTATTATTATTAACGATTGTTATTAACATTGTTAAACAGAAGTAGCGTGTCATTTTGTATACTCACTACAACACCCATCATTTAATTAAGTTTGCCCATCGTTTGTGCTAATGGGTTAGATGTTTCAAGGTTGAAATTCACAATAGTTGTTGTTTTCGTGGTCTGATGACGGAAGCCGTTTTGTATTGCCTGGTGAGGGAGACAGGAGTTCGATGTCTCGCCTCGGGCTGGTAGAAGAGTGAGTCAGTTGTCTGACTGACCAGCTAACGGGCGAATCTGCTCAGACTAACAGAACTCCAACCTTCCTTTAAAAGCAGCTGTTATAACAATTTTCTTCAGGGAGAAGTGATGTCTCTCCTGTAGTCAGTAATGCATGTCAGTGATCATTTTATAATATCGCATTCGCAGTTTGAATCTCATTTATGTTTACACCTTTTAAATTAAATTATTCTTCTTTTCAATTTTTCGTGTGTGTTATTATTATACCTCGGAGTTTTAGGTGGTAATAGGTTAAAATGCAAAGTAATTTGGTCTATAGGAAGTGTGATGCAACCCGTTGTACCACAATGTAGGAAGAGTAGCATAAATTCAAGGAGTTCTAAAGGCTGCACCCCTAATATCTATGCAAATCTCATAGCATAACCGTTGTACAGTGTAGGGTATACTTGTTACTGGCTTAAGTAAATTTGTAATCTAACCTATCAGTACCTAATAATCCGGACTCTAGACGTATTATACAGGGTGGTCGGAAACAATGCGAACTGGGTATACAAGTGTTAGAGGGTTGGTCATGTTGATACATAACATGAACAGCTGATAAAATGACAACGGTGCGAGAGATCGATTTCTTTCTTTCAAATAATCGATCAGCATTACCAAGTCTATAACGCTTATATACGCGGTTCACGTTGTTTCTGAGGATTAGGATAGGTCAGGATAGGCAGAGGAAGTGGTCATATACAGAGTGAAAGGGAACGTTGCTCAATGCTCACGCAGGATAGCAGAGACGTAAGGCATACGTGAAAACCATTTTTATTTTTCGGACAAACTCTAGGTACTGTGATAGTAAGTTGTAAAATACATTGCTTTTAAGTAAGGTAATGCAATAGGAAAGAACACGCGCTGCAGCACAGTAGCCTGTTCTATATGTTGTGGATCATTCCAGTCGCAAGGGCAAGCGACCTGTTGTGACAAACACAGCACGCGTGGACAAAGGTCAGAATACACTGACTGAGCAAATATCATGGGATAGCGGAACACTGATGCGCAGGTGTGTTGTCTGCGCACCACACGCCCCCTGTGCCAGCGGCAGTTGTATAGGAGACCTTGTGAGCAGTGGCTGTGCATGTGACGGGTGTAACATGGAACGTCGTCGTGAGTTGACACCATTCGAACGGGGTATGGTGGTCGGTGCCCGACGGATGGGAAGTGCGATTTCGGAAGTGGTGCGGGAATTCGGCTTCACACAATCAACCGTGTCCAGGGTGTATCGTGAATGGCTGAATGCGGGTGTCACCGTCCACAACAGACGAACGACCGGCCGTCCAGCCACCCTCGATAACCGTGACCGGCGACATCTGAGACGGATTGTCAGTAGTGACAGATGGGCAACTGTGCAACACATCACGGCTCAATTCAACACAGGCCGTGCTAGACACGTCTCGCAGTGGACAATCCGTAGGAAAATGGGTTCTATGGATTATGGGAGCCGGCGCCGCACACGGGTGCCACTGTTAACCCAACGTCATCGGGCACAACGACGCGCATTTGTCGCCAGTCGCCAGGGATGGACACTGGAACAATGGCGTAACGTGATATGGTCGGATGAATCACGATTTCAACTGCACCTTGTATAGAGGGAGACAGTAGTGTATAGATGGTTAGGATAGGTCAGGATAGGGAGAGTAAGTGGTCATATACAGAGTGAAAGGGAACGTTGTTCAATGGTCACGCAGGATAGCAGAGATTGGAAATTGAAATACAACTGTTTCAAAGAAATCAGAGATCGTGTGTTTCGAGAGACCGACGGCGCAGTGCAATACAGATACAAAGTTAATTGGGCAACAAACCAAACGAAACGCAGTTACTCTGAAACGAATCGCGGGAGACCACTAACATACTCAGATGGTATCCTTGAACAACGTTTGTAAGTTTCTCGGTGGAGTTCTGGTTCCGCCTATGTATATACAAACACACACACGTGCGCACCGAAGTTCTGTGTGTTAATGTCGCCTGACCGAGTTGCTTGCCACTTTTGAACGTTTTCTTCTCACTAACATAAATGCACCAATGTACTTAAAAGATAGTAATTCCTTATTATTCCTAGAAAATGCTCCCTGTACGTAAAGCGAAAACTCTGGGTAGAAAGATTGAAATGCGGGCGGAACTAACCGAATGAACACTTGCTGTGTTCAACTAAGTTCTTTTATACGTAAATGTGAACGACATGACTTGCTGTACAATAGATTGTCCTGTCTTCTCAAGTCCACTAACCTTTGGGTACTGTAATAGGGGCAACAATTTTTTTTATTAAATTAACCAGAAAATGCCTCAACGAAGATGAACTATTCATAGAATGGGTAGTAGTGTCCTTCAGACACATAGAACAACCTCGAGGAAAGAAGGCAAAATTGATTCGATAGTAAAACATTTCAGGCCTGAACGGCGCGCAAATGATGCGATACACTCACTAACGCCATCAGGTTTAAGCCATAATTTGATTCGCCCTGCTTTACGGCAGTGGGAAGCGCATAACATTATTTCATCGTATGTGCGAGTAGTAATATGAAAATAATTGTAACACAGCGAATTAAAATGAAGTCACATGGACAACATTTTAAAAATGGACATTTCTCACTAAACGGTTTGGAACACACATTCAAAATTGAATTGTAATGGGAAACAGTTTTATTTCATTGAAATACATTTATGTTAAATAAAGTCAACTAATTCAAGACGACTGGATTTGAAGTTACGATTAATATTTCAATACTCCATTAAAATTTAAAGAGCTTAGAAATGGAATAAATTATTAAATTGCTAATTTGAATACTGCATTATAAAATATACAGATACGAGAGTAATTAAATTATTAATTAGCGAAAAATTGATAGTGTATTTATAACAGAGTCAGTATTTCAATTTAATAGAGCGAAATTGAAAATTTTCAATTCATATAGGCCTGCAGTATATGACTGATATACACTAAAAAATTCACTGACGCCTACAAAATTAAACATGTAGTATCGTCTATAAATGTGTAAACATACTCTGAAAATGATCGGATAAATGTTTAAAATGTTCATGTTATGAGCAACAAGTCTTTCGTAAGTGAAATCTATAATAATAATAATAATAATAATAATAATAATAATAATAATAATAATAATAATAATAATAATAATAATAATAATAATAATAATAATTGTGCCGGGAGGTACGCCCGCCCCGTTCATTCAAATGAAGCGTCTTGAAGAATGCCATCTGATATATGAAGTTTTCAACAACTAGTGCAAGAAGTCTGGACTTTTCTTTACAGATGTATCTACTAAAAAACTTATGTTATGCCCTCCAGTGAGAAGAGGAACTATTAAAATCCTAAAGTATTTTATTTTATTTTAAGGTTTTACTACACTGAGTTGATTATCTTTGTTTTTGGTATGTTGAAGTTGTCAATATTTCGATCTCTTCCCGCCAACTTAAGATGTTGGCCAATAATTTTTTTTGTGTATTTATTTTTCAGCCAATTGCTTTTATCTTGTAACTATTTAATTATCCACTGGAAATTGGGGGGGGGGGGGTGGGTGTCAGGCTTTAGCCCAGAGCTCCCTAGAACCATCCCCTCAGGTAAAAAGCTGGCATTTTTTCGATCAGGTTGTCTTATTTATCGTCCAGTCTTCTGAGTGCGTGTTAATAGAGGAGGCGGGGTTGTCTCGCCCATCAGCGAGTATTCCATCAGCTTAAGGTAATGGCAGCCATTATATAACTGATTGCCTCTGAAAGCCAGCTCGAGGGGAAGGTTTCCAGTCATTAATAATGTAACCTTAAATTTCCAAAAAATGTAGATTTCTACTTCTAATGTAAATTTCAAACAAGCCGAAAAGCACTTAGCTGAAATTAGGGAATAGAGAGTGCGATACCCTCTCGTATTCCCTCTCAACTTGATTTTGAGGTGACTATAACTTTGTAACATTTGTAACTTAACTTTCCTCCATCTAGTCACCTCAGTAGCATAGGGTTAAAAGCCCAAACAGGTTTTTTTTTATCTTTTAATTACAAATTTCAAAGAGTGCAAGTGTCTGCCTCCATATCATTTTGATTTTTGGGCCAATAAATTAAACCTGTTGTTTTCCACAAAGGCCCGGTAGAATTGGTATTCGATACCCCTGTAAAATTAAATTTTGTTCTTTTATGTTAAGAGGTTAGACTGTTGAGTGTCTAAGACAGTGAATACAGTTTGAATTGTAAAATGCAGGTTGCGCCTTTGATAAGCCTGGACCTTTCTGGAAATAGGTTTCCAAGTGTAAAAATGTTAATACAGCAAAGACGCTCCTTCTCTGTAGTGGTTAAATGACGCAATTGAAAGGCCGGTGTGGTATAGGGTTTGGAGAGTAGTCTCCTAGATAATTTTGTGGAACAAAAGGGTGCTCTTAAAACATTGGATATTTTGTATACTCTGTAGAAGAAATTGGGAGTTTCGCCTCCTTGACTGTTTTTTAAGGAGTCGCAGCGCTCATGGAGAATGTATAATTAGGGATCTTCAAGCTCAAAGTTGTTGTTATTTGATATTCTAATATTGTTACCCTATCTTCTGAACTTTTGTACCTGAATTATAAAGTTTGTCTTTAAAAAAAAATAACCGAGAAAAGAAATATAACGCTAATCTTACAAAATTAATCTTTTGACTGTTTTAGATAGACCCATTCATGCCTGCACCTTCTGTCCACTACGGTATCCCCGTAATAATAATAATAATAATAATAATAATAATAATAATAATAATAATAATAATAATCTCCAAATGCGAGTAATTTCCGATGATTGCCACCCTGCGGAACATACAAGCTGTCGACGTCTTCCCTGTCGATGACGCGTGCTATATGAAATGAAGAGAGACCTGACATCTTGAAGGGAACGATGTGAAGAGGAAAAAGAAGAATTTTGTTATATTACTGCAATAGCATCAACCCCGCATAAACCCATCCGTCTACTATACTAAGTAAACTTGACTGTACAACGTGTTCCAACAGGATGTGCAGTAACTGTAATGACTGTATCACTTTGAGCATCAAGTAAATGAATAAGAAACGGGGTTGTCAAGATATTCCTGGCAATATGATGTTGACCTCCTTCTGTTCCAATGTTGTTCTTCTCGTGGTATGAAATAGTACTGCAGCTGCTGGAGGCGTCAGTTCTTGGCTCTTTCTACATTACAGCGCACATCAAATCTTCTCTCAAGAGGGTGCGGTTCGAATACTGGTGATCTTTATATACTCCCTGAAGGATCAAATTACATAATAAAACTCGATAGTCTTTGAAGATTAGCTGATAACCGAACGACATAAAAGCTATATCAGTTGTGTAATATCCTTCAACATATGAGTGCAACTATCTCGAGCCAGTTTCTGTCTGTTATCTCTGGAAATTCTCTTTAAATAAAGTAGTGCTTAGTGTTCATACTCCAGCACAGAATTGCCCTTACGTATTAAAAATGATGACCGTGCACACAAAAAAGGAATAAATGGAATACTAGCTGTTGTTCCGCTCGTAGACGGATTTTTCTACAATTGCAGGAAACATATTTCTAATAATTCCTTCTGCAATAATGCCATCTAATGGAAGGGAGTTTCATCAGAAGAGATAGAGTATGTTTTCAACTACCAGTAATCGGTCAGTGTAATATTATTGTTGATGGTCATAACGAGCTAACTAGGAAGTCAGGAAAATGTAATAACAAGAAATATCTCCGCTATTAATATTTGTTACTATTTACAGTATCACATCATCCGCAAAATGTCTTAGCTGTGATTCCATTTCTTTACTCATACCATTTTTATAAGAAAACATAAAAGTCCAATCATACTACCTTACCTTTTATCATTACGGGCTCAGATAATGCTCTACCTGCTCTAATATTCTGAGATCTGTTTTTTAGAAATGTAGCTACCTATTCAATCACGGTTTAGTCTGTTTCGGTAGCTCTCATTAAATATGAAAGGCCTTATTAATGTTAACGGAGAAATTTTATAATAATAATAATAATAATAATAATAATAATAATAATAATAATAATAATAATAATAATAATAATAATAATAATAATAATAATAATAATAATAATGTTATTTGCTTTACGTCCCACTAACTACTTTTACAGTCTTCGGAGACGCCGAGGTGCCGGAATTTAGTCCCGCAGGAGTTCTTTTACGTGCCAGTAAGTCTACCGACACGAGGCTGTTGTCGTATTTGAGCACCTTCAAATACCACCGGACTGAGCCAGGATCGAACCTGCCAAGTTGGGGTTAGAAGGCCAGTGGCTTAACTGTCTGAGCCACTCAGCCCGGCGAGAAATTTTATTGTTCCTACTGTGGCCTTATTAATATTGCTACTCCATTGTATATTGATCAAATAATATATATCCTAGTACGCAACTTGACCATCTCTGAACTCAAGGAATTCAGTTGAGTTGCCTTCCTGAGCTGATGACAACGAACAGGCCAACATACATACATACATACATACATACATACATACATACATACATACATACATACTTGCGAGGTAATAAACGGAGTATTACACAAAAATTTAAAGTGCACAGACAATATTATAATTTTATATGTATGTAGACATAAACGCAGATCTCGTGTTCTAGGGGTAGCATGCCTGCCTCTTAACCGGAGGCTCCGGGTTCAATTTCCGACCAGGTCAGTGATTTTTACCTGGGTCTGGGGGCTGATTCGAGGTACACTCAGCTACGTGAGAACAATTGAGGACATGCCTGCTGGTGAGATAGCAGATTTTCTCTGAAAAGTCAAGATACATGGCTGAAGATTCGTCGTGCTGACCATGCGCACCTTGTGGCCTGATCTGAAGGCCTATAGACTGAACAGCGGTTCCTTGGTTGGCCGAGGCCCGTTACGGTTGCAGTACCATGGCGTCTTGTTTGGTTTGCCTAAGTAAATATTATATCATTTTGTAATGTTTCGTTGATTGCAACATTTGTGAAAGAATTCCGCAAAATATTTGGAAAAAATATTTTTGGTGAAAAATGAACTGTCAAGAAGAAAGTAATAGATACTGGAGTAAAGTGAACCCACGTAATTCTTTACGTCAAACCACGGGTCTAAGAAAGTGGTTAACCCCAAAGTTGAACGTGAAATCCTAATCCTCACAAAATGCAGGGACCGAGCTCGATAGCTGCAGTCGCTTAAGTGCGGCCAGTATCCAGTAATCGGGAGATAGTGGGTTCGAGCCCCACTGTCGGCAGTCCTGAAGATGGTTTCCCGTGGTTTCCCATTTTCACACCAGGTAAATGCCGAGGCTGTACCTTAATTAAGGCCACGGCCGCTTCCCTCCAATTCCTAGGCCTTTCTTATCTCATCTTCACCGTAAGACATATCTGTGTCGGTGCGACGTAAAGCAAATAGCAAAAAAAAAAAAAAAAAAAACAATGTAGGGAAGCAGCCTATTTCTATCAGAACTTCCGAAATGACAAACGAACTCTGATATAACCAATAATTGAAGGCAATATAGAGAGGAAATATGTATGTTGGCAGAGAATATTTTCCTAGGCGTGGAAACTCTGACAGTTGTTCGACATCCATGATACGACAACTCTAATAAGGGAAACTCAAAATAGGATAAATTACTCTACGATGGTCAACAGTACTGTATGGAGACAGCACCAGAGTTATTATTATTATTATTATTATTATTATTATTATTATTATTATTATTATTATTATTATTATTATTATTATTATTATTATTATTATTATTATTATTTGTCTTCAGTCTCCATTATTCTGGGTACCGAACCTCGGTCTATCAATTACAAAGGTAGAATTTCACCTGGTGAGCTACAACGACTGTATTTTCTTGTAATAGGAAAATACATTATTTTTTAACTCTAGTAGGTATATGGTTGGCGTGTTATATATTTATCCCTGTTATATATATCACCGTCTGTCTGTGTATTGATTCAACCCGTCTGATTGAAACTTTAGGAAGGGGATGGATAATCACATGTTCTTTTTGTTTTAGATCATTGTATTTAGTTTAAACATGGTTTGTAATTAAGCTCGTGAGCTATTAGAAAATAATTAGGTAGCACAGCATAGTGGGGACTGCTTGTGAGGTTCGTGGTCGCAGACCTCATCGGGGGGTACTGCCTGCAGAACGAAGCGGATCGGTACTGAGGATCAGAATTGAATTTAAATGGCTTTTAATGACAATTAACTTTCCTATTATCAAAAATCATCTCTGAGGCTAACACTCTATAAGGGATGTTTATTTTATTTCTTCACTCCAGTATGTGCTCCCTTCGTAGATTAGGGGCAGAATATCGGCCTCCAGATTTCAGGATCACTGGTTCTAACGCAACTAAGGTAGTTCATTCGGCACACCATGCCAAGATATCTGCATGCAAAGTATTTCTGGTGATACATTCGGTATTTATATGATAAAATTAATTAATGCTCCGCAATAGGGCGCCCAATAGAGTTCCATTTCCTCTGTAATCTTTCTGAATTGATCAAATCGAAATTGACATGCAACAGTCTAGAAACTAAATACTACTACTGCTACTACTACTACTACTACTACTACTACTACTACTACTGTGCGTTTAAACATTAACGAGGTTGTTAAGAAAGATTGCGGACCTCTTCACGTGGTTATGAGAGTATTTAGGGGTTGTAGTAAGGGTGTGAAGGAGAGGGCGTATAGGTCTATGGTCAGACCACAGAGTATGGCTCCGGTGTATGAGAACCTCACCTGGACTACTTGGTACCAGAACTGGAAAAAAAATTAAAAGGAAAGTACCACGATTTGTTCTGGGTGATTTCCAACAAAGGAGTAGTGTTACAAAAATGTTGCTAACTTTGAGCTGGAAAGACTTTGGATAGGGAATCTTCCACCTGGGTGACAGCCTTAAATGGAGGTGATTGATTGATTGATTGATTGATTGATTGATTGATTGATTGATTGATTGATTGATTGATTGATTGATTGATTGATTGATTGAAAATAATGTGTACTGAGACATAGAGTTGCAACTTGATTCCAGCTAATTCAGCTGATACTATCCAAAAATTCAGCGATCGCCAAACATTCTGGGCTTCGAAACTCTTTTACAGATATTATACAAAATGAGCGAAACCCCTTGCTCACCAAATTTAACTGTTAACAATATATTTAGTTATTAATTCCAATCCGAAGATGAAAAAATTCGATCAAAATCTGATAATACCTTTAAATTATCAAAATTTACCAAAGTTACGATAGGAGTGCATTACCAGAAATTATTTAAAAACGTTTAAATTACTGAAATTCTTGCCCGCTGTGTGTAGATTGAAAGAACTATCTGTCAGCAAACTTCCGGTTTCTTAGTCTTTCTACTGGTTGAGATACATTTGTGTAGAAGGGGAAATTGGTTATTACACATAATACAATGCGTAGTGTTTTATACGCTGACCATCAGTTCTTTGCACGTACTTTCTCGCGCAAATCGAACCGTGGAACGAATAATGAATAATTCCCATCACAAATGTCTTAATTTTAAATCTGAGTTAGCCTATAACATAATATTCAACCTTTTACCACGTAATGCCCAAGGAATGATTAGTAATTGAATCCTCTCGTTCTAAAAGAGTTTGAGTCAGTGACACTTAGTTTCGAGGAAACTAAAATAAACTTTCCCTGTCCAAAATGAAACTCTGTACAGAAAGGGAAGAAATCCATATATATCTCAGTGAATGGATGGGGATTCATGTTTGTAAGCAGAATTAGATATGTTCCTTCAGTTTTGCAGTAAAAATGTTTTAAGTTGCTGTACTGAGGCCCTTTCAACATACGTTGGTAAGTTACACACCGTATAATTTGTTTGTTACATGTGTCGTGGATAAATTGAAGAAATATACAGTGTATTTAGAGTGAAATAGATATAATAATGCAGATTTTAAACACTCAATTATCTTACTCAAATTAACTGTTATTGACTTACTTATTTCTCCTGTGCTCGTTCTTAGTTTCCACTAGTAGGACAGTTGATTATTTCACCTCAGAAATGTTAGTGCGTGTATGGAATGTAAGCCGGAAATTTCCTGGTGTCTCGTAATTTAGCATTCTTTGAAGACAAATAGCCTAATTGATAAGGTGCTAGAAGGGACTGGGTCTGTGACCGGAGACCTTATAGCATTACATTACACATTTTTTGCTTGTCTATTTCTATGACATACACAAGTTCTCTTAACATAATATGCTGAATTTACTCCTCCAGAGCGCTTTTCGAGCTTCACTGGTTTTGACCATTTTCATGACTGAATCCCTTTAGCATAAGTGATTCCATTATTGTAAGATATTTCTAATTTCACACCAAATATTCTCTACAAAGCTCTTTTTTTTAAATTTATACTATCGTTCCTTTCTGGTACTTGGAAGGAAATATTTTGTGAGCCCTGCAATATGAAGAGTTCTCCGTGTATATTACGGAACGGTTTTAAAAATCTTTATTGAAGCACGTTGCATAATGTTTTTCCACCGAAAGGGAAACGGAAGGATGTAAACGAGAGAGTTTGGGGAGGGAGTACGGGGTAAAATGTGTAAAGGCGGAGTCTTATCGCAAAGAGATGCGCCTGTGTTGAACAAGCGGGCGAGCAGAAATGTAGCAATGGTTAAACGTGTCATGAAGAAGGTAGCAATGCTGAAAGAGAGATTCTTATCGAAGTGGAAACCGACCTCACTCATCCAGAAGAAAACCCTCCAGCATTACGCTTACTTCACTACACCCGCTTGGCGAGAGGTTTCTAGTAGCATTCATACGCATCTTCATTTTCTGTCTCAGCAATTAGAACTTCTTTTCTTACGGCCAACAAGCAGGGGTGGGGGTTACTGGAAGAGCTTTTATGCTAATCCTTCTTTATGAAATTTGTAAGTGGAATGCCTCCTTTTTATGTTTTTTTTGTAAACATAAAATCAACATGAGTGTTCTTTTAAAAAAATCATTCCTCGTTTTGAAGAGAGCTTCTTCTCTTTACTAGAAAGAGATAGAAAATATATGGATGCGAGTTAAAATGGGAATCTTAAGATTTTTTTGACTGTGTTCTGGTTGAATAAATGAGGCTCTAGGACGTATTTCATCCTCCTCTTCCTCGTCAGATTCTCCTATCGAGCGATCGTCGGCCATTTCTGTCTTGTTTTTTAAAACTACGTTATGTTTATCCCTTCCTTGCGGATATCTGCAGTGGACGTACGAGACAAGAAAAAGATAGGACGAATTTCTTGTCTTGAAATAGGAATGTCTTGCTATATACAGACTTAAATATGTAGAGGAGAGCTAAGACCAGAAAAAGAAAACATAGCCTTTCTCCCACGACTGATGGATAATCCTGTGTCTCTCCGATCCCTTCTCTTTCTTTTGCTTAGGAGAATGAATCGCTTTCTAAAAATCTGGCATGAGAGTATATGGGTAAAACTTCGAAATACGAGAATAGGTCTGACTAGTTGCCCTTCTTTCCAATTTTTCCCTAGGGATTATGTGATTTTTATCTTCTACGTATATTCTCGTGTGACAAATGTTACTGTCCTACTGACCTACTGGTTTCTATTAGTTTTACGTCGCACCGACGTTATAAGTGTTATTGCAAAGATGGGATCGTAGCCTACGGGGCTAGTAGCCTACTGGGAAGGACAAATCCTGGCCGTAATTAAGATCAACCTTAGCATTTGTCTGGTATGAAAATGGGAAAATATGGAAAACCATCTTCAGGGCTGCCGACACTGAGGTTCGGAGCCAGCATATCCCGAATACAAGCTCACAGATGCGTGGCATGAACCGCGCAGCCAACTCACTCGGTAATGGAAAATCTCTCTACCTTCCCAATAAAACAAAAAATAATATATCCTACTTCTGCGTTTCCTATACCAAGGTAACGGTGCACATTTCAGCCAAATAAAAT
Source organism: Anabrus simplex (assembly GCF_040414725.1). Taxonomy (NCBI): domain Eukaryota; kingdom Metazoa; phylum Arthropoda; class Insecta; order Orthoptera; family Tettigoniidae; genus Anabrus; species Anabrus simplex. The sequence continues at coordinate 208,069,899 of NC_090271.1, read as the reverse complement.
AATATATTCACAGATGGCAGCAAACATCAAGCAAACGCTAGGTACGCAATAAAAAACTTTGTGTTGAAACCTACCGTATTCTTCTAGGACAACCGGGATGAGTACCTCGGACGGTACAGCATTGGCCTACTGATCCCAACTTGGCAGGTTCGATCCTGGCTCAGTCCGGTGGTATTTGAATGTGCTCAAATATGTCAACCTCGTGTCGGTAGATTTACTGGCATGTAAAAGAACTCCTGCGGTACAAAATATAGTTAGTGTAGTTAAAACAACTATAATTATTATTGTTATTGTTTTCTTATTATTATCTTCCAGGACTTAAATAATGTGTTCTTATGAATCAGTAGGTTGAGAAAGCAAAATGAAAAATTCCCTCATTTTCCGTCTCCACATTTACTAACGAAGTTTTAAACGCGGGGCTTCGCGATCACCGTGACTCTCATAAGTTAATTGGGGTTTCTCTCTTTTATTCTTGCCTTCATTTAAACTCAAGAAAAAAATCTTCGTAGAATTATTGCATTTATATTGTTTGGATGAAAACATTTTAAGACTCGGAAATATCCATAACAGGTAAAAATTCGTGGTTAATTTATATTTAAAATACCTTTGCATATAAAAGAGAAGGAAGTGTGTTACTCTTATACAAAAAGATGAGGTGATAATTGTAAGATAAAATATTTTATAGAAACAACATGTTTTCTCATGAAGGGAATAGTGATGGCACACATACATATTTATTATAGACTGTTACGCATTCATTTTAACGTCCGGTCTGTAAGCCCCTGTGAATTAACTAAAAGCCTCCAAAATCCTCTGTTTGAAACTAGCCCTGACGAATCATTTGGATACACAGCTCTTACAATTAAAACCGAGTCTATCTTCGCCTTGGTCCATTATTCTCTTGGGTAACCTATCCTTCATTTTCCTCACATGATCCCATAACCGAGCCACTTTTACGTCCAGCTTCTTCCATCAAGTTCATTCTAAATTCAGTCTTTATCCCTTAATTTGAAGTTCTCTCCGTCAATTATACCAGCGATCGTACTCGTTACTCTATTGTCGGTTTGGCCATCACAACCTCCTGAACTCATCAACCTGAAATGCTTCTTCTAGAGGTCAAAACGTTAATGTAAAATAATAATGTTAGCCGCTTTACGTCCCACTAACTACTTTTTCGCTTTTCGGAGACGCGGAGGTGCCGGAATTTAGTCCAGCAGGAGTTCGTTTGCGTGCCAGTAAATATACCGATACGAGGATGGCGTATTTGAGCACCTTCAAATACCACCGAACTGAGAAAGGGTTCGAACCTTCCAAGTTGGGGTCAGAAGGCCAGCGCCTCAACCGTCTGAGTCACTCAGCCCGACAAGTTGATGTACGTCACTTCTATAAACTGCGAGGTCGACCTGAGAAAGAGGTTTATGGCCACAGACGACAGGACACATGTTTCTCCTGCGTTCGTAAGAGAATCCGGTGATCAGTAGTAGATCAACTCTTTTTTGATAGCTAGTGGCACTCGCTTCTTCGAATTGTGTTCAATGAGGCCGGCAGTGACTCTATCTGGCAAGATGATGTGTGTTTTAATACCCTACACTCCAGACTACACCCATCATATTTATTGCCAAATTATCCTTTATCTCATCATTTGTAGTTCCCTCCTGCCATTGTTCACAAGATGTGACGAAGATTTCATGCTTTCTGACCGAAACAAGCGTGTGTTTTGTCCTTCCCAACTACATCGTGGAATTAATGCATTAGGTGCGGAACATTTGTAGCCTGTGGTTATATTTATCCTGTAATAATAATTATTTCACTCATAGTTCGATATACTTACGTCATGGTCCATCATTACAAAGTTTACAACCAGTGATAAATTAATTGACTCTACATAGGTAGCTTTCCCTGAACAAGCCGATCCAGAAATAACGACATAAAAGGGATGTGGAAGCGATTAAAATGAAAGTAGCAACATAGCCATGGTATTGAGTGTTGTAGTTCACACGAATTAGTCAATGCACCACTTCCCCTCATCTCCCACAAATCACTTAACGCTTCAAAACTAATTCTGCTTGACGCACGCATATGCTTCATTAACATTAACATTCATGGTATCGGCAACTGATGAAATGGACTTTACCAGAATGTTACAGTTTAATGAAGGCAAAAACAAGGTTTGTAATTCCGATGAAACCAGTATAATCTTCAAAAACGTGTCCATCATGTGACAGGAGACAAAATTTCTTGCTCGCATGAAAGAAATCCTAATGTTTTGTGCGATATAACACTGATTAAAATAATAATTTGTTAACGTATGTTCAACTGCCCTGCTGTTTGTCATCTAGACCTTCGGTTCAATCTCTCTTGGATTCGATCCCCAGCCGGGCTCACGATTTTAACTGCATCTGGTTATTTCTCTGACTCAGAGACTGGGTATTTTTGTACCAATCCTCTCCTATTCATATAAACACATTGCAATAACGAAAATGAAAGTGGCAAACGTACTACAAGACTGTAAAGAAACAAGAAGAATCAGAGAATTGTATGTAAATGGAAAGGAGACAGGTAAAATTGAAAATGAACCTAAATTTTACACTTATTAAATTATTTATTTATTTATTTATTTATTTATTTATTTATTTATTTATTTATTTATTTATTCACGAAGCACAAGATACTGCTACTCTGAGCAAATTTCACTTGCACTGTCAACAGACTATTCAACAAATGTAAACATTCATAATAAAACATAAGAAACATAACAAAATATAACAAGATCAGGTACACAGCCTACTAATAACAACTGTCCAAATCGAAAACCATGAGAATGTCCATGATCATAGCCAAGTCGTCGTGGGTTAAGATGACGGTATAATCCCTTAGTTCGAGAGTATAAAAACAACCAACAACTAGCTGCCATTTCATCAGGACATCACTGCTGCCGAAACCAATAGATAGCGATCCCGAAATCCACCAGTGAAAACAGCAGGCCATCTGATTGATAGTGGCTTCAACCTACTGCAGACCTGGAAACAAGAATTGGTCGAAAAATCTCCACCTCAATAATTTCAAAGTATCGCAAACATCATGACAAATCCACGAGGACCGGGCGACTTGGCCGTGCGGTTAGAGGCGCGCGGCTGTGAGCTTGCATCCGGGAGATGGTGGGTTCGAATCACAATGTCTTCAGCCCTGAAGATGTTTTTCCGTGGTTTCACATTTTCACACCAGGCAAATGCTGGGGCTGTACCTTAATTAAGGCCACGGCCGCTTCCTTCCAATTTATATCCTATCGGCGCCATAAGACCTATCTGTGTCGGTGCGACGTACAGCCACTAGCAAAAAAAGTCCACGTAGTTACGACTTGCCTTGCAGAACGCGGTCAACTCTAAACAGGATTAGGACAAATCAATGCAGATTTGCTTATCTCCTTTATAAGTGGGGAAAAAGCTCGTTTCTCAGAATGCAGATGAGGAACATCCAAGCAGACAATCTACCTTGTAGTAGAATAATGTCCTTTAAGCTCCTACAGAGGCGAACCCGGTGTTTTTATGGAAGCAAGTTCAGCTGTGATAGACTTTAAAAACGACTTACCGAGCTCGATAGCTGCGGTCGCTTAAGTGCGGCCAGTATCCAGTATTCGGAAGATAGTGGGTACGAACCCCACTGTCGGCAACCCTGAAGATGGTTTTCCATGGTTTCCCATTTTCACACCAGGCAAATCCTGGGGCTGTACCTTAATTAAGGCCACACCCGGTTCCTTCCCAGTCCTAGCCCATTCCTGTTGCATCGCCGCCATAAGACCTATCTGTGTCGGTGCGACGTAAAGCCAAAAGAAATAAAAAAACTGACTTAAGAGGCAAACTCTAATTAATGGTGTAATTTGTGTATAATACAATATTTATTTTAATTCTTAATATATGTGATATTTAATGACAAACGCTAAACGCAATAAATAAATAAATGAATGGAGAAACCAGAAAAAAAGAGGAAAAGTTATGTAATAATACGTGAAAAATATGGAAAAAAGGAATCTAAAGAAGGCGAAAACGGAAAAGATGCATGTAGCTAGTCGTACAGATAGGCGTATACATGAGGAGGAATCTTACACTCCATAATTAATTTAAGGTTTAGGATATACTTCAAAATTTGGCTCAGAGGTTTGAGGGTCTGGCCTTCTGAACCTAATTTGGTACGTTCAATCCTGGCTTAGTCCGTTGGTATTTGAAAGTGATCAGATACGTCAGTCTCTTGTCCGTAGAGTTACTGGCACGTAAAAGAACTCCTGGGGAGCTAAATTCTGGCACCTTGGCATCTCCGAAAATCGTAAAAATATAGTTAGTGGGACGTAAAGTAAATTACATTATTATACTTCAAGAGTCCTAATTGAACTATTAAAGATAGATGCAAGTAATATTTATGGGGTATACAGTAGTAATATTTTAATTAGTTCTTATAACAGTTTGTTAATTGGTATACCTTAAATATTTTGCATTAAATGTAAAAAACTATAATAAAGGAATACTCTTTCCCCAGTTAGTAGTCATCCCTGATTGGGAGAGAAGACTATTTCATTCATTCATTCGCTCACGTATGATCCACACTACACCACACCACATTACCAACCATCATAGCAAAACGAAACAGTGAATACATCTTTCACATAGGGTTGGAGTGAGGAAAGGCATCGCCGGTATAAAGGGAGCAAGTCTACATATCTGACATAATTTGCACCCACGACTCCACCAGAATGTAGTAGTAGTAGTAGTAGTATTAGTATTAGTAGTAGTTTAATGTTCCTTCAATTACTGTGAATTAGAAGAGGCAGTGACGTGTCGGAATATCGCTCCGCACCTGTTATTTGACGTACTGCGTGCCAATAACTCGGAGTTCTGGCATGTAGACGTCCTCAAATGCCACCGATCTCAGCCTGAATCGAACCCCTTTATCTTGCGAACAGAACGACGACTAACGGCATATATCACAATAGATACGATGGCTGAGTGATATGAGCGTTTGTTTGTCATCGAGGTGGCCGGGATTCACATCCCGACCAAGTATGTGGAATTTCTGAAATTAAAGGTCACGTCCTTGCGGTTCAGATTCCGCATAAAACTCGAAGTCTCGAGACTATGATGTCGTTAAAATGTTGAAGCAACCGGATACAATATATACAATCACGCTAAACAAACTATAAAACTTGGAAGTCTTTCCAATAATAATAATAATAATAATAATAATAATAATAATAATAATAATAATAATAATAATAATAATAATAATAATAATAATTTCTTAATTTTCTTATTTTCCTCCTCTACAACAATGTCCTCGTGTCTTTTTTCTCTCTTCCTCCTTTCCCAACTAATTCCCCTACTTTCGTATTTTCCTTTTTGTACTTCTTTTCCCTCTCTTGCTCCTTCCGCCCATCTTTCATCTCGTATGTCTATCATCCACCGTATCTTACTTTTCGCACGTCTACCGAGCGAGTGGGTTGGATCACGCGCTTGCATTTTCAAATATGATGGCTACGAACCCCACCGTCAGCAGTTCTGAAGATGGTTTTTCGTGGTTTCCCAATTTTTCAAGTTGCTTTACGTCGCACCGACACAGATAGGTCTTATGACGACGTTGGGACAGTAAAAGGCTAGGACTGGGAAAGAAGCGGCCGTGGCCTTAATTAAGACACAGCCCCAGCATTTTCCTGGTGTGAAAATTGGAACCACGGGAAACCATCTTCACGGCTGCCGACAGTGGGGCTCGAACCCACTATCTCCCCAATACTGGGTACTGGCCGCACTTAAAAGATTGCAGCTATCGTGCTGGGTTTCCCATTTTTACATCAGATAAATGCTGAAGTTGTACCTTAATTAAGGCCACAGATGCTACCTTCCCTGTACCCCCCTGCCACCCTTGTGTCGCCAGAAACCTGCCATGTTTTAGTGCGACGTTAAACCACTAGGAAAAAGACATCTTACCTCTTCTACTTTTAACTATTCCTTTTTCTCTTTGCCCCAATTTCTGCTCTTCACGTTACAATCCCTGTTCTATTTATTTTCTGATTTCTTATTTTTCTCTCTATTTCCTTTCTTATCCTTCTTCTGTTTTCCTCCGCTCTATTTTCTCAGTCGTACGTTTCATCGATCGATTCTTCTCAAACACTCTTTTGTCCTGCCATCCTTCTTTTCTTTTTTTCCATTTAGGACTTTTCGTCTTCGCCCTTTACACAGCCTGCTTGTATGTTGACTTTCTTCGATTTTTATTATTACTAATTACATACTTTGGTTATTTATTTGGTATATACATATTCTTTGTGAATAAAACGTACTAAAATGTTTGCCTAGTCTTTTTATCGTCTTCTACTTAATGGGCTCATTTATGGTAGCCTTTTGTTCAGTGTTCGGGAACGATGCCGAAGATCGCCCCAGTTCATTTGAGTAATGTTTTATTTCTGCATTATATGTGATCAGAGCGAGAAAGTCATGCATTCTAAATCTCAAATCACACCTGTGATAATTTTGTCGTGCAGACTACCTGTGATCTGAAACCGAAGATATCATTTCGTTTACTTAAAATTCCGAGATTTAGCCATGCATGTTTTATCTTAAAATTGCGTCTGGTTTTATCCTTACGGTAGCATTTTGCCAGTACACTGTACTTCATAGCTCTAGACTGGAGCACTGGAGGGTTCTTCTGGAAGGCGTGAAGCGAAAGTTAAACACTGGCCGTAATTGAGTCTTGTTCTGATATGAGAAGAACAATTCCGGATGCACTCTAATATGCCTGCTTGCTTGCCGTAGAATCAATAATTTGCTTAGAGATGCTGGCAGCCCTCCAAGCAGACACGAGAAGCTTTCATCTGCTGCTCCCAGTGCTCCTGACAGAAAGGATAAACCCTCATTCTCACTTCCAAATGCAAGTGCTGGACGCTCTGGTCAAGCGTGAGGAAGGTGCGACCACACACTCGATCAGAAGAGTAGATTTAATTCTAGAGGGAATAACATTTTGGGAGAATTTCACTCCTTTTCATGAAGATGGTGACGATATTGTAAAAAATAAAACTCTCCCTGTTTTATTGAACAAACTTAATCGAGAATAACTCAGTTCACACAGTGCACGCAATTATACTTGACACTTCACTAATTACTGGCTATTTACAAAAGTCTCTTGTCCTCCCTGCGGGTCTTCGGCTGGCAGCGTTCACCTGGCACGGCTTGTAATCTTGATTGACAGGTTTAAACTTTCACTTCGCTTCACATGCATTACAGTCACTTTATACAGCAGTTCCATGTAGTCAGGTTCAAACACACGAGCGTTGGCTACTATAAGGCACGACGGCTGTACATTTGGCTCGACTCCAGACAAGTCCGATATCAACTGACGTGCCTGTTCCACACACTGAACTACTCAACATATCACTCGACGTCAACTCAACACCAACTACTGTTCAAGACGAGCCTGCCTTTTATATTTCTGGTGATGAAATTCTAGTATCTTCTGGGTGCGACCAGAATACGAGTGTTCTGATTTCACTTTCTAGAAAATTCATGGAGATACCGTATGGAAGGGGCAATAGAAGCATAGGTCGACACGCGCCTGCGGGAGGCCGACTGGTAGTTCCCCATCCTGACTCACTCATTCCTTCCAGGAAATTCCGAAAGGGCGAACAGTCACTTTAACACGTAAAATAAATACGCCTCAGGAAGAAGAAACATCCAGTGCCAGAAGCATCGATTGCTTTATCACTAACATCTACAAATGCCACCGAACCTTGCTGGAATCGAACCCGCTATGTCGGGAACAGAAGGATAACGACTATCTGATTGGGCTGCTGTGTCTACGCAAGAATTGATTTGTAATAATTAGACATCGGATTTGTGCAAATGCATATTTTGTTTGCTGATATGTAGATCTCTTAAACCGACAAGGAAGTGCGTTTGGAAGTGAAATTGGACTAATGATTGTTTAATAATGCATATTTGCATATATTTGGGTTTAGTGCATATATTGCACTAATGTTTTACAAGCAGTCTTAAACAAAATGTAAAGTAATTAATGTCGTGAACTCTTTCGGCAATGTAACGGTTCAAAGTGAACTGGCATTTATCAGGACACACTTCCAATTCATACCAAAATTAGTCAAGAATCTAGAAACACGTAGATTGCGTCTTGGTGATTCGCTGGACATTATGGGGAACGTGAAGGGTGGAATGGAAGGTATCCAAGGAAACCTCGGACTGCTTCTGAATACAAAATATTGTGATATCCTTATTCGAAATCCGAGCTACGACATCATGATAGCTAAAAAAATATTTGGCTGGTAATGATAATGTGGATCTACGAGAATGTTTGACACCTAAGCTAGCTCCCGATTTCAGGTACTGTCCTCTCACGGCCGTAGATGTAGAGAGTTCATTCCCCGCATTGAAGATAGTTTTAACAAACGCCACAGATTTAAAACCTGAAAACTTCGAGAACACCGCTGTAGTGTACTGCAAAGCAAATTATGGACAAGAAAAGTAGGGTGTGCAGTGTAAAGTGAAAGAGGAATTTATATTTGAGTGTATTTCTTCACAGTTTTTAACATGGTTTTCTTAAAACCTTACTAATTGATTTATCATGTGCATTAACACAGTGTCTCATCTAGGAAAAGTATGCATACTGTTTTAATGATGAACACTGATAGATTGTGTCCGACTCGTTGGTTGAATTGTCAGCGTACTGGCCTTTGGTTCAGAGGATTCCGGGTTCGATTCCCGGCCGGGTCTGTGATTTTAACCTTAATTGGTTAATTCCGATGGCTCGGGGGCTGGGTGTGTGTGGCATATTCAACATTAGAAATCATCCCAGGTAGGGCCCTAATCTTCAGACATGCAGGTCGCCTAATAGGCCGTCTACTAGAAAAAAGACCTGCACCAGGCCTCTCCGGATGCCATACGCCATTATTATACTGATAGATTGTTACATTTCACAAACTATGTACGGATTGTTTGTACTAGTGGAACAGCCGCAGCTGTAATCAGTGTGATATTTTTTTCATGAAGTTATTTATTCATGATCATGATTGTATGTATTTTTGTGGGTGAATCGCATGTGTCTAGTAAAGGATTGTTACGTTTGCGTTTCATGCAAGTGTTTAATAACATGAAAATAAGTGCATACTTACATGGCTATTTCACCATCTTTTGCAGCATAGTTCCATGCTTACATTGGTGGTTTATACAGCATAAAAGTCCGATATCTAGAAGATAATACTAGCCTGGTTGGTTCGCGAATACAGATAACAATGTATTATTGATAGTCAATAGGTGTTACTTCTTCAATTGTTGGAGAGGGAAGTCATGTATGCTATAACAAAGTACAGTTGATATATCCAATGTTGTAAGCTAGACATCCAATACATAACCAAGTAGGTCCCGTATATTGGCTGAAACACAGTCTCTGCATACGCAAGCAAGGAGCTTTCTGCCCCCGTTTGGACCTTGTAATAGCATTCAGTGAACATCACGTTTCAACTAAAAGTTCATGCTAGCTTTCCCATGAGATAAGCCGTGAAAACATTGCTATGTGCTTATCCTTGCATCCCTCATTTTGTACCTTGTTGATATGTATTATAGTTTCAGGAATAGAATGTTATAGATATTCATGTACAGTTCTGTGAAGACACCGTAATCTGACTTATTTCTCTGTCAGTTCATTGGAAATTCTGAAGAATGTAAAGTTATTCTAACTTACTTCTTGGTGTTACCAGTCGGTGAATATTCTACATACACTGATTTCGTTGGCTCTGTAATGTGCATGCAGTACTGACAGCTCAACACGTCAAATATGTGAAGTGGTATCCCCTGCCCATCGCAAGAGACGACTGAAGGGGGGCCAGGGGCTCATAACTTGGGAGTACGGATTCGTGATCACTGTTCCCCCGAGCTGAGCCTGGCATTGCTTCCACCTACTTGTGTCATGCACTTTCAACTGTCCTATCCGACCTCCCTTGATCAGTTATTGTCCAATTCCGACCCCCGACGGTATTAGGTTTTCGAGCCCTAGGTAGACTTTCATTTTCACGTCCTTCACGATCCTTCCCTCTCTTTTGCCGTTATCTTCATTCTTCGAAGTGTCGAACCTATTCTGTATTCCTTCTGATTAGAGAGGATGGTTGACCAGTTCTACTTCCTCACAAAACAACAGGCACCAACACAACCACCAGACCATGCCGGAGATCGGAAAGGAACTACATCACGTATAACCTCCACACTAATTAAGATACAATAATAATAATAATAATAATAATAATAATAATAATAATAATAATAATAATAATAATAATAATAATGGCCGGGCTGTGTGGCTCAGACGGTTGAGGCGCTGTTTTTCTGAACCCAACTTGGCAGCTTCGATCCTGGCTCAGTCCGCTAGTATTTGAAGGTGCTCAGATATGTCAGCCTCGTGTCGGTAGATTTACTGGCACGTAAAATATCTCCTGCGTGACTAAATTTCGGCACCTTGGCGTTTCCGGAAAACCGTAAAAATAGTGACATGTAAAGACAATAACTTAATAATCATCATCATCATCATCATAATAATAATAATAATCAGCATAATAATAATAATAATAATTGTATGGCCTACCGGGTTCAGACATTTTACTTTGACTCCATCTGGCTGTCTGCTCGTCAATTTCGACATTCTCTTTTACTCTAGGCCTACTAGACAGCAGAGTGAACGAAATCTCTCCTGCGCGTCTATGACTGATTTTTAATTAATTTTGTTGGGAAAACACCCCATGTCACCACAGATCTTTTACATGCCGACATCATACGACATGGAGTGTCACATGGACTTTTTCCGCTCTTCAAAAATCCGACTACCTCTGCCGGGTTTGAACCCGATATCTTGGAATCCGCAGGCCGACACCCTACCACTGATCCACAAAGGCAGCTAAATGTTATGATATTGGGTTTAAGATCAATTGACGAAATAACCGATTTGATGGTGTCAGAAATATTGTCCCACAGGCTACGAGTTTTCTCCCTGCCAGTACTACTGACTCGAAGCTGCCGTATTTGAGCATCTTCAATTACCACCGGCTGATACGGGATCAAACCCTTGAACCCGGGTTCAGATGGCCAGTCCTCTACCTTCTGAACTACTCATTCCGGGTTTATTATTATTATTATTATTATTATTATTATTATTATTATTATTATTATTATTATTATACTTTTTGCAAGACTTGAAGGACATTTGACTGCTTTCAAGTCTTGCAAAAAGTAAAATGCAAGACCGTAACGGGTCACATGGCCCAATACTTGGAAGGAAGATGATGATTAAACAGGTATTTTGAAATAACCGAAGGTGATGATTTTCAGAAGCCTTCCATACATGCATACATACTGAGTACTCCAATAATGTCTCGGATCAATCATAATAATTGTTTTGTAACGGCACCAGTATTAACAAGTCATCCTACCTGAACACATGAGGAAACACATCTTGCATGTCAATATTGATTCCAGCCTGGAAGTGTGTTTATGTAAACGAGCTCCTATGCTAAATGCGAGCCCGCGCGTGAAAGTTTTACAAACTTGGAATTAATTTTTAATTAAGCCCTTTCTATGCCGTGCGGCAGCTCCACACTGGAGGTGCTGGGATTTTTATTATTATTTTCCCTACAATAAGAAAAATATGATCAAGGGTAATCTGCTTAGACATGGAAGAATTTGACTAACTTGTGAAAGGGACTGTGCACAAAAGACCACTTTTTAGCATGATGATACTGTATTTCTCGTGTTACGTGGGAGCGATATAGATTACAGGAATTAGGTGGGCTGTTGGTGGCACTTAGAGCATCAGTATAATAATAATAATAATAATAATAATAATAATAATAATAATAATAATAATAATAATAATAATAATAATAATAATAATAATCTGATCGTATGGCCTCACCTGCCATGCTACCATGTGCAGTGTCCCCATATAGTCACCATGCGCCCGTTTTTCAATACGAGCTCAGCAGGTAATTTCATTTGACACCAGTTAGGCTGCCCGCGCGTCAGTTTCAACATTCTGATTTATTCTACCTGCTGTCAGAGTAAACTGCATCTCTAGTGGGCGATGTATGGCATTTTTAACGATTTTTTTTCAGTAAACAACAGAGATATTTTGCATGCCGATTTCATGTGGCAAGGAGTGTCGAATGGACATTTTTCCGTCATTCAAATATCCGACTACCAGTACTGGGTTTGAACCCGCGATCCTGGGATCCTGAATCATTTCTGTATTGATGTCTAGTCATGTGATGCAGGTGCATTCTTGTATGATTACGGAACAGGGTCAACGTTTACCGGTTGTTACAAAGCAGGAGAAGGCTGGAGAGAAGGGAGTGAGAGATTGAAGTGCGGTATTACGTAATGATTGAAGTGACCCTTGGAGCCCTCTCCTCAATGGAGCTGGCGGGGTCTTTAACCGAGGCTGGAGCAAATGGAGCACATTAATCCGACAACCTCTATTGATGGCGAATGATGGAAGGCTCTTACAAAGAGCTTTACTGTCACCGGAGTTCGAGCCGGGATTCGAAATCCTGACCTCCGTTCTAATCCAGCCACCCAGACTAACCATAAACTGCATACTATATTTCATAATTAATTGCTTCTACCTAGAACCATATGGGAGAGAAATTGTTATACTACCTTATAATGCTGAAAATATTTCTTAACAGCAAAGTACCAGTAGGGGTCGCCATAATACTGATACTTTTATCTTCACTTTTGAATGTCTTTGAAAAACAAGCAACAGTATGGAGAAGTTCATTTAGCTGTAGAAGTGAAAGTATTTTCATATGTTCTTAAAATCAAGATGGCAGCCCGCTTTGTTGACTATTCTGCAATCGAGCGCTTGATTTCCGAAGATCTTAGCGACAGTACTGATGGTGACAGCGATTATTGTGTTAATTCCGACGAGGAAATTATTCCTGAAAGTAATGAAAGTGACAGCAAAGTACGAGGTTCCTCGGAAGTAATGGAAAATTCCGATAACCGGAATGATGTTCAAATTGGTGCAGGTTATATTATTATTGGCAGTACGTCAATATTTGAAGAAACCAGTGAAGGGATAAGTGTGAACTGTTGATATTTGTGTATAATGTTATAAATACTTTGATCGCAACACACACACAATAAAGAAACTGACCTAAGAAAACCAAAATAAGCTGTAGGTTCAAAATTCGTGAAAAGAACTCAAAATCAGTTTCGAGAAAAAATGTGTTTTACTTAGCTTTTGAAATGAAAAGTGAAGAATTGTGTGGGGAAAATGTAAGAACATACCTGTGTGTTTCAGGATATCATGTTTCAGGAATAAATTATATATCACAAATTATTTTCTTAGAGCAAAATATTTCGACAATTCCCTTTGTTCAAAGAGAATTCTAATTTTATATTTCGATAGTCAGAAATCGTGACAATTTTTCAAATTATTTCTGACATCTTATTGATCAATCTTTCAGCTTTCTTTTGGTGTATAATATGGATTCATTGGGATTAATATGAGTTTACAGGGATGATTTTCATTTCATAGTGTATATTGAGGAAACCAACTGCAGCATTTGACAAATAAACCGGCAGCAGTTCTAGGGTTAAGCGATTTCCTCAGTTGTCCCGGAAGGTGAAGGGTTAAAGAGCCCGGAAAGGTTTCAAATTGTGAGTCTTGAATAGCTCTATCTAATTAAGAAAAGAAATTTTGAAAATCACTTCCGTCCTAAATTCAATTTCGGAAAAACAGACTAAAATCGCTTGTTTCATTGCTCGTTTTCTTTTTTATTCAAATCCTAGCCAAATTACCTTATTTACATTTTTCTGTAATGTGTTCCTTGGTTCAAAACCCTCCGACACTTTTTGAAAAATGTCCACACCGAATGTAGTTATAAGGGCTTAAGTGAAACTCTGCATTGACTCACATTAGCGCTCGTAGTGGTGGATAAAGGCAAACTGCTAATCTAATCGACCGGATAATGATGATTAAGAAAAGGATTGTAATTTTGAGGGATAAATAAAGACTATAACGTACTCTCATACTTTATTATATTTTATTTACCTAAGATTCGTAGCTCATATCCCTAGGATGTTTTCAACATTGAGTTGCTTGCCTGTGGATTTTTTAGATTTTTTCTCTTGATATAACCTATTAGTGGTGGTGGTTATTATTTTAAGGGGAAGTACAACAGGGTCACCATCTTCTCGTAACTCTAAGCAGAAGGTGAAATAGAGAAAGGCCCGATTATGAGCAAATTAAAGGTAAGAGCCCTCGATGACGTGAAAATGTAAGATTCCAAAGGCCTTGTTGATCCAATAACGTCCCGGTAAAGAAGAATGAAATAAGAGTTGACCAAGGGAGGTTAGATAAGAAAAATGACAACGAGGAGCCTGATATATGTAAGTCGAAGCTATGCCAGGCTCAGCCGTCGTCACCACGCCACGCTTCTAAGTTGGGAAGCCCCTTGAGGAAACTTCATTCGAATGCATTATCAAGTAGATAACTCAAATATTTTTCGTTGTTTACTTTTAATATAGTTCGTATTATGATGTGAATATTTTACTGCTGAAACTCTTTTTTTTTTTAAGATGTGTGTAAAAATTAGCCTATTACATGACTTCGTATGCGATATATGTGCAATGTTTAAATACTTTTTGATCAATAAGTAGGCCTAATCAGTGAAACTGACCCAACTTTGGTGACCCACCTCTTGGCGATCTCCGACGTTTGCTCGATCGACGAGCTCTACTTAAAAGGTAGGATAAATACATTCGCTGTTTTTATTCATACTACCGAGCTCAATAGCTGCAGTCGCTTAAGTGCGGCCAGTATCCAGTATTCGGGAGGTAGTAGGTTCGAACCCCACTGTCGGCAGCCCTGAAGATGGTTTTCCGTGGTTTCCCATTTTCACACCAGTGGGGCTGTACCTTAATTAAGGCCACGGCCGCTTCCTTCCCACTCCTAGCCCTCTTCTGCCCCATCGTCGCCTGAAGACCTATCTGTGTCGGTGCGACGTAAAGCAACTTGCAAAAAAAAATATATATATTCGTACTAACTTATGCTGCTTTTTTTACACTATTCTTTATGTCGCACCGACAGAGATAGATCTTATGGCGACGATGGGATAGAAAAGAGCTAGGAGTGGGAAGGCCTTAATTAAGGTACAGCCCCAACATTTGTATGCCGTGAAAATGCTTAATGGAAAACCACCTTCAGGGCTGTCGACGGTGCGGTTCAAATCCACTATCTCCCGAATGCAAGCTGATAGCTATGTGACCCAAACCGCACAGCCACTTGCTCGTTCATAATCCGGAGGCCAACTTCCTACCACTGATCTACAGTGGAAACTTACTTCTTAGTGATTGAGTGTGTAAGTGTGGTAACGCTCCTTAAGCTACGTGTGGAAATGCTCTGTAGTACTCAGCTTCTTGATCATGCTGTATTTTTGTGGAATTCTACTTGCTAGGCAGGGTGTAGCTTGC
The DNA here is from genome assembly GCF_040414725.1 of Anabrus simplex. Classification (NCBI taxonomy): domain Eukaryota; kingdom Metazoa; phylum Arthropoda; class Insecta; order Orthoptera; family Tettigoniidae; genus Anabrus; species Anabrus simplex. The sequence continues at coordinate 208,054,390 of NC_090271.1, read as the reverse complement.
GTGTGCCGGCTCGCGCCTGGCTCACGACCGGCAGCCTCCCGCTTGCTAGGGCAGCATCCTCATCTCCCCCACCTCCTTCGTAGCTGGCTCCAGCTTCTCGCGGCCGCCCGGCCCTCCAGTGCTGCCAACCGCACCGCAGAAGCTGCTCCTCATTAGCGAGACACAGGCCTGCCAAACCTGCTGAACAAGGCTCATTACTGACATCTATATCCGCTTTGTTTGTTATCGACAAGTCGAGGCGAGAATGACGGATTCTTCGCCTCTCGACCTTAGCTCCTGGTGTGCACATTTCTTCCTCCCGTGGACCCTGCTGCGTCATCCACGACATGCTAGCAGCCATTAACTTGAATTTCAAATGTCTATGACTTCATAAAAGTCAATCTTGTGATCAAATTGGTAGACATTTTTTGCGTCAGAGTATATGGAATGCACGGTGTAGAGTTGTTAATTCGGAAACTCATGACGTGGCGATTTATGATGCTTCAGTTAGAAAAGAAAAAGTAACCTTCAGTATGGGATTGTTTTAATGCTACAATGCAGCAGTACTCCAGTTGCCGCTAGTGACCAGGGAGGATTTCTTCCTAAAACAGCGTGTTAAAACCACGTGACATAGTTTTTAACTTCTCATCTAGACGACCGTGTGTTGAATCCTGATCAGTGCATGTGAGTTATGAAATATTGAATCACGTTTCTGTAGCTCTGATTCTGCGTACAAATACAGATCATGTGGTTTATTATCACGTGATTTTTAAGTACATGACACTTGTGTTACTTCCCGTAATCTGAATTGGAATGCTTTACACTATTACAATTAACCGACCATACTCCGTTTCAGATCATCAGTGCATGTGGCATTTGAAGTGAAAAATCACATCCCTGTGGTTCAGGTTCCGCTTAAAACCGGAAGTTCCATTGGCTATGATGATGGTTTTTGTATCCTACTAACTACCTTTACAGTTTTCGGAAACGCCAAGGTGCCCGAATTTTGTCCGAAAGAACTTCCTATGTGCCAGTAAATATATCGACATGACCCTGGCGTATTTGAGTGGGCCTACTTTAAAATCCACTGGACTGAGCCAGAACGACACCCCCCTCTCCCCGACTGCAGCGCAGAAGACCAGCACTCTGCAGTCTGAGCTACTCAGCTCGGTCACTAACGTAGTCCCTCTTTCGTATATCCTACTTAACTTCCGTACATCCTCTTCTGAATCCGACAGTACTAGATTATGCGCTACCTTCTTATACTCAATACCCTCACATGAAAATGAAAATCTACTGCCTGTTTCCAGTCAACTGACCGGGTCAGAAAATGAATGAATGAATGAATGAATGAATGAATGAATGAATGAATGAATGAATGAATGAATGAATGAATGAATGAATGAAGCCTCCATCTAGCGGTGAGGATAGGAATTGTGCCGGCTGCCGAAGCCTGTCACACTTCACTGGAATACCCTCATATATGAGATGTAATTCTTATTAAGTAATTAGTTAAGATAGATTGCTTCTTGAAACAAGAACAACCTACCCACATTTAGAATGCGGGAACTTCTATTTCAGTTACACATGCATACACTTGCGCCATCGTGGCTCAGACGGCTAGATGTCAGTCACTTACTGCTGTGTTCTGATTTCAAATCTGTGACACTTTGTGAAATTTGTATAGGATTAACTTCTGGCAGGATAGGGTTTCTCCTGGATCTGTTTTTACCCCTGTCAGTTTCATTTCGGTCACACTCCACGTACTCCAATAAACTCGTTCAGTACCTTAACCTTTGTAGGCCTATTAACTTCGTAGTTTGAAGTACTGTATATATGAATGTACTTCAGAGGAGTCACTCAGAAGAACCAATTTTATAATATACAAACTATAAGTGCCACAACCAAGGAAATATACTGTATATGTGTGATAGTAAAATTAATCACATGACCTCAGCTAACGTGCGAAGGCATTTTGATTTGACGCGTACGTGTCAATTTCTAGGTTCCCTTTTACTCCGTTAAATGGCAGAGAAATGGATCTATGTGTCTTTTTAACTTATTCGGGTGAATACCAAATTTTCACCAAAATTCTATTACATGCCAACGTCTTACGGCATTGAGTGTCGATTGGATCTTTTCCAGCCCTTCAGAAATACGGCTATGTCAGTCGGGTTTGAACTCGCGAACTTGGAATCCAGAGGTGAACATTCTATTAGATTCACAGGGGCTGGTACACTGTAATAAGAATTGTTACGTTGAAAGTATTGAAAGTAGTTCGTAAAAATAGCACTGATTGCGTGTGACCTCCGCGAAAGGCCGGTGGAATTTTTTCTGATCTCAAAATATGTGATATTGTTCGTTCATGAACTCTCTATTTATGATGGAAACCAACAAATGGCCACTTTACTAATGAAGGAATGCTTGGCCTTAATCACGTTTTCCATTATGTTATTTAGAGTACGGTTTTGTGCAGAGTAATAATAAATTTTGGTCCTTCTCCTCTGTGCTCCAAATTTCATGTAACACAAATACAAAGGTTGGAGAAGGGGCTGTGAAAACGCTAGGGAATAATTCTGGAATTTCTCCAAGGCTAGAACGACGGGTTTATAAAGTCTACAAACTTTTGTGAACTCTAAGATCTACTTTAACTTTGACGAACTTCAATTTTCGAAACGCTGTGCTTATTATAAACATATCATTCTGCAATGGGTAGATAATTGCGTAGCTTGAAGTTAAACAAGCTTTTCATCAGAGGCTTCTCGCAAGGATTACAACGGACGTTAGCGTGAAAGAGAATCGCGGCTGAGAACTTTAACTTTCACAGTAGTAATGTACACACCCTCTATCAGAGTTAAATTCACGGTTTAATTTTATTTTGTGAAGTGTGGAAATTAATTTCCGTTGAAGATGAAATATAAAATCGCACTATGATACATAAAACAAGTAAATACGCGTATAATTCTTGATAGTAGACCTATGTTCTTATATCAGCTCAGTTATATAAGGTTATGAATTGTTAAGACTGGAAGAGTTGGGCGTGCGGTGCGGGGCGCGCAGCTGTGAGCTTGCTTCCGGAAGATAGTGGGTTCGAACCCCACTGTCAGCAGTGCTGGAGATGGTTTTGCGCGTTTTTCAATTTTCACACCAGGCAAATGCAAGGGCTGTACATTAATTAAGGCCACGACCGCTTCCTTCCCACTCCTAGGCCTTTCCTATCCCATCTTCCCCATAAGACCTGTCTGTGTCAGTGCGACGTAAAGCGAAGTATAATAAAATAAAAATGAGCTGTTAAATATTGACAGTTTCTGTGCTTATTAACACCAATTGCATTATTGCTGATGAATGAACAGAATTATGTTGTAAAGAGTTTATTTTCCACTATGTGTCAACTTCAGTGGAAATCCTTTTCCTACATGTGGACTTGGTCCCCCTGACGCCATCCCGATGTGGAGGGATATGCAGTATTCTCAAGTGTATGTTTCTGTCGTGATTTTTAGTGTGATATATTGTGTGCGTATGAAGTGGAAGGTGTTGGGTCAAGCAAAGTCCCACAGTCCTCGAGTCCGAGGAATCAACCACACACGATTAAAATCTCATATCCGGCCGGAAATCGAACTAGGGACCCACGGATCTGAAGATCTCGACTTTGAGCCTTCACCAAAGGAGTCAGACAGCTTCATTGGAAACTCCTTGAGTAATATAACAGTTTGATGCATGCGAAGTACGACTCCCATAGTCATCAGTTGTCAACAGTGGCGTCTTACAAGTTTATTTCATCTTGGCTACAGTTACTGCGAGTAACGTGCATATTAATGTATTTCAGGATTGAGACTTTATATTCATATGTATCATGATGATGGTAACATCTCAGCTAATGTACTATAGTCGGATTTTAGTAAGAGAGAACATGAATTTAGCGCGAGTCTACAGGATGAAGCGTAATTCGCGCACTCGGGCGTCGCAGCGCGACTCCTCACATGCCAGCAATAAAAAAAAATGTCTCTTTCAAAATTTCGTCTTGCGAGTATATCCGGCAGAAAAACGACGTTGAAGAGTAGCAATCTGGCAACACGGTAACCACATGTACAGTACGACTAACTTCTGCTGACAGAGGTAGTTACCCTACATGTGGTTACAGTGTTGCCAGATTGCTACTCTTCAGCGTCGTTTTTCTACCGGATATACTCGCAAGACGAAATTTTGTAACAGACATTTTTTTTTATTGCTGGCATGTGAGGAGTCGCGCTGCGACACCCGAGTGCGCGAATTACGCTTCAGCCTGTATAAAATTACCACTCGCTTGATTCTTGTTGCCTGTTAAACGAGAGACTTGCTAGTGCATGCTGCTCGTAATGCATGGTCGTAGTCACAATAGTAAATTCTCGATTGAACACACTATTAGGGGCTAAGGGTTGTCCGTAAAATTGAAGGCCGTTAATTCTGAGGGATTATTGACAATAAAAGACTTGCAGTAGTATTGATATAGCCCACAGTAGAACTTTGTTATAGCATCATCGGTTTCAGCGACAACTTGCCTATACCATAAAGTATTCAGTGGTACCAACATATTCCTCACTGAGTGTGTTTCTCAGTCTTGCTTAATACAACAAACATCTATGTGTCTGCCTCGTATATAACTCTATTTTAACCTTAGTTTTCCTTAGGATGTTTCTAAGAAAAAAGTAATCGTCCCTTGAACATTCTTAAGATGAAGTTCATGTCGATGGCAGCGATAATTTGCAGTTGTACATGAATTGCTGCGAAAACTATACATATTCCGTATCAACGTGACCATAAAGCGGTATGCAACAACAGACGATGACCCAGTGTCATTCGAGGCACAGACGATCTTTTAAGTGAAGAGGAGAATGGTGGTCACAGTGAGGGAGAAGAAGAAAATAATACCCTATGGCCAGAATTACCCCACCTAATCCTACCAGTGTATAAGAGTGATTGTAAATTGAGCTGTAGGTCTATAATCCACAGTGTAAACTACACAGTATCACTATCAGGAGAGCATGTAAATTCCAGTGTTTGTATTTACCAATTTTGTGAAAAATTTGTATAGCTGTACCACACCTAAGTCAATCTATTTTTATTTATATAAATGAGTTTTATTCCCCCAGGACTGCATCACTGCCTCAGTTCAGCCTATACGTAAGTGAATGGGGCAAAGACGTAATCTATAGATAGCTTTAAGTTGTATTATGATAGTTTACCAAGAAGTTCACCTTCATTTACATACTACATATCACACCAGTGACCACTACAGAAGCACGCAATAGTGAATATATCGCATCACTTTGGGTTTGCATCAGGAAGGGTATCCCTCTGTCAAACTAGGCTTAATCTACTTTTAGTGCTGACTTCCAATAAATTTGGGAAAATACCGGGAAAGAATAAGTGAACTAACTAGAGGTGAAATGAATAGTTACATTCGCATTTCCGTGCAAGATTTAATTCCTATCATCCATCCGTATATGTTTTTGGTGGAAGAGTTGAGGTGTTTTCAAATCGAGATCTATGTCAAAATAAACACCACCAGAAATGCCGGACTCAGGGAATAATGATTTCTTATTAAGTAAAATACCTTCAGAACAAAAACAGTTATTATGATCGTGTCCAAATTGATCATTTCGCATTTGCTAAAAGCACTCGCTATTATTGAGCAAAGGAAAAGGAAAGAAACGATTAAGTATAGACGAATTGAGCGTGACAAACATCGAACATTTTTGTACTATCTAGTTTAGACGATTTTTAATATTTCTCATAGTAAACTGAAGTGAAGTGAAATGAAGATTTATGTTCAGAAGATTCAAGGCAACAGTACGGTCCTTCAAAAAATGTCGGCATATTTCCCCAGATAAATTTACATTAATTTGGGACTCCGAACTTCCAACCGAAATTTACATTTGCAACTCCCCGCTTTCCAGTGCAATTTAAATTTGCAACTCCCCGCTTTCCAGTGCAATTTAAATTTGCGACTCCCCACTTCCCACTGCAATTTAAATTTGCGACTCCCCACTTCCCACTGCAATTTAAATTTGCGACTCCCCACTTCCCACTACAATTTAAATTTGCGACTCCTCACTTCCCACTGCAATTTAAATTTGCGACTCCCCACTTCCCACTACAATTTAAATTTGCGACTCCCCACTTCCCACTACAATTTAAATTTGCGACTCCTCACTTCCCACTGCAATTTACATTTGGGACTCCCCACTTCCCACTGCAAATTATATTTGGGACTCTCCACTTCCCACTGCAATTTATATTTGGGACTCCCCACTTCCCACTGCAATTTATATTTGCGACTCCCCACTTCCCACTGCAATTTAAATTTGCGACTCCCCACTTCCCACTGCAATTTATATTTGCGACTCCCCACTTCCCACTGCAATTTAAATTTGCGACTCCCCACTTCCCACTGCAATTTATATTTGGGACTCCGCACTTCCCTATGCAATTTATAATGGGACTCCGCACTTCCCAGTGCAGTTTACCTGTTATTTAAGTTTCCGCTAATTGTTTTCAGTACGGCACAGTGCAATTTACTATCACCCATGTACAACGTCTGAAATATCGAGTTAAGGGATAAAATTGCGCTGGAAATTATAGCAATTAATTACAAGTACAGTGGATCAAATAATGAATGAGCGCATGGTATTGGGCAAGTTCCTCAAAGGTACACTTCTCTCAGAAGCGATTGAACCTATAGATTTGTATGTTATGGGTCCCTACTGGGTTTGTATATACTCGGGAGATTAATTATAGTTTTGGTAATAATTAGAATTAATGAATATTGAAATGTAATCGAAATCGACTTTCAACCTATAAGGTCGTGTTACGTAAATTTAGTACGCGAAATAGGGAGGTTGTGGGTTCGGATCCCACTGGTGTCTGGTTGGCCATTTTTGGTCTGTACCTAACATGTCTTCAACACGTACTAAATGTACGTAACACAACCTAATAGGTTGAAAGTCCATTTCAATTAGAAATAAGTCGGATAAAATATTAAATGTGAGGTACATACACTACAACGCGCTCATTAATTTTTGATCAACTGCGTATATATGAGTATATAGAAGTCTTTGGCTATTTTGCTCTCCTGCAAGAAAATTGATGTCAAGGATTGGGAATCGATAGACATAAACGACACTCTTCTATATTGTGAGCGATTTAAATATTCCAACACCTGGTAGGAAACAACAGAATATTTTCAAATTTGGTACCGATTTCTTGTTTGTTGAAAATAGTCTTACACACTAGTAAATTGTGTTCACCCCAGTTGGTTGTAGAAGGCATGCCGTGCTTTAGCGTGTTTTAGCGCCTCAGTTAGAAACAAAGTAAGAATTAGTGAGGCGTAGATGAGTAGCTGGCCCGCTAGGTAGAACAGTTTCTCTTCTTCGCCTTTGTTCTGGCTATCGCACGGAACAAATGACTCTCGCTGCCATACACAATACGATACGTGTAGTTCGCACGCCAACAAATACACCTGTCAACAGAGACACTCCCTAGATATCCAGCAGGGGCTGGAATATATAAATACAAATAAATGGCCCACCAATGACAGGTTGGTATCCAACCCCCTATGGCGCTCTTGGAAGAGACCTTCGGGCCGTGTAGCTGTTAACCTTCATCCAGGAGATTGTGCGTTTGAAAACTACGAATGACAGCCCTGAAGAGGGTTTTCAGTGGTTTCCCATGCTGGAGATGAACTGTATTTACGGTTACGATCACTTCCGTTCCATTTCTAGCACTTTCCTGTCCCATAGTCACCAAGAAAACTTCTCTGAGTTGTTGGAATGTTCAACAACTAGGTCTGTGAATGGTTCAGGTAGTGAAGCGCAGGCCTACCAAAGTCATATGCCAGTGTCCATCCTAATTTAATACGATGGTATTTCAAGGTTTTCAGATACGATCGCTTCGTGTTAATAGGTATACCGGCACATAAAAGAACTCCTGCGGGACAAAATTCTGCCAGTTCGGCCTCTCAGAAAACCATACAAAATTATTAGTGAGACGTAAAATCAAGGATATATATCGCTCTCTCCGGGCAAGTAGGCCTACTTGAATGTTAAAATTTTTCGTTTTCGTTTCAAGACTTAATGTACTGCACAATGAATTCCCGATTATCCGACATCCGATTACCCACGTCTCCGTGTTATCCGAGGTTAATTTGGAAGTGTAACACACTTTTTGTCTCGTATAATTCGTTAGGCTTCTCTATCAATACCATACTCCTCTATTTAAGTCCCACTGAGAGTGAATGACAGGGTTTAGTTAGACATTTGTTCACGACATGGTGGCGATTGTACTTTTCAGGTTATAGTAGTGAAATTTACAACTTGGATAACTGAGCGAGTTGGCTGCGTGGTACGAGCCGCGTGACCGTAAGCTTGCGGTTTGGAGATGATTTCGTACCCCACCATTGACAGTCGTGAAGATAGTACGTAAATTACGAATGCCGATCACTTCCTCGCCAGTCCAAACCCTCTCCTATGACATAGACACCGCCGTAAACATCACTAGAAAAAAATAACTTAAATAGATGTTGCGTAGTAGGCTAATATCCATGAATAGTACTCAAGTACTTTCGTAATACTCATGCACAGTACTGGCAAATGGTGAACTGTTCTCTGGAATACAGATTTGATTAAATGTCGGTGATCATTTATTTATCATGATGTTTCATGATTAGACCTCGGAGCTTTTAGTACTAAACATTTTCATTTAGGTGCCTACAATATCTTTCAAAAGTGTAAAAAATCTACGTTCAAAAATATATGTTAGTCAGCTTCATTTTTACGTATTTTAAGACATTTATCAATTAAAATACCATTATTATTTTGCTAAATTAATAATTCTTTAGGGGAGAAATATAAAAGAAATTCCACTCACATCTTTGCTACAAACGCCACATAATACAATTTTACTATCCGATGTGAAGTGGGGAAATGCCTGTAATCTTTTATTTAAGACGACTTGTAAGCTGCCACTTTCTTGTTTTCGGCAGTTCAGTGGACACTCATGATACAGACAAGGGACGTGTACTACGGGACTCCTCAAGGACTTCCGGGAGTATGGCTTACAGCTTCTCAGTTTTAAGATTTCGTTTGAAAGATATTTCAGGAATATACTGTTCAAGAATCGAATCGGCATATACCTCGTATTTTAGTTTCTCGGAATAAATTAAAAGTATTGTAATCGATTTAGGGATATAAATATATAGGAATATAGGCAAATGTAGATTCTAACGTCGATTTAGCAATTTTTAGACACCATAGGATCATCGTCTTTAACCGGTATGAAACAACTTCATTTTAAGATACTTTCTAAGGAACAAAATAGGTTTTTTTACCAAAAATCCGAGGTCTATTCTTGATAATTCAAGATATTTTCTGTTTACGTATTTTTGACGTACTGTAGAGCAAGTCTATAGTTTCGAAACCGTACTCCGGCTGGTAGAATTACAAAAACCTCTAAGTTTTAAAATCAAAACAGCATCTGTGAGGGCAGCATTCAGTATCAGCCCAAAGGCTGGTTGGATCCTCAACAGGCCGGGCTGAGTGGCTCAGACGGTTAAGGCGCTGGCCTTCTAACCCCAACTTGGCAGGTTCGATCCTGGCTCAGTCCGGTGGTATTTGAATGTGCTCAAATACGCCAGCCTCGTGTCGGTAGGTCTACTGGCACGTAAAAGAACTCCTGCTGGACTAAATTCAGTCACCTCGGCGTCTCCGAAGACCGTAAAAGTAGTTAGTGGGACGTAAAGCGAATAACATTATTATTATTATTGTTATTATTATTATTATTGTTATTATTTTTACTTTTATTTTTATTATTATCCTCAACAGCTCCACCATCAGTGTCATAGATGGCCTAGGCATCACTGAAGAGGCGTACGAGGGAAATGAGGAGTGAGGTAGTTTCCGTTGCTTTCCTCACCAAGCCAGAAATTGCTATTACATATCAGTCTGCCAAGCCCACTGAAATGCATACACCAACCGACCCTATGAGCAATATTTTCACACCATTCATAGCAGGGACTGGCTGCAGAAGGAATGGCATTACTAGCATCACTCATACCTCAGTCACTTTCATTTTGTCAAAGCCAGGGATAAAGCTGAGACAGATCAATGACAGTAACAAGATTCGTCTAGCCCATACCAGAAGACATAGTGCACTGTAAACACTAGGTCCCGCCAGCAAAGGCATCAGTATTCAGTATCTCGTTCTAAAGAGGTGGGACCAGTGTACCTAGGCATGACGTCATCGGGTGATACAATACTGCTGCCATCGTGAGGTACTAAAATCGCCGTATCACGATGCCAACAGTTTAGCTTTGGACTCCAGTGTGGTAGCACATCATGTGAGGTGCCATCTGATTCGTCTCAGTGAGTTCCACACATACACGGCGAAAACAAAATCAAAATGCGAAGGTTCGAGGGTACTGCAGTGCGATCAGTAAACGTTTGTAGGTAATCTGCCACTTTGTGACAGTCCTAAATGCAGATCATTGATGATTGATTAAAGAAATATGAAAAATGCCTTTATTTCGTACAATGACACGACATATGGGCAATAAATGGCTTCAGAATGATCGAAAACTACATCTCAAAGTTAAGGCACGCGAGTGTCGTGAGGCGAGCTCAACACTATTTCAGCTCCAGCCGAGCACGTCTACTGCCCCAGTGGTGCAAAATGTTTTGAAGATATGTACATATGTTTGTTAGAAATAAGAAATGAGGTTTAAACAATAAGATACTTTATTTCGACAATGCCATTCACGCGGTACTTTTCTTTTACGTCAAAACTTACGGCCGAGACCCTGAATCATCTCCGTTCGGGTGTTTAAAATCATTTATATACCTTTAATCTAATTTATTTAGATCGTTTTTTGCTAACTGCTTTACGTCGCACCGACAAAGATAGGTCTTATGGCGACGAAGGGACAGGGAAGGGCTAGGAGTGGGAAGGAAGCGGCCGTGGCCTTAATGAAGGTACAGCCCCAGCATTTGCCTGGTGTGAAAATGGGAAACTATGGAAAACCATCTTCAGGGCTGCCGACAGTGGGGTTCGAACCCACTATCTCCCGAATACTGGATACTGGCCGCACTTCAGCGACTGCAGCTATCGAGCTCGGTAGATCGGTTTTAATCTTCATCTGTAAGAAATAATGCTCCCCAGTCCACCCTACCCCTCGTTTTGAGTGCCACGTCCCACAGTTTGAAAACCGCTGGATTTCAAGTGCAAATAAAATACACACATAAAATAATGCTGTTTGTTGGCTATAATCTTATAGAGCAATACGTTCCTCCTATTTTCTTTCTGGCACATCGTCATAGCTAGGAACTTGCCTTCTCACTACACGCATGATGTTCTGACAATCCTAGCTTCCGGGGATAATATTCTATGAAAGGTTGGGGTATTTCAAACGATTTGACGCTCATGTCCAAACACCGAGCTGCAAGGCGAATTGGCTTGATGGCGCGCTAGGGATGTTCGAGTCCGTGCCAGTTGGCAGCGCCTCTCACCTGCTCTCGTAGTGGGACGAGCAATAAAAACACGCGAGACAAAGGGGCAGCTGGCCGACTGGGGCGCCATCTGTATAGAGGTAGAGGTTAGACTAATTATGGATAGGAAGCTCGAATAATACGTCAACAAAGTCGTAAGGTCAGGTTTTTTCCTGATGCAAAGCACACAATAGCGATAGTAAAATATTACATTCAGCCCGACTACATTCTACTTGAGACCTCATCTTCCATCATGGAATTCCACTTAGTTTCAGGGTCACATGATGGATGTTGCACAATCAAATAAAAGTTTCATTTGTTTGCACCATCTGTAAGAATAGATTTCTGTATTATCCAGCGTATTGTGTGTGCTATGAATATTCAGTATCATGTTACGGAACATAATGAAATGCAATCTAATATGCGAAATCGCGAGGCTTTATTACTTTAAGATTTTAACTCAAAACTCGATTTATAACTTCCCGCATATACCTCGCTTCCCGAGATTTAAGCTCAAATTTTCAGAAGAAAAAAATGCAAGATATAGGCTACGCGAGTTAACCTGGTACCGCAATAACTTAACACTGGATGTATATATTGTTTATTTTATTTCCAAAATTAACGGTAACGGTTCTCTGTATAAACCTTAGGCTATGAAATACAGTGAATATTCTGCGGTTGACTGCACTTCTTTCATCCGGCACGGAAAGACATTCTCATAAGGCAATGTATTTTCAGCTTCATTTAAATGACCACCCATTTCCCTTACCAACGACCATGAATTTTGGTTATAAATCAACAATATATCCCCTTTCGGATGACCTGATAACTGTGAAAAATGCATGTACAGTGCGGTAATGCACATTCGTGTGTGCGTAAGAGGAAAGTGAATTTTGTTTCAGTGGGGGAACGAATTTCTGCAGTAAGAGAGAGTGATAAAGGAAGATCTCAGTGTGATATGGCAAACGATTTTTAAAAATTCAAAAGATTTAAACCCAAAATTATATCGCAGATAGCAAAGACATTAAGAAAAGATAGTGACATCCGTTCGATAATAATAATTTCGTGTGGCTATTTCTAGCCGAGTGCAGCCCCTGTAAGGCAGACCCTCCGATGAGGGTGGGCGGCATCTGCCATTTGTACGTAACTGCGAGTTATTGTGGTGGAGGATAGTGTTATGTGTGGTGTGTGAGTTGCAGGGATGTTGGGGACAGTACAAACACCCAGCCCCCGAGCCACTGGAATTAACCACTGAAGGTTAAAATCCCCGACCCGGCCGGGAATCGAACCCGGGACCCTCTGAACCGAAGGCCAGTACGCTGACCATTCAGCCAACGAGTCGGACATCCGTTCGATGAAGTGAACAAATGCTGTTTTCGAGTGTTCATTCGGTCCAGTGCTAAGGCTTTACCTTGAAGTAGAAAAATGTTTTGCCGGGCTGAGTGGCTCAGACGGTTAAGGCGCTGGCCTTCTGGCCCCAACTTGGTAGGTTCGATCCTGGCCCAGTCCGGTGGTATTTGAAGGTGCTCAAATACGTCAGCCTCGTGTCGGTAGATTTACTGGCACGTAAAAGAACTCCTGCGGGACTAAATTCCGGCACCTCGGCGTCTCCGAAAACCTTTAAAGAGTAGTTAGTGGGACGTAAAACAAATAACATTATTATTATTAGAAAAATGTTGCAGGAAAGACCCCTCATATTTGCTTCTGATCTTGATGTAATTAATTCTCCACATGCAGTGTGCCTTTCTGGCAGGACCTAGTGCTCTCAGGGCACTATGTCTGCTGGTATTAGCTATGACAAATTTCTCACTTAATTTGTCTGTCTCATCCTTGGCTTTGATGATATGAAAGTGCCTGAGATATGAGCTATGCTAGAAATGCCATTCCTTATTCAGCCGTTTCCTGTTATGAATGGTGTGAAAATGTTGCTCATAGGGTCAGCTGGTACGTGCGTTTCCGTGGTCTTGACAGACTAATGTGTAATACCAACTTCAGGCTCAGTGAAGAAAGAAACGGGAAACTACCTCGCTCATTTCCCTTGCATGCCACCTCAGTTACGCCTTGGCTATGACAGCTGATGGCGGAACTGTTGGGGATCAAACCTGCCTTCGTACTGAATACTCAATATTGCGATGTATAACGCAATATTATTATTAACATAGTTTGATATTTCATTTAATAAGACCCCCGCTCTTTCTCTCTCTCTTTCACTCTAAAAGACCGAGGTTTGGTCATTTATCACCTGGTGGGCTTAAAGAGGATTCACGGTATGCCGAAAAATTCCATTCAAATTATAATAAAATCTTTTAAACAATACAATACACAATATTTATGACGGAAATAATGATATCATTTTACGGTGAAAACAGTGAAATTAAATGTAATATTAATGACGATTCATACATTTATTTTATTTTATATTACGTCTTTCTGATTTTTTTAATGTTATTACTCTACGGTAAATTGTAATTTGATCACTCAGGGTATACGTGTAGATGCGCACAGCTGTTGATCACGTAATTCGTAGCTCCGAATTGTAACACCAACCTTGAAACTCTCCAGCAAGTTATTATAAATGTAGTCATGACTATTTCAAGCGCATGAATTAGGGAGGTTTGCTAAATGTTAAGAACATTTTTTCTTTTCTTTTCTTACACGTATTTAGCATAATATGTGTATTACAACCACGAATGTCCGGCTCCATGGCTAAATGGTTAGCGCACTGGCCTTTGGTCACAGGGGTCCCAGGTTCGATTACCGGCAGGGTCGGGAATTTTAACCATTATTGGTTAAATTTTGCTGGCTGTGTTGTTGTGCTATATGTGTTGTTTTCATCATAATTTCATCCTCTTCACGACGAGCAGGTCGCCTTCGGGCGTTAAATACTTTATTTAAAACAAGAAAAAGATATTATTTTGCTCACTGCATTTCCTTTTACGCCGTTCGGAAAGCCAAAGGGGAGCGAAACTTTGCCTCACGTAGACTTTTCTCAGCTTCCTCAGCAGTGAAACGTAACCGATCACGCCTCATCTACTAATACTGAAAGCCTTGAATTCGACTGTTCTTGTCGTGAAATTGTGTCCTCTTTGGTCCCCGGATGACTTTTGTTCACTATGTGTTGTTATTTTAGTATTTGCACATACACACACGGCAGTACTGTATATTAGAAAATAAAAAATAACAAGATCATCAGGCTGATAAAAACAGGCGAATATTGACGAAAAAGAAAAATCAAGAACGAAGAAAGGCGGGTTAATAGTATCGAGACAGGGATAAAGAGACGTTGGTTTATACAGTTCTTAAATTGGAACATAATCTGTAGTAACAACTCAATACCTTACATGAACGTTTCAGCTTCTTTGTGTAATCAGTAGCCTATACCTTCTTCACCTCCGGACACTGCAGACTGAGTTCATTCTCACTTTCTTAATCAGGGTGCTAACCAAGCTGCTTATTGAGGTGGGAAAGCACCTACCACCGGCCGTGTTGGCCGTGCGGTTAGGGGCGTGTGGCTGTTAGCTTGCATCCGGTAAATAGTGGGTTCGAACCCCACTGTCGGCAGTCCTGAAGATGGTTTTACGTTTTTCCCATTTTCACACTAGGAAAATGCTGGGGCTGTACCTTAAATAAGGCCACGGCTGCTTCTTTCCCTCTCCAAGCCATTTCCTATTCTATTCCATCGTCATCATAAGACCTATCAGTGCCGGTGCGACGCAAATCGAAAACAAAACAAAAAAAACTAGCCAATTTTCCCTCTGTCAACTTTCTTCAGGCACACTAGATTACAGAATTAAACTTTTTGGTTACTGTACATATAAAATACCATGCTGAACTCAGTAATGTTATTGAGCAAATAATTCATCCTTTTAATTTACCAGTTTTTGAAATTATGAAAAATAAATTGAAGAGAAAATATTGAAACTGAAAAGAAATGTTGTCTTACGTGAGATAATATCCTTGGATCTTTTCTGTGTATAAGGTTGGTTTGTCGTAGGGAGATGGCCCTTTCAACCTATCCGTTGCGAACCGTTTTACAGTAAGGTCTTCTAAAGCGTCTTGAACATGGGAGATGACAATGTCTCAGCATATATTCTGTTCCGTTCCTTTTGATCAATATATTGCTCATTATAATTTAAAATGAACCCTCTTTCACTCTCTGCTGAACATATAGACACTACTTCTTGATACGTAGACGGCGGGAAGTCAGAAAGCAGTTATCACACATGCGATCTGGTGTGCTGTATGTTACACATAACCACATTCTCCCATGACCAAGGTCAGTACATATCATCGTGATTACCTGCCTGTGGCCCTAATAATGCAAATGTCTTCAAACGTTCGCTGACCCCAGGTAATAATCAATTTATGAATTGTAAATATAACCTGCCAATATTGCCATCGTCAGTAAGGAAAACAATTGTACCAGCAGCCGCAGAACTCTCCCCTCACCCTCATTAGTTAACAATCTGTTCGTGAATACGTCTTTTGGTTATTATCACCATCATCTTGTGTCTCCAGCATTGGTGTTGCCGCGTACTTCAGACGCATCAAATATACAGGATGGCAACCAAAAGTACTTCCACATGACCTTCGCTAATCATTGTACTGCCTCACAATTGAAGTCACTATTATACTATACGTGTCACTTTAAGATAGGGTGGAGGGATGTATCCTGACAAACATATCGTGCACGGCTTATGTGGTGGAGTTTATCTTGTATCCCAGAGTGGCAGCCAGCAAATTATGTTTCTCCCAACAACTTGATCAACAACAAGTCTGCCTCACAAAGGTCGGACCGACAAGACAAAGGCCTCTCAGCTAATTACAATCTAGGTGTTGTAAAGTCCAGCGTCAGGGGTGAAGTAAAGACTGACCGCTAGCCCTGGTTAAATCAAAGTTTTGGTGCGGCGCGTCCAAGCGACTGGTCTCCTCAATGTTCTAACTTTATAGGGTCTGAACCCGTTCATGCAGAGATCGATCAGGAAAAACTCGGATAACGTAATTAGTTTAGGTTAATCTTATCTTCTGCATGAACACCAATTTATTTATTTATTTATTTATTTATTTATTTATTTATTTATTTATTTATTTATTTATTTATTTATTTATTTATTTATTTATTTATGTAATTATTTATTTATTTATGGGTCTAAATACTTATTTCGTACCACATGGCTATGATTCATATCTCGATCAACGGGTGAATTATTTGGATTGCATCCGGGAGATAGTAGGTTCGAATCCCACTATCGGCAGCCCTGAAGATGGTTTTCCGTGGTTTCCCATTTTCACACCAGGCAAATGCTGGGGCTGTACCTTAAATAAGGCCACGGCCGCTTCCTTCCAACTCCTAGGCCTTTCCTATCCCATCGTCACCATAAGACCTATCTGTGTCGTTGCGACGTAAAGCCCCTAGCAAAAAAAAAAGAATTATTTGGATATAAATATGTTGCCATGTCTCTTGTGGTTAGAATTCTTTATATAAAAATATGGACGTCACATTCATTTTAGAAGAGATAACATCTAATAAAAGTGGCAGCTGCTTTCTTTCCAATATACGTATCTCAATGAGGGGTTCCGAAATACTTCCTCCCACGTAGAAAACAGCTATCTTGGATTTTAGTGACATGTATGACATATGTGATCTGCAAAATTATCACAAGTCAACAAAAAACGAACTTGAAGTTTTGTGTGACTGTTAATTATTGCATTGATGGAGTGAAAGTTCCGTTTGGGGATCATTGTAAGTACGTAGGTCTTAATATAAGGAAAGATCTTCATTGCGGTAATCACACAAATATGATTGTAAATAAAGGGTACAGATCTCTGCACATGGTTATGAGGGTATTTAGGGGTTGTAGTAAGGATGTAAAGGAGAGGGTATATAAGTCTCTGGTAAGACCCCATCTAGAGTATGGTTCCAGTGTATGGGACCCTCACCAGTATTACTTGATTCAAGAACTGGAAAAAATCCAAAGAAAAGCAGCTCGATTTGTTCTGGGTGATTTCCGACAAAAGAGTAGCGTTACAAAAATGTTGCAAAATTTGAGCTGGGCAGACTTCGGAAAAAGGAGACGAGCTGCTCGACTAAGTGTTATGTTCCGAGCTGTCAGTGGAGAGATGGCGTGGAATGGTACCAGTAGACGAATAAGTTTGAGTGGTGTCTTTAAAAGTAGGAAGGATCACAATATGAAGATAAAGTTGGAATTCAAGAGGACAAATTGGAGCAAATATTCGTTAGCGATTGGAATAACTTACCAAGGGAGATGTTCAATAAGTTTCCAATTTCTTTGCAATCATTTAAGGAAAGGCTAGGAAAACAACAGATAGGTAATCTGCCACCTGGGCGACTGCCCTAAATGCAGATAGTAGTGATTAGTGATTCATATCGTGATCATAGTTGCACAGAAATCCAAACCTCTTACCCGGGCTGAGTCGCTCAGAAGGGTGAGGTGCTGGCCTTCTGACCCCAACTTAGCAGGTTCGATCCTGGCTCAGTCTGGTAGTATTTGAAGGTGCTTGAATACGTCACCCTTATATCGGTAGATTTACTGGTACGTAAGAGAACTGCTGCGAGACAAAATTCCGGCACCTCGGTCTCTCCGAAAACCGTAAAATTACCTAGTTAGTGGGACGTAAAAAGACCAGTAATATTAATAGAAATCCTACAATAGTAATGTTAATAATAATAATAACAACTGGTAAATCATGAAAGAAGCACAATGCAGAAAGTGAAATTTCTGCGAGAAAGAATTCTCATTTTGGACCAGTCTTTATTCATCTTCAATCTTCCACAAACCTTCTTATAAACCGTGGACGGTTGCTATCTGGGCTTATCTTTGCTAAGCGCTAAATGTCAGCGTGAGTTTAAGACAAGACTATTACGCGCGGCCCTGAGAGAGAGCAAGTCGATGGGGAAGAGTCGAGCGGGGTGAGTACGGAGATATCAAAGCAATGGACTGGATGAAAGTGTTCTAAATTGGAGGAGACCAGGAAATGAAAGAGCTCTGGATGACAGAAGAATAAAAATATTTTATTTCAATGTTTTCTCCGCGTCCATTTCCCTGAAAGCTCTGTGGAAAATCGAGGGCAAAGTGCCGAAAGATGTATTATATACGAGAATTATGTTAAAACTAGTATGTATGTCTGTATGTTGAGTGCTCAGCCCGGAGGCTGGTTTTATCCTCAACATCTCTGCCATCAGCTGTCATAGATGGCATAGGTGTCGCTGAAGAAGTGTACTACGGAAATCAGCAGTCAGGTAGTGTTCCATTGCTTTCCTCACCACCCAGAAGTAGCTATTACATATGTCTGCCAATCCCGCTAATATGAACGCACCAACTAACCCTATGAGGAATATTTTATCACCATTCTTAACAGGGACTAGTTACATAATGAATAGCACAATTTTAAGATTTTCTCGTTTTATTAGACTATATTTATTTTATTTCAACATACAGTTATTTAATTTTTTTTCACTCATCATTCTTATATTATTGTTAATTTAATTCGTATTTAATCGAATTATTGCAATTATTCCTGGTTAGATGGAAGAAAGGGTCTGAACGCTGGGTAAAATAAAACATCACTTACTTACTTACTTACTTACTTACTAGCACCCTCATACCTTCGTTAATTTCATGTTGTCAAAGCCAAGGATGAGACTGAGACAGGACAATGAAAGTAACAAATAACAAATTTTTTCTAGTCCACACCAGAAGACATAGTACACTGTAAGAACTAGGTCTTGTCAACACAGGCAAGTCTTCGACAGTCTAAATTACTATTTAAAAAGTAACTAGAAATTTGGAATGAAAACATTAATATACTGTATACATTTTAGATATTGCTCTCTATACGTGAAAAGTTCAAAGTTACCGAGCTCGATAGCTGCAGTTGCTTAAGTGCGGCCAGTATCCAGTAATCGGGAGATAGTGGGTTCGAGCCCCACTGTCGGCAGCCCTGAAGATGGTTTTCCGTGGTTTCCCATTTTCACACCGGGCAAATGCCAGGGCTGTACTTTAATTAAGGCCACGGCCGCTTCCTTCCAATTCCTAGGCCTTTCTTATCCTATCGTCGCCATAAGACCTATCTGTGTCGGTGCGACATAAAGCAAATAGCAAAAAAAAAAAATTTTAAAAACTTCAAAGTATGCAGTGGGACTAGTTCAACATTACAGCAGTAAATTATGTTGATATTTCTACGTGCAAGAAAGTGACTATTTCACCTTGCCAAATGAGAGGTTTTATTAAAATTCCAAATCATATCTCTACCATACCTACAGCGAAACATCCACGATCAAAATTTGTTAGCTGTCACACGCGAAAAACTGCGAGAAGAGTCCTATCTTGTGCTTGTCGATGGAGGTACTGTCTTTGCATGTGCCATAATGGAAGAAGATGATTCACTGACTTCACTAAAAGAATATATTTTTTACTAAAGAGTTTAAATGGGATTGTCGTCATTTCTTTGTCCTTGTAACGTATATCGGGTGCCAATCACTATCTACAAAACGTACCCGTTTTCTCAGTATCGCTGCGGCAGGAGACGGTACTCGGTAAATGAAACGGCGTATAGTTTTTAGTGCCGGGAGTGTCCGAGGACAAGTTCGGCTCGCCAGATGCAGGTCTCTTTATTTGACTCCCGTAGGCGACCTGCGTGTCGTGATAAGGATGAAATGATGATGATGAAGACTACAATACACCCAGCCCCGGGACACATGTGGCCAAAGGCCAGTACGCTAACCATTTAGCCATAGAGCCGGATGGAACTCGGTGACAGACATAGTACGAACTCATGCCTATAGAGCTGTGCGCGTCAACGTGGTAAATATGACTCAATTACTTCACTGAAAGTCCGACTCGTTGGCTGGGTGGTCAGCGTACTGGCCTTCAGTTCAGAGAGTTCCGGGTTCGATTCCCGGACGGGTTGGGGATTTTAACCTTCATTGGTTAATTCCAATGGCTTGGGGGCTGGGTGTTTGTGCTGTCCCCAACATCCCTGCAAATCGCACACAACACATAACACTATCCTCCACCACAATAACACGCAGTTACCTACACATGACGCCATGGTTAAAAAATCCCTCATCGGAGGGTCTTCCTTACAAGGGCTACACTCGGCTAGAAATAGGAACACGAAATTATTATTATTATTATTATTATTATTATTATTATTATTATTATTATTATTATTATTATTATTATTATATTTCACTGAAAGAAAGTATTTTTAAGTACAAAATTCGTAGTCGTAAGAGGTTGATTGTATCTTTCTTGTAAGTGGAGGTAACCTATATCTCCATATTGCCCTGAAAGTCAGGAGAACATAGGGATTGTATATACTACTCATTTTCTAGACGTGAAATCCGTATAGTAACGACGTAGATGTATACTACATTCCATTATTCCGTAAGATTTGGTCATTTATTTTTAATCATTATGCCTGTCCGTCTGATAAATTCATACCGTTGACAAAATATCTCGCTTCTCAAGCATGTCGTATAATAACCTTTCCGGATAATAGCGGTCGTGAGTAGAAACTTTAATGGTAGCAGTGGTAATGTCGAGCAAAAACGTTCAAAATTACCTCCGCAAACTGAGAGGTTGAAAATAGACTTCGTCCTTTGATTTCTGAGTACGAAAGACATTTGTCCGGTTTGAAGGTCAAGAAAGGGGAAGCTTTCATATGGAGTTATTTTTGTTAGGCTAAAATTAGAAAGATTTGGGAGAGCTGCAAGGGGATTTACTGGTAGTTGATCCTAGAACAATTCAAGGAAATTGGTTTTGTATTGTATAAGTGAACAAAAACACCGCACTCAGGAACTCTCATGATGTGTGTCTAGTATTTGTTTCGGACACTATTTAATGCTTTGTGCCCGAAGCTGCAAGAGTTAATATGAGGGTTTACCTGAGGGTACTGAAGATATCTTAAATAAAGTGAAATTTTTGCGTTGTATGAACAAACAGACATTTATAACACAAGGAAAGTAAATTATAATACTTTGGTCATATGAATCAAGGCAACTACACACATATGTTTCAAGTAATACTGCACTCGAAAATTGATGGCAAGTGAGGGTTGGACCGCCGAAGAACACCATGGCGTGGGTTCCTGAGAAAGAATCTACATAAGATACATACATTACCATTGACTGTCAATTTCTAAGGGAACAAACCAATGAAGGAAGAAGAAGCGAACAGTAATTTTCAAATGCATTAAAAAACATGAACATTTTGGAGTTAAAATATTCTCGATCTTGCTGATTCTGTAATAATAATAATAATCATAATCCTATTTGCTTTACGTCCCACTAACTACTCTTTTACGGTTTTCGGAGACGCCGAGCTGCCGGAATTTAGTCCCACAGGAGTTCTTTTACGTGCCAGTAAATCTATCGACACGAGGCTGCCGTATTTGAGCACCTTCAAATACCACCGGACTGAGCCAGGATCGAACCTGCCACGTTGGGGTCAGAAGGCCAGCGCCTTAACCGTCTGAGCCACTCAGCCCGGCGATTCTGGAATATAGTGTAACATTACCCTAGGATTAGAAAAGGTACCGTTCTAGCATTTGCCTGAAATGAGTGTGGAAAACTCTGGCGAAAAAGGTATAACTTACTTAGGATAGCCCCTGTGAGCACTACGATTTTTATCTAGAATTTCGGAGTGGTGCGACCACTCAGTCCTATTGTGGAGCAGACTTAACCGTTCTACTCTGAAAACTTCTAGAGGGAATATTCTTCCTATGAATAGATGACGAACAGAAGAAGTGTTTGATGAAACAGTTTGAGAAAACAATTTTAAAAGACTTTTACTATTGGTTCTTTAGGGTTTTGTTCAAACGTAACAAATATTCAGCAAGGAATTTGTGCCACAAAATCCATCCCCAGCGGAACACCCGGTTGGTAGTTGTCCTTATATTCCCAAGAAAGCAAGCTTGATTGCTGATATTATGATCACAGCAATGGGACGTATGTGGAATCTCAACCACAGAGAACCGATTTTTCGATTTAGAAATCTCATATGCATTGGTTGATATACGAACTGCGACCGCCTTCGTGAGAAACAAGTTTGTCGTTCGGGTACCACACCGCGTTCCCAAGATAAAAAATATGTTCAATTACTACTCTCTCTCTCTCTCTCTCTCTCTCTCTCTCTCTCTCTCTCTCTCTCTCATTGGCTACCGGTACGTTGAAGAACCCATGCGAGACTGAATTCCGCCACATCTGATGTCTTAAAATCTGTAACAGTTGAAGAGTTAATCAAAAAACTTTAACATGTATTGTTATTCCCTAGAAAATACTGGTGGGATATCATTAAAATTAACATCATAGAGAGGTTAATTCCGTACTTTTTTTCTCACTCCTGTTTATTGCAAGCTCGGTAGTGTGAGGCAAATCGCTTTCGCATTGCAGAAAATAATATACGAGCGGCGGTACTTATGCTCGTTTTAATAGGACGTAATTAAAGTGAACCCTTGCATTCGCTTGCTATGTGGATCTCGCAGGAATCTCCCAATATTATAACATGTGATTACATTTCCTGGCTTCAGGGTCATACAGGTGGTGGTGGTAGAAAGGGTTTCAGAATATCATCTAATTGAATTGGGTGGATATCGTGGCACTCTTCCGATCTCGTGGGACACCAGTTGGAGATAATTACGCTCGAGGCTCTTTAGCATCCGTTGTGAACGCTGCCTGAGGCGTGCGGGCGCATTCAGTTTAACCTTCATCCGCTGGTAAGCAGCAGTGTTACCAATACTGAGTTAGTCACCCATCTGGGGTATTGGAGGGGAACATTTGGAACATACGATTTATATTTCTCATGCTCACCTCAAGATGCAAATTCTGATTCAGTCGTACTTAAACGCTCCTTATTCTAATCACCGTGATAGAGAAGCCGTTGAGGGATAAATCGTCATCCTTCCAAACTACTGTACCTGTATATCCCTTTGAACAGGAGTATTTCAGAGCTATTTTACAAAACGTGTTTTACTCTAGCGTTGCCAGGTAAAATGCCCATTATTAGGTTTGAATTTTCATCGTTTAATTTATTTATTTATTTATTTATTTATTTATTTATTTATTTATTTATTTATTTATTTATTTATTTATTTATTTATTTATTAGCAAGCCCCCATGGCTCAGGCGGCGGCGTGCCGACCTCACATCAGTGGGTTCCATGTTTCAAATCCCGGTCACTCCATGTGAGATTTATGCTGGACAAAGCGGAGGCGGGACAGGTTTTTCTACAGGTAGGTACTCCTGTTTTCCCTGTTATCTTTCATACCAGCAACGCTCTCCAATGCCATTTCATTTCATCTGTCAGTCATTAATCATTGTCCCAGAGGAGTGCGACAGGTTTCGGCAGCCGTAGCCGGCACAATTCCTATCCGCCACTAGATGGAGGCTTCATTAATTCCATTCCTCACCCGCACAAATGACTGAACAAGCTGTGGATTAACATTTTCATTTATGTATTTACTAGCAAGATACCCGTGCTTCGCTACGGTATCATACTGAAATTTATAATTGAATGGATATCGATTTATATATAATCCGTCAAAATGCGAGATCTGACTCGTTTTCTGAGAGATTACGGCAAGTTCCCTCCCATTTTTCAATCTTTCTTTCCAGCAATCGATTTCGTACTTCCCGGGCTAGGACCATGTATTCCACCCGGTCAGTTCAGTCCCTAAAAGTTTTCCATCTTTTCCTATAAGCATTTTTAATATGGATCAAGTTCTTGAGGAGATTCGGCGTGGTGTCTTCTTGGGTGCCTTGGCAGTACTGAACCCGCGGCCGGACTGCATTTGTAGTCATTACCCGTCCAGACCCGTTTCCAGCGCGGTCCGCACATTTGACGACGGTCCAGAATATTATTATTATTATTATTATTATTATTATTATTATTATTATTATTATTATTATTATAGATGTTCTGGACCCCACAGCAAGATGCAAGACCGCTAATTGGCGGTAAATTCCATCTGCTGCCATTGACATTTTTGACATTGTGACCAGCACCATTATCGCGCGTAGGCAAGTACGCGGAATTTCTGGCGATAGGAATGACATACTTCCGTGCATTATTGACCTTATTATAGAGGTGAACAATTGGACAGTCAATCTCATTCCTATCGTTTATTTCAAATGTTTTTAATTTTTATTTATATGCCAGGAGAATCTACTGTAATCAAAGAACGTTCTCCGAAGGAAAAGATGGCTCTTGAAAACGAACCCAGGAAAGATTAAAAATGATCGGTTTATGCTCAGAATAAGTACATCGAAAATCCACAGCCTGTTTCCAGTCATTCGACAGGGTCAGGAATGGAATGAATATACAGTAAAATCAATTGGTCTAACCTCCTTTTACACCCCACCGTCGTTAGTTTCATTCCCCCCCCCCCCCCGCAAAAAAGAAAAGAAGGCGTGTTTCTTTATGTTTAAAAGAGATTCCAAACTCCAATGTTCACGTCTATAACCTTCAGTTTTGAGATATAAGTATCCCCATAAAAATAATTCACTATTTTCACATCTTTCACACTCCCCCCTCCCCTAAGTGAATTTTCCTGCAACAAACTCGTTTCTTTAATTGTAAAGTATCTTCTAAATACCAATTATCACGACTCTAACTTCTTCAGTTTTTGATTTATGTGTCCTCATGAAAGGAACTCAACTCCTTTTCACTCCCGCCCCCTCCAAGATTATTCCCCCCCCCCCAAACGCGTTTTTCTTTGATTTTAAAGGAGATCCAAATACAAATTTTCACGCCTGTAACAAATATAGTTTTTATTAGATGTAAGTATTCTCATACAATTAAGTCTATTAATTTTTCAATAATTTCACCCCACCCCCTCATTGGATTTTCGGAAATTACGCGTTTCTTTACTTTTTAAAGCAGATTCAAAACATCAAATTTCACGTCTGTAACATCTTCATTTTTGAGATATCAGTAGCCTAATTAAAATAAATCAACACTATCTTCAGTCAACTTTACCCCCCCCTCCACCCAAGTGGTATTTCCGAAAACTAAAAATACATGTTTCTTTATTTTTAATAAGATAAAAAAATACAATTTTTCAATTCTGTAACATGTTAACTTTTTTTAGATATACTGTAGAAATTCTCATTTTAAAATTTCACCACTTTTAGTTCCCCTTAAGTGGAGTTTCCAAATACAAAACACCTACGTTTCTTTACATTTACAGGAGATTCAAAATACACACTTTTTACGTCTGCAACAATTTACGTTTCTCAGATATTCTGTAGATATAGTCTTTCACAAAATTCACCCCAATTTGTCACTCCTGTTCGACCGCCATTAATTGGATTTACCAAAAGCAAAAAAATACGTGTGTCTTTGTTTTTAAAGGAGATCCCATATACAAATTTTCAGTTCTGTAATATCTTCAGTTTCTGAGATATATGTATCCTCATTAAAGGTATTCAACCTATTATTCACCCCTTTAAACCCATCCTATTGGGATTTACAGAAAAGAAAAAAATACGTTTACCTTCATTTTTAAGGGAGATTCTAAATACCAATTTTTACATCTGTAAACTTTTAAAGTTTTAATATGTAGACACACTTATTTTAAAAATTCACCCCCCCCCCTTTTCACCCCCATATTTGGATTTTCCAAAAACGAAAAAATACCTGCTTCTTTAGTTTTAAAGTAGATCCCAAATACCAATTTTCAGGTCTGTAATATCTCCAGGTTCTGAAATATATAATTAGCCTCATTAAAGGCATTCAACCTTTTTTTTCACCCTTTTCCACCCTTCCTATTGGGATTTTAAGAAAACAAAAAATACATGTTTCTTTATTTTTAAAGGAGATTCTAAATACCAATTTTTACATCTATAAACTTTAAACGTTTTGAGATATAGATACACTCATTTTAAAAATTCGCCCTCTTTTCACCCCCCCCCCCCCCATTAATTGGATTTTCCGAAACTAAAAAAAATATGTGTTTCTTTATTTTTAAAGGAGATTCCAAACACCAGTTTTCAGGTCTGTAATATCTTCAGGTTCTGAAATATAAGTAGCTACATTAAAGGCATTCAACCCGTTTTTCACCCTTTTCCACCCTTCCTATTGGGATTTTTTGAAAACAAAAAAATATGTATTTCTTTATTTTTAAAGGAGATTCTAAATACCAAATTTTACATCTATAAGCTTTAAAAGTTTTGAGATATAGATACACTCATTTTAAAATTTCACCCCCTTTTCAGCCCCACCATGAATTGTATTTTCCAAAAACAAAAAATACGTGTTTCTTTATTTTTAAAGGAGATCCCAAACACCAATTTTCAGGTCTGTAATATCTTCAGTTTCTGAGATATAAGCATTCTCTTTAAAGGCATTCAACCCCTTTTTCACCTCTTTTTACCCCTCCTATTGGGATTTTCCGAAAACAAAGAAATACGTGTTTCTTTATTTTTAATGAACATTCTAAATACCAATTTTTACATCTGTAAACTTTAAAAGTTTTGAGATATAGATGCACTCATTTAAAAAATTCACCCCCCCTTTTCACCCTCCTATTAATTGGATTTTCCAAAAACAAAAAAATACGTGTTTCTTAATTTTTAAAAGTGAACATAAGTTCCAATTTTCAGGTCTGTAATGTCTGCGGTTTTTGAGATATAAGTACCGGTATCCTGATTAAATGGCATTCAACCCATTTTTACCCTCTTTCACCCATCCTATTGGGATTTTCTGAAAATAAAAAAATACGGGTTTCCTTATTTTTAAAGAAGATTCTAAATACCAATTTTCACATGCGTAAACTTTTAAAGTTTTGAGATATAGATACACTCATTTTAAAATTTCACACCCCCTTTTCACCCCCTTAGCGACGGTATATCCAAAAATCCTCTCTTAGCGAGCACCTACATCTTAATATGAATATATCATCAAAATTTCATTCATTTATGTCCAGTAGTTTTGGCTCGGCGATGATGAATCAGTCAGTCAGTCAGTCAGTCAGTCAGTCAGGACAAGTTACTTTATATATATAGATTAGTGACAGTTGAGAACAAAGGTATTTTAAATATGGCAAACAAAACCCAAACTATATCATTCTACACATGTATAACACTGTATAACGTCATTTAACTTGATACAGTCGCTTTACGTATTTAGTTATCAAAATGAAAGTCAGTTTATCTTGATTTGTGTTATGACCTAATATGCTTTAAGATTTAAAACAATGGTTCACAAGTGTAAGTTGATGCACAGTAAGAGAGGAGTTTCAAAGCGCACTTTCTCAATACTGGAAAAGAGTTTTTATCAAGCAAGTTCCAAAATGAATATTCATACCTACATAGCAAAGTACTTTAATTTCAAATAGTACTCGACAACCATCGTATTATTTATTAAACCGAAATAAGTTTTTAAAATGTATAAGAAACAAAATAAAATATAACGCGGTGCCGTTACCGATCCCCGCCTTATAGTATAAAATCTACAATATCCTTTTCTCCATCTTCTTGTGCGTCACCTATGTATTTCCACATAACTATTTTTCGTAAGTTTTCGTAAGTTTCCTCTCGGAGGGCAACCTTGGAATCAAAGAAGGATTGAAATTAAAACTAGTATTACTGACCCCCAAAATTCCTTCCTTTTTGCTTCTTAACACTTGCATGCCCCATGAACCTCTGAAGACTCTGGGAAAAGACATAGCCAGTTCTGGAAATGTAAGTGGTAACCTCAGGAAGGTATATCTGTAGTACCTTCATGGCGTGGAAGTAGAAAACCAACGAAAACTATTTTAAGGGATTCTGAAGTTGTAACTCGAACCCATCATCTCCCAGCTGCACGCGTATAGATCATACCGTGCAGCTAATTTCTTGGAGTCTCCGAGAACTTGTAGATGAATTATTATTTTCGACTTCTCAATAACACAACCTTTCAAACTGTTAACGATCCAAGCAAAAAGACATTGTTCACTCACTTCTTAAAAGAGAAAAATAAAACTCATCGCTGCGAATAGACAGCAGCTAAGATGGAATAACTGCGACAAATCAAATTATTATATCCCTTATACACTGAAACTACAACAATCCGTAGTGCCCTAACTGACACCTGCCTTTCTGAGATCTTCTTGTTCTTGTTTTTTATTTTGTTCTTTTACTTATTAGGCTATTATTCTTCAAGTGCCATATCCGGTCCCCCATATGTTGGCGATCAACATGGAGAAAGCACCCATTTCTTTAGCTAACTTGAAAAGTTGTTCGGTGTTGTTGATGGAAGTCCAGTCTTTGATATTTTGGAGCTATGGCATCTACCCGCCTCCTCTCTTGTCTAAAGTCTTTCCTTGTAATATGAGGTGTAGAAGCCCGTACTTTCCACATCGCAGAACATGGGCTATATGCCCTGTTTTCCTGGCTTTGATGATGTTTGCCAGCTCTGGCTCTCGTTAACACTTCATTATTGGTTGCAATATCTGTTCAGGGAATTCTGAGTATTCTCCTGTGTAACCACATTTCAAAGGCTTCTAATCTGTTCAGTGAGGAAGCTTTGACAGTCCAGGTCTCTTCACCATAAAGCAATGTTGACAAGACGTAACATCTCGACAGCTTTTATTCTGACTTACACCATACCTAACGATTGCAAGTGACTAATCTCATGTTTTAATCCGTATTGAAATCTGTTAATATACAATAATAAAGTTTTATTATGAATCCACCTGTTCAATACATTATAATGTTGTTACATTAAACAGATTCGGATTTGGCTGATGATGCTCTATAGGGGAGCGAAACATGTCCCATATATAACTTTTTAACTAATGAAGTTATTTTAATGTAACAACATTATAATGTATTGAACAGGTGGATTCATAATAAAACTTTATTATTGTATATACCTAACGATGTCATAAAGGCCCCCAACCTAGGAATAATATTTTGTTGAAGCTGAGCATTGAACAGGAAACCGTATGTAGAACAGCTATTCTATAAAGAACAGCAATGCTATTCGTAAACCATTTCAATTTATTGGTTATTTTTCATGAATGCTTTAATGACCGAACGAACGATGGAATTCAAGAAATAACAGTTCATTTTACTTATCTTGTTTCGGCAGATGGAGGTTTCTTTGGGAACAATTGTTGGGCATTTCTTGCAAAGAACGAGGTGGCAGCTCTAGTGAGCAGATCATGTTAGGTAGCACAGTTTAAACTAGTGCGCAGAGGTGCATTTACTGCGCTTACTACTGTTCACGAGGCAAGCAACATCCGTAAAGTTCCCTTTCTTACTTTCTCCGGCGCTACGTCTCGAGGGCTGCTGCTGTTCTCGCGAGAAAAGCCTTGTTCCACATTTTGATGAAGAAACATATTTACTAAGCGTGTGTGTGTGTGTGTGTGTGAGGAAGTGTAATTTAGCAAGCTTAGAAAATATAAAGAGATTTATTAACCCTTTCCATGTAATTTAACGAAGAGTGTGTGTAGCGCAATACTTCATCATCATCAGTGGTAATTATTGTTGGCTTGGGGTGGAGGAAAGAAGGTCCTTGATCTCTTCTGTCGCATATGTATTACGAGACTACTAATGAGAAACTGTAAGTTTCCTCTCGGAGGGCAACCTTGGAATCAAAGAAGGATTGAAATTAAAACTAGTATTACTGACCCCAAAAATTCCTTCCTTTTTGCTTCTTAATACTTGTATGCCCCATGAACCTCTGAAGACTCTGGGAAAAGACATCCTGAGAAATATCAGGATTCCACCACAAGTGAATCAGAAGTTGTTGTTGTCTTTATTACTACATTGGTCCCATTGTGTAGGAAGTATAGGAACACCGTCATTGCCTCTAATCCAGAGGGTCAGGGATTCGGTACCTGGACAGATCAAGAAATACAGCTGCCTGGTTTGGGCTGTATGGCTGTTAACCAGCATTCCGAGGATGGTGAATTCGAACTTCACCGTCAGAACTCCTGAAGGAGATTTTTTGTGATCTCCCACTTTCACACCAGGCAAATACTGGGGATGTACCCTAATTACAGCCACAGTAGCTTCCTTCGTAACACTTACCGTTCCTATTCCATCGCCGTCATCATATCTGAGTTGCTGCGACTTAAAACTAATAACAAAAATGATCAATAATGTTAATCTCAGCTTGAGAGTGTGAATGCAAGGCGTAGTAGCTCAGATACCAGATCACTAGCCTTCGTTATCTGTTAAAGGTGTTGTTTCATATTTAAGCTTTAAGTTTTAAATTTGGAAATATTTTCTCGACAATAATCACGGTCATTTTCCAACTGTTAGATCAACTGACTGTGGAACTGTATTGTTTGGATACCCAAGGTTTGAATTCCGGTGGTGACATTTTCCAATTTCTGACAGTGTTTCTGGAGTGTGTTGTCACTAGATCAAGGATAGCCTATCCATATGTCGCCGCGAAATTATTACCTAAACGTAATTTCTTGTAAGATTTCTCTTAGTATTGGGCAGAATTAGCAGTTACAACAACTGTGTTTTCTTTTGACTGAAGTCGTCATCCGTATTATGTAGGCATTGGAATTTGAAGGTCATTGAAACATAGGTTCGTGAGCAAATCATTACTTGACACCATTGTGCCGTGAGCTTTGAACAACTGACGGCAATTATTGTTAATTTCTAAATGGTAGCCGGTGGCTTTCACTTCATTTTGAAGTACATCATCTTGTTTGGTTGCACGTGTTGCTGTTTATGCAATACTTTCCTTCTAGCTCAGGGCCTCTCAAACGCCCAAACTCTCACGCGTGCAAATCAAGGCGCAAGAGCTCCGTGCACTGTGCATCGGTTCCACTCGCCTCGGCTCGGACCAACGCTTCTTCTCTGAGCTAATCGGCTAAGCTCGGCTCAACTAGGCTCAACTCAGCTCGGATTTGGAGCACAACGGAGCAAGAGAGGAAGAGGGAGACAGTGCGAGCGAGCGAGACAGGGGTGGTGAAAGAGAGAGACAGCGCTATTGCTCCAAATCGAGGAGTGGGGGGTCTGCATTCTGGGCAACCAAGCGAAGTCGTCTTTTGCACCAGGCGCATGCACCCTGAGAGACCCTGTAACTGGCATTCTCCTCGTAAACTGGAAAATGTATAATCTTCCGAGTCTGATTCTAGCTAAGTATCAATTTAGCTTGCACTGAGGCTTAAGAATACTCTGACTAGCTGAGTCTGTCGATGACGAATTAATAGTTACAAACGTCCAACATATTTGGCAGGGAAAACTGAAAATACTGTGGAAATCTGTCCTAATCACAGATCTTCCGAGTGTTTTAACGAACATAGGACAACCTCGAACAAATAGGTTGTAACTACCAATAAAGGTAAGTATGTATTCTGCCCGAAGGCAGGTCTAAACCTCCGCAGGGGTGTTTACGTACGGTAGGGTGGCCAGTTCCTTTCCGCTTCTCCATTCCCTTATCCCCCACCAACAGCGTGTGGCAAGCCATCCAGATCTTGACCACGCCCAATGTTGCTTAACTTCGGAGATCTCACGGGATCCGGTGTTTCAACACGGCTACGGCCCTTGGCAACTACCAATAGAGTGATATGAATGGTGTGTGTGTGTTTTTTGCAAGTGTTTTTTTTGCTAGGGGCTTTACGTCGCACCGACACAGATAGGTCTTATGGCGACGATGGGATAGGAAAGGCCTAGGAGTTGGAAGGAAGCGGCCGTAGCCTTAATTAAGGTACAGCCCCAGCATTTGCCTGGTGTGAAAATGGGAAACCACGGAAAACCATCTTCAGGGCTGCCGATAGTGGGATTCGAACCTACTATCTCCCGGATGCAAGCTCACAGCCGCGCGCCTCTACGCTCACGGCCAACTCGCAGAATAAATAAGTTACTCTTGAGTATAAAACTGAAAGAAAGCCTCCGTGACTCAGACGGCAGCGCGTCGGCTTCTCACCGCTGGGTTCCGTGGTTCAAATCCTGGTTACTCTATGTGAGATTTGCGCTGGTCTAAGAGGAGGCGGGACAGGGTTTCCTCCGGATACTCCGGTTTTCCCTATCTTCTTTCATTCCAGAAACTCTCCCCAATATCATTTCATTTCATCTGTCAGTGATTAATCATTGCCCCAGAGGAGTGCGACAGGCCTCGGCAGCCGGCACAATTCTTATCCTCGCCGTAAGATGGTGGCTTCATTCATTCCATACCTGACCCGGTCACAGACTGGAAAACAGATTGTAGGATTTTTTTATTTTTATAAAACTGAAAATGACAGTGAATGTGCGTTGCGAGTCTGCTATAGAACCGTACGTTCAGCATCCCACAGTGGGACATAGGTATAAGATATTATTGTTCCTTGTTTTTAATTGCCTTTTCTTTGAAAAACACTTATAGCGTGATCATTGCAACGACACCTCCAGTCTTACGTGGAATCCGAACTAAGGGGACGTGACTTTTCTTTTCAAACATCCAACATTCGAATCACTCCCACATTGGCGAGCAGCCAGTATTGTTGTCAATCAGCTATCATACCATCTTATCTTCTTCCTTTTAGCGTCAATCATAGTCAATTTCTGCCAGTGTTTCTGGAGTGTGTTGTCACTAGATCTAGTTAACAGATAGCCTATCCATATATCGCCACGAAATTATTACCTAAACGTAAGTTTTTGTAAGATTTCTCTTAGTATTGGGCAGAATCTGCAGTTACAACAACTGGGATAACGTTTTCTTTTGACTGAAGTCGCCATTCGTATTATGTAGGCATTGGAATTTGCAGGTCATTGAAACACAGCACAGCTTTCATAGTCGAGCTCACTAAAACGTACTCTACGATAAGATAAGTGAAACAAAGTGGGTTGGCTGCACGGTTCGAGCCGTGTATCTGTTAGCTTGCACTCGGGAGTTAGTGGGTTCGAACCTCACAATTAAAAGCACTGAAGATAGCTTTCCTTGGTTTTTTATTTTCACACTAGGCAAATGTTGGCTGGCGTTATTCCTCAGTTAAGACCACAGTCACATTCTTCCCAGCCCCAGCCTTTCCTATCCCACCGTCACCACAAGACTTGTGAGAGTGGGTGCGGTGTTAAAGCAATAGCAGGGCAAGGAAACCAGAGATGAGTGGTTTGATCCCAAGCCATTGAGCGGGTTGGCTGCGTGGAACGGTTCGTCTGCTATAAGCTTCCACTCTGGAGATAGTGGGTTTGAACCCCACCATCGGCAGCCATGAAGGTGCTTTCCCTTGGTTTCCCGGGGAAATGCTGAGGATATACCTTAATTAACCCCACAGTTGCTTTTTTCCCAATCATTCGCTTTCCTCTCCCATCGTCGCCGGAGTAAAGTAGGACGTTAAACCGCAAGCAAGAAAACAAGAAACAAAAAACAAAAAACAGATCAGAGATTTCGAGCCATTGCGAGTTCCAATAACTTTGATGGGATTGATTCTTCTGATTGACTCTAGAAAAGTCTTTGGATAGTATCTTACTTCACCTTTTCAATTATAGGGACAAATAATTATATCTGAATGCCATGTTGATATAAAATAATCAGGTAGAGCATGGGACTAATAAACAAAAGTTCCAACCACTGAGAGAACAAATATAACAGCCTGTTATTTGTTCACGACGTACCGACGACAGTAATATTAGATGAATATCTTTAGTCTCGCATGGCTGACGAGATTCACCCTTCTGTGGGGATGGTAATTATATTCTGTTTCTATAATTCTACAGAAATCCCTTCATTTCACATATTATTTCCATTTGGTTCGTTGCTCCCTGATTCGCTCATTAAAACTTTTTCATATTCATTTCCTTTCTGATTCCGCCACATCTCTTCCTGTTCATTGTACTAACATCCTGCTACAGTATCTTCAGGAAGAGTCAGCCCCTTGCTGCTTTTCTGTTGTCTTCTTGTTTGTGCAGAATTCATTTCTGTAGGAAGGGAATATTGCCTGGTAAATCTCTCATTACGATATCACTGAATGTATCCAGTTCAGTACTGATGCACAAAGGTATCAGCAATACCTAGTTATTTTGAATCACTCCCTATGTACTAAATAAGATCATTTGATCAGTTACACGATACGTTTATGTGTATCTTCTTTAAGTGAATTGTAATTTAATATTTTATAATGAAAATTGATAGTTCCTCGCATTGATATTTTGTTTCTACGGAGACAGAGTTGACGCTAAGATAACCATAGGAACTTGTTGGAATAATGTAACGTACGTAGGAGAGAACTCACTGTAATTCCTGGAAAATAAAGTTTTAAGTCAGGTCTAGCAAATTAATGTTTAATTTAAAGTATCGGCTGGTCATAAAGGGCCCCTTTCCTGCGACGTTAACGACAACTTCTTCTTCTCTTTCATTTGTAAACGTATCATCCGAAGAATGTTGTTCTAAAATACTTGTTCTGGTGTATTATAGATAATGAGGTATTTTTAATTTATGGATGTAGTTTTCTTTTTGATATATTAGCGTGCGCCCAAATATTCTACTTTTCGGATGGATATGGAAAACTAATCCATTAGGATGGTCAACAAACGAGAAATTCGATAAAAACAGAAAATCTCCTGATTGTTGAATAACTGTGGCTTATGTTTAAAGACACTTCATATAGGTTATTATTTCCTGCTTTTGTTGACGTCTTGCCCAGTTATTCGAAAGTCCAATACACATTATATAACTTGAAACATCCTGGTCGATTTGCAGTGCAGGCTGCTCTAACCTGACTCTTCAGGTTTTTTTAAAATCCAAAAACACAGTAGTGTTGTGGTGTCGGGGAAATCCTTCATAGCAGTGATTTGTCTGTCATGATACATTTATTTTTCTTCTTAATAATTCAGCTTCAGTTTTTGTCACTTGTGTACCATCCAGACGGATACAGGAACACATTAATCCTCAAGTGAAATGTATTTGTATTGCTTTCATTAATCTCAAAAATGAAAAGAGTTTCTGGTAGCCATGATGTAGTTGTGCTCGCGTTGAAGGCACATTTATTATATATGTAAACTAGCTGGCCTATAAGCTTAAAACTTCCTCTTTGACGGGCACTAGCCAAGATATTTGCTACTACAAAGCTGTAAATTATCCTCGTCCTATATATTTACTCTGAAATAAAATATATCCAAGAATCCATCCACTTTTTATAAAGTACTGTATATCTGCGAAACACAATTACAGAGAACAGATAATTCCTACCACACATCAGATATTTCCTGTCACTTAGAGGTTGCTGAAAACAGTTGGGACGTTTCATGCACGATCCGTTTGGCTTGTTCCATGATATTCTACTGGCTAATTCTCAAGAAGTTACCGCCACTTGGAGCTGATTTCCGAAGAAAACTTGAGCAAAATTTGTCAAATAAATCTCAATACTTAGTTACAATAATTTGAATGTTGTTCTTAAAACACAATATTTGTATTTAATTTTTCTCGTGTAAAGAATAAAATAAAATTAAATCGACTCTTCACAAATAAATCTTCGTTTAATTGGCTCGTGTTCTGGAGCATTAACATTTTGAATTCATGCACGCCGCTACGAAATTCAAAGACAGCTGTGCAATTCATAGCGTGTGGGTAGTTTCATCGAAATTGATGGTGGCATTTTTGAAAATGTGACATAAACTTAGTAAGAACGTACATTAATAACACAAAATGTAACGCATGCACCAAGTGGACAGAATTCGTGGGATTTTTAACAGTTATTGTTGTTTTTATTATTCCATATGAAAAATATACTTTAGTAGTTAAAAAAGTTAAAATTTCTGCACGAAGCAATTAAGGAATTAGAAACATATGTTGAATTTTAGAACACGATCCAGTTAAATAAAAGCTTATTTGTGAAAAGTTTATTTTACTTTATTTCACCTCTCCAACGAAAGAATTTCAAGAAATAATTTGTCCTTAAAAAAAGCTATGAAATTATTATTGTAACTTTTTAAATATTGAGATCAGGATACAGGAGCATATGGCATTTTTGGTCGAAATATTTTCATCAGTCAGTTCGGAAGGGGCAGTAATCCCTCCCTGTGCAATTTATTTGCTGGTGCGTCTTAACCTAGAAATTATTTGGGCTTATATGTTTGTTTAAAGTTTACGAAGTGCCCAAAACTATTTGATTACCCTTAATTTGGGTACGCCAGAAACATTACATATGTTTTGGGTAAATGCACTGTATTTACTGTGGAGGAACTCCTCTCACAGTTTAGATATGATACGTTGTCATATAAGGCCATTTTGCATATTTCATTCAGGCCTGATTTCATCTGAAAACAACTTTTTAAAGCGGCTCTTTGTGACGGTTCTGTGAACACTGAATATGCAATCCAGAGAATAGAGTTCAGGGAATTCAGAACCTCAACCAAGTAATTTGTCAAAAAGGGCAAATGATGATTTTTTAAACCGATCATACAACAGCCCTAATGAGCCTTGGCATACCGAGCGACAGCTGCTCAGCCTGAAGGCCTGCAGATTACGAGGTGAGCGCGACCAATCCTCTCGGCTGTTGTTCTTCGCTTTCTGTACTAGGAAGGTAATATTCAGCATTTAATTTAATTTCGAATCTGTTGTTCCATTTTAATTGCTCCAAAATGGGTGTGCATATAATGCAATGTTCTATTGCAAACAACCTGATCGGACTTCCGAAGTTTTAAGATGGCTAATAATAATAATATCGTGTGGCTATTTCTAGCCGAATGCAGCCCTTGCAAGGCAGACCCTCCGATGAGGGTGGGCGGCATCTGCCATGTGTAGGTAACTGCGTGTTATTGTGGTGGAGGATAGTGTTATGTGTGGTGTGTGAGTTGCAGGGATGTTGGGGACAGCACAAACACCCAGCCAGCCCCCGGGCCACTGGAATTAACCAATGAAGGTTAAAATCCTCGACCCGGCCGGGAATCGAACCCGGGACCCTCTGAACCGAAGGCCAGTACGCTGACCATTCAGCCAACGAGTCGGACTTTAAGATGGCAATAACTAGCTTTAAGCAATAGAAAGCGCGTACGAATACGTCGAGTAAGATTAATCCAACAGAAAATGTAATAACTGAATAACGTTTCTCCAGCCTACAATCCAGATTTTTCACTTAGCAAGGTTTCTGTTTCTGTCCATGACCTGGTATCTCTGACTAGGACATAATTATTATCAATCATGTCGGAGACATATGCACGAAATTTCTCGTCTACATGTTCACGGAATGGATTTGCCAAAAGAATTCTGGACGTAAGAGGTAAACTATCGTACATGCAAAAACGACGTTGAGGTGACTTGTTTTGGTCGTGCCTTCTTATGGGTACAGTATTTTTTTTATTAAGATAATTTAGAGTCACTTTAACCCTAAGGTCTTATCGTGACTTCTAACTGTAGAATATACATTAAATTACAGTAGGGTGAAGAATGAAAAAAATATAAAAGTGGTATTTTAAACTGAACAGTTAAATTTTTGAATACAGACCACTGTCTTTGAAAAACTTGATAATTTGTTTGCACAGTGAAGGAGATGAGGTACAGTATTGTATGAGTAGATTTTGCAGGAATGAAGACAAAGTATGTGATACTATCGAATTTGGAAGGAGAAACCAGCGATAAACAGTGATTATACAATAGTTCAGCCTTATGCCATTCGCCGCACTCCTTATTGTACTGACGCTTGCAGAACTGTATCATAGTTAGAACTGCCCGTTCGATTTGCCTGAAAGGTAATAACATTTGTGCCTCAGTAGTTTCCTTTTGTTCTCCTGTAAAGTTAGTGAAGTATCACTTACGATAGTTTACATCTGACGTTCAGAATTGTAAGCTGGCAGAAGAATGGTTAAAAATTGAAACTAACAGCCTTTATTTTGAAGAAAAATACAAATATATCTGTTTATTTTTATTATTATTACTTGTTGGTTATAAGGAAATATTTTTCAGTCGACCTAATACTGCATTATCATTGCGGTGAACTTCAATAATTTATATTTGTGACTTTTTCGTGAATTAATTATTTTTAATGACATTCTTTTTTAACATTACACATTTACTTAATTGTCATTAAATCAATTTAAACTTTTCATAAAGTTTCATTTAATTGTTTGACAAATGATATGTATATATTGGTATAATTATTGTGTTGCATTTATTTTGCATTTGTGTTACAAATTAGTTTCTTTTAAAATATTTAATATTCTCCACCATTTTTCTCTACAATGATGTGGTTAAGTGTAAGAGAGAATCGGAAGTCCTAACATCGCCACTACTAAAGATAAATAAATAAATAAATAAATAAATAAATAAATAAATAAATAAATAAATAAATAAATAAAAAAATAAAAAAATTGCATTGATATTCTTATGTTGTCTCCAGCGGACTGAAGAACACAACTGCTCTTTCCTTCTACAAACGCAATGTACGTGCCGTTGCTGATTGTTAGCTTGTTCTTAATCAGTAGCACCCACTGCACATGACTTACAATATACTAATTCTGCTAAAAGCTGAGCATAAAGGAAGGATAGCTATCACATCTTCTGTATATGTTTCCACGTAGTTTCATTCGTTTTCTTACATGAATGCATGTAATATAGGAAGAGCTCTGTTCAATTTGATTTGAAGAATCCTTTGAACACCTCCCTGCACTATGAGTGTGCACAGAAACTGGGAAGCCCCACGCAAATAAATTGAAAATTACTGGCCAAGCGAACAGGAAACCTTAGAGGCGACGAATGTAGGAGACAATTTCCTTCCCGCGACTCTAACAAGCTTAGAAATCTTGTGTAATCCTTTTCTTACCCGCTCAAAGAAACCCACACCTGAAATAGATACTGCACTTAACTCTAGCGGTAACGTAACACTTGAAAAACGCTTTAAATGTGGCAGCAACCAATTTCTTCTTCTTCTTCTTCTTCTTCTCCTCCTTCTTCTTCTTCTTCTTCTTCTTCTTCTTATTATTATTATTATTATTATTATTAATTTTCCCCAATTTTGTGGGCTCGGTACCTTATGTGTATTTAGCCTTAGTTTAGGGCCGGATACTTTTTCTGATGCCGACCCTATGTGGATGGCTGTATTCACTAGTGCGTGTTTCTGTGGTGGTTGACTTTGTAGCGTGTTGTATGTACATTATAGTAAGTAAGTAAGTAATTAATATGTTTTATTTATCCTGGCAAAGTTAGGGATGTACTCCCTTTCTTACACTTAAGACTTTAAGACACTTGCACTTTACACTTTAAGACGAACACAAACATTCAGTCACAAGAGGAATTAACCATACGCAGTTAAATCCTGGATCCAGCCGGGAATCCAGCCTTCTGTACCGAAGACCAGTACATTGTCTCTTCAGCTGAGGAATCTTTGCCAGGCTGAGAAGTTTAGGCGGTAGGGCTCTGGTCTTTTGAGCCCAACTTGGCAGGTTCCATTCTGGCTAGTACGATGATACGAGAAGCTGCCCACATACGTCAGCCATGTGCTGGTAGATGTACTAGCACCCAAAAGAAATCTTGCGAGACAAAATTCCGACACACCCCCTGCGGGTGGGGGACGCACATGTAGAATACATCCGCGGTATCCCCTGCCTGTCGTAAGAGGCGACTACAAGGGGCGACCAAGGGGTGATTGAATTAGAACCATGAAACTACTCTTGATTCGTACCATCATGCGGGGAACACCATGGGTTGCATGTACTTGCGAGTAGTATCACTAAATTGGTACGAAATAGGTCTGTGATTAGTTGCAGTAAAAAGCCTGGCCTGGTGGATTCCAGTACCCGTGCCCATGTGGGCAACACCGCGGGTCTGGGCGTAGCCTGTGAGTTGTACCGCTATATGAGCGGCACCGTGGGTCAGCGTTGCCTGTGATTGGTACCCACTATGTGAGGAACACCACGGGAATACCGGCGCCCGTGACTAGAATACCTAGGTGAGGAACCTTACCGGTTTGCGTTGGCTATGAGTGGCGCCATTGTGTGAGAAACACCATAGGTCTGCGTTCTCTGTACGAATTGCAATACTTGTGAGTAGTACCATCTTGTGTGGACCACCGTGAGTCTTCGCTGCTTTTGATCAGTACCTCAAAATGACAAATACCATGGTTCTACATGGTTCTACTTTACTCGCGACATACACCATTCTGTGGGGCCTTAGACGTGAATTTAGCACCCCTTCAGACATCAAGCATCATTGTGCTTTACAAATGGTCCCTTGGTCAGTAATACTCTAATTAACTACCTTCTTTTTGAGTCTGATCCACTGTTTTTTTTTTTTTGTAGGGTTCATGTCCATTCATTCATTCTTCATGACTTTTATTTTATTTTGGTCAGTGGATGAATTTGAATTTTTTGTTACCCCATTTCGTACCATTAGGGGCCGATGACCTCGATGTTAGGCCCCTTTAAACAACAAGCAAAAAATTCCGGCACCTCGGCATCTCCGAGAATTATGAAAATGTAGTTAGTGGGACGTAAAACCTACAACATTTTAATTTTTACCAGTCTGATAACAGTGAAATATATCCCATGCCATTGTTCATGGACTAGATCACGTTGAAACAGTTGTGTGTAAACGGAAGGAAATTTCTTCTTTTTTCTTGCGTCTCATGGCATCGATGGGCTAGGAGTGAGAAGGAAGTGGCCGTGGCTTTAATTAAGGTACAGCCCCAGCATTTGCATGGTGTGAAAATGGAAAGGACGGAAAACCACCTTCAGGGCTGCCGATAGTGAGGTTCGAACCCACTATCATTCAAATGTAAGCTCACAGATGCTCGACCCTAACCGCATGGCCAACTCGCTCGGTAGAAGGAAATTCACCATATTTACTTGGTTTCATAAGAAATGATGTAGTTTTGATAAATTATGCTACAGCCTGTAATTAATGTTAACGAGGAACTTGTCTTAATAAAATCTACTTTGCACGCGATGCTCTAGTCCGGATGGTGGTGGCAAGCGCACCATGAGCTGCAGTTTCTCACCTGCACACTGCACCTCAAAGTACGGGTCAAAACTAAGCTTGTGCTGGGATCTAATGAGTGTTTGTGTATCTGCATGATTCTGGCACTTCGTTATACATTACGTATATTTTTCAGTGTAAACAGAAAGGTTAAACATTTACAGTCTTCTTTTGATACATTTGTTCACATTCTTACGATTTAGTCTTGAGTTACATAAGTCACAGACAAGTAATGTGAACAAGAAAGGAAGGAAGTGCTTAGAAACATTTCTCTATCTTGACTTTCTGAGGAAGCAGTATATGATTTTTTGTTCTTCTGTGATCCTTCAATATAATGAGCAGTTCATTGTGTGGTTCGGACAACGTACCTATGAGCCTGCATTCTGGAGATAGTGGTTTCGAATCCCACCGTCGACAGCCCTGAAGACGTTTTTCCGTGCTTCCCCGCTTTTACACTAGGCATAAGCTGACGCTTTGCCTTAATTCAAGCCACTACTGCATCCTTCCGAATTTCAGCGCTTCCTCATCTTTTTGTCACCAAAAACCTTCGGTGTGACTTTGGAACGTTAAATCCCTCACCAGAAACAGATCATTCAATGGTTTTTAATCATTTCTTATAAGTTTACATGTGATAAATATCATTTTTGATCCGTATTGATGATATTTGATTGAAATAATAACAATGTTAATTTATTAATTTGACCACCTGATCAATACAATAAGTCTTGTCTTTGATGATTTACATTGACATGTTAATTAAAATGGTACATGTTTCGCCTTGTATATAGGCATCATCAGCCATTGCCTTAGCCTTGAAATAAAATCAGGCACCTGATTTACATATAAATAAAATAAAACTAATTTATAAAAAGCCTTGGAGAGACTTGAATGAAAATTAACATATAGTAAAAGGCTTGTACAACGTTGGTTTTAAAGATATTGCAATGAGTGAGGAGTTTACAGTTGGTGAAAGTATTTGCAATATTGACATTGGAAGGCTACTATTGTAAGTAAAATGAACAAACCAACAGTCTGTTATAAACAAGTGGTAAGATTGCTATGAAATGTTGTTGACCGACCAGCGGTTACAATTATACAATGACGAGAATGACGATCAAAATCGTATTTATTTAAAAAACCATAATGTTGAATAAAATAATGTCGAGGGATGGTCAAATGACCTGTAATTATTTGTTTACATGAGATAAAAGTCGAAAGTCAATAGCACATGGTGAAGTTGTGGTTCACTTTGATGAAAAAGTACGAAGTTGTAGTTGAAGGTTGATGAACGATATTTAAATTGGATCTCTATGGACCATCTCAATATGATACGATGCTAAAACGTTGTTAAGAATATGGGTTTATTGACATGCTGGTCGAAAAGGCAATGTGATAGTCGAGTCATTTGACGATGGTGAGGGTAACTTGTTACGTTATGAGCTAAAAGTTATCATCAAAGACAAGACTTATTGTATTGATTAGGTGGTCAAATTAATGATGATTATTTATTTATTTATTTATTTATTTATTTATTTATTTATTTATTTATTTATTCATTTATTTATTTATTTATTTATTTATTTATTTATTTATTTATTTATTTATTTATTTATTTATTTATTTATTTATTTATTTATTTATTTATTTATTTATTTATTTATTTATTTATTTATTTATTTATTTATCGTATGATGAATCTATGTACGCACATGCATATAGTTCAGGATAAATGTGCGTAGTCACAAGTCCGTACAATACTATAACTCTAGGTCTAGCATTTTGACCCTATCAACTGCTTCATCCGATGTGCGGTGAATGTCCATTAACGTTCCTTTAAAAAAACGAATTGGCCAGTCAGCAACAATGTGGTGGATTGACTGAGAAGAGACACCACAATCTCAATCTGCTTCACGTCCGTAGGTTTAACCACTTCACTGCCCTACACGTGTCCTCCGGGTGGTGCTAAGAAAGCAACAGTGATAAGATGAGACCGAACTGTCGGAAACGACCTCTCGGTCAAAGAGCGAACAAGAAGATGTGTGGTCCTTTTCAGGACCTTCAAGTTCGTAGAATTGGACCATCGCAGATCATTTGTCAATTAATGATGATGATGATGATGATGCTTGTTGTTTTAAGGGGCCTAACATCGAAGGTCATCGGCCCCGGTCAAATTAATAAATTAACTTATTGTTATTATCTCAATTTTCTATAATTTGCCAAAATTTTCTTACTTTCTTAGACAGGATGATGAAATTCTATAGAGAATTTGTATTTATATTTATAAAGATACCAACATATACAAGGTGGTCGGAAACAGCGTGAACCGGGTATATAAGCGTTAGAGGGTTGGTCATACTGATAGGTGATTTGAAACAAAAAAAATCTCACGCCATTGACATTTTATAAGCTGTTGAAGTTAGCCAATCAGATCGCTTCACGGGCGAATTCAAATGAGATTCGCGAGGCGATGTTGCAAAATCGGCACGTAGATTTAGACTGGCTTGAGAGCCATGCCAAGAAATCAGCATCAAAGACAAAAAAACCCGTGGGTTTCAGTGAGTGTCACCGTAGTTTACTTGCTATGGCGCGATACTGTCAGCTCGGAGGTCTGTATGTAAAGCCTTCCCATGGCAAAGATTTTGTTTCTTCGATTGTTTCTCTCAACCTGGTCCTCAGTCACGTGCAGATTTGGCAACAACGCCTCGCAAAGCCCATTCACTAAAGGAGCCAGCCTAATAAGTCAGTTTTTCAAAAAAATGTGTGCTGTCATGAAATAGGTGAGAAACGCAATTGGTATCCAAGATCATTTTTTAAATATTATTATGTAGCTACATTGAAGAAAACATGAAGCGATATTCAGTCATTTCATAGATCCTAATGTTAATAATCTCTGTGATATTTGATCAGGAATGAAGGAGGAAAGAAGAATCTTGAGACATATATGGGGCACCAAAAAGCAAGGTGAAATCTGGGTACACAGATCAAGGCAGGAACTATTTGAGAGTATAGAACCAATCTCGAGCGTGATAAGAATGAGGAGGTTAGGATTTGTTGGACATCTCATGAGGATGGATGACAGTAAGCTGACGAAGAAAATCTGGAATTTAACTGGAAATAAGTGGATGAAGGAAGTTAGAGAAAATTAGGAGACTATTGGCATAAATGAAAAATGTCCATTGATGACA
This sequence comes from Anabrus simplex, assembly GCF_040414725.1. Classification (NCBI taxonomy): domain Eukaryota; kingdom Metazoa; phylum Arthropoda; class Insecta; order Orthoptera; family Tettigoniidae; genus Anabrus; species Anabrus simplex. The sequence continues at coordinate 208,009,855 of NC_090271.1, read as the reverse complement.
GTACAAGATAGGTCCAAATACAGAAAGCTCGTGAAAGGTTACAGAAGGACGGACACCAGGATCAGATTCAGAGTACGGAAACAGAGAGAAAAAGGAGGACTTAGAAAACGAAGAGGTATTGGGAAGAAAGAAGACGTGCCGAACAAGTCACTCGTGATCCTCAGGGGTCGTAACGAACCGAATATAATAAAATCTCAATTGATACCATTTCTAATTCTTGAAAAGTACTGTCATATGCATCTTTTAATTTTTTATATCAGCCATTATATAATTACAAATATTTGAGGAATATTAATATTCCTCAAATATTTGTACATTGTATATTACTGTAAACTGTATCAATTTTCATGTCTGTAAGATGTTTAACAACAGGAAAGTTTAAAATTTTCTGTAAAATCAATCATTCAGAATTTTAATTTGACAAAAATTGCACATTTTTCTCCTGAGTAAAGTAAGTTGTTGAGTCATTATAAATACAGATAATGAAAATATTCAACATTGATTACCTCGTGGTGGAGAGCACTGTTTGATCTGGAATGATCACACTGTTTGTTTCCCATTAGCATTAAACGTCCGTGAGCAATATATTCTGGTATCTCAGTTCATGTACCATACTAAATTAATTATGGAACAGGTATTAGAATTTTTTAAACTAAAGTAATATGATTGCTGTGATATTTGATCAGGAATGAAATGATAGACACAATAGAAATGATTAGCGACTTCTATTGGACGCTATTTAACATGTGCCACACCTAAATAACTCCCCTTTAACATTTCAGTGAAGCCTTCCCCATCGAATTACGCTCGGTAACACTGGTGTGTACTGAATGATGCCGCATGCGTTCGATATCGCAAAAGCACAGAGAAATATGGTTGATACATACATACATACATACATACATACATACATACATACATACATACATACATACATACATACATACATAACTCAGCGTCAGAGGGCTGACTTCTGCTTCTCTCCCCAGGATACCGGGTTCGATACCAGTAGAAATCGTATCAGTGTCATACGGGAGTGTGTGACCCAACCACACGGCCAATTCGCTCGGTATTATTATTATTATTATTATTATTATTATTATTATTATTATTATTACCTAATTTCCTTCCGCAGATCGATTATTGTGTAAAAGTTTAAATGTTCGTTTTAGTATTTTAACATGGAATTTTATTTGTTGCTTCGCGTACATTTCCGCCACGTACGAGAAAAAATTACGTTGAAGAGATTTTTGATACCTTGCTATAAATATAAATGAGCATATACTCTTCTCCAGATCCCAATCTTGACGATCGTCTGGTTACGTTCCAGTGCTCTTGCGTGTCCAAACTTCAAGTTGATAGCTGGTATTGCCTGCAACAAGTTAGTTAGAAGCTCTTTTGTGGAACAAAAGGGACTATTACTTCTCAGATCTGAGGCATAGTTTCAACTAATCATCTCTGTGCAGGCTCCTGGATAAGTGAAAGGTAGAGATGTGCAGTATTCGCTATCTCAGCGTAGCTCACAGGAATAGGGAACATGCATGATCCGGGGTTTTAATTAAAAATATGCTAATCTGATTCAAAATTTCATGCAGAATTCAAAAATGTGATCAGAATGTACAAATAATAACTCCAAACGTGATAAAAATCTACGAAAATGTCACGTCACGCAAGCACGCGATCTCATTGGTCTGACGTCATCGTATAGGTTGACTGAATTAGCAGACGAAGTAACACATAGTGTGCTGTGAGAAGCAGGATACACTTCGCGTATTTCTACTTTACGTTAGTGTCTAGTATGGTTAAATTCGAGGTCTATACATTGGATAATAATCTGAGTGGTATATTTTAGACTTAAAATGAATCCTGCGCAGACAGTGAGGCAGAAAACTTATAAATGGTGTAGACTTCCGATGTGCAATAGCACATCGCATACCATACCAAACAAATTGTTTATAAATGTTCCAAAGACGCTAAAACTAGGGAGAAATGGATTTTGGCGAGCCGGAGAAATGCTGGTGATATATCGGAAAAGTCTACAGTTTATTTTTTTGAAGATTTTAAAGTAAGATGAATTTGTTTGAATTTTCAAATCACTTTTCCATGTCAGCTGTTCTAGTGGTAAAACTTTAAATTTTAATGTATGATGCTTTATTTAAATGCTTCAATTACATCTTGGAATATGAAAGTAAAAAACAGTGCATTAAATAATGCTGATTATTAAAGTATTCTCCTAACCAAACCTATGTTTTGGGTGATCCATGTCAAGATAATAAATCAAAGGGGTTATGAACCATTTTGACAGCTCTAATTCTACCAATATATCTTGGCATGGGACATTTATGTATGTCTTTATTGAAGAGCTTAATTGGTAAAGAAATTTAGGCTATATCTAAATACTCTATAATGTAACAAAGAATAGGCCTGTACATCATGAAAGGAAACAACGTGAATTTAACAAATGTATAACTCTACACAAAACCAATGCTTGTCTGTTGGGGTCTTATAAGTTAACAATGCTCAATTATAATAATTATCATAATATTAATGAAATAAATAACATAATTGCACACAGGTGAAAATAGTGATGTAGGTGTTTAAAATATTATCCAACTTAGCCTAAGTTTTAGGTTATACAAGCCAAGTCAATAAACCGAAGGGTAAAAATACCGCGCGAGTTGGCCGTGCGGTTAGGAGCGCGCAGCTGTGAGCTCGCAACCGGGAGATAGTGGGTTTTGAACCCCACTGCCGGCAGCCCTGAAGATGGTTTTCCGTGGTTTCCCATTTTCACACCAGGCAAGTGCTGAGGCTGTACCTAAGGCCACGGCCGCTTTGTTCCCATTCCTAGGCCTTTCCTGTCCCATCGTCGCCATAAGACCTATATGTGACGGTGTGACGTAAAGCAAACAGAAAAAAAAAGTAAAAGTCACAGCACCCAAAGACATTCCTGTATTGAGCAACTAAAATGTCACCGGGACATTTTTCTTTCCTGATATGCTCAGCTTGTTAAAAGCCAAATGTAATTAATGGTATTGGCTTCACGCCCCGCGAACTACTTCTACGATTTTCGTAGACGCCGATGTGCAGGAATTTAGTCCTGCAGGAGTTCTTTTACGTGCCAGTAAATCTACCGACACGAGGCTGACGTATTTGAGCACCTTCAACTACCACCGGACTGAACCAGGATCGAACCTGCCAAGTTGGGGTCAGAAGGCCAGCACAGTCTGAACCACTCAGCCCGACTTGTGAAAACTAGATGAAGTCATATTTATCTTTATCATGTTTAACTTTTTCCCTCCCTGGAAGTGGGTAGGCCAGTTGTCCCAACCATAAATATATATTTTTTTGGGAATGATAGATTATAGCCCTATAGTACTATGATCTTTCTTTCCTTCTTTCTTTCTTTCTTTCTTTCTTTCTTAATCAGTGTATCCTTCAGGTTTAGTTTTCTCTCGGACTCAGCGAGGGATTTCACCTCTACCACTTCAAGGGCAGTGTCCTGGAACGTGAGACTTTGAGTATGGGATGAAACTGGTGAGGAGGGCCATTACCTCGCCCAGGCGGCCTCACCTGTTATGTTCAACAGGGGCCTTGTTGGAGGATGGGAGGATCGGAAGGGATAGACAAGGAAGAGGGAAGGAAACGGCCGTGGCCTTAGGTGCCTGGAGGAGAAGTAGGACAATACGAAAAACCACTTCGAGGATGGCTGAGGTGGGATTCGAAACCCTTCTACTCAGTTGACCTCCCGAGGCTGAGTAGACCCCGTTCCAGTCCTCGTACTATTTGTTTTCAACTTTCATGGCAGAGCCGGGAATTGAAACCGGGCCTCCGGGAGTGGCACACATTAACCACTACACCACAGAAGCGGACTAGTACTATAATGCTACCTATATGTTTATGTTAGTGCTGAAATCCGATTTCTTACTTTACTAATGCTGAAAGCCCGAAAATGTAATGTTCTTCTTTAATAGGGGAATCAGTCTAGAAGGAAATGTTGAAAGTGATGTGATATCTATCCCGGTTCGTTGTTATCCTAATACTATGGGTTACAGTACATTGCACGTATATAAAAGACGCCACTTACAAACTTGCTTGTTATCCGCGAATTTCTGCGGCCACAAAAGTCACATTTTTCAAGAATGATGACATCTACACATGGTAGATTGTCTGACTGTGCTGTTTCGAACCTTTCTTCTGTCATTTCGAAGTTATTCGCGATCGTGAATAATAAACAATCGGCTTTTAGCAACGGCTGATGCACAACGGCTGATAGAGCTCCATGCGGTACTGGATTGTGACGTCACAGCGCGCCGCTTACGTCAGAGGCCGTTTCACTCGCCTTGCGGAAAGGCACTATTAAATATTTTTTTAATGGTAGAAAACAAGGCAACATACCACAATGTAATACGTTTACGTACTATTTCATTGGTGTACTTTTCAAAAAAAATATTTTTGAAAATGATGCATGTTCCCAATTACGTAGCCTATTCCTTTCTCCTCTAGGTTGAGAGAACTCTATGAACTTCTATAAATTGTTTGTACGCTGGCGGTAATTTTTTCGTCTTCCTGACGGTCTTTAGGTTGTAAGGTGTATGGCTGGCCTGACCAACGTATTTGATAGTGTGTCTACCTTTTCTTTTTGTTAAGACCAGCCGTGAAGCTTCTTCAGTACATCTATTTACCTTCCTTCTCAGCACCACAAATACAACCAAGTCTACATACATACGGTGATAGGGATCTATAAATAACAAAATATGTAAAAATATTAAGTACATTTAAAGATAGGACTCATGATCATTTTAATTGCTTGGAGACCATCTACAAGAGGATGGGCATTATCATATAACCTGAACAACATTTCAGTGTGAATTTTTGGTCTCAAAGAATTGATAACATGTTACGCCAAGGAGGATTAGGCAACCTCTCTCTTTATTTCCAGTTTCAGGGTTATAATTTTAATGTGGTGTATGGTCCTGAGAATAAAAATAACTTATGTCATTTATTTGTGGCAGTCTACACCAATTCCCAACCATTCATTGCCTGATTCATGAGAGTAAACCTCAACCCTCGTTCCAACCCCCCCCCCCCCCATCCCCATCCCCATCGCCTTCTCCAAAAAAAAATTCCCGTAACTCTGGGCACTGCTGTCACGATGCAATGTTCGATTATATTTAAATATACCATTATAATGTAATTTCGTTAATGCTGGGTGTTTAATCCATTACCAACAATAATGCGCTGTCCAAGTATCCGTGGCTCAGGGTGCAAATAATATAATCGATTCTGTGCATTCATGCGAGATCGGGCGCTGTTTGTTCTGAGTATTGTTACGTGACATGAAATGTTAGTTTGTGACGGCTCGGTAAACTGAGTTTAAATGTCTGACCAGGGTAGCCTTTTGTATGTCGCGTTTGACTTGTAACTTTCTGATTACGAGCTTGTGTGACTCCTTTGTTTTGTTTGTGAATTGTGCGGGATTTTGCGTTTAACAAGCCGCACGTTCAGATTTGTGGCGACCTACATCACAATATCTGTTGTCTTTATCTGTGGCAGTCTACACCAATTCCCTACAATTCATTGCCTGATTCATGAGAGTAAACCTCAACTCTCGTTCCAGCCCCCCCCCCCCCCCTCGTCTTCTCCAACAAATTTCCCTTAACTCTGGGCACTGCTGTCACGATCGAATTTTCGATTATATTTAAAATATTCGCTATAATGAAATTCCGATAATACTGGGTGTTTAATAAATTATCCACAATAATGCGCTGCCCAAGCATCCGTGGTTCAGGGTGCAGTGCGCTGGCCTCTCACCGCTGGGTACAGTGGTTCAAATACCGGTCACTCCATGTCAGATTTGTGCTGGACAAAGCGGAGGCGGAGCAGGTTTGTCTCCCGAAACTCCGTATTCCCTGTTATCTTTCATTCCAGCAGCACTCCCCAGTATCATTCAATTTCATTTGTCGGTCATTAATCATTGCCTCAGAGGAGTGCAGCCGGCACAATTCCTATCCTTGTCGTTAGATGGGGGCTTCATTCATTACATTCCTGACCTGGTCCAATGACTGGAAACAGGCTGTAGAATGCGATGTCCATCGTACACAGTGTGTATTTAAACATTTGTAAAAGACGTCGGGAGGTGATTCATCGGATCGAAACAAGAAAACATGTCCCTATAAATATGTGCCCTACAATGTGTTGTTATAGAGGTACAGGTGTTGCACGTGACCCCTACCATAGTAACGTTTTTGTCGTTTAGCTTCCGTCTTGTTCACCGACGAGGCCACATTTGGAACAGATTGCGTCAAACTTGCATTACACACACACACACACACACACACACACACACGAGGGCTTGGTGGAGGGACATCCTGGCTATACTAATGGAATATGTGGCCCTAACAATTGGCCGCGCCATATGGTCCTTGCATTTTGGGGCTGCAGCATACTTCAGTTTGTATGTACGGCGGCTTTTGGACAACTCCCCACGACCATGGATCGGTCGACCAGTGTATTAGCTTGCCCGGTTTCCTGATCTTAATCCAGTGGATTTTTTTCTGTGAGGACACATGGGAATCATGGTGTACGCTGCCCAGGGTAACGACATCAGCGACCTGGAACAATGAATCAATAACGCCTGTACAGCTCCTGGATAGGACCCACGTAGCTTTGAGTGGCTTCGCCATTCTATATTGAAGCTTCTCATGGTGGAGGTCAACAATCCTGACTATGGTTTTCCATGGTTACCCATTTTCACACCAGGCAAATACTGGGGCTATACCTTGATTAAGGCCATGGGCGCTCCCTTCTCACTCCTAGCCCTTTCCTACCCTATTGTCACCATAAAACCTGTGTCGGTGTGACGTAAAGCAAATAGTAATTTAAAAACAAAATATATCATTAGATGTGAAGAGGACGTCAAGAATCTTCAGCACCCTTTCTCGAGTGAAGAGGACAAACTAGATGGAGGAAACTGTTTCGAAAAGACCTAGAATTTTTAAAAATTGATCCCAAAGATATATTCAACAGGGATAAATTTAGAATGCTGATCAGAGCAACCGACACTCTCCAGACGCTAATAACTAAAACATTGCGTCCGGGAGAAGGTGTGAAGTGAACTCAGGAAAGGAAAGGAACCTCCAGTGCAAAGATGAAGGAAAACTGGCCTAAAAAGAAAGTTCACCAGAGTCAGGAATAACGCGGTCGAAGGAGCCTCAACGAAACAAGATGAAGATGTGAAGAGCTTCACTTTTTTTTATTTTATTGAAGGCTATCATAGTTTGTGTAATTCTGCTAACCGGATCTCTTATACTTCTACTATCGGCTGTTGGTTTTCCTTTCTAAGTAAGTAAACTCTTAAACGTTATTGAGATGCATTTTCCAACGCTAGATGAAATAAAATGGATAGTATAACGCGTATTACCAGCCTTGTGTAACATTAAGTCCAAAAGGAGCGCGCAGATAGTGAAAATAATATCCATATTCTCTCTCCTGTCATTTGTTGTTTTTGGGTGAGCCGTGCGAGGCAAGCCACAGGCCAGAAGACGGTGGAGTGTAAGAGGATATCCTGACCACTGCTACTAACAAAACTGACCCGGACTTATCCTTTTTGCTTCCATTTGCAATAATGACGTCACTGTAATGCTACTGTTTGCCTGGCCGCCTTCCACACCTTCCTCCGTACCACACTGGAAGGAAATTCAAGTCATGCTGTTCATTTCTTAAATAATATTTAATTACATTTACTTTGTCCTAAAGGTAATCTTCAACATTGAACGTTATAGAAGCAATAATAGAAATGCATTTTCTTTATTAGAGAGAGGTAGATAGGGAAGGGGAAGAATGGCTGATATCGGTGCAGACTTGCCATGACGCGCAGATGCCGAATATCCCAGATTCGGATGTCGCCTAAGAAGTCTCTCATTTGCCGGCATTACGAGTCGTTTCTTTCATTACCCAGTGCCAGTCCTCAAGGGTAAACTTTTTCTCCTTCCAAAGCATATTAATTTGGAAGCCTCAAACGGTCATAAGAGGATGTGAAAATTCTATTGTTTCGTGAAACTTCACAATATTCTTCCTCTTCTTCTTTTGCTGCCGCTCTTCCCACATCTGTCGGGTCGCAGATGTGCACTGTTTCGTACATTTGGATTTGGCCATGTTTTACAGCCGGATGCCCTTCCCGACGCCATCTCTATATGGAGGGATATAATCACTATTGCGTATTCCTGTGGTGGTCAGTAGTAGGCCTATAGTGTGTTGTCTGAATAAGAAGATGAAAGTTTTGGGACAAACACCCAGTCCTCGAGCCAGAAGAATTAATCAGACGCGATTAAAATCCCCAACCCGATCAGGAATCGAACCCGGCACCCTTTGAACCGAAGGCCTCAACGCTAACCATTCAGCCAAGGAGTCGGACTGAAACTTCAAAATATTACTTAGTATAAATCACAGGAATCATGCAATAATAATAGGACCTATAGTGTTCGGAATACTTTAATTGCTAGAGATGTCAGAGACTCTGCAGTGCCGGAATTTCGCCCAGACATGGTAATATAACTTATAATATGCTAGTATATCTTTCTGCACCAGTCTCTCACATTGTATCCCCCTGTGGGTGGGGGCGGTATAATAACACCCACAGTATCCCCTGCCTGTCGTAAAAGGCGACCAAACGCGGCCCCAGGATCTCTCAACTTGGGAGCGTGGATTGGCGACCATGGGGGCCTTAAATGAGTCCTGGCATTGCTTCCACTTACTTGTGCCAGGATCCTCACTTTCATCTATCCTATCCAACCTCCCTTGGTCAACTCTTGTTCCTATCCCACTCCGACGGTGTTAGAGCACTCGAGGCTTAGGGAGTCTTTCATTTTCATGCCCTTCATGGCCCTTGTCTTCCTTTGACTGATACCTTCATTTTTCTAAGTGTCAGATTCCTTCCAATTTTTTTTCTCTCTGATTAGTGTTATATAGAGGATGGTTGCCTAGTTGTACTCCCTCTTAAAACAATAATCACCACCACCACTCTCACATTGTAACACTCTTAAATGTCAGCTGATTGCATCAATATTCGATCTCTCTACTTAACCATAGAGTACGAGTTTCTTACCAACTAATAAAACAATCCAACTATCACTCATTAAAAGTGCACGTGTGAAAATAATGGTTCAGTTAAACATCAAGATTTCACCCTCTAGAAATCATGGACATTTTACTCAAAACACTTTGACTTTCATGAAACGTTACTGGTCCAGGAATCTTCGCAACCTGCTAAGCCGAGGATCGATAGACAATACGTCTAATACATTTGGTTCCAATGACATATGAACCTCTCGAGCATTTCGTTTACAATGGTCTATATTTTTTCCCCCTTCGGACGTTTTGTCCGTTAATCTGAGTGCTGTCCGTAAATGCATTGCAATAATCCCTTTCAGTTTCTAACTATATAATTAAGATTCGAAACTGTATGGGCTTTTTGTTTTTGACTTACAAGAAAAGTAGGTTTCATTGTTTTAAACTGATGCTTCTTTAAAGATGTGGGAATTATGGCCTTGAATCTGAATCGAGATTTTAATTTTCCTCATCACATTCTATGAATAATTTAAGCTTGTAGCTTATTGCGCGCAAGTACTGGTTGGTGTATTATGTGTTATTTGTTAAAGGAGTTAAAGTGGTGGTAGCAGTATTAATTATTGAACACCAGAATATTTTTATCCCTGGATGAAGTAATAAAGCATGCCATGTTGGCACCTGTAAAAACCTAAACATTCACTAAAAACTTTGTTTGCCGAGTTGAGCGGCTCAGACGGTTGAGGCGCTGGACTTCTGACACCAACTTGGCTAGTTCAGTCCCCGCTCAGTTCGGTGGTATTTGGATTTGCTCAAATACGCCAGCCTCATGTCGGTAGATTTACTGTCACGTGAAAGAACTCCGACGGAACTAAATTTCCGCACCTCGGCGCCTCCGAAAACCGTAAAATGAAGTTCGTGGGACGTAAAACCAATAACATTATTAATAAACATTGTTCTGGAATCGTAATGTCATGAATACTACCAAGAATGGGCAACGCATACGAATATTAGCATCTTTGGAGGAAATGCTCATGTACGTAAAGTATTGAAAGAACAAGTATCACGGATGAAATGTCCGTAGACGTATGGTAAATGGCGGATGTCCAGGAAGGAAGCTAAGGAATCACTAGTGAAGCGTTCTGAGCCGGAGAATCGGCTTATGTTCAGTTTGCGTCACCTACTTAAGTAGTGACTGTTCAGTGTTGCTTAACTTTGAAGATCCCTTATGATCCGAACACGGCTACGCCAATGCTTTTACTTTTACATTTTATCACCACTATTCTTTATTAGTGATAATTATATTGAAATTCCGTTGTAAATGTCCGGCTCCATGGCTAAATGGTTAGCGTGCTGGCCTTTGGTTACAGGGGTCCCGGGTTCGATTCCCGGCAGGGTCGGAAATTTTAACCATAATTGGTTAATTTCGCTGACACGGGGACTGGGTATATGTGTCGTCTTCATCATCATTTCATCCTCATCAGGACACGCAGGTCGCCTACGGGTGTCAAATCGAAAGACCTGCATCTGGCGAGCCGAACTTGTCCTCATACACACCCGGCACTAAAAGCCATACGCCATTTCATTTCATTTCCGTTGTAAATAAGTTGCAGCTTGGGATTTTGTTTTCTACCAGCAGAGGAAGCGGAGCACGGACTGGATGCATATTATGTGGCCCCGACGTTTCCCGCCTATATCGCTATTGAGTTATTAATAATATAACCTTCCTGATGAAATTACGTCCAAAGCAGGGCAAGCAAGATTAATTCAAGTGAGGTTACTCATTAATAAATGGGGCAAAGTTGATTTCCCACGACTACCACTGCTTTGAGGAGGAACGCATTCGTGCTCTTTCCCATCCCAGGTCTCACTCACTCACTCGCTCGCATCTGAATAATTGGACCTTCTCCAGAGTCTTGTAAGGAGTCCGGGAATAATGCTTTGCCCCGCCATTGACTACGAAAGACCTCCAATGTCTACTGGCAAGGCTCAATTTATTTAATTTACTACGAGATGGGTTATCTTCTTCGGGATAAAAAAGAATTACAAATTTTGTTCTAGCATTACCTGTCCCATCTTTCGCTCCTTACTGAGATATTGATCGAATCTAAGGATACTTTGTAGACGATTACTGTATATTTCTATACACTGAAATGAAATGACGTCTGCCTGCCATACGAAACATCACTTCTAAAAGGCTGGGTGGAATTTTACGAAATTTTGCACAAACAATCTCGAAGAAAACCTACATACATACATACATACATACATACATACATACATACATTATCATTATAGACTGTTATGCCTTTCAGCGTTCAGTCTGCAAGCCTCTGTGAATTTACTAAACGTCGCCACAATCCTCGATTTGCAACTAGTGTTGTGGCCTCATTTAGTTCTATACCTCTTATCTTTAAATCGTTAGAAACCGAGTCTAACCATCGTCGTCCTGGTCTACCTCTACTTCTCTTACCCTCCATAGCAGAGTCCATTATTCTCCTAGGTAACCTATCCTCCTCCATTCGCCTCACATGACCCCACCACCGAAGCCGGTTTATGCGTACAGCTTCATCCATCGAGTTCATTCCTAAATTAGCCTTTATTTCTTCATTCCGAGTGCCCTCCTGTCATTGTTCCCACCTGTTTGTACCAGCAATCATTCTTGCTACTTTCATGTCTGTTACTTCTAACTTATGAATAAGATATCCTGAGTCCACCCAGCTTTCGCTCCCGTAAAGCAAAGTTGGTCTGAAAACAGACCGATGTAAAGATAGTTTCGTCTGGGAGCTGACTTCCTTCTTACAGAATACAGTCGATCGCAGCTGCGAGCTCACTGCATTAGCTTTACGGCACCTTGATTCAATCTCACTTACTATATTACCATCCTGGGAGAACACACAACCTAAATACTTGAAATTATCGACCTGTTCTAGCTTTGTATCACCAATCTGACATTCAATTCTGTTGAATTTCCTACCTACTGACATCAATTTAGTCTTCGAGAGGCTAATTTTCATACCATACTCATTGCACCTATTTTCAAGTTCCACGATATTAGACTGTAGGCTTTCGGCACAATCTGACATTAAGACCAAGTCGTCAGCATAGGCCAGACTGCTTACTACATTTCCACCTAATTGAATCCCTCCCTGCCATTTTATACCTTTCAGCAGATGATCCATGTAAACTATAAACAGCAAAGGTGAAAGATTACAGCCTTGTCTAACCCCTGTAAGTACCCTGAACCAAGAACTCATTCTGCCATCAATTCTCACTGAAGCCGAACTGTCAACATAAATGCCTTTGATTGATTTTAATAATCTGCCTTTAATTCCATAGTCCCCCAGTATGGCGAACATCTTTTCCCTCGGTACCCTGTCATATGCTTTCTCTAGATCTACGAAACATAAACACAACTGCCTATTCCTCTCGTAGCATTTTTCAATTACCTGGCGCATACTGAAAATCTGATCCTGACAGCCTCTCTGTGGTCTGAAACCACACTGGTTTTCATCCAACTTCCTTTCAACGACTGATCGCACCCTCCCTTCCAAGATGCCAGTGAATACTTTGCCTGGTATACTAATCAGTGAGATACCTCGATAGTTGGTGCAATCCTTCCTGTTCCCTTGCTTATAGATAGGGGCAATTACTGCTTTTGCCCAATCTGAAGGTACCTTACCAACACTCCACGCTAATTTTACTACTCTATGAAGCCATTTCATGCCTGCCTTCCCACTATACTTCACCATTTCAGGTCTAGTTTCATCTATTCCTGCTGCTTTATGACAATGGAGTTTATTTACCATCCTTTCCACTTCCTCAAGCATAATTTCACCAACATCATTTTCCTCCTCCCCTTGAGCTTCGCTGTTCACAACACCACCAGGATGATTTCCTTTTACATTGAGAAGATGTTCAAAATATTCCCTCCACCTCTCCAGTGATTCCCTGGGATCTATTATGAGTTCACCTGAATTACTCAAAACACTGTTCATTTCCTTTTCCCTCCCTTCCTAAGATTCTTTATTACTGTCCAGAAAGGTTTCCCTGCTGCTTGACCTAGCCTTTCCAGGTTGTTACCAAAATCTTCCCATGACTTCTTTTTGGATTCAACACTTATTTGTTTCGCTCTGTTTCTTTCATCTACATAAAACTCCCTATCTGCCTCGGCCCTTGTTTGGAGCCATTTCTTATAAGCCTTCTTTTTACGTTTACAAGCTGCTCTCACTTCATCATTCCACCAAGATGTTCGCCTTTTCCCGTCTTTACACACAGTTGTTCCAAGGCATTCCCTGGCTGTTTCTACTACCGCATCCCTATATGCCACCCATTCACTTTCTATATCCTGAACCTGCTTAATGTCTACTGTTCGAAACTTCTTACTAATCATATCCATGTACTTCCGTCTAATTTCCTCGTCCTGGAGATTTTCTACCCTTATTCGTTTGCAGACAGATTTCACTTTCTCTACCTTAGGCCTAGAGATACTTAGTTCACTACAGATCAGATAGTGGTCTGTATCATCGAAAAATCCCCGGAAAACTCGTACATTCCTAACAGATTTCCTGAATTCGAAGTCTGTTAAGATATAGTCTATTATGGATCTGGTACCCCTAGCCTCCCACGTGTAGCGGTGAATAGCCTTATGCTTGAAGAATGTATTTGTAACAGCTAAACCCATACTAGCACAGAAGTCCAGCAAACGCTTCCCATTCCCATTAGCTTCCGTATCTTCCCCACATTTACCAATCACCCTTTCGTATCCTTCAGTTCTATTCCCAACTCTCGCATTGAAATCGCCCATTAGCACTATTCTATCCTTGCTGTTTACCCTGACTACGATGTCACTCAATGCTTCATAAAACTTGTCAACTTCATCCTCATCTGCACCCTCACATGGTGAATACACGGACACAATTCTAGTCCTAATTCCTCCAACTGACAAATCTACCCACATCATTCGCTCATTTACGTGCCTAACAGAAACTATGTTCCGTGCAATGGTATTCCTGATAAAGAGCCCTACCCCAGACTCTGCCCTTCCCTTTCTAACACCCGTCAAGTACACTTTATAATCTCCTATCTCTTCCTCGTTATCTCCCCTTATCCGAATATCACTTACTCCTAGCACATCCAGATGCATCCTCTTTGCTGACTCACCAGTTCTACTTTCTTTCTTCCATAAGCCCCATTAATATTGATAGCTCCCCATCGAATTCCATTTCGTTCGCCAAGTTGTTTCCAAGGAGTCCCTCGCCTGTCAGATGGGAGTGGGACTCCGTTACTCCCATAGGTCCGAGGCTTGCTTAAAATGTTCTGAGCTCGGTCGATTCATGAAGCAGGATGCTGCCCTACTTGCACATAGTCCAAGTGAGGATCTCTCCTCTAACGGGTTATGGACCACCGGTGGATTGTATAGTCCTAGCCGCCTGAGCACAAGGAGGACCACGACTCAGAATATGTCCGAGATGCCCACTCCCATTCCATAGCAACTGGTATCCCGACTCTCAGGACCACTTACTAGGCCACTCAGCCGTTGCCCATGGTTCACGAACTAGGACATGACTACAGTAACCCACAAACATGAACCATGAAGAAAAGCTATTAGGTTTTATTAGGTATTAGGAAGAAAACCTAATATGTTCTATTTCAAAGTATTTCACGTAAAATATGTTATCTGGGAAATTATTTGCAAAACGTCGCGCAGAAGTTTAAAATGAGAAGATATCCGTTTCTTACTAGCTCAATCACGCAAAACTGCAAGACAAATTGACTGAAATTTCGTATTGATAGGCCTCTATATTGATTCCGACTGTTGCAATTTCTTGATGTATGCGATACTGGTACATTTGTCTCTTAGCACAGGACAGAGAAAACTATACCTTCCACCGAAGTCCCAGTCACATTCATAGCTGCGACATTATGGAGGATGCCGGGGTGTAGCTCATAGGGTCAGTCGTGCTCAAATAGCACTGTCTACTCCAGTGAGGAAGGCACTGGAGCACTACATCACTCCTCATCTCACATAGTACGCCTCATTTTGGCGTCACCTTCGGTTTTTGCTGTTTTCCTACAACCACATAAACTTTAGTGGTGCTATTTGAAGATCCAACCAGCCGCCGCTTTTCCGACACCTGTGGGGTTGCGGGTGCGAATTGTGTCAAACATGCATATTTGGCCCTGTTTTACGGTTGGATGCTCTTCCTGAAGCCAACCGGTGTGAAGGGATGTATTCGCTATAGCGTTTTTCTGCAGTGGTTGGCTGAACATGAAAAGGAGGTCTCCGAACCAGAATAATTAATCAAACGCGATTAACATCCTCGACTCGTTCAGGAATCGAACCCGGGACCCTATGGATCGAAGGCCTCAACGCTGACCATTCAGATAAAGAGTTGGACTCAACGAAGAACCTGTATATTAGTATTTATTTATTTATTTATTTATTTATTTATTTATTTATTTATTTATTTATTTATTTATTTATTTTACTTGTAAACGTGAAAATGGTACCGTGGCGTCTAGCAGCTGGAATTAGGAAAAATGAACAATTTGCAAAATTCTGTCGTGTAGGACAATGTTACATTACTTTATGAGCTACGCCTCTCGTATTGGAGTGCTCGCACGTAATATCTCGAATTTTTTTTGGTCGTAAACAATATTCCAAACTGAAAGGTAGCGGATGATATTCCTCACTGTGGTCAATTTATGAGGCAGAACAAGTTTACCTGCTTCTTACGTAACAGCAGTGACCTACGGTACCTTATAAACAACACCCAAAAACTAACGAGAGAAATAAAAGAAGACATCAAACGCAAGGAAGAAAGAATCAGTATGCGGTGCAGTAAAGGAAACGCACATTAAAGGAATCTCGCGCGCCTGCAGCTAAAGTCAATCACTGCAAGAAGTCAGGGAAGAAGGGCAGCGCACTCTCTTTCCCAATATTTATGAGTTGTGGGCGGTAGTTTGTCTGGGAAGCCATTTTCTCCTGTTAGGGGAGCGCAGATAAGAGGGGCGGGGTATGTACTATACCCCATGCAATATTCATGCCGGTGTGTCTATTCATTCAGCCGCTGTGACAGGGACCAGGGAAAGCGAAAGAGAATGCACGGTACAACCTGCTCCTCGCAGGTCACATTAGAAAGAAATAGGGCACTCCTAGCTTCTCAATACGTACCACCACATGAATTCTGGCACTGCACTGACTTTCAAAAAAAAAAAAAAACAAAAAAAAAAAACAAGGTGGTTCTTAACTATATGTTCCGTAGGAAAATGATCGCCAACTAAGTAGCCTGCCTCCGCTTCTCTATCCTTCATGGCTTAGTCCATTTTCTTCCTAGTTAACCTAGTCTCCGTATTTCATCTTAACGATTCCCATAATAATAATAATAATAATAATAATAATAATAATAATAATAATAATAATAATAATATAATATAATAATAAATATCGTCCTAGTTGACCGAGTGGTAGGGTCGCGCGCATCTGTGAGCGTGCATTCGGAAGATAGTGGGTTCGAACCCCACTGCCAGCAGCCCTGAAGATGGTTTTCCGTGGTTTCCCATTTTCACACCAGGCAAATGCTGAGGCTATGCTTTAATTAAGGCCACGTTCGCTTCCTCCCCACTCCTAGCCCTTTTCTATCCCATAGTCGCCAAAAGATCTACCTGTGTCGGTGCGACGTAAAGCAAATTGTACAAATAGTGGCGTTTAGAAAATTCACAGAGGCTTGCAGACTGAAGGTTGAAATAAATAACCGTCCATAATGAAGATATGCATATATAAAAATTGTGAACCATGCATGTTGCAAAAAGAAAATCGAAGTTCTCGTTAACAAATGAGCCCGGCGAAGAACGGGGGATCTCCACCGGTCTTGTAATAATTTAAATGTCTGTCCGTTTTAATGTCAGAATGTGGCCAAAATATGTCTCCTAAACCAGTGCGTTGACTATGACAGTGGCTTTCAGTACTCCCTCTGAAGGTTATGAGCGGTGAAGCTCTGTGGTTGGGAATGAAACCCAGTACAGGCCTTCCTAATGGCGCCAGGGGAACATTGGTTTGATGGTCTGCCCCAGGGACAATTACACCAATTTACATTCGATATCAATTCAGTAGATCAACGGAGACTCGGACATGAAGATTATTGGCCAACTAAGCTCGCCCTATCAGCCTTTGTTCCCTCGTATCCTAATGAAATACCATGGTCTTTAGTTTAAATCAGATTATTTCTTCTTTTTGGACTTTCGAATACTTGCACTTAAAATGTGTGTGAATAAATATTCATAAGTATGCATTTGTGTTTCATTGACTACATTTTCTGTTGTTATCCAAATACACAGGATGATTATTTGAATTAAATGAAGTAAGCATCGCACGTTCTCGATTTAATCAATAAATAATAATGGCCTCAGGTACTATATTTGGGCACTTATATTTGACATCATTAAAGCGACCTCCATGTCAATTTCGACGTTCCATTTCAATCTACTTGGCGGGAGATCACAAATTTATTGAGCGGCCCATTACTGATTTTTAACATTTTTGATTACTGATTTTTAAGTACAGAATGTATCATCAAACGCATCTTACTTGCCGACGTTGCATGGTATAATGCGCCGAAAATGCATTTTAAATCTCTCAGATATCTAACTATCTCTGCCAAGTTTGAAACCGTGATCCGAAGGCCGACACAGAAAAGAGTATTATTATTATTATTATTATTATTATTATTATTATTATTATTATTATTATTATTATTATTATTATTATTATTATTATTATTTGAGAATCTAACCATCCTCCAGTTTCGTGGCGTAATAAACAAAGGAAGTATCTAATTGACAAAGTAAGCCCTTTTCTGAGTTGTATTGCGATTGACGACGTTCTGTCTCCACTACGGTGATATTCTTCCGTTTTTCAATTATCTGGGCTCAGCACTTGAGCCCATTTTTACGGCCAGATGCCCTTCCTGATGCCAATCGAACACGAGACCCTTTAAATCAGAGGCCAGCACGCTGATCATTCACACAAGGAGCCGAACTATCTTTAGCTTATCTCATATGTTTCTGAGGTTGCTGGAACCACATGCTCATTTTGGGTTTTGGCCATGAATTTTCATCTAAAACTTTCTTCCCAGGATTGTCCGGCAATCGGGCCTCGTCCATTCGGGTGAAAATCCAACTGAGTCAGTGCACTAATCACACCCCCCTCTCTTCTGCCATACGTGAATATTTAATTTATACTTACTCCTTAGTTTATTATTCAAACTCAATCATTTTTTATCAAATTATTTGGTTCACGGATAGTTTTATGTTCACTTTCTTTAGTTCACATATACCTGTGTCTACAAGCAAGGTTTCCATACAACGTCATCGCGCCTGCAAAAAACGCTTTGTGAAATATTTTATCTTTAGAACTTTGGCCGGTAAAGTTCTATCATCTAAGGTTCAATATTGTGATAATATTGTCAAGGAATTCTCGCTCTTCTTAACATCTGCTGTGAGTCAGTCAGTATTTCTCCAACAATATTATCAATAGGGGTTTTCGCAAGTGCTACAACGATATATAATGTCCTTGATCATGCAGGTCCACGAAATCTTTATCCAGCTATTGAAATAGGCTTATTTCATGTCTTTAAAAGTTTGAATGTTTTGGTTAATAACATTTGCATGCATTTCACTGAGATTATATTATGCAATAAATTGTATAAAGTACAAAGTTATTGACCTAGCAAGTTGGCCATACGGTTTGAGTCACGTATCTTGGAGATGGTGGCTTCGAACTCCACTATTGGCAGTCCTGAAGATGATTTTCCCTTGTTCCTCATCCCTTTGTCGTCATAAAACCCATTTGCGTCGGTGTGATGAAAAAGAAATATTGTGAATGATTACCAAGTCACAGAAACAAATGTATTATCAACATTTTCGCTAAATTGGCAACATATTCAGGTTAAAGCTTCAGCTAATAAGACAAGCGTCTGAGTGATGTGCCTTAGTTTTGCTTCTTTCTCTATACGCAACATAATTTCGAACCGTTTACTGAACTCTCTTACGTCTGAAGATACTTTTTAATAGGATGTCAGCAAATTTACAGCACGAAGTTAATAGACTCAATAGACTAAATTAAAATTATGTTACGCATAATGAAATTTGAAAACAAGTGACCATACGTGTACCATGGGTTTGAACTTTTATGGACATAATTTCCAATGGACTGAATGAAAAGTAGGCATTTTTACACGAATCTGTCATCTTGTAACCAATTATTTCAATGTATGATTTGTTGACAAATTTCTGACTAATATTGCAGGTTAATAAAACAGCCAACTTGCCTTAAGGTTCATGTTTTCTTATTACTTACCCTTCGTTCGAAATGATTTCGCCTCCTACTGGATAATTCCAGCGGACGCCCGTTTGGATGACGGAGGTTTTAAATACTGCGTGCAGTTGGAATTTCAAATCGTGGGCTGGGTGGAAAAATGTCCTAAAGGCTGCTATGGCCGGTGAGAAGATAATACGCTAACTATTAAAGTATCATCTTCTCTTTTTGATAATCAAGTTGGATGAGATTTTAGAACTAGTCTGCTTGCTCTCTTTTTATTTACTTTTTTAATCTCCGGATGCAGCTTAACTGGTGGCCCCAGGAAGATGTACCCTGGACTAGTGTCTGTCCTTGGCCGGTATGATCTCATAAGACTAGAGCCGGAGGGCTTAGCCTATAGTGTTATACAACTACAGTGCTTGTCATCATCATTCAGCTCGAATTACGACAGGATTTCCTACTGGCTACTGGGGGTTGTGGGAACTTACCATGCAAATTACTGCCCAGATTCTTCGTTCCATTCTTGTTGTTACGTGAAGAACTAAAAATAGGTTGTGAAAAGTGGTCTGAATTTAGTGTAAATTAAGTCTAGCTTGAATAATCGCGAAAAGACAATTTCTATTCTAATCTGTCCATTCGAATATTTAAACAATCGAATATCTTTCACGACCACATTGTACTTGAAATAAACATTTAGCTTATTAAGGTGTATTGAGAACACACAGTATATGTCGAATATGCCGAAAGGATGTCACGGGCACATGTGCGTGAGACAGACATGTTTTAGGTTCCATCTTTTAGATTTAGATTTATATCTAAGACAGATTTTCATCCAAGCCTATCAAATTTCAACATCATCTGGAGCAAAATACCTGATTAATATGAACTACCTATGTTCATCAGTTCATTAAAAATGATGCAGTTTGTAATAAATTACATTTAAAAATGTGAACCATTTTTGATACAGTTGTCATGGATGATATTACTTTATAAATCATAATTTATTTCGTGCAAGTTACGAACACTAATACCTACAATAAAAACCTAAAAGTGTATACAAAAATTATTGTACTCTATTAAAATTAACTCTCTCAAAGAAGATGTTTTTCTCTGAAAAAAATAGAGGCAGTTAGTGCCTTACTAATATTTTAGAGAGAATTATACGTTTTGCAAGTCGTCTTTGTTTTAGGCAATTGAAGAAGCGTCCTGAATTTAATTTTTCTAGGTCGTATGGTTCCAGAGAAAAGTGTATGGGCTCCGGATGAGTGGCTCAGACAATTGAGGCTCTGGCCTTCTGGTTCCAACTTGGCAGATTCGATCCTGGCTCAGCTCGGTGGCATTTAAAGATGCTCAAATATATCAGCCTCGTAGATTTATTAGCATGAAAAAGAACTCCTGCGGGACAAAATTCCGGCACCTAATCGTCTCCGAAAACCTTTAAAAGGTAGTTAATGGGACGTAAAACAATTATTACTTTTGTTGTTATTATTATTATTATTATTATTATTATTATTAACGTACGGTATCATGATAGTATCTGAAGCAGCGAGAAATATAGCCAAATAAATTGGCTGATGAGCAAAATTAGCCATGAATAGTGCATTGGACAGAAACTGCAATGTTTCAATAGAACAGCTTTCCTATTGGCACTGATGTAATATTCCACACTGGTATTAAGTTTGTATATTAAATTATAGCCTTTATAATTTCTCATCCGTTCTCTCCTCGATGTACTGAGATAAGAAGTAGCGTGCCTTTGTAAGTTCCCAGAAACTTCTTCTCAGTTCAAGGTACGGGGCGGCGAATTCCCCGAAGGTTAGCTGGCTGACTTGTATACACACACGGATATCCCATGTTGAAAGGTACACTTTCTATAGCTGAAGATGGTAAGTCAGGCGAATGATGTAAGTATTAAACTGGTTTCTTTAAAGAAAAAAGTTCCAGTTCCCTGCAGGAGTCGAATCCGGGATCTTAAGTTGGCCTTGGCTTGTTTCCTCTGTACATCCTGTATGTACTGTGAACCGGTTTAACCTCGTGCTGATCTCTGTGAGGGAAAGGAAGACTATGAACTAGGTCTTACTTTCCTCTTAGATAACCTCATCGCTTTGAACTGCAACAGTAGTTCAAACCGTAATGAGATTATGCAATGACCTGAAATGTATATCCGTTTGTACATCGGAATGGTGATGGTAATAATAATAATAATAATAATAATAATAATAATAATAATAATAATAATAATAATAATAATAATAATAATAATAATAATAATAATAATAATAAATGTTTCACGCCCCACTAACAACGTTTACGCATTTCAGAGACGGGAGGTGCCAGAAGTTTGTCCCGCATGAGTTCTTATACATACCAGTAAATTTACCAACATGTGACTGACATATTCGAGCACCTTCAGATACTATCCTTATCGGTGTTAACTTTCTTCAGCTTATCCCAGCTCTTTTGGAGGTCGCTGGATCCACCCAGGCTAATTTCGATTCTGACCGGGGGTTTAAGGCCGGTTGCTCTTTCCACGTGATTTTTGAGATGAAAACCTCAACGCAGGATCGGCCGGGATTCGAATTTCAGCATTTTGGGTGGGACCTCAGACGCTAAGCCACTATACTAATAGAAAATAACTGGCCTCTCCTAATATTAGAAGAATGGGAATATGGGACAATTCTCTGTCTCCTAAAACTGAGCGTATCGGCTAAAGAAACGGAAGGGCCTAGAAGGATGTTCTGACCTATTGCCTACTTCATTTCTGAGCTACATTTTGAACCACCCTGTTAGACTAACGAATTTATTTCTGAGATTGTACCCAATATTCACGGTCCACCATGTGTAAATGCTGTTTAAAGTCGCATCATCAGTCAGTTTACTTATCAGAGCCATGGTAGTGTTCTACTCTACAACCATGATGAACGCTGCAACCAGTAACGATCTATAACTGTTTTGTGGTAAACTGAGGAATGAGGTCAATGATCTTTATAGCCTAAGCACGGGAAATTCTGAAATGAGAAGTCGTATCGTCGTGGTTCGAATCAGTGTAAAAATTGGAGGTCCCATGGCAATAATCACGATATGAATGCTTGCTATTCTTTAGCATGATCTATCAAATTCTACTTGCTGTTTTTCCTCGAAGACTTGCGTGCTGGACTTCTCTAAATTCCGATTGTCCTTCCCCAAAATGTGCCCTACGAATTGAAGAACTCTTTCTCTTACATGAGAAGAAAGACTAACAAGAGTGTAAGCCTATCGATTTATTTTCTATAATTAGAGAACCTGATATTATACGTTATAATGCGATTCTATATAGGCCTACAGCAACGACATTTTTACAGTGCGCACCCAAGGGAGGATGTGGTTTACCATGTTTAATCTCCCCCCGTCATTGAACATTTCAACTTCCCTTACTTTCTAAAAGTGAAACATAAATCAATATATTATTTTTATTTTACTGTATTATTAATAATTAAATGTATTTTTTACGTTTTCACAGTCAAAACAACACCTGAAAGTAGAATAATAATAATAATAACATAATAATAATAATAATAATAATAATAATAATAATAATAATAATAATAATAATAATAATAATAATAATAATTTAAAAACGGAGTGATTTGGCTACGCGTTTCCTTTATGTAACTGTTATTTTGTGTTTGTGAGATAGTGGATTTGAACCTCACTGTCAGCAGCCATTAATATAATTTTTAAGACCTCTCTGAATCGGTGTATAGTAAAACAAATAAAAGAACTTTGTAGTAGTAGTAGTAGTAAACATAATTAAATGACTGATAAATTGCATTCCAGAAACCAGTCTTGAACATGAACCCGCCCCTTGACGAAATTCTGCGTACACGAAAAAATATATAAATCGAAAGTCTAAAGAGAATGTTCAAATATTCCATTCTAATTACGTATGCTTATCCGTTAAAGAATAAAATGCTGAAAAATAGAAAAACCCTCCGTTCATCTAAGACTGTTTAAAAGTATTATATTATTCAACCAATAGACAGATTATCAAAGTTAATTTAGTGGTCATCAATAAGATGACCTATACAGGTGTATTTTGCTTGCACCTGGTTTCAGATATGCGCAATATATCCCTGTTAATCTACCTGATTAATACGTTGAGGCGCATTATTCGTGCAGACAGGCTGGTACAGAAACTTAAACTTAGCGTGATATTGAGTTACCGTGGTCGTGACAACTCAATACACATGTTAATTTGCCGGTAAGGAGTGAACAAGCAGCTTGTCGGCTAACCACTTATCGATTACCTCAATATCGACCAACCTAGCTGCGAGAATATCGAAACACACTCATTTCCAAGCTCATATATCACGTTCACTTGTGAGATTATTTCGTACATACAGAAACCCTTGACCCGCAGCCCGTCAGACTCCAGTATTGATCATGTTTCCTCTCTCTTGCTAATTACTTTCCGCCCATACGGGGAGCAAGCCAACAATAACACCACTTACGACGTGGGCCTAACACGCTGTAAATTAAACTCCAGTAGATGTGCTCTTCTTTTCGTTTCTTGCTCTTTATATTTCTACCGTCCTACTGTATTCCTCAGCAGCCTTGACGGCAAGTAAAAGGTATATCAAATGTCGGGATGCCTTTGAAATTTGGTGTTTCCTAAAAGTGCTTGACCGGGCGAATTGGCCGTGCGGTTAGGAGCGCGCAGCTGTGAGCTCGCATACGGGAGATAGTGGGTTCGAACCCCACTGTCGGCATCCCTGAAGATGTTTTCCGTGGTTTCTCATTTTCACACCAAGCAAATGCTGGGGCTGAACCTTAAGTAAGGCTACGGCCGCTTCCTTCCCTTTCCTAGGCCTTTCCTGTCTCATCGTCGCCATAAGAGCTATCTGTGTCGGTGCGACGTAAAGCAAATAATAATAATAATAAAAAGGGGGCTTGAAGTTGTGTGAACAGATAAGATGGCATATGTTGAGGTTTTGTACAGAGTTCGGTAAACATGCAAACAACGTCTTTCCTTATGGTGTCACACTTTTCCCCGTTCCTTATTAATGACGGTCAATTTACGGTGTCATGTAGCTTGGAAAAGGCCTTAGGGAAGACCTAGGAATGCTTGGTAAAACATACCTTAGCAAGACATTGGAGTAGAAAGCTATGTAGCAATAAAGCGAACAGCCATCAATAGGGTGGCATGGAACCATTCCGTAGCAACAGGGCGGTCCTTGCACCGAACACTTTCATTATCTTACAGGTCTATATGTATTTACGATATCTGTAACAGTGTAATTATCGATTTATAACTAACAAACTACATCCACAATCCTCCATTTGCCAACTAGTTCTCTAATCTCGTTTAGTTTCACACAACTTTCAATCATTATGACCCTGACCATCGTCTTGACCTCCCTCTGCCCCTCTTACCCTCTATGACAGACTCCATTATTCTCTTAGGTAACCTGACCTGTGCTCCATTCGACTTGCATGACGTGCTATAAGAACAGCTTCACCTGATGGTAGGAAAAATGCATTTTTTCTTTAATTAAATAATTGATGGTAAAAGTATTGGATTCTCAGTCGGCCAATGGGTAAAGCACAACTATACTAAATGACAGGAAATAACCAGGAAAAGGACATGATGAAAATAGTCGAAAGAAGGTAAAAACTACTAAACAAAATTCGGACCCTGAAATACCTTTGATCAGTCATGGATGATGAAGGATGGTGCGGAAAGGATGTAGAAGAACGGATCAGAACTGGATGGACGAATGGAGAGAGGTGTCGGGAATTGCATGCTATAGGAAAATGCCTTTGACACTAAAAAGTCCGTAGTAAGACCGTTACTGATCTATGGAGCAGAAATCTGGCCATTGCGGAAAAGTGAACAGGAGGGGTTGGTTAGAATTGAAATGGGTAAAGAGCGATTACGAAATGAGGAAATTCAACGAAGATGATGTGGAGTGTTTGTCATCACCGAGAAGATAAAAGGAAAGTATACTCAGTGGTATGGGAATGTTATGATGGAGGAAATGGAGGCTGAAAAAGGGAACAAGGAGTACTCCAGTCAAAGGGAAGGGGTCAAAAAGAACATAAACATTGAGATGGAAGGACATGATTGGAAAAGGTCGAAAGGAGAAAGAACTTGGGAGGAAGGCGAAAGGGACATACAAAAATGGAGAATACTCATTATTGCAGCCGACCTCTGAAATGAGATGAGGTAAAGATGAATAAGAAAAAGAAGAAGAAGAAGAATATGATGATGATGATGATGTTGATGATGATGATGATGATGATACAGATACCAACTGAAAAGATTGATACCCCTAATGACTTATACCTATCAAAGTTGCGCAGAATTGACGGATAAAACTTGTATCAGTTTTATCAGTTTCCGTATCTAAATGACTTCTGGCCTTCGATTCAGAAGGCCACTTCATTGTGCAGCTAACATAACAGTTTATCTTCTTTCTCCCAATTTCTAAAAAGGGGTAAGTTGAATATAAAAACTCTTAGAGTATATTTTAAGTATTCGAATACGTTACTGTTCACACTGAATAATTCGCTAATTACCGCACGTTATTTATGTTAAAGGCAGTATTTTCATTCTATGTTAGGAAAGTGAAGGTCACTAAATTATGAAGTACTGGGGGATAATAAATTTGTATAATGAGGTGTTATCCTACAGAGCAGTAGTTCTGTGACCCGCAACACGGCAGTGTTGAACATGACAGATAGAGCGCCTGTCCAATCTCACTTGTGACGTGCCTGAACGAATTAAGTTGCTGCTTATAGCTGTAAGATGAATGGGACTCTAAATCATCGTAAATCTTTGTTGTTTATCACATATTCCTCCTGGTACTTCATTAAAACGCCCACGAAACCTCCGGCTGTAATTCGCCAACAAGACTTTCGATGTGGGTATTTGTAATTTAGTAAGTTGTGGAATTTAGTAAGAGTGGAATACCTCGCAAAATGTGAACGATGAGTTTCTCAGAACTGGCCATCAAACAAGGGACATCTAAGTATACGGGTCACTCTTATTTTTCATACTTATAGTACATGTAGGTGACTCCTCAAATATGAATGTCCGAAAGCCATTGGGCCAGATATCCAGGTATTCTCGAGAAAATCGGCTTTGGCAGATTCCAAGTGCCTTTTATAAACTAAACGTTAACGAAGCGAAGTGACAAGTGAGCGCGTGGCTTAGTGGACAGTGACCGAGTCTTTGGATCAAATACTGTTGTGTGCATATTTTTTTCTTATGTTCTACAGGTAGAAAAGAATTTTTGTAGGGGTTCAACATTTTGATAAGAAAATAAAAAGAAAGCGGTGGGTAGGAAATGAAACATGTTTGTATATTCCCATATACAAAAATTGATGTAGCA
This sequence comes from Anabrus simplex, assembly GCF_040414725.1. Taxonomy (NCBI): domain Eukaryota; kingdom Metazoa; phylum Arthropoda; class Insecta; order Orthoptera; family Tettigoniidae; genus Anabrus; species Anabrus simplex. Next base: position 207,983,098 of record NC_090271.1, on the reverse strand, counting down.
AATGTTTCGTTTACCGTGATTTTATGACTAATACTACGTAGGTTCTTGTGAAACTGCAGCTCACAGTCAAGAATAATAAGATGTAGTTAGCAATTATTATTAATTTTTTCTTTGATATGGAAGTACACAAAAATATTCAAATTCCTATACGTTTCTCATTTTTGAACCCACATTTTGAACTACCAGTATTACAGATATTCCTCCCAAAGACATTCAGAACACAGAATGAAACCTAGGAGAAGAAAATGAGAAAACCATGCATGCAGCGGAGCTTGAATCAGCGTTCCCTCGATTACTAGACTTCAGCGCTATACATTTAGCCACGCGATCATTTGTCAGTTCGTTAGCGGTTAGTGGATATAAGGTACTTGGAAATTTTCATGCCTACTTCCTCCAGAATTGCTTGGATATATGGCCCAACAGCTTTGGGATATTCATATTCGAGATATCATATTCACCGGTCGAGTTGGCCGTGCGGTTGGGGGGGGGGGGGGGCGTGGCTGTGACCTTGCATCCGGGAGATAGTGGGTTCAAGTCCCACTGTCGGTAACCCTAAGGATGGTTTTCCTTGGTTTTCCATTTTCATACCAGGCAAATTCTGGGGCTGTACCTTAATTAAGGCCACTTACTTCCAACTCCTATGTCTTTCCCATCCCATCATCGCCGTAAGAACTATCTGTGCCCGTGCGACGTAAAGCCACTAGCAAAAAAAGTATATATATCACTTTCACGTACTATAAGTATTATAGAATAAATATCCGCGCCCCCTACCTGAAGGTCTCTTCGTAGGTTATAATACCCATCAATGGGAAATGTTAATAAGTGTAACGAGTGATTCGAAATGATGTGTCTTTTTATTTCACTGAGTTGTATGACCCATTTTCTACCCAATATGTACATTTCTGCTGTTTCTATGAAATAAATCGATAACAGGTCACAGCTCAGGACAAGACTTACTATTCCATATTCTCCCTGGTATTTCAAAATCTCACTAACTCCAAAATTTTTCAGCAAAGAACGAAACGAATATGTAATTTTACTGCAATATACGAGAGAAAATATTCATATTATTTTTACATTATGGGCAACACTCAGTGTGTTGCTAAACCCAGTCAAGGTCTTTTTCCCCATATGAGGGTTAGCCCACTTGTACGCACAAATCTCATACGAGATTACTAATATGTGTTTTATTCAATACGCCTTTGGTACTAGAATACAAGCAAAATAAATATTCGACCTCGTGTGAGGTGTATTACTACTTCCACCTACTGTAAATCCAAGTGATGGACTTTGAAACACTATGGTGACCTCTCGAACAGTTGTTGTTTTACTAGTGCCATGCATGCTACGTTAATGAATTAAATACTCCCACGTAAGTAACTGTAATTGGTGAGTAAATAAAGTTCTGTATAACAGAAATATGTATTATTTCCAATGATACTATTATGTTTATCGTGCAAACAATGTACGGCTGAGCCCCTGCAATTTAAAATAAATGGGGCTCACACTCCCTCCAGTTACAGGAAACAAGTCGGATTACAGGCAATAAATCAAATGGTAAGCGTACAAGAAAGGTTAAACCATTCAGTACATATCTATGTTAGATATGGGTTAATATCACGAGGTTTAAAATTTAATGAATTACATACTTTTGTTTTAAAATACATCCTCGTTTTTAGCAGCAATCTTCAAAGAAGCACAGTGTCAGTTTGCGTAGCTTCCGCTTGCTGTTCGACGTAATGCAATGTTGCAATGCTGCTAAACACTCGGTGTGGGTTATCACTGGTACTGTCGTCATTGTCCTCAGCGGGTTCATTCTTCGTTTCATCGATTGAAACATCGATCAATGTTAGGAGATGCGTACAGGTGCGCGCTCATCTACCTGCAATAACAACCAGTCCGCCACTTGATTCACTTGTTGACATAAATATATCTTATGGCTGGGAGTCATCCAACAATTTGTGTAACTGTAGGCGATAGGCGACAAAATGTGTGACGGAAGTGTAACCATAGCAACCGTGCAGGCAGTGATGCAAGGTATGGATAGATGGTTGGTCAGACAATGTTAAACTAGCAACCTTGCAGGCAATGTTTTATGGCTAGTTGCCATATGAAATTAGAAGCCGTTGATGGATGGCCATGACCTGGTGACATATTTATTATCATTTGATGTCGCAAAGGTAAAAGTGGGATTTTTGTAGTGACAGCTGTCGCAGGGTGGGGTTATTTCTCTGACAGGATGTCATAAATCTGGTGAATATGCGACCTCAATTAGTGAAGGAGGAAAACAAAGAAACAGCACGCGGACTCCTAGAAATAAGTCGAAAGGTCTGTAAAGTAGTGGTGTGTACGTACGTTGTGTACGAAAAACGTATAAACAGGGTTGTACTGTAATTTTCACAAGTTCAATTTTCTTAAGGACGGCTCGAATTACACTGAATCCCGAACTATCCAGCCTCGATTTACATATGTTTTACTGTATTCCTACTATTTTCTCGAAAAATTTCAAAGAAAATGCATCTGTACCTTTTTATAAAAATGTATTGTAATTGTATTTTGTAGGTTGTTAATAAAAAATGTAAATGTTTCACGACAGTTGCAAATCTGCTTTGATCATCTTTTAAACTCTGACGATGATAACTTTGTGAAATGTGACTCGTATTACGTATCAGTTACCATATTCTGATTTCCTGCCCATAATCAAACCACAGGTCTACAGGGAATGGTATGAGTACTGGAAAATGTCACAGCTTACAAGAGGAAAGCACAATGATAACATTCAGCCCACCATACCAACCCAAATATGGTTCAAGAAGTTGGAAATAACTCGCAGACACCTTTCATCTCTAATAAGAATGCGTCTGGGCCATGGGTGCTATCAGAGTCATCTACACAGGATCAAGGTCTTCGACAACCCTCACTGTCCAGAAGACCCTGGAGAAACCACCTCATACTGTAATGTAAGAAGTACTTCCAACAACAGAATCATGTGTACTCCTCTTGGGTGAAGTTAAATACCCCACTGCCAAACTCTGTTGTCATTCTGTTATCAAACCTAACTCCACAATTATGCGCTGTAATTTGCCAATATTTATCATACCGTAATATTAATTTATAAAATATGACTTTTTTTCAACCACGAAATGTACGTACCATAAATGTCTGCTCACTCTGTAAATACCTGGCGAGTTGGCCGTGCGGTTAGGGGCGCACAGCTGTGAGCTCACATCCGAGTGATAGTGGGTTCGAACCCCACTGTCGGCAGCCCCGAAGATGTTTTACCGTGGTTTCCCATTTTCACACCTTAAGGCCACGGCCACTTCCTTTCCACTCCTACTACCACTCCCATCGTCACCATAAAACCTATCCATGTCGGTGTGACGTAAAACAAATTGTAATAACACTCTGTAAATGCTGGCCACATGGTCTTCCGAGGTCTAACTCCATTAGTAAAAAAGAAAAACACGCATAAATAGAGATTGTCTCCGTATCGTAATGGTTAACACAATTAGCTGCCGTCCTCGTGGACCCGGGTTCAATTCACGGTACTGTCAAAAAGTTAAGAATGGCAAGAGGGCTGGTATGTGGTTAAAATGGTACATACAGCTCACCCCCATTAGGGGTGCCCGAAAACAGCTGCACCACCTCGGGATGAGGACACGAGTTTACTTTACTTACCTATAAATATCCTCCTTGCTACCTCGAATTCGTCGCGTGTTCTGTGATATCAATATGAGTGTGTATACGGTGTATGGGATGTAGAATAATAATAATAATAAATGATTACCTAAAATAAAGCATGATGAAACAGTCTTGTTAAGAAGACGGCGAGATGCATACTCGATGAGATAAGTTTCAGAGCAGGTTTGGGTAATGGATATCTTAAAAAGCTGTTGCCTTATTGGTCGAGGTCGTGACGGACTACTAGTTCTGCCGAGAGCGGCTCTCTGCTGTGTCCAGCCGAGACAATGTCCTGCTTTCTGGTCACGTTCGCTCTTTTTCCATCACAAAATGTATCTCTATCCCTCACATCATCACCTTGCACGATGATTCACCACCAGACAAGACAGGATAGTGTATCGAGATACGATACAGAGGCAGACAACCTTTACTCCTATTGAGGTCCCCGCGAGGTGATCGCCGGACGTGTTCTGCTTGTAGCAGTGTTCAGGAGTTTGGCTTGTTTTTATAGGACGCATTCGGCAGGAAAGTAAATCAGTCTGGATGTAACACGGGTCATAACAGTGGGTTAGTGTAAACAATCCCCGTACTGGGAGAGAAGATAAATCATTTTCATTTAAAATGTAATTCAATTTATTTACAATTTATCATGTTCTGAACTTTATGTATAAATGATTGTAAATTTTAAGTATCTCTACTTTGTTTAAATATACTTTCTTTCCTTTCCATAATTAAAATGTCTGTCTAATCTATACTTTAAATCAGTTATGGCAAGCTCAAATGCCACCAAAACGCACATAGTGGAAGTTCAGGGCAGATGATGCAACAACAATATGTTCAGCGTGTAGAGAGAAAATATAGCAGTGCAGCAGGTACGGTTTACGTTGGTGACAACATGGCTATGCCCGTGTGTAAAACTTGACTCTCTCTCAAAAAATGTATTCCATAGAAACACAACTCTCCACATTAGGTTGCAATCAGGAAGTGCATCCGACCGTAAATCTGGACCAAATCCATATCACATGCAGATCCTAGCAAATTGAAAAGAGAAACGTGCTGATCTTAAACCGCGACAAAAGACCAGAAATAATAAAAGCATAACGAGTTAAAGGTAGGAAATTAGTATTCGATTTTTAAACACACTCTGTATTATAATTATTATTATTATTTATTACTTCGTTGATTGAAATACCAGTAAATGTTATATGAAAAGAACGCGTTCTAAGGCGGGTGAAATTTGTTACTTGGGGATGATAAATAATAATAATAATAATAATAATAATAATAATAATAATAATAATAATAATAACAGTGATAATTTTATATGATAAAACTTTACATTAGAACCATAAACGTTAACGCTACTCTTTCCTAAACAGTTCCAGGTAATACAACCTATACATTCTTCTACATGGCCTTCTTTCCCATTTATAGTGTTTTGTGGCTGGTTGCCGTACCCGACGCCAACCCAATGTGCAGGGATATATTCACTATTGTGAGTTTTATGCGGGGGTTGGTATTGTGGTGTGTTGTGTGTAGACGAAGAGAAGTGTACTGAGACGAACACAAACATCACTTTCCAAGCCAGTGGAATTAACTGTAAACAGCTAAAACAACACCCTGGTCGGGAATCGATACCAGAGTCAACTGAGCAGGTCAGCCAAAGAGCCGGACGCAAGGAATATATTAAGATAATTTAAACAAATTTCTATTTGGAGTTATTGATAAGGACTCTGATATGATGTAGCCTGAAGTGGAAAGTTCTTCAGAAGAAATGTTATCATTTGAGGAAGTTGGACTAATCAGTAAATTAGAAAGTATAAACTGTACCTACTGTAATTGGAAATAAAAATTGTTCAAATATTTGACATTTCGAGAATCTTGCGTTTCCATAATGAAAATGGAATGTAAAGCGGGACGTATCAATAAGTATTTAGTACAATGATGAAGTTGAGCGGATATTGGATTGTACATGGTGCGGAAATTTGTTTTAAATCAGTCACGTAAACATACTCTGTGTTTCTATAAGAGACAAATGCGTTTCAGATTTAAATTTAAAGTGTTGTTCGAAAAAAAAAATGAATGCATTGAAATAAGTGAAACGTTTCCTGTTTCGAACAGAAGTCCCTTCGTAATTTAACATGAAATATTTTTTGTCAAGTGCTCCTCTACGTGCACTTACATTTTGGAAGGTATATGTTGAAAGAAAAATGAAACAAACCAGTTTTTACTCATTGAGTCAAAAGGTAATCCAATCCAACGTTAACTTCTCTTGCTCACGGACTTGTAGAACTTGATGAACAAGTGGTGTTTGCGAATTTGAAATTGAAGTAATTACATGTGAAACTCCCACTTTTGTCTCCCTTTTATTTTTGTTCTAACCTTTGTTCTTTAGCTGGCATTTTCACGGACTGTTATCAGAGGTGACATCTGAAGAACGACTTCTTTCATGATTAGTCATATCCGTACAGACTATGAAGGTCCTTGGAGGGATGCAAGGTAAAGGCTTCCACTATCCGTAACCTCAGCACTTGATGGGTTAGAATGGTTAGCTCTACGCCAGGGTGCCTTTGCCCCCAGGAGTTAACCTGGTACTCATTTTTGGTGTAGGCTGAGTCAACCTCAGGGCCATGTACACCTCCGGAAGTGGAAATCTCTTTTCTTAAATTTTACGACTTCCTGTCGGTTATTCGAACCCACGTCCTTCCGGGCGAATCGAGTACGCCTTTACCGCCTCGGCCAGGCATCCCCTCGTTAATGATTAACTGGATATTTTTCGTACAATATCTATGTATCCCTATTCAAAACCGCTCCAAATTGTTCGTTATCGCCCCAAGTTTACACGCTGCAGTACAAATTCACAACTGGTGGATCAAGAGCAGCAGAACCGAGCAAGTGGCTGTGCGGTTTGGGTCACACAGCTATCGGCTTGCATTCGGAAGATAGTGGGTTCAACCCCGCCCCCCCCCCGCCCTCTCGGCAAACTTGAATATAGTTTTCCGTGGTTTCCCATTTTCACAACAGGCAGATGCTGGGGCTATATCTTAATTAGGGCCACGGTCGCTTTATTCCCACTCGTACCACTTTCCTGTCCCGTCATCGCCACAAGACCTATCCGTGTCGCTGCGATGCAAAGTAGATTGTAAAAAAGGACTGCAAACAACAAAACAGCCGTATTGTTCAGCCATATACTGGACGAAACGTTAATACCTAGAGAACTGACAATAGTCTGTTAATCTTTTTTTTTTGCTAGTTGCTTTACGTCGCACCGACACAGAGAGGTCCTATGGCGACGATGGGACAGGAAAGGGCTAGGAGTGGGAAGGAAGCGGCCGTGGCCTTAATTAAGGTACAGAATCAGCATTTGCCTGGTGTGAAAATGGGAAACCACGGAAAAGCATCTTCAGAGCTGCCGACAGTGGGGTTCAAACCTACTATCCCCCGAATACTGGATACTGGCCGCACTTAAGCGACTGTAGCTATGGAGCTCGGCTTAACCATTAGTAGACTCAACAGACTGATAAAGCACCTTTTTTACTTCTCTTCCCAAAATCATGTTGAGAAACATACTTATATTAACAAAACTAGTATTTCAGCATAACATTAGTCCCTTGCATAAGCTGTTTGCTGTTTGGAGGTGTCTCCAGTTAATCTAGAACACTTTTGTCATTCGTCACACCAACTTCTTAACTTCATACGTAAAACTTAATCAAGGTACAAAATGACTACTACATCATTACAATTAAATCCCTGGATACAACTGAGCATTTGAACACTTTGCATTGAATGACACTCTTTAGTCGTTTCGGAATGCTTTTCATAAGATTTACGCACATGTCCTTCAGTTCCACATCCGTATACCACAGATTATTTATTTCTGCAATCAGCTGATGTTTGTTGGTTACGTTCTTTTTCATCATCTTGTGTATCATGAAACTCCTTGTCCTTTAAAAATGTTGTGATACTTTTGGCCTTATGACAGGGTGCACTGTCATTCATAAATATGAAAGAGCCATCGTCAAACCATTCTTCGGCCTGAGGAAGGAGTTGTTCTTCAAGAACCCGTTTATAATAATTGTCCTGTTTCATTGTCCCCTCTACAGTTTGAATTCGTCCAGGCCCATAGATGGACATCAGACCCCACACCATCACTGCAGTTGGGTGTTTCACAGTCTGTTGTATGCACTCCAACTTATATTCCTCTCCACGTCGACGACGTACATATCTTGAACATTCTTCAGAAATACTCAAATACGACTCGTCACTAAAACACACTTTCTCCCATTCATTAGACCAGTACTGAAGTCCTTTTGCCCATTCCAAACGTGAATGTGCCATTGATGGGGTGAACTTCGCTTTCTTCCTTGGTCTGCACGATTTGATGCCCTCACTACACAAGATCCTCCGGACACTTCCAGGAGGAACAACTGCTCCATAACCTGCCATTTTAATGCTCAAGTCCTTAGAAGTGCATTTTCTATTGAGAAGAGCCAATTTTTTTAGTGTTCTAATGCCCCGTGGAGAAAGATTTGATTTTCTCCCGCACTCTCCCACTCTATTTTGATGATAAGTTGTATTCTTCCTCAATTCTACACTAATTCTACTCACTGATTTTTAACTTAAAGACACTTTACGTGCAATTTGCCTTTGTGAATACCGTCCTTCACTGAGCAGAGTATTGACAACTGCAACTTTACGTGGGGAAATGTCTTTTCTTTCCGCATTATCAAAAAAAACAATCCGTTACACGGTACACTGCACTAGAAGTTGTAAAGAAACAACTGATTGAATAAAACTGTATGAGATCACTTCAAAATTAATGTTTAGTGGTAGCTACACTTCCCTTGCAATAGTACAATCCACCAACAATGACCATAGCTACACTTTTTCACTGTTGTCTGAAGCAAGAATCCAACTGCTACTTGCAGTCACAGAGGGGCTGCCTGGCCGAGGCAGTAAAGGCGTGCTCGATTCGCCCGGAAGGATGTGGGTTCGAATCCCCATGAGGAAGTCGTAAAATTTAAGAAACGAGATGAGTACCAGGTTAATTCCTGGGGGCAAAGATGGCCGGGAGTAGAACTAACCACTCTACCCCATCACGGCCGAGGTTAACAATGGTGGAAGCCTTCACCTTTCACTCCTCCAAGGGCCTTCCTGGCCTGTACGGGGGTGACTTTGCTTTGCTTTGCTTAATTGCATTCACGGAGCAGGCAATGACTTTCCCTCCAAAACAAAACAAAACAAAACAACTGAAGGTAAAAACAGAGTTGCCAACAGCTCGATGCATTCATAGACTGTGTGGGAACTGATGTTGCGCATGTTCACCAATAATCTGACAAGAAAAGTCCGCTTTATGACGAGGTATCTTAAATATATTTCAAAATGGCATGAATTTATCTGTTGAGTCTAATAATTTGAACATATCTGTATAATGGACAGTGTAAAAGTCGATCGGAAATTTTGTCAAATTAAACCAATGTTTTTCCTCTCATTTCTGGCTGTTTACTACTGATAAGTAATGAACGTTCCCGGTACAATTTATTTATCGTACTTTGGTGTCGGTAGTGAATGCTGGTGATGGTGATATTTTGCTCCCCACCGTTTGCATGCTATCTAAGGGAAGTGTATTGTTGTGCGCCGGATCCCCCTTGCTCGTGTGCTTGTGGAAGACGATTTAAGCTGGCCAGCGAGCCTGCACTCAGAGGTTTTCTTTAGACCGGATGTGTTTTTGTAGTATCTTACCTGGGGCTACTGGAACAGGTGCAGACACAGAGACGTTGTGGTGGGATTTCTTCTTCGCTTTGAGAAGGGGGGAAGGGGAAGAGCATTAAACCACATCCGTGGCCGCTAAACCCGCTCTGCAAGTTTCCCCCTCTTCTGGCCGGTCCATTGACAGAGCCTGGACTCTCACGCTCCTTACTTGGCCTTCCTTTTGCTGTTGTAACATTACAACTAAAACTGGTCCTCAGTGCTGCCAGCCTATGAAGTAACACACTAGCATCAATGAAGGTCTGAATGACTGTGGTATTCATGGACGAACTGTGGCGCTGATGGGCGCCATGGCAAAATGATTCGGCCACGGGGCTCCGGGCTCGATTCTCGGCCACGTCGAGGAATTTTAATCTTAAACTATTACGTACGGTACGTGGGATCGGAGATCTTGCTGCAACCAACATTCCTATGATATTCACACAAGATTATCCTCCACCACAATAACACGCAGATTCCCATACACGGCAGGGGACATCCACCCTCGTCGGTGATACCCTACAACAGGGGGCAGTACACGGTGATAGTTGTTTCCAGAGGAAGTTCGCTAATCAGAGGGAAACCGAAACTTCGAAGAATGAAGGTTACCGAGAAAAAGAAAGGAAAGGGGTCATGAAGATCGTGACTCCCTAGGCCTCACAAACTTCATGCTGTGAGTGTAAGAAGAGAACAAGTGTTGACTAAGGGAAGTCGGATAGGAAAGGCGGAAGTATTTTTTTGCTAGTTGCTTTACGTCGCACCGACACAGATAGGTCTTATGGCGACGATGGGACAGGAAAGGGCTAGGAGTGGGAAGGCAGCGGCCGTGGCCTCAATTAGGGTACAGCCCCAGCATTTGCCTGGTGTGAAAATGGGAAACCACGGAAAACCATCTTCAGGGCTACCGACAGTGGTATTCGAACCTAGTATCTCCCGAATACTGGATACTGGCCGCACTTAAGCGACTGCAGCTATCAAACTCGGTAAAGGCGAAAGTGATGAACTTCGAACAAGTAAGTCAAGGCAATGCTAGACTCGGTTAGGAGCTTAGTTGCCAAACCACGCTATCAAGACTATACTAGACTTAACTAAAGTTGGCGTCTGACAGATAAGGTTGGAGGGAGGAGCACTGCACGTGCCATTTCACGATGTTGCCACATTCCAGCATTCCTTTCTACATGCTCTTACCCCTCGTTTCCGGCTCACTTGTTTCCTCCTTCAATCTGACCACTGTGATCTGTTGTAGACTACCTGGCCAGGCGGTGTCGTCCCATTTGCGATGACTCTTATACAAACAATCAGGTTCTTATCAGTGACAGTGACAGGTTTGGCAACTCCCAGCAAGACGAGCCTCCCAGAAGTTTTATCTCCATGGCAACCGCAGTCGCCCCACCCTCGTTTCCATGGCAACCACACAGCCACTCCCTTTATCCCGCCTCGGCAGGCAGTAAACGGACCTCCCTCTAAGAAATGTCACAAGCCATCTCTTATTATTAGCAGTATAGAACCCCTGGGGATATCCGCTCCTTTTTACGACACTCACAGGAACTAAGGATGTATTCTACACCCCACCCCCCACACAGGTTGTCCCCTTAAGACAACGAGCGAAATAGGCGGGCAGCATAGTCATAGACTATCCCCCAAGGCACCCTTGGTTCGGATCCCACAATACATGTGGAGTTTTTGAAATGAAAACTCACGTTCTTCTGATTCTACGCAGTCGGTTGGTATTTAAATGTAAAAGATCCATGTCAGTAGATGTACTGGTACACTAAAGAAAACCACTGCTGTTTTAAAGCAAGACTCCAACATCCGGGAGCCACTTGATGATGATGATGATGATGATTATTATTATTATTATTATTATTATTATTATTATTATTATTATTATTATTATTATTATTATTATTATTATTATTATTACTTTACCGTGCCAGTTGGCTGCGTGGTACGGAGTGTGTAGCTGTAAGTTTGCCCACGGGAGATGCGTAAGCAGTTAAAATCCTGGACCCAGCCGAGAATCAAATCCCGAGGCCCTCTGAACCGAATGCTACTACACTGACCAGTATTGAAATTTATAGAGTAAATTGTTTGAATCTCAACACCTCGAGTTCGTAATGCTGCTCTTCCTTATCTCCAAGTCTCTTTAAACATTCATTAGTCTAAGTAAAAGTGCCTGATGTTAGTGATATCCTCATCCTCCTAATGAATTAGTCTATATCCTTCTCTACCTCCTTCATGATCTTCCATTACTCTTCTCACACCATAGTAAAGTCGCGGATGTGAACTACATCACTCATGTAGATACGGGCCTGTTTTACGGTCGGTCGCCCTTCCTGACGCCAACCCGATATGGAGGGATGTATTTACTATTATGTACTTCTGAGGTGGTTGACATTATATGCTATGTTATATGTGTACGAAGAAGTTTGCCTAGGACGAACGCCAACTCCCAAACCCCGAGTGAGAAGAATTTACTGCCGTGGCTAAAATCACTTACCCTGCCTCGACTCGAAGCTAGGACGCTCTGCACTGAAGATCTCGACGCTGACGATGCAACCAAGAATTCTGACGAAATTAATTAGCCTATTATTTTACCTTAATTGCCTGAAGGTGAAAGTATGCCTAAATAATATTCACGAGTCTTTCGAGAGAAATGTCTTCTGAAGGCACAGACATTCAACGATCTGTCTGTCTGTTAGGTCATCAGCCCAGAGGCTGGTTGAATCCTCAAATAGCATCACCAAAGGCTATGCAGTTATAGAGAAACCACAAAAACCAATGGCAGTACCAAAATGAGGCGTACTAGGCAAGATGAGGAGTGAGGTAGTTTGCCATTGCTTTCCTCACTGGGCCAAACAGTGCTATTGTAGCACAACTAACCCTATGAGCAACACCTTTCTTGACACTCGGACACACTTGTTGTGCTCTGACTGTCATTAATCAGCACCACCCATACCCCAGCAGCTTCCATATTGTCACAGCCATGGTTGAGACTGGGACTTCGGTGGAAGCTACACTTTGCTCTGGCCTGTGCCAAGAGATGGAAGCAAAAGTACTGTAACCATCAAGAAACGACAGCAGGCAGCATTCAACGATAGTGAGGCGATATTTTCTAGCTGCACTCGTTCAGTCATTTTCGAGTGCTATATGCAATTTCCTTTGCGGAATGACTTCTTGTTTCCAGGAGGAAGGTTTACATTTGAAAGACCAGGTGACACTTGCCGGCGAATGACATGGCTGGACGACTAGAATTCATTGCAGGAAATCCCTTCCATTAGCTATATTAAATGGTAGATGTTTGGAGCTGAACTCGGTTCTCCGCTATTAAGAGATCGTACCGCTCCGTTGGTCTGTGTCCTTTCCAAACATCTGCCTGAGTTAGTGGTGGGCACAAGTTGTAAGGTCAGCGTTTCCATCTGTGCTTAACGACGTGTGCTATAGAGTCAACAGGTGACTTTTAGATTCAGACCACAAATCTTTCAAAAACAATAAAACACTTAGTCCCAGACCTACATGTAGAGCATTTCTAGTCACATCTTGTGACTGATATTGCTGTTAAAGTTCTCAGCTGAACGTAGAAACTATTCTAACAATGTACACAATGACTGAGTGACACATTTTTCCACATTTTTATAAACACTTTTTGGAAGAGAATGAAAATTGTGAGAATCGTTAAGGCCACATGACAGTATAGACTGTATTAATACTCAAAATTGGTATTTATTTTGTTAAATTAAAAATTAATCTCTTTTATGCACTCTCATGTGCCAACCGACTGTGCAGGAGATCGAACCTGAAATAGCGTAGGTAGCAAGAGCTTAACCAACTACAAATCGACATCAGTAGCACAGTAGGTATATTGTGTCCTGACCTTCTGAGCCCAACTTGGCAGGTTCGAGCCTGGCTCAATCCGGTGGTATTTGAAGGAAATACGTCAGCCTCGTGTCGGTAGATTTACTGGCACGCAAAAGAACTCCTGTGAGACGAAATTCCGGCACCTCGGCGTCTCCAAAAATCGTAAAAGAAGTTATTGGAACGTAAAATCAATAATATTATTTATTAAACCAGTTGTTCTTCATTTATCAAGACAGCGGGTTCGATTCCTGATGAGAGTGAAGGCACTTGAATAGGCCATGTTTCAATGTGAAAAATCCGTGGCATTAGCTTCGAACACGTTTAAGAACTGCTACGGAATAGCATTTCTACAGTTGATTGGACGTTTAAACGCAAAATTGTAGTCAGTCTGTGAAAATCAAAAAGGAAACTACAACTACATGAACAGACTTGTAGGGAATTTTTGGAGAAGAGGCGAGTCACTGAAGGGCCAAGTTATCTCAACGCCGGAGCAAACATTTTCCGCTTAGTCCTACATCAGTCACGTTCATATTCTTGAAGCCAGGCATGAGACAGACAGACAGACAGACAGACAGTCGAATGCAAGTAACAAATTTCCTCAAAATCATTCAGAAAACATAGTACATCGTTAACACTATGCCCCATCAGCAATGGATGGGCTTGTGTTTTTCTTATTAATATTAATTATAAATGTTATAACTGTCTGAATTATCGTGATTTTAAAGATACCGAAATTCTCTAAGCGGTAGCCTATAACACATACGTAGGAATAAGGAAAGATTAAACAGCATTGAACTCTTTAGACAGTCTTGATATATAACTATGAATTTAGGTGCAATGCTCACTTTCCTGCAGTACACTCTATTTGTGTGGATCGTATATTAATAACTTCCTGTGCTTAAAGGAGTCACTAAACATGTAACCGTCACACCTTTCTAAATAAAAGTTCCGATCCGTGCATAAAGCTCTCTTGGGGTAGGTTTTATCTGAACACGATAAGGTTGGTTACTTTACACTACTATTAAAGGAAGCAGCAAGCTTGAGGGCATGCACAGTTGGCCATGAAAATTGTTTTGCACATCAGCGAGTGGAACTCACTGTTGGCAGTAAAACGGTCAGTTGCTGTCGGTAATGTATAGTAGCAGACGGGCTTCTTCAAGCGGAACTCATCATCACACAACACACATGCGTATATGAAGTACAGGAAGCTGTGTTTTTCTGGATCGTGATTTGTGTGACCATTCGAGTACAGGCACGTGCCGTATGTCCCATCCCGGCAGCCTCTCGTCGGTCACTGCACCGCTCTTAGCGCGATCTGGTGCGGAGTCGCTCAAGCGTAGCATCCCGCCAGTCATGGCCACGAAGAAAACCGAAACCTGCACTAGATCTCCTGGGGCGCTTTATAGAGAAGTCAGGTAGGGACTTCTTTTTATATCCACCTTGGTGTCGCTTGCTCAATACAGAATCAGTTCAATCTTATGATACACTGTAACGACAAACAAGGAAGCTAATACAACGTGGTAAAGTAAAAATGAACGCATGTCCTGGCATTCCAGTGAGGTGGTGCAGCTCCTTCTAGGAACACCCCCAATGGAAGTTAGCTTCATATACCTTTCTAATTATATACCAAACCACCTTCCAGTTTCTGTCAGTACCTGAAATTGAACCTGGGCTTCTGAGGACCGGCATTTAATAAAGCTCTGTCTGTTTGTTGGTCGATAAGACATCAGGAGAAAACAATTTAACAGAATTTCTCGAAACTCTGTATTTAAGTTTGAGGATAGCCAGGTGGCGCAATAGACGATACATTATCTGATTAGTACACAGTGACGTAGCAATTTCTCCGTTAATAATATTAGCTGTATTAAAAAAAAGTATACATGATCATTCATTGGTATTGATTTTACGTCTCACCAACTACATGTTTACGGTTTCGGAGACGCCAAGGTGCCAAAATTTTGTTCCGCAGGAGTTTTCTGACGTGCCAGCAAATCTGACGACATGAGGCTGACGTATTTGAGCATCTTCAGGTACAACTGGACTGAACCAGGAACGAACCTACCAAGTTGGGCTCAGAAGACCATCGCTCTGCCATCTGAGCTACTCAGCCCGGTTATAAATAATAAAAGAAGTGCAATAGTTACTTACGCAACAGTCCGACTCATTGGCTGAATGGTCAGCGTTGAGGCGTTCGGTTCAGAGGGTCCCGGGTTCGATTCCCGGCCGGGGATTTTAATCGCCTCTGATTAATACTTCTGGCCCGGGGACTGGGTGTTTGTGTTTGTTCAAACACTTTCCTCCTCATATTCAGACAAAACACTACACTACCAACCACCACAGAAACACGCAATGGTGATTACATCCGTTCATGCGGGGTTGGTGTCAGGAAGGCCATTTGGCCGTAAAACAAGGCCAAACCATATGTGCGACACAATTCGCACGCGCGACCCCACAGGTGTGGGAAAATCGATAGAAAAAGAAGTTGCTTACTAAGAGCCACGGAAAGTGATGTTTTATGACGCTTGCGGCTCGGACGATATTTCGGAGCTAGTAAGGTCAGTGGGTGTTGCGTACACTATTTCATTTTATATTATGGTTAATTTATTTATTTTCAAGTAAATATTTACTTATAAGTAATTTTGACGCGTAGCCGGGAAAATCATCCATGTTTGACTCATGCAGTCACGTTTTCTTTGTTCTGTGTGTGCTTTTATTATGTGATAATAAAGCATGATTTGTTTTGTTGAGTTTTTGGATTTGTGCAATAATAAATACTGCTAGTGAATCATTATAACCTATTAAATGTTATAATAAGTTATTTCAGGTTTAGGCCTACATTTTATTATTAAATTATATGTGAAGCAGTGAGCAGTCCATTAAGCTACCAGAGTCATAAACTTTGTCCTCCAGGCCTGGATTAACGAAGTTACTACAAAATGTATAATATAATGAGATATATACGATATTTATGTGTCGGAAATTGATTAACCTATGCAGTAGTGAAGATTGGACATGGCAGTAGATTACTTGAGTTGGGGTGGCTTCAAAACCCACTGTCGGCAGCTCTGAAGACGGTTTTCCGTGGTTTACCATTTTCACACCAGGCTATACCTTAAGGCCACGGTCACTTCCTTCTCACTCCTAGGCCGTTCCTATCCCATCCTTGCCATAAGACCTATCTGTGTCGGTGCGATGTAAAGCAGATTTAAACAACTTGAGTTGGGAATGCAGAGACGCCTTTCTTTTTCTTCCTTCTTTTTGGTTTAGATGGGTACGAAGCCACAGTGCTGCGATCAGGTGGAGAAACAACTCAACGAGGTTAAGTTTGATGTTCACTGATTAATTATCTCTCTGATTATCCCTGTTTACTTTAGTCTGAAGTGGATTTCATACAATCTGAGACGATTTATAATTTAGAAGAAGTGCGAAAAGTAGCTGTTTTGAGTACGGAAAACAGTCAATTACGTTGCAATATGAAAACATTGCAATATTTTATGTTTCATACATGTATACACCGTGAGGAACAATAACGGAGATATTCACGTATTGTAGTATTTCTTGCAAAGTTCATCAATGGCGAGCACTGCCTACATAGAAATATTGTTCAGAAGATACAGTAACGAGTTAATTGGTGATGCTGGTAGTAGTTGTCCTATTTTTTATAAAGTACAAAAAGACGTAATCATGAGCTCCTTTTGGTAGGATGATAACCTAGATGACTGTTGAAATGCGAAATAAAACATAAGAAATGACCACTTGAAGACCTAGATCTGAGATGCCGTAATACCGCCGGGCCAAAGTAAAGTAAAAGTTCACTAATGGAAGCCGATTAGAAAACATGACCGGTAAAAACAGAAGCTAAAACCCTGGATCATAATAATAATAATAATAATAATAATAATAATAAACTCCCGGCGGTACTGGCCTGACAGACGTTGATCTACCAAGCGACCACTGCTCAGTATGGAGGCCTGTATATTACGGGATGACGCGTGGATAGCGCGTCGAATCCTCGGTCGTTTCTAATGGCTTTCTAGACTGAAGCCGCTATCTCACAGTCAGATGGCTCTTTAATTGTACTCACACAGGCTGAGTGGACCTCGAAACAGCCCTCAGATACAGGTAAGATTTCCTGACCTGGGCGGGACCTGGGGCAGAGGCATGCTCTGCGCCCGTAGACCACGAGGTTGGCACTCTCAAACTGAAGCATATTCAAATACTATCTGGTACTAGGGGGATTTTTCGGTGTCCATATTCACAAGAGGACAGGGGTGAGTTAGTTGCGTTATTTGCCTGAGCCAGTTGTGTTATTTGCTTCAAGTGCATTATGCGAAGTCCTTTGTTTGAATTCTAAAATTAAGAACAGAAGTATGTTGCTAGGAAGCAAGTTTAGGTTTATTCCAGAGATAATAGACCTTGTGTATATGTAAATCATTTGAACAAGGGAAGCGTAGAACGGAACTTAATTAGAAATGGCATCGACCTATGCATAAGGATCTTTGTTTAATGGAAGAGAAGAAACATTGAATACCGTAAATTCTGTTCATGTCAAGATAATTAATCCCAGGTCACATTGGTGGAGGTCGGCGGCCGAACCACTGAATTATGGCTATGCCACAAAGATGTATGTTGCGTACAAATTATTACACTGACCAGGTATGAATACTCGCTATTCTGAACAGAACAAGCGCGCGGATGTGTATGGTCCATTAGCAATGCATTTATGTAGTGAGCTAGGGTTCTGTTGTTCAAATCTCTCGTAGATCGAAGAGATGCTACATTTTATTGTCTATCTTGTATGAAACGTACAAATTCTTAGGATCGTTACAGCAGCGTGATACTATTTTTAGGATGCATGATTTCGTTTAAATACGTGTATTGTGCTTGTGTAACATTCGTACCATTTTATATGACTTAACGTGTATTCGAAGGCTTTATTATGTACCAATTAATTACAGTATTATAGGAATATTCTGATACATAATAATAATAATAATAATAATAATAATAATAATAATAATAATAATAATAATAATAATAATAATAATAATAATTGGCGCAAACCAACCTGAAACAGTCCCTGTTGTCGCCTGCACGGTCGCTGGTGTTTTAGGCGTGACAACATCCGAAACTTAGATTACGAAACTCGATTTATGATGCTGTCAGAAAGATAGTAGGACATTACGCTCTACTTGTTAAAGTCCTGTCCATAGGCCAGAAATATGATAGACATATTCAGAAGGTAAACCTTGTGCATAAAATCAACTTTAATCTATCCTTTAAAATATCCTGCTGGCGCATTAGTTCGTGGGATCGACTTACCGATGCGCCACCACTTTTCGTACGATGAAGTTTTATTCGCAATTCTTTCGCCACTGTATTTTTCCTGCCAAGCTCTCTGCACAGCGTATAATTTGATTGGCCAATATTGGGTGACGGCCTGTTAGATGTATGCAGTAATATGTAGTTACCATCGAATTCCCAGTTTCATTCATGGCTTTGACAGTATGGAAGCTGCTGAGGTATTCGCGGTGATGAGTAATGACATGCGGAGCACAACTATGTGTCTGAGTGTTGTGAAAGGTGTTAGTCATAAGGCTGGTTGTATTGAGGACATGCTGTCCCAGGGACGAAAACAATGGTAAACTATCTCACTCCACATCCTACCTGGTTTGTCTCATTTTGGCACCACCATAGCTTTTTGTAGTTTCCTATTGAACCGCATACACTTTGGTAGAGTCGTCTGAAGAACCAGTCTTCGGGTTAATAAACCCAAACCCCATGGCACTACAGCCCTTGAAGAGCCTTGGCCTACCAAGCGACCGCTGCTCAGCCCGAAGGCCTGCAGATTATGAGGTGTCGTGTGGTCAGCACGACGAATCCACTCGGCCGTTATTCTTGGCTTTCTAGACCGGGGGCGCTATCTCACCGTCAGATAGCTCCTCAATTCTAATCACGTAGGCTGAGTGGACCTCGAACCAGCCCTCATGTCCGGGTAAAAATCCCTGACCTGGCCGGGAATCGAACCCGCGGCCTCCGGGTAAGAGGCAGGCACGCTACCCCTACACCACGGAGCTGGCTCTTTGGGTTAATGGCCAAACAAAAAACAAATAAACAAACAAACAAACAATTTTGAACGGTTACAGATATAGAAACCGCGGAAAGAGACTTTATTGGACACTTTTTAAGTTCACAGTCACTTATTTACGAACCGTTGTTTCATTCGCTATAATGTCACGTATGACTGTTATCCTGTCTATTTGTGAATAAATCGCCATCAGAATTTTATAAATTAGTCGAAGCGTTCACTCGCTGCAATGTTCCGAAGTGTAGGTACAGATTGCTCGAAATCGAATGCTGAAATCAGCTAGGCGCCTATGGGGAGAGGTCAGATTATCGCACTAAATTTGTCATTATGGCATTTAGCTGATACCTTGAGTTACTAGTGATGTCGGAACATTTAGTGTACCACATATGCTTTGCCTGATGCCACGTGTGAGAAACAGGCTATTTTTCGTAACGCCAACGTTTCGTGCGTACAGGCCTGCAGAGTGAGACGTAATTATGACAAAATTTTACTTTATTCATGATGGTATAAAATGGCTGGACAATAAATTTGTACCGTGAAATTTTAAAATAGGTTGTTTCAATGAGATTTTATTAACTGTTAGCAAAATTGAGTAACCGTATTGGAAATATTGAGATGCTGATAGATTTCTAAATATTATTTTTGCCTTGGAAACTACTGAAATTATCGCCTTCTGTAAATGGAAGCCTATATGAATATACTACATACAAGTACGTCGTTTCAGTTACATTTTTGCTAATTAATTAAAATTTGTACATTTAAAAATGTTTTCGGCAAATATTCGATTGGTGATAAATAAAATGTGCCAGACGGGTGCTATTTTTATGCGAAGCATTCCTTTACGACTCCTCCATTAAACTTCCCAGTTGTCAATTGTCATTTGCAGAAAACTTCCAAAAGAGTGTCAAGTCCTCTTCACGCATAGTAAATTGTCCAGAAAAGCACTCTTTCTGTCACGAGTATCTTTAGTCTTTAGTAATTAAAATTATAGCAACATCAAGATATGAATTTTGAAGACAAAAAAAATGAAATGTTTGAAGCGACCTATTCTTGGCTGCCCTGTTTCAGGACTTGATTGCTGCGTTTTTGTTTATCTCTGCTCCTGTACTCGATTTCATCCGTGTTGCCTGAAGGAAGGTATGTACCGGAAGGGTCGAGTCAGCCTTAGAGCAGATGAATTGTTTGCCCTTCCTCATTTCCCTGCTGTACGCTCTAAGGGAAACAGGCAATAAAACAAAAGTTGGTGCAGCAAGCTCTTTGGTCACCGAGCCCGTGCCGGAAGTGGGAGAGGCAAGGGGTTTGAGGGGGAGGCTGCGCCCGAGGTGCTGGACCAGCAAGTGGAACCGACATTTACACTGGAATTAACTTTAAAGGTATCACATAATGTAGGACACGCTCAGAATTCCTCATTGCTGGACGGCTTGCCAGCCTGTTGTGTATGTTCCTCTTCCAAACCGACTGTCATTCTACTCTCACTTCCAACTTTTAATTCCACTAAAACACTACGAACCAGTGAAGTTATGTGTGTGTGTGAGAGGGAGAGAGAGAGCATTTCGCTTGAATTACTACACGGGCTTTATGGCTTGAGTGTAGTTAATCCAGAAATGTTGTCATCTGCCCCTTGATGTCAAACTGTCTCCTGTGTGATTATTAATGCCTTAATGGTTTGCAACTTGAGGCTTTGGACACACTGAAATTGCCAGAGCATGACGAAATGCTAGGTTAGTTTTTGAGCTTCCATCAATGTGTCCGGATTTTGATAAAGCTAAGCGGACTGGATCAGCAAGAGTAGGTCATGTAAAATAGGTTGTCGAGATATACAGTAGTTGGTAGAAAAAGAGAGAAAATCAATTTCACACACATATATAGCTTCATTTTTAATAATCAACGATTTTGAACTCGGATTGATTAATGATTCTGTTTAAGGGGCAGTCACCGGGCGAGTTGGCCGTGCGGTTAGGGGCGCGCAGTTGCGAGCTTGCGTCCGGGAGATAGTGGGTTCAAACTCCACTGTCGGCAGCCGTGAAGATGGTTTTCCGTGGTTTCCCATTTTCACACTAGGCAAATGCTGAGGCTGTACCTTAATTAAGGCCACGGCCTCTTCCTTCCCAATTCTAGGCCTTTCCTATCGCATCGTCGCTATAAGACCTGTCTGTGTCGGTGCGAAGTAAAGCAGATTGTATTGTATGGGGCAATCAAATCCAGATCACGCGCTCCCGCGCCTCCGGCCTCACCTTATCTAGTGCTTCTTTCTGAATCAGAAGTGGAAGGAAATGTAGCATGCTTCACTACTCGGAAATCAACACTTGGTCCAAGATCCAAGGTGCTCAACCACCTGGCTACACTTCAAGATAGATAAATCATTTAAAAGCAACTTAAGATGTGTGTACTTAATATGGCATGTACGGGGATCATGTAATTTTGCTATCGTCTTTTAGTTCTCTGAATGGTTAATTGATTTCTCCTAATGTAGGGCGTTCCGAGTCTGAATTTGGCGTTGGTTTTATTATTATTAATATTATTATTATTACATTTCATACAAATCATTAAAATACTTGCTTTTGTTCTATCGAAGTAAAAGGAATAGTCTGAGATCCATTTCCTGAAGTCAGGTCACCACCCCTGGAATGGCAGCATTCAATTCGTCGAAGGAGTCAGATAATGCACGCAGAGGGCCTTCCTACACAGGATGTTTCATAGTCTGATTTTGTGCACCATAATTACATTTCGTTAAGTCGTTCCAACTTCTCGGGTATGAGATTGAAACGCATCCAGCTAGATCACAGCCTACTCGATACGATACAAATAGCTCATGAGATATTAAATTCAGAAGGTTTTGTGGCGGAATCGCTGAATTGGATGATCCTATGAAAAGGTGGTCTTAAATCATTCCTCTCCCCAGCGGGCTGTCACAGCATTAAACCGTTCGTATTGTAGTTCATAGCCTGTAAATATCTAGTTCATAGCCTGTAAATTGCTACTCGCACCTTGCTTGAGCTTTACGTGGTACTGAATGGGTGACAATAGTTTGATAGGGACGTTCTGACCTTCAGGCCCTCACGGCTATGTCAATCGGATGAAATTAATTTGGACTATGGCATATTACTCACCACATGACTCCTCCTTGAAGCCTTTCTTGCCATTGTCGATTGCCATATCATGTGTATTGGTAAAACTATTCAGTAAAACCTTAATGTATATTAATATTTTACCTTTTATCATTTCCTTTTTGTTTTAGTATCTCTACCAATAAATAGCTGGTATATAATGAACATTTAAAATTCACTTATCTTTTTTCCATAGGTTCTGAATTATATAAGTTTCGATATGGAGATTATTATTATTATTATTATGATTGTGAGATATCACGATAGCAATATCTTCTTTTCAACAGGAGGTCTATAGAAACGAAATTAAATGAAAACATAGAGTACTTAAAATTACATAGTACAAATTCACGATAAAAATGAAATCAAATCAAAATATTACAAAAAATTATATCAAAACTAGCAGTTACATAATGATAGAAAAATAAAATATGTACAATCAAATTTAAAATGACTTACAAGTAATGTAACATAGTAATTGAGGCCTGATCCATTGCTGAATGGTCAGTGTGTTAATCTTCAATCCTCGAGGCCCTCGGTACCATTCCCAACCAATTCGAGGGATTTTAATCTTTTTGTTGTGCCCCAATATTTCTGCAACTTGCACACCAAACACGCACCTCCACCACATCAACAAGTAGTTTACCTATACACGGCAGATGCCGCCTAACCTCGTCGGACTGTCGGCCTTACAAGGGTTGCATCTAGCTATCAATAGGCACAAGAAATTATTATTTATAATAATTTCGAACATTTTCGTACATATTAATAAGAAATGTAAAGAAAATAGATTACTAATTGATTTACAAGAAGCACTAAATAATTAAAATATTCATACAGGAATTCATAGATTCATTGAAGATTACTTCAAATACTCCATTACAATTCATATAGCATTACCACCTTTCGACTCCATGGCAAAATGGTTAGAATGCTGTCCCTTGGTACAAGGGACCCCGAGTTCTATTTACAGCAGACTGAATGGTACAATGGTTAATTTGCTTCATATTCTACTCATATGTATAACATCATCAGTAGAAATTCACACAACATTTACAGGATATTGACGACCTTTCTATACTTTAGGTTAAAGCCTCTAAGATTCCAATTTTCAATTCTCCGACAGTAATAATCATTATCCTGAGAAAGGCTCCCTTCGTCATTCTATAAACGTGAATATAACGTAGATTGATTATTTATTTATTTATTTATTTATTTATTTATTTATTTATTTATTTATTTATTTATTTATTTATTTATTTATTTATTTATTTATTTATTTATGTTCTTTATTTATTTTTAATTTATTTTTTAATTTAGTTTGTTAGTTAGTTATTTGGTTGATTTATGGTATTTTCTAGGATAAAGAAGTTGCAGGATGATGTACAGACCCGATTTGACACTGACCAGTTTTGAAAATTTTCGGAACTTTACACAATAATGGGCAAAATTCAACCTGACATTTGTTTTCCTACGACATAACATTTAATTATCAGAATTATAAAGACAAGTATGTCGGCAACAGGCCTATATCTTCATACGCCGAGAATTCCTCAAGTAGCCAGTCACTTGCGTTTTAAGATTGGAAACGCCTGATCAGTCGAGACAAACTACACAGTTTACTACAAAATTCCCTAATAGAAAGAAAATCCCGTCTTAGTCTAGTTGAATGAATGTATTACTTTTTGTTCGTTGGATGCGTTTTATTCTCTCGTAAGAAGAAAACGCATGCCCCTGTCGCAGCCGCAACCCGTATTACGGCGACGCTTAAACGTAGCCTAAAGATAATGTGCAGTACATTTCAGCGGGCTAGCTGCATATCTTCTTTAGTATATACGCGTATCGTTATGAGCCAAAGAATTTACTCTTCTGTTTTCACACAAGGCGAATCCTGGCGATGTACCTTAATTAAGGCCACGGCCAATTCCTTCCCACTCCTAACCTTTTCCCATCCCAACGTCACCATATCTGTGTCGGTGCGACGTAAAGAGCAACTTGTCTTCCATCCAAATGTTCGATTTTGTTTTACTCGGGCAGTTAGTCTGAGTAATTTTAAACAAATACTTACGCCAAAAGTGTAGCAACGTTGAAACAATGGATTCCGATGACCTCCGCAGTTAATAAGTGTAGGGCTTGGTCACCTCTTGGACGAGTTGCCCAAGTGTTGTTGGCAGGAGAAGGAAAGGACATGAACTGGCCGCTCTACCGCTAGTAAAGTCCGGCTCAGAATGACTGATTACTGGCCCCTGACATAATTGGGGACAATGAATAGTTGTCCAAGTCTAGAATTGGTTATCTTCCTCCTTAATTTTAGCTATCGTTAGGGCATACAAGTGTCTCATGTGTTTTGACACTTCTAATTTGATGACGTCAGGTATGGCGAGTTAGTGCCGTGCGGGTAGCCTCATGAAGAGATATACATGTTAGAGGCTGTAGCCGGTTATATAAATATTTTTTCATTGCCATTTTTAAAGGTATTTAAAGGTAACAGTATACTGAAATTTACACTTTAAGGAATAACTCGATCACACTAACTGTAACCAATTCATAATACAAATAATGTAGGTTGGAAGGGAGTTTTAAATGCTATATTTTCCATGCGATTAAGTGTGCTGTAACTTAATATTTCTCAACTTTTTGAAAGTTGCAAAACGAACTCTGCTTAGCATACCAGAGTGATGCTCGCGAGTTGGGGAAGGAGCTGGCAGGAATGAGCCACTTACAGTAGAATTGCGGATTGGAGTCGACTCTTACTAGGAAATTGTTCAAGCTATTCGGCCATTTGCTCATTGGGACCATCAGGCAAAGTTAATACCTGTTGTCCGGTGTAGCCTTAGGAGTTCACAATAGACATGTGAGCAATGAACAGGCTGGCGTGCTCCTCGCTCGCGAGCGGATTTCCGTCTCGTTTTTGCTGCAGGAACACCTCCTACTCCTCCGTCCCCAGTCCTTTCCCTTCTTAGATTGCAACACCACTCTCCCTCCCTCTCCTCACCATCGTAGTAACCACAAAGGTTTTCTTAACGAGCCTCTGTAAGTTCCAAAACTTTTAATTTCAAGCCTTCTCCCGCATAAAAAGTGCCGGCAACTGTTACTCGCTCCTAAAAAGTGTTACCACATTCAAACATTACCCGAACATTGTCCCTCTCCAATTACACAACCTTCCTTAATAATCTGCCAACTTTCTCTGGCGTAGAGTTATTATACTCTTTTCGTTTGTTGCAACCATCTCACGAGGAAATTACCAACCATTTGAAGTGATTATCCCAAGGCGGGGAACCAAGACGGATGAACCTAGTTATAACAGTTTTTAAAAAATCACTCGCGTGCTCATATTTTTAATATCTGTTTAAATGGTTCAAGTCTATGTTCAGCAAAATGCTTTGAATTTATTTCTCGGCTGTATCCCTTCGAACATCCAGAGTACGGTGATGAGAATTGGTGGAGGTCATTATTTCGAAGACATTTTTATTCATCCATTTATTTATTGAAATACCAACGTTACTTTTTCTTGCTTCTGAGGAACTGTAGATGTCTTGATCATCAGATCTGCGTAATTAATATGAGGTTTTGTCTGATAGCCTGTGTGGATGTGGTATCTCTACTGGTGTGTATATTGTGTAACATACAGGACAAAAGAAATAAGAATTCTTCCTGGCCTTTTTGAAACTACTTGGAGTCATACACTTTTGTGAAATTGTGGATTAAGCCCATTTCTAAGGCCAGGTGCCTTTACTGACGCCAATCCAATGAGGAAGAATCTATTCACTGTTGCATGTTTTGTGGTGAATTGTAGTGTGATGTATTATGTGTAAATAAAAATA
This sequence comes from Anabrus simplex, assembly GCF_040414725.1. Lineage (NCBI taxonomy): Eukaryota > Metazoa > Arthropoda > Insecta > Orthoptera > Tettigoniidae > Anabrus > Anabrus simplex. The sequence goes on along the minus strand of NC_090271.1, from coordinate 207,956,792 downwards.
TGTATTACGACGAACACAAACACGCAGCTCCCGAACTAGAGGAACTATTCAGCCATGGTAAAAATCTCTGACTCTGACCAGGGTTCATCTGAACTTGAACTCGGTTCGTTCATCCAAGGAGCTGGACAAAATAAAACTGTTAATATGAACGTAAAATGAGTATAAATACTTTTTATATTTAATGATAATGTTTAGTAGTAGACAGAATCACTGTGCTGTTAAATCCACAGTCTGTTTCCAGTTGTTTTGCCGGGTCAGGAATGGAATGAAGGAAGCCCCCCCATCCAGCGGCGAGGATAGGAATTGTGCCGGCTGCCGAAACCTGTCGCACTCTGCTGGGGCAATGATTGATGACTGACAGATGAAATGAGATGATATCGGAGAGTGTTGCTGGAATTAAAGGTATATGGAGAAAACAGAAGTACTCGGAGAAAACCTGTTCCGCCTCCGCTTTGTCCAGCACAAAGCTCACATGGAGTGAGCGGGATTTGAACCACGGAACGCAGTGGTGCGAGTCCGGCTCTCTGCCGCCTGAGGCACGGAGGCTCTGAAAATCAATTTGATAAGAAATTGAAATATATGCATCGAAACAATATGAATTTCAATAAATGAATACTCTGTCCTCAGTATTACGTGATCCTGTATTAGAGGATCGGAGTACTTTTTATTTATTTTATTCTGTTCTGCCCATATGGGTGTGGGAGGCAGACGAAGAATACACCCACGGTACCTCCGCTGGTTGTAATAGGAGACTAAAAGGGACGACCAAGGGATGATGACATTAGAATCATAAGACTGCTTGTGATTAGTACCATTACGTGTGGAACGCCATGGGTCGCCGTTACCTGCGACTAGTATCATCTTGCGAGGAAAACCCTGGAAGTACGTTACATAGGAGCGGAAATTAGAAATGATAAAATAACGACTCGTACCCCACTGTCGGCAGCAAAAAAAAGTAAGATAGGAACTTCCTTCTATTTTTTTACAATTTGCTATACGTCGCACCGATACAGGTAAGTCTTATGGCGACGATAGGATTGAACAGTGCTAGAAGTGGGAAGGCAGTGGCCGTGGTCTTAATTAAGTACAACCCCAGCATTTGCTTGGTGTGAAAATGGGAAACCATGGAAAACGATCTTCAAGGCTACCGATAGTTGGGTTCGAACCCGCTATCTCCCGCTGACAGCTACGTGACAAACCACGCAGCCACTCGCTCAGTATAAGAACTAATACCGTATCTTGAAATTTCAACATGAGAAGTAGTATTTCTATGAGTTACGCCTCTCTGAAGCACGAGTTTTTTTATTTTTTGCTAGGGGCTTTACGTCGCACCGACACAGATAGGTCTTATGGCGACGATGGGATAGGAAAGGCCTAGGAGTTGGAAGGAAGCGGCCGTGGCCTTAATTAAGGTACAGCCCCAGCATTTGCCTGGTGTGAAAATGGGAAACCACGGAAAACCATCTTCAGGGCTGCCGATAGTGGGATTCGAACCTACTATCTCCCGAATGCAAGCTCACAGCCGCGCGCCTCTACGCGCACGGCCAACTCGCCCGGTGTGATAAGTTTCATCGTGTGCGTTACATCAGTCGGTTCCACTGCGTTCATAAAGAGTCTGCGTTACGTATGAGTAGTATCACTTTATGAGAAACACCATGGGTTTAGGTTACCTGTGATTAGTACCTGTATGTGAGGAACACCACGGGAATACCGGCGCCCGTGATTAGCATCACTGTGTGAAGAGCACCGCGGTGAGTTTGCGTTGCTTGTGAGTAGTACCCTTATGTGCGAAACACCATGGGTCTGTGTCACCTGTGATTGGTGCGATTGTTTGTGTGACATACCATGGGTGTACCTTGGGGTTCGTTTCCGCTTTTGCTCTTAGCCTTCATCTACCCGAACAACTAGTTACCACAGCCAATGTTACTTATGATATGATGGAATGTAGTATTTTAGCAACGTTCATGCTGCTAGTATTTTTTCAGCTTATGTATTAAAGATTAATTTTCACATGTTCACCTGTTGGATGAATACTCGATTCAAGATTGTGGGATGTAATCCTGGCACATTGCATTGTTATTTAAATGTGAGTACATGTGGCAGTAGATTTGTCAACACATAAAAATGTTTTCGAGCAGAATTCCGATACTTTGGCAGCTATTATTATTATTATTATTATTATTATTATTATTATTATTATTATTATTATTAATCATATTAGTTATTTTACGATCAACTAGCTGCTTTCATGGTTTTCGGAGACGCCGAGGTTTCTGAATTTTGTCCCACTGAAATGTTCTTTATGTTCTGGTAGATCTACCGACACGAGACCGGCGAATTTGAGAGCACCTTCAAATACCACCGGACTGAGCCAAAATCTAACCTGCTAACTTGAAGTCAGAAGACCAGTGCTATGCTGTCCGAGCTTCTCATACCGTCTGACATCTACTAATTGCGATCGTATATGAAGGGACGTCAAACACATAGCATTTGACAGATATATTTAAATGAATTAAAATCTGTCTTATCAATGTTACGGGAAATGATTGTCGAACTTCTTGCAATTCAGTTATGTTTCTACCGCGCGAGTTGGCCGTGCGTTTAGGAGCGCGCAGCTGTGAGCTTGCATCCGGGAGTTAGTAGGTTTGTATCCCACAGGCCTGAAGATGGTTTTCCGTGGTTTTCAATTTTCACACCAGGCAAACGCGGAGGATGTATCTTAATTAAGTCTACGGCCGCTTCCTTCCCACTCCTAGCCCTTTCCTATCCCATCGTTGCCATAAGACCTATCTGTGTCGGTGCGACGTAAAATCGATAGCAAAAAAAAGTTATATTTCGTACTGGGGAGTGTGTTCATGAGTACGCTGTAATTCGCTCCCTGGCTGGATATTGAACTCATCCTTCTCACTGGGACTATCTATGTTCCCAGTATCATGTGTTATTAAACGTCGCTTCATTATCTTGCTGCTCTTGATTAGAGACACGCGTCATAATCCTTGAGTCTCTGGTTCCGATCCCAGACTGGGAGTAGTCTCCATCATCGTTATTAGTAGGCTATTACCGCGCATTCCGAACGATATGCATGCACGGTATGGCTCGCACTTCAATAGGTAGCGTTTATAACTATAATTAGAGCTATCTCTGAACTCTCCCACGAGCTTGATAATGAACTTAACTCTTCAGTGAACAAGAATTCTTCAGTATGATGATGCTTTAGTGTTTTAGGCCATTCCGGTGCCTATATTAAATAATTCATATTTTTATCATCATCTGAGTCTGCAGAATGTCAGGATAAATTGCTGAGTGGTATGGTCAAAGTCTTAGGGAAGGGGTATAAGATGAAAACAAGTTCAAAACGAAAGTAATGTTGAGGTAAGGGTGTATTCTGTCCGAAGGCAGGTCCAAACCTCCGCAGAGATGTGCTTGAGTCGGAGTTTACGTACGGTAGGGTGGTCAGTTCCTTTTCGCTCCTCCAATCCCTTACACCCCACCAACAGCGCGTGGCAACCCATCCAAATCTAGACCACGCCCAATGTTGCTTAACTTCGGAGATCTCACGGGATTCGGTGTTTCAACACGGCTACGGCCGTTGGCGAAAATAAAGGAGTGCAGTCGAATGGAGTCAGGTGATAAAGGTAATATTAGATTAGTAAACGAAATCTCAAAGTAAGTAGATACATATTGTTCCTTGGGTAGTAAAATAACTAACGATAGCGGATATAAGGAGGACATAAACTTCAGAGTAGCACAAGCAATGAACGCCTTTCTTAAGAAAAAGAAATTTCCTCACTTTGATCATTGATATAGGAATTAGAAATATGTTTTTTAAAACGTTCGTCTGGAGTGTGGCATTGTATGGAAGTGAAACATTGACGATAACCAGCTCAGAAAAAAGAGAACAGAAGCGTTTTAAAGAATAATGCTGAAGATTAGATGGGTAGATCGAATCACGAATGAAGGAATACTGAATCGAATTAGTGAGAGATCGATTTGGCAAAATTTGACGGTAAGAAAAGACAGAATGATAGGACACATCTTAAGACGCGGAAGACTTCATTTTATATTTGAGGGATGTGTAGGCGGTAAGAACAGCATGGGTAGACCAAGGTACGAATATGACAAGCCGAATTGATCAGATGTAGGATATAGGAGTAGTAGTTACGTAGAAATTAAGAGATTAGCACCTGATAGGGTGGCATGGATTGCTGCATCAAACCAGTTCGTGGATTTCTGACCCAAACAACCAAAACAACAACAACATGACATAAATACCCGCATTTCTTCTTAACGTCACATTCCTGGAATTCTTTGGGGTCTGGGAGATAGCCGGAGTCAATTTACGACATCGATGGCAGTTGAGAACAGATGCTCTTCATATCAAGATGCGCTGGTTCTACTGAAAATCATTCCCGAAGTTGCTGGAATTTCATCAAGAGACGCGTGAGTTTGTAGTCCAGTGTAATGAGGGGTGCGATAGCTCATTTACATACCGGTTGCAACATTTCGTCTCACAGATATGGAAGATTTGAAAGGAAAAATCACATATCTGTGGTTTACGTTCCACAAAATAGCATCCTATAGAGGTGGTGTTTTATGAGCATCAAACTGGGATTGTGTTAAAACTGCAAGCTTTTGTACAGCTACTGATGTTGGAGAAATATTATTTTAGATTATAAGTATTTAAACTCTTTATAGGCTTTTCTCACCGTAAAATTAATAGAGTTTCGTCCGAGCGTGGCATAAGTTGGATAACCATACTTCTCTAAGTTGATGACTCCATTCCAGTAACTTAATTTCTGATTTTATAATAATTTTGTTCCTGCAACAACGTGATTTCTTCTTTCTCCAAATTGTTACTGAATTGTTATCAGTTGTGTGTATGCATAGCCTACAAAAATCCGAATTTAGGGTGTAACGAAAAGTTTAGTGAAAACGTGGGGCTGTATAGAAAGTGTATTTGCTACACTATGGTACAGCTGTCAACGTCTTGTTATTGTTCAGAATGACAAAAGTCAACGTATTTCGTTTCGCTGGCGAGTGTTTGTCTACACTTACGGACTCACTGCAACTATCCGTGACCGGGTGAGAAGAGTGTTATTCATCCATTCACGCCGGACCACAAGTGAATCATGAAATCATCTATTCACTAATTCATGCAGACATTTACGCATTCCATTCAGTCATAATGTATGTTGTAATTGTAGGATAACCTTTATAAGACTTGTGACACAAATGTAAGCACTAAAAAAGCTTAGGAAGGGGAGGAGGTTGTCCTAGACTGTATAACATTGCTAACGTCTAGGAAAAAATAAAGAATATTTAGTGAATGGTCAAATAATTGTAAGAAGGAGAATGTGATGGATGTATGAAACTAAATGAATTGCAGTAAACGAATGCTCTACCTTCAGTCTCAGCCGATCAAGGAAATAGAAGATGGGTGTATTCTCTTGCATTCTATTCTACTCACTGCACATGGGTGACAGTCAACCAACCATGTCACTGAGGTCTGTGTCGATGGGACACAGTGCGTGTTGGTAAATATGAAGTTACATAACCATTTCATGTGCTTTTTGTGATTCATTATACTGCTGTGACTTTCAGGTGTGTTGTGTTTGTCACACCAGGTCACTTGTCCTTGCGACTGGAGTGACGCACAGTTTATAAGAATGGTCTTCACGTAAGCCTTGCAAATATTATTCTCGCGGTATAACGTTTCCTTTCGTCCCGTACAGTTCAGCAAAGAAATTCGGACACCGGAATAGCGGCGTTGGAATGCCACATTCCAGATTATTATTGTTATAAGGGGCCGAACATTGAGGTCATCGAAACCCATCCTGTGAGATCTCCGAAGTTAATGCCATTGGGGTTGATGAATACTTTGTTAGATGGCAGCGTACTGTTATCTGGTTGAGTGGTGGAGAGGAAGTAATCATCCTATCTCTAATATCATTCAGCTCAGGATCCCCTGTGCACCCGAAGAAAATCTGGTAACGCTGATCGAGGTCGCTAACGTCCAGCGCTGTAATGTAATGAAGATGAACCATTGCCGAGATTTGTGCGCGTATGAATTCAGTATTAAAATTCAAAATAATCTGCTGTAGATATTAGGGCTCTGTTGATTTAAAGAATCTATTTTTGGATACATGTTATATTTATCGCTCTTTAAAAGAGAAATGCCATACTTGCTGTCAGAGATGAATGGCTTTGTCTTTGTAATAAGACGTTCACCAGTCTTGTTTAAGATTGTGGAATTGAATCTTTGCATTTTCTGTGCTTCACAGTAACCTACCTAAAACGCCAAAGACTCGTGACAGCAAGTAAAAGAGCCCTCTGTTTTTTCGGAGAAAAATTCGACCTCCAACATCTTAAACCTATTTCGCAGCTGTGAGCTTGCATCCGGAAATAGTGGTTTCGAACCCCACTGTCGGCAACCCTGAGGATGGTTCTCCGTAGTTTCCCTTAAGGCCACGGCTGCTTCCTTCCCACTCCTAAGCCTTTCCTACCCCATCGTCTCCATAAGACTTCTCCGTGTCGGTGTGCCGTAAACCAGGTTCTAAAAAAACATTTTGCAGTTGAAGTGATACAATGTTTTTACATTTATTATTAGTATTATTATTATTATTATTACTATTATTATTATTATCATTTGGAAACTAGGAGCTTTTTTACAGACTCGAATAGAGAATTTTCATCACGTTCCAAGATGGATATTTTGCAATTCTTCTTTGCTCTGTCGACGATTAGCTTTTGGATCCAGAAGTGTCCTGCCACAATCAGCGATGATGGGTTGATGTGAACAAACGCAGGATCGCCCGCCTGCTGTAGGGGACGGGGTTACTAGGAATATTGCATTCTCCTCTTCGTTCAGTGGTGGACAAGTTATTTCGTAAATAGCATGGCTCCAATGCTTTCTCAATTCAACACGGAACTTGCATTGTGGATTCGAAATCCACTGTCAGCAGCCTTGAAGATGGTTTTCAGTGGTTTTCCATTTTCACACCAGGCAAATGCTGGGGCTGTACTTTAATTAAGGTCATGGCCGTTTCCTTTCCACCCCTAGCCCTTCTAGCCCTTTCCAGTCTCATCATCGCCATAAAACTTGCCTCTGTCGCTGCGACGTAAAGCCAATTATAAGATGTACTGTTACACGCTATAAAATGGTATAATCAAATATTAATACAAATATTATTTAAACCACCATGCTAGTTACGGAATAACTTGTCTACCACTATTAGAGGAAGAGAATTCAGTGGTCGTAATAACCCCGCCTTCTGAAGCAGGCAGGCGGCCCTGCGTTTGTTTACATCGACCTACCATCCCTGATGATGTCAGTAAGTAGAAAGTAGATTGCAGTTCAAATATATATCTTAAATATGGATATAGGCTTGAGCTTCAAGATTCTACTGTGTCGTTCGGGACTGTCTATTTAGATCTTAATCCAAAGCTATCATTAACTTATTATGTGTATGTCAGATCGCTAGGAATCAACGTTCTAGTCAGAATTCCAACTGGAGAGTTTCAAAATGTCAGCCTAAACATTGACGGTCTGTCCTTCATTACTGTCTCCGGAGAGAAGACAAAGTGGCGTTACTTCATTTAGACCCTGGAGACGGCAGACAGCCCCCACAGCCCCACCGTTTACAAATGACTCAAGCTACAAACAGAAGCGAGGAATGAAGCTGTAGGGTCAGGGGGAAATTCCTATTTTAGTAGAGGGATGTGTTTGCTTGCAAGGGGACTTTTATTGTTAGGGTGGTGAACAGACTGCATTGGATGACATTGACATTGTACATGATACATCTGTTGTCAACAAGCAGCTACAGGCCGGGGCTCTAGAATTCTCCGTTCTGTGTGATGAGGTCCTCTCCCTAGTGCGGAAATTACTGCCAGGTCATCATGAAGCCATTATCGTCTATTAGCACTGGAGATACATCTGGTGCGGACGACAAGCACTCCCACCTCGTCCCGATCTATCATGTATTCCACCAATCAAAGTTCATACTTAAAAACTCATTATGTGCGACAAGTGCCATCATGAACACAACACAATGACATCTTGGACCGACAGTTTGATGAACTTTTCCTATGGGTATGTGTATAATTAGAGGCATGACTTTTTTCTGATTAATACATGTACGATTTTGCGAAAAAGAACCAATTTCTCTGGTTATTTCGCTAATGAGGTCTTTGCTCATCGCTTGAATTTCGCTTTGAATATTTTCTAAATTTAGTCCTTAAAATCTGGCTGGGAGGCAGTCTAAAGGAAAATAATGGATTGGAACAACATTGTCAGATTCGTGGTGTTAGAACAAGGCCACTGATATATAAATAGAATAATATGTTTATAATCCATCATTATTTTTTATCACAGTCCTGATCAATATCACATAATAAATTATTCATCTTAAATGGCCGTAACATCAATGGATTTCCTACATTATTACAACTTAACATGTATTTATGTCGAATTGTTAAATCGTTACTCTGTCTTCCATTCCTCTTCACACACGTCATATTGGAATACAACTTCAAGTTCGTTATTTTCCATGAATTTCGCTGCATTCTAGCCCTTATCGCATACATACCGCTTTAAATTGGCCTTATCGCTTTAATTCGCTGCAATTGGCAAATACGAAATAGTTATTTTCTTAACCAGAATCATGTGATTCGTTTCAAAATATTTTTTCTCGCCTTTATCATTAATGCGAAACAGTCATACCTCTATGTATAATGCTTTATGAGGTTGTGGGAATACCTTTCCTCAGGGAATCTCAAATGAAAATGGTGAATTTTCAAGCACGAGGCACTTATTTATGTCAGGCTCCTCACTTTCATTTATCTAGTAAGATCTCCCTTGATCAACTCTTGTTCTCTTCCGACCCAAACAGTATTACATTTGCGAGGCCTAGGGAGGTTTTCAAATTACTGGAATGAGTAACTGAGACGCTAGAGCGCCGATCTTCGCAGGTCAAGCTGGCATACCCTAGTCAATCCCAGCTCAGTCAGAGGATATAAGAAGCTGCTGACATACCTTAGCTTCGTGCCTGTAGATTTGCTAGAACGTAAAATAACTCCTGAGGGACAAAATTCTGTCGCCTTGGCATGTTGAGAAACCGTAAAACTGTTTGTGGAACATAATATAACGAATAATATTCATTTTAAGAATCTTTTACTTTCCCTGTCTTTAACTGATATAATCATTCTTAGAAGGGTCATACCTCTTCCGTTTTTCCTTTTCTGTCTAGTATTAAATTTTTTCCTTAAAACAATTAATACAGCACTGTGCAATAAATGTGCATCTTTATAGCTCATTCTTCTTATTATTATACTTCTGGGCCTCTCTTGTGTTATTGATATCGATACTTGACATGAATTAGGCTCAGTTTTATAGCCGGCTGCCTTTCCTGACGCAACGCATGTGGAGGTATGTATCCACTATGCGTGTTTTGTTTTGGTGATCAATAGTGTGGGATGTTGTATGTGAATGAAGATAAGTTCATTACAGCGAACACAAACACCCAGTCCTCGTGCAAGAGGAATTAACTGTACACTGTTAAAATCCTAGACACGACCGGGAATCGAACCCTTGACCCTCTGAACCGAAGACCACAAGAACGACCATTCATCGAAGGAAATAAGCATTTATTTTATATTATTTTAATTAATATCTTTGTGGAGTGGAACTTAAATATTTACAAAATATTGCCTTATTTATTTTAACACAGTCATGATAAAATGGCCAATAGTAATTGAATACAATATTTTAATATACCTATTTGAAATCGCCTGCGAAGCGATCTGGTTAACTAACCTATCAGCTGATAAAATGAAAACGGTGTGAGATACCGATTTTTTAAAACTATTATTTTGTATGACCAATCCTTTAACGGTTATATACCCGGTTGACGTTGTTTCTGACCACCCTATATTGTTAGTGAATTTGCAAGACTGATTTTCAGTAGGCCTGACAGTTTCTGCACGAGTGAGGAACAAAGGGCAACTGCTCCATTCCTCATTTCCCAAACACACCCCTTCAGTGACACCTGATGGTGGATCAGTTGGGAATCAAAACAGCCTTCCACCTGAGGACTTAAAAATACAACGAACACAATTGAAGTTAACGAATTAAAGTTTTTGTATTGGCATTTTCTTCCTCTCTTTATTCGAAATGTGAACTATATTCTGTTGGTAGGCTGAAGTTCAGTTCAGAGAATGGTTCTGTAAGGAACGTTATTACCGAGCGATTTGGCCTTGCGGTTAGGGGCGTGCTGCTATTAGTTTACAACTGGGGATAGTGGGTTCGAACCCCACTGTCGGCAGGCCTGAAGATGGTTTTCCGTGGGTTCCCATTTTCACACCAGGCACATTCTGTGGTTGTTCGTTACGGCCACGGCCGCTTCCTTCCCACACCTAGGCCGTTCCTATCCCATCGTCACCTAGGATCTATCTGTGCTGGTGCGACGTAAATCAGATTGTATCTTACCGACGTAAAGCTCAAACACGGACAGAATGAAGAAAGTAACAGACCTGGTCTAGCCCTTACCAGAGGACCACTGTACTTCACCAGAAATGGATATGTGCTCTGTTATCGTTAGAAAGGGGATTTTTCAGCTCACAAATTAGGACGATAAAATAAAGGGTTATTTTAGAACTCTTCGTATTTATTGGGATTAATTGTGCTTATATCTTGGGAAAGGTATTCTTTACTCAGACTTTAGAGTTACCAATTATAAATTACGTAGATACTGGGAACGAATTTTAATGATATCTATCAGTTGGATTTCTTTATTGTGCATATACTGTACATGTAGTTCAGCGCTTTAAACAAAGAAAACTTTTGCACGGGCTTGCAAAAACTTCGCGTGTTTTCCTTAAGACTAAATCCTTGAGTAATTGGGGTCAGATCAACTCAAGTTCTGGAGCAAGCAAGGGGGAAGAGTTTAATGAACAAACAGAATAATACAAATAGAACAAGCTTCTAAAATTATTGGCTGGAGTCTCTATACGTAATCGTATAACTCGTTAACCGAAACCTCTGACTATGCGTGAGGAATTCTATGCCCAATTCCTTAATATTTGTTCGTGGATAACTTTTGTTGTATTACTTCCCTTCCTACCTTTCTAACTAGTATAATTTCTAAATTAAAGGTATGAATGCTAAGTTCTTATTTAGCACGTTCTATGTGACCACCATACTAACTGCATCCTGTACATATTAGTCTCTACAACAGATTTTGTAAAACGTTTGCGTAACGTAACACATCCCATCAATGCTGGTTTATGGAATTTTTATAAAGCACTTCTTATTACATTGCCTGTGATTAAAATGTATTCTTATTAATGTATTCGCTATATATATACAGTATAATTGTATTCACTTATACATGAAACTTAAATCTTTCTCTGTGGGACATAGTGATTACTAGACCTCAGATATTTGGCAAAAACCTGTTTTGTTCCTGAAGAGTGAACTTAGAAAGAAGTTATCTTTACACGTTTCATGTATTTAAAGTGCTTAAAAATGCCTAAATTGACGTTAGAACCTATATTTGCCTGTATTGTTAATTTATATCCCTAAATCGATTATAAAAGCTTTTAATTTATTCCGAGAAACTAAAATATCTGCCGACTCGTATCTTGAACAGTATATTTTTGAAATACTTCTCAAACAAAACCTTGAAATCGGGAAGCTGTAACCATACTCCCCGCAAGTTTTTAAAAACCTCCCGTAGTGCACGCCACGAGTGACGTCTTTAATTAAAAGGTTACAGGATATTCCCCACTTCACGTCTGATGATAAAATTATATTCTGTGATGTTTGTAGCAAAGAGGTGAGTGGTATGTGTTTTATATTTCCCCCTAAGGAGTTTTGATTTTAGCAAAATAAAAATGGTATTTTAGTTGATAATGTATGTTGGGTATTCAGCCCGAAGGCTGGTTTGATCCACCACAATTCCGCCAACAGCTGTCATTGATAGCCTAGGCGGCACTGAAGAGGCTTTCTAGGGAAATTAGGAGTGATAAATGCCTATTAAATAACGTAAATTTGAAGCTACCTAAAATATATGCTTATTACCTATTTTTTCACATTCGAGAGGCCTATTTTATGCATCTAAAATACAAATTTTAGTACCTAAAAATCCGAGTTCTAGTGATACTATTGCATGTGAAAGGACTACAGCTTTGAAGGTACATTTTTAAAGTACATCCAGGTATTTACCTGTTGCGAAATTTTTGAAACTACGGAAAACCATCTTTATAGGTTTTGGGTAGGAACTCACCATTTCCTGAATGTAAGTTTGTAATTGTATGACTCGTACAGTGTATCTAACTCGTTCTTTCCCTGCTGATTCGTTCTTCTCTACTATATGAGGTATGCCAGAGAGTTCATAAGGGTATTTTGTTTTGATACTTTTATTCTCTGTCCAAGAGATATTTGTTGCTGAGAATTTTGTTTCTTATCTTTTTCAGGTAAGTTGGCTGTCTCGCTGGTCGTTGCTGTTTGTCACGGTGAGTCTCTGTTTATTGCAATCGATGCGGATTACCTAATCCAATATCTACTGTGCAGCGAGGAAACTATCGCTCTGGAGTATTGTGAGAATCAGTGTGTACACCGGAAGTTGTATTGTGTCCTCATTGTTCGTTCTTGTCACTACCCTTAACTTCAACGGAAATGTGTGTAAGTGGTTTATGTCTTGAGAAAAGGAAATCATATGCTATCTGAACAGCTAGCCTGGTATGAAAGAACTATACATAGTATATCTAAATTATTCCTATGAATCTTGATATTGAGTACGAAACGGTTCCTTTTTAAATATTTGCGGTAAAGAACCAATGGATTGTGAAGTCTTGTATTAGTGCATGAAATTATATCATTAACTTAGAGAACGTTTAATTAGATAGAAGCATGAGTTGTTTGAAAAATTTGTAAATTTAATAAAAAAGCATTTATATTACGTACATTCTTCTAGACCACTGAATAAATTACTGGTCTTGCGTCACACTGCATTGAGTAGAAAGGAGAGAAACCATCCAAAATACAGTCGAAACACAGACTGAAATGCTAAAATTTGCAGTCTTAGAATTACCGTCGTCATCATAGCAGGGGTTTGAACAGAAGTGTACTGACTTACAGGCAAGACCTGGCGTTCCATACTCTCCCATACTCTCCGAGATATTCGTGGAGTCACTACTTTCATTAGTTATGACGGTTACATGTTCTTTGGTAGCAACAGGGGTCACGTTCTCTCTTAAATTAATGTGGTCCAGAAAAAAGGTACCAAGTGGGATAAGGTCAGGTGTCAGTACACAGGCCGGGTTACAGGTCCACTCGTATCTATCCCATGACTCCATATTCAGTTGTGAAATAACTACACAATTCATACCTAAACTGAAATATCACCCTGTCAAATTGAAATAAAATTTGCTAAGTGATGTTAAGAATACCTTTTTTTCCAGTAGCTCAGGAAACTTCTCTTGCGAGAATGCACGCAGCTTGAATGATTCTGAACTCAGAAAGTACAGTTGAATGGGAAAAAGGCATGATGCTTCACGTTCATGGTATTCATTGTAACAACGACGCAAGCAGTACCTGTAGCATTCATATATTCTCTGAAAATTAGTTCCTTATCTCCCTCCGAAGATTTTCAATCTAATATAAATACACCTAGAATAATTGCAAATTCACTAAATAACTTTCATATTCACCAACCTTTTAATGACCACTGTAACTACCTCTAATTTGAATATGTTACGTTTTAGTGGCTGCGATTCCACAGATAGCTTTAAGCAATATCAGTGGGGCTTAACTTCTAGGTATTATGTACATGTGAACTGTCAAAAATTCGAAGTACATTTTTAAATACAAAACTGTACAGTGCACGAAAACAAATAATGTCTATTTCCTTAGCACTTTACCGCCCTCCCCACCACTACCAGTTTATCTTCAACTTTGACAACCCCTCAGAGGGATACGTCCTGTGGAGAGAACGGTGGGAATTTATCGCAAGAACGTGCGGTATACTATTTTTAATGTGTGGAAAAGATTACCTTGTCTAGCACTAACATATCCGCATTCACAATAAACACAATTTCGTAGCCTGAGATTATTATTGATAACAACTCTACGTGACGGATGGAATACGTAGCGCGTGATAGGTGTTGTAGGACTAAAATATGAATTCATAATGGATTTGACACTTCGTTTTGGCATTATTCTTAATTTCAAACAAATTCACTCTCCTTCAAGACGAAATGAATGTGCATTGGGTCTGGTGATACGAGATTTGACGTAGGCTGTGGAAAGAGATCAAGATCAGTATTACGGGTGATATTAAATCTATATCATTTTGTATCATGGTTCAAATACCGGTCACACTATGTGAGATTTGTGCTGGACAAATCGGAGGCGGAACAGGTTTTTCTTCGGGTATTGCAGTTTTCCTTGTCACCCTTCATTCCAGCAACAATCTCCGATATCATTTTTTCATTTCATCTGTCAGTATTTTATTATTGCCCTAGAGGAGTGCGACAGGCTTCGGCAGCCGGCACAATTTCCATCCTCGCCGCTAGATGGGTGCTTCATTCATTCTATTCCCGACCTGGTCGAATGATCGGAAACAGGCTGTGGGTTTTCATTTTATTATTTTGTACCACGCAGAGTCGTGCGAGCTTCGTTGGACGAACCGTAGCCTCTTCATCGTCACTACGGTGATCATCTGATCATTATTCTCATTCATGAGTTCCGAAACATTTTCCACCACAACCAGTAGAATGGAATTCTCTTCAGGAAACTCGGTCGCCTGAACTTTGAGCCTTTTAATACTCGGCATTGGTGATATTTGTCATTTTGAAATTTTTTGATAAGCTGAATGCGTCTTTGACACTTTTATACGGTAGTAATTTGTTTATACATCGCTGCGACATTTGGCGGAAGAAAAATGTTTTTTTCTCGCTCCACAGTTATTTCGAATGTTCGCTTTATACACACATATTTGCCACATACTCCTAGAACTCACTGCGACGACTGAAACGGCACCTCAGACGACAGTCTACCACACCGGAGTCCAGACCTGCACTAATTGTTAGCCGCGTAGTATTACCATTTCAGTACCTCAAGATGGCAGTGCTATGGCATCATACGATGACGTTATACCACGATCAGTCTCTTGTACAATAATACTTTTGTCATATGTGTTACAAAGAAATTATTTCGATTTGAAAACTTCAATGATTTTTTTCTATTTGTTTTACATCGCACTGACACAGCTATGTCTTCTGGCGACGATGGGACAGGATAAACCTAGGAGTTGGTAGGAAGCGGCCGTGGCTTCAATTAAGGCACAGCCCCAGCATTTCCCTGGTATGAAAATGGGAAACCACGGAAAACCATCTTAAGGGCTGCCGACAGCGGGGTTGGAACCCACTATCTCCCGGATGCAAGCTCACAGCTGCGCGGCCCTAACCGCACGGCCAACTCGCCCGGCCTTCAATGTTTTTGTAACGTTCATCGGGACAAGTGTGTTTCGAAACTACAGACATATTCTACGCCAAAATGTTCTTACCTTTACTTACGGCCGAAGAAAAACGTATATGGCAAATTACAGTCTCATCGGGTTAGGTGTTCCTGAGTTACCTTGATGAGTGAGCGAAGGATGATTTTTTTTTTCATTTATTGTATAGGCAGTATATATGACGTACAAATCCCAAAGTTCTATTATGAATTTTAGTGATTGTGAAAGTTTACATTTTAGCGTTTCTATTTAGTTGAAATAGAACAACATGAATTGAAGCACGCATCAATAATTATCCTTCTTTACACCGCAATTTGCATTTCGAATTGTTCTCGACGCCCTTAGTCATGCCCTCTTCGCCCGATTGTCACTGACGTCGTCGCTCCTTGCCTGCAGCGTTACGACGCCTGCCATCGTTTCAATCAGATCGCCAGGGAACGCTCGTTAATTTCTGCTCGAGGCAACTCTTTAAGAATATGGTTATGCTTTTCTTAACCTGGATAAAAGATATACCTCCTTCCCAGCTCCTCCGGCAATTCATGCTCTGTTCTCTCATTTATGGTGCGAGACTTTTATACTTTTCAAATTTAAAATAAAGCATTCGACATGAAGGCATTGGATTTTATAACAACTTTGCTACGAAAAGGTGACCACAGAATTTTTAGATTGCTTTCACTTACCGACGCATGGGTCGTCTTTCTCATCTCTCCTATTTGACCTCTCTTCTTTTGAAACCAAAACCTATTGAGTTTTTGAGAAAACAATTCCTTCACCTTCACGTCTGTTATGGCTTTCCCTTTTATTTAGAATAAGTGATTCTGGTGCTGTTGCCGTGATAGAAGCTGAGGCGGTAGAGGGCTGATCTTCTGAGTTCCAGTTGCCGGGTTCGATTCCGGCTCACTCCGGCGCTATTTGAAGGTGCTCAAATACGCCAGCCTTGTATCGGTAGATTTAACGGCACGTAAAAGAACTCCTGTGGGACAAAATTCCAGCACCTGGGCGTCTCCAAAAAACAATATAATTAGTTAGTTGGACGTTAAACCGATACCATTTTTCTAAGAAATGAACTACTGCTTACAGATACAAATCGCAAGGAGTTACGGGAAAATTGTTCAGAATTGAAAGTATATAACCAATGGAATTGACCATGTTACGTGATGATGTCAATAAACAGGTGACCCAGGTCCACCGCATTATGCAGAAGGTACCGAAGTACAGGGTGCAACTATAAGGTAGGCCAAACTTTCAGGACACATTCCTCACATGTCTTCTTCTTCTTCTTCATAGTACCGTATCAGGTCCCCCTGACGTTGGCGATCACTGTGGCGAATGCAGAACGATCTCTTGCTAGGTGGAAAAGTCTTTCAACACTGTGAATTCCAGTCCATTCTTTGATGTTTACAAGCCATGATGTTCGCCTCCTCCCGACACCTCTTCGACCCTGTATTTTGCCTTGTACAATCCGCTGTAAGATGAGGTAACGGTCATTTCTAAGGATGTGGCCAAGGTAAGAGATCTTCCGGAGTTTTATTGTTTGAACGAGTTCCCGACTTGCTCTTGCCCTTCTGAGTACTTCTTGGTTCGTTAGTCGTGCAACCCACGAAATCCTGATCATCCTACGGTGGATCCACATTTCAAAGGCTTCCAAGCGTTTCTTGAGAGTCCATGTTTCCACACAATATAGCAAGGCTGACCATATATAGCACTTGACCATCCTCTGTCTAAGTTTTAAATTTAAGTAGTCATTGCAAAAGAAAGATTTCATTTTTGTAAATATTTTTCCTCACATGTAGAAGAAGAAAATATGATATATATGGACATGGCTCCATAAACGCTTTATTTCCATGTTAGAACTCATTTTCTACATCTTTACATCGGTCATTAATCACGCGAAACACACAGGAACAACGTAGCAGGATACCACATGAAATTCCTTTCTTACAGGAAACGTAACATCCCTGTGATTCGGATTCAGTGCCACGAACCTACTACGCTGGCGTAGCAGGGGGAGAGGTGATACTCCCACGTGGCGCGTCCCAGGTGGCGGATAGGAGAGTTCTAACCGGCTTTTCGGCGGACTTGAGGGAAATAAAATACCTCTCGCGGACCAAACACACAACCCCCTGTGGGTGGGGGACGCAGACGAAGAATACACCTGCGGTATCCCCTGCCTATCGTAAGAGGCGGCTAAAAGAGGCGACCAAGGGATGATTGACTTAGAACCATGAGACTACCACCACGCGGGGAACACCATGGGTCGCTTTTACTTGCGCGTAGTATCACTCTGTTAGGTACCAAATAGGTTTATGGTTAGTAGCAGCAGAGTACGGTGACGGCTTTTACAGTACCTGTGATTAGTACCACTATATGAGCGACACCATGGTTCTGGCTTGCCTATGATCAGTAGCCACTATATGAGGAACAACACGGGATAACGCGAGTCCCTGTGGTTAGTACACTTATGTGATGAACACCGTAGGTTTTCGTTGCCTGTAACTGGCGCCGCAATGTGCTATTTGTTTTACGTCGCACCAATGCGACGATGGGATAAGAAAGGCCTAGGAAGTGGAAGGAAGCGGCCGTGGCCTTAATTAATGTACAGCTCCGGCATTTGCCTGGTATGAAAATGGGAAACCACGGAAAACCATCTTCAGGGCTGCTGAAAGTGGGGCTCGAACCCACTATCTCCCGATTACTGGACACTGGCCGCACTTAAGCCGCAATGTGCGAAACACCATAGGTCTGTATTACATCTGCGAATTTCATTACTTGGATTTTGGACCCATTTAGACTAAAAGCATCATCAATTCAGTATTATGCTTTAGACGCAGTCCCTTGGTCAGTAATACTATTATTTCACGTCAGTTTTTGTGAATGCGAGACATTGCGGGTCGGATCCACTGATTGTTTTAAATTCATTTTCATCCATTCATTCTTCGTCCTCACGTTTTGAATTCTGGTCAGTGTAGGATTTCGACTTTTAATTTTTCATTCCATTTCGTCTCATTTTGCACCATTAGGGGCCGATGACCTCGATGTTAGGCCCCTTTGAACAACAATCATCATAATCATGTCCGACTCGTTGGCTGAATGGTCAGCATACTGGCCTTCGGTTCAGAGGGTCCCGGGTTCGATTCCCGGCCGGGTCGGGGATTTTAACCTTAATTGGTTAATTCCAATGGCCCGGGGGCTGGGTGTTTGTGCTGTCCCCAACATCCCTGCAACTCACACACCACACATAACACTATCCTCCACCACAAACAACACGCAGTTACCTACAAATGGCAGATGACGCCCACCCTCATCGGAGGGTCTGCCCTACAAGGGCTGCACTCGGCTAGAAATAGCCACACGAAATTATTATTATCATAATCATCATCATAATCGGATTCATTGTAAAGCTGTAGGTCCAATGTTTATCAAGTCATAAAATATCAGACTTCAGTCCCTTCTTCCTTCCGCTAGTATTTACATAAGTTGGTAATCTCGATCTGCACACAATCACCTGCTAAATAAGTCAGAACATACGTTCTAGTTTTCTCAATTTGTTATTGAATTAGTTATAGGATTTTGAGGGTGAGAATGGAAGAGGCATGAAATGGGGTGGGGTAGGGACGTTAAATCTGACGCCCTTAAATTGCTGTTGATTACACGTCGGGTCGCGTCATGCCGTTCCCCTCCCCCCTACCCACCTTTCACCTCCAGTGACTGGCAGCAGCTGACTGCCTACTTGATATGCACTTGATATGAGCTGTTGATTAATAAAATCGAACGAGTGGATAGGTTTTCTCTCTCTCTCTCTTTTAGCCTCCTCGTCTATAGTATTTTCATATGGAAAACGTGCAATTTTCATTAATATGTTCTGACGTGCACTGCTGTTGACCTGAATAATTCAGGTACTTGAAGCTTTGTGGGCGGGTAATATTAGCAGCGTGTAATTAAAGAAGGCAATTAGCATTATTTAATTTTCTGTTTCCCTCTCGCTTGTTACGCCCCATTAAGAGCCCAGTCTCATCCTCCGTGGGCATGGAACGTGTGCATAGTACGAACAAACACGGCATCGCACCAAATTTACTGATTTGGCATTTAGTTGGATCTTGAAATTCCCAGCGAGTTTGCCAGTTATTTTCACCAGTGTTGGCTTCATTCAAATTCCTTATTAGCCAACACAGATATGTACACCCATTTCCAATAACACTTGCCACATTTTCAGCCCCTGAACACAATGAAAGGTCTTCCGGTAATCTAAAAACCAGA
Source organism: Anabrus simplex (assembly GCF_040414725.1). NCBI lineage: Eukaryota > Metazoa > Arthropoda > Insecta > Orthoptera > Tettigoniidae > Anabrus > Anabrus simplex. The sequence goes on along the minus strand of NC_090271.1, from coordinate 207,937,023 downwards.
TTATGAGAGGAAGTTTAAATACTCCGCTTTTAAAATTGAACTGACGGATGTTCTCGTGTGCCTCTACCTCGAATAAATCCAGCTTGTTCAAGAGGATCTTTGAAGCAAATATACAAAATAGACGTATCCTCTCACCTTCATTCGTTCTTGACCAGCAGTTTTTCATCTCATAGTCTCTCAAGCTTTTTCTTATCGCCCGAGAATGAATAGTTTTCATCCTTTTCTTCCCGCTTGTATGGGAAAGCAAGGAAGTACGTTTGTAGATTTACGTAACTGTCGATATCGTGATCATAGCAATGGAACCTCTATATTTACGACAAAACCAAAACACAGAAACGTGCCTTTTCTAAAATCCCAAATTATTTTGACCTAGATTTGTACCGCAGCCGCCATTGTGAGAAGCCATGGACGAAGCCGCTCGGCTATCACATCCCCAGCTGTTAGTATGGATTTCTCATTTTTCCGCCAGTGGTTTAACGTTGCACTAACACATGGAAATATTTCGGGGACATTCCGAGAGTTAACCTGGAAATTTTCCCTGAATGTGGAGCACTATGTCTTCAACAAAAGTAGCAGATATTTTCCATACACTTAAACGACTTATAATGCGACAACTTCGTTTAATTTCCTTTTGGCACTTTGAAAAACATCTAAGAAACACAATTCCGACTTACTTTAAAATTATCATTAGTTAAAACGTGCGTTGATCTAACGACACTGTGCGTGGTAGCCAGCCACGGTTCGAAAACCGGCCAGTGCTTGAGGAAATTTTCTTCTTCTCCTGGTGCCGTCTCCCTACAGAATATTGCTGATTATTGTGGGATAAATTTTCCTTTTTTATGCTTTCCTTGTTAGCGCTACAGTATCGTGGATGTAGAGTGACTGTCGAAGGTTTCGGTTTCAAGAAAATTTTCTCTGTTCAAGTTCACGTTGTCCTTCCATCTCGCCTTCTATCTTCAGTTGTATCAGTTGTATCAGACCGTATTTGTCACTGCAAAAGATGAGACCGAAATAGGCTGCTTTCCTGCGTTCTGCGAGGGTTCAGATTTCACATGACTTCCGGGTACGATGGAATATATTCTCGTTAGTGACGTAATCCACTCATGGAATCTTGAACATGATATAGTACATCTGAACTTGGAATACCTGCAATGGGTTCATTGACGAAGCCCTTAGTGTCCATAATTTGGCACCTTAAAGAAGCACCGGTAACACACAACAGTTCACAACACCCCAACGATTTTTGAATGGCAGATCACGATTGCGTTCAGGGTCTTTTAATTAAATTTCAGTGCCGAATCTGGTTTTGATTTCTACAACCAGATCACATGCAATTCTATTGATAGGTTCAGTGGGACCCCTGACACTTCTGTACACCCATAATCGGCATTTGTGGGATTTTTGAAATGAAGAATTGCACCTTCATGGTTTGGATTCCACGTGAAAGTGTATATGCCGTTGTTATGATCACAATACTAATAATCACGCAAGGTTTCAAGGAAGCCTTTTGATCGAACATTGCGCCTGCGAAAACCGCTATGTGCTTATATATTTGGAGAAATACTGACCCGCAGCACATATATTATGAAGAGAGAGAATTCCGTGACAATATTTCCACAGTATTTGAACCTTAGATGACAGAACCTTACCGACCAATGTTCTAAGCTATTTCACGTTGTGGTTTTTGCAGGCGGAACGACGATTTTTATTATTAATATCCCTTTAGTTTTTAATAATATTTACTAAGACATCGAAGCTAAAATTTGTCCTAATAAGGGATTCGTATTGTACCAGTACGTCTGATACAGATCTCACAGAGCGAATTGGCCGTGCGTTTAGGGGTGCGCAGCTGTGAGCTTGCATTCGGTGGAGAGTGAGTTCGAGCTCCGTAGTCGGCAGCCCTGAAGATGGTTTTCCGTGGTTTCCCATTTTCACTCCAGGCAAATGCTGGGACTGTACCCTAATTACGGGCATTGTCGCTTCCTTCCCCTCCTTGCTCTTTCCTATCGCATCGTCGCAGTAATCTCTAACTGTGTCGTTGCGACATGAAGCAAATTGTGAAATAAAAAATACAGATCTCTTGCATATGAACACCTCACCACCAATCGTACCCAGGTAAGACATCGCAATGTATGATTCAGGAAGATATAAAAGGTGCATCACACAGCACTAGAGAGACAGTCCCACGAACTTGCTACGCAGGCGTAGCAGGGGGAGAGGTGATACTCCCACGTGGCGCGTCCCAGGTGGCGGATAGGGGGGTCCTAACCGGCTTGCTGGCGGACTTGAGGGAAATAAAATACCTCTCGCGGACCAAACACACTACCCCCTGCAGGTGGGGAACGCACATGTAGAATACACCCGCGGTATCCCCTGCCTGTCGTAAGAGGCGACTACAAGGGGCGACCAAGGGATGATTGAATTAGAACCATGAAACTACTCTTGATTCGTACCATCATGCGGGGAACACCATGGGTTGCATGTACTTGCGAGTAGTATCACTAAATTGGTACGAAATTGGTTTGTGATTAGTTGCAGTAAAAAGCCTGGCCTGGTGGATTCCAGTACCCGTGCGTTGTACCCATGTGAGCAACACCGCGGGTCTGGGCGTAGCCTGTGAGTTGTACCGCTATATGAGCGGCACCGTGGGTCAGCGTTGCCTGTGATTGGTACCCACTATGTGAGGAACACCACGGGAATACCGGCGCCCGTGACTAGTACACCTAGGTGAGGAACCTTACCGGTTTGCGTTGGCTATGAGTGGCGCCATTGTGTGAGAAACACCATACGAATTGCAATACTTGTGAGTAGTACCATCTTGTGTGGACCACCGTGAGTCTTCGCTACTTTTGATCAGTACCCCAAAATTACAAATACCATGGTTCTACTTTACTCGCGACATGTACCATTCTGTGGGGCCTTAGACGTGAATTTAGCACCCCTTCAGACATCAAGCATCATTGTGCTTTATAAATGGTCCCTTGGTCAGTAATACTATTATTCACGACCATTTTTTGTGTCTGATCCACTGTTATTGTTTTTTTTTGTAGGGTTCATATCCATCCATCCATTCATTCTTCATGACATTTTTTCTTTTATTTTGTTCATTGGATTAATTTGAACTTTTGGTTATTTCATTTCGTACCATTAGAGGCCAATGACCTCGATGTTAGGCCCCTTTAAACAACAATCATCATCATCAGAGAGACAGTCACATACCGTATAGTTCACGTTATTCTGAGATGAATACAGTTTCGCGGAACGCTACGAAGTATTCGGTTGCGCACGCACCAACTCGGTGGGATTGTAAATATGTACCCGCCCAAGTGTTGTTTGTGGCATCCCATCAAAATGTTCCAGCCTTAATTAAATTTATTCGCGCTGAGATGAAATTGATCGCAGTGACCCGTAAAAATCCCATCACCCGAGTATAAATAAACAAGCGTGGCAGTTGGAATCAGATTTGATTGTGTACTTTGTTAAACCCGTAACTGAGTAAAATGTCTGCCTTCAATCGTCTAGGGCTCTCGGTATATCTGAAGGAGTGTGGAACCACCAGCTATCCCGTGTTTTATTGTGTAAACACATCAATACTCTATATGTTCCTAGCAAATGATACAAGACACGAATTGCTCGTTGTTAATTTAATAAATTCTCTATCGACTGCTTTTGTTTATGTATAGTTCGTACGAGTTTATACTACAGTCAAGTAAAGTTTAGTACAATCAGTGCACTAACTAAACCTCAATGGGCGTAATAGCTGCGTGGCATTGTCACTGTCAAGTTAGTTGTGGTTCCAATCCCGGGTATTGCTCGTAGGATTTTTGAAAGAATATGTAATATTCTTGTAGTTCGGATTCCAAGTAAAACGGATAGTCCCTGACACGTAAAAGTACAAGGTCTCTTACTTTTTACTCTAGGAAATCCCGTCAAGCTTTATCTCAGTAAGAACTGGAAAAACACAGAGGATTTTTTGACGTGTGGCCTCCGGAGAGGCCTGATGCAGGTCTTTTGATTTGACGGCAGTAGGCCACCTGCGCGTCGTGATGAGGATGCAATGGTGATGAAGACGACACATACACCCAGCCCCCGTGCCAGAGAAATTGACCAATTATGGTTACAATTCTCGACCCTGTCGGGAATCGAACCCGGGACCCCTGTGACTAAAGGCCAGCACAATAACCATTTAGCCATGGAGCTGGAAAAAACGCAGAGTGAATTGGCTACTCGTGGTTCGGGTCACGTAGCTGTGAGCTTGCTGAATTGAGGAGATAGTGGGTTCGAACCCCACTGTCAGCAGCCCTGAAGATGGTTTTCAGTGGTTTCCAATATTCGCACCAGGAAAATGCTGGAGCTGTACCTTAATTAGTATGATGGTCATTTCCTGAACAAATTTAGCCCTATCCTAGACCATCGTCGATATAAGATACGGCTATATCGGTGCGACGTAAAACAAATAGGAAAAAGAACTGAAAACTAACGTTGTTTAAAATATCCTAGGTTTGAAGAATGGCGCTGACAAAGGTTAACCTTATAGTCTCTAACTAGTAAGGATTTTCAACTATTTTCGCTCTAAATGCTAGGATTCAAGTTACAGAGCTCCTATCCACACGATTGTGGTAGTGATGGTGGAGATTATAGTTGTTTTAAGAATTTAAATTTATCATCCCCTTTTAACACTAAATCAGAAGTAAGAAAATGATCCGACCCATTCAGGAACGACGAAATCGGTAACCAAGAGGGAAGTGAAAGAAGGTGGGTAAATATGCCATCCACTAGGCCTCACAAGCCTAATTCCGTCGAGATCAAAAGAAAAATAAGAAGTAACCAAAAGTTTTCCATACGTAAAATGAATGCGAGGAACCAGGCACAAGTAAGTGGAAGCAATGCCCGTCTCAACTAGGGAACCTGCGGTTCTCAACCAACGTTCCCAATTTCGTAAGATATTCCTTGTGGTCGTCTCCTACAACAGGGATACCTCTTCACACGTGGCGCAGTCATCCCTTCGTCTTCCATCAACTAGATAGTCAATTCCATTTCGGAGGAGGTCGGTGACTTTGTAGGGTGTTCAAATGTGAAAACTCTGAGTCTCCTGTACATTAAAGAAGTCCTGTAAGGTATACTTTCTACACCGCAGCGTCTCCTCAGAACTATATCATTGAAAGGAATGTTAAACAAATGACAATAATAATAATAATAATAATAATAATAATAATAATAATAATAATAATAATAATAATAATAATAATAACGTTATTGGTAATTCTGTGGTTTTCGGAGGTTCTGAGATTGCCGGAATGCGTAAGTTCTTTTACCCACCGGCAAATCTACCAACACAAGCACACACATTTTACCCCCTTCAGATACCACCTGACTAAGCCGGGGTCGGACTCACCAACTTCAGCTCAGAAAGCCGGCAATCTGCAATCTGTGTCACTCAGCCCGGCAAGCATCATCACTCCTATCCGCAAACTAAATATTTAGAGTTGTGCACACTTGCATAAACAACGTATTAAATTCTTTCTATACATACAGAGTCCGGCTCCTTGTCTGAACGATGAACCTTCGGTTCAGAGGACCCCGAGTTCGATTCCTGGCCGAATCAAGGATTTTAATATTAAGTGATTAATTCCCTTTGCTCGGGGACTGGATGTTGTGCTGTCCCTAGCATAACTGCACTTCATATTCTACACACACATCATCCTCCACCACAGTTATGCACAGTTTCCCATACACGGGGGAAGCCGCCCACCCTCGTAGGTGAAAATGTTAGTACACAAGTTTATGGATATTTCAGGGAACAATGTCCTGTCTAGAAGATAGAATTTCACGGTTTCCTACTTTCAAATAAGGCAAAATTCAGGATTGTACCTCGGTTAAAACAAGGACAGCTACTTTTGTAACTCCAAGGCTTACTCAACTCATACCGAGCTCGATAGCTGCAGTCGCTTAAGTGCGGCCAGTGTCCAGTATTCGGGAGATAGTAGGTTCGAACCCCACTGTCGGCAGCCCTGAAAATGGTTTTCCGTGGTTTCCCATTTTCACACCAGGCAAATGCTGGGGCTGTACCTTAACTAAGGCCACGGCCACTTCCTTCCCACTCCTAGCCTTCTCCTGTCCCATCGTCGCCATAAGACCTATCTGTGTCGGTGCAACGTAAAGCAACTACCAAAAAAAAAAAAAAAAATACTCAACTCATAGTTGCCAAACACCTACACTTATTGATTACTGTTAATATCACTGGAGAGAGAAATTAAATAAAATACCCCATTGTTTAAACGTGGCAGTAATAAAATAAAATTGCATGATTATAGTTATCGTATATCCAGTGGAAATTGCACAAGTTCTTGGAAACGCTCTGTATCAACTGTTGATTACTCATAGCATGATTTCATTATCCAAAACTCATCCATATCAATGCGTACATAAATTTATTAATTATAATAAATATCTGTCCGTAAATAAACCAAGAAAATTAAGCAAGTCACTGATCCGAATACAAAATGTGAGTAGATAGTACTGAAAAATGAAATGGCCTATAGCTTTTCGTGCCGGGAGTGTCCGAGGACATGTTCGGCTCGCCAGGTGCAGTTCTTTCTATTTGACACCCTTAGGCGACCTGCGCGTCATGATGAGGATGAAGTGATGATGAAGACGACACATACCAAAGCCCCCTTGCCAGAGAAATTAACCAATGATGGTTAAAATTCCCGACCCTGTCGGAAATCGAACCCGGGACCCCTGTGACCAAAGGCCAGCGCGCTAACCATTTAGCCATGGAGCCGGACAGTAGATAGTACTAATTTTGTCCTTTAAAATTTTCATTGTAATGTGCTTCATAAAACCTCTAAGAAATTATTCCCCTTCTTATAATGCTTTCCCCTCTCATGTAGAGAATCAGAATCTAATTAGTATTCATTATGTAGCGCTAATGCTGGTTTGCATCTTCGTTTGGTGCATATATTTGTGACCTCAACACGCACTCTACCTGTGGGCTACCCTAGTTAATCTGTTAACGAAATCTTTGTTTTATGATGCATGCTTCGCTTCTCTTGTACTTCGCATTACCATTTACAGCTCTGCACTTAATATTAATGCTGGTAATAATGAAGACATTGTTGTAATGTACGTAGGCTGTTGCAGAAATCATTGACTTCCCACATTGCAGACGTAGCGTAGCAATTTTGTTCTGGAAGAAACATCGTTATCGTGTGCTAGGTGTTTGAGCTTTAATTGAAATTTTGAACAAATGGAAAGTGATTGACTTATGTATCATTGCTTGTGGTATTACGATATTAAATGCATTGCTTGGACGAGCACACGCATTTATTTACTGATGAAACTAGCTTTGAGAGCCATACCGGTCTGGGAACTCAGAATAGCTCTTCAAACAGAAAGGTGCAGTTACAGAATCCATCTGTTGAAATAAGAAATAATTTCACAAAATATTGTCCAACTATTAAACAAAGCATGAATGGCATCGGGAAAGACAACGACATTATTTTGTATAATATGAAATACATAGCATAGGAAAATAAAATAACAGAAAATAAAAAATTGTCAATAATGACGGATAGGGACATTGTCATAGAATATACGTCTAGGACTTAAAATTATTATAAGTAGTAAAATGAGTTAAACGCCATGTAAATGTCGAATTATAATTTTTAATAAATTAATAGGTCCGCATCGGTGGTGTACTGGTTAGTGTGATTACCTGCCACTCCTGGAGGCCCGGGTGCGATTCCCGGCTTTGCCACGAAATTTGAAAAGTGGTACGAGGGCTGGAACGGGGTCCACTCAGTCTCGGGAGGTCAACTGAGTAGAGGTGGGTTCGATTCCCAGCTCAGCCATCCTCGAAGTGGTTTTCCATGGTTTCCCACTTCTCCTCCAGGCAAATGCCGGGATGGTACCTAACTTAAGGCCACGGCCGCTTCCTTCCCTCTTCCTTGCCTATCCCTTCCAATCTTCCCATCCCCCAGCAAGGCCCCTGTTCAGCATAGCAGGTGAGGTCGCCTGGGCGAGGTACTGGTCATACTCCCCAGTTGTTGCCTCCGACCCAGAGTCTGGAGCTCCAGGACACTGCACTTGAGGCGGTAGAAGTGGCATCCCTCGCTGAGTCCGAGGGAAAAACTGATCCTGGAGGGTAAACAGAGTAAGACGAAGAAGAAGAAGAAGAAGAAGAAGGAAAAAAAATAGACAAACATGAAAGTAATATGGATAGTATTCAATGCATATATCAAACAGTTTGGTTTAGAATAAAATAATCCAAACATATTCCAGCACTTTACACTTTATCAATTGCGAAATTGCCAGCATTTTGCCCCAGTGTGGCGTTGGGATAATCGGTTGGATTTTCACACCTCTCCAAGACGCCAGTGGGTATGACGCCGTTCAGAACGGACTCCAGTTAGCCTCAGGTAAACATAACTACGGAAGGAGGTGGGTTAACATCCTTTCTAGGTATATATTAATTCCCACCCTCCCCCACCTCATATCCCATTAATAGCGCAATAGCAGCAGCAGCAACAGGAAATCAGCGTATTTGCCACTTCTGTAGTGCCAAAACGCCGTAACGTACTAGGTTGCGGCAATCCTCACAACAGTAGTGTTCTGCGGTACTATATAGCATTCTCCTGTACCATCGTTCTGAATGAATAAAATATTATATACTTCGACAGATTTTTCCTTGCCTTTCCCCAATTACTTGGTATCAGCACTACATGTGGATATGGCCCAGTTTTTCAGACGAAGCCCTTCCTGACGCCAGCCGTAGGTCTAGGCGTTTATTCACTATTGCGTGTTTCTATTGTGGTTTGTAGTGTGGTGCGTTTCGTGTGAATGAAGAGAGAAGTGTATTACGGCGAATGCAAATATCTAGTCCCCGAGCCAGAGGCATTAAAGAGACGTGATGAAATCCTAGGCCACTGGGCGAGTTGACCGTGCGGTTAGCGGCTCGCGGCTGTGAGCTTGCATCCGGGAATTACAGGGTTCTAATCCCACTGTCGGCAGCACTGAAGATGGTTTCACGTGGTTTACCATTTTCACACCAGGGAAATGCTAGGTCTGTACCTTAATTAAGGCCACGGTCACTTCCTTCCAACTCCTAGGCCTTTCCTATCCCATCGTCGCCATAAGACCTCTCTGTGTCGGTGCGACGTAAAGAAAAAATAAAAGCTTCTCGTTATGAAGGTTGTGTTTCGAATCTCAGATCAGTGATGCGATATTTACGAAATGAAACGCCAAATTTCAGCGATTAGGATGTCGCGCAAATGATAGTAAAATACTGCAGGCCTCAAGAGTCATGGTCAAAATATGTATGGTCCCATAACATCGAAATCTACCTTACATACGTTGAAGGTTATTTACCCGTAACAGGATACCTTCATAATATCTACGCCATTCTGAAGTGAGAATAAGAAAAACAGATTAAAATATGAAATTATTTTCATTTATTAAAGTAAATGTCAGTCCAGAAACAAAGAAATGTCTAAAATTAATTAGAACGAAAAAGAAAAAGCACGATGGAATGTAAACATAGGTATATATATATATGCACAGTAATTTAATTACTTATGAGAGAACGGCATAGATCAGTTAATTGGTGAAGTTATTCAATAGAAAATATAAGGAAATGTAAGATATAAAACTGCAAAACGAAAGGAAGCAGACGAGAAAATGTAATACCAAATTAAGGAATATTTAGTAATAGTAGTGATGTTAAATAAGTTTAATATACACAATGCTAAGTCGAAATTCAGAGTAGAGTTAACCTGTGCATGTAAGTGTTATAGGTTATTACCAGGAAAATGATTAACAAATAAAATATACAATATACAGTATATAATTCTATGATCAGTTGAGGTGTTCGCCTACGTAGCGTAACGGTCAGCACTATTAGCTGCCGCCCTCGGAGCACCGGGTTCGATTCCAGGTACTGCCAGAAATTTAAGAATGGCAGGAGGGCTGGTATGTGGTTAAAATGGTACATGCAGCTCACCTCCATTGGGAGTGCGCCTGAAAAGAGCTGCGCCACCTCGGGATGAGGACACGAGTTTACTTACTTACTAGTTGAGGTAAACCTATATCTATTATTCAAAGGCGTACAGGGCAAGTGTTAACGTTGCACACAATACAACATGCATTATATATATTTAGGAATTCAGCAAAGGTGAATTTATGATGCTCAAATTTACATCGTGATAAACGGAGTAGTGTGAATCTTTTTTTGCAGAGAAGAGAGAGTAATTGTAAATTACATTATGAAATCAAGTACAGACTATGTACAAGGTCATTAGTCAATTTATAAATGATCAAAGAGTTGTAACAGTCTATCTCCCGGCTACAGTTTTACCACCAAATGTTGTAAGTGCACTGAATTAGCTATCATACTCCAGGTGAATGCCTGTTATTTTCTACTGGAGACATTTCTCGAAAACTTACACTGTACCAATAACATACTTGTAGTTCAGTCACTATATTGGTCTGGTTGCATTAAGTTGCCTGCTTGTTATGCTAACTGCATAAAGGACGCCTTTCCATGTCATTTACTCGGTTAGTTTCCCTTTTATCCCCATGGCAATCGTGAAATCACAGAGCTGCTGGCTACACATTATAGCAGCAGTATCCATTTACAATGCCACAGGAATACACCCTTGGTACGAGTTTATTAAGCCAATTAAATGGACATCCTGACTCGGCCCGGAGCGGAGACATGACGTGACACGAGTTGGGGGTGTTCCCGGTTCGAAGTCGGTATGTTCGTATGCTGTCTCCGTCAAACACAGGCTTGGATCCTAATTAGTCGTGAAGTGTGCTCTCATTAAAAGAGGTGGATGTAATTACAATCTACTGAATAATCTAGTTACAACTTTTAATTATCTCCTGTACCCATCAAGTTATATTTTTTAATTTTTCATCTTTTTACAATTAGTTGTACTGACACATAGGAGTCTTATGGCGACGATGGGATAGGAACGGGCTAGGAGTGGATGTGAATATGGAAAAGCACGGAAATCTATCTTCAGGGCTGTCAACCGTGGGGTTCGAACCCACTATCTTCCGAATGCAAGCTGATAGCTGCGTGACACAAACCACGCAGCCACTTGCTCGGTAAAATATTGTAGAATAAATATATACTGAAATTAGAAATATCGTATTTTTATTTAACACATCGTCCGTACTATTCAGTATTGAATTAAGCGCCTTAATGCCCAGGCCAATTCCATTTTGTTTAAAAAAATTGAAGTTCATTACAACTACTTACAATAATATCAACAAACACCGTCTTATGTGCAATTCATTGTCTGCCAATTGTTTCTAACCTTTTTTTTTTGTGAAACTAATAGTAATAGTTAGCTTTCAAAGTTTTAAATTATGTTGATCTCACTGTTGGCTCAGTCCGTACGTCAAACTGCTTTGGAGGACATTTTCTTCAGATACGACCATCATTTGAACCCCTTAGACCTCAAATGTTTTCAAACGTTTTCGTATTTAATATTTAGAACATAGAATCAATCACTGAAATGAAATCTGTACATCGTATATAGAACAGATTTGGATTAATGAATATTTTTGTTTTCGGAACTAACCCTGATGGGTGATTTTCAAACAGTGTAATATTTACATCTAGGACATATAAGGCGCCATCATGTGGAAATTTAAATTCGTGTCTCAAACGGTTTTGGAGGAATGAGTATTTTTATTCTTAAAGCTAAACCCCACTTAGTGATGACGTATCAAGCCATGGAGACTAGTTTCTTCTGCAAGTTTTACTCAGTGCAATGGTACAATGTCACAGGTAAACGAAGGAATTTAGACCTTCCGCGCTCTTAAATTTTGAATGTTGGTCGAAGATCTTCAATTTAAAGGAACAGAAGACTCGCACTGTGTTTGACACAGTGACATAAGCAACATCTGATAGGAAATCTCTTGCGTATATTTCGACCATTTACTGATATCACCAGCAATTACTATGAAAAAATGTGCGCTTTGTCCATACTCAGAAAGTTATGCTCAAAAGCTTGGCAGATAATTGACAAGTTTTCGCAAAATATCGTGATGATGATAATAATAATAATGTCTTTGGCTTTATGTACCACTAACTACTTGTACGGTTTTCCGTCCCGCAGTAGTTCTTTTACGTGCCAATAAATCTCTAACATGGGGCTGACGTATTTCAGCGCCTTCAAATACCACCGGACTGAGCCAGGATCGAACCTGCCAAGCTGGGGTCAGAAAGCCAGCGCCTCAACCGTCTGAGCTACTCAGTTCGGCAAAATGTCATGATAAACGGACTTTAAAATAATTAGAAATATATTCGATGGAATAGAGCAGTTTTTAAGAATTCCAAAAATCCAAAATCATCAATGTGGAGCATCAGAAAGCTTATCGGGAGCGTCTCAAAGTCAAGGCGGTCGAGTGTCGTGAGGCGAGTTCCGTGCTACTGGAGTCCCGACCGAGTGTATCTGGGCAGTGATGGAACATATTTTAGAACTCGTGACCTTAAATATGTTCAAATTTGTTTAGAATTAGTAAATAAAATATCAGCTATACAACTTCAAACCCATACGAACGAGAGTACAATAGATAACTGATGTCGACAATACGTCTCACGCGGTACGTATTCTACGTCAAAACTTGCTTGCGGCCGTGGCCCTGAAACGATCCCGTTATCGTTGAGCAGTGAAGCAGAAGTCCGCTGGACGGTTTCTGAGACTCAGTTGATTTTCGTAAGGTGGGCGCAAAGTATGCCACTGAATTACGGCATTCTTGCTTGCTGGTGAATCAAATCTGCGTCCTTTTTGGGTGAACCGAGGACGTACTTACTGCCTCGGTACAAAGTTTTAAGAACTGTACAACGACAAATCATTGTTGCGCTAAAAAGAACGTTATCTGATAATACAGCATTTCAGCTTAGAACTCTGACCAGATAGGTTCTGCCATCTAAGGTTCACTACTGCAAGAACTATTAAACGAATTTTCGTTCTAAGCGATACGTGTGTTGCGGGTCAGTATTTCTCCCCTCAACATTCACATAACAGTTTTTAGAGGCGCAACGACGAAATGCGTGTTAGCATGACTGAATAATTAAATTATTTATGTCACAGAATTAACCACTCCGCTGTCTTTAATAATGATAATAATCACACTGAAAGGTACTAATTCAAAGGGTGTATTGTATATCGTCGTGATCGGCTAATTCAAAGTTCACAGTACATAGATTTAAAGCCGGCTTCGCTGTTTGGGAATGAGAGTTGTGTGGACTCTGGATATTTGATCCATAAGTTATAACAGACATGAAAGCAGTGAGAATGAGTCGTGGTTCGAACAAGTGGGGACAATGGCAGAAGGGTAGTCACAACGAAAGTTAGGAATGAACTCGCTACATGAAGCTGATTCGATGGAGCTGTCAGGTGTGACGAATGAAGGAAGATAGGTTATCCTCGATAGTAATTGGTTCGAACGTATAGGTTAAGAGTCTCAGAGGGAGATCAAGGTTATTGTGTTTAGGCTCAGTTTTTACTGATTCAGAGGTAAGAGCTGAGGAACTAAACGAGGTCACTACGTTAGTTTTAAATGGAGTGTTTTGGAGGCGCTTAGCTAATTCACTGGGACGCTGATATGCATAACATTCCACCTATATAATGAAGAAGTAATATATGTATATATATTTATATTTTATATATAAATTCGTAGTTTTTTAAGGCAAATAGTTACAAACGAATTCCGAAAAGAGAATCACGTTTCTTACAACTTCCATTCATACTTCCCCGCATTTTACAACAGTAAATGTACAAAATACTGTTATTAGTGCAGAAATAAAAATGCTTGATTTTATTCACAATTTATCAGAGTTTATCCAAACCTTCTACCTTCTTCCCCGCTTAATTTCCTGGCTACTTGCTACGTGGCCGTCTTCTCTGATATTTACAGACTTTCATTCCGGAACTCCTGTGCGGTTTTTCTCCCTGTTGCTCTGAGCTTTCCGTCTTAATGCTGAGAGTAGTTGATTTCTTGCTCTCCCGTAATGTAGGAAAGGGTAAGGAACATTGTGTATGGGACCAAGTGGGCTGGCTTGTCCGGACCCTGATTAGCTCTGCGCGCGGCTCGGCTTCTTGGAGGGCTCGAGCTTAATTGGGAGCCAAGCAACCCTATGTGCCCTAAGGCATTGGCCAAACACTGCAGGAACTCCGCATTGCAGAAACTAAGAGCAGACACGATCTTCAAACAGCATTTCATTTACATACGGGCTATGAGCAATAGCTTGTTTGTGTATGTATGTGAGCGCGGTTTGCTTAATTCCACAGGAGGGTCAGACTTGGTTTGGGGGACTGATAAAGTTTCGGTATTGATCTCACAACCTGCTGTGCTGTGCTTTGCTCTGCTACATCTGCTGGATGAAGTTTACCTTTATTTCCGTCCCCCAATCTGACTGTAGACGGGATAATATCGATGACGGCAGCCAAAAGTGATCAAAGAACTACTCTAGCATTTGTTTCATATCTACTTTTAAGCTTCAAGGTTTGCGCGTTCTAAGTTGGTTTGGTCGACAGTACAACAACATGGTAATGAGCCAGGTAAAGCCTGTTCTATACGTTCAAATGTTTGTCAAATTCAAGATTTCACAAAAATGGTCAATTTTCAATTTTCAATACTTCCAGTTTACTTGTCAATTTGCTTGCAACACTTGACAGGTCTTGATAAGTATTCAGAAGTGAATTAGAACATGATCTAATTGCCAAGCTTTTTGACAGAATTGACCAATGGAATTCAAGTATTAACGGTGCCCGCTAGGCATGCTGGGATTGCTAGCACGGGAATCAAATAAACAAAAGTGGCTTCGTCTTCATGACCAGGGGATGTTGTGAGGGTATTAATTGCCAAGTGTAAGGCACATCCCTGCCTACATTCAATAGTCTCCGTAGAGTACCACAATAAAATGAATACGACAACGTACGAGGAGATTGCAAGAGAGATATATCAAGGAAGAGGACAGCTTTTATGTTTTACCGTACGGTAACCTATAAACACTGTCAGCAACGATCGGTTTATGATGATATACGCATATTCTTATTCTTCTTCTTCTTCTTATTATTATTATTATTATTATTGAATTCCTAATATATTTTCATGTATTCATTTCAGTTGTATTGCTATCAGTTTTATTCAATTAATGTGAGTAATAATGCAATATAAAATAACCTCTGCAAGTGTTATGACATTAAATACACAACAAGAATTACGTTGAAGTTAACCAAATGAATAGTTTCCTCATATAAAGTGCGGTATATTGCGCGCTTCTCTTCTTTTTAATAATGTATCCCACTGCTAGTCCAATAACCACAACTGCAGTTTGCCTTTCCTCCATGTTAAAACACAATTCTATCAAATCTTGTCAAATCTTGTCAAACCTTCAGCAATCTTGGACAATCTTTGACAAGATTTGACAACTTTTCTTGTGAAATTTTTGAATTTAAAGAAAAATTTGATGGTGTATAACAGGCATAAATGGACATGCCATACCTTGGTGGAGGTCTCAATTAATACTGGAATATTTATTTATTTATTTATTTATTTATTTATTTATTTATTTATTTATTTATTTATTTATTTATTTATTTATTTCATACCACCAACAGAGATGTTTCTCCAATTACAGGTGGCTTAGTAATTATGCATTAACTATTAAAATAACAATTGTTAGAAAGAACTTAATATCTAAAAATAAAAATATACAACATTATTAACAAGTAGAGTAGCAAACGGAATTTACAGCACATTAATACTTTTTCAAGTTTAAATATACTTACTGTAATATCTAAAAATTAATTTAAAAAGTAGACTTTTTCAGGTTCGAAGTGGTCTTATGACCTAAAATACTTAATATCTAAAAATGAATTAAAAAGTAGAAATACAGAAACATAAAATAAATGAGGAATTAGGATTTACAAAAGAAATAACTCCAATCTTAGACTGACACCAGTTAAAGAAACTGACATACAAAAAGAAAATCGTACAAAGTAACGCATGAAATATATGTGTTTGGTGAGAGATGAGTTGTAGCAATAGGTTAAGTGATTTTCTTAGCGATGTTCTTTGTATCTTCAAAAACACCACTGACAGTTATGATTATGGGAAGAACCCACACATTTATTATAACCTAATGAGGCATACAAGGTGGAATAAGTAATGCTAATGAAGTAGATTGTCATACCCTTTTGAGGCATATGTTTCCAAATTCAAAAAAATGCGAAAATGACTACGAATCGGAGTGATGACAGGTAAGTAATATTCGCAGTGGTAATCTTTTGGATGAGAACAGCTTCACTACACAGGACTTGTGAGGTACCTTTCACCAAACCCCCAAACCGTAACAACACCGGTACAGAGAGGATACTAAGCACAACGCTATTAAACAACATTGGTAATGATCACCCCGTGAATGGTTAATCGGTCATTCTAACACGTGGGACAATTGAACCAGAAAGTGCTATTCTGGCACCGCTAATCTTGTGCGTAGTACCTTTCATACCAGTCACAGATACTGGCCGTGTCCTTAATTCCATTACTTAGCGCCTTTCAGAACTGAGTAACCTTCATGCTCTCAGAATCATAAATGAGACTAGGATATCCTCAGGCATGTTTAAGAAGGAATAACTCTATAATGGTTTACCACAACGGTTTATAATTCAAAGGGGGAGGAGGGCACATGTTTTAAGCATGCAAGCAAATAATATAATGTTCAACCAGAATTTACTACCAGATAGATCGTCTGATCACAGTATATCCCAAAGTACTTTTCAGTGCACTCGTCTGTGTTATTATACTATTAAAACAGTAGATTGATTCCTTTTACGCTTCGTTAGAGTGATCGACCGTTTAAATTGACCTTGTAAAGCAGTCAAATAAAAGCAGTTGGTCTGTACATTTACATACTGTCATGTTATGTTGGCTCTTTCTTTCCAAATGACACTAAGCCTCTAAAATCAAACATTTTCAGTTTAATTGAGAGGACATTACGTGTATTTCAAAAACCAATTCACAAAAATGTCTTTTGTATTCGTTTCGTGGTTGTAGGATTATTGTTTGGCATAATTATATTTCGCAACAGTTAGCGAATAAATATCATTGCGCCTTTGACAGTTCTTGAGATTCCTTCTCTATGTTCATTAATTTTAAAAAATTTAACGTATATTAAAGATACAAGAAATCGCGTCTCTACTCACGGACCTGAATGTTCCTGGCAGGTTTCAGCTAGTTAAGTTTTACAAATGATGTGTCATTCAACCAAACTATAAACTGATACTATCATAAATATTTAATTACCTTGCTTTCATTGAACAATATTCCTACATCTGGTGTATTTCTTACGCCATATACACTGAACCAGATTTGGAATATTTTCCTCTCGACTACTTTGATTGTGTCGTTGGCAATCGTAAGGGAGTGGCAGTCTAACTCGGTTTGCAAGCAGCCGCCCACTCAAATCCAGCCTTCAGGCAAGATGTATTGATGTATTTCAGTATGCGACAGTACTGTGGTATTATTCCAGTGGGGTGACGTGTATTGAGACTGTCAATGACAATCATTCAACGAAGCGAGGAAGAACAAAATTGAAATTTACAAATGTCAACTGTAGAAGCTGCAGTGAAATAAGGGTGAGCATATAGGAAACAGAAATAAGGTATCGTTTGCTATAGACTAGTTTAGGAATAAATAACCTGAGAGGAAGATTACATTACCGATTTTTATTTAAGTTTTGGGACCGAAAGATTAAATATTTCTCCGTTACGAGCATTATGGTAACAAAGGCCCACGTTGGGCGCCACATACAAACTATATGTGATACGTGACATGTTCGTAAAGTGCTTGAGGGTTGACTTGAGTCCGTTCCTTGAAAACGTTCTTGCTGTTGTATGAACTAATATTATAACCAGAGTGTATGAGAGTTGTCTGTTAGTTGAGGCTGATCTCGGGAACCACTTCAGTAATTATTTAGCCATTAGAAAGCTTATTTCTTCCAAATTATTATAGACTATTTAATTAAAGTAGCCTATAAGAGGGGTGCGTTGTTGGAAGAAACTGCGGCAAGTCAGAAAAAGTGTGCTCCAGCGACCTTTAAAACTGAATACGCTGTCTGGACTATTAGTTCTATTAAAATATAGCCCCCAAGTTTTCTTGGAATTCAGTTTTCTACAAACAGGTTCATATGTATTTTCTTCTTAAATCTAGCAGTTTTCCAGGGAAAATCCTTTCCTGTGTTTTAGTGTATGATTGATCCAATATTAAGCAAAATATCGGATAAAATGTTGGTGGTTTCGAATAAGAAACATACATGTAGGATTTACAATGAAATTTCCTACTTTTTTTTACATTTTCTTCGTCACCAGATAATTCCACTTTCCCTTGTTAAAGGAGCATTTCGAGCATACGTCCACAAATCTCCCACATCTAGCGTGGTACGATTTGATAGTTTAAGGTGAAATTCGTTATTGGTAATGGTTCCACCAACAACAGTTATAATTCTTTATTCCGTAAGAGAAACGGGAAAGGATGGCAATGAAAGAAAATGTGGGACAGAGTTACGGTAACGTACGTCTAGGACGCTTAGAAAAGAACACACTGCCTGATCTGTTAGAAGTATAAGTAATGTTTTCTGGTTACAGGAATTAACACTAGTTGATGTAGAGGCTGAGGAGCGAGATGGAACGTGATATAGATTGATCAGAGGGTGATTGGATTGTCGACAGTTATTACCAACAGTGTTAAAATCTGATTTCTAATATATATTTCAGGTGAGGCGAGTACTTCTAATATGTACAGAATGTATCAAAATTCAATACTCAAACTTCTAGGAATGACAGAATAAAACCTGCTTGTGTGTTTGTTTAAAATTATGGTGGGTCTGAAAAGAACAAAATTATTGACTGACAAGATCGAAAACTTTAATGTAAGGGTATAAATCAAGGGGAGATGTCACTGAAATGTTGTGAGTTTTGACAATTCAAACTTCCAATTTTAATATTAAAATATTTCCCAGTTCTTCTTCTTTCAAATCCCGCCACCAGTTTTTATGTAACGCCATTTTAAAGTACTAAATGCCGGATTTAAAAGGTAGTGGTTCAGGGTATATAGAGAAAGCCCACGCCACTCTCTCCCACGCTGTCAGACAAAATTAGCTTCAAACTTCTTTCGGATACCATTATAGTGATATATTTACCTTTTAGTAGGCGTGCGCTGTGCGTAAGAGGAGAAAAAACTTGGAGTAATTTACAGTCCAGGACAGTTTTAAAGCAAGCATGTTTCTTAAAACTTTCAATTGCTTGTATATACTTTAAAACTTTTTTTTAGTTCTTAGGCATGCAAAATAATATTTCAGTATGTGCAGGAAGTAAAAGTATTTTTGCATTTTATTATCATAGTAATACTGCCTTGATATTTTTACTCCGGAAATAGCACGAAACTAGATTTTTATATATTTAATAAATAATGAAAAATTGAAAAAATATCTCCGGTAGTTTATACCTGACTGCAATATCCAGAGTTATTCTTAAATATTCCAAATTTTGCGTGGGGCCATATCTTATTATTATGGCTTTGTGTTTTTAATTTGGTTTTGAAAAGTGGTAAACAGTAGAAGTTCAACACTTCAGTCATGACTCCTTTTAATAATGTTAATGTTTCAAAACCATCAGTAATTCATATACTGTTCAACATGCCATGACATCAGATGACGTGACATGCAGTACGTTTTCGTTTGTTTAGAGCAGAGCGAAAGAGTGTGTGGGATTTGAATTGAATCCTTGGAAGAACTCGTCGTCAAGTTCTTCCAGCTGCCAACTCTTTACAGCACATGCCTGAGGTTTTTGAATGTATACGACAAGCAATAGCACGCCGTCTCAGAGCGTGTATTGAAGCAGGAAGACACCCTTGTGATCAATTGTTGTAAAACATAACAATTAAGTTGACATGTACTAGTTTTGTTCCGCACCACCTCAAAATGTACTTCAACTATTGCTTTAAGATCTATGTTTATTTAATAAAGAAATTCTGTTTTTGTCTCTTTTGTTCTATACTTGTATATTTCTATATTTATATATATTCTGTATATACAGAATGCTGAGTGGGCTAAATAAAACTGGCCCGGATAAGATTCACAATAGAACTGACGCGGGATTGCCCCTTGTTAATGAACCTCATCTGAAGAGTGAAAAAACCTGAGCATCCAAAAGTCTTGACTCCATTTCACTCAGATACCACTGGCAGAACTCAACACGTGAAGGTTCGTACGGATACCTTAACGCATCCACAACAGTAACTTTTTAAGTATACAGATGCAGATCCTTTTTAATAATATTTCGACACGATCTCTTATTTCCCACTTGCACAGATAAACGGTATTGTGATTTCGTAGGGCTTCGTTCCAGGCTTTCCTTCACTCGAGAAATGTTTTCTGGTATTCGAACTATTTTCGGATAGTTACGGTTTTTATTCGCTATAGAGCCAGTTTCACGCCATTTTGTCATTAAGTTTTGCATTGCAGATTTTGCTGAAGGTTTTGCCAAACCACTTCCAGTCTTAAACTCTTGCGCAAACAATTCCGCACAGGTTTTCCACGAATCGTGTTTGGCATAACACTCGCCAATGAGCACGTCCTCTTTCATCGTTAGCACCATTTTGTGTTGAATTGAACTGGTCATTAAACACGTCTGCTCCTGTCACTTACACAAACGTAATGGCACAATGACGTACTTGGAAAACAGCATGCGAGAGATGCGCACAAGCAGACATGTGAAAACAACCGATTGGTGCATCAAAAACATAGTTTGCAGCATTTCCACTTACCATTAAGGTAAGGGTGTATTCTGCCCGAAGGCAGGTTTGAACCTTCGCAGAGGTGTGCCTGAGCCGGCGTTTACACACGGTAGGGTGGCCAGTTCCTTTCTGCTCCTCCATTCCCTTACGCCCTACCAACAGCGTGTGGCAACCCATACAAATCTTGAACACGCCCAATGTTGCTTAACTTCGGAGATGTCACGGGATCCGTTCATTAACAAGGATCAATTCCTCGTCAATCTTATAATATACACCATAAACATAAACATAACTATACGAAATACACACACACACACACACACACACACACTCCCTGCACGTTGGAGAATCTCGATACCACTATTAAATTGAATTACCGAAATAATTACATCTCTTTTCAGGCTTAATTTACAGCATAATTCTTCTAGCTTCTCCCATTACATATTCCTAATAATAAATTCTCCATTCAATAACACATCTTTATGCAAATTCTTAATTGGTCTTATAAATCATATTTGAAACCATGCCAAGAAAGAATACAGTAATGTGGCTGGTGAAAATGTTCTGCAGGTTCCCGTACAAAGCTCACTTGTCAGTGTGGAATGTAGATCACCAGCAGACTGGCGAGGTTAAAGTAATAAGGGATTATATTACTTGAGTCAACAAAGAAAAGAAGTTTGCAACTTTTATTACGAACTCGTTTCTAATTTTAGACATTTTTCAGACTTTTATTGGAAATGAACGTACTATTATTACATCTACCTGTCAGTTCAAAATGAAATTTTGATTAGGACCAACTTAACACTTTCTCAGAACTATTAAATAGGGAAATACTTCTCTCCTGACAAACATACTCGAAGAACTACTGCTGGATAACCCGTCTACTTTTGTATACTGTTACTTCGTTACGTTAAATCAAGTCGTAGTAAACCAAATCAACTTGTTTCCGTGATACGCTTTGAAGATATTGAGAAAAGGCTACCGTGATTTTGTACAAGCTCTGATATATTCCTTTTTCCCTCTCTGCTTCTTATTCCGCCTCTTTTTCCACACCCTGATGCCGACACGGGTTCGAACTGTGACGCACATGTGGGCTTGATCCTGTTCTAAGGCAGATCTACGGTGGGTATACGGAGCTGGTGTTCGAAGTGTGCTGCACCATCCACCCGTTGTCCGGCGTAACGAAACATCAATTAGGAAGAGTGTCATGTTCGTCGAGGACAAGGGAGTGTTATACCTGGTGCTTAAACTCGTGCTTACCGGGCGAGTTGGCCGTGCGCGTAGAGGCGCGCGGCTATGAGCTTGCATCCGGGAGATAGTAGGTTCGAATCCCACTATCGGCAGCCCTGAAGATGGTTTTCCGTGGTTTCCCATTTTCACACCAGGCAAATGCTGGGGCTGTACCTTAATTAAGGCCACGGCCGCTTCCTTCCAACTCCTAGGCCTTTCCTCTCCCATCGTCGCCATAAGACCTATCTGTGTCGGTGCGACGTAAAGCCCCTAGCAAAAAATAAAAAAAACACTCGTGCTTCAGAGAGGCGTAACTCATAGAAATACTACTTTTCATGTTGAAATTTCAAGATACGGTATTAGTTCTTATACTGAGCGAGTGGCTGCGTGGTTTGTCACGTAGCTGTCAGCTTGCATTCGGGAGATAGCGGGTTCGAACCCAACTATCGGTAGCCTTGAAGATCGTTTTCCATGGTTTCCCATTTTCACACCAAGCAAATGCTGGGATTGTACCTTAATTAAGACCACGGCCACTGCCTTCCCACTTCTAGCACTGTTCAATCCTATCGTCGCCATAAGACTTACCTGTATCGGTGCGACGTATAACAAATTGTAAAAAAAATAAAAAATAAAAAATAAAAAAAATAAAAATAGAAGGAAGTTCCTATCTTACTTTTTTTTGCTAGTTGCTTTACGTCGCACCGACACAGATAGATCTTATGGCGGCGATGGGACAGGAAAGGGCTAGCAGTTGGAAGGAAGCGTCCGTGGCCTTAATTAAGGTACAACCCCAGCATTTGCCTGGTGTGAAAATGGGAAACCACGGAAAACCATCTTCAGGGGTGCCGACAGTGGGATTCGAACCCCCTATCTCCCGGATGCAAGCTCACAGCCGCGCGCCTCTACGCGCACGGCCAACTCGCCCGGTCTATCTTATTTCAGCATGTTTTGCTGTGGCCTGTATAGACGTTGAAGACGACGACCGGTGAAACAAGTAAGAGGAGCTGGGTAGTGGGGTGTGGTAGCTGAGTGACGTCGTCTCTGGCTGCTCACCATGACAGCCACGATTTGAATCCCGGCCAATGCATATGGGACTTTTGAAATGTGTCCGGTGTCACGTGATTTTGATCACATTATCAACATTTACGTAAAATTATACGTTTGCTTGCTCGCCTGCTTCTCTTCTCTTCTCATGAGTGAAATGTTCCACACAAATGCGTCCTGAAGTTTGCACGCGTGTTTCCACCTGATATCTCTGTTAAGAGTCCTTTCAGCATGATCGAGGTGGCAAAACGTTCAAGTGGTCCACACCAGCGTTGTTGAGAACGGACAATGGGGGCTTTCGCTCTCGTTTTCCTGCAAGCCTGTGCCGATAGCTTTTTGGCCAAGAGCTCGAAGGTGAGTCCTCTTACCACACCAGTTGTAAAACAGTAATGAGAGCAGGTTGACACTTAGTGAATGAGAAGAACGGCTGCGTCTCAACCTGTGGTTATTATTTTGTTATTTTTCAATTATGTTTCGGTTTCACGCACTGGAAATAATAATAATAATTAAATATTATTATTATTATTATTATTATTATTATTATTATTATTATTATTATTATTATTATTATTATTATTATTATTATTATTATTATTATTATTATTATTATTATTATTTAAATCCATCTCGTATCCGAATAGTGGTAGCTGTGGCGTCTGAGTAGAAAGTCAAGAAACTGACGTAGAACATCCACTTTTTTCGTCATCAACATCCCGAGACACTTAGATCCCGACGCAGCTTCTTTGAGAGGAATAGCAGACCTCGAAGGTTCACAGAAAGACGCCCGTGTGGTGATACGAAAGGCAGAAGTCAGTGACAAAAATGTTAGCGGGCGATAGCTTGTCATATGGAATTTGGAAATCGTTGAGAATGCTGAGAACAGGAGCTTCACTCTGCAAGACCAACAAGGGGAAAATCTCAGCAACAAGGATGAGCTCAGCGGCTGTGGTATGAAGGCCAAAATGTTCTAAAGAAGACCTTCAGAAGTGCAAATACTAAGGACATAACTATTGCTACTCACTGGCAAGAGGTAAAATGATTCGAACAAGGAAATGAATGAAAGTATTTAAATACAATATTTGCTTAAATATATCAAATACTTTGCGTCGTAATCCTGTGAGTGCATATAATGAATAAAATCTTTGGACGAGAGTTAAGTTTCACATTCAGTCAAAGGCTTGTGGTCGCCAACATAAACTGTACCCACTGCAAAGGTATGCTTTGTCTCCACTCGTTGAACAGGTTGTTTCATAATCTAACTGAATTTTCGCTCTTACACTGTATGTCTTATGGTAGTAATTGAGCTTGCCATAACCGGTCTGCACCATACTGTGTTTGTTTTCATTCTAGAAGCTGAGTTTTCTGTATGGCTACTCCGGTCGGACTAGTGAATGGAATGTCTTTTTTTTTTATCTTGGCTTCAGTTCAACATTAGTTGCCTGTTCTTATTACGCAAGTTGGATAACCTGGCTATTTCTTTCACTTGCCTGAAGCAATGAAAGCATTCCAGCCATCTGAAGGCAATGTTTATCCAATGCCACAGAGGAAGTGGTGGTCACGCTGATGGTATCAGCGGTCAGGCGTGGGAACGACACAGCCAATTTACATGAATGATCTGTAATATATCTGAAGGCCTGTAATCTCATTATATTATCTAGCAGAGATTAAAGCGATTAATTTACGACTTCCGCTCACGCTGCTTAAACATTTGCGGTACCATCCTACTCCGACGTCATTTGTTCTCCATGATCCATCACCATTCATAAATAAATAAATTCATTCTATCGAGATCAAGGAGGTGTTGATTAATTTGGGCAGTGTGTCGGATCTTGTATAGTTGACCGAAAGACCCGTTGTTAATCGTTGTAGTAGTGGGTTGGAATTCGGCTGACTTCGCTGGCTTTACAGAGTGTTGAAATACGACGACTCAGTATAATTGACTTCCACCCCAATAAAGAACTCATGTGGAAAATACATTCTGACACTCCGTCATTTCTTAAAATTTATAATAGTTGATGGGGAATTTAAACTAATGTTATTCTTGTCCGTTTCACCCTATTTGGTGTACGATAGATCTATCAATGGTCTCGTGTTTCCCTGTCCTCCCAGTACTTTTTCATCCTTTCAGACCTTGCCTTCCTCTCTTCTTCTGAAATTATGTATAGTCGTTTAGGCTTCACCCTGTCCTGAAACCCCTTTATTTTATCTTTGGTTATTTTCTTCGTAGATCCATCTACAAGCATCTATTCTATAATTTGGAACTCTCGTAGGACCTTTTCAGTTTCCTTAAACCAGTTCGGCTTGGTTTTCTTATTACGGAAATAGTCTAAGATTCTTTTAGTTATCCTTTCCGGGTCCATTCTTAGGATGTGATCATAGAAGTCAATTCTCCTTTTCCTTATTGTGTCGGATATCCTTTCTGTTTTCCTATACAGGGCTTCATTGCTGAGGTGTGAAAGTTCGTTATTATGGAATTTGGGGGCTTAGAATTTTTCGTAGTATTTTCCTTTCCTTTATCTCCACCTTTTCCATTGGACCAAATGTAGTTATAGACAGTGTTTCTGCAGCATAAACGGCTTCAGGCTTGACTACTGTATTATAATGTCTGATCTTGGAATTCCAGGAGAGGGATTTTTTGTTATAGGTGTCTTTCGTAAGCTGGAAGGCTGTTTCTATTTTGGTTCGTCGAGATTCCATTGCTTTCTTCTCACGACCATTTCAACTGATCCATTCACCAAGGTATTTGAAATCCGTGACGATCTCTATTTTTTGTTCCCCCACTTTCAAATATGTTGGAGAATTCTTATGGTGGTTATTATTTTGGTCTTTCCAAAGGCGATTTTGAGACCTATCTTCACTGCTTGCTTCAGCAGTTCGAAGGACTGCTCCTTGGCTTCCTCCCACGTCTCAGCTGCGAAAGCTAAACATTTGATCTTGATACCCTTGTTTACCTATGCCAATCGAATTCCACCACTGGTTGTCTTATCCCATTCTATGACTACCTTCTCCAAGGCATAACTGAACAGTATGGGGGACAGCCCGTCACCCTGTCGGACACCAGTTTTGATCTCTGAAGGAGCCGGCAATTCCCAATGAATTTGTCTTTGGAAAATGTATTAGTGGGAGTTTCCCTAATGAGGTTTGTTGTTTTGTTGTCTAGCGCGGTCTAGTGAGTCATGCGCCTTTTGGAAGTCAATAAAGGTGATTTTATTAGTAATAATAATAATAATAATAATAATAATAATAATAATAATAATAATAATAATAATAATAATAATAATAATAATATTGGTTTCACGTCCAACTATTTACGTTTATGGTTTTACGTACCAATAAATCTAAAGACAACCGGGCGAGTTGGCCGTACAGTCAGGGACGCGCAGCTTTGAGCTTGCATCCGGGAGAGAGTGGGTTCGAATCCCACTATTGGCAGGCCTGAAAATGGTTTTCCGTGGTTTCCCATTTTCACACCAGGCAAATGCTGGGCCACTGCCGCTTCCTTCCCATTCCTAGGCCTGCCCTCTTCCAACGTCGCCGTAAGTCCTATCTGTGTCGGTGCGACGTAAAGCAAATAGCAATATATATAAAGACACGAGATTTATCTGCGGTCTTGTTCTCTAACTTGGCCTTAGAAAGCCAGCTCTCTCTACCGCCTGAGCACTCAACCCGGCCAAATATTATCATTTTTAAACGGTTTGACATCGCAGCAGTCGCAGCAGTACGCCTCTGTGGATCAGCGGTAGAGTGTCGGCCTCCGGATCCCAAGATAGCGGGTTCAAACCCGGCAGAGGTAGTCGGATTTTTGAAGGGCGGAAACAAGTCCATTCGACACTCCATGTCGTACGATGTCGGCATGTAAAAGATCTCTGGTGACACATTTGGTGTTTACCCGACAAAATTCATTAAAAATCTCAGCCATAGACGCCCAAGAGAGTTTCGGTTTACTCGGTCTGCCATCTAGTGGTGGCCTAGAGTAAAACGGAACGTCGAAATTGACGAGCAGACAGCCAGATGGCGTCAAATTGAAATGTCTGCACACGGTAGCTGAGGCCATACGATTATTATTATTATCGCAGCAGTACGCAGAGTTGACAACGTTTTGTCAATATCATCATTAATGACTCGTGCATAAATTATTTTTCATATTTTCTGCCAGGGATGGCAAACCTTTGCTGACTAGCGTGACAATTGAGGTATTGTTTATTCATTTTTACTGTCCAGTGTGCCATCGGTTATTTTCCTTTAAAATCGTCATGAAACTCATCGCCTGACTTTGTTTAAGTATTAGTTTTCATATCACATAAATCCATTCGACTGGCTGTTTAATGATTTTATTTTGCAAACATTACTGAATATTGCATTCAAAAGCAAGTAAATTTTAAGAATAAGGTATATTTGCGCTTTAATCTATTCAAATTTGTAAAAATAATTTTTCAATCTTCTTCTTATCCTTCTTCTTATCCTTATTCTTCTTTTCCTACCGCTTTTCCTACACCTGTGGGGTCGCGAGTGCGAACATCGTCGCACATATGGATTTGGCCCTGTTTTACGGCCAGATGCCCTTCCTCCGCCAACCCTATGTGGAGGGATGTAATCACTATTGCGTGTTCCTGTGGTGGTTGGTAGTGTGGTATGTTGTCTGAATATGAAAAGGAGAGTGTTGGGACGGACACAGACACCCAGTCTCCGAGCCAGAAGAATTAATCACGATTAAAATCCCCGTCCCGGCCGGGAATCGAACCCGGGACCCTCTGAACCGAAGGTCAGTACGCTGACCATTCAGCCAACGAGTCGGAAGAAATTAGGAGGCATATATTCTTTATTAGAAAATATGTATTTTCTATAACAATCTGAAGCACAGATTCCCGTATCACACGTCAGAAATATGATTGCCATCTAGCGCTGAAGAATTGATCGAATACATAGTACAAACACAAAAACGCCTTCGATATTTCCGATTTACGCCACATGTTGCCTGCAACGCTTCAACGGCAAACTCACCCAGGCTGGGTGTCAATGACCTTAGTTTTATGCTGGATGTGTGTCGCGCTTGATGCAGTGTATTGTTCGCCTGTTAGACACAAAGGCAAACGGTGTTTTTTCTTCCTTCCCCTACACTCCCTCAAGCATGACTTCTAAATTGACTAGTGAAATATTCTCCTTTGTTTGTGACTGTGTTAAAGAGATCCTTTTAAACCGTCCCTTACACTTAACTGTACATTTCACCAATCATTCAATCATTAATGTCTGTGTTTAGAGCTGTAGCCCAATTGGCAGATTCCCTATCGATTTCTTACCTAGCTTTTCCTTAAACGTTTTCAAAGAATTTTGAAATTTATCGAACATCTCCTTTGATAATTTACTCCATTCCCCTACTCCTCCTCCCATAATTGAATAGTTGCCCCAATTCGTCCTCTTGAATTCCAACTTTACCTTCATATTACGATATGTCCTACATTTAAAAGCTGCGCTCAAGCTTATTCGTCTACTAATGGCATTCCATGTCCACCGACAGCTCGAAACATACCACTTAGTCGAACATCTCACCCCCTTACTCCCAAGCCTTCCCGGTCCAAAGTTTGCAACATTTGTGTAACACTACTCGTTTGTCGGAAATCACCCAGAAAAAAACCGTGCCGCTTTTCCTTGGATGTTTTCCAGTTCTCGTGTCAAGTAGTTCTGGTGTAGGTTTCATACACTGGATCCATACTGTAATTGGGGTCTTACCAGAGACTTACACGTCCTCTCCTTTACATACTTACTACAACCCCTAAATACACTCACAAACATGTGAAGAGATCTGAGATCTGATGTGATAAACCTTTCTTTATAAACTCGTGAATATGATTACCGCAACGACGATCATTCCTTGTATTAACATCTAGGTACTTACAGTGTTCCCCGTGAGGTACTCTACCCCCCCCCCCCCCAACACAGTAATTAACACTAGGACCGCCGGAACATACTGTATACCTAGAACCGCCGATGCGGTCATTTTGACCGCTGTATTGAAATTATTATTTTTATTCTCAATACGTATAGTAACG
The DNA here is from genome assembly GCF_040414725.1 of Anabrus simplex. Lineage (NCBI taxonomy): Eukaryota > Metazoa > Arthropoda > Insecta > Orthoptera > Tettigoniidae > Anabrus > Anabrus simplex. The sequence goes on along the minus strand of NC_090271.1, from coordinate 207,907,885 downwards.
CATTATTATCGTTTTCAATATGTATTAATAAGTTTATAGAACATTAATTATGGCATCTAACACGGGAAAGAAACAAATTATTTAATTGTATTGCAAATGTAATATTTTCCTCATTTATTACAAACACAAAAACTTCACTGTGCAACATACGTATCTAATAAACAAACAGTTTTACTTCAAATTCTTTTAGTCTAAACGGTAAAATAGTTTTTACTCATTATCAGAAAAGAAAATTTAACATTTCATTTGATGTAATTTACGACCAAAAACATGTTTGCCAAATCCACGTACCACAACATATTTGTGTCTTTCTTTTCTTTCAGTGTATTTGTACACGCTGATGCAATTCTGCGTTTTTAGAAGCAGGAATTGCATACCACGACTTTAGCTATGTTCTTTGAGCAAGAAACACACACTCGCTATTGCTCTTTCTTCAGATGGAACTTGTCTCATTCCTGCATTTTTCATTTGGGATTGCCTCTTCTGTACCTTTCCTTGCACATGCTCCCGAAATTCGGGTTCTGTATCCACAGACTTAGGTTTAGATCCCAGGTACCCCATACAAAATTCCTATGCAAGCTTCAAGATGTCATTTCGGCGACTGATCTCCTTCCCTGTCACTTTTTGAAAATGATCCAGTAGTTGATAACTGCCGAGTCAAGAATGTTATGAAATACATCTTTGTGCAGTGGATCGAACAGTACATTTTCTTCCCATTTGGTCCACCACGTCCACACCATATTTCGTATTGTTGAAGAAGTCTTCTTTTTCGGGAATCCTTTTGGGATTAGCTTGAAGTTCGACTTCTGAGTGCAAAGTACTGTACAGTATAGAAGGACGTTCTTGTTTCGTTTACCTTGATAAACTGTGTGTCATTGGAATGTTTCAGGAGAGTTTAGTCGTAAAGACTAGCTTTCATAGCGTTCACAGTTTTAGGAATTTCTCTCCTTGATCGTCTAATGGTTCCAACAATATTTGTACAATTAGTTTTCAACTTCTTATCAAGTTTTTCTGTTGTAAAATGTTGTCTGTAGTCACTTTTCGTCCCTTCTTTTGAAACGGCTCCATCAACTTCATTACTACACTTTCGGGAAGTCTCGTCACGTGGTCTGAGGTTGTCTTTTCCTAGGTAAGGATACCCATTGCACGGAAAATTTGAGTAAACGTCCACAAGAATTCGAAACTTAATTCCAAACTTATCTGGTTTGTTGGGAATGTACTGTAAGAATGGACACGTTGTTTTGCTTGGAAAAAGCTGGTCATCAGCAGGCAGTTTTCACCTGGAATAAAAGTCCATTGACAATTTCCAATGAATTTGTTCCATACTTTTGATACTAACGCAAATTTATCGGTCTTCAAACGTTCTAATCTAGTAGTTCTGATGTCGAAACGCAAAAATCTTTGGATTTCTCGAAAACAGTTCCGCCCCATTTTTTCACTGAAGAAAGGTGTCCCCACTTTTTAGACCAGAGTTCATCAGGTTTAGTGCTACTGGCTCCAAGAACACCACGAGCATACACTAAGAAAATGAATGCCTCCGGTTTTTCCAAACTTACACTCCAAAATTTATCTCCTAGAACACGTTTTCTTTCACTTTCCATACAGTGTTTGATGTGTTCAATACAGATTCATCAATAAAAAGACACCATGCACTCGCTACACTATCGTCAGGAACATACCGCTTTGAATATGGTGTGGGTTCTGGATTTGTTTTCAAGATGTTGTGACAAGCCATCCTGCCAGGTGTAGTATTCCCAAACTCTCCTACAGTCCACTCCGTGATGCCATCTGTACCTAGTAACATAATACTTTGTCCCGAGAGGCTTGTGTTGATGCGTCCCCTCTTATTTCCAGCTTTTCATATTACATTACATTACATTACATTACATTGCATTCATTTCTAAATGCTGAATTTCAGAACCAAAGTTGAAATATTGACATCAAGATAACGTATCTCATTAGGGAAACATAGCAGCGGAAGAATGTTCGCTACTCTCAGAGGAGAGTGGCTCTTTGGCTCTCGTAGCCGCCTTTCGATACATGAATAAAGAAGAGAATAAAGAATGGCCGTACATAGACTATCAGTGTTTCATTTTTGTGCTTACATTATTGCAGGGAGAATAATTATAAACAAATGTTACCTCAACCAGAGGAATAAGCACATGTTCTAACACATTTTATTATGATAATCAATACAGCGGTCAAAATGACCGCTCCGGCGGTTCTAGGTATACTCGTTACCTACGTCCTAACCAATGATGCAAAATTAATTAAATTTAATACGGATGATTCTGAACGGTAATCAGGAAAAGCCACTGAAGCTCTTTGCAATACGACAGAAAATTTGGTCAAAATAAGGCTTTGAAAACGTGTAGCGGTCATTTTGACCGCTCCGGCGGTTCTAGTGTTAAAACTGAGGTGACTTCTCCTCTTGGTGAAACTTACAACCAGTCCGCCTCTGTGGTGTAGTGGTTAGTGTGATTAGCTGCCACCCTCAGAGGCCCGGGTTCGATTCCCGGCTCTGCCACGAAATTTGAAAAATGGTACGAGGACTGTAACCAGATCAACTCAGCCTCGGGAGGTCAACTGAGTAGAGGTGTGTTCGATTCCCACCTCAGCCATCCTCGAAGTGGTCTCCCACTTCTCCTCCAGGCAAATGCCGGGATGGTACCTAACTTAAGGCCACGGCCGCTTCCTTCCCTCTTCCTTGTCTATCCCTTCTAATCTTCTCATCCCCCAGCGAGGCCCCTGTTCAGCATAGCAGGTGAGGACGCCTGGGTGAGGTACTGGTCATCCTCTCCACTTGTATCCTCCGACCCAGAGTCGGAAGCTCCAGGACACTGCCCTTGAGGCGGTAGAGGTGGGATCCCTCGCTGAGTCCGAGGGAAAACCAACCCTGGATGCTAAGGAGATTAAGAAAGAAAGAAAGAAAGAAAGAAAGAAAGGAAGAAAGAAAGAAACTTACAACCTGACTTTTCATCCCAGTTATCATCATACTATTGTCCGTTGTCCATCGTACAAGATTGTCTGGGCCCCCTGCAGTGGCTCGTGGTAAAAGTAACATTGCATTATTTCGAATGGCGTCCGGCTCCATGGCTGAATGGTTAGAGTGCTGGCCTTTAGTCCAGAGGGTCCCGCGTTCGATTCCCGGCCGGGTCGGGGATTTTAACCAAAATTGGTTAATTTCAATGGCTCGTGGGCTTGTTGTGTGTGCCGTCTTCAGCATTAGAATTCACCACAGGTAGCGCCCCATTCTCCTAGACGCGCATGTCACCTGAACGGCGTCAGATTCAAAGACCTGCACCAGGCCTTTCCGGCGGCCACACGCCATTATTATTATTTCGATCGGCAGATAGGCCTAAAGACTAATTCACATGGAGATTTCGAAAAACTTTTTAATGTATAGAATACACAATCACCGTGGCTGTGCTGTAGGGAAAAAATTTGACGTGTTTTTAAAACAGAATCGACGAATTGAAGTACAAGTAGACGCAACACAACTTCTTGCGGATCTTCAAATAGATTACTTGCAGATGTTTCTAAATTTATTATTACTATTGTTATAATTCTTCCTTCGTATAATAATAATAATAATAATAATAATAATAATAATAATAATAATATTTTAATATTAATAATAATAGCCCAATATGTCAAAATATCGCAAGTGTCTAAATAAAAATACTTGCAAGAAGTTGTGCAAACTTCAAGGACTGAACCTTTAAGCAAACAAACAGAGGATCTCTAGACTACAAAGACCATACAGACTCTCTTGGAACAGATATAATAAAATATCCATATCCCAAAATGCAAAATTAAGTCATTACAACGCTGTAATAAAGCCTGAAGAACATTATATGCATCTGAAACACTGATCATGGGGGGCAGATCGTGGATTAAAGGTGTAGGTAGAAATGCAAGAAAGAAAAATCTTAAGGCAAATTTTTGGACCAGTCTGTTCAGTGGGAATCTGGACGATAAGCAAGTCTCATGACCTCTACCAACACTCAGAAAAGAAATCCGACACATGTAGGAATAGACATTTGAAATTTTACGGACATATTCTCAGAATGAGTAATCAGATATTGACCAAAATAATTCTGAACCTTTCCCTATCAATGAAAGTTAAAAAAAAAATATATGGCTGCTCGAAGTTAGAAAATATCTTCAGGAAATAGACAGATCTGAGTTCAGAAAATTAGTAGACAATCACCGCTCTACACACCATCCAAGCAATAACGGCAACAAAATATAAGATCGCAAGAAAAGCCACACAGGTAAGATGAAGAGATTCTGGGAGAAGAAAATGGTGACATCAGCTAATCGTACTCCTTAGTCGGGCATAACGAAGACATAATAATTTAAATGTTTTTATGTCCTACTAACTACTTTATTAACGGTTTTTAGAGATGCTGAGGTGCCGGAATTTTGTCCCACGGGATTTCATTTACGTGTCAGTAAATCTACCGACACGAGGCTGACGTATTTGAGCACCTTCAAATACCACCGGGCTGAGCCAGAATCGAACCTGCCTTGGGCTGGATAGCAAATACGCAAAAACGTAAAAGAAATTCCGCAAAAATGAATCTTCATTACGGCAAAAAGTACTTTTTCTCCACCGCAAAAAGTTTCTACCTCCAAGCACAGTTGGGGATGCGTTCATAGAGTTGCATAGTATTACTCCCAATCATAATCAGTAAAAAAAATTCTAGACTATGTACTTGAAAGCTATGTACCAGTAATTGAAGATGCTAAATTTCCCCTTCATTTATGGGCCAGTATACCAACAGATGAAATCAAAACTTTTTTTCGCAAGTTGCTTTACGTCGCACCGATACAGATGGGTCGTATGGCACCGATGGGATAGGAGAGCGCTAGGAGTGGGAAGGAAGCGGCCGTGAATTTGATTAAGGTACAGCCCCAACTTTTGCCTGGTGTGAAAGTGAGAAACCACGGAAAACAATCTGTAGGGCTGCCGACAGTGGAGTTGGAACGAAATGGTGTGGGGTCGTTTAATCGAAATTATCACTTTGTTACAAGCCTCATCCTTCTATCACTGAAGCTTTAAAGCAATTGTAGAGTGAAATTTACATGTGCTTTATCACAGTGCATTATAAAAGAGAAATAAATAGACATGACCGTGAAAATCATCGTATTGCTACTGAACTGTGGGACAAATATCAACGTGGTGAATTACCGTTACTCGAGTATGTAAAAAGAATTGCACATCGGTTCCAATCTATCCCACTCTGGGACAAGTGTTTCACCGGAGCAAGCAGTGTGTGCTGCTCTGCCAGTTTTAAAGGTAAGCTGTTTTACACTTTATATCTGTGGTAGTGATTTCTATTATTTTGTGGTAAAGGCATGTGAAATTTTTCGGTAATGAAAATGGGATGTTTTGCGGTAAAGCGAAGCTGTTTTGCGGAAATGCAATCCGCCGGTTTCGAACGAGCAATACCGGGAAATTCCCACGCCCCACCACAGGTATGGTATGGTATGGTATGGTATGGTATGGTATGGTATGGTATGGTATGGTATGGTATGGTATGGTATGGTATGGTATGGTATGGAGGCTGAACATTAACGATGAGCACAACTGAACCATAGTACATGAAATCAATGTCAAAAAGAAGGAGTGAGCGCGCGTGTTCAAGCGATATCTGCTCCTAAGTACTAAACATGGCATCTCTTGTCTCTGGCTACAGGGACCTGCTAATCCCAACAGGATGCGGAAACCATACCATCAACAATATGCAGAGGGAATGCTGTCTTGTTCACGTACTATTATATATTCAACGGAACAGCTCATTTATAGTGTACGATGTCTATCGTGGTTATCTTACTTACATATTAACATAGCTATATTATCCACGGTAACACGGTCATCAGCTGTATTCTCTCTAATTTCATGATATAAATGGAACTTTAATTGGAGGAATGTGGAACTGTACCTTCGTTACGTGAAAAAAAAAAAAAACAACAACAGGAGTTTGGAGAAAATAAAGAAGGGGCAACATTTTACATTTTTGATCGAATTGGTGGTACTATCAAATGGTGAGGTGCTCTAATTTTATGGTTGGAGTAACTTAAGTTTCGGGGAAAAATATAACAATTCACTGTACACCACGGATTTAGAGCAAGGCTGATTTAAATAATCTACTTTCCTCCAAAAGGGGCTGGCTGGCCGAAGCGGTAAAGGCGTACTCGGTTCACCCGGAAGGACGTGGATTCGAATCCCCGTCAGGAAGTCAAGAATTTAAGAAACGAGATTTCCACTTCCGGAGGTGCACATGGCCCTGAGGTTCACTCAGCCTACACCAAAAATGAGTACCAGGTTAATTCCTGGGAGCAAAGGCGGCCGGGCGTAGAGCCAACCACTCTACCCCATCATGTGCCGAGGTTACGGATAGTGGAAGAATTTACCATCCACCCCTCCAAGGGCCTTAATGGCCTGTACGGAGATGACTTTGCTTTGCTTTTTACTTTCCTCCAAAACCAGTAAAGATATCGAATAATTCTTAAATTTCTATAGATTGTTTTTAATACTATTTTTCTACAGATTACATCTTTCGCTCGATGAAAACCGAAAGATATATTTAATTCATATGTTCGGTACGAAACCTGCTGACTGTGTGACTGCGACGCCTGTAGTAATGTATAGATAAATTTCGTACAGATATTAAAGAGTGCAAAGGAATGGATACCTTGTACATTCCTGTCAGTGCACTCTTTTTTTTTTTTTACTCCAGTGTAAATCTAGATGCATGTTGTAGCAGTTGGCTGAAATCCATCGGCCTAGCGTGAGAACATCGAGTGAACTAACCAGTTCCGCTTGCTGACGCCCACAAAGTGCATGCATGATCAGTAATGTATCTTGGAGAGTAAAAAAACCACATGTAAGAGCAAACTGTAAAATTAACGTCTTCCGGAGAACTTCTTAATAGGTAAATAGATATCACTGTTCAAATAGAAAGTTATGACACAGCGTAGCGCTCTAATTATTGCAAGCAGAACTTGCTTAGATGACAGAAGTAACAACTAGTTCCTAGCGAAGCAAGATGATAGACGGACTGAAGTCTTTAAATCGTGGATTAGGAGAAAAATGCTAAAAGTTGAGTAGGCATCAAAGAAATCAAATAAGGAACTTTTGCAAATAGTTGTGAAACTGAGGGCATAGATAAATATCTTCGCAAGTAAAAAGGAAGATTAAATGTGTAAGCTGCATAATCAGACATAACATATTTCTACACATTGTCTTTGAAGGCAACATTTGAAAACAAGGGGAAGACATAGGAGTATATATTTTGAAGTTATGTTTACAGTACATTACAGTTCACAATTTCGGCACGGGGCTTGTACTCTACCATGACAATACGAAAACAATGCTCAACAGCAAAAATCCGTGACAGTTAGTCAAATGACGCTGCGCCGAGTAAACACATGCAAAGGTAGTTTAGTTCGAAGAACAAAACAAATTTTGTACAAACAAACACACCGATAGCTGAACTTTGAAAAAGAAAGAAATGCTATTGCTCAGTAATCAGTCTTTTAAATCAAAATACTCGACCAGCATCCCTGAACAACCTCTTGATGTTTGACCGTGGAGTTCACTTCCATTCTGTATAAACCGGCCTAGATTTTCTCTACCTGAAGCCGAACATACAGTTGCCACCACAAACCTGGATTTGAACCTGCTCACCGTTAGGGAGTGCATACACACTCGTATGATAATCGGCTATGGTAATTCTAGAGATTACATTTACAAATTAGTATGCAATTGTCTTTTCGAGCAATTTGTCATTGTTGCAGGAGGGCTTATGGGCTCCGTATCATTGCCTTGTGGATTACTGTATGCTATCTGACTATACTAGACGTCGCTTTAAGAGAACAGCGACACTTTATTAAAGCAATGGCCCCCTCCCACCTCTCTTGCCCCATGTGGCCTCTTACGTTGTAAGAGCTCCCCTGCGCGGTGATTAATTACATTCGGCCCTGATGCTGTGACATAATTAGACTTGTACCTTCACAATTTGTATTGGACAAACACTACCGATATTATACCGTATGTGATGTTAATAACGGAAGGCTTTTTAATCACATAGGAGGCTAGTTCACATCGTTCCTGTATTTATACAATACAAGGGGGCGTGGTCAATGTGATATTTTAGTACATTTTGTCAGCTACCAGAACATAATTTAACGTTAGTCTGGTTCTTCTTTTTAAGCTTTTGGACTACAAGAATATAATGTTCAAAATATGCGTAGCAACAGTGTTATAGTGCCAGTATTGTACAGTCTCTGGCAAATTAATATGAGACCAGTTAGATGGCATAATTCGTTAGGTGAGGCAAGGTTTTTGGTTCAAGTACAGACGCTGTCGGAAATTTAAATATGTATTGAAAAGTCGGATTATCCCATTTTAGCTCAAAGTTCTGGTTGTTAACTTGATACTGTCAGAATAATTTTAGCGCAATGTTAAGTATAACAACATGAACAAATGAATGGTTGTAAGCTCTTAGAAAGATTGGAACAAAATATGTAAAAATTTAGGGAACGAAATCTTGAAAGAATAAAATTAATCTTCGTAGTTTAGTACGTAAAATTAACAAATGTTATCAGCCGTTAGAAGCCTAAGTAGATACTATTTTTGTAGTACAAATATTTCTTCACCCTAAAAAAGTGATATGCGTATTAAATAGTCGTTGTTGGTGAGGATTATTTCTAGAGTGCGACAATGAATGGGTGATAATTGGTACACGAGGATAATACAAGGTGAAACGATAGTGCAATCGTTTCCAGGAAGGAAGTTCCAGCTGCAGAGATGACCCAGGATCTTAAGAAAACTGTGTCATCCGGAAACCAACGGATTTTCACCAGCATGGTATTACGGGGATCGTTGGAAAAGTGTAACAAATTTTTGAGTGTTAGGTATTTGTACTTCTAACAACTACGTATATATATATATATATATGCTTATTTTTCTGACACTCATTTGTTGTTATCATCGGCTTCTTTCGCCCGTCTGTATTGCTTCCTGTCTGTCTCTGTGGAATACATCCTGAAATCCTTAACACTTGGACGTCAGAAAATGGCTTCCGTATTAATTATCCTTTTACTGCCATCAAAGGATAGTAACAGTCCTGTTAAATTCTTAAAATAATCCTCATCGTACCAATTTTTCAATATTTTTATTTTATAATTACACATTTCTTTAAATTACCTCTGGGAATTTTCATCTGTATTTCAATTACTACAGATCATATTCCATAGAGTTTTGTATTATGTACTGTATCATACCATATACTACGGTGTGCACACAACCACATATCTTGACGAGCCGACATGCATTGCTGGCTTTACCCAGCTCTTGCGCACTCTGGTTGGATTATTTCGTCATTCGTAAGCTTTCACGAGTCCGTAATTTGAAAGATTGTTTCCATACAAGTCCGACTTGTTGGCTGGACAACATACCACACTAACAACCACCACAGGCACACGCAATAGTGATTACATCCCTCCATATAGGGTTGGTGTCAGGAAGGGCATCCGGCCGTAAAACAGGGCCAAATCCACATGTACTTCGCAGTTCGCACATGCGACCCAACAGGTGTGGGAAAAACCGGTAGAAAAAGAAGATTGTTTCCATACAAGTCTACTTGATTCAAGTTCTACTGAACTCTCTTCCACGTGAGTTAGTTTCCTAAAGTTTATAGACCGGGCGAGTTGGCCGTGCGCGTAGAGGCGCGCGGCTGTGAGCTTGCATCCGGGAGATAGTAGGTTCGAATCCCACTATCGGCAGCCCTGACGATGGTTTTCCGTGGTTTCCCATTTTCACACCAGGCAAATGCTGGGGCTGTACCTTAATTAAGGCCACGGCCGCTTCCTTCCAACTCCTAGGCCTTTCCTATCCCATCGTCGCCATAAGACCTATCTGTGTCGGTGCGACGTAAAGCCCCTAGCAAAAAAAAAAAGTTTATAGAGACCGGAAGACGGTTTTCCGTTGTTTCCCATTTTCTCACCAGGCAAATGCTGGGGTTGTACCTTAATTGAGGCCACGGCCGCTTCCTTCCCACTCCTAGGCCTTTCGTATCCCATCGTCGCCATAAGACCTATGTGTGTCGGAGCGACGTAAAGCAAATCGTAAAATATAAATATGTAAAGTTTATATAGAAAATCAGAACGACTCCTCTCAGTAATATAGATGTTGTGAACAACAGGCAAAAGAAGTAGCAAAATGGCTGGTAACATTATAAGCCGCGTGTACCATCTCTGCAAAGAATGGAGCTTAATTGCTGTCAATATCAATGGAGTGGAATTATCTTCATGTCTGTCTGAGTGGCGCGGCGTGTTTGGTACTGTCCACACAGTAAGTCCGTTTTGTGGTAGGTCAGTTCCCATTTTCCCTTACTCTTCTTATCAATACTCTAATCAATATAATAAATTTAAGTGTTAATTACGTTATGTTAAAATAATAATAATACCAAGTGGCGTGGCCGTATTAACGCGCCACGGCTTCGGAGCCAGCACTGAATTCGTGAGACGCATGGTTCGAACCCCACTCTCGACTGTCCTCAGAATGGTTTTATGTGATTTCTCATTTTCACTGCCAGGAAAATGCCAGGACAGTTCCTGTTTATAGGCCGCAGCCCATTCCTTCCCTCTGCTTACCCAATTTTCATTCCCAATCATTCATTTCATCTGAGGCTGGCATCAGGAAAAGCATCTCACCTCATCTCCGACCCCGTATTAAGAAACACAAATAAGGGGTATAGGTCCTACTATATACATAGGGAAATACGTACCATATTATTATTATTATTATTATTATTATTATTATTATTATTATTATTATTATTATTATTATTATCCTGCTACTCTAGTTATTTCTAGAGTCACTGGAGCCACTTTCACTCATTATTTTGTTCTAGCCAAGGGTTTAATAGCCGTATACTCTTGCTGACACAACATCATATTTCAGGTTATCTGTCGGGATTCGAATCTCGGCAATCTGAGTGTAAAGTCTACAGCTAAGAGATTACGTTAATATTTCCCTTAATAATAATAATAATAATAATAATAATAATAATAATAATAATAATAATAATAATAATAATAATAATAATAATAATAATATGTGCATCAATTTGGAGGTTCTATTCTCCCACCCTAAAGCGGTTCACCACTGTGTCGCTGCAGTAAGCATTTCTAACGGAGAAATCGAGAACTCTGCTTAGAATGTGATACCTACGAATAAAATACTATTACTAATCAGTTCCTATTTTTCACACGGCTTTCACTTGATTTATTTTCTCTAATCGTTTAACATCGCACCAACTCGGGTAGTCCATTACTTTTGTGACGATTTGATAAGAAACGGCTAGGAATGGGAGGGAAGCCAAGCTTGCGTCAATTACAGTACAGTCCCAGCATTTTTGTGGTGTGAAAAGGGTAAACCACGAAAAACCATCTTCAGGGCTGCATATTGTGGGCTTCGAACTCACCATCCCCCGAATACAAGCTAACGGCTACATGGCCCGAACCGTGCAGTCATCTCCCTCGGTTTGATAACTCTCCTCTCCGGCAATGGGATAAAAGCATTTTGTTTTAATTTTGCCTGCGAGCGACAAATAACTATGAAGAATAGAGTGATTATAATCTAAAAATATTTCCATTTTCCATTAAAGTCTACAAAGAGGAATCAGAGGTTAATCCCTCCATCTGCTCCCGGATCTCCTGTTTAATTGGGTTGTAAAAACATTTTTTCATATGAAAAGTAATCATTTAACGCGTTTGCTTTCAGTGCTATCAGGCCAGAATCAAACGATATGCTGTTTGTTATCCTGTCATATCAAATTCAGAGATCTGTTCGCATCACATTTAATAATAACAAAAAACAAAAATCGTGGCTGTATTGAGAAAACAAAAAATAAAACTAGGATACTTCATTATCTTCAACAAGTCTTTCTAATGAGCAAATGACTGTGAACACATAGAAAACAGCGTTGTTTGTTGCAAAATACACCATAAAATTATTTTCAGTTTTGTGTGGTTTAAATACATGTCTCTTTTCGTGGCTGAAAAAAGTACGCACCATTATTAATGACATATAAAAGTGGTATGCATCAATTATCAAATTCCACTCGCATATTTTATCTCCGAATTTTAATTTATAGCCTTTAGCATAGCCGCGACTAGACCAATTGGTGATGTTGCCCGTGACCCACAATATTAACACAGCCAACATATAACAATAAAAACACGCCAGTCCACATCACGTACAACCTTACTATTTGAAACTGATTTCTTTATTATTATTATTATTATTATTATTATTATTATTATTATTATTATTATTATTATTATTATTATTATTATTATTATTATTATTATTAACAACATTATTCTTTGTGCAATGCCATACGCTAAATAACTAAATAAATAAATCAATAAGTCATGGAGTACTTATCAGGGGGCGAAAACTACGTGTCTGCAGAAATGATTTCCACTTACTTGTGTAAGGTAAAGGAAATTAATTTCCTACTCTTCCCTGAGATGGTATTTGTGGTGATGATTATTGTTTTAATAGGAAGAACAACTGGGCAACAATTCTCTATTAACACTAATCAGAGGGGAAACAATGGAAGTGGTCCGACACTTCGAGAAATGAAGGTATCGGCCAATGAAAAGGGTCACGAAGGGCGTGAAAATGAAAGATCCCTAGACCTCGGAAACCTAATACCATGTGGGTCGGAAAAAAATAAGAGTTGACTAAGTGAAGCCGGATAGAGTAGATGAAAGCAAACCAATACTCAGCTATATGCCCCATGGGCGCCAACGAACACTCCCCAGTTAGGGGCACTTGGGGCCCCTTTTTTCACCTCTTACGACAGGTAGGGGATACCGTTGATGTTATTTTACTGCCCTCACCCACGGAGAGAGGCGTTATCAAATCCCGTCCTGCGGTCAGTGTTGAGGTGAAGTTCCATCCAGGAATTCTTCGGGGGCATGGTTAAGTTCCATCCCGCGGTCAGTGTTCAGACAGTGTTCCGTCCAGGAATTTTGGGGCAGCATGGTTAAGTTCCGTCCTGCAGTCAGTCTTCAGGTGGGGTTCCATCCAAGAATTACTCGGGAACGTGGTTGAATTCTGTCCCGAGATAGCAAGGGTAGTGGAGGAATACTGTCCCCATACAAACAACGTTTTGCTTCGCATTTTGCAGACTTTTAGGAGTGTCTGTAACTTATTATGCAAATTGCTTCTAGAACAGGAGCCTTTTCAGATACAAATGAATCTAAGTTTGGCGTTTGATATCGTTATTAGCCCACGGAACACATGACATGTATTTCAAAAATACAGAAGAAAGCATAGATAGCCGTAATTTAGTACTTGTGCAGATCGGGCTTTTCAGCATAACATAACTGAATACTTTATTAATCTTCTTCTTTGTCCTTTAAGACTACTGAGGACCACGGGGCTCGTACCTTCTCGCAACTTGGGCCTTCTGTCTTCTTATCTTCCATTAATCCTTCATTTTCTGGCTATGAACCAGCTTTCTTACCTCCGTCCACACAAGTCTGCTCATCCCTGTGTTGTTCCTACTCGTAAGTGACGATGGAAACATTCCCCGCTGGATGGCTTGCCGAAGCTGTGGGCGGTCATGTATAGACTCATGCGGGATCCCCAGTTGATCCTGATCCCACTTGACCGAAGAGGACCACTTGTTCTTGGATGCCTTCCCTCTACCTGCCACAGCGAAGATCCTGTTGGCAAGTCACCTTGATGTAGCCTGTTAATAGAACAGTACAAATAAATAAATAATGGAAAACACATTATTTAGTATTTGATATAGCATGCACATTGAATACTTACTTAAGGCGTATCTCGGAAATATTACAGAGAGTAAGTGTTATGCAGACGAATTGGTGATTCAGATATTTGGATTAATTGTGTTTTTTTAACTAAAGCTTATTTTTTTCTTATTTATATATATGTAATCCATTGCTAAGTAGTCTACATGCACACACATTCTGACGTACAGGTAATGGAGGACGAAACTCCAGAGAGAATTCAACATTTTCATTTAATCTACACCGAGCTCGATAGCTGCAGTCGCTTAAGTGCGGCCAGTATCCAGTATTCGGGAGATAGTAGGTTCGAACCCCACTGTCGGCAGCCCTGAAAATGGTACAATTCATCTCATGCCAGACAGGTAGACATAGCACTTAATGAGACCTGCAGACTTGTTACAGGTTGTCTAAAGTCTACTCCAACTGAAAAACTCTATCGTCTTGCAGGGATAGCACCACCCGGTGTGCGAAGAGAAGTAGCTGCAAATAAGGAAAGGACAAAGGTTAAGCACGAAAGTACTCATCTACTGCATGGACATAAGCTTCCAGTACAGAGACTGAAATCTAGGAAGAGCTTCCTACGAACATCTCAGGAACTTATAGTACCAGCTGAGAAGGCAAGGATACAGCTATGGAAGACAAAGATCCCCCAAGGCTCTGAGCAGATGGCGGTTGAGGAACGTTTGCCACCCGGTTGCAATGAGAGCTGGACAATCTGGAAATATCTCAATAGGTTGAGATCAGGAGTGGGAAGGTCCAAAGTTAATTTGGCAAGATGGGGCTTCATCAATGGCGACAACACCAAGTGTGACTGCGGAGAAGATCAAACCATCCAGCATATGCTTCAGTGTCCGCTGTGTCCATCTTTGTGTACACAAGATGACCTGCATCGAGCTACGAAGAGAGGACTCGAAGTAGCGTTGTACTGGTCCAAGATTATTTAAATGTTACTTGAAATTATTGTAACTGTTTTCTTTTTTTTGATGTATCTGACACGAGAATAATAATAATAACCAGGCAAATGCTGGGGCTGTACCTTAATTAAGGCCACGGCCGCTTCCTTCTCACTCTTAGACCTTTCCTGTCCCATCGTCGCCATAAGACCTATCTGTGTCGGTGCGACGTAAAGCAACTAGCAAAAAAAAAAAAATATATATCATTTAATCTACATTTATGAGGATGGAACTGGCACTCCCATCCCCGAAGCTGTGTAGTGTTTCTTCAGGTATACTACATACCAGGCCCACCGGCACTCTTAAAAAGACAAAACTGAAAATCGGACCACTGACACTCACCGTTACACGACTGTGGCGAACGCGTTTGTTAGGTTACCTTTTCGTAGATTTTGCTCACTTTTGGAACTTATTATTATTATTATTATTATTATTATTATTATTATTATTATTATTATTATTATTATTATTATTATTATTATGCATATTTGCCATTTCCTTTACGTCGCACCGACAAAGATGTTATTGCAACGATGGGATAGGAAAGGGCTAGGATTTGGATGCGTCCGTGACTTTAATTAAAGTACAGCCCCAGCAATTGCCTGGTGTGAAAATGGGAAACCACGGAAAACCCATTTTCTCCCAAATGCAAGCTGACATCTACGTGACTCAAACCGCGCAACCACTCACTCGGTAATAATAATAATAATAATAATAATAATAATAATAATAATAATAATAATAATAATAATAATAATAATAATAATAATAATTTCATATGGCTATTGCTTCCTGGTACAGCCCTTGTAAGGCAGATGAGTGTGGGTGTCATCTGCCCTGTATAGGATACTGCATTTTAATTTGGTAGAGGATAATTTAGTGTGTGCTGTGTGAGTTGCAAAGATGTTGGGGGACATTAAAAATACCCTGGCCCCGAGCCAGGATAATGAACCATTTAAGGTTCAAATCTCTGACCCCGCCGGGAATAAAACCCGGGGCACTATGAACCGAAGGCGACTACGCTGACCATTGAGCCAAGGAGCCGGACACTCCGTCAGTTATCTATATAAATAAAATCGTAACAACCATTATTATTATTATTATTATTAAAGCGTCTTTATTGTGGCGAAGTTAGGGCTCCCGGCCCTTTCTTACACTTAACCACTTCATGTATATACAATGTATATTTTACATAAAATTTAAACATATGAAATCTTTACAACCTAAAGTATAACTAAAGCAACTAAAGTATCACTAACTAACTAAGGTGAGTAAAGTATAACTAAATTATATACAGGAACACATTGCAATAAACAACCATATTCACTCTCATTCATGCATCCCATTCACACTCAAGAAAGACTGGAAGTGCTTAAAAGATGACGCTGGCAAAGGATTTTAAATTTTGTCTTAGATTTAGCTTCCCTGATGTCATTGGGGAGTTCATTCCACCAGCTCGTGGCGGTGATAGTGAACGATCTATTGTAGGTTGCGGTTCGATGCACAGGAATTTCTAGCGTACAGCCTGACCGGGTATTGAACAGGTGCAGGGAACTAAGGTAGCGAAATCTGGTGGATAGGTAAGGAGGAGTGTTTTCAGAAAGCACTTGATACACCAAAGTAGTTGCGTGGAGTCTACGTCTGTCATTCAGTCGTAACCAAGATAATTGTGTATAGAATGGGGATACATGGGCATATGGTTGTATGTCGAATGCATACCTGATGCATGCATTTTGGGCACGTTGCATTCTCATGCTTTGCTCGTTATTGATATCAATAAAAACTGTATCACAGTATTCGAGAATTGGAAACAAGAGTGATTGAATGAGCTTTATTTTCAAGGACCGAGGAAATATATTTTTAAACCGCTTCAGAGGATGCAGGCTTTGATATACCTTTTGGCACACTTTCATCACATGTTGCGACCAGTTCAATGTTTCGCTTATAGCCACACCAAGATTCATAACTGTTTCACAAAATGGAATAATGGTATTGTTTAGTGCTACAGGAGGAATTTCGTATTGTTTTAAGACGTGTAAGTTTTTTGAAGTACCAATGATTATTGCTTGCGTTTTAAGAGGATTAATTTTGAGATTGTTACTCAATGCAAAATTACTTATGAGACTTAAATCAGCATTAACTTTTTCTACAGCACTCTGAATTTTATCAGTTCTTGAGTGGTAGTAGATCTGCAGATCATCAGCATAAAGATGATACTTGCAATGTGTAATCGATTTGGCAACATCGTGTAAGTAAATTGCAAACAGCAATGGTCCAAGTACAGACCCTTGGGGGACACCGAGGGGTTTGTTAAGCCACTCAGATCTGCTATTATTTACTTTGACACACTGACGGCGATTTTTGAGGTACGAACTGAAAAAGTTTATTGCCGTCTTGCTGAAATTTAATGAATCCAATTTTGAAAGTAGCAGTTGAGGAACAACAGTATCAAAAGCACTAGAAAAATCAAGTAGAACCAGTACAGTCACTTGTCGAGTGTCCATTGCCTGTCGGATATCATCAGTTACTTTCAGTAGGGCAGTCGTTGTGCTGTGTCCTTTCTTGAAACCAGATTGGTAAGGGTCAAGCAGTGAGAAGTTAGTCAAGTAAGTGAGGACTTGTTCGTGTACCAAGCGTTCTAGTACTTTGGAAAGGGGTGGGAGAATGGATATAGGGCGATAATCTGATGGTAAACTAGGAGAATTCTTCTTAGGAATAGGAATGACGATACCGTGCTTCCACACAGTTGGGAATACTCCCTGTACAAGGCAATGATTAAATATATGCGTCAGAATAGGTAATATGGCACCAATAATATTTTTTATGAAAGATAATGGTATGTCGTCATTACCGGGAGCATCAGACTTGAGGGAGTAAATTACACGCTTCACATCGTTCGCCCCAACTTTTTTGAAAGTGAATTTTACTTGATTTACTCGGGAATGAGCATTTATGGCGTTAATATCATCATTAGTTAGGTCATCAACTGGTTGATTATTATTATTATTATCATTATTAGGATAGTTAGCATCATAGTCATTATTGTCAGTAATATCATTATTAGTGTATGCTGCTTTCGTAAAATGAGAATTTAGATCATCAAGTGGTATACTGGGTGTCTGCATGGTCAGGCTGCGACCTATACCCATCTGATGCAAATGTTTCCATATTAGTGCTGAATTTCGTCTGTTTGTTATCTCTTGAATATATTTATACTTGCTGTTACGAATTAATTTCTTAACTTGATTTCGGAGAATACGGTAATTTTCGAAATCACTAGTGCTTTCAGTTCGCCTAAATCGCCTATACCAAGCATCACGATTTGCCATGACCGACTTAATTTCATTTGTTAGCCAAGGAGACGAAGGGTGAGAAACTCGAATTTGCTTCTTCGGAGCGTGTTTGTCATACAGTCCTAATATTAAAGAGTTCAGTCTGTCAACCTTATCATCAATGTCATTAGTCAGTAGAATGTCATTCCACGGCAATTGATATGCTTCATTTCGTATTATCTCAGTATTAAAATGCTTGAAGTCTCTTCGCATTATGTACCTGGTTTTGTACTTTGGTGCCTTGAGAGAGTAACATAAGTATATGAGATCGTGGGTCGAAATACCTGGTACAGCAAGCTGTCCATGTTTTACCACTTTCTGCGGATTGTTTGTTATAATAAGGTCAATCAGTGTGTGAGACGTGTGGTTTATTCTGTGAACATGGTTAGTCGCGTCTAGTGTCAGTATATTGTAATCCATGCCATGGAATAAGTTTTGTAAGTATGTTGATTCGTTACTTGTAACTAGGAGATTAGTATTGAAGTCACCAAGAATGATTATGTTTTCGTACAGCGGAGTTAACTTCGATAATGCCACTTCTAGGTCAGATATATGTTGTATGTCTGGCGCCTTGTATACCACTCCGATCAGTAGTTTTTGATTATTAACCAAGAGTTCAACAAACATGAATTCAGGTCGAAATGGAGTCTTAGGATCTGAGGTCATAATTATTTTACTTTTTAAGTCGCTACGGCAATATATAGCGCAACCGCCCCCTACACGATTTAAACGATCTAGGCGATGTAACGTCATGTTATTCAGCTTTACGAGATCAGATTTGAGTGACTGCTGTAACCATGTCTCTGTTACACAAATACAATGCAAGTTACTGTTAATAAATAGAGCCTGTATTTCGTCAAAGTGACAAAGAAGCGATTGTGCATTGATATGACAACACTGAAAATATTGTTGGTGGGGAGCTAACATTTCCTTAAGAATGTCTCCTGCCACAGCTGGTGAAGGGGAAGGTAAGGGTGAAGGCGGACGACAATGAAGAGGGATAGTGTCAATGACATCACGGACATGCTGTTCGGTATAAATAATTGACTCATTTACGTTAGCCATTGTCAACAGAAAAATTCAAACTACTCACCCTAGTTGTTTCATAAGCACCTCCAGAAATATTTACACAATCACTCTCACACACACTATCACATTCACATACACAAACATTATACGCTATTATATCACTCATTGTTTTTCCTAGTCAATCTCGTCGCTCACATAAGGCTTATTAATTGTGCCATGCTGCTAACAAACATTTTCTGTCCATTGTCTTTCAAAACAACAATGCGGCCGTCCTGTGTCCACACCCGTCGGAGTCCGAAGTGATCACGTGCCCTGTTTAGAATAGTTTTTCTGATCTGTATGTACATCGAATATTTTGGTGAAATTTTTTAAATAGAGTTATCCGTTTAGGTGTAACAATGACCATTCGCATATTTTTCAGCTTTGGCGTCTGGTCGAATTCTTATAACTGAAAAACTATCCGATAAATTTCAACCAAACTTCACGTTTGGGTAGGTTTTAGGGTCAATATTATTTCATAATTCCTGAATGGACTGGGGGGGGGGGGGTTATAGCAAGGTCGAAATTGTGAATATACTCCGCCACAAAATATCCATGGCTAAACTTAATGGCTTCAGTTCTTCAATTCTTAATACAGAACTGGCCTCGCACGTAAGCGCCTAAATTCAGTATTTCTAGAATGAAGTAGTTACGTATCTTTTGTGTGCATCAGTATCTTATGTCACATTGTTCCAGGCCATGAAGTGCGAAGAATAACAAGTGGAGACAATGTTGCCTTCCGCTTTGTGTAACTGGGTGTTCATCTTGTATATCCCGTCGATACTGGTGGGTTCAGCTTATTATTATTATTATTATTATTATTATTATTATTATTATTATTATTATTATTATTATTATTATTATTATTATTAACATTGTTGTTGGAAAAATCCTGATGACAATGCTTGAATATAGTGGTATAACATTGAAATGAAATTAAAACAAATTACATAACAGCAAGAAGACAACAACAAAAATGAAAACAACACATTGAAAGGAATTGTATTAAATTAAGATATTTAATTAAAGCACAATAAGAATGTAGAAAATACATCAAAACAATGAAAAATATATGACAATAATAATTATTTACGAGATAACTATAATATAATAATGAAAGCAGTTGCGTAAAAATTCGTACGAAATTTTTAGAAAATAACTAATTTCCGTACATGTAGCGCAACATAAATACAATTTAGTCAAATTTTAGTCAGAATTTACAAAATATGATATAAATTATTTCACTATGGGTACTGAAGCAAAATATTTACAACACAATTATATACGTTCAAATATAAAAATCTCCAAAACTTACGATTTATAAAAGATTGAGTGGTACAGCGACTTACTACTAGCCGAAAATTGGTAAATAGGTCATCCTAGAGTAGATATTTACCAAAAATTGCTGTTGTCTGGGCTACGGAAGAGGGGGGGGGGGGAGTTTATAAAATAAATCAAGAAGAGT
The DNA here is from genome assembly GCF_040414725.1 of Anabrus simplex. Lineage (NCBI taxonomy): Eukaryota > Metazoa > Arthropoda > Insecta > Orthoptera > Tettigoniidae > Anabrus > Anabrus simplex. The sequence goes on along the minus strand of NC_090271.1, from coordinate 207,887,222 downwards.
CATAACCCTACCGATGAGTTTCTGTAGATGACGCTGCACATGAACTTTGCTTAGAATAATTCTGCATGTGAACTTGCTGCCATCTGGTGCCACGGAAAGAAGTTGGTTCGCATTTCACAGTCGGCTGTATCTCGTGCTTACGCTTCTCCAGTACCAGCCTAAGCTGACAGCAATGCATGCTTACGGCGTGCCCACTACTATATCATGTATGTCAGTGTACTCATTAGCGTAATGACATTTTAGTAAGCTGTTGTAGAACTTCGTATTTGCTTGGCAAAGTTGCGACCAGGAATAAAATTTTACTCCACGAGACAAGCCCAAATATCACACTGAACAGTCAACATCAACAGAATCAAATTACAAGACAATGTCGCTCCACGGTCGAAGCCTGGACGGAACCTGCTGCAAACACTAGCGAAACAGAAACTTACGTAGGCGTCCTAGGCTCTTGTCCACACGGTGAACACTTTCGTAACGCTTGCAAGATGGCGGCTTCACTTTCTGAAAAGAATTATGATGTATTTGAGGATGTAAACGAGATTGCAAGAAGAGTAAACAACACTGCAGCAGACAAGAAATGATTTCATGCAAGGTAAAATTCCGGCACATCGGTGTCTCCAAAAACCATAAACTTAGTGCGACATAAAATCAATAACACTATTATAACCTAGGATTTTCGGAAACGCCGAGGTATCGTAATTTTGTCCCATAAGAGTTATTTAATGTGCCAGTTAATCTACCGATACGAGGCTGACGTATTTGTTTGAACACCGTCAAATATCATCGGATTGAGCCAGGATAAAACCCGGGAACTTGAGCTCAGAAGGTCAACGGTCTACCGTCTGAGCTACTCATTTATTTGCAAGTAAGTGGAAGGTATGACACTTCGTAATCACTTACTTGACCTGTGAAGAGTTGTGAAACCTTGAGGAAGGTATAATTGTGTACAATGATAGATTGATGAATTTCTTCTTCTTATACTCCTTCTTCTACCGCATTTCCGACACTGCTGGGGTCGCAGATGCAAACTGTGTTGTTTATGTGGTTCTGGCCCGGTTTTATGGCCGACTGCCCTCCCTGACGCCAACCTTCTATATTCACTAATGCGTCTTTTTATGGTGGGTGGTAGTGTGTTTTATGAAAATATAAAGAGTGTGTGTTGGGAGAAACACACACACCCAGCCCCAAGGCGTAGGAGTTAATCATAAGCAGTTAAAGGTTCCGGTCCGACCGAGAATCGAAACCAGGGCCCTTCGAACCGAAGGCCAGTACGCTGACCATTCAACCGAGGAGCCGGTTTATGCTGGACTAATGAACAATTTCGACCAATACAGTGAAAGTTAACTGTATATTTAGTAATCATACTAATATTTTGGGACTTGCTGACCTATAATAATAATAATAATAATAATAATAATAATAATAATAATAATAATAATAATAATAATAATAATAATATATTATCGTGTCTCTTTCATTTACTGATCTGTTCTGCGGGCACATTTACCGTTCAAAAATAATTACCACACATGTATCGTTTCATGTGGGTAATAGTGTTCAGGCAGAAAGTGCTTCTGACAGCATTTATATTGTATTGTTTCATTACTTATTGTGGTAAAGTTAATAAACAGTGCCACTGCTGTCACAAGCACACACTGTCTACCAAAACTTTAACGAATTATGTTCGTATAGTACATGTTTTATGAGGTAGACCGTTATTGGCACATAACACGATTTTAGAACGAAGTTTATTCGATATAAACAAGGCACGCAAATAGGTCAGACAAGAGAACAAGAACAGTACATTACAATTGTTTGTATTATTTTAGGACTGTGATTTAAATTCGAATTGCTGGGCTGAGTACCGGGACGGTAGAGCACTGGTCTTTTTGAGCCCAATTCGCAGGTTCGATCCTGTCTCAGCGCAGGTTCGATCCTGTCTCAGCCCGATGGTATTTGAAGGTGATCAGATACGTCAGCCTCGTGTCGGTTGATTTACTGACACGTAAAAGAACTTTTACAAGACAAACTTCCGGCACATCGACATCTTCGGAAACCGTAAAGTAGTTAGTGAGATGTAAAAATAATGACATTAACATTATTAAATTTAAAATAACATCAAAAGTAAAGAAATGAAGAGAAAATATTTACATCGGGTACCATCCACCTGTGACTACTCTGACGTCAACTTTTAAATATATCCACTGGCTTTGTGATTAGGAAGTCGAAGAGACCAGAATGTACACGCTAACTGAGCAATACTATTTTTTTTTCGTTTTGTTTTAAGTCACACCAACATAGATAGGTTTTATGGTAACAATGGGATGGGAAAGGCCTAGGAGTGGGAATGAAGCGGGCGTGGCCTTAAGGTACATCCCTAGCATTTACCTTGTGAAAAAATGGCAACCACGCACAACCATCTTCAGGGCTGCCTAAAGTGGGATTCGAACCCACTATCTCCCGGATGCAAGCTCACGGCTGCGCGCCCCTAACCGCATGGGCAACTCGCCTGGTGAGTAATATTTCTCCAAGCTTTCCACTCCCATACCGGGAAAATCCAGCGATTATATATTACACAAATTTGCAAGGCTTTTTTCACAGTATCTAGGACTGGGAAGGCGACAGTCGTGCTTTTAGTCTCCTTCTCATCTGGTCTGTCATTATTATCTCTCTCCTTGGCTGAATGGTCAGCGTAGTGACATTTGGTTCAGAGAGACTCAGATTCGAGTCTTTCGTACAAATGTGATTGCTATTATTCTTCCTACTCAAATTTGTAGATTTTTAAAGCAAGTAAAGCTTGGCATTTACGGCTTTTAGAGACGCCTAGGTCCTGGAATTTTATCCCTCAGGAGGTCTTTTACTTGCAAGTAAAGCTACCAATACAAATCCGAGGTGTTTGACCACCTTCAAATATCATCGGACTGAGCCGGTATCGAGCCCATCAGCTTGGGCTTTCCTATCTGAATCACATAACTTAGCTCGGCACTAAAATATTAATCCTAAGCCATGGGAGCTGCAGTCCAATCCATAGGGACGCGATTTTTCAAATTTTGTGCATGTATTCGTGTGGATTCGATCGTGACTGTGTCATCCACCTCTTTCGTAATCCGTTCTTTCTGACGAAAAATCATGAAATAATAACATTCGTGTGTTTATTATTTACGCGGCTTTATAGTGCGTATTTTCGTCTATGTTGCTCGATGTGTATCTTGCGTGTCTTTTAGCTTCTGTGGCTCATTCTTTATTTCCCTTTTATCTAACTTCTCGTAAGCGTACTCTTAGTTTCTGTACGCTCTACATCATAATCCGTCATCCACCTCTTTCGTAATCCGTTCTTTCTGACGAAAAATCATGAAATAATAACATTCGTGTGTTTATTATTTTCCCGGCTTTATAGTGCGTATTTTCGTCTATGTTGCTCGATGTGTATCTTGCGTGCCGCGCTGCGCGATCCCTGTTTACCGTGTAACAAGCAAACCACCTGCCTAGAAAGTTATATTTAACTTTTAACTGCCTGCGAGGACCAACTGGAACCCTTCATTTACATATAACAACATTTGAAATGATCCATCCGGGAGGTTGAAATGTTGCGTAGACCCCAGTTCATATCTCGAATTGTAATCAGTCCGTAGAAGAGTGGTAAGAGTGTTTGTCTCCGGATCCCAAGATCGTGCATTCAGACCAGGCAAAGTTAGTAGAATTTTCGAAGGCGGGAAAAAGTCGATTCGGCACTCCATATTGGGATTATGACGGCGTATAAAGGATCTCTGGCGACACATTTGCTGTTTTATAGACAACATTAATTCAAACTCGCCCATTGATTTCCCAACATAAATCCGTTTCTCTGCGCCTTCTGGTATAGTTAAACCTAACGTGAGAAATGGCACAAAAGCAGCCTAAATTAGGTCAAATCAAACTGCCTGCACACGGTTAGCAGCCGATTACTTTTTGCATGTACGTTTCCATTGTTTTGAGGTGTGCTGAAAATTGGCTTGGTTACCTGGAAATCCGCTAACACAAAAAGAAAGTGATTTAAATTATAGGATTACTTTGTTGTTGTTCTTGTTGGCATATTAGTCATTACATCCTTATCCCCTCGCATATATGTCGTCTTGCCTCGTAATTCAATAGTCCGTAGGGATCATATAATGATATTTCACACTTGAAACCTTGTACTATTGTAAACTAATACTTAACTTGATAACATGACATTTTACTTGAATATTTCTTAATTTGTTTACACACAAGGGATCCAAAAATTATCAGTTATTTAAAGATATTTTCGATTAGCATTCCTACTTACAGAGATTACACGAAAATACATATTATAGTAATTCACACGATAACAAACTTTGAATTTATCCAGCCGGGAGGTTGTGTGTTCGTATCTCTGGCTCTAATTAAGCCGTCACCCGCAATATAACAGTAATGGCTGAATGTACGGCTTGCTAGCCGCTGTAATTACTGCTCTGGTTGCTGTTGCATTATTTATTTATTTATCATAATATAGAACATGTGTATTATGTTGCATTGAAATTAATGCACTGCAATTACACATGGCGGATTCTCTAGCAGCAATTTGACTTTCACCCCGAAAGGATTTAGATTATAATTTCTATTACTCAAAGGTGCTCATATGTATGATAAGCCAAAAAGATGATTCGCTTTAGATTTTTCTTGATTTCTGAATCTCTTCAAGCATAACCCAAAATTCTGAGTTCAAAAAAGTTACGTGATGTCTGTTTTTCTTTTTCACTTTCGGGTGCTCTTCTGTACGGATTAAGAAGGAGGAGAAGATGAAGAATAATAATAATGAATTAATTCAGTATATCTTATTTCGAAGTGGAGATACATTCGAAGAATTCAGTTATTATTTTAAATGTTCCATGAACTGAGAAACTTGCTTTTATTATAAAGGGAAGCCCCTCCAAGCAATCACATAACAAGTGCTTCTTTTGTATTTACAATCCACAATATTCCCATCAGTGCTGTTGTGCATTTAACCAGTAATAGAATTTTCCGCCCGTTGTCTAAAAATGATGTCTCTTTCATCATTTTCGAAACATGCACTTCCCTCACAAGGCCATACTTCATAATAAGGAGATTCATCTATCAACATATTACAACCCAAATTGCTTAGATATTGAAGTCTCTTTTATCAGTATTAATGCTCAAATGTAATAACTAAAAAGGTCATAACCAACAATTTTATGACGCATGGCCTTCTATGACGGCAATTCTTATGAACGTTTTGTAGGATGTAGAAAGAAAGCATCTTCACAAGATATGCAAGGATAATGGGCTAAGCATGTGTAAATGTAACAATTTCCAGAGCTCATATAAATGTTGTTTATCTTCTAAAATGCTACTGTAACTTCCTTTCGAGAAACGGGCCTCCATACTGTATATTTGGAAACAGTAATGAACAACCGAGATATTATCCACATTCTTCGCAAGTTGTTTATACTTTTAAAACAGTTCCTATAATGTAACAATTCGGGTGGAACATTATCTTAAAAAATCATTTGACTCTTTAAGGAGCTCACAAAATAGCCCCTTTGTTTTTTAAGTACATTTCCTTTAAATTGTTATATTAAGTAAACACCCCATTTGTGAGCGTTTTTATAAGTACTGTAAAGAACTTCTTTTATTCATTTGTGTGATATTAAAACAGATACTATAAGTACGGTGATCAGTCAGTCTGTCAATCAATAATTCAACCATTCTACTGTAGTTGATGTCGAAACATTCCTGTTCTTTCAATTTTTATTTGATTGTTGGAACCGATCACCCATTGACGGTAGGCAACTGAATGTACTCAGCTCCCATTACATGCAATTATGTACGGTTTTAGTATACTTCAAATGTGTATACGTATGTAACTCGTGTCATGTTTATATGTAAAACGTGTTGAATTTTATGTGGAATTATTTTTGTAAAAGCGTGGTTTCTCATTATCGGATAGTCGGTGAGTTCTTAACTTCAGATATTCGTTATTAGGCTTTAGTTATTTATTTTACACAGATACTATTGTCAAGAAGTACCAAAAAGTGAAAGATGTGGAAAGGACATCTGAACTGTGTTCTGGTGTTGATAGAAAGGGATTGAAAATTTCTACTGTGATACTCATCAACAATTTTAAATTTGGAAGAGTGTTATTTTATCCAACTCAGTCTATTGAAAATGCCAGTTACATCCAGCCCCGTTCCTCTGACACGACTTGTGTACACTACCTTTCTAGTAACTATTATCGCACCTGATAGGAGCCTTCGTATCAAACACTTGTTTTGCTAATACTATTTTTATTTTGAAATACGTAAATTACTTCATATGTTATTAAACCGTTTAGCAGGCTAATTTTACAATATTAAAATTAATCTTTGACGTATACAGAGTGCCCTCAAATTTTCTGCGAACAGTACCCGATATTCTAACTCCATCCCCCACGTAAGTACTTCTTCACATGTTATGAGTGTTCTCTTTGTACTCCTAACTAAGGGGTAGTACATTTTATTCAGCAAGTTAACATCATCTGAATCACAAACATCTCTCATTGTTGAGGATGAAGTGTCTTACTTTGCAATAGCACTATATACAGCAATTCCAAATTATGATTGTACCGGTACTTTACATTGTTAGATACTGTATATATAGCTTCCTGGATGTATATCTTCTCGATTACGCCACTGTTAAATACCTTGGATATTTTAGCAGTACCGCCCTGTGCCTTCTTTCTTTTTCATAGTTATTTGATAGCATATTATCTCATTTCACGTCAGTTGGGCGAACAGTTTCTCCTAACTACCCGTGCACATTTCTTGAGATTAACACCAGTTCTAATTCTCTGCATTATGTAGCTGTTAATTTTCAACACACCTTAGATCTGGACCTCATTTCATGTACTATGGTTCAATGTTATACCAGTCATCATGGAACAGATTAAACAATTAGGATAGATGCACACTATACGTTACATGTCCTTCTTTACATTCCATAACCTTTCCAGTAAAATCTGAAGGTGTTGTTCACTGTCTTGACAGCTTCCGTACACAAGCTTGAGTACGGAATGTTTGGAGAGAGAAAATGTGGTGCACTGTGTAATCATTCTGGGCGAGGAAGAACACAAGAGGCGAGAACTGAAGAGGAAAGGAAAAACATGGAAAATACTAAAGGGGAACATTGTACATTATTCAAACAACTGTCTGATGATGATACAAAGAAATCAGCATTTTCGAATGCCAAAATTTTAGTTTCATGAATTACTTACCAATGTAGAAGCAAGACTTCATCGTCAAAGCTTGTTATTTACATAACAATACGCCAAGACAAGGACGGAATAGTGAAGTTGCTGCTTTTGAACGGCAAGCAGACATGTTTTGAGGTCTCTGGTTGTTTGGCGTCTGTATCTCTTAGGCCTACTTGTATGTGAAATCAGTGGTACTCTTCAGTACACGGTAATAAAATGAACTGTTGTACGAATAAATATGCCAGCCCCGCGTTCTAGGGGCAGAGTGCCTTTATCTCACCCGGGAGCCTGGGATTCGATTCCCGACCAGATCAGGGATTTTTTCCTGGACCCGAGGGTTTGTTCGAGATCCACTCAACCTACGTGATTGCAGTTTATTAAAGAACTATATGACGGCGAGATCCTAGAAAACCAAGAATAACGGCTGAGAGGATTCGTCTCAATGACCATGCGTCGTAAACTGTAGGCCATCGAGCTGAGCAGTGGTCGTTTGGTAAGTTCACGCCCACCAGAGATGTAACACCATGGCGTTTAAAAAAATGTTTTCTTTCCTGGTGCATAAAATTCCTTACGCATGGCAGGTCAGTTTATTTAAAATTATTTTCGTTACATTTACTATTTTTGAAATTGTATAGAACTGATCCTTTTTCAGCAGTTGAGTTATATTCTCGTCATTCATATACACTAACAATTTAACTCAGCGGACTGCCACAACACGGAATGTAAGTTGTTGCTAGCGTACGTTGTCAATGCAGATCCAGGCACGTTCCGTTACTTACTCCTGAACGGAAGAAGAAGGCAAACGAAAGGTACAGTGCGCACAGACTCGTTTCAAAAATATCTCTGTTAGTTCATCAGCCCAGAGGATAATTGGATCCTCAAATAGCACTACCAAAGGTTATGCGACTATAGGTAAACCGCAAAAACCAATGGCAGCGCAAGAATGAGGTGTGCTAGGCAAGATGAGCACCGAGGTAGTTTTTCAATGCTCTCTTCACGGGGCCAGAACGTGCTATTGCAGCAACAACTTCTATAACACTCAGACGCACTGGTCCTGCTCCGAATGTTTGAATATATAGTAATCATACTTTGCGGATACGAAATTGAAATGAAACGTAATGTAGGCTAGAATGCGCATCGGCCTTTAATCTTCGGTTACAAATCTAAGCTGGGGTTGACTGTATACTATTTTTGCGAGAACAATACTAATTATTGGATTGAACGTATCTGTTCCCATTTCAATATTTGCTTTCATTGTGTGTGCGAAGGTAATGTACGGGTTACCAGATATGACAGCAGATTCTGTTAATGAATACGAGGGCTTCCAACAGTGACAGTCTATTGGAGTTTGCATTAGGATGATGAAACTTGTTACCACAGTGAGGTACAAGGAAAAGTGTTGCTCATATTGATTCCGGGTGTTAGGGGATACTCCACGCATAGATGTTCTGTTAAGATTAAAAATAGTTTTCTTCAGCGAAACCATTTGCCTCTGTTCTTATGTCAACCCACGACTACTAATCGACGTTTTTTGCCAGCATTCTGATAATATTATATTGGGTATCTTAGTATATTTTTAGGAGATGTAAGATGGATTGCTCGTCGCCGTAAGACATATGTGTCGGTGCGACGTAAAGTGTGTTCCAGAAAATGAGTAATGTGTTTAAAAGCCACAATCTAACTTTAGGGACTAAAATCAGACTTCTGCACTGTTATGTATTTTCTGTTCTTTTATATGGTGTAGAGACATGGACCTTAAATATAAACACAGAGAAGAAGCTGGAGGCCTTTGAAACATGGCTTTATAGGCGGATCCTGAGAATATCTTGGACCCAGAGATTGACAAACGTGGAAGTAATGAGAAGGATGAACACAACAAGATCAAGATAGTGAAATGCCGAAAGCTGCAGTATCTGGGACATATAATGCGCAACACAGATAGATACAACCTACTCCAAAAAATACTCCAGGGGATAATCAACAGCAAAAGAAGTCCTGGAAGAAGACGAATATCTTGGCTTGACAATCTTAGAGGCTGCTGCAATATGTCATCAGTTGAACTGTTCCGCGCTGCCACAAACAAGACGAAAATAGCCATCATGATCGCCAACATCCGAAACGGATAGGCACCGAGAGAAGAGAAGAAGAAAATCTGAGGGCTGGTTTGAGGTTCACTCAGCCTACGCGATTAAAATTGAGGAGCTTCCTGACGGTGAGATAGCGGCCCTGGTCTAGAAAGCAAAGCATAACTTTCGAGAGGATCCGTCGTGCTGACCACACGACACCTCGTAATCTGTAGGCCTTCGGACTGAGCAGCGGTCGCATGATAGGCCATGGCGCTTCGGCACTGTTGCGCCATGGGGTTTGGTTCGTACGAATCTGTATTATGGGACACAACCATAATACGTGAGGAAGGGTTTCGAACTCGGCGCATCTTCAGTAACGAGATTTATTAAGGCTCCTTGCACGAAGAGTTCAAACAGCGATGACAATACAATTCATTTTAATCGCTTCCGTCCATGATATTCCTTTCTTACTGCTTACGTAGGATTTGTCTTTCTTCCAGTGAGAAAAAGTCATTCAAAATACATACTTGACATAAACTAAGGAATATTACGCTGAACGAAAGCATTTCGTTGGCCCGTCGCTATATTAATGTTCAATGTACAATAAACCGAAATCTCTCAAGGCGGGTGGTGGAGATAGGGATTATACGAGGAGAGGTGGTCAAATCCTTTCGCCATCTCTTCTATTCTCTCAGCCGTGGTATTAGTTTCCTTAAGACCCAGCAAAAGGTTGGGTTTGAGCGGATGAGACCGGGAGTTGCAGACAAGCAAGAAATGAGAGAATAAGTAAACCTTTTACCATGTTGGCTGGAGAAATTGTATCTCCAACTGAAAATAAATGCATAATAAATGAAATAAAAATAAATTAATAATTGTTCTGGTTGCAGTGGAAATAACAAATTAACAGACAAACAAATAGGTCTAAGAAATCAGATACAACAGTTCGATTCTAGATATCTGGCAGTCAACCAGAATGTGATTGACAAAGGAATTCAGATGGTTTACGAAGCTTCAAATAAATTCCGAACCACAGATATAATAATAATAGTAACAATAATAATAATAGTAATAATAATGATAATAATAATAATAATAATAATAATAATAATAATAATAATAATAATAATAATAATAATAATAATAATAATAATAATAATCACTCCGTAGGCTTCTGCGGGACGCGAACTTCCCGTGCCGATCTCACAATCCTCTTCCATACTTTTCGATCTTGAGCCCGCTCTTCCCAGTTATCAGTTTGGAGGGTCTGGCATACCTTGTTGATCTTCTTCCAGGTGCTTCGGGGTCTTCTGAAGGTCTTTTCCCATTAAAAGATCCGTTATATATATCTACTGGTGCTCTCTTATCCTGCATCCTCAGTACATGTCCATCGCAGCGCAGTCTGTTGGATTCTATCACACCCATTATAGTGTGTTGTTGAGAGAGGGTGTAAATTTCATAATTAGATCTTTTCTTCCAGCTTTGGGAGATAGGATCGAATCATGGGCCAAATATTTTTTCTATAAATTTTATTCTCAGACTTACAACTGCTTCTGCTCTTTCTTGGTTATACTCCATGTTTCGGAACCATGCAGAAGTACTGGTCGAATGATTGTAATCCAGATAATAATTTTTGAATTCCTTGTTAAAAACTTGGAGTCTAATATAGGGCTCATAGAGTAAAATTCCTTATTTGCATTGATAATAACAATAATAATTCCTCAGCTGCCATTGCAGGCATTTTAATTTAACGTTATCTGGTTGCCTGCTCGTCTATTTCTACGTTCCGTTTTACTCCAGATCTTCTAGGTGTCAGAGTAAACCAAATCTATTTTGGGCTTCATTGGAGGAGATTTTATTACTTTTGTTGGATAAACAAATATGTCGCCAAAGATGTTTTTCATGGTGACAACTTACGACAAGATGTACCAAATGGAATTTATCCCACCCTTCAAAAATCCGACTACCTTTGCCGGGTTTGAACACGCTATCTTGGTAACCGGGGAAGTAAGCACAGATATCAGAGAAACTGTTCTAATTCGCTCAAGGAGAACAGTGACGAAATTATACGTTAACTGGAGAAGTCTTACAAATTAGAAATGAATGTTCATATCAGAAAATAAGTTTGTAATATTTGCGTGGTAATAGTCTTTTCGAACTCTATTGTTATTTTGTAAAGAAAATCTATTTACTTGTTTTGTCACTTTGGCAAACCAGTCATTGATTAGATAATAAATTTAAAAAAATACGATAATTGAGTAAATAAATAAATGCAGTATTTTTACGTCTGCTTTCTAGCAAAGGCTGGCACAAAATGCTTCCACAAAATTGTCTCTTTTATGATTGTGGATAGTGTGGCAGCTTTTGCATGAAGTGTGGTGTTGGATAATACTGCGTTTGGATGTTATGAAAGATGATACTCACAGGCCTGGTCGTGCTGGAATAGCTCGTTGGCCATAAGGAAAGCACCTCACTCCCCTCTCGCCTAGTACGACTCTTCATGACACCGTTGTCAGCTTTTGCGGTTTCCACATATGTAACGGTTCAAATCCCGTTACAAGCTGATATCTGTATTTTTATTATTGTATGATTTTATCTGTATTTTATTATTATTATTATTATTATTATTATTATTATTATTATTATTATTATTATTATTATTATTATTATTATGTCCGTATTATTATTATTTTATCTGTGATATTCTTACTATTATTGTAATTATCAGTTTTATTCAATTCGATTTTGCAATTGCCTGTTGCTTGCAAGATTGTACTTAGATGTATGCATATATACGTATGTGTAGAATAACATTCAATACCTGTACAGTGAGAATTGTTGTATATATCAGAGATTGGGTGTGACGTTGGTGCATTGTGCAATATTGTTGGCGATTCTGCCAAGTCATCGCCACTCCATGGCTATGTCATCGTATTTATTTAGATATGCGCTCAGTGAGTTAGTCGCCGCGGGGCTATTTCACCACTGGATGTAATATTTGTCGCGTAGGTGGGAGTATGTCATTGTTATTTCTGGAGATTACGTAGTTGTGTCAACCAACGTCTATATAAGGTGGGTGCATATTGTAGCGTCAGTCATTACTTATACGGATGCAGTACAGTGAAGAAGTCTACTAGATCAAGAGGCCTTAGTTGGTCAGCCAACGAGTGTGAACGAGAGATGGCGAAGACTCAGTGAGCCATTAATTATTGGTCATTGAGAGAGTGAGACCAAATGGTTGGTCCGTCACTTAGTGGAAGACACGGACGCAAGGGCTTACCATGGAGTCAGAGAGGGCAACCCTGGACCTGCCAAGAGGTCATACCATATTGACTTACAAAGAAGTCAGATGATATGGAGAAGAAGCAGCCACAAGGATGTATCACCAAGTTAGGCGTGACACATCTACAGTAAACACCAGATCAAAGGAATACGTCGTAATTACACTAAAAGTGTTGAAGGTACAGTCAAGTGAATCAGTGAGGGAAATATTTCGTATAAATTGTTATATGTCCGGTCAAGAAGAATTCAAATTCATGCCTAGTTTCTTTCAGTTGCAATGTCATAATTTCATATTCTCATCTGTTTTATCGCAACAAGACTCACTATTTTTTTGATATATTATTTAAAGAATATATATTGTTCTATCAAACGAATTCATAGTTTCATTTCATTGACAGTAAAATATCTTAACCTCAAAATTAATGGGGAAACCGAACGCCAATCTCCTTTTCCCAGAACTTATATGGTATGTTGTCAAAAGTAAGCTTATTACCCCACACCCTAGAGATAGTCAAGAGTCTCATTCTATTATTGCTGTACTGAGTGACAGCTGGCGCCCTTCAAATAACGTATGTGTAAGTAAGCAGGTATCAAGTAAGTGTGAGTACAGGGTTCGACGAGTGTGTATTTTATTTAATGAATGTTAATTTTCATAATTTCCATTTTAAATGAAAGATATTCAGATTTTCAATTTAATCCAGTTTTAATAATATTTGTAAATTTACTCAGACAGTCAGGAACTTCTTACACATAACGGCATAACCTTTGATGGTGCTTTCTGATTCTAAAGAGCAAGTACCTAATCAAAATTTGTCAAGGATAAATATTAAATGCATTATCTGGAATTATATTGGGCCATAGGAGTCTATTTGTAGCAGAAAATGAACACATACATTTTCAGACGTTTAGTGAATGCAGAGAGAACAGTGTGGTTGAATTGAATTGAATTGAATTTATTGATCATGATTTACATGCCACTGAGACTGAAAAGTCCCTTTATGCAGCGTCTTCTTATAATACAATGCAGATTTATGAAAACAGTAACTACATTTTTTGAACAATAAGTACGTATATGGAGGGAAAAAAAACAATCTGTGTGATGGGAAGCCTTATCGTTCGTTAATCCATTTGACCCAGAGTACAGTAAGGAAAACACGTGACCAGTGAGCACGTTCAGTACTATGGACACAAGTTAAGGGAGTTGAGTTTCGGCACTGTCCCTGGGGCTCTGCTTCCCGTCCAGTAACGTTGTTTCATCCATTGTACCCAGGTGCACTTAGTTACAACTCTGTCTGCTTGTCTGTGTTCATGGAATCTTCCTCTCATTGCAACGTTTCTACTAGTGATGAAATACCTTGAGCTTGTAACATTTTGACTTTGAATTGTCAGCTTGAAAACGAACTTTCAACTTGAGGGTCTTAATTATACATGTTTCCGAAATTGCCATAACGTTGAAAAATTAACAAAAGCTCCTGTCACTCCTTAACACTTCTAGATTCACAATTTTTTATAACTATTTTTGCAGAAACATAACTTTTTCACTGTCTCTCCCGTACTTTCTCATATATTTTCTAACTTTGATGTCATAGTATACAATCAAAACTAGATTTTCTGGAATCCTGTAAAGTTGTCAGTTTTGGAATAGAAGATTTGCGTTGTACACCATCGATAAATTTCTCTTCATCATATTTGTCCATGACCAAGTCTCATTAAAGTACTTGCCAGTGAATGAACAAAAATTCATTCTAATACGGTCACTGGAATATTTTCATTAAAACTAAATGTCCAAATCTGGACGTTGACGACCCCGTCAGTTTTACCAGGAGTCAACAAGAAGTTATCTGGAACTGGAGTTTACTTGTGATAGAACGGCAAGCTTCTTTCCGCTCCTTCTCTAACCATGAGCATGTGACCACCTAACCAGGTTATGACCCACCCATTATTACTTAAATTTGAGAGTGGTGGTGGTGGTGGTGGTGGTGGTGGTGGTGGTGGTGGTGGTGGTGGTGGTGATAGTTGTTTTCAGACGAAGTACAACTGGACAACCATCCCCTCTTAACACTAATCAGTTGGGGAAAAAATGGAAGAGGTCTGACACTTCGAGAAATGAAGTTATCGGCCAAAAGAAGACAAGGGCAATGAAAGGCGTGAAATTGAAATACTCTGTAGGCCTCGTTAACCTAATACCGTCGGGGTTGGAAAAGAACAAGATTTTACCAAGGGAGGTAGGATAGGATAGATGAAAGTGAGGACCCTGGCACTAGTAACTGAAACAATGCCAGGACTCTGCTAACGGTTCCGTGGCCACCAACCAACGGTCACAGGTTATGAGCACCTGGGGCCCCTTTTAGTCACCTCTTACGACAAGCATGAGATACCTTGGATGTTTAATTCTGAGATCACAGAAGAGCCGCTATCTTTTAGAAATGCATATTCCACTGGCTTGGTTTGTTTAGAAGTCATATTGTTCAGGGTTTACTGACTAGAGTTGAATTATATTTTATATGGAATTCTCAGTCTGTCAACGCATATTTATACCCCATATTACTTGGGGTGAGTAGGACAGAAATAAACCAAGCAAAAGTCGAAGGGTTTCGCGTAAGAAATTTTCAACAAACTAGAACGGAGGCTCGAGAAACGTGTGTGTGAGGCAGAGAGAGAGAGAGAGAGAGAGAGAGAGAGAGAGAGAGAGAGAGAGAGAGGGAGGGAGGGAGAGCAATAATTAATATATCCTAATAAACCCCAGGAAGAGAAGTATGCTCGTATGTGATAGGATATACATAAAAACTATCGGAACCGAACTCGATAGCTGCAGTCGCTTAAGTGCGGCCAGTATCCAGTAATCGGGAGATATAGGGTTCGAGCTCCACTGTCGGCAGCCCTGAATATGGTTTTCCGTGGTTTCCTATTTACACACCAGGCAAATGCCGGTGCTGTACCTTAAGGCCACGGCCGCTTCCTTCCACTTCCTAGACCTTTCCTATCCCATCGTCGCCATAAGACATATCAGTGTCGGTGCGATGTTAAGCAAAATAGCAAAAAAGAAACTATTGAAGATAGAGAGCTGAAACTTTGTACAGAACTCTTAGACAAATATTAGATTAATGTAGACCATATTTAGGGTTCTAGGTGAAATACTTCCCATATTTAGTTAGGGCCAACCACTAAATATTTTCAATTTTTTGTATGTAAATATAAAAGTTCACACTGTAGATTTGCCACATACTAGAAATGCAATAATGGTCTACTTTGAAGACCACATTATGGTGAACATCTATGAAAAATATAATTCCAGTAAAGTTGCTGGTTTGCAAGATATATTCAACAAACCACGAAGTGACAAAATTGATTGAATGTAAAAAAATCTCATTAGAAATATAGAACGAAAGTAATTTTTTGGAAAGCACAACTTTTATGAGTTTAAAATACTTCTAAAGGTATAATGAAGTTATCATAATAATTATAACCTTGTGCATTCTTAACTTCAGCAGCAGGAGTACCATGAATATAAGCAAATAATACAGCATTTTCTATGATGTTCGCGTACAAGTACCCTTAAATACCGAAGTTTCATAAAAATCCACCAATGATCCATTTTTCCGTGATGCTGTAACAGACTGACAGAGAGAGAGAGATGGACGAACAGGCAAACAGACAAAAAGTGAATTGAACCCGACTTGGCTATTATTTGTCCTTCCCGGTACTCAAACTATCAGGTTAATATTCAGAAAGAACAGACATAAAGACGATTTGATATGTATATATCGTCGTCGTCGTAGTCATCATCATCATTAACCACTTTGACGAGAATTCAACATGTCAAAGCAATGACTTTACTTTCGAGCTGTCCCTCATCCTCTAATACATCGCCCTCTCCCACCTCCTCCTCTTCCATTCCCCTAGCACAAACATTTTAAGGAGCTTAAAGTGTCAAACCCGACAGTCGCACGAAGGCTTAACTTGTCTACCCTTCTGAAGTCCACACACTAAAGATTAGGGTTCAACACTTGCGAAACCTACGGTGCTGCACACCTGTATCTCGATTGTACCGGATCGTGTACACAATTCAGTTAACAATACAAGTGCTGCGACCAGTGTGGCGCACACAGGTCCACTAAGGAACAGAGAGTTAACAAATTTACTACGGTACTTATTTTTCCTATTTTGTATAAAGAGTAAGCTTCCTCCGTGCCTCTCGGCCGTAGTAATCTGTCAGATACGAGAAGTATAACGATCCACTGGACTGTTAAGTGCGTTCCGAATTAAAACAAAGATTTTTAACACAAAATAATGTAAACCTACAACCTGTTTTCCAGTCTTTGACCGGGTCAGGAATGTAATGAAGTAACAATGTTTGTACAATGGAGTCGCCACTAAGGTGATTTATTAATGACTGATGGATGTTCTGAAATGAGAATGGAGAGTGTTGCTGGATTGAAAGATGACAGGAAAAATCCGAGTACCCGGAGAAAAACCTGTCCCGCCTCCGCTTTGTCCAGCATAAATCTCACATGGAATGACCGGGATTTGAACCACGGTATCCAGCGGTGAGAAGCCGACGCGCTACCGTCTGAGCCACGGAGGCTCTTAACACACAATAATAATAATAATAATAATAATAATAATAATAATAATAATAATAATAATAATAATTTCCTCCGGGATGAGTGGCTCAGATGGTTGAGGGGCTGGCCTTCCAACCCCAGTTTGTTAGACTCTATCCTGGTTCAGTCCGGTGGTATTTGAAGGTGCTCAAATACGCAAGTTTCATGTCGGTAGATTTACTGGCAAGTAAAAGAACTCCTGCGGGATAAAATTCTGGCACCTGGGCGTCTCCGAAAGCCGTAAAAGTAGGGCCTAGTTAGTGGGACGTAAAACAAATAACATAATTATTATTAATAATAATTTCCATTATATACTTTTATCCTATTCAGCGTTCAGTCTGCGAACCTAACGAACTTCGCTCCTCCACAAACCTTATTTTAAACTAGCGGTGTGGCCTCGTTTGAACAATACAAGAACTGGCATTATCATCGCCTTGGTCTCCGTCTGCACATCGTCTAGAGATGGCACCTGCTATATGCAGCAAGACCTGAGATCAATCATCTGCATTCATGTATTTCCCACAATTTCGACGGAACATAATTTTTCCATCAAGTGTAAACTTCCCACTAAATTCAGAAACATACTGCTGCAAATGAGAAATCATTACTTTCATTTTAGGCATTATATCACCAATCACTTCTGTAAGCTATCTGAGTTAATCAAGTTAATAACAATGACTGAAGAACATGTATTACCGGCGAGTTGGCCGTGCGGTTAGGGGTGCGAAGCTGTGAGCTGGTGTTGTGCCTTAAGTTAGGCTACGACAGATTCCTTCCCACTCCTAGTCCTTCCCTGTCCCATCGTCGGCATAATACCTATCTGTGTTGGTGCGACGTAAAGCAAATTGCAAAAAAAAAAAAAAAAAATGTATTAGAGGAGAATGCATTGCTTCACATTATAAATAAGGACGAAGGAAGAGCGAGCGAGTGTGGAGTCAAGGTCGCTGTGTAACACTGTTAAGAAAAGAAAATTCACATCGGCTTTTCGTTACTGTATGCAGTATTTGAGATGAATGTTTGAACTGAATTGAAAAGTTATTTTAAGATAAATAACAGTGTATGTATTTACGGCAGAATTATTGAAAAATGTATTTACACAATAAAATATATATTTACATTAATATCTGTTCCATATTGATAATATTTGTTATTGGGGAACCTGTACTGATTTATTACTGATACCTAAATACAGTATATTTGTGTTATAATTGGGATAGTTGTGCCACACTGCACATCATTCAGATTATGAGAAGTAGATAGATATTGTAGTGCAGCAAATTCGAACACAGTATAAGAGGGTATATAATGTGTCAGGCTAAAATGCAGCTACTACCGAGGTAGTAAGTTTCTGAGACCTATTAATTAAGTAACATTCTGATCGATCCAATATTGTGAGGAAACAACAGATGTTTTGTAATATTTTCTCTTGAGAATAGGTGCAATACTCTCGTTCTTTTAAAGAAAGCAAATTCCACTCCACATTCCCCATTAAAAAATCTTAATATTACATTATTTATGCAAATATTTTCTTATCTGATAAACCTTCTGTATGAATTGGGAAGTCCGGATATCAGTATACATAACACAAAGAGGAATTTGGAAAGGGTATCAAAGTTCAAGGAGAGGAAATCAAAACCCTGAGATTTGCCGATGATAGTTATTTTTTGTGACTCTGCAAAAGATCTAGAGAAATTGCTGAATGGTATGGACAGAGTCTTGCTGGAAGGAATACAAGATGGAAATAAATAAATCCAAAACAAAAGTAATGGAGTGCGGTCGAACAAAGTCATGTGATGCAGGAAATATTAGATTAGGAAGTAGATGACTGTTACTTGGGTAGTAAAACAACTGACGATGGCAGAAGTAAGGAAGACATAAGATGCAGACTAGCACAAGCAAGGAAGGCCTTTCTTAAGAAAAGAAATGTGTTCACCTCGAACATTGATGTAAGAATTAGAAAGATGTTTTTGAAGACTTTCGTATGGAGCGTGGCATTGTATGGAAGTGAAACATGGACGATAACTAGCTCAGAAAGAAAGAGATTAGAAGCTTTTGAAATGTTGCTGAGGTGAGATGGGCAGATAGAATCACGAATGGAGATTAAATTGCATTGGTAGGAGAAGATCGATTTGGCTATATTTGACCAGAATAAAAGATAGAATGATAGGGCACATCTTAAGACACCCAAGTCTTGTACATTTGGTTTTTGAGGGAAGTATAGGTGGTAAGAACGACAGGGGTAGACCAAGGTATGAATATGGCAAGCAGATTAGAGCAGGTATAAGATGTAGTAATGTAGAAATGAAAAAGTTAGAACAGGATGGCGTGGAGGACTGTATCAAACCAGTCTATGGAGTGATGACTCAAATTACAAAAACAACAACACACTAAACTACCAAGCATCACAGAAACACACATTAATGAACAGTCTACTTCTCTCCACATAGGGTTGGCATCAGGAAGGGCATCTGGTCGTGAAACTGGGTCAGATCAACATGCTTTTCTGACTCCAATAAAGTGGGGGAAGACAAGAAGAAGAAGAAGAAGAAGACTAAGAATGGATATTTTCTAATAGAAAGCTAGCTTCATAGTACCATTATTTAAAACTCCGATTGTTTTATCCAGGTTGAGGAATTAAATAGAAATAGAAATATTCTAAATATTTGAGTGTGATTTGATAGAATCTAATGATGTTCTTTCTAGAACGAAATATGAAATTCTATGTTTAATAGTGTTTATTTGTATTCCTTGTTTAATGGTGTGTGTTTCTACAGGTATATATTATAGCGTAATATTTCTATTGAACTTGTGTGTCCGACAGACTGAAAAGATTTTAAGTTATATGGATTGAATACCGGTTCAGTCGATCCACAATAAGTGTTAGGAAGGATATGAATGAGTAAACATTCCACCACGTTGTCACGTTAAAAGAAATACAGCTTTCAGGTGTCTTTTAGACCGGTAGCAAATGATAGAACTTGAAATATACAGCACTAAACTACTCATATCTATAATGCAAAGTTTACCAAGAATGTAATCAATAGTAACTACCCTGAATGCGATAAAATTACAGAGAAATGTGGTGTAAAAGTAAGAAGAGTTATTCCTCATGCTTAATTCATAAACTGGAATTTACTCTCATTCTTTGTAGCATGCGGTTTCCCGTGGGTTAAGCAACGAGTTTTCGCTGTGCAGCTGCAGGATGACTCGATTCCATGCATCGTTCAGTGTGATGTTAGAGGATTTCATAAAAACGACTTCAGAATCCCGGCCATCGCCATCACAAGTCAAGGAGGCCCTCTGAGGAGTAGAAAGTCTTTACTTCCATCTTCCGTAACAATAAGTTAGTTCTATCTCTGACCATCTTTCTGTACAGGAATTAAACCAGGTACTTATTACTGTTGGAGACTGAGTTGACCGAGGGCAATTTAACTCTCCAGAAGTGACAGACTTGCTTCTGAATTTCTGTTTTTCTAGGTTGGGAATTGAACCTACGACCTACCGCGTCAATCCAGAACGCTTTTGCAGCCTCGACTGTGGGGCGTCCTTTTTTTAACAAGTATATTATCCTTTTAAGCAACTATATTCTTTTAAATTAATTTAGCCCGCCTGGTGGTCATGATTGTTAAGGCGTCGAAGTCTATACGGCCCGACACCAAGGTTAGCCGGTTTGAGTCCCGTTGTTCGAAAACATTTTTATCATCAGAATGTTGGCCGGCAGGGTAAGAGAGGTGGTGGTATACAGTTTCTAATCACTAGATTGCGTGCCAAAAGCCTGGATTAAATTGCAAACCTCTCCGCAATGCTGGTATGGAGTGAAGGCATAGGTATGAAGCTGTTAATGGTGATTCGTCCGCCGGATGGGGATATAAAGCCTTGAGCAGGCCGCTTGGAACTATTCGACAAAAGTAGGCTAGATGCCGACACTGGGTTTCACCTTCTCCCTTCCTAGTATCATGTATCACGTCTTTCTCATCTCATTAACTCCTCTGATGAGGTTGGCGTCAGGAAAGGCATTCGGTCATAAATACTCGCTACGAAGATTCAGCTCAGTTCATACCTGACCCGTACAGGAACGGGGCAAGGGTTAGACATACATTATTTTACAATATTTCGTCCACGTCATTCAAATATCTCTGAATGAAGAGATAAAAAGTTAAGTTAGGAGGGAATTCTATGCATAAAGCTGTACGTATAAATCGGCTTCGGTGATCGGATCGTGTGAGGGGAATGGAAGAGGATAGGTTTCCAGGGAGAATACAGCACTCGGCCATGGAGGGTCAGCGAAGAAGAGCGAGACCAGAATGACGATTTGTAGACTCAGAATTTATTGATTTAATTATAAGAGGTGTGGATCTAAACGAAACGCGACAGGGCTGGTTTCAAACAAAAAAATAGTGGAGGAGCTTAGTCACTTCACAGAAGCTTGCAGACTGAACGGAGAAAGATACAACAGTATGTATGTATGTAATGTACTGTACTTGTATTTAGTGTCACCAGAGATCTAATACGCCGACATCGTACGACATGGAGTTTCAAAGGGACCCATTTCCACCCTTCAAAATCCGCGATCTTGACATACGGTATCCAGAAATCGACCACTGATCCACAGAGGGAAATAATAATAATAATAATAATAATAATAATAATAATAATAATAATAATAATAATAATAATAATAATAATAATAATAACATTATTTTCAATTATACTGATTGAGTTGGGTGTGCGGTTAGGACCACGTAGCTGTGAGCTTGCATTTGGGAAATCGTGGGTTCGAATCCCACCTCCGGCAGCCCCGAAGGTGGTTATCCATGGTTTCCTATTTTTACACTAGGCTGTACCTTCTGAATATTAGCAGTTTTCTATCATTACGTCGCCGAAAACCTTCAGTGACCTTAAACGACTAGGAAAAAGAAGAAAACAAAGTTATTAAAAAACGAAGTAACGTAAATTCATCAATACGTTTTATATATTGTCGCTGTGCCTGCGAAAACCTCTTTGTGAAATATTTCAGCTTAGAAATTTGGCCGGTAAAGTTCTGTCATCTGAGCATCAATATTGTGCCGAGTATACTCAAAGAATTTTCGCTCTTGATAACATGTGCTGCGGGTCGGTATTTCCCCCAAAACATCACAATAGAGATTTTTCCAGGCGCAACGACGATATATGCTTTATCTTTCCTCGTGTATTGTATCTTCCCTTTCTGCGAACAGAGACGTACATTCAAATGGAAGGCTTACGATTTATGTCCATTCCCAGTCCTTGATGAACCGCAAACCAAGTTTTCGGGAATTACCTGGTCTCTTACACTGTTCTTCCTTTGTGGAGGTCTACTGGTTGTAAATTTGCGCAGCTAAATCCTCTCTTCGAGGTAGGGCTCAAGAGGTTGTACGCTAGTACAATGGCTTGTATGGCATGCTCATTGTTGTGTGCAAGCGACGCGGGGGGGCTTCTGTGTGTGTGTATATATGTGTGTGGGCTGAGGGGGAGAAAGAAAGTGCAGCCAGTGCTGGCACGTGCTCAGTTGTCGGCCTCATATCACTCAACAGCTGCACGGAAAGTGAGCTAGTTGAACGAACGATCTGAGAATTCTTTTCACCATATACTTCATTCTCCCGTATTTGAGTTCCAGTTACTCTGTTGCACAATTCATGAGTTTTCAAATGTATTGATCCCAAGTTTCGGCAAAGTACTGGTTTAGTTTCTCCTCTCAACTCCCACGAAGGTGCTGTGGACTTTTAAAACTATTTTCATCTGTTCACTGTAGTGCTTTAGCCGCAGTTAAGAAATTGACAGACTTCTTGCAGTAAGTTATATAAATTTCTTTCAACTGCTTTGGGGAAATTGGGAGGGAAACGTAATAGCTTTAAAGACAAACTCTTACGGAATATGTGAAGTAACTGAAATGAGTAGGCTGTTACATTAATTGGTGGGTTATGTGTTTTTACAAGTTGCTTTACGTCCCACCGACACAGGTAGGCCTTATGGCGACGATGGGATAGGAAAGGGTTAGAAGTAGGAAAGAAGCGGCCTGGTGTGAAAATGGGGAACCATGGAAAACCATCTTCGGGGATGCCGATAGTGGGATTCGAACCCACTATCTCCCCAATAGTTTACTGGATTCTTGCCGCACGTAAGTGACTGCAGATATCAAGCTAGGTGAATTGATGTGTTAAACGCACTGGAAGAACAGTTTTTTTTAAATTTCGTGTGGTCATTTCTAGCCGAGTGCAGCCCTTGTAAGCCAGACCCTCTGATGAGAGTGGGCGGCATCTGCTATGTGTAGGTAACTGCGTGTTATTGTGGTGGAGGATAGTGTGATGTGTGGTGTGTGAGTTGCAGGGATGTTGGGGACAGCACAAACACCAAGTCCCCGGGCCATTGGAATTAACCAATGATAGTTAAAATCACTGACCCGGCCGAGAATCGAACTCGGGACCCTCTGAACCGAAGGTCAGTACACTGACTAATCAGCCAACGAGTCGGACGGAAGAACAGTTAGAAGAATGTACGGTTTTGGTCAGTAATATACTTACCTTTTTTTTTTTTACAATATTTTAGGTTGCACCGACATAGATAGGTCTTATGGTGACTATGGGATAGGAAAGAGCTACGCGTGGGTAGGAAGCGGCCGTGGCCTAAGGGACAGCCCCGGGATTTGCCTGGTGTGAAAATGGAAAACCATCTTCAGGGCTACCGGCATTGGGGTTCGAACCCACTATCTCTCGAATGCAAGCTCACAGCTGCTCGATCGCAATCGCATGATCAACTCACTCAGTAATATATTTCCTATAGAAAATCGTATAGATGTTCTATATTAGTATATACATAGTATCTTTGTATATAAAGTTTCGAGTCCGAGTCCTTGGCTGAATGGTTAGCGTTGAAGCATTCTGTTCAGATGGTCGCGGGTTGGATTCGAATTTTGATCGCGCCTTCTTAATTTTTCTGGCTCGGGGCCTGGGTGTTTGTCTCAACACTTTCCTCTTCATATTCAGACAACACACTATACTGCCAACCACCGCAGAAACATGCAATAGTGATTACATCCCTCCACATAGGGTTGGCGTCAGGAAGGGCATCCGGCCGTAAAACGGGACCATCTCTACATATGTGTGACACCGACCGTTCACACCCGCGACCCCACAGATGTGGAGAAAAGTGGTAGGAAAAGAAAAAGAAGTATACAAAGTTTCAACACAAAATTTCTAGATTAAGATCCATTTGAATTTTTACTAGTCTCAGTGGTATGGTTATTTAGGCCTGAAATAGGCCTACACTGCCGAAATGTACATGAAAATGCAATCGTCTTACGGTTCTTCTGCCTTCCTTCTGACGACAGGCTGCCGTCCATCTCGACTGCATCGTGCATTCCATTTCGACTCCAAAACTGTAACATTTTAAATTTTGGACACTTCATGTTCCTACCATTGACTGTCCAAATACCGAAATTTGATTTAATAGATTAAAAATTAAAAAATGAATGGCCATCATATTGAAGTATGTCGACGGAAAAGGTTTTAAATTTTGGAGAATAACCTTTAATTGTGACTATTTAAGCACCGAATTTCGTTCTAAATGTTGGTGCACTGTAAGCAAAATTCCAGGGCTAGTTCTTATTTAACTGTCCCCCGTTTTGTATGAAAACATTGGAGAGATTTCAAATGTTGGCTATGTAATGTTTCCGCTGATTACTTGTACTGAATTTGATTTGAATGGGTTAAAATTTTCAAAATGCACGTTTCCAACATTCTGAAACGTGTCGTCATATAAAATTTGCAGTGCCGTATAAAAATGTTATGTCCTTGGTACGTAAGTTTGGTGGAACTCGGGCAAACGGTTCAAAAGCCGGACAGACACGTTAGATTTTTTTTTTTTTTTTTTGCTATTTGCTTTACGTCGCACCGACACAGATATGTCTTATGGCGACAGTGGGATAGGAAAGGCCTAGTAAGTGGAAGTAAGCGACCGTGGCCTTAATTAAGGTACAGCCCGGCATTTGCCTGGTGTGAAAATGGGAAACCACGGAAAACCATCTTCAGGGCTGCCGACAGTTGGGCTCGAACCCACTATCTCCCGATTACTGGATACTGGCCGCACTTAAGCGACTGCAGCTATCGAACTCGGTACATTGGATTTCAAGTAGGCCTACCTACCTTTTTATTTCTTCGAAATTGGAAAGTAGACCGAAAAATATTCTGATATTTAAAGTTAACAGTTCTTAGCTATTCGATTCTCTCCTTTGTTCTTTTTCCATTAAGATTTTCTGAAAATATATCGCAGATCATTTACCAGGAATTATTTCTTTCAATTCGATTGTTGTGTAACTTAATTTTAGAATTACGTATATATGGATGATTCTGAATTTCGACCATACATTGAACTAGAGCAGAGAAGCAAATGCAGTCTTTCGGATGCTGCTAGTGTAGTTCAATATGTGAACTGCTATCTGAAGCCGGCAGCTTTGCGGGAGCAGACTGCAGCCGTCAGTTCAGACTCCAAACGCTGCTCGTGTAGTATGCTCAATTCAGTTACATGATCTGCTAAGACGCGTCTGGAAACGAACATCAGGTGCTTTCATTTCGACTACAAAGTGTTGCCATGTATTTTAGGCCTTATAATTTCTCTATTATAAACTCAGACCGAACGCATGGTGTTTGTCCTCTGCGTTACGGCAGTTGCCACAGCCGAAATTGTGTCGCGCGCGGCCGCCCTGCTTTAAGCGTGTGTATAATCTTTATGAAATTTTATCTTACAAAATTGTCGTCCTACCTGGGTTAATACAGGCATTTTATCTGCTAACCACATTCTAGTTGACGTGGAGTGAGTTCTGCCACTGTAATGATTTTGATTTCATTCGTAATGATTTCTTTCAGTCCTCCAATGTGTGAGGATTTGTTCGACACATTTTTCCTTTCAGTTTACCCCAAAAGTAAAAATCACACACCGTTAGATCTGGAAAACGAGGTGAAATAGACCAGCACTGATCACTCTCTCTACAAACACCTCCGAGATTGTAAGAGGGGAATCTTCTGCCGTATGATCAGGGATTGAATCTTGTTGATACCACTCACGTGATTTTTTTCTTCCATTATCTGATGGTATAACGGCGTCAAAATGGCATCTTGGTACCTCTCTGCGTTTAATGTCGTCTCGACAAAAGGTAGGCCCACTTATTCGTCTTTCACTAACAGCATAGCAAACGCCAAACTTTCTATCAAAGGGAATTCATAAACACCGTTAGGATTTTCTGCAATCCAATACTGAGAGTTATGACTGTTCACACGACCATTAATATGAAACCAGAAATTTTACAGACGAAAATACGGTGTTGCATTTATAACTGTCTCACCATGTTAACAGTTGAGATTCAGACTGGCGACTCATGCTTGCCATGTCGAACACGTGCAGGCTGTTTGCAAGGTCAAGAAGTATGCGCACACTTCCCACACGGCAGCTGCCGTAACCCAGCGTACAAACACCGTGCGTTCGGTGTGGATTTACGAGTATATGATAGACCCGAATGTCGGGACAGTTCCCAGTGTAGGCCACGGCCGCTGACCCTCTCACCTTCTCCACACATCTCCTCCGATACAAATATCCTGGCGTGAAAGACGATGTCATCGTCTAGGAGGCCCGCCTCCCCCTTCAGGGGAGGAATGAAAACATTTAATAGTAGTACAACAGAGTACTATGAGCCGGCCCCGTAGTGTAGGGGTAGCGTGCCTGCCTCTTACCCTGAGGCCACGGGTTCGATTCCCGGCCAGGTCAGGGATTTTTACCTGGACCTGAGGCCTGGTTCCAGGAGCTATCTGACGGTGAGATGGCAGCCCCGGTATAGAAAGACAAGAATAACGGCCGAGAGGATTCGTCGTGCTGACCACACGGCACCTCGTAATCTGCAAGCCTTCAGGCTGAGCACCGGTCGCTTGGTAGGTCAAGGCCCTTCAAGTGCTGTAGCGCCATGGGGTTTGCTTGTTTGTTTACAGAGTACTATGAAATTTCTACGATCTCAAGTGGGGTATCGCCATGCAGTTCGCTTCCAACTTGTTAAAGAACTTACGAGTCTGTAGTCTTGATAACAGAGGTCTGATGGCTGAAGATATTGGAGACGATGTAATAAACGAAGATCGACAAAGATAGCAGTCACGGGTGAATGCAATTGTATTCTTTTGAAGACTTGTAACAAGAAATGAGTTCGTCATTTCCCCGTTCTCTATTGACACTTAGTGCTGGAATATCTACGAAGTTTGCTTTTTGTCCAACTGCGTTATGTTTGAAGATGTTACAGCAACAGACGAGTTCTCGATGGGGTCCGACCCCGCTATACCTCGAGATAACGTTTTGGACAGTAATTAAAGAGGACAAGCGAGCCCGAGATAAACACGACTCGAAAGGATGGGGGTGTGTACACAGTGTCATCGACCGACTCGTCTGCTCCTTGAGGCGTACTGGACTTTACCAAATTAAGGAAGAGTCTAGTCTTAATGAACTTGACGCAGTGAACCGTGGGCTTCCACCTTTCATGTTACTAAACATCCGTCGTTAAATTAGCATGAGAGTTATTTCAGTGAAATTTCCTCCGCCTTTTTATTTTTAGTCATATGAGGGTCATTCAGTAAGTGCGTAGCTAAGGATCGAAGTCGGATATCTAAATTAGCAACAATGTGCTAAAGGGCAATTCATGTAGTGATTTCAACTTGTTTGAATAGCAATTATAATTTTGCTCATTCAAAACAGGAAATTATGTACGAGTAGATATATGGGCAGTATTTTCAAACGTTCACGACAAACCTTGGCAATGTAACACGAGGATTTGTTAAGACAGTAACTAGTTATAACCATACGCTACACTTACGTATCACAATGGGTTTTAAGAAAATATAACATACGTACGGGTTTTAGACGTAGTTTTTGCCACGAAGTAATCCATCTCAGGTACTCGAGTTTCAGCTTTATTTACAGTCACCTTTAGCCTACAAATAATACAGATATAACATGCTAAGTTTCATTACAAATGTACAGACGCTATATATGTCTTACAAACTAAGCTGCATACAAGGTAAGAAATATATTTAAAAACCGGTGCTTCCTTGAAGGGGCTAGTAAGTCAACTGTGAGCTCCCAGCCTGAGGGCATGACCGGCATCTCCCTGTGTTGTTCCCTTCGTCTGGCTTTTCCCTGCACCTTCCGTAACACGAAACGGAAATGATTCGTGTCTAGCCGAGGCATGAATACTGTAGTAACCTATCAATGAGATATAAATGCAAGACCGCTGCGAGGGAGTTGTAGTGTGTGCTGGGTGTTCCACCAGTCACTGTTGGAGTTCGGTAGTCGCACTGGGACTGTACTGTCCACTGTCGCCAGTGTCCCACCAGTGTCAAAATACCTGAGTGGAATACGGTGTGTGTACTGCCTTGCTGTACGTGTGCCGACGTGGAGTGAGCCATTGGAGCTTGACGGCAGAAGTGCTGGTTGTCGTCCCTGCCCCACCGAAGTAAGAGTATCGTCGCGTACATGGGAGAGTACTGCCTTGGAGTACTGTGTGTGTGCTACCGTGGAGTGAGGACCGTCGTGGAATCATCGTGTGGAGCAGCTATCGTCAGTGTAATTGAAACAGTGTTAATGATAGTTGTTGTGAGGAGTATTGCTCTGCTTGTTAGCACTGTTGAGCCGTTGATGTTTAGTTGTCAGTGTTACTTAGGTCACTGTATTTAACTCTGTGAATTACTGGACTATCTCTGGAGTTGAATGAAGGAACAGTCGTCGTGTGTTGTGGGGGCCAGCAGCCATGTGTTCAAACCTCTGCGTGCAGCTTTTTGTGAATGAAGGAACGGAGAGTGCGAGCGAACATGAAAGGCCTTACAGTAAGGATTATAAGCTCGTTCAGGCAAATACTGTCCATCTGGATTCCTGCTGAGAGACTTGTAACTAGGCATCAATTAGTGAGCGTAGTCATTACTGGTTGAATGGAATCGTGAATGTGCATTTATTGGGTTGTCCTGAAATAAATTAAAGCGATAAAACTGTGTTTTGTTCGTAGCAATACAATATGTTTTCTAATAAAAACTTGCAGGTCCATTTTCTTTGAACGTTGTATGGTAATTATATGAGGCCTCTATATTTATGGAGAAAATGGTAAGCACAATAAAAATAGCAGTACCATTGGAAAGAACACAATCTTATATCTACTGTAGAAGACATTTGTACCGAGCAAGTGGCCGTGTGGTTAGGGTCGCGTGGCTGTGGGCTTGCATTTGGGAGATAGTGGGTTCGAACCCCACTGTCTGCAGCCCTGAAGATGGTTTCCCGTGCTTTCCAATTTTCACGCCAGGCAAATGCCGGGGCTGTACCTTAAATAAAGGCCACGGCTTCTTCCTTTCCACTCCTAGCCCTTTCCCATCCCATTGCCACCATAAGACCTATCTGTGTCCGTGTGACGTAAAGCCAAACGCAAAGGAGAAAAAAAATACATTGTACTTGAAGATTGAAATTATGTAATGTGGAGGCATTAACTTCACTAACGTAGCTCCTGTGACACTTGTACAACAACAAAAACAACAAACAGTTCGATAGCCACCTTCTCTTGGATTTAGGTGGAAATTGGAACACACTTCACATGAGATCTAAAGTAAAGAACCAAACGATCCGTTGTATAAAATTCTTACTGGAGACCTCGTATGTGGTTTGTGTACATAGGAGGGTTAACGCCTTTACCGGTATTTGTCTTATATTTCTCAGAAATTGTTCTGCTGCTTTTATTCAATTTTTCATATTTTTCATTTACTGTGTCTTAGCCACATAATTATATGTACGAAGAGCCTTGCTATTTAATTAATTCTTTCACTATAAACAAGCTCAGACATGTTTCATGAAGTACAGTATTTGAAAGTTTGTGGTCAAGTCACTCCATTTTGGTCTTCGAAAAGCGAAGTTTATAGAAACTTCACTACAAGGGTATATCCAAAATGGTTTCGTCGATCAAGGCAGATTGCTTATCAACGCCTGGGAGGTAACATCAAAAGAAGACATTTTCTCTCGCGTCTGCAATTCTCTTTGAAAAGAAAGACGCATTGGCTCTATATTCCGCTTTTTCTCTCATCTCCTGTTGTTAAATTGACGCCATATAAAAGAAGAAAAGACGCAGGCTGTCACGCTATACTCTTACGAATGCTCATACTGAAACTGAATCTTCGTCGCTGTCACATCCTACCTACTATGTTCAGACGAGTCGTGGCGGAAAATTACTTTTATTACATTACAAGGAAACAGTTCCGCATTTCAAGATACGAATACCATTGTTCTAGATTTTAATATTTGAATGCTTCCCCGTAAAAATGTACTGAGTTTGTTACGTCTTTAGAGTATCTACTTCCATTGTCTCTACTAGAACCTAAAACTATTATTATTATTTTCTTTGTTTTCCTATTTGCTTTACGTCATACCGACACAGATAGGTCTTACGGCGACGATGGGACAGGAAAGGCGTAGGAATGGGAAGGAAGCGGTCGTGGCCTTAAGGTACAGCCTAGTGTGAAAATGGGAAATCACGGAAAACCATCTTCAGGGCTGCCGACAGTAGGGTACGAACCCACTACTTCCCGCATTATTATTATTATTATTATTATTATTATTATTATTATTATTATTATTATTGTAAACCACAACCAGAAATATTGTTCTTTTAACAATAGTTCAGTATTCTCTACCGAATCATACTGTATAATACTAGCTCTCGGACGCTGTTAGTCACTCCTCTCACAATATGGTTTTTGGAATTACGGTCTACTCTGTAGACTTGTTCATTACAAGAATCCATACAGCTCGTGTATTAACTTCTTATTCATCACAATAATTTCCATACACGGGGCTTATTTATGACTACAGATCTTACTTAGTTCATTAATGATACGAGTGACGCACCTGAAAGTGTGACGCCTAGTAATAAAGGCACTTAAGTTGATAAGCACGCATACTTTATCACTGTATTCATCCGTCAGATTTAAGGCACGTATCACCTCGTTGTGAGCATAATCATCCTGCCATGCAATCTCATCTTGTTCCTGAGATGAAGCATTTCTCCAGGTATGGGAGCGACATCATTTTAATGAGCCTTTCAACTGCGGTTTCTTTTTTATTACTGTACCGTCCTGCATCAGAAAATTGGAGTCATCGCAAGACTTGATATTTTAAAAGAAATAGATCATCATCTTTTAGCTTTCTCACTGGAACAGAAATGAAATCGAACAGCTTTGAGTAACAGTCTTTTCTCGACGTAATCGGATGATCAGAAGTTTTCCGGACGGAAAAACGTCTCGTACTAAGGCAGCATAGTTTCAATTTCTAATAGTATATATAAATAAACTTCTTACATGCCATGAAAGTCCGTGGATAAGTGGAAATTAAAGGCTTCCTCTGTTTTAACCTCGCCACATAGTGGGTAGAGCGATGTCCGACTTTCTAATACCCCGCCAAATTATGGAATTCATTTGTTGTAGACAGAGTGAATTCCAGGACCATGTATCTCTTTAGATATAGTAATAAAGTTTTTGGAGTCTCGGCTTCCGAATGTGAAATCGAACACATATCCTTCCGCGTGAACCCAACACAACTTTACATTCACGAATAGCCAGCCCCTTTTTAAATTTTTAACGGATGGAGAAAGGAATGTAACACTGAAAAGGGTGGTGTTAGTGATAGTAGTTATTGTATAAGATGAATTACAAGTGGTTTATCATCCTATCCTGGTCTTGAAAGCCAAGAATAACGGCCGAGAGGATTCGTAGTACTAGCCACATGACACCTCGTAATCTGCACGCCGTCGAGCTGAGCAGCGGTCGCTTGGTAGGCCAAGGACCTTCAGAACTCTAGTGCCATGAGGTTAGTTAGTATTTTTATCATTCTATAAACGCTACTCAGAGGAAAAAATAGGGGAGGTCCGACCCTTCGTATCAGCAAAAGACAAATAAGTGCTACGACGGGCATGAACATGAAATATACCCTAGGCCTGACAAACCTAATACCCCCGGGTGCTTCGTACGAGCTTTTAATTTTCTACCGGACGAGTTGGCCGTGCGGTTAGAGGCGCGTGGCTGTGAACTTGGATCCGGGAGATAGTGGGTTCGAATCCCACTATCCGCAGTCTTGAAGATGTTTTTCTGTGGTTTTCCATTTTCACACCCGGCAAATGCTGGGGCTGTGCCTTAAGACCACGGCCGCTTCCGACTCATTCCTAACCCTTTCCTATTCCATCGTCCCTGTAAGACCTATCTGCGTCAGTGCGACGTAAATCAAGTTGAAAAAAGAAATACATACCTTCAAGGCTATGATTTCTAAATCGTTTTCCATCACTGAGGCGTTAGATGTGCTCCGTTTGGACTCTAAAAGCGGGGAATTCCCCTCAAGACGCTCGGCCACTTTGTCTTAGAGACGCTACCGAAAAGCTTTTTGACGCTCAACAATGGTGATCCTGACATACCGCTCTATTCTCTTGAATGCATCTTTGCGACAATTTTGAAACCATTTACCGTACACATGTCGCGACATTTTGCGAAAGCGATACATTCTTCGCAGCACAATTTTTTTTATTAATGTTCACTATGTGATCTTCTTTAGCAGTATATATGTGTGAAGAACCCACTGAAACTAATCAACAATACCATACGATCTGCTACCGCGTCGGAGTCCAGAGCTACACTAATTGCTAGCGCCAGGATATGAAGATTTTATTACTACAGGATGGCAGCACATGTCGAGGTCAGACTCAATGTCGGTAAATACAATGATTCTCCTTCTTTATAATAAGGTATTGAAAACTGTCGCTACACGAGTTTTGCAGAAATTATTC
Organism: Anabrus simplex; assembly: GCF_040414725.1. Taxonomy (NCBI): domain Eukaryota; kingdom Metazoa; phylum Arthropoda; class Insecta; order Orthoptera; family Tettigoniidae; genus Anabrus; species Anabrus simplex. The sequence goes on along the minus strand of NC_090271.1, from coordinate 207,854,177 downwards.
GGATTTTTAAACTTTCTTGTTTTTGTAGCATTCATTGGCCCAAGTATACAGTAGTTCCGAAACTTTACACATATTCTACATCGAATAGTGTAAAGAATGAATATTGCCTGGAAAAAACTTGTTTCAGAATTGCATACCCTTTCTCTTCTCTCGTCGAATATTCAACCTGATACGGACTACTATTTACATGCAAAGAAGTTGGTACTTTCCGAATATAAATTGAATAACAAAGTCAGGCTAATTGCCACAGATTGCAGTCTTTGGAATCCTTCAACTCGGCTCAGGCGGATAACATTTAATGGGGGTTTCAAATGATATAGCTTCGTGTCCGTAGTTGTATCAGACACCAGGAGGGAGAGAAAAAATGTGTCCTCAGATGGCACTAGGAATTTACTCTGGTTGGAGATTCAAGGATGCATTTGCATGCTAAATCAAGGAATGTTCCAGAAGAGAACCTCTTTAAAGTATCAGGACACGTACATCAGTTCTAGAATCAAGTTGTTATTACACTCTCTACCATGGGCAACAAAACAAATCAGGTTATCAGATTCCCACTCACGAGCGAGGGTTCCTGATATATTGTGCAAATTAGATTGATATGTTATACAGTAGGTAGGGGAAGACTAACTATAAAGATTACATAGGCTACACGTTTTCACATATGGAATGGGAATCCAGTGCGTAGTAAAAGAATTCACGAAATGTCAGAAAGAAAATCGATGGATTATTTAAATAAAGTTGCTTAGGTGAGGCAGTAAAGATGGCTTCAATTCACCCAAAAGAACATGGGTTAGTTTATCTGTCAGAAAGCCGGAAAATTTAGAAACAAGACATGACAGTGGAATTCACTCAGCCTACTCTAGAAATGAGCCTGAAGGAGCTGACCAGTCTATCTCTCTGATTCCGAGGTTATGAATCGTGGAAGCCTTCACCTTACACTCCTCCAAGGGTGTTCATGACCTTTACGGGTTTTAATCCATAATATGACGTTGCGTAGAACGTAAGTCAACTACGATCGTCTGACCTCGGTCGTTGTCCTTCTGTTTCAAAGATAGCAGGATCGATCCTGGCTGAGGTCTGTGACATTTGAGGGTGTTTAAATGAGACGGCTCCATGGCGTTGGCTTTCAACACGTTAACGGACTTCTGAGGTATCACGTTCTAAAATTCCAGAGTATCATAAAATTATAAAAATTGAAGTTGCATTTATATAAAAAAAATTGATTTACGAAACAAGAGCATTACTCAGTAAGTCTGCTATCAAAGTGTTTTCCTTGGGCAGTCAGTATGTACCTTTTATGAACACAGGTTGGTCACAATTTTTCACAAATACTTCTGTTAATCCTCAATTCGAAGCAATATTTCAAAAGTTTTCGTAACGGGCCGGTCTGATCTCTAGAGTAACTATTATGGAATAATGAGGGGGCACTACCATACTCTCTATCTCCCATCGGTATATGTGCTCTGTAACAATTAAAATATGGTCAACGGCAGTTGTTTACGATCCCTTACACAACTAAATTATCTCGCTCTAATTTCTTCCATTATTTCCGAGGCCATTTTGATAGTCCTTGGCGGTAATAAATTGAACCTTTCCTTTCCCCACAACGTACGGCCTATAGCAGCTAAGAATTGTCTAGGAGACTGATTATATGCTCTGAAATGCGAATACATTTTTCATTGAAATCTGTATGACAGGTGGTGGTGAGGCTTTTCTTCAATTTAGTTTACGTCGCACCGACACATATAGGTCTTATGGCGACTGTGGGAGTGGGAGAAAGCGACCGTGGCCTTAAACCATATTCCGTGCTGCCAGCAGTGGGGTTCGAACCCACTATCTCCCGAATGCAAGCTGATAGCTACGTGACTCGAACCGCGCAGCCACGTGCCCGGTGATGGTTGTTTTAAAAGAAAATACAGCTTTTAACACTAATCAGAGGGAAAAATTGAAAGAGCTCTGATCCTTCGAAACATTAGTTCATCAGCAAAGAAAGGGAAGAGCCACGAAGACCGTGATAGTGAAAACTCCCTTGGCCTTTCAAAGCTAACGCCGTGCAGGTCGGAAAAGAACAAGAACGGACCAAGGAAGATCGGTTAGAAAAGAAGAAACCGAAGGGTCTGGCACACGTAAGTGGAAGCAATGGCAGACTCTGCTAGGGGATCTGTGGTCGCTAATCCACGCTCCTAAGTTGAGAGCGCCTGACGCTTGCCCCTTTTAGTGGCCTTTTATACAGGCCGGGGATACTATGGATGTTTTCTACCGCCTCAACCGACAAGGTATCTACCTTATCAGAAAAACCCAGAGGTTGTGATCAAAATATTCCTCAAAATCATATCTACTAAGTAATAATAATATTAGTAATAATGTATTAGCCGTCCCCGTGGTGTAGTGGTAGCGTGCCTGCCTCATACCCAGAGGCTCCTGGTTCGATTCCCGGCAAGGTCAGGGATTTTTACCTGGACGTGAGGGCTGGTTAGAGGTCCACTCAGCCTACGTGATTAGAATTGAGGAGCTATCTGACGGTGAGATAGCGGCCCCGGTCTAGAAAGCCAAGAACAACGGCTGAGAGGATTCGTCGTGCTGACCACACGACACCTCGTAATATGCAGCCCTTCGGGCTGAGCAGCGGTCGCTTGGTAGGCCAAGGCCCTTCAAAGGCTGTAGAGCCATGGGGTTTGGCTTGGTAATAATGTATTAGTGATTTAAGGCCACTAAGGAGCTCTTATGACTAGTTCTTCTTTGGATGTTCGCTTTCGTTCCCAATACTTCTTTACCCCTGCTTTTAGTTTTTCCTTCCTTTCCTGTGAAAGAGGTTTGCGCGATTTAACAACCTTTGGTACAAGATACCACGAGTTTACCATTTTACAAAATTTGGGGCAGTCTGAGTCATCAGTATCAGAAATCCTAGCGGAAAGCTGTCTTTTTTTTTTCTTTTCTTCATTGCGCCACGTGCTCCAGTCTTGCAATTTTTGATGAGTGAGAAGATCAGCTTCGTAGCCTGCCGTTGTCCATTCGCAGAAGGTACCCGTAAAGCTTCAACCGCCTACCTCGCATGCTAGTGTTAGCCGTTTCCAACCGTTGGTACAGTTCAGCGTTCGATTTCAGTCGGTAGGTTCCATCCCGGAGCACATTTGGCTCATGCATTTTCCGGAGTGTACGTCTTTCGACTTTTTACATGTCCAAGTCAAAGATAACCGTCTCCCCTAATCTCGAAAACCATAGATTAGGGAGAGGGTATAAACACAGATGAATGTTGGAATTGTGTTGATTGATGAAACTTTAAAAGAAAAATATTCATTTCAGGTTATTTTTTCTCTGTTCAGTTTCTAATCATCTGTGTTTTATATTAATATCCATAGAAAGTTCAATTTATTAACACAATTTCAATAGTCATTTCAGGTTACTCCTTCTAGTTTTTGTATACTGCATGCATCACAAATTATGAATCTATTACAATAAACAATACCCTCTCCCTAATCCTTGGTTTTCGAGATTAGGAAAGACGGGTATCTTTGACTTGACTTTTTATAGGTCGTTCATTGTGCCTTTCCTGTTCATCAGTAAGGGTTCCGATAATAATAACAATAATAATAATAATAAGAATAATAATACACTGACTGACAGTGACAATGCAACACCAAGGGGGAGTGGTTCGAAAGGGATTAAAGTTGGGAAAAAACAGAGACGGCACGGACGAATAATTGATGTTTATTTCAAACCGATATGCAGGTTACACAATGCGCACGGCATCGACTCAGTAGGATGTAGGACCACCGCGAGCGGCGATGCACGCAGAAACACGTCGAGGTACAGAGTCAATAAGAGTGCGGATGGTGTCCTGAGGGATGGTTCTCCATTCTCTGTCACCCATTTGCCACAGTTGGTCGTCCGTACGAGGCTGGGGCAGAGTTTGCAAACGGCGTCCAATGAGATCCCACACGTGTTCGATTGGTGAGAGATCCGGAGAGTACGCTGGCCACGGAAGCATCTGTACACCTCGTAGAGCCTATTGGGAGATGCGAGCAGTGTGTGGGCGGGCATTATCCTGCTGAAACAGAGCATTGGGCAGCCCCTGAAGGTACGGGAGTGCCACCGGCCGCAGCACATGCTGCACGTAGCGGTGGGCATTTAACGTGACTTGAATACGCACTAGAGGTGACGTGGAATCATACGCAATAGCGCCCCAAACCATGATGCCGCGTTGTCTAGCGGTAGGGCGCTCCACAGTTACTGCCGGATTTTACCTTTCTCCACGCCGACGCCACACTCGTCTGCGGTGACTATCACTGACAGAACAGAAGCGTGACTCATCGGAGAACACGACGTTCCGCCATTCCCTCATCCAAGTCGCTCTAGCCCGGCACCATGCCAGGCGTGCACGTCTATGCTGTGGAGTCAATGGTAGTCTTCTGAGCGGACGACGGGAGTGCAGGCCTCCTTCAACCAATCGACGGGAAATTGTTCTGGTCGATATTGGAACAGCCAGGGTGTCTTGCACATGCTGAAGAATGGCGGTTGACGTGGCGTGCGGGGCTGCCACCGCTTGACGGCGGATGCGCCGATCCTCGCGTGCTGACGTCACTCGGGCTGCGCCTGGACCCCTCGCACGTGCCACATGTCCCTGCGCCAACCATCTTCGCCACAGGCGCTGCACCGTGGACACATCTCTATGGGTATCGGCTGCGATTTGACGAAGCGACCAACCTGCCCTTCTCAGCCCGATCACCATACCCCTCGTAAAGTCGTCTGTCTGCTGGAAATGCCTCCGTTGACGGCGGCCTGGCATTCTTAGCTATACACGTGTCCTGTGGCACACGGCAACACGTTCTACAATGACTGTCGGCTGAGAAATCACGGTACGAAGTGGGCCATTCGCCAACGCCGTGTCCCATTTATCGTTCGCTACGTGCGCAGCACAGCGGCGCATTTCACATCATGAGCATACCTCAGTGACGTCAGTCTACCCTGCAATTGGCATAAAGTTCTGACCACTCCTTCTTGGTGTTGCATTTGCTCTGTCACTCAGTGTAATAATAATAATAATAATAATAATAATAATAATAATAGACTCGAATGACAATTCGTGTTCATTACACACTTCACCAATGAGAGCCCTAAGCGGGATTAAACGAATCACGTTGATATTGAGTGTGCTCAAGTATCTCCATTTAGTTTTATGTGCATGTTTTATCTTAACGGTTTAAGTCATGTGAATCCATGACGTAATTATCCATTATGTGGTGTACTTTGAAAATTATACCATCTTCTAACGGAGCTCTTTCACGTAAGGTTACTGCGTTATGAATGGTTATCTTATTGTAATCTGGCAAAGTTGTGTACCATATGTAAGAAGCTTGATATGCAAGGACATGCATGTACTCTTCCTTGTTTTACTTGGGAGAACTTGCAGCCAGCAAACTGCCTCTATATAGAATAATGGACCTAGTATGCATAAAGTTAGTACGCTGCATAACCCATTTCGCGTAGCGCCACGAACAAAGTTTGGGCTGAATCTCCGAGACAAGACACAGGTTCATGTCGAAGAGCAAACTCTTCATTTCGTTTTCCTTTCTTGTTCGTTTTTACAATCACGTACACAATGCAGACAATGAACTGGAATAGAGTTTGTTCATTTCCTATTTTTTTTTTTTTTGATTTATTGTCCATGCAGCAAACACTATTCCAAGAACAGAGTTTATTAACTAAGTTAAGAGGCTGAGAATATTGTCAGGAAATATCAGTTAAGTAAAGTACGTACTTGCTTTTGAGATAGAATTCTGATTAGCTATGTTATCTCGTGTGTTACAGTCCAAAATGTCCGTTTACCTGCAAATTGAAAGTGTTGTGGACTCCGGTTTGAGCCTTCCTTTTGCCCAGCTTAATGGCTTAGACAGTAGAGCTCTGTCCTCCGTCCTCAAATTGGAGAGTTCGAGCCCGGCTCAGTCTGGTTGTATTTGAAGGTGCTCAAGCAGCTCTTAGTGTCAGTAGACATACTAGCAGTTAAACTCGTGTGGGACGAAATTCTGTCATCTCGGCGTCTCTGAAATCCATAAGAATCAAAGGGAACTGTATCGAGGCCTCGGGCGCAAGTTTTGACGTACATTATGTACCGCATGATTTGTATCTAGACAGTGAAAATGAAAACCTACAATCTGTTTTCCAGTCAGAGACCGGGTCAGGGATGGAATGAATGAAGCCCCCATCTTGCGGGGAGGATGGAAATTGTGCCGGGTGCCGAGGCCTGTCGCACTCCTCTGGGGCAATGATTAAATATCTAGATAGTATGGATTTGAAATGTTGTTGGTGAATGAAATGTCGTATGGCTTTCAGTGCCGGGATATCCCAGGACGGGTCCGGCTCGCCAGGTGCAGGTCTTTCTATTTGACACCCATAGGTGACCTGCGCGTTGTGATGAGGATGAAATGATGATGAAGTCAACACATACACCCAGCCCCCGTGCCATTGGAAATAACCAATTAAGGTTAAAATCCCCGACCCGGCCGGGAATCGAACCCTGGACCCTCTGAACCGAAGGCCAGTACGCTGACCGTTCAGCCAACGAGTCGGACATGTTGTTGGTGATATTTCATTTCTAGGTGTGCTCGACTTCGGCTGCAGTAGCACAGAACTCGCTTCATGACACTCGGTCACCTCTCCTGATAATTCTTTTGACGCTCACTAATGGTGATCTTAGACTTTTTGGATAAGGGGCTCTAATCTCTCAAATGCGTTTTTGCGGAGGAGTGAATTTTTTCGCAAATATTTTTACAATATAATTCTCTCAAGTGCGTACTTGTAAAACTCACGGATGTGTATCAAACATCTCACAGAACGTGCTACCACACCAGAGCATAAAGCTACACTACTTGGCAGCCCCGCAGCATGGCGGTTTTATTACCTTACGGTGGTGGAGTTACACAATCACTCGATGATGTCATACGGAGGTCAGATACTTCTTGCTAGATACAGTGACCCTTCCTGTTTACAATTAGATATTCATTTTTTGTAGCACATCTACTAAGGTAGAGGAATTACCCTTAGCCTAACTCATTGTATTCTTAACTGGAGTTTAATTCACTGTGGCTGTAAGCCGGATTTCTGTTTTCTTTCTATTGCACCGTCATATGCCTTGTCACAGGATGTTAGCTGACGATGAAAGTAACACAATGTTGACCTAACGTCTTTGAGACGAAGTCGCTCAGGTCAGCTGGTGTCACTAGGTTGGATCGTGTTTCCAATGTACACATAAGAAAACGATTTGACGTCGGACCGATCCAGAAGAAAATGCATCTTCGCTGACAACGATGCTTTGTACACTGACTGACAGAGCAAATGCAACACCAAGAAGGAGTGGTTCGAAAGGGATGAAAGTTGGAGAAAAAACAGAGACGGCACGGACGAATAATTGATGTTTATTTCAAACCGATATGCAGGTTACACAATGCGCACGGCATCGACTCAGTAGGATGTAGGACCACCGCGAGCGGCGATGCACGCAGAAACACGTCGAGGTACAGAGTCAATAAGAGTGCGGATGGTGTCCTGAGGGATGGTTCTCCATTCTCTGTCAACCATTTGCCACAGTTGGTCGTCCGTACGAGGCTGGGGCAGAGTTTGCAAACGGCGTCCAATGAGATCCCACACGTGTTCGATTGGTGAGAGATCCGGAGAGTACGCTGGCCACAGAAGCATCTGTACACCTCGTAGAGCCTGTTGGGAGATGCGAGCAGTGTGTGGGCGGGCATTATCCTGCTGAAACAGAGCATTGGGCAGCCCCTGAAGGTACGGGAGTGCCACCGGCCGCAGCACATGCTGCACGTAGCGGTGGGCATTTAACGTGCCTTGAATACGCACTAGAGGTGACGTGGAATCATACGCAATAGCGCCCCAAACCATGATGCCGCGTTGTCTAGCGGTAGGGCGCTCCACAGTTACTGCCGGATTTTACCTTTCTCCACGCCGACGCCATACTCGTCTGCGGTGACTATCACTGACAGAACAGAAGCGTGACTCATCGGAGAACACGACGTTCCGCCATTCCCTCATCCAAGTCTCTCTAGCCCGGCACCATGCCAGGCGTGCACGTCTATGCTGTGGAGTCAATGGTAGTCTTCTGAGCGGACGCCGGGAGTGCAGGCCTCCTTCAACCAATCGACGGGAAATTGTTCTGGTCGATATTGGAACAGCCAGGGTGTCTTGCACATGCTGAAGAATGGCGGTTGACGTGGCGTGCGGGGCTGCCACCGCTTGGAGGCGGATGCGCCGATCCTCGCGTGCTGACGTCAATCGGGCTGCGCCTGGACCCCTCGCACGTGCCACATGTCCCTGCGCCAACCATCTTCGCCACAGGCGCTGCACCGTGGACACATCCCTATGGGTATCGGCTGCGATTTGACGAAGCGACCAACCTGCCCTTCTCAGCCCGATCACCATACCCCTCGTAAAGTCATCTTGTCTGCTGGAAATGCCTCCGTTGACGGCGGCCTGGCATTCTTAGCTATACACGTGTCCTGTGGCACACGACAACACGTTCTACAATGACTGTCGGCTGAGAAATCACGGTACGAAGTGGGTCATTCGCCAACGCCGTGTCCCATTTATCGTTCGCTACGTGCGCAGCACAGCGGCGCATTTCACATCATGAGCATACCTCAGTGACGTCAGTCTACCCTGCAATTGGCATAAAGTTCTGACCACTCCTTCTTGGTGTTGCATTTGCTCTGTCAGTCAGTGTATATATGTTGACAACAGAAGCCGATGCGATTGCCAAAAGGCCTATATAATTGAAGGTGCGTGATAGACGAGTGGCATTGTACATACGTGCCGAATGACATCGTTGCTGGCTTCTAACTTAGGATTGAAATGGAAAGTCCTTTGGTTTGTATTTAAAATAAAATTAGAGGTCCCGTGGCTATGATCACGGAGTCTGCTTTCACGTAAAACACATATTCCTTGCAGTCTTGCTTTGCTACACCCCCTAAGTCGTTGGAAAGAGATTCTATGGAGACCCAAGCAATGTTGTACTTAACCTGCACTATCTGTACTAGGCTCTCTCAATCATTGACACGTTTACGCAACGTAAACAGTAGTACATATTATGCATGTTTTAAAGTGATTTGATAGAATCTGAGGCCTGTACAACGAAATATGTCATTCTTTGTATAATAGTGTGTATTATTTTACAGGTATGCTATAGTGTTAAAGATGTTACAAATAGCGTGTTCGACAGAAAGAAAAACTGTAAAATATGGCTTCCGTCTTAACAAACTAATCCATAATGTCCAGTAGATTCAAAGTGGCCTATCTTTTCATTGCCATTTTTCTGAGATTTCTTCAGAAATATTTTTTTTACAAGTCGCTTTATGTCGCACCGACACAGATAGGTCTTATGGCGAAGATGGGCAGGAAAGGGCTAGGAATGGAAAGAAAGCGGCCATGATCTTAATTAAGGTACAGTCCCAGCATTTTCCTGGAGTGAAAATGGGGAAACTACGGAAAAACATATTCATGGCTGCCGACAGTGGGTTTCGAACTGGATGCTGGCCGCACTTAAGCGACTGCATCTATTGAGCTCAGTGTAATAATTTTATGAGCACAGTTAATCTCCTTTCATATATACGCACATATTCTTTGGTATTTTTCAAAATTTAAAACATTATTTACTCAGGTCCACCTCTGTGGTGTAGTGGTTAGTGTGATTAGCTGCCACTCCCGAAGGCCCAGGTTCGATTCCCGGCTCTGCAACGAAATTTTAAAAAGTGGTACGAGGGCTGGAACGGGGTCCACTCAGCCTCGGGAGGTCAACTGAGTAGAGGTGGGTTCGATTCCCACTTCAGCCATCCTGGAAGTGGTTTTCCGTGGGTTTCCCACTTCACCTCCAAGCAAATGCCGGGATGGTACCTAACTTGAGGCCACGGCCGCTTCCTTCCCTCTTCCTTGTGTACCCCCTTCCAATCATCTCATCCCCCACCAAGGCCCCTGTTCAGCATAGCAGGTGAGGCCGCCTGGGCGAGGTACTGGTCATACTTCCCAGTTGTATCCCCGGACGCAATGTCTCACGCTCCAGGACACGGCCCTTGAGGAGGTAGAGGTGGGATCCCTCGATGATTCCGAGGGAAAAGCCAACCCTGGAGGGTAAACATATTAAGAAAGATTATTTGCTCAGAAAATCCGAAAGCATTTCAGAACCTTAGTATTCTCTCTTTGAATAAACTTATAAATAACTCAGTAGTATGGTTGTAGGTTTTGTGTTCACAAAATCTCTCTGAAATCAAGATAGTGACAAATGCATATTAAAGCATATGGAACAAAGTGTTGGTTGGTCAATTCCAGTCTTTCCCATTTCATCTGGTTAACGGTGAACGATCAGTAGACGCATACAGTGATACTCTTCCCATGAAACACACAATCATTATCATTAAGCCCGTCAACTAAACGAAGGTTGTCTTGCAAAGGATTTCTCACTGCGCGGAATATCATATGTTTGCGTTCAACATAATAAGGAAATTAGAATTTTATAATACTGTAGCTACTTAACCGCACTCAAATTTTACGAACATAAAAATATACATTTAATTCATGTAGGTGACTGCCGGCCCTAACCTGTAGGGATAGCGTGCCTGCCTCTTATCCGGAGGTCCCGGGTTCGATTCCCGGCCAGGTCAGGGATTTTTACCTGCATCTGAGGGCTGGTTCGATGTCTACTCAGCCTACGTGATTACAATTGAGGAGCAATTTGACGGTGAGATGGCGGCCCCGGTCTAGAAAACCAAGAATAACGGCCGGGAGGATCCGTCATGCTGACAACACGACACCTCGTAATCTGCAGGTCTTCGGGCTGAACAGCGGTAACTTGGTAGGCCATGGCCCTTTGTGGCTGTTGCGCCTTGAGGTTTGGTTTGGTTTAGATGACTACACTACGTCATGTGGGTGACTCAGTGCATACATCAACAGATTCTTGAATGATATAGATTCTTTTCTCGGTGGCATCAGTTTTTTGAATTATGGGCATTGAACTAAACATAATTTGTTCATCTTGATATTATTTGAATAACAATATAGTATGAAATAAAATACGTACGCCACATGGGTGAAGTGGGTTTTACGTGTTCGTTTCGAAATTCTGGCTGAGGCGTCTTGTACAACCTCAATTTCGGGTCTTGTAACGCAAATAATTATTTCATGGCCTTCTGTTGACCTGTACGCGACGACCTTGAAGAGTTATTAAATTCTGAAATTAAAAGAATTTTGAGAGAAAATTCTGTACACTTTCATTAACTGAAATAATTGCTGTACTGCCTTTGTTTCTCTTTCTGCAATGTTCATCATTATGTAATGCAGGTTATATAAAACAGTTACGAACGTCGTATTCCTTGGGTCAAAGAGACAGGAGGGTCGCCAGAAGTTCACGGTGACCATGACCGTCTAGACATGTCACTACCTACGTAAACGTAGTAATGAAAGGTGTGCGTTATAAAGTCGAGATAAAGTGGCATCGATGGGGGTGGGGAGAGGGGATATAAATTAAATATAAAATCAAGAGCGTTCCAAGAAAAGTGAAGAAGGCGAAAAGAAAGAGAATCGAGATGGAAATGAAGAGAAAAGTGAGTCTAAAGCGGGGTGGAGGGAAGATAAAAAAATACAAAGAAGGTTAGAGGGGCAAGAGTGAAACAAATAAAGAAAGAAATAATTAAGTGTAGGGTGCGAGTAAATAATGAGCATATAACCCGTTTAGTGAATTGTCTAATAATGAAAAGAAGAGTATGAATTTGGAAAACCGAAACGAAATAGAGGCGGCGAAGGACAGAGAAGAGATTTCCTTACACAGGTCTTCGATAGGTAACAACTAGGTATTGCTTAATTGATAGGTACTGTTCCTGCTACAATGATCGGGATTTTCCGCTACTTCCCGTATGGTCCTAGCAATAATAATTATTATTGTTGCCATTGATGCTTTCACGGCCCGTACTTATAGACATGACATAGACTTTTGTGCTTATGCCGTGTCAAGAAAATAAGGTGACATTCTCTGTTATGTTATGTGACCCTCTCAGACTGATTCTGGTGGTTCCGTCAGCTTCCGCTTCGAACGCTAGCGCTGTAGAGCGTCCGGGGAGCTATCTGGTGACGAATGAACGTACTATTCCTACTTCTATTATAACTTCTAAATTCAAAGCTCATTGTTTGAGAAGCCTTTCTCGTGGACAGTCGAGATTTTCTTCTGGTGATTCAGAGCAAAGTTCTCTGCGAAACGTAAAGAATTTCACCTTATTTTCTCGACACGGCATAAGCCCAAATGCCTATATCATGTGTATTATTATTATTATTATTATTATTATTATTATTATTATTATTATTATTATTATTATTAAGAGAATTATTATTAAGAGAATTATAATAGTGGGGGTGATGTTTGCCACACTTACGTCAGTCGGCTTTGTTGGTACCGATGCTCTATTAACACTGCAAATAATAATAATAATAATAATAATAATAATAATAATAATAATAATAATAATAATAAACAAAAACAAACCCCATGGCACTAGAGCCCTTGAAGGGCCTTGGCCTACCAAGCAACCGCTGCTCAGCCCGAAGGCCTGCATATTACGAGGTGTCGTGTGGTCAGCACGACGAATCCTCTCGGCCGTTATTCTTGGCTTTCTAGACCGGGGCCGCTATCTCACCGTCAGATAGCTCCTCAATTCTAATCACGTAGGCTGACTGGACCTCGAACCAGCCCTCACATCAGGTAAAAATCCCTGACCTGGCCGGGAATCGAACCCGGCGGCTCCGGGTGAGATGCAGGCACGCTACCCCTACACCACGGGGCCGGCAATAATAATAATAATAAGAAGAAGAAGAAGAAGAAGAAATAATGTGTAAATATGTAAATTTCGTATGACGGAAATGCAAGTCTTTAAGGATAACCTTCTATTGCGCGCCTCTGCTGGGCTGGGTAGCTCAGTCAGTAGAGCGCTGGCATTCTGAACCCAACTTGGCAGGTTTGATTCTGGCTCGGTCCGGTGGTATTTGAAGGTGCTCAAATACATCAGCCTCGTGTCAGTAGATTTGCTGGTATGTAAAAGAACTCCGGCGAGGTAAAATTCTGGCACCTCGGCATCTCTGAAAACCGTAAAATAGAGAGAAATGTTATCTCCGTATGGGCAGAAGGACCGACAGGTGTAAGGTAAAGGCTTTCCTTATCCATTATCTCGGCACCAAGTGGAACTAAGCCTTTGTCCCCAGGAATTAACTTTGATGTAGGCTGAGTAAATACAGGGCTATATGCCTCTCCAGAAGTGGAAGTGTCGTTCCTACATTTTTCAGTTTCCTAACGGGGAATCGAACTTATGTCCTCCTGGGTGAACTGAATAATCGTCTTGCACGGTGGCAGAGTATTTTCAATCGTCTTAATACACAACTTCAGTTGCACACTGCAAGCCACACAGAAACATCCAATAGTGAAAATATCTCTCACATAGATTTGGCGTCAGGAAGAGCATCCGGCCGTAAACTGTGGTTAATTCATATTATTTTTGAGCCCAGATAATTGGAAATAATAATATGAGGATGAATAAGATTAGGCTATCTGGTATTTCATTCAAATCGAACAAATATTTTTCTTTTTCGTTACGTTGCTATTACTGGCACTTGTAAATAACGTGTGTACGGGAAAGTACAATCAAACACATTTGCTAACATAGAGGCAGATGTAAAAATAGAATGACCGTTACCTCAGGCTATTCTCGCTTTGCAGTACCTCCAATTCAGCTGTGTTTGGAAACCGTAGGCGGGGGACTCGTAATGGCTGCAATGTAGACTGAGTTTGTGTTTTGTTCCCAGAGATACAGGCTGCCTGCCACTCGTCCAAGTTTCACAGGGAGTTCCTTGGGGTCAGTTTGTGTTACAGGGTAGCTGAGGGCGATATCTCTAGGGTACTAATTTTTCCCCCTTTAGTAAATGCGTGCGAGTTAGACATGTTGTTGTGTTCGAGAACACGCTTTCAAGCCTCTCCACTCACAAAGTCTGTATTATTGAACAGTTTAAACTCGGCTTACGGCAGTGTAAGCACCATTACAGCAAGCGGGCTTCTTTATACGGCCCGCTTTGTTATGCTATGGGTGGGGAGTGGGGGGGGGGGAAATAGTTGAAGAACCGTTGCTATATTAGCTGCTTCTATATGAAGACTATACTATGATGAAAAAGTGGTAGACTATAGATCTGTGTTTCCAATGCCCTGCTTCTCAATTCTACAATTGGATGGCAGTAAATCGTCTCTCCCACTACTCTTTCTTTGTTAGCCTTTCAATTTCTTCATATGGGCCTGAACCTATGTTTTTTTCTGATCGGTCGTGTGTAAGTTAAGGTTTCTCCTCCATCTCCTATCGTGTATAATTGGGGCCGATGACCTTCGATGTTAGGCCCCTTAAAACAACAAGCATCATCATCATCATCATCATCCTGTATAATTCGCTCCACTACGTTTAACTGGTAGAGATGGCCAATTAATTAGCGTCTGTCTCCCTTTCCTTGTTGTCGGTAGTAGATGTCTCTTTCTTGTTCGTTAGCCTTACTGTCGACGAGATCTTTTCCATCCTCCTCCAGCACCACATTTCAAATTACTCGAGACGTCTCACATCGTAGTCTGCGTTCCCGAGATATACAAGACCACACTCCAACGCAGCACTTCATGAATATTTTTGGTCTCTACATTTAGATTCCTTGACTTAGGCAGCACTGCGTAATTCTGCTCTTCATGTCGACTGAACTTCCGCCAGCTGAACTGATTTCGCTTCCTAAGTAGTTAAAGCAATGTACCTCTTTCTGTGGTATGTCATTAATTATAACGTTGACTGCACTATGTTGATAGTTTCATGCCTTAACTTCGGTCTTGTTTGTATTAAAATTGTACTTTTCTCTCAAAATCTTGTTCATTCGTGCTAACGCTTTTTGAAGATTTTCTTTATTCTCTTCAATGCCAGCTATGCCATCAGCAATCCTTAACATTTATACTACTACTCTATCGATGTCCTCCGTACAATTCCTAGACACCTTTCTCAATTAGCGATTGAAGAATATTAGTGAAAAATGGTATCCCTCTCTTACTCCTTTTCGTCTAACATATATAGACCTCGAGAAAGTGTGGTTCGAATTAAAGGGCTTCGATCTTTGAAAATAATCGCCCTGTTTTCCAGTGAAACGACTTGTTCAGAATCACAATCACTTTCTTGCCAGGGTCTTTAAAATAACACCCTTATTACCATCATCGTCATCATCATCATCATCATCATCATATCATCATCATGGATTTTAAGCACCTTAGATAATAAATAAATTCGTCGGATTTCACCTAGATAAATACAATTATATTTTTTTAAGTACGGTATACTTCAAATTTTAGCACGAGAATTCTTTTTATCAGGGATTAAGTTGAAAATGTGTTGAGTTTAATTTTTACCTGTCTGTTTAGCTGTCTGTCTGTCCATCTGTTTGATTACTATGATATCACGGAAAAGAGAGGAAAATTATTTCTTTAAGTTCAAGGATAGCTGGGTTCTGCATTATGCCGGGCTGGTCGCAAAACTATATGCTATCTGATATAGTGGCTTAACAATATTAAGGGAGCCAAACAATGGAAGGTCATATTTCTGCGTTAATATTAGGCCTATCTGTATCGAAAAACTGTATTCTATAAAAGTTGTGCAAAGTATGCTTTCCATTCTTTTATGGTTCATGCGGTGTTACAGCACAGGTAACAATAATAACGGATATAATCACGATTATATCATTTTTTATTAAGTTCACAGTTAACTGCCGATGGTTGTCAGCAATAGCATTACATTGTCTAACTATTGTTTGTTGAGATGTTCTCTGTCTCTTCTGCTACAACTCGCTTCCACTAGATGACATTACGGCTGAAGAGACGGCAAGGATATAGTTTCTGGAATTGTATAAAAACTAACCCATCAATGTCTGATGAGAATTCTTTTAATAACTTTCGAATTATTAAGGCGAATATCTGTTGAAACGCACATGTATTCAAGCTGACTGCTGGAGAATTTGCCAACTGTTCGCAAAGTTAGACTAAAGAAAAAACCCGGCATCTCACTGACTCAGATCATGTGTCACAATCTGTGGTCTCTTGTCTTAGAGCCCAGAGTCAAGGACGGCGCACCAGATGTGTGCTCCAGCTGAGCGAGACGCCGCCCCCACGGTCTACCACACGCAACGGGCGCCATGTGTGCGTACAAACTGGAGGAGCCAATAGACACGAGCCATGAACATAGTTTGAAAACTGACCTGGGGGATTCCATTACCCGACAATATGTGCAATTCGAAGAACAGCATGTGACTTGAATTTCGCATCTGATTACAAGCTGTTACATATTTGTATTTTTTACTGGAGGTTTAACGTCGCTCTTAGTCAAATGGGCTAGTTCGTCAGTGATGGACTAGGAAAGAGCTAGGACTGGCCTTTACTAATGTACAGCCGCAGAATTTTTCGATAGGGTTCGAACCTACTACCTCCCAAATGCAAGCTCGTAGATACACGATCCGTACTCCCCAGCCAACTCGCTTGATGCTCTTCTCTAGTCTCTGAAATATGATCCACATATATCTCTCTTAGAATAGTGAATGATCTCATAGTTCTTTGCACTTCACCTAGTCTGCTTATCTGTATGTACTCGGACACGTCCTGTAAATTTCTTATTATTTCTGATTTGATCGGTTAATTATACTTAAAGACAATACACAATACACAAAAGAAAACGAGGCGCAACAGTCCATTCAAGACTATGACCTGCCAAGACGACTAGGGCCTACTACCCAACCAGATGACGCGCATGCATCGGAGAGTCACGTAGTCAGCGTAAGTCATCAACAACCACATTGTTTGACTTTCGCGACTGGATCCGCTGCCTCTCATACAATTCAGGCCCTCAGTCCAGAATTAAAATCTTTAAACTGGCCTGGAATCTAACCCTGAGCCTTACAGCAAAAGGCAGGCACGCTGCCTATATACCACGAGGCTAGTATTTTTTTCTTAAACCTATACCATAGATTTTCGAACGACCTTCTTGAACTTACATGCATTTTTGAACACAATTCGGTTGCAAAGTGATGTGCATATTAAAAATCCTGGAATTCTCTTAAATTCAGGTAGACATAGAAACCTCCATGGTTCAAGCGGCAGCGCATCGGCCTCTCACCTCTGGTTTCCGTGGTTCAAATTCCGGCCACTCCATGTGAGATTTGTGCTGGACAGAGCGGAGGCGGGACAGGTTTTTCTCCGGGTAGTCTGGTTTTCCCTGTCATCTTTCATTCCAGCAATACTCTCCATTATCATTTCATTTCATCTGTCAGTCATTCATCATTGTCCCAGAGGAGTGCCACAGGCTTCGGCAGCCGTCAAAATTCCTATCATCGCCGCAAGATGGGGCTTCATTCATTACATCCCTGACCCGGTCAGTGACTTGAAAACAGGTTGTAGGTTTTCATTTTTTCAGGTAGACATACCAGCACCTGTAACCAAAGTTACTTCTCTGTTCGGTTGTTAAGGAAACCTCACGTTTTTCATGAAACCAAGGAAGAGCTTCCTTAGAACATCAAAGGATGAGCCACCGCCGAAAAAGCTAGGTTGAAAATGTGGAAGACTACGACCTACCTTCCCACTGGTTGGAGAAGAATTTCGGAAACTTTGCCTCTTAGCCATGACGAGGAATGACTGACTTGGAAGTCCCTGAGTAGATTGAGATATGGAGTGGACATATTAAAGGTTAATTTAGCCTATGGGGCTACTCTGGTAAGAATGATATTCAGTGTGAATGAGGAGAAGTCCAGACCGTAAAACATTTGCTGCAATGGCAACTGTGTCCAGCCTCCTCTACTCATTACTCCACGGTAAATGCACTGAAAACTATCAGGTTCTCATCACAGAGAATATAATATTTGAACTCTGCCTTATATTTATACACTTCTGAGACAAGAATGAATATAATAAATGGTACTCGTGTGTCTCTGTTTTAGAATTTCTTATTGTCTTCCAATACCGACAGTATCAGATACCTCACACTTAGGGAATCCTTCGTTTTCCCCAATTTTCATGACCCTTAAGTTTCTAACAATAAAGTCATTCTTCGATAGATATAAAAAATAGCTCTTTTTGAGTTCTGATTAATCGTACATAAATTAGCACACAGGCCCTTTATTTTGTCAGTTGTAAAAAGAATCATGATGAACAGCGGAATAATCATTTAAAAAGCAGTGCCGTTTAACATTTCTGTCCGCGTGATACAAACAAAATATTACATGATATTTTTTTTTTTGCTAGGGGCTTTACGTCGCACCGACACAGATAGGTCTTAGGGCGACGATGGGATAGGAAAGGCCTAGGAGTTGGAAGGAAGCGGCCGTGGCCTTAATTAAGGTACAGGCCCAGCATTTGCCTGGTGTGAAAATGGGAAACCACGGAAGACCATCTTCAGGGCTGCTGATAGTGGGATTCGAACCTACTATCTCCCGGATGCAAGCTCACAGCCGCGCGCCTCTACGCGCACGGCCAACTCGCCCGGTACATGATATTTACATTACCAAGAGCATGTAAAATGCTTACAGATACGAACATTAGAAGTGATATTGTCTAAAAGCAGCAGGTTAAGGGATTGAGGTATGATGGAATTTCACTTTACAAAGGTGAAAATAAGAGTATCCTCCTATTCAATACATTATATGTTCCTTCATTAGACGGAGTAAACAAATTCAAACATGTTTCGGCTCGTTTGAGCCATCTTCAGTAAAAAATTAGGGTGGTTGAAATAATCACATAATATAAGTTGAAAAAATGCTAAAAAACATAATGAAGGAGCAAATGAAAAAACAAACAAAAGAGAGCCTAGACGGAAACAAAATTAGCACAAATATACAATATTTACATCAATATGTGGAGCAATAAACAACTCACTGCGACAAAATTCAGTGAAACAGGTGTTAATTTAAACTAATAATTGAAGCTAAAAACTGTGTTAACCTAAGAAACAAAGGAATGAAAAAACAAATGATGGAGATGGAAGTGAACAATAGTAGCACATGGTGAGGTTGTGGATCTCATAGTTTATAAAATATTGGTTTAGTAACAATAACAAAACAGGTTGAAATTACTGTCGAAAATCATCCTTGTAGAAACCCATTACATCAAATTGGTCAGGAGGAGAGTGGGAGCAAACATTTTTGAGAAACCAAGCCTGATATAACGTGCAGGCGAAAAGCCTGTGACAAGGAAAAACACCAATGAAATTTAAAGCTTTAGAAACAGCAGCATTCTCAAAATCTTCTCAATCTAGCGGTCCCTTTCTTCAGCCAACATTATGAAACAATAATGGTGTCTTGCCTTATTATAAAGGGTCGGAAGGGCCGCGATATAAAATTGAGAAGCTGTGTTAGGTAGAAGACAGATGCATAGTAAACTGTAAGTAATCTAGTGGAAACCATCAATGAAGTTCTAATCTGTAATGAAAAAAAAAATGAGGTTGTGTGAGAAACGTGGGGTGATAAGTAAAACGTGTGGAATGGGTGTGAAGAAAGCTTAAACTTACGGTGTTTAGCAGGTGGTTGTAATGTATGATGGAATGTCACGTCGTGAATTTACTCTTACATAATACCTCTGAGGAGCCATAGAATTACTGCTATGGCAAGTTAAAATCTAAGTTAAACGTCTACAATGCAGTCTTAGCAGTGTTACCCTTGTTGACTATCTGTTCTTGTTCACAACCTCTCACATGCTCTCTTTTTTCCATTAGCATTCCCATTTGTGTGCCAATTGGAGCAGGAGAGCCTTCCACCGCTTCATCTATATGCTTAATGCGACTGGGATTATGAATTTTAATTACAATAAAATTAAACGCACACAAATGGGATTTTATTATGAGATTTTAATTACCTCAAATTAAATATAACTTATCGTAGCGCACCATCAGAACAGGCCCTACCTTAAGCAGACTTAGCTGGCACTACAAGGGTTTCAAAATCGCTTATGAAGTACAAAGATAATAATGGAATAATCTAATTTATTTTTAGCTCTGTTTAACGGACCGTGGCTAGCGAATTAGTTTCGTGATGCTGTTTATTTAGTCCAGATTACTGTACTGTGTACTCAGCATTTTATTCGTATTTTTCTTAGATATGTTTTTTCTGTCAGGTTAAATTATAAGAAGGGATGAACGATGAGATCAACGACTTTAGTGAAGTACTCAGGAAGACATTCAACAGTTTAACAGTATGGATATCACACAATGAAAATTACCCCTATAGCTGAACAAATATTTTCCTTTGTTAAAATTATGCTATGTAAGTTGCTTATTCTATCCTTAACTTATTTATTTCCACTCCGTTCTTAACATTTACACCGACTAAACATACATTTTGTAATTCAACTACTTAGTCCCTGTATCATTTAACGCGTCCGTATACTCCCACGATTGTCATACAGTAGATATTTGCGAATAAATATAACGCCTTCAATACTACAATATGTTAAATCATTAACACAAGCTTGGCTTTTTGATTTCTGTTATTTTTGTAACTATACAAATTAATACAATAAATCTACTAAAATATGGGCAATATATTCATTTGCTGTAATGAAGAACACTTGCAATATATTCATTTGCTGTAATGAAGAACACTTGATAATATGAATAGAAGTTAAAACATATTGTCAAACATATGATGCATAAGTTTGCCTCTTGAATATTGTTTCGAAACTAGAGACGTATTCTACGTCAAAATAACGTACATAACTACAGGACGTAGGGCCTACAAAAAAAAATCCATACACGTGATAAGAGATACATTAAAGGAGTATAGGAACTAAAATTCTTGTCTCGCAATTTTCATCCAGCGTCAACTGGGGAACAACATTTCGGGGGCACATATTTGTACTTGTAGAAAAATGTCCGAAATTGGCGCTAGTAAATGCATGTGTTTTTCAAGAACGTCCTGAGAAAATTTAAGAAATATCTAGAAAGTTCACCAACAGATACTTCAGTCATTCATGCGATTTCATTTGTAAATATACATCCGGACATGGCCTTCGGACTTCGATGTTCCGCGTTCATTTTCCGGCTGGGTTGAGGGGTTTTAACGGTAAACGGTTAATTCCTTTGGATTGTGGACTGCGTGTTTGTGCTGCTTTCACCATCGCTGCAATTCACACACCAAACACAACACTAACTTCTAACATACCATTTAGTTCTTCACACACGGCAAACGGAACCCACCATCATCGGCGGGTCTGCCTTACAAGGACTGGATCTTACTATAATAGAAATGCGAAAATATTATTCGGTGAATTTACACGGAAGGGATTCTAAATATTTCTTACGTTCAGGGACAAGCAATAATGACACGTTTATGAATGTTCAGTCAAAAATGTTTTCACTTCAGCAATCCCAAAGCGATGAAGTAAACCAACGTATAATAAAATGTATGTTGCCAAACGCACATAATTATTTCCTTTCCTTACTACCAGTGCTAACTCGGCATTTCCTCTTCTTATAAATTTTTGGATGGGCTCTGTGGTATCTTCAACTAATGTGAATGAGCATCCTAAACCTTGCTGCTGAAATGTCCAATATAACCATTTGACCAACATGTGGAATTAAGTTATTTTTCAACTCACAAATTCAACTGAGTAATCTCACAGAGATACGTTCATTGAACATTTCCCTCATTAGGTACTTCATAAATGTGAAACATTTGAGCCGAACCGAGTAGCTCAGCTGTCGAGGCGCTGGCCTCCTGACCCCAACTTGGCAGGTTAGACCCTGGCTCAGACCAATGGTAGTTGAAGGTGCTCAAATACGTCAGCCTCATTTTGGTTGGTTTACCGGCAAGGTACGTAAAAGAATTCCTTCGAGAAAAAACACCCGGCACTTCGGCGTCTCCGAAAACCATCAAAAAGTAGATAGTGATACGTAAAAAGTATTATTATTATTATTATTATTATTATTATTATTATTATTATTATTATTATTATTATTATTATTATTATTATTATTATTATTATTATTATTATTATTATTATTATTATTATTATTTTAGGGCTTTATCTGGACTTCTGTGCTAGTATGGGTTTAACAGTTACGAATATATTCTTCAAGAATAAGGCTATTCACTGCAACACATGGCAATATAGATGTGCCAGATCCATAATAGACTGTATCTTAACAGACTTCGAATTCAGGAAATGTTAGGAATGTACGTGTTTTCCGGGAATTTTTCGATGATACAGATCACTATATGATATGTAGTGAACTAAGTATCTCTAGGCCTAGGATAGAGAAAGTGAAATCTGTCTGCGAACGAATAAGGGTAGAAAATCTCCAGGACGAGGAAGTTAGATAAAAGTACATGGATATAATTAGTAGGAACAGTGGACATTAAGCAGGTTCAGGATATAGAAAGATAATGGATGATATCCAGGGATGCTGTAGTAGAAACAGCAAGGGAATGCTTAGGAACAACTGTGTGTAAAGATGGGAGAAAGCGAACATCTTGGTGCAATGATGAAGTGAGAGAAGCTTGTAAACGTAAAAAGAAGCCTTATCAGAAATGGATCAAAACAAGGGCTGATGCAGACAGGGAATTGAACGTAGATTAAAGAAGCAGAGCGAAACAAATAGTTGTTGAATACAAATATAAGTCGTGGGAAGATTTTGGTAATAACCTGGAAAGGCTAGGTCTAGCAGCAGGGAAGCCTTTCTGGAGAGTAATAAAGAATCTTAGGAAGGGAGGGAAAAAGGAAGTGAGCAGTGTTTTGGGTAATTCAGGTGAACTCATACTAGCTCCGAGGGAACAAGTGGACAGGTAGAGGGAGTATTTTGAAAATCTTCTCAATGTAAAAGGGAATCTTCCTGGTGGTGTCGCGAACAACTGAGCTCATGGGGAAAAGGAAAATGATGTTGGTGAAGTTACGCCTGAGAAAGTGCGAAAGGTGGTAAATAAGGTACCTGCAGATTAGACAAAAGCATTAATTGCATCTATCTATAACCAAGGGAACAGAAAGGATTGCAACAACTATCGAGGTATCTCATTGATTAGTATACCAGGCAAAGAATTCACTGGCATCTTGGAAGAGAGGATGCGATCAGTGGGGTGAGGAAGTTGGATGAAAACCAGTGTGGTTTCACACCACAGAAGGGCTGTCAGGATCAGATTTTCAGTATGCGCCTGGTAACTGAAAAATGTACGAGAGGAATAGACAGTTATGTTCATGTTTCGTATATCTAGAGAAAGCATATGACAGGGTACCAAGGGAAAATATGTTCACCATACTGGGGGACTGTGAGATTAAGGGTACATTATTAAAATCAATCAAAGTCATTTATGTTGACAATTGGGCTTCAGTGAGAATTGATGGCAGAATGAGTTCTTGGTTCAGGGTACTTACAGGGGTTACACAAGGCCGTAATCATTCACGGTTGTTGGTCGTAGTTCATCTGCTGAAAGGTATAAAGTGACAGGGAGAGATTCAGTTAGGTGGAAATGTAGTAAGCAGTCTGGCCTATGCTGACGCCTTGGTCTTAATGGCAGATTGTTCCGAAAGCCTGCAGTCTAATATCTCGGAACTTGTAAATAGGTGCAATGAATATGGTATGAAAATTAGCCTTTCGAAGACTAAACTGATGTCAGTAGGTAAGAAATCCAAGAGAATTGAATGTCAGATTGGTGAAACAAAGCTGGAACAGGTAGATAATTTCAATTTAGGATGTCTGTTCTCCCAGGATGGTAATATGGTAAGTGAGATTGAATCAACGTGCAATGAAGCTAATGAAGTGAGCTGGCAGTTGCGATCAACAGTATTCTGTGAGAAGGAAGTCAGCTCCCGGACGAAACTAGGCCTACATTTAGATCAGTCTTTTTTTTTTTTCAGATCAAATTTGCTTTACGCGAGAGAAAGCTGGGTGGACTCAGGATATCTTATTCATAAGTTAGATGTAACAGACATGAAAGGTAGCAAGAACGATTACTGGTAAAAACAGGTGGGAACAATGGCAGGGATGAGGATGAGGATATAAAGGCTGAGTTAGGAATGAACTCGATCTATGAAGCTGTGACCATAAACTAGATTCGGTGGTGGGGTCATGTGAGGCGAATGGAGGAGGATAGGTTACCTAGGAGAATAATGGACTCTGTTATGGAGGGTAAGAGAAGTGGAGGGAGACCAAGACGACGATGGTTATACTCAGTTTCTAACGATTTAAAGATAAGTGATATAGAACTCGGTCTCTAAAGCCAAGAATAACGGCCGAGAGGGTTCGTCGTGCTGACCACACGACACCTCGTGATCTGCAGGGCTTCGGGCTGAGCAGCGGTCGCTTGATAGGCCAAGGCCCTTCACGGGCTTTAGTACCATAGGGTTTGATTTGGTTTCGTATAGAACTAAATGAGGCTACAGCACTAGTTGCAAATATAGCATTGTGGTGACGTTTAGTAATTTCACAGAGGCTTGCAGACTGAACGCTGAAAGGCATAACGGTCTATAATGATTATGTATGTTCACCTGTGGAGTGCGATAGAACATATTTAGCTGATGTTTTTTCTTCTCCCAAAATCTCTTCATCTTGGTACAGAAAAGTTTCCTCCGTACTTTAGCCCATGATTTATTGGTCCTTGTATCCATTTTCTCAGCAAAATGATGATTGTTGACTGCTTTTTTTGAATTGGTGTAGATCTTGAATAATTTCCTGTGGGTTGTCAATTTCCTGAAGTTCTTTTTCTGTTTCACTAAGCCAGTTGTTTTTGAATTTCATTGAGAGAGTAAGGTTGAGAATCCTTTTGTCCTGTCATTCTGATAATGTGGCTATAGGACTGTAATCGTCTTTCCCTGGTGGTGTCGGTGATCTTTTCAGAATGCTGATAAAGTTCGTGAGACTTTGGTTTCATCCATATTCCCGCTGAGTAAACTGGATTTCCTCAGTATTTTCCTCTCCTATTTTTCTATGTTTTAAATAATAAATCTACCTCCAATTATCAAGGTTTATAGTGCTTCAGGTTTGATAACTGAGGTGTAATATTTTAATTTAACGTTCCTGGATATTGATTTTTTGTTATCTGTTCCAAGTGAATCTATAGACATTCTGTAATTTTGAAATCCTCGCCATATTTGCTTCACGATTCAAGCCTGGTGGCTGAATTACTTCTCCTAAGTACTTGAACTTATTAAATTGATTAATTTTTTCCGAATTTAGTCTTTAGAGGTTTCTATCTACACAACGAGTGGATACTTCAATGTAATGAGTTTTTCATACGATATTTTGAGCCCAGTCTTAGCTGCAAATTCATGAAGTTTTTCAAGGCCCTGAACTATTTCATGTCTGTTGTTAGAAAAAATAACTACATCATCTTCGAAGGCCAAACACTGCAGATGAATTTTATTTTCGAGTAATCGACCATTAGTTATTCCCTTTCTGTCATTTTTCCATGTTCTGAAAACTTTTTCAAGCACAAGATTACACAATAACGACGATAAGCCATCTCCTTGTCGAAGTCCTGTGGTAATATCAAAATGATCAGAAGGTTCACCTTGAAGATTATCTTTTGAAGTTGTGCCAGTCAACGTCTTACTAATGAAGCGTCTCGTTTCATTGTCAACTTTGAATTCTCTATTATTATTATTATTATTATTATTATTATTATTATTATTATTATTATTATTATTATTATTATTATTATCTCCGACTCGTTGGCTGAATGGTCAGCGTACTGGCCTTCGGGTCCCGGGTTCGATTCCCGGCCGGGTCGGGGATTTTAACCTTAATTGGTTAATTCCAATGGCCCGGGGGCTGGGTGTTTGTGTTGTCCCCAACATCCCTGCAACTCACACACCACACATAACACTATCCTCCACCACAATAACACGCAGTTACCTACAAATGGCAGATGCCGCCCACCCTCATCGGAGGGTCTGCCTTACAAGGGCTGCACTCGGCTAGAAATAGCCACACGAAATTATTATTATTATTATTATTATTATTATTATTATTATTATTATTATTACTTCTTTCTTCGTTGTGCCCGTTTGCAGATCGCGTTGGAAGTTGTTAGCTTGATGATGGTTTTCCTTTCTTCTTCTCCTTCCAAAAATCTCTTCATGAACTCGCTACGTTGTTTCTTGCGTTCTTCCGCCCATTGTTTCGCTGTGGTTCTTTTAACCTTTTCCACGAACTTGTGCTTTGAAACCAAAGTTCGAAAAGCCTTGCGATCCCTGATGGTATCTTCTGTGATGTTCATTTCTTTTAAGTCCTGCTTTATTTCCTTTAACCAGCTGATTTTGACCTTCTTTGAATGAATTATACCAAGCAGTTTTTTTGCATATCTGTCGTCCATTCTACATATTATTATTATTATTATTATTATTATTATTATTATTATTATTATTATTATTATTATTATTATTATTAAAACATGTTATGAAAAGGAAAACTTTGAGTTCTTCCATGTGCTACGTTCTAGCATACCGTTTTCAAAATATTTTTATACTGTGTAAGAGACTTCAAAAGCAGGGACTGGGAGAATGTCAGTAAGATGGAATCCTCGATATTGTAAATGCTAAGCTGCGGTTGTTATCGAT